>NC_044324.1:220751367-222061920 GCF_007399415.2 Gopherus evgoodei | reverse complement strand
CACTGCCCCCCACACACACACCCCCGTGCTGGCCCCCCCCCCCAACTACCCCCCCACACACCCCCGTGCTGGCCCCCCCCCCAACTACCCCCCACACACACCCCCGTGCTGGGCCCCCCCCAACTACCCCCCCCACACACACCCCCGTGCTGGGCCCCCCCCCAACTACCCCCCACACACACACCCCCGTGCTGGGCCCCCCCCAACTACCCCCCACACACACACCCCCGTGCTGGGCCCCCCCCAACTACCCCCCACACACACACACCCGTGCTGGGCCCCCCCCAACTACCCCCCCCACACACACCCCCGTGCTGGGCCCCCCCCAACTACCCCCCCCCACACACACCCCGTGCTGGGCCCCCCCCAACTACCCCCCCCACACACACCCCCGTGCTGGGCCCCCCCCAACTACCCCCCCCACACACACCCCCGTGCTGGGCCCCCCCCAACTACCCCCCCCACACACACCCCCGTGCTGGGCCCCCCCCAACTACCCCCCCCACACACACCCCCGTGCTGGGCCCCCCCCAACTCCCCCCCCCACACACACCCCCGTGCTGGGCCCCCCCAACTACCCCCCCACACACACACCCCCGTGCTGGGCCCCCCCAACTACCCCCCCCCACACACACACCCGTGCTGGGCCCCCCCCAACTACCCCCCCACACACACCCCCGTGCTGGGCCCCCCCCAACTACCCCCCACACACACACCCCCGTGCTGGGCCCCCCCAACTACCCCCCCACACACACACACACCCGTGCTGGGCCCCCCCCAACTACCCCCCCCACACACACACACTCCCCAACTACCCCCCCCACACACACACCCGTGCTGGCCCCCCCCAACTACCCCCCACACACACACACTCCCCAACTACCCCCCCCACACACACCCCCGTGCTGGCCCCCCCCAACTACCCCCCACACACACACCCCCGTGCTGGGCCCCCCCCAACTACCCCCCCCACACACACCCCCGTGCTGGGCCCCCCCCAACTACCCCCCCCACACACACCCCCGTGCTGGGCCCCCCCAACTGCCCCCCCCACACACACCCCTGTGCTGGGCTCCCCCCCATTGCCGGCAGGGGCCACTCACCAAATCCGGGTCCGGGTCTCGCCCGGTCTGCAGGCAGGAGCGAGATTTCCTGCTTTAGCCACCGGACGCGGAAATTCGTATTTGTCCAATGGGGATGACGTCACAGAGCAGGCCTTATGGGTATTGTAGTTCCATTGTCACCCCCAGACCCCTCCCCCATGGCCCCTCCCTCCCTCAGAGCCCCCTGGACCCTCACCCTCCCCACATCACCTCCTAGGAGCTCCTACAGCCCCTCCCATCTCCCCCTGACACCCCCAGACCCCTCCCCATAGCCCCTCAATGCCCCCCTGGCCCCTCCCTCCTCCCCTCTCACTCCCTCAGAGCCCCCTGGACCCTCACCCTCCCCACATCACCTCCTAGGAGCTCCTATAGCCCCTCCCATCACACCCGACACCCCCAGACCCCTCCCCATAGCCCCTCAATGCCCCCCATGGCCCCTCCCTCCTCCCCTCTCACTCCCTCAGAGCCCCCTGGACCCTCACCCTCCCCACATCACCTCCTAGGAGCTCCTATAGCCCCTCCCATCTCCCCCTGACACCCCCAGACCCCTCCCCATAGCCCCTCAATGGCCCCCATGGCCCCTCGCTCCTCCCCCCTCCCTCCCTCAGAGCCCCCTGGACCCTCACCCTCCCCACATCACCTCCTAGGAGCTCCTATAGCCCCTCCCATCTCCCCCTGACACCCCCAGACCCCTCCCCATAGCCCCTCAATGGCCCCCATGGCCCCTCCCTACTCCCCTCTCACTCCCTCAGAGCCCCCTGGACCTCACCCTCCCTCCCATCTCCCCCTGACAGCCCCAGACCCCTCCCCATAGCCCCTCAATGCCCCCCTGGCCCCTCCCTCCTCCCCTCTCACTCCCTCAGAGCCCCCTGGACCCTCACCCTCCCCACATCACCTCCTAGGAGCTCCTATAGCCCCTCCCATCTCCCCCTGACACCCCCAGACCCCTCCCCTTAGCCCCTCAATGCCCCCCATGGCCCCTCCCTCCTCCCCTCTCACTCCCTCAGAGCCCCCTGGACCCTCACCCTCCCCACATCACCTCCTAGGAGCTCCTATAGCCCCTCCCATCTCCCTCTGACACCCCCAGACCGCTCCCCCATAGCCCCTCAATGCCCCCACATGGCCCCGCCCTCCTCCCCTCTCACTCTGTGTCCTTTTCTTAAGTCACTCCAGGATACCACCCCCTGCTCTGTAAGGGTGGCCTACAGTCTTTGTTCCTAACTGTATTACCTTGTATTTAGCTGTATGAAATCTTATGTTGTTCAAGTGAGCATAGCTCATTAAGCTTCCCAGATCACTCTGTAGAATTAACCTGTCCTTAACATTATTTGCAATATGTACATACTTTACCAGCAATGTTTGTATATTTTCTTCTATATCATTGACTAGAACAGATCTCCCTGGGATTGCACTAGAAACACACCATTGGATGCTGATTCTCTGTTTACAATTACTGTTTTGGGAGATCTTTCAGTCTGCATTTAACTCATTAAATAGGTGCTACATTGAGTTGCATAACCCTGATTTTTTTAATCAGAATATAATGTGGTATTGAGTCATATGGCTTACAGAAAAAGAAGTATATTATGTCATCACCGTAAACCTTTGTCAACCAGATTTGTAATCTCATCAGTAAAAGTATCCAACCCTCTTTCTAAGGGTTTGGCTACACTTGCAGGTGTACAGCGCTGGGAGTTACAGCTGTCTTCGTACAGCTGTGTAGGGAAAGCGCTGCAGTGTGGCCACATTTGCAGCGGTGTTGGGAGTGGGGCATTTATGGGCAGCTATCCCAGCATTCAAGTGGCTGCAACGTGCTTTTCAAGAGTGGGGGGTGGAGTGTGACAGGGAGCATGGGGGAGAGAGAGAGAGTGAATTTTTGGAGCTGACAGTGTGTCAGCAACCTGCCTTGCAAGTTCTGACCCCTTCCCCCACCCCTCTCTCATTCACTAAATGCAACTAGCCTTTTTTTTTCCTCACAGACCAGATAAGCAGCTGCTCCAAAACTGACCCTCCCGCCCGTCCCTTGCAGGCCCATGCTGCTCCTCTCCTCAAGCAAACAGTAGCTGTGGACATTCATCCCCCTGCCTGCCTCTGCTCCAGCAAACAGTTGCTGTGTTTGTTTGTTAGATAAGCAGCTCAGGGAGCCCGGAGTTCACAACAAAACAAACAGAGGCATCACAACAAAACAAAGAACTAATCTTTACTTAAAAGCATTATGGGAAGATTCCGGAGGTCAGTTACAGTGTCTAAGATCGCTCACTGGCACTCCAGCGCTGTTCTCTTTATTCCCCTTGTCGAGGTGGAGTACATGCAGCGCTGTACCCAGGGAGATACAGCGCCGTATGTGCCTTGCCAGTGTGGACAGGAGTGAATTACAGCGCTGCAAAGCCACCACCGGCGCTGTAACTCTCCAGTGACATGTGCCCAGCCAGGAGGAGCAATGGCAGGACAGTGCGGTGCAGAGGAGGGCAGAACCGGCCTATTGGCCTGGAGCTTGGGAGATACCTGGGGTAAAGTCGAGGGGAGGAAGGGGGCATCGGTGGCTTGATGGATTGGGCGGGGTGGGAGCAATGGGGGGCCGCCTGCAGGGAGCCGGGCGGGGGAGGACCCCGGACCCAGCCATCCCTCGCTCTCTGTCTTTCGCACGGAGGGCGGCTCACGGGACTACAAGTCCCAGGCTGCCCCGCGGCGCGCTCTCTGCGCACGCGCACTAGGCCCGAGCCCTTGCGGGCGGTGCTGCTGGCGCTTGGCAGGTGGCGGCTCGGCCGTTAAACCGGAGCCGCGCGGAGCAGCCCCGTCCCCGCCCGTCGCGGGCCGCGCCTGCCCGGCAGGTAGCGCGGGGGCTGGAGCCCGCTGGGCGTGAGCGCTGAGGGGGAACCCGGAGCTGTCGGGGGGGGGGGGGGAGCCGGTGCCCTGCTGGGGGCGGGGGGGGAGCCGGTGCCCTGCTGGGGGCGGGGGGGGAGCCGGTGCCCTGCTGGGGGGGTGGCCGGGCGGGAGAGCCGGTGCCCTGCTGGGGGCGGGGGGAGAGCCGGTGCCCTGCTGGGGGGGGCTGTCGGGCGGGAGAACCGGTGCCCTGCTGGGGGGGTGGCCGGGCGGGCTCTCGGGGGGGAAGCCGGTGCCCTGCTGGGGGTTGGGCTGGGGGGTTGAGAGCCGGTGCCCTGTTGGGAGGTTGAGCTGGGGGTGGGAGGAGAGCCAGTGCCCTGCTGGGGGTGGGGAAACCAGTGCCCTGGTTGGGCTGGGGGGGGTGAGAGCCGGTGAGCTGGGGGGGAGCTGGTGGTGGGCTGGTGAGAGGAGAACCGGTGGGACTTTGGGAGGACAGAGCCGGTGCCCTGCTGCAGGAGAGGGGCAGGCAGGCAGAGAGCTGGTGTCCTCCTGGGGGCCGGTGCCCTGCTGCTGACGTGGGACTCTGGGGGGACAGAGCTGGTGCCCTGCTGGGGGCGGGGGGAGAGCCGGTGCCCTGCTGGGGGGGTGGCCGGGCGGGCTCTCGGGGGGAAGCCGGTGCCCTGCGGGGGCGGGGGGAAGCCGGTGCCCTGCTGGGGGTTGGGCTGGGGGGTTGAGAGCCGGTGCCCTGTTGGGAGGTTGAGCTGGGGGTGGGAGGAGAGCCAGTGCCCTGCTGGGGGTGGGGAAACCAGTGCCCTGGTTGGGCTGGGGGGGGTGAGAGCCGGTGAGCTGGGGGGGAGCTGGTGGTGGGCTGGTGAGAGGAGAACCGGTGGGACTTTGGGGGGACAGAGCCGGTGCCCTGCTGCAGGAGAGGGGCAGGCAGGCAGAGAGCTGGTGTCCTCCTGGGGGCCGGTGCCCTGCTGCTGACGTGGGACTCTGGGGGGACAGAGCTGGTGCCCTGCTGCAGGAGAAGGGCAGGCAAAGAACCGGTGCCTCTGTGCCATGTGTTTGCTGGATTGCAATTCAGAGCAGAGCAAGTGTCTGTGGTGCCAGGCAGGCTGGACTGCTTTGGGGCAGCTTCCTGAGGCTCCATTCCGATGTAGTCGGTCTCTTGGGCTCTTGGTGATGGCAGCAAGCATTGGTACACCTGGCCTTGGGGCGTGGTAATGGCTGGTGGGCGGTATGGCAGAGGTTATGGTGTGGCAGGAAATGAGTGGTGAGGGTGTCGGGTGGGGAGTAGGAGCTGGTCTAGAAAAGTGACTGGTCTCATACATGGTATCTAATCATAGAGGTCTGGGTTGGAAAATTAAACACAAGTCTATGTAAATGACGCCCATAGGCAGGGACTTGTTTTCAAAAGCCCCCAAGTGGTTGTGTTTAGTTTCAGGGGGCTTGTGCTCTTGGTCACTTGGGTATTTCTGAAAATTGCATCCTTAGTTACTAGAATGGATAAACCTCTCCCTCCGATTCGTGGGTTTTACTTATTTGATGACCCTCTGTAGGGTAAAGGTGTGTGTGGCCTGGGGTTTTGTTTCTTGAAAATGAATCCAATTTGACTTCCATGGCTGGCTTCAGCAAGAGCCCAGACCCTCTGACTTCGTCTCTCCTATTGGTTTCAGAGGGAAAATGGTCCCACTTCTGAAATCCATGGCTGTGATGGTGAGACTGGTGTTTCTGATGGAGACATTCAAAATGCCTGTAACCCATGGGGATCGGCCTTTCGTTTCAGTTTCTATCACCAAGGTTTGTTGATCTTCAGTTCACCTCAGTCGTTATTTATCTCCTGGATCATAAATTCTTGATATGTGCCTCAGTGGAGGTCAGTATCTCCTCGCTGTGTCCCCTGTCCTGAAATTAGAAGTGCATGTGCATTAGCAAACGGATTGAAAGGTCGTCTGATTGGCGTTTATGGAAGCTCTTTTGTATGTTCTTGTAACAAAACTTGGTGGACCCCAGTAGCTGGGCCTCTTGTAGCAACAGGACCGGGGGGGTGGGGGAAGGTGGTTATCTTCCCTAATGGAAAACACACATTGCTGCCACACTGGGACATAATGTTCCTCTTCGCACCTTCTGGTGCAGCTTTATCCGAAAGGGCAGAGCCAAGAAATGACTAGTTTAACTTGACTTTCTGCAGTTAGAATCATAGGGTTAGAAGGGATTGCAAGGGTCGGGTCTGGTCTAGTCTAGTCTAGCCCACTGCCAAGATGCAGGACTTGTTGTGTCCAGCCTTCCAAGACAGATGGCTCCAGCCTCCTTTTGAAAACCTCCAGGGAAGAAGCTTCCACAACCTCCCTAGGCGTCTGTTCTTACAGTTAGTGTTTCCTGAGATTTAATCTAAATCTGTTTGAACCCATTGCCTCTTGTCCTGCCCTCTGTGGCAAGGGAGAAAAGCTTTCTCCGTCTTTCTTTTCCTACGTCAGCCTTTCAAGTATTTAATGTATTCCCCCTTAATCGCCTCTCTTCCAAACTAAACATCTTTCTTCATCTTTGATGGCTCCCAGTTTCAGACACATCCAGAAGGGTCCTCAGTCTGTTCTTACACAGACATCTCATAGGAGCCTATGACACATACTATCTGGCCTATCAGGTTGCTTGTTCTTGGCAATGTGGATTGAAATCAAGAAACAAATCTGGGCTGAATCTCAGGAAAAACTTCTGGAGAGTGAGGGCTGTTCTACACTACAGCTGTAAATCAACCTAAGTTACGCTACTTCAGTTATGTATCTGAAGTTGATGTAACTTAGGTCGACTTACAGCGGTGTCTGCGCCATGCTGTGTGTATGGGAGACACTCTCCCGCCAAATTACCTTACTCTTCTCGGGGAGCTGGAGTACAGGAGTTGATGGGAGACCACTCTGCCATCGACTTAGTGGGTCTTCACCTGACCCACTAAATTGACACCATGGCATCAGTTACAGCTAGATTGGCACTGCTGCAATTATAGAGAAGTCTGAGATGTATCTGATTGTAGAACAGTCTCCTAAGGAAAGTGGAGGTAACCCCATCACTTAAAACTAGGACTAAGTACGTACTTCCATAGGGACCAGTCCTGCACTGGCCCCCAAGGGGCTGACTGACGTAGGGCTTATACGGAAAACTCCATTAACATCTGAGTCTAACCTTCTCAGAATAGCTTCCTGAGCTTGTGTGGCAGACGGATTAGTCACCGTGCAGGGAGCTTGTGGGGTTTCTCTTCATGGCAGGGCCCAGCCAATGCTGAGGGATTTGCTTACCATGCTAAAAGCACATGGTTGCTAGTATCTTGCAGTATGACTCCACTCTGACCTTTGGCCTCTGTCAGGTTACTGATAGAAAACTTTATCAGCTACTACAGAGCCTTTGCAGAATTTCAGGTCTCTTTCCAGGTGATAGTCCAGCATTTGCACTAATAACATTTTAGCGTAATCTGTTTGTTTATAGGAAGAACAGATCACAACAATTGAATTGCATTCCCCTTCCTCTAATTTCCTATATTTTCTAGCTCCTGAAACACCTCCCCTTCTAGAAATATTCAGCATCCCAATACAGTTAATATCGGGGGTTAAAGATGCACATGTATCACATGATGGTTATGTTTAAATGGCTTGGTGGTGAGGGCGAAGAGGAAGGGTGGTGATTAAAATAAGGTACGGTCAATATACAATGTGATGTAAATGTTGTTAGGTGTAAGTATGTATCTTATTACGAGCAGACACTCATTGAAATGTCTTAGTGTCAGTGACCTGAAACGTCAAATAACATCTTTCCCCCCTCTCACCCAACCTGCACAAAAAACTCAATTTGGATGAATCCCGAGGGATTAAGCACAACCTCACCTGCTCCCCACCTCACTGTTCCCTGGACGTCTTCACTGCAGTTCTGCGATTAATCTTTCCCATTGGATCTGCTTGCTCAGGCTGAGGAGGGAAGCCCCCGCAGTGAGACCTAGTCATGCTGTTTCTCTGTATGTTGCTAAGTACTAGTTGTGTGTAGGGGAGTGAGTTCTAATTATGGATTTAGTGAGATTTTTGGGAGGTGAATGGGGTGCATTGAGACTGAACAGGTGTTTGGCTAACCCTCACTTCCAGTCATTCTGGTTAGACATGTCCGTGGTTTGAGAGAGGTGGGTTTTTTTCTCCTGAGCAGTTCAGTTGCCTTGTGTGGCTTCATGTCGTCTGTTTATAGCAGGTTTCTGTGGGAGTCCTGAGCATCTTATGCATGTCACGGCTGCCCTCAGAGATTCCCCCAGAGCTTTGAACAAACAGCAGATAAGACTTCATGGAGTATCCTGGGAATCTGGGGGAGGGGACTTATATCTTCTATGTGGTTACCTCTTCTGGTGAGTGCTAGAGATACTGGAAAAGGGAAGGAATTACATAGGGAAGTTTGTAATGGGATGGGTGAGAAAGCTGGCATGTAGCCTGCATTGTTCAGGAGGTTCGGTATCTGTTCATGAGGCTGTGGAGATGGTGTAATGTCTGTGGTGGTCATTCAGGGGATACTGGTATAACTGTAACTTTAGTACTAATCCTGAAAGCACTTCATAACTGTTAATTCTCTTGCCCCCACTCCATGGGAAAGGTCAGTACTGTTCCATTTTATAGAAAGGCAAATAGATGCAGAGAAGAAGGGATATGCCCAAGGACATTCAGGGTATCACTGTCAGAGCTGTGATTTGGAACTCAGCATCTTCCTGCTCCTAGTACTTTGTCCAGATCACAAGATGATGCTGTCTGGAGATTCTTGGATGATCTGCCTGCAGAAGGCGTGGTGAGGTGTGTGCACAGTATTGGCTACTGAAATCTTTCATCCAAGTTGAAATTAATCAGACTAAAATGCTTGTTTTTCAATTTCCTGCTGTCCCTTCTCTAGCTCAGGTGAGGTGACCCAATGGTTATATGGTGACCTTTGTTGTAGCAGTGTTTTTAGGCATGCATTGTGTCTTACAGAGAATAAGGAAATACTCTCCTGATGATTTGACAATCTGGATGAAGTGTGACATGACATGATCTAGGGAGAGAGGGCTTCAGATGGGAGGGAGGTTTGCATAAAATGGTGGATGAGGCTGCTTGTTTTCCCGGGGTGCACCTTTGTATTCTCTGTTTGAGGTCTACTTATATAGATGTTAGGCTGGTGTGAGAGAGTGACTGTGCAGCAAAGACTGGGGAGGAACTGGGTTTTTGGGGAGAAGGAGTTATTCTAGGCATAAGGGGACCCTGGAAGAAAGTGCAGATGTGTTTGTGGGACAAAGCAAAGAAAGAAGCATCACGGGGATTGAAATTAGCTGGCACAGAAGCTGAACAGAATAATGGCAGGAGATGGGAAATGATATAAACAGGGGCAGTGCTAAGATCTGCTTGAAAGGAAACCTGGTGAGTTTGTTCTCTGAAGTGATGAGCTTCAAGAGGTACCTGGTGTCTTGAACAAGCCTCAAGGCTTGTATTTGTGATAGCAAATTTAGTGACCCTTCAGCAGCACCATTGTAATCAAATCTAGTGTAACTGGGTTTGTACTGAAAAAGCCGGTAAATACACTTATGTAGATACAACCCCTGTATTTCCTGCTGCCTTGGAACAAATAGCCAAAGCAGTGAGTAAATGTCAGGAGTGAGTGTAGAAACTGGATTACTCTGTGGCTGGTTCTAATGGTAAGTTGGATGTGCCTGAAATAGAACAGTCTATATGGACAGCTTCAAGCTGGCTGGGGCTATTTTAAGTGCTACTAAACCTTGTGGCTGGCACATCTCAGGACACAGAGCCCTGAGGACTAAGGCAGTAGCACGGTAGGGACTTTCTCTCCTCCATGCACTTTAACAGAGACAGTCGGTGCAGATTTCCCTGCTGCTTGGGGAGTCCTTAGCAGGGACTGAGATAGCAGGGTGGGGCTTGGGAAATCCACACTGCTTCTTGCTGGGTTTTCCCATCTGGTTTGGAGATTAAGGCAGAGAGAGCTGGATCTGTGGAATCGGACAAATCTGAGCACTTGTTAGAAATGGCTTTAGCGTCTGTTTCCTTGGCACACAGGTTGGTGGGCCAGCCCAGCTGCATGCTCTCATTCCAGCATGGAATGGGTTCTGCTCCATCTGGGCTTGGGTATTATGGGCATTGTTCTAAGGTTGCCGTCTTGGTCTCAATTTTAGACCATCTTTTATGTTTGTCAGTGAAACTTCTGGCCTGAAAATGCTCATGCTTAATTTTAGTCCCGAAAATACACGTAGGAAGTCTGAAGTAAATTAGCCAAGAAATGAGTTGTAGGGCAATGAAAACGTGAAATTTACTTTTGCAAGAAGTGCAGCCATTTTTGTTCACTCCTAATAACACCAGTTTTATAGAGTCAAACTTGAGAACTGGTGCATGGGCTAATTGTGACCAATTTGGTCAAGTAGCTATTGCTGTTTCAGAACGTACTTTTCTGATGTAATTTTATAGCTGTAGCCCCATGGCGAGGCTGTCACAACTTGATTGAGGACTGGTTTGCTGAATTATGCATATGCTTTAAACAGCTTTGTAGTCAGGGATGGTAGAAATAGCCACATTCCTTCTGTAGTCTAAAGATTAAAGATTCCTGTTTTCTACAGAATGTAGTTTTCCTTTTTCGGGGGGAGGGGAAGCTTGTAACCCTTCTAGTCACAAGTTACTATCTAAATGTTACTGGCTCTCGGGAGTGAGTTGCCCCATTCCTCTCGGTGGTGAATATCTCTCTAAAGACTATCATTTGTCACATATCTGCTGATTGTCCTCAGGGAAACTTCCATTATGGCTGAGTGCCATGTCCAGCTGCCACCCTGGCATGGGGATGGGGAGACTCTTTGCACACTGTCATTGAGCTGCTCCTTGCTACTCTTGCATCAAATAATGAACACTTGCATCCCTTCAGCAATGAAAGTAAAACCTGTGTAGCCAGAATGTCCACTCCGAAGAGCTCCTGTGGGGCAGAAGAAGGATTTTGTGCATTTTCATTAAATACCAGTGGTTCATTCTTACAACTTTTATTAATTCATAAGAGTTAATCTCCTTGTCCCTTACAAAGAACTAGGAACATGACCAAGGAGAGCTTAAATTACATGAACATTTTAATTGCCATGCCAGATCAGAGCATTGTCCCCCTGTGGTAGGACTCCATCTGCGATCAGTGTGAGGTGCTTCAGAGGAAGAGGATAGGAGTGCTGCCGTAGCAGTTTACGGAATAACCTGCTCGCAGAGAAGTGTCCTGGCAGTAAGTGACTGGCTTAAGTCCTGATGCTCCAGGGCTGGTATCCCTTCCAGACTTTATCCTTCTTTAATCCTTAGAGTTGTAACTCCAAATAATCTCATTATCTATACAAAAGTTAATCCATTTTTGAATCCTCCTAAGCTTTTGGCCTCAGTGATAGCTAGTGGAGCTCACTGCCAGAAAATTAACTTGCACTGTGTGGGAAAAGTATTTCCTTTGATCATTTTTTGAATTTGAGACCTTTCAACTTCACAGTTATATTGGAGCAGAAGAATAGGGCAAATAGAATAACCTGATCTACCTTATCTATACCATTCATTGTTCTAGAGCTTCTGTGTACCCTCTGAGTTGTCTCATCTTTAAAGTAAATAGCTGTCAATATGCCACGTGGAAGCAGTTTCATACTGCTAATTGTTTTGCTGCCGGTCTCTAACGAAAGATCCCTGAGGATGTCTGTATACAATTCTATACCTTTTGGCAAACTTATGGGCAGGTGTTTTCGATATACATCTCCTTAGCCAGGTATTTCCATAAAGGAACCAAGCATTCATAGCAATGTTATCCAGTCAATGTTTCTCCCTCCCAGAGACAGGGAATCTGTTAAACTGTGGAGTATCAGAGGGGTAGCCATGTTAGTCTGGATCTGTAAAAGCAGCAGGGAATCCTGTGGCACCTTATAGACTAACAGATGTTTTGGAGCATGAGCTTTCGTGGGTGAATACCGAGTTCAACAAGCATCTGAAGAAGTGGGTATTCACCCACGAAAGTTCATGCTCCAAAATGTCTGTTAGTCTATACGGTGCCACAGGACTCTTTGCTGCTTAAACTGTGGAGTGGATGGTGTACTGTGTCTAAGCAATTAAAATAACCAAAAAGTGATTCAACCCTAACAAAACATGAAAGAGAAGGTTTAGTGAAAATTAGAAATTGTGACCTTTTAATGCTCCCTGAAAAATTCTTACACTTAAAAAAAAAAAAAAAATCTCAGGTGAATAGCTTCATTAATATTAAGATTGTGAACTTATTCCTTTGTGTGAAATATCTTCACAGGAACAGTGGAACATGCGTGACTTAGAAAATCTCTGGAAAGATGGTATAAATATTATTCCTAATTAAACTAGTGACTTGTAACTGAATACTAGAAACTAAAACTTACAAATGGAACTTTACCTTGGGCCTTCTTTACTGTAATATTACCCATGAAGGAACATGGACCTGTTAAGTTTGCTGCTACATGAGCAAACCTATGAGAGGTCACGTGCCTGCTCCAGACCACTGAGTTTGATTCTCATGTGTAGGCTATATGGGGGGGAGAGCCAGCCAGATAGGATGGTGAGGGAGATCTGCATGGGAGGCAGCACACCAGAAGTGGGTTTTAAGGAGACGCATGAGGTGAAAGAGGATGCATGGTGGACAAGAAATAGAAGTGATTCAAGCATAAAAGAAGGTCGAGAAGCAGAGAGTAGGTGGAGGAGAGAGGGTTGGAGGAGGAGTAGGTGATGAGAGGAAGGGCTGAGGTTATGCCCAACCTGGAAGGGGAGGCCAAGCAGTTTGAATACAGTGTGGCAGAAGACAGGCAGTCACTGCAGGGATCTGAGGGGAGTGAGGGAGACCGTGGCAGAAAAGGAAGATGAGTTTAGCAACAGCTCTTTGGCTGGCCTGGAAGTGAACGTGAGAGTGAAGATAATCTCCCAGGTTCATTCCTTGCTCTTCATTGTACTTTTATGAATGTTGACTATGCAAATTAGAGGCCATGTTGTGTATTGCTAACAATATAATTGTTTAATCTTCTATGTTGTGATCTTGAAAAGATCTTGTATTTAATAGAAATGGACGTGTAAAGAGGTGAGAGGCTTGAAAATGAATTCATACTTAACCATGATATGTACGCTTGTACATGGAATGTACGCTGTTTGTAAAGATCTAAAGTACAGATAATGTTTGTCATTCATATTGTGTGCTAATGAATAGTTTTTATATTTTTGTTACAGACTTAGATGAACACTTTCAAATATGGGTGCCTAAAGTTAGTCACGCTTCAGAGTAGCAGCTGTGTTAGTCTGTATCTGCAAAAAGAACGGGAGTACTTGTGGTGCCTTAGAGACTAACAAATTTATGTGAGCATAATTTTTCATGGGCTACAGCCAGAAGTGGGCTGTAGCCCACGAAAGCTTATGCTCACATAAATTTGTTAGTCTCTAAGGCACCACAAGTACTCCTGTTTTTTAAAGTTAGTCACGCAATCCAAATGACTTGATTTCTTTTCAAAGGTGATGAACACCCAACTCTTATTGACTTTGCTTCGATGTATGTCTCTACTTTTTAGGGATGTATTTGAAAATGTTGGCCTGCGTGACTTGTAACTTGCATCAGGATGAGTTAGGGCTTCAGGTAAAAATAGTGTATGTGGGATTTTCAAAAGCAGTTTGTAGTAGCCTAATTCTACTCCCTGATTAGGTCTGTCAGGGACAGAATGCTCCCAAATGTCACCCACTACATAAACTTTTTTTTTTTTAATGTATCAGTCCTCTAAAAAACTGAAAATGTTCTTTTGCTGAAAGCTGCTGCATCCGCAATAGAATCAACTTTTAAAATGCCATAAATTTCATTGTGCAAAAAGGTTCAGATTGCAACTGTGTGATGAATGGTTAACAAAGCTGACAAAATATCAAACTTTACAGGCAAGAGCACGACTTGCTATGGCCTTGTAAGGGATAAAGAATTAACAAATGCTGTAGATTGGTGCTTACTGCTTAATATGGCTTTAAGAATCCATTACCAATCAGCTGTGCTTAACAAAACAACAAGCTTTAGGGCTGTGAGTGTATGGAGAACATATTGGGCTGTCAAATGCAGTTCCAGAAACTATCCTCTTTCTGCTTTTGCTACTGTACAATGTGCCAGGCAGACTGAGGAGAGTTCAGTAGCTTCACTTGCAGCCTTATATGGTCTCTGTAAGGGCATACTTTTCAGCCATCCATTGGCTGCAGCACGTGCTGTGGCAGGCTTGTGTGTCTACATTATCTACCTCTCCTGCATTTACCTTCTTTTTTAGAGGGGGAAAAAGGAGAAATGTGTGAGGCGGAGCCTCTCTGCGCACAAGTACAACTAAGGTCCATCTACTCTGCCCTTCTCCCACCCAAACCCCCTTGGCATCAAGTCTCAGAGCCTGGGTTGGCTGGCGTGTGCCTTTGCTGAAGGGCTGAAAATAGCAGTGTAGACGTTCAGGCTCAGTCTGGAGCCTGGTCTTTGAAACCTCTCCGGGTTTCAAAGCCTGGGCTGCAGCCTGAATGCGATTGTCTAAGCTGCTATTTGTAGCCCCCTTGTGCAAGTCCCCCAGTGAGTTGACTAGAGCTCTGACTCTTGTTACCATCGTGTGTGTGTGTGTGTGTTGGGGAGCTTAACTTAACTGTGGCTGTGCTTTTGCACCGAATCCTGCCTGCTGGCAAACCCTGGTTTAACTGTAGCATTACACAGTCTGTGGAATGTGCTCTGCTCACAGTTGCTTTTTTAAGATTTTGGGTTGTGTGAAAGCATTCACTGTGTTCTCCCATGAAATTATCACTAGATTACTGAAACCAGAGAGAGCTGAGTCTGAGGCTTTTCTTTCTGCAGCTCCGGACAGCATCTCTCTGCGTAAATGCGAACACAGATGTTATGCTTTTAATACTAAACACTGTGACTCTTCCTCATTGAAAGGAGGCTGCCAGCTGACTGAGAAGCTTAAAACGGCTGCTTTGGTGGTGGGTCAGTGTGGGGCGGGGGAGCCAAAGAGTTCTTAAAGCAGAAAGTGTGTTCCCCATCCCCATGTACTCGGCTAACTCAGATGGCTCCGTGTGCAACCTCAGCCCAACTCAGATCAAGTTGCAAGGAGAAGGTTCTGAAGTACCTCCGGAGAGGAGATTTGCACGTTTGCTGCTAACAAGTGGGTCCCTGCCTGGCATGTCAACCAGGCTGTAATATCCAATGGGAGAATTCAGATTTCCATGCTTTTGGAACTTATCTTTTCCCACCTTTCTTCTGCTCAGCTGAGAGAGATGCAAAAGCCTGCTCCCAGCAGCAGGGAGACATGAGGCGTCCTCCCTTCAGCGAGACACAATGTGGTTATGGGTGCATGTCCTGCAGCAGCTGATTGTTACATCCTTGGTGTCTAATAAGGTCAATCCAATTGTGATGTGGCTGTCAGTCCCCTAGGAAGTGGGGTAAGCCACTCTCAGCTCTGACTGTTGAACGGCTAGACTTGAAATTACCAACTAGTCTAACGGTGACCCTAGCAGTCAGCATGGCAGCTTCCTGAGGGATGTTCTGTAGCTTTTGTGGGGAGCTTATACAACAGGAGTTGGCTGGTGAGAAGAAAAACTGTTGATGTAGCTGAAGTTTGGAATTGTTCCAGAAATGGCTTGGAGTGCTGCCTACAGCTTGGAGTGTTGCCTACAGCTTGGGTTCAGGTGAAGAACTGGTTCTCCAACTGCTGCTCTGCTGGGGAAATACTCTGGAGTGAATTCTGTTGGCTCATTAACTTCTGGAGGTCAAAGTTACCAGTGATGATGTTGGGAAGATAATAATGGCTCAGGTCTCTAACGACTGTTGGTGTTGTTTAATGGTGGTGGTTATTGCTCCTCTTGCTTTTCTTGTGTAGCGTTCTTGTGCCTTTGTGTAATAGTTGACTGGTAGCTCCCACTGTGCTTAAGGTTATAGAGCAGTTTCCAATGTAACTTACTGCTCAAACTTTCTGAAAATATCTTGTGGCTGAAACTTTCTGTGCTTTCTCTTGCCAAACTTCAAACGTCAAGTGCAGCGAGTCCTTTCTGCCTCGCTTGTGTTACGACAGATTGGCGTGGAAGTAGGGTTTCTAGTCACTGTTGAGCAGGGCTACAAAAGTGGCTGAAGTTGGAAACCTAGCCTGTTTCCATCTGCAGAATGCCACACAACACCTGTAACTTCAAAAGGTTAAATAGCTTGCCCAGAGCCTCTGTTCCCTGGCTGTAAAACAGGGATAGTTCCACTTTCCTACTTCACAGGGTGTTGAGAATAAACAATGCGATACTCGCCTATGATGGTGGTAGGGGACCATATAAATGCCTAGGTTAAAAACTGGTGAGTTTGCTAAATTTGAAGAGGAAAAATTAAAGTGAATGGAAAAATTGCCTGTGTGTGTTCTTCTTGGGGGTTTGCCAAACACTTCTGATGTGCTGTATAAATGCATAGCATACTCTGACTTGCCATAGAAGGACCATTGGCTGCTGCTTTAACTTATTGTGGTTGTCTTAGCTGGTCGGAGATGGAAGGAAATGCTATCTGTAATCCCCTCTTTCTCCCCTGCCTTCCTTTTCCCCCGTCATAGCCTTAGGCTCAGTGGGAGTGAAAATATGAGCTAATCAAAAGAGACCATCAGAAATTCCAAATGTTCACAGGTTGGGCAAGGACCTGCCATGGGGCTTGTCTGCTCCTTGAGTGTCTCCCACTGCACTGTGATCAGGAGAGGGAAGGGACTGCCAGTCTGGCAAATACATAGCTTAAAACACCTTGTGAGCCCAAGAGATTATGAACAAAACACAGTGTATTGTGAGGTGGAGCATTTTTTGCCTCTTGGTGACTAACTTGTGCATACTGAGCTACTGGCTTTGTGTGCTGCGGGTAAGGAGAAGAAGGTGCTGTAATGACACAGGCACATAGTCTGTTCTGGGCAGGCTTCGCGGTGCACCATGCACTGTTACTTCCTTGGGCAATGTAATCTTTAGTGGAACCATCCAGCACATATAGTGGAATGGGCCCGGTACTTATGGGAGACCTCACATTGGTTGGTATCCTGGTTTTGGACTAGGGACCTCAGAGGAAAGGTTCTGCATCCCCTGAGCCATTTAGACCCCTGGTGTCACTGAGGCTGACATGATGAACTTTCCTGCTTTTGCCACATTCTGTAGTGTCTGAAATGGCCCCATCCTGCCCCATGTTTCTTGCTCCAGAAGAAGCTTGCCTGCAGGCTCCCTTTAAGATTCCCTCATAGTAGATACAGGGAACATAGTCGCAAATACCCCCATACCAACAAGGGTGGGAAGACCCTTTGTATGCATGTTCTAAACAGATATTTAAAATCTTCTCCAGTAGGAAAGCTGTTGGCTTGAGAGCTGTGTTTCCTTTGTAGCTGGCATACAGGGAGCATGGGGAGACATTGAGAGTAGGGATCTATCTTCTGAGCATTGCATTCTGTCTCTGTTGCAGCATTAAGTGGCTTCAGCCCAGCATGGTGGCAGCCGTATGGGTATGAGGCTGTAGCACCCTCTAGCTTTGAAGGACAGATCATTCACAGAAGGGAATGTTACGGTGGACTGTGCACTTGGAAGGTGGGCCTCGGAGAGTGAACCACGCTGCTGTGGCTGTTGGCCATAAAGTGTATTCCTTTGGCGGGTATTGTTCTGGTGAAGACTATGAGACTCTGCGGCAGATTGATGTCCACGTGTTTAATGCAGGTAAGAGCATTACATCCTTGCGGCTGCCATGGGCTGGCAGAGGCTGGAATTCCCATGCCTCAGTTGTCAGGTTACACTCAAACTCTCATTTCTCTTGAAGTCAGCTACAGTGTGCAGGCCAAATGTAAGACAAATGCACCACTGCTCCTTAGTTTGGAGAGCACTGATCCTTGTGAATTGCAATCGTCTCCCCTAGAAAACACATCTGTAGGTGCAGGGCTTGATCTCCACCTTCAGGGGTAGCACAGGTGATGCCTTTGTGAGCCCAAAGTGGCCAAAGCTGCAGCTGCCCACAGGACAGAGTGGTGGATGTATCTGGAACTCAAGGTTGAGGCATGTCAGGGCATTGGGGGCAATTGTGAAGTGCTTTGAGATCCTTGAATCAAGAGGTACAACACAGGTTCCCAAAGTGGTTGGATCAATGAGGAGCTGACTGTTGCCATGGTGCTGGCTCTTTCTTTTACAGAGAAACTGAACTGAAGGGAGGGGATGACACAATGAAGAGCAAAGGCAGAGACAAACGAGAGTCTGAAAACGAACATTAAACGCTACTAAACATATCTAAATACATCCCTGAAGCTACTCTTCCATGAGGCAGTTAGTGTTACCTGTGTGACTGTAAAGGGGAGAAGTGGCCTGGGCAGCAGCAAACGGGAGGGGAAGTGTCTGCTAGGCAGTCTGAGATCTGTGAACAACCTATGGTGCCCCTGCGTTACCCATCTGTAAATCCCCATAGCATATCTTGCAGTTAGGGAAAGCAAGTAGGCGGTAATTTGCTGGCGATCCTACAGTGACCTGCAGCCTGAGGAATGTATTTCAGGCTCCCACTTTACTCTTTAACAGTATTGCCTGCTTCTCCCTTATTTCTGGTTACTGGCAATGTGTTCTCTCTGAAGTCTTGTCTTCTGTACCACTCCACAGCTCAGAGGAGTTACCTGCCTTCATCTTGGGAGAAGCATGTGGTGTATTAGCCAGCTGATGGTTTATTAGAAGCAGGAAACTGCCAGTTGCTGACCTAAGTGGGTTAGTGGCGAGAAGACCTTTTAGTTGAGGACGGACACCCATAGAGATGTCCTCAAGCTTGAAAATAGAATCTAATCAAGAGCATAGGAATTTCCAGACCAGTCGTGCATTGAGTCCATATGATGTCTTAGACATTGTTTCTTGCACCATCCAGTATTGGCCAATCTAATAAATGCTGATGCAATAACATGTATGTAGGGAAGCTGCTGCTAACGCGATCGGCTAGTAGTTCACTTATGCCCTGAAGCAAGAGAGTTCTTAACCCTTTCTATATAAAAACCTAAACCCTTTTATCCTGCCTAATGGAATATGGATGTTCTCATTATTCATATACATGTCTGTTTTTAACTACTACTATGCTCTTGACCTCAGTGATTCCTTGTGGCAATGAGTGCCACAGGCTACGGGAGTGTTTATATAAAAATATTTCCCTGTATCAACTTTCTAAATCCATTGCTTTGTTGCCTTTCAATTTCACTGAATGTCCCCTTGTTTTCCTCTTATTATGAAAAGGTAGACAGCAGCGCCTGGTTTCCTTTTTCCTATGCCATTTGTTGTTTAGGATGTCATCACATCTTGCTCATCATTAGCCTCCTTTCTAAACAATCCCAATCTTAGGAATCTCTCTTCATGTGGAAGTGTTTGTGCCTCTAATCACTCTCCTTATCAGTGTCTAACCTCCCCTCCCCTCCCCTCCACTGAGAACAGAACTGAAAACAGTATGCCAGGAGATGGTAGGGTGTGCCATTGATTTATACAATGGCATTATAATCTCTGTGTTACTTTCTGTTTCATTCCTTATGCATCCTAACATCTTGTCTGCTCTTCTGGTTGCTGTACATAGCATAGAGATTTTGAGTGTCCCACAACTTAGAACCAATAATGTTCATGAGTAGTTAAAATTATTCCTTCCAATGACTATTACCTTGCATTTGCCTTCAGTGAATTTTATGCTGCCTGTTCACTTAGCTTTGTTGGGTCCATCTGAGGCTCCTTACAAATGTCTCTAGCCTTGATTTATCTAAAGAATTGTGGTCTCCATATGTTGCCATGTCACTCCTCTCCCCCTCTTCCTGCTCATGCAAATTCTATATCTAATAATTTCACCTAATTTACCTGTTGTTAGTTTCACTGGTCTAATTCCAGGAACACCCCTAAACTTAGGTACAGTAACTTCATTCTTAAGTTTCTTCAGACTCCTTGAATATACCATCTGATCTGAAGGGCTATGCTGTTCTTCAACTGATCAGTCTCTCCAGACCTTGCTCTCTGACGTCTGTCTGACAGTGCCACATGTCTATTACCTGAATAGAATTGGCTGGAGTAGTTGTCTCCTCTGATACCCTGTGTAGTGAAATCTGATGCAGAGAAATAACTCAGCTTTTCTGCAACGTCCTTGGTTGCTCCCTGTACTCCCTGGTGGGCCAGCAGACCCACCAATATCTACAGAGGATTTCATGTTAGTGTGAGCTACAGCTACTGCTGTTCAAATTCAATTAAGGCTTTTTACTTGCTTACCGGAGTATGCCCACAATGAGCTGCAGAATAACTGCAAGTGGTTCTATCCACATACAAGCATTCACTCAGTGCACATGCTGCACTCTCCGCGTTCACCTGCAAGGCAGCCTGACACCTGGTTTGAACTGGGCAAGTCAACAAAATAACACAATCTGGGGCTTCTGCTTTCAGTGTCTCTGCGCTGGACCAAGCTGCCGCCGGTGTGGACAAACAGCCGGGACCACGTGAGGGAGGTCCCCTATATGAGGTATGGGCATTCAGCAGTGCTGATTGATGATACCATCTACATATGGGGAGGCCGTAACGACACTGAGGGAGCCTGCAATGTACTCTACGCCTTTGATGTCAGTAAGTGCCAGCTTTTCGCCCTTCTCCCTCCCCTGGTTTCATGGCAGTAGTGTTCTGCTCCCCCACTAGGTGTCCCTGTGAAGTGATGGCTGCGGTTTGCTCTCTAGAGCAGCGGTAGGCAACCTATGGCACGGGTGCTGAAGGCGGCACGCAAGCTGATTTTCAGTGACACTCACACTGCCTGGGTCCTGGCCACCAGTCTGGGGGGCTCTGCATTTTAGTTTAATTTTTAAATGAAGCTTCTTAAACATTTTAAAAGCCTTATTTACTTTACATACAACAATAGTTTAGTTACATATTATAGACTCGTAGAAAGAGACCTTCCAAAAACGTTAAAATGTATTACTGGCACGCAAAACCTTAAATTAGAGTGAATAAATGAAGATTCGGCTCACCACTTCGGAAAGGTTGCAGACCCCTGATCTAGAGAAACACTGCAAGAGGCTGGGAAACTGCCTTTTATTGGGAGCATGTGAGCAATGGGGTCTCTGGCTAGCTTAGCAGCATTGGATGTATTCGTATGTCTGACTCTGTTGCTTTTGAACTAGAAATGACAGCTATTTAGCTCTTTTCTAATAGGAAATTAGAATTAATTAGACTCTTGAATGCTTTGAGTTCCCTTTTGTCTTAACTAAAATCACAGTTCTCCCTTCTTGTGACAAACAATTCTGCATAACTATTGCTGGAAAAAGTTTGAGGGCAAGTGAGCTCTTGAAGAGCGTGGATGCTCCAGGAGAGGGAAGCTGTTCTTCTGTGCAGCCCTTAGTGCCATGGGGGGGCAACGACAAAAGCAGGAAGAGGATACTGATGTTGTAATGCGTAAGAGTGGGAGCGGCAGTAAGCAGGCCTGGTCAGAGCGGGGTGGAGCCAGGAAGGTAAGGAGGAGGTGCTTCAGCACAGTGAGGAAGCAATGAAGGTGTCTGAGTGGGCTTGATGGGTGTGGGGTGACTGTCGCAGCTGGTGGGGCAGATCAGAACTAGTGCATCAGAAAATAGGTGAAGAAGGATTTCAGGAGAATGGCAAAGGGGATGTGGAGGCAAGTGGGATTCATGGACTGAAGAGAAATGGGCTCTCGGGGTGAAGTTACCTACCTCTTTTGGCTTGCTGCATGAGCTCTTTTCTCAGGCTGCTGCTGGAGCTTTCTCTTTTCTGACAAGCCCAGCTGGAGAGGGCAGCCCTAGCAAATCATTGCAGACACAAAGGGCCTGAGGCAGCTGGTCCTACGCAGCTGCCGCAGCTGCAGCTAAAGCAATTTAGCAGTAATGTTACGTGAAAACAACTGATAGAAAGGCCCCAGGCTTCTGCCCTAGTCCAAAACCCTGCCAAGCCTTCCATGCACATGTGCCAGGTCCTCTCCAAGCCTGGACAGCGGGCACTGCTAATCCTGCTTCACGCGAAGGAAGTGGTGTAAGCCTCATTGAATGAGTCACTTCAGATTGGACAAAGCCCTGGGGACTGCTGTAGGGTACAGGCCTGCTCTGACGAGTGGGGGTGCCGGTGTGGACTAGATCAGGTGTCCTAGGTGTGTCTGTCTCTGATTTCTGATATTGCTCTTGGCTGGGCTTTTGATGATAGCACATGACTGGCTTTGGAAGTGGCCCCAAGCATGGCAGGAATTCTGGTGGGAACAATGCTTGCTTTCCCTTTCTCCCTGATGCTTACACTGACCTTCCAGCAGGCCCCTTCATTAAGCTCCAGCTGGAGTCTGGGCAGATAACTATGGCTGGAGGCCAAGTTCAGAGAAGTTCTTGTCTCCTGGAGAATGTTGAGCAGATCCCAATTTTGCCACTTCCTGAAATAAGCACTGCTGCTGGCTGCTAGCAGCACTGAGAGGATCTCCTGCTGCTCCAAGGCTTATCTGTGCTTGTCACTGGGGTCCTGGGACAGGTGCCCGCATGAGCTTGGCAGTGACTCTCACTGGCTCTATTTCACATTGTCCTGCATGGAGAACACTTTTAGCTGGGCATGGAAATGCCCCTGAATGGAGTCCATCTCCAACGCTTGCAGACCAAGGAGCACGTCACAGAGAGAGAGCTGAATATGATTACTGAGGCAGGTGGACTTGTGGGAAAGAAGAACAGAGGGGCAGGCAAGCTGGAAACTCTGGAGGGATGGGAAAAGGTGCAGGTGAGGAAGTGTGAACAGGAGTGGGACAAGTACTGTAATGATGGAAAGAGCAGATCATTCAGAGAGAAGGGCTCCCTTGCTCTTGGGAAGCAAATCCACTGATGCAAGCAAGTGGGAAATGCCTTTGACTCTGAATAGGATCTAGAGTTCTGCATCCTTCAGCCATCTAAGGCAGCCAGCATCTCAAATGCTGCCACCGCGCGTACTGTCACTACAACGTTCTGTGCAGGCTGGTGACTGAAAATATGCAACTGCACATTTGAGCTGCCCCTCAATTGAGCTTTACATCGATAGAAAAATAAAGCCCCCGAAGGAGTTCTGTGCTGATTCGGGGTACTCGGGTTTGTTAAATACATATTCGGAATGGCTGCAGAATTCGGCATCACTGTCACAGGAATCAGTAGGCCTTGCCACAGAATTTAGATCCCACAAGGCCCCTGTTTGTGGGGGCCCTGGCAGGTGGCCTGACCTTGGAGAACTTCCCACCAGCACTAAAGGCAGATGGCCCATGTGCAATATCAACTGTTCTAGTCTTTGGCATGGACGTAGCGGGAAGGGGATGGCTTCCTCATTTGGGAGGTGGTGGCTTTTGTTTCCTTGGAAGGATGTCTTCTCAAGAACTGTTCCCATTTAGTCTCCCATCCCCGAGTATGCTGTTTGGTGTCTGCTCTTAACATCCATTGTCTCTGTATTTTAGACACTCACAAGTGGTTCACACCCAAGGTCTCTGGAATGGTCCCAGGAGCAAGAGATGGGCACTCGGCTAGTGTCCTCGGAAAGACCATGTATATCTTCGGAGGCTATGAGCAGCTGGTAGGTGGTCTCTGGCATAACGTATGTCTGTCTGTCTGGAGAAGTCTGGCAACATCTGAGGAACCCTACTCTCTAACAGCTTGTCCTGGTAACCAGAATACTACTATCGGCACAACAGAGGAACACCCATATCTAAGACTGCTGAACCGTAGGCGCGGGAAGTAGGGGTATGCTGCAGCACCTCCAAGATTTATGTGGGGCTGCTGGCCCTGTGCCCCATTCCCCAGCTGCTGGCTCTGTGCGTAAAACCTGGGGGTGCTTCCTATGCCTATGCCCTGTCCTGGCCGTCCACCTGCACTCCATTCCCCAACCCCTTACCTCACCTGGGGCTCAGGTCCCAGCAGCTAGCCCCAACTCCCTGGCCACTGGCTCCATGTCTGGGGCACTGTGCCTTTCCTCGCTCCTGGGGCCTGTCCCACTCATGGCCCTGCACCCGGGGCCCTGCTCCCTAGCTGCTTACCCCATGCCTGGCCCCCCACTCGGCAGTAGCCCGGCTCCCAGGGCTCCACTCCTGGGGCCTGGCCCCATGGCTGGGGCTCTGCTCTTGGCTTCACATGTGGGGTCCCGGCTGCCGGCCCCTGCCCAAGACTCTGCTCCTGGCCTCATGCCTGCCCCCACCTGTGGCCTCGGCCCCCTTACCCTCTCCAGGTCTCATCCTCGCAGAGACACAACTCTGCTCCCAGCCTCAGTGCAGGGGAGGGGAGGGAGTGCAGGGGTAAGGGGACTGGCTTTCAGCACCCCCCACTACTTAAAATGTTCCAGCACCACTGTGCTGAACACATTCCAGCATAATTCCCTGGTTTTAGTTCCTGATAAGTTGGCCAAATTTTAGGAGTTACAGCTAAAATGTTTTAGGCTTGGTCTGTGCGTCGTGGAATATTTCAGGGAAAAAATAGGCAAAAACAATTAGCCTGTTGAGAACAAATCTAGCACTTCAAAGGTTTGGAGCCCAAGTCTCTAAATTGACATCTGCTCTAGGATTAAAGGGAAAGATACTTCTGCTGGCCCTGTGAAAATCCACCTAGATTTGGTCAAGATACGCACCAGGGAAAATTGCCACTTGTATTTGTGCAGTAGAACTTATTCTGTGCTGCTTAACACTCTGAACATTCAGTCTGCCCCAGACTTGCCCCAAGCCTTGCTGAGTTCCCAGGAGAATATCGAAGTACTGTTAGCCTAAGGGCAGTTGCGCTGGTCTAGGAGCCAGGAGACCTTCACAATTGTATTCAAGTCTTGTTTTGGCTAACAGTAGTTCTGTGCTTGTTTAGCAAGTTCTCATACTTCTACCCTCGGAGGCAGGTAAATGTGATTCTCCTCCAGCCCCTCCCCATTTTACAGATGCGATTGCACAAACTGTCTTCTGGCAGAACTGGCAATAGCAACCAGGTATTTCATGGTAGACACAAGTCTTGGTTACTTAGACACACTGCTGCGCAGAATGAGTATGCCGACTCTGTGCTAGGCAATGTGTTTTCTTCCCCCACTGTAAAAGCTGGCCAGCTAGATAACAGCTTGCTACTGCTACTTGCTAGCAGAGTTAGTGCAGCCATTTGAGCTAGAGGATTATGCAGTAGATCTGATGATCCTGGATTCAAACCGGCTAATGACCTATGTGTAGGGGGTCACTACAGTTGCACATGGAACTTGTGGGTCTCTGTTTATAAAAATCCTAGGAAATTACATTCAAAGCCCATTAGTGTCATGAAGTCAAGCGCTTAATTCATTCCGGCAATTCCTAATGTTGCCTGGGCCACTTTGGTTCTGTCCCTTTGTGCATGTGCATTAGGATGCAGTCCTTAACTACGTGATCACTTACTGTCTCTTGTCTGCGGGACCTTTTCCTCCCATTGCACAGGATGGACCGTGAATGAGGCTGTTGTCTTAAAATCCTTGCCTCGCTTGTAGCAAAAGTTAGAACATAGCATGAGCTATGGAGTTGCGGGAAGAGCTAGGATAGCCTTGTAATTAAGGAACTGGTCTGGGACCCAGGAGAAACAGGCTTTGCCACAGACTTCCCACGTGGCAATAGACGTACCGCTCACACTAGGATTTTCACAGGCAGTGGGGCCCTGACATTCAGAAGTGCTGAGCACTCAGAACTGCCATTGGAACCGTGTGGGAGCTGTGGGTGCTCAGCATCTCTGAAAAATCTAGCGCTAGGCGTTTTGAGTTGGGCACCCAAAAGTAGTGGATACTTGTGCAGCTATTGACTGGAGACTCTGGTTTGCAAAGCACTCAGATATTACAGTGATGAGCACCAGAGAAAAGCCCAGGAGGCCATTCAGTTATTCCAGATCCAGTGTGGGCTGTGATGATGTCCAGTAAACAAGGCCTGGGTCCACCTGCTGAATGCTAGGGATAAGAAATCCTGGGCAGCTGCTTCATTCCCAGAGGCGTCCATCCTGTGCGTCGAATGAGTTTGACATCAGATGCGAGTCAGTGGACTTCCAGTTTCCAGAGGATATTACAGGTCTCGAGGCCATGCTAATGTCCTGAAGGCCACGAGGTCCTGGTCTGCCTAACAGTTGGGTAATTGGGCTCTCTTCCAGGCTGACTGCTTCTCAAATGACATCCACAAGTTGGATACCAGCAGCATGATGTGGACTCTAATCCCAGCAAAGGTCAGTGTCTGTTTATCCCTTTGGACCATGTAGAACCCTTCACCTCTGTTACCCTTCAGGGTTGTTGCATAGACCTGTTGTGTAGCTTCTGTCTCACTTGGTTGGGACCTGCAGGAGTGCAAGTTCTCTGTGGGCTGGCTGCTCATCTCTGAACTCAGCCACCGAGTGTCAGTTATATCATCTCCCGAGGTAATCTGCATTTTCACTGGCGTTACTTACTAGCAGCCTGTGTTTGTTCCAGGGCACACCAGCTCGCTGGAGAGACTTCCACTCGGCCACCATCATTGGGACAAAGATGTATGTATTTGGTGGCAGAGCAGATCGCTTTGGGCCCTTTCACTCCAACAACGAGATCTACTGTAACCGAATTAAAGTGTTTGACACTGAAACAAACTCTTGGCTCGACTCCCCTCCTACTCCATTGCTCCCTGAAGGCAGGAGGAGCCACTCGGCATGTGAGTTGTCTCTCTCTAGGGGACAGGGGGAGTGGGAGGGCTTAGTAAGGACAAATGGGAAGGAGGAGAGGTGTGCGCAGCCTTCCTGGCCTGCTTGGCGAGTGAAAGGGGTGTCTAGTTCTCTGGGTAGAAGGGGGGATGTCAAGGGATGCACAATGACCTGTGACCTGCAGGAAAGCAGATGCATAATGTAATCCCAACTGTGCATGCTGCCTCAAATGTAAAGAGGGCATGTTGGACGGGAAGTAACTGGGACCTCTTTCCTTTTGTATTTGTGGCTGATGGGAGGCTGGTACAAGCTCGGTTCTGTTCTGTGTGTGCTGATGTTTCTCCTTGCTCCCTGCAGTTGGCTACAATGGGGAGTTATATATATTTGGTGGCTACAACGCACGTTTGAACAGACACTTCCATGATCTCTGGAAATTTGATCCAGGTATTTAGACTTTAAACTTCTCTCACTTTATTTGTAATGTGGTAGTGCCCAAGGTTGTCGGTTGTGATCGGAGCCCCCTTATGCTGGATATAATACACTCATCCTGGAGGACACTGTCCAGGCTCTCAAAGAGCTTGTGAATACCCACACACACATACAGATACATACTATCAATGATCTGGCAATGAAATGCTGTTCTGGTGTAAATCAGCTTGTGACTTTTCCATAGTGCTGGCTTCAAATCACTTTGCCAGATACAAATGAGAGCGAAGTAATGCGGACAAGCACTTTTAGCCAGAAAAAAGGAGTCTGAGCCACCTCTGTGGCAATACGCTGCACTGTGTCCAGAAACGAGATTATCTAAAGCAGGAAACTTCAGCAAGGAAGCGAAGGAAAAATGGTAGCTAGGCTAGGGTTCCCCTGGAGAGTGTGGAACGTGGGGGAGATCCTGGCTTCAGCAGGGGGAAGCCATTCACTTTGAATTCTAGCCTGACCCCCTCCCAAAAGCCCAGCTCCCTGCTGCTTTGATACCATAAGACTTAATTCTGAAGACCAAGAGGAACGGCTTGTTTCGCAAACCACTCTTCTAGTGTTCTGAGCACACAGCTGGGAGCCAGGAAGTAGAGTTCAGCCCATGACTATGGGCAAATCTCCGCAGTCTCTCTTAGGTCCCCCATCTGTAGAAAGGATGATGCTGTCCTACCGCCTGGGGTGTCATGAGGCTGGATTAATATTTGCTAAGTGCTTGTAGCACTTGAAGGCCTATAGAAGTGCAAAGCGCTTGTCTAGGGGATAGTGATGCGCAGTCTGCTTTCTTCAGAGACAGATCTATGGGCTAATGGGTGGGCTGCTGAACAGAGTTGATACCTGCAATTTCCTGAATGGATTTGACATTTTCAGGAACCTCAGCAGAACATCCATTCAAAGCTGTTTGTCCTTGCTGTCCTCTGTTAAAATGGGACTCCACAGCCTTCAGTCTCCTGTTCAGCAGTCCCTTGTCACAGCTGCCCTCTCTTCTGATGGGCATCCGTGTCACTCTTTGGGAATGGCTCTGCACTTAATGCAGCTGTCAGCAGGTGGCACTGCATCCATGTGCACCCTTCAAGAGAAGATGCTGAAGAATTGTGTTTCAGGAGAATGACTGACGGGGAAGGGACGTTGGCTGGCCTCTTGCTCATGGTCATGTCCCCACTCCCATTTCTGCTCTCTGGCAAATCTGAACCAAGCTCATCCCTGCAGTTCTGAACCTAAGTAGTTTGGGTCTGTGTAGAGAGACTGGCTTTGTTTCTGCTGGATAGAGCGTTCTGTTGCTTCACATGGGAAGGGTCTGAAAGTTGTTTTTCCTGCCTGAATCACGAGAGGTGAGTTTGGCAGGCTGGGTGGATGGGCTCAGATCTCCCTCGGGTCAATTACTGGTGGAGAGCATGTACGTGACCCTGATTGGGGTATCTTCAAGAGACTCCACAACGCCGTCACACTGCGCTGACTCCCACAAATTGTGTTTGAGTTCAGTGAGAACCTTCCCTCTGCACTTGGAATAAAGGCCTTCTGAATGCAGTGTCCACAGAGGAATGCTTCTCTCTTTGTGGTGGGAGGGGGCGTGGGGAGGCTGCTCTTTACATCTGGTAGAGTTCTAGGACCAGCCTGGCAGGTCCCTGTGTTGGATGCACTGTATTGTTTAACACTTGGTAGTCTGCCTAAGACTTGCGCTTGTAAATATCTGTAACTCGGGCTATTTGGGGTTTGCTGAGCCCTCGCCTGGTCTCCTGTTCCAGTGACAGACTTGTGTATTTTTCCTCAGTATCTTTTTCCTGGAAGAAGATCGACCCCAAGGGGAAAGGGCCATGCCCTCGCCGCAGGCAGTGCTGCTGTAGAGTGGGGGACAAGATCATCCTCTTTGGGGGCACCAGGTGAGTACTGGGCCAGAGTTGTTTTCCTTGGATTCCCTTCACTCCCAGGCTGCAGTCAGCTCCTTTTTCTTCACATAAAAGGGATTAAATGAAGTCATCCTCCTTCCTGGCCCCATGGGGATTGCACATCTCAGCCAGATAACCCAGGACTTTTGAACATAGGCAAAAGGTTGGTTGCGTTCAGTCACTGTTGGTATTACGGTTCTGATACCCTGAGCAGGCTGATGAGAAGTGGTTTATCAGACTAGGGTGGAGAAATACATTTGGCTTCCTGGGGTATTATCTGGGAGGAGACTGAATGAGGAGAATGTGAGTAGGGGTGGCATAGGTGGCCCTCCAAACCTCTCCTGTATCCCCGGACAACTGAGCGCCCCCTTCATTTCCACACCCTGCCTGCCTGTGACTGCTCCCCCATCTCAAGCAGGGGTTGTTAATGTATGTGTTGTGGGGTCCTGGGCCTGGGCAGAAAAGATCTCTGCACTGACGCACATTTCCGGATCATCACACCAAGATTCTGTTTGAACATTGAACCATAGATGGCTTATCAGAATGGAGATCTTCTCTACCTGCTAGGATCTTCCCTGTCTCCCCTCATACATTCCCTCCCTGCTCATCCTTCCTCCACATAGTTACACCCCATATTACACTGTCCTATGATGTAAACAAGGGTTCTTCTACCAACAAAGTCTATTAAAGCAGTTTTGATTGCATACGTGTCAACCTGCCCAGTTAAACCCTTGAAAGCCAGGAATTGGCCAGTTAAGTGAACCACCTTTTTAACTTCTTATCCCGCACATGACTCTCGCTGACCAAGCACCTCTGCAAGGAGCTCCTTTGTATCTGCCAATGTTTAAAACCCACTCGATTCCTCTAACTCATACTAAGGCACCAGCACCGTGCTATCCCCCACAGAACCCCTCAGCTAGCACCGTGCTATCCCCCATGGTATTCAGGTGCCCCTAAGGTAGGCCTGTCTGGCCAAAGCACTAAGAGGCTCTGTAGCCTTTAGTGGAAAGGTGATGACTCTGAATCCTCATCGGTATGTGCCAAGCCCTGACTCCTTCCTCCCCATTAGTACAGGATTAGTTCATGTGAGACTTTCTGCCTCTGGTACCATGAAGACGATATCCCAGTCCTGCATTCTTACTGGGTATGGCCTTGGCAACATGCGCTTGGAACCAGGAAAAGCAAATCCCTTCCCATTCTGCTGCAGCTGCCAAGTTGAAATTGTCCCCAGGGTTTCTTCCATGTGGGTACAGGGCACCTTGGCGCCCTGTAGTCATTGTCTTTCTGTGTTAATGGCCTCTCACAGACGTTGGGGCCAGAAGGGACCACCATGATCATCTAGTCTGACCTCTCTGAGGAATGGTGACAAGTTCTAGGTCATCTCCTTCTCGAAAGAGGGAAGAGAAAATTCCAAGCATCTTTGTACATCACCCAGAAGTAAAAGGACACACTGTCTCCCTTCGCCTGCTCTCAAAGGACGGTCTAGTGGTCGTCAGAGTACTGGGAGTCACAACTTCTGGGTCCTAGTGTCAGGCCTGTCACTGACTCACTCTTACCTCACCATGCCTCAGTTTCTTCAGTAAAATAGAAGTAATGAACTAACCTTCTGGGAAGGGAGGTGGTGTGCAGCACAAGAGAGCCCTGAGTGAAAGGAGTTATGGCGAGAAAGGTGATGTTGTAAACTGTTGCTGTGGAACCCAGTCTGTCCATCTGTAGTAAACCTCCAAGACCTAAGTATCCCTTGCTGGGCACATCCCTTCTGCCCCTGCTGCTGAAAGTTGCTGCCCGTCTAGTAGCAGGGAATGAATATGGAACTCCTGGTCACTAGAGCTGCTTGTGAAACCCTCCACGTGATCACAATGGCTGTATGGCAGGGCAGTGAACTACAGCTGGGTGACAATTCCTGTGTGGCCAGATGCACTTTTGCAAGGGCTGAAGTTTTCATTTGCTAATGGGGGGGCCCTGGAGTTAAGGATTTGGTTGTCAAACATTGGCAGTGACCCCATCAGGATGCAGGGCAGCTGGATGTGGCCAAGAGACTTAGTAGCTGCTAAAAGCAAGGAAATGCCCCAGCACCTCCTCAGACCCTCTGCTCTCTGAACTCTCAGCAGTGACAGATTATGGCTGTGTAGCCTGTTTGCAAATCTGCTCCAGGTGTCAAACACATGTTAGTTCAGAGGCTTGAAACGCCTTTTATCCTCTCATCAGCCTGAAGTGGATCAAATGCTTCTGGGCAGAGGTTGTCCAAGGGCCCTTGGCATGGCTTGCTGAGAACCCTCGGGCACTGATGGGTGGCAGAGACCAGGCAAGGACTTCAGTGTCAGTCTGAACAGACTTTGGTGTAGCCCCTGGGATAGGTGTGGGGCTGGAGGATGGGTCACTTCTGCCTTAGCCTCAGGTGAAAGCTCCTGAAGGATTCCAGCTGAACTCTCCAAACTGCTACAGTTGGAGTGTGGGAAACAGTGACGCTGAGGATGCTTTTCAAAGCAATGGTCCCGGATTAGCGAGTCCACTGAGAGCTGAATGAGCAGGGTGGGTGGGGGTAGAAAGTCTGCTTGGTGCCTCCTGTAGGCAGCGAGGCTCTTCTCTGAAAGCACTTTGCTTCAGCAGAAGGGCCAGCCTAACAGAGCCTTCATTCTTGCACTCTTGTCTCCATTATGACCGTTTATGGTTATGCTGAGCAGATAGGAAGCTGCTGCCTTAAGACACATTGAGAATCAGCCATTTCACATTCTCCATGTATGGGCTTCAAGAGTATGCAAACAACACTGGTTCTTCAAACCGAACTTTGGTAGCTAGTAGGAGCTGCTGCAGATCAAGATTCCTAGGCCTCTCTCATAGCTGGGGAGAGGGGCTAGCTAGCCAGGGAGGGGCTGGTTCACTTCCTGCAGGCAGTTATCAGGTGTGTTCTGGGGCTGGCTGGCTGGCTTGATAAGAAGTTTTCCAGGAAGTCCTTGTAAATGGAGAGCTCCCTATAGTCTAGATTGTCTGCTGGAGGCCGCAGGTCACCAGGAAGTGGGGAGAAAGGGCAGAGATAAAATTTCAGCACAGAGGAAGGGATTAAAGAGGAGAACTAAAACAGTAACAGTAGGCAGCCCCTGCCTAGCTGCGTGGCAAAAGCGGCTGGCTCCTGGTGAAGGGAAAGTGAGGCCCCTCTCTGTTCCGCCTCTCCCAGCCCAAGGAACTGTTGTCTCCCTGCTGTGACAGCTGCCTCATTATCTGAGTGCTAAATGACTCTTGGAGGAGTCCTTTTAGAAGCTAGGCCAGGCAGTCGGTGTATCTGGTGCACTGTGGTCCAAATGCATTCCTACACTCCATCCAGAGACCCTCAGTCTGTGCCCTTTCCAGCCCAGCCTGCCCCAGGCACTACATGGAAATCTCAGCCATGTCCCTCCCACACTGCATCCATCAGAGTCCTAGCCACAGCCTGCATTGAGGCTTGTGGGGCTTGGGATCCGAGGGCAGAGAGGATGGACCAGGCTGTGAGTTTCTTCTCCATCTCCCAGCCCTGCCACAGATGTAAGGTACCTAAGTGTCAGCCAGCCTGTGACTTTCTACCTACCCCAGTGCTGTCACACGACCCCATGGCATTCCTGCCTACAGCCAGCTCTGCACACTGCAGCCACAGTACTAATATTTTTAACCAGGGACTTCCCAAGTAAAACACATTGGTGTAATATTGTGGCTACCCCATGAACAGTGCCCTGTTAGCTTTGCCTCTGGGTCACAGGGATTACAGTATGGCCAGATCAGATTCCCTCCAATAGAAGTTACAGACCCCAAGGACCTTGGAGGTGAGTGGGAGGGATGGTCTCCTGTAACTCTTCCATTACAGGGTGCTTGTGTACCTAAGGGGAGCGGAACAGCTCTGCTGGACCCTCTAAAGGAGAAGCATCGCTGTCTTAGGCTGTGTGTTTGTTTAGGAGTGAGGTCTCTTTCGCCTGGAATATATAATGTGTAACTTGAAAAGGAATCTGGTAATGAACCAGGGTTTCCAAATGAGCTTGGTTGCCCCTGCTTTTCCATCCAGGAGCCCCCTCTCAACCAGCTGCTGCTGCCCAGAGCTCTCCATTTCTCCAGCCTCCACTCTCTGCCCAAGAGTGTTGGAAGCAGCTCAAAGTGCTGGCCACGTGGGAGATGGGGCCTGAAGCAGGAAGCCTCACTGGTGTCTGGCTGATAGTGGATGAGGATGTGTCCTGAGACTCCCTTTCTTGGGAGCTGTTCACACTGACATTTCATCCCTTAGCTGCTCTCCTGGCCTTGAACTCGGGCTTCCTTTAACCCCCTCAGTGTGTGGTGATAATTCAGCAGACATGGGAGCTGCCGGCTGTCCCTCTGAAAGATAAGGGATGCATTAGGGTTTCCTGTGACGTGGATGTGAGATAAGATTAGATTATCCTGGCTATGAAACCTGCCACCCCGTGATAGGATTAAAGGGCTCTTTCCTGAGCTCGGACAGATGGGACCCATCAGCAACAGGTACGGTCTCTGCCAATATGGCCGCTGCACTGATCACTCATGGCAGCAGGATGGTAAGGCTGCCCCTACGCTTGGTGCTGGGGTGGTTGGCTGCCTCCATATTCTGTGTCCTCTCTGCCTTGGGCCCCATACCAGCCGATCCTCATGCACAAAGACTTGAGACAGGCAGAACTTGAGTGCAAAGTCACCATTGGTGCTCATCTGCCAGCTGAAATCTGAGAGTATCCATCCTTGTCACTTTAAACTTACCCCATCCCAGGCTAGAGTGGAACTTGTGAACTCAGACTCTTGCGTACCATTTTTAATATCTGATGATAGCTTTCCACCATGGAGACTGTGCTGTACTTATTCAGAGGACAGATTGTCAGGGACAGTGTGTCCTGCATTAATGTGCCTCTTGCCAGTCGGGAGAAAGGATTCAGGTCACTCTGGCTCACGTAGGTGTTGGCTTCTCTCCTGGGAATGCACCAGAGGGAGCCAGTCTGCTAGGAGCTAGCCTGAAATTGGAACTCCTTTCACAGGTCACAGAACAGCCATCACATGGCAACAACTTCAGGTTCCAAATGAGCTGGGAGTGGTGCAGAGATCAGTGGTACCATTCCTTTAACCAGTCGGGCCTCTGAACTTGTTGAGCTGTGTCCCTTTTAGAATGGAGATGAAGTAGTTCTGACTTTGACACTTCCAGTGACCCCCTGGTTAAGGCCGTATGAGCATTTCCAGCCTAATTACCTTTTGTCAGTTGCTTATAACTTTGTCCAGCTTCCCTCTTTTGGGATATGAATGGAGTGGCTGAAATGCATCTTGAAATAGCTTGTAACCAGGAAGAGAAGCTGTTTGAGACCCAGAAAGTGAAAAAGGCCCTATACATATGACTTGCTAAGAGCGGGCAGGGAATCTTGGGAAGGGCAGCATGGGCAGCAGGGCCCTGCTTATGCACGTTTTGGTATGCTGCAAACTATTGCAAATGTGCCTTCATGTCTTCTGCTGAAGAACTTAGGGAGGTTCTGAGCTGGAGCCAAGCAATGCCATTCCTGGGGAGGAGAGTGCCGGGCCCAGGGCTGATGTCTGCATGAGGCCATTGGCACCTAGCTACTTAAGCAGGGGGTGTCACACTTGGCCACGTTTCACTCGAGTCTGCAGAATCTAGCTTTTCATTGTAAGCATTTTCCCTAAGATGATGGGCACTAGCAATTGGTAGCTACAGAATTGCAGTGTGAGACTCTGGGGAAGTCCCCATAGCTACTAGTTCAGCAACTGCTCTTTTCACTGGTCTGTAGCAATCTGGAGCCTTTGTCTTGCACCAGAAGCACCTTTCTTTGGGGAGAGTATTGGAGTGGTGTTTGAGAGTGCTACAAGAGCAGCCCTTCTACCTCTGGAATTGTCTGGCTCTCTGCATACGCTGGTGTCATCCGCGGGAGGGTCAGTGCTCTCTGTCCTGGGTCCTGTGACCGGCAGGAAAAGAAAATGTTGTTTACTTGTTACCCGCAAAGTCTCTGCAGCCCAAGGAATGGAAATGGCGCCCCAGTGACTCAGATGCACACTGCAAACAAGCAGCAAGCTCATGAAGTCTCCCAGAGTCTTCTGGGCGTCCAGTTCTCCACTTGATTGCATCTGTTCCAAAAACGTGGCAGGCCCTCAAGACATCTAACAAGACAGGACCCTCCCTGAAGAGCATGTGAGGGTTGGATACTAGCCCTTGTAGGTACGTGGGATGGTGGAAGGATTCCCTGATGATCTCCCTGAAAGGGGTTTCCCAGCCCTTGCTGATCAGCCTCTGTTAATTTTTCCTAGTCTAAGTTAGTTTTGACCTTGGTGCCTCCTCTTAAATTTTACTGTTACTGCTTTTTCTTCTTTCCCCAGCCCTTGCCCGCTTCCTCACTGCTGTAGCTGAGTGAGCAGCAGCTCTGCTATTGTTAAGGTTGGGTCTGTTTATAGGACCACTGTTCTAAGTGCTTTAATGACATGTACTTGGACTGTCTTGAATGTGCTGTGCCTCGTGGAAGAGGAGTAAATAATCCTGTCCTAGAGCCAGTGTGACCGGCACTTTTTTCTTGCTTCTCACTGCATTCCATTCCAGTACCTGTCCTGCTCCTTTGCTATATCCGGGGTGGCTCTAGCTTTTTGCCGCCCCAAGCGCCCAAAAAAAAAAAAAAAAAAAAAAAAAAAGGGTGACCTGACTGCCGAAGCCAAAAAAACCCCAACCTCCTAGTGCCTTCTGGACTGCTGGGGGAGGGGGGGCAGGGAGGCGGCCGCAGGGAGCGCATGGAGGGCGGTCAAGGCGGCTCACAGGGGGGCAAAGGGCCGCGCCTCGCAGCCGGGCAAGAGAGGCTCCCCCCTCCAGCCTTGGGGTGTTTCTCCCGGCCGGGCAGGCGGAGCCCCCGGGGGCTGCAGGATGTGCTGGCTCAGCTGCTCCTTTAAAGGCGGCTCAGCCGGGCCGGGTTCAGAGTGGCGCGGGAGGCAGAGGCTGGTGCAGCTGGCGGGGAGTGGCGCGTCCTGGGGAGCCCGGCAGCACGGTGAGCAGCTGGGATTGCTAGTTCCGTCCGTGCCCCAGCTGGGCTGGGACTGGCGGAGCACAGGGAGCCGGCCGGGGGCTCCGGAGCTACAGACAGGGCTGCCAAAGCACCAGAGCAAAAAAAAAACAACCAAAAACGAACCACAGCAGGGCGGCTGGAATGTGCTGCCCCAAGATTGGCCGCAGTGCCGCCCCTTACAATGTGCCGCCCCAGGCATGTGCTTTCTCGTCTGGTGCCTGGAGCTGGCCCTGACTCTACATCTGCTCACTTGACGGGGATGGGAGCATTCCCTAGGTCAGTGAAGGGGTGGCCTATGCAGCACCAACTACTCCCACCATTGTTCTGCTCTGGAGTTAAGCAGAGGCTGGCTGGTCTCCTCAGTGTGGCCTTTTTAAACTCCTGCTGCTTAACGGTTCTTCCAGAGAAACCTGTGTTAGAGGCCTGCCTCCCACAGCAGCAATGTCTCTAAAGCTGCCACCGCTCAGGCTTCCTAGCACACACTGTCTGCAGAGAAGGCCCTAGAAGTGCTGCTGCTCTTGAGTGATCTGACATCAGCCATTCTTTCCGTCTTGCTCCCAAGTCAGCTGCCTGCTAGTAGGTGTCTCTGGCCTTCTGTGGTAATGAGTTCTCCAGCTGGTGCTGGAACATCCGGCCCCACCTGCTGTGGGGGCAGCACAAGGAGCATGGCGTGTTAGGGAAGGGGAGAAGCTGGAGAGGGCTGGGCAGATGCTTGTGCAAACAAATCTGTATTCTGTGCCAGCCCAGTGTCCCCTTCCCAGCATGCCTGGGTTTCTCCTCCCTCAGGCGAGAGTTACCTGGTCTCCAGCAGCTTGAAGGTGGCTCCTGCCCTGGGCCATTATGGGTCCCAGGCTTGTGTGTGTGCTCTGAGCTCTAGAGGGTGACAATTACCAGTCTGCAAAGGGCCAGCCATGTTCACAGCACTGTGTAAGAACAGGCTCCTGCCAGATCCTCTTGCACTTGAAATGAGAGAGGGTCTGCATGTGGATGTCGCAAGGCTGAGGCCTCTGACCTGGGGTTGGGGTGGCGAGCAGAAGTGACTTTGTCACAGACATATCTTTCTTATGCACCTTAAATCTCTGTTAAGAGTCAGATTCTAACTGGAGGAAGTGAAGTGAAGGGGAGGTCCCTGCAGTGGGGTGGGAGCAGGGTAGGTGGAGGAGCTGTAGGCAGGAGGAGAGCTCTGAAGGCAGGAAATGAGGAGTCTGAATGATGCAAACTGAGGCCAGTGCAGGCCTGAGAGAGTGATAGGCTTGAAACAGCAAATGAAGATGATGATTCTCCCTGCAGCTCTTGGGCCGGACTTGAAAGGGAGCTGGGAGGCCAGGGAGAAGGGGGCTTCAGCAGATGACAGAGCCTAGGCAAAGGGGAAGTGGGCCAGATTTCCAAGATGAGTTGGAGGAAGAACCAGCAGGATTTGGCAGTTGACCTGAATAACTGAGCAGTCTAATCTGAGCTGGAGGCTGGAAGTCTCCTACTAACTGGGAGAGGTGGCGTTCTTGGCTGTGATGGGGAAGGGAAAGACAGGTTTCCTAGGAAAGAGGTTTTGCTTTTTTTTGCCTGGCTGATTGGGTTGGCAGCGAGACAGCTAAGAGAATTGCAGGTACAGGACTGAATGGAGCAGGGAAAGGCATAAGTGTCATTGGCATAGAGGGGATGTGAATCCAGGTGGTCACCCAAGGAAGGTAGGAGGGAAGGGTTATTAAGAATGAGACTTCCAGGGCCTCTGATGTGGGAGAAGGAGGCAAAGCTGTCTTAGTGGAACCTCTGATACAGAAGTGGGAAGGGAGCTAGTTGAGTCCTAGTCAGATGCCGCAGGAGGGAAGGATTGTTGAAGGCTGTGGGGGCAATCCAGGACGTTGTGGGCAGATTGGTGCCAGGATATGGTTCCCCTCAGCAGAGTGGCAGGGATGGAAGCTAAATGCCAAGGGCCTGTGGGGAAGGCTGCAGGGGATGAGCCCAGGCCCCTGGTAGCTCAGCTTTGCTGTGTAGTCCCTCGTATATTGGTAGGACCCAGGGTCCCTCCCTAACCCCTAGAATCAGAGCAACATCAAACCCACATGAGGAGCACTGCTGCAATGACTGTTCTGATTGGCTCCCACAGCCCGTCTCCGGAGGAGGGAATGGGGGACGAATTTGACCTGATGGATCACTCGGACCTCTACATCCTGGACTTCAGTACGTGAGCATCTCCTCACCATGGCTGTGTCCTCCTGGCCTAGGCTGCCCTCTGGCCAGATCTCTCAACCCTGGGACCTGAAGGCCAGCTCCTATGGCCAGACTGAGACTCCTAAATAAGTGGCCTGACTTCAAAAGCTCAGTGCTTCCTGCAGCTCCCACTGGAGTCACAGGGGGCTCTGCACTCCAGAATCCTTCCTCCTACTTCTAGCAGCCTAAATACAGACATAGGAGCTGACCTGCAGGAGTCCAGGCCCTGGAGCAAGGCTGCAGCTGCTCTGTCTCTAGCTATACTGGTTCACACCAAGCAGGCCCTCCTCCACGCAGGGGCAGCCTTTGGTTTGCCCCCGTCAGGCTGCGCAAGTGGCCTAAGATCTTTGCTGTCCCCACCCGTGTGGCTGCTGCCCATGGTAGTTTATCTGGACCCTGAGCTGGTGCCTGCCCTTTTTCCCCCTTCCCCCAAGCAAGAGCAATTCCATCTCTCTCCTGGATGTTGGCAGCACTAACACCTTGTGTGCCCTTCTCTCCATAGGCCCTAGTTTGAAGACCCTGTGTAAGCTGGCAGTGATTCAGCACAGCCTGGACCAGTCCTGCCTCCCGCATGACATCAGGTAGGGATGCTGCTCCTCTGTCTCTGACAGCCAGCCTCTTGGCATTCCTGTCCCCGGCTCCCATACCCAAGCCAGCTGTAGGTGGAGGCTGGTCAGGGAGCCTCACCCATGGGCTCTGCTAGCTGGCAAGAGCACTGTTGGGAGGGCTCTGGGAAGGTGTCACACACACTGATGGGGGCCGGGCGCTCTGCCCTCAGATCCTTGGCCCACACTTCCACCCAGGCCCCTAATGCCCCACCTCCTCCTGTCTGCCCACCCCTTGGCTTGCCACATAAACTCCTGATGGGGATTCTTTGGAGCCCCCCATGCCCAGCTCCCTCATCCAGTAGTTTGCACACAAACCCTTGAACAACCCCAGCACACTAAGGTGTAATTGCCCAGCTGGTCACGTTTGGAGCCCCTCCATCCATATATGGGTAGAGTGGGGTTTGGGGGCCTCTTAGCGTTAGTGGAGGGAAACTGCTTTTCTATCTTGCAGGCTGGTAGTGAGGCTGATTTGGGACTCTGGCTATTACATGTATCTATTACTGTTCCACTAGGGCCAAACTGAGGGGGCGGGAAATGCCCAGGACCCAGGCCTGGTGGGGATGAGGGCTGGAACTCGATGGGGGAAGCTGGAAACCTCGGTCTGTCTCTTTCTAAGGCATCTTGTTTTTTGCAGATGGGAGCTTACAGCAATGACAACAAACAGCAACATCAGCCGCCCCATCCTTTCCTCCCACGGATAATCCTGCCACCCAGTCCCCTCTCTGCCTCTCCTTGCCCTCTGCCCTGCCGTGCAGACTGAGCTGCCATCTCAATGTGTCTGCATGGATTTTTATCCTCTTCAGGAAAGGGCCCTGTGCTCAAGTTCTTCCCCCAAAGGATTTGTTCCTCCTGTCACCTGCTTCCTTGTGCCCTCACCATGCTGTTCTCGCCTGTGTCCCTGGCTGGAACTTGGCACAGGTCAGTGTGCAGGCAGAACGGGGTAGCAGGCTCCAAGGAGGAAGAAGCCAATTGTTTCTACTCTCATTGCTGGCAACAGCAGCCTATCTCTCTCTGCTGCACCTCCCTGTGCAGCCCCACTGGATTAACAAATGCTCAGTACTAGCTGGCTGCAGGAGCAGCATGTGCTTCACCTCTCCAGGATTACTAGCTGGAGCAGCACAGACTCTGCATGGCTCTGCTGTTCTCCCTGCCCAGCCACTCTGTGCCCTGATCACCAATCCCAGTGGCTGAACTGACTTTCTAGGCCAGCTTCTCTTGCACAACCCTCTACGGCTACTGCTGGCATGTGGGCTTGGTCCTGCCCACTCCAAACTTGGCAGAATTCACCCTCCACAGGGAGTGTCCAGAGAGACCCCTGGGACCTACGTCTGTTAGTCCAGCAATGCCTTATGGTGGCGTGGACTCCTACTGGTGCCAGGGTCTCAGCTGTAATTGGGGTGCTGAGGCTGAAGATCCCAGCCTGTCAGGGCAGGCGAGAGAGGGGCTTCTCTGCATTTTACACTTGCACACAAGCCTGAGTGGAATAGACTGATCTGTGCCTGACGGGAGGGGCTGGCCCAGGGGCTGCGGTGCCACTGCCCAGCTCCAGTGTAAAACAGCAGCTTTGATTTCTATAAATATTTAAAACAAGCCCAATGCTGCATTGTCTGGTATGTCTGGGCGAACCATTGTTTGGAGAAGGGACTGCTGGGGCCATTGCAGTCCTGTGGGGGGAAGAGAGTGTAATTCTTGAGCTGGCATGATTTGAGGTAGGAGACAGCACACTGTACACCAGACAATCCTGGTGCAAAGGCCTTTGTGGCCAATAATGAGGCTGCTAATCAGTGAAGAGAGGATTACAAGCAAGTGTAAGGTTTTCAGGTGAGACTTGAAGAGTGGGGAGGGACAGAGGAGCTGATCCACATGGCAGGAGCTGCAGAGAAAGGTCTCTTAGTGAGAAGGTGAGGGGCAGAGAAGAGGTCTGTGCTAGACAGATTGGGGAAGGAGATAAGGGTTTTAAAAATTCCTTTGCACTGTCCCCTGATATGAGAGGGGTGGGGGAGGGATTTGATGGGGGAGGGATGCTTCCACATACACCTGAGAAGGTAACAGTAGTAGCATCTTTGGGCTGCCATAGAGAAGGGAATTGTCATAGTGAAGGCAAGAGGATAACAGCAGAGGTGGGCCTGAGGCCAGGCTAACGGGGGTTGTGTTAAGGATGAGAAGTCATAGACCCAGGAGGAGTATGAAGAAAGAGTTCAGGGTCAGGACTGGCTAAGGGTTGGGGTTGGCAAAGGCAAACAGAAAGGAATCCAAGAGAGCTGGCTGTCAAGATTCAGCCAAGGGGATCTGGCTGAGGTCACATGCTGACTTGGTCACCACAGGCAGAGGGGGCCAGGGAGGAGTCACTGTGGTCCTGCTGATGCTAGCAGCATGTGTGAACGTGGTGGTGGATGTTACAGGGGAAGAGAAGCTCATTTTTCCTTCCTACCTTCTCTTGTCACTGCACTGAGGTCATCCAGTCCCTTAAGGAAATAACTTCCCAACACAAAGGAGAGAGCAGCCACAAAGAGGAGTGCCTCTCGGACCTGTGCGCAAAAGAAGGAAGCAGTCCCATTATCTGGGCTGGAGAAAGTGGGCAGGTGGAGAAGAGTGAATAGGCTGGAGAGGGAGAAGTCGGACTGCAGCCTGGAGGGCAGTGCAGGAGTGTCCCGGAGAGGAGCTTTCATTCAGATAGTGGTGACGCCTTACAATGAAAGGGGAGCAGTATTCAGTACTGAAGTAGCTGAATACAAAGGCTGGTAGGATGTCTCAGAAGTAGAGGGTGGGTAGGTGCATTTGCTATGGGAGAGGAGGATAGAGCCTGGTACCTACCACCACACACGGTACTGGGAACACTTTGGGTTTGGTTCTAAGGAAGGACCATGGGAGAAGCTAGCCTGGCTTCCTCACCAATAGCTGACACTGAAGGGGGATGCAATAAGTCACCTAAAGGGTCTCGCTGCCAAAGAGAGGGAGAAGCTGGTGAGGGGAGTGTTGGGGGAAGGAGTAAGTAGGAACAGTGGCCCAGAAGAGGGCATCCTTTAAACTGCACAGTAAGAGGCTTGCTGCTAGTGAGCTGTGAAATCAACTGCAGGGAAGGAGGGACCTGTCACAGGAAACCTTAACATTAAATTGCCTTGGTGCATAAAGCTCTAGCTCCTAGACAGCAGGAGCAATCCTGCTCTGCCCCCACCACACCCTTTAATCCCCGCTCCAAGTAGCCTGAGGTGGCACTGAAGAGTCTGTTCCTAATGGCCAGGGCTAGAATGCCACAGGGCTGGGGCATTGCTGCAGTTTTGGACTCCAGAATCTGTCCATTTTAAACATACGTTTCTGGCCCTTATGCTGTGAAGAGAACCTCATGGAAGTGACCCGAGTGTAACCAATGCAGTGCTGCCTGCCTGAGTCTGTAGAGAGCCTGAGACAGCAGTTCTGAGAGGTGTGAACTGGCACTTGATTTCACTCAGGGTCCTGCCGGCTCAGACTCCATCTCTGGCGAATTGGGCATTTTCCCAAGATGCCCCAGAATTCAGCATTTCACCCTGGAATCTCTGGTTCTCTGCTTGAGGCACTGGCTCTTCGCTTCCCAGTTTCCCTGCTCTGCTGGGACCTGCCCACACCCATTCCCCAGCTTCTCCCTGAGGAGAGTCAACTGAATTCCAGCACATGCTCCCTGTGCTGCTCCATGGGGCTGGGGAGACAGAGCTGAGGGCTGGCTTCAAGCTAGGGCACAGGGTGGCCCAGCTGTGAGGGCTGCCTGGAGAACAGCAACTGCACTGCACACAGCTGGAGAGATGAGCCCCTGGAGCTGGCCCCAGGGTCACTCTTCTGGGACACATAGCGGGGAAGGAGGCTCAGAGCCAAGTACCTCAAAAACAGCAGGAAAGACAAGGTCTGGGGAGGGGAGCTGGCCTCCTCTAGGGCAGCGAAAAACCCCCAAATACATTTCCTCTCCCCCTACCTGGCATTACAGGAATGGAGATTTTAAGTGCGGTAGTTCACGGCAATAGAGAGTTGCTGTGGAAAGTAGTTCCACTGTACCATTGTGCCCTGCTAATAATCTGCCAGGCCTCTCCCACCCATCTCCACTCCACCCTCCCCAGCTTACTTCAGAGGAGGTGAGTCAAGGTAGATCTGCACCTGGTTCCGGTCTGGTGGGTGCCATGGCAACAGGCACTTCAAAAATACCAGAGCCAGACTAACCTAAAACCAGCTGTCAGTGGTAAAACCACTTTCTAAGGGGCATATGGGCTAAGGCCCAATTAATAGCAGTTCCCCCAAATGCACCCAGACCACGTCGGGCTCTGATCTGACCGGCTCTCCCCCAGGGTAGGACTTGTTCAATGCACGCATGGGAGACCTAGGGAAAATCCAGGGGATGGGTGACTCCAAGACTCTCCTGAAGCCAGTGCCGCAGAAGGCTGCAGGGGTGCTGTCTTTCCTATGAAATATAAAGCTGCGGCCCTGAGCACGCCTAGCTAGTAAAGATCCCATGGCACTTAGTAAGTGTTGCGGAGTTAATCTGGGTGTCCTGGCCAGATTTCAACTCAAGTATGTCCCCTTTTAGTTACAACTGAATTTGGGCTTATCCCTCTCTTCATGTCCTGAGCCCTGGTGTGCTGCTGCTGTGTACTATTAATAATGTTGGTGCCACACTCGAGGCGGGGGAGGCAGTTCCAGCCTGTGAATTATATAAAGAGCAGTGGGATGACAGAGGCTGTCTAGGGTTCTGGCAATTACTGTCTTTAACCTTCTCCGATAAGACCTGTATCATAAGCTCCTATGCCATTGTCTCTGCAGCCAGGGCTATATTGGAGTGTCTCCATCATTGACTTCAACTTCCCAGTGTGCTGGAATATGGGTCACTGCCCTTTGCGAGTGTCCTGCAGGAGCAGAGCTGGGTGTGGGCATGGCAGTGGGAGCTAAGTTGTATATTTTATCCCCTTCATTCTCTGCCATAAACCGGTGTGGAGTGGTGCCTTCTTGTGTCACTTTCAGACCCCTGCTTTCAGCTGGCACTGGGCACCCTGGGGCCTGTGCTGAGTTGACGGTGTAGGAACCTGATTCTTTTGCCCTGTGCTGTGCCACAGAGCAAAGCTGTCATTAGGCAGCCAGTGCCCTGGGAACATTTCCGAGCTGTTCTGGCGCCTATTTCTCTGGGTGACTGTTTTGGGGGAGGGAGGAGGTGCATTTGCTACCAGTGGCAGATCTGTTCTCCCATGGGGAGATGCTGAGTGCCAACCCACAATGGGAGTAGGGGCCAGTAGGAAGGCTCCAGTCACAGGTGCCAGTTCTCCAGCAGGAGATGATGCAGCTGCTGCTGGTTCCCCAGTGGGAGAGACATTGGGAGAAAATCTCTCCACACCGGGAGAAAAGGGGCAGCCTTGCACTGCAGACCATCCCAAAGCTGGGAACAGCCGGATTAAACCCCAAGCTGGCACGCCAGAGTCTGCTCCCACAGCAATCCCCAGGCTTAGTGTGTCTCATACATTTTGCAGAAAAAAACACATTTCCTGGGCTGCCAATGAAGTGTTTGGGACTGAACTGACTGGCTGGGCCCATCTTGGGCCTTATGTATGGTGGGTCCAAATGAGATAGATGACAAGAAGACAGCCAGTGCCTTCATCACACCAGGAGAGCAGGGGGTGAGGGGTGACTGACTGACCTCTCTTTCCAATGCCCCAGCCCTCCCTCTCCTGCTGAGCTGACAGGTTTGTTTTAAAGAGCCAGGCTTCCTTTTATTGCTTCCCCTATCAGATTGCAGCCAGGCTGTGGAGGGTTATTTTTAGAAGTCTGCTTTCTAAAAATAGCCCAGAGCTGTTTAGAATTGCGTCACAAGAGGTAATTTTATCCTGTTTGGCCTGGCTCAGGCCCCCATTCGCCCCAGGAAGGGGAATACAAAAGGAGGGTCAGTGCAGGAGGGGGTCAGCGGGTTCAGACTGAGCCAGAGGGGAAGGAGGTAAGAGGCACTTTGCCAGATTCAGACAGCCCATGAGTGGGGCTCTTAGCCCCAGTTATGTGTGCAGGGGTTCAGCCTCCCCTCATCCCATGGGGTCCTGCCAGAGCCCAGGCCTTTCCCTCCACCCAGTGAGGAGCTGGTGTGTTAGTGACCCCCTAAAAGCAGAGCCAGCTCTGGGGCAGCTTCCTGCTACATGGGGGATGTCTCCTGCTATTGGATTCATCCATGCCACCTGGAGCCAGGCTTCAGGGAAAGAGACCAAGAATGGCTGCTCCTTCCCCCCAACAGCAACCCCTCGGCTTCTCTCCCCAGTGCTGCTCTCCAGAGGGAGCAGACTGTCCCCAGCCCTGCCCCTCTGATGTGACCATGTCTTCATGCAGGCCAGGAAAATGACCATCTTCTGTGCCCACTGCAGCAGGCCGCTGAGGAAAATGAGCCACCCCCGAGGGAGGAGTGGGATGGAGCCCAGCACTTCAAAGCCGTTCAGGTCAGAGACCATCCTGCTCCCTCTTCTCTCCTTTACCCGGATGGACATGCTGTCCCATTACATGCTGTGGGTCTGGATGTTGGCATTCTTTACTGCACTCTCTGATCCTGTAGAATCAAAGGGCATCACCCTTGGCCAGCTTCCTCCTGCCCTGCCCTGCCCCCTTAGCCTTACATGTGAGTCAGGGGGACGGGAGTGAAGGCTATGAAATGAGGCTCTGACTGTATCTGCGCTCATGGTGCAGTGAACTAGAGTGTTAGCAGTTAGGCGAAGAGGGGCGTGGGGAGAGCAGTGAGGAGGCTGTGGAGGCAAGTAGGAGTCATGGACTGCAGACAGATTGTGGGCTAAGTTAAAGAGCATTAGTTCTTGTCCCTGCCCCTTTGGAGTGTCCTGCCCCTTTGGAGTCTCGCTGATTGGGCACTTTCCCAGGTTGTAGATGGATCTTTCTCTTCGCTGTCATACCCCAATGGAGAGGGCAGAGCTACCAAACCATGACACAAAGGTCCTGTGGCAGCCTATGCCTCTATTTGTGTTCCTAGAACCAAAGCCAACCTCACTGTATCTAGGGAGTTGTGTCCCCCTCTCCCCCGCAATCTCCTATTTGCTTCTTCAGGATATTCTGCCAAGTGTATTGTCCCTTTGTGCCCAGCTGTAGTCAGAAAGGCTTGGCCTGGGAGCTTCTCAGGCAGACTTGCTCTGAGCCACACTCCTCTGAGGACAGGATGACACTAGAGGCTTTTGCTGGTGCAGCAGTGCTGGTTAGGGGTGGGATTTTTTGTGGCAACATTTCTATGCTGGGCAAAGCCCTGGTATAGATACAGTGGCATAAAACTCCTTTGACTGGAGGCTTGTCTACACTGGTACTTCACAGCGCTGCAACTTTCTCGCTCAGGGGTGTGAAAAAACACACTTCTGAGCGCTGCTAGTTTCAGCGCTGTAAAGTGCTAGTGTAGACAGTGCACCAGCACTGGGAGCTATGCCCCTCATGGAGGTGCGACCAGGGCCGGTGCAAGCATATTTTGCGCCCTGGGCGAAACTTCCATCTTGCGCCCCCCGCCCCCCCAAAGTCACATACATTATAGACAATACACAGTCACAGAGTAACATGTTATAATTTAGAATTTATGTTTCTGCACTTTAAGTTTAGCAAATTTAGAAACAAGTTCCTCCAAGTCAATGCTGTGAGCAATGTCATGTTCTAGTGACAAGGTAGATAGCCCAACAAGTCTTTGTTGCAACATTGATGTTCGCATGTATGTTTTTATCAATTTGAGCTTCGAGAAGCTTCGCTCACCACTGGCCACAGAAACTGGGAGAGTCAAGAGGATGCAAAGAGCATTAACTGTGTTAGGGACACTATCTGTCAGCTGGGGGTCAGGGCTGTGGGGAGGATGGGGTCAGGGGGTTTCCAGCTCAGAGAGACTGGGCTCGGAGCTGGGGGTCAGGGCTGTAGGGGGGATGGGGTGAGGGGGTTTCCAGCTCAGAGGGACTGGCTCGGAGCTGGGGGTCAGGGCTGTGGGGGGGATGGGGTGAGGGGGTTTCCAGCTCAGAGGGACTGGGCTCGGAGCTGGGGGTCAGGGCTGTGGGGGGGATGGGGTCAGAGGCGTGCCTGGGGGCACTGGGGCAGCTCAGCTCTGCAGGCTGCTGTTCTCTCCAGCCATCCAGGCACAAGGGGAGAAGCAGAGGGACCAGCTAAGGACCAAGGGGGCAGGAGCACAGGCACCTGAGGCCAAGCTGTGGGGAAGCACTTGCTTACCTTGCCCAACGCATGAGCATCGAGGTCCTCTTTCTTCCTCCACTCCACCAGACCACCGCTGAGGCTCTTTTCTTCTCCATGTCCCTTGCTGGGGCTGACATGGAAGCTGAGCCAGGGGGCAGCCCCCGCTTTCCTCCAGAAGCCCTGGTGTCGCGCTGCCCTCGTAGGGCTCCTGCCACGTGCCCTAAGCAGAGCTGCGCAGCTCTGCCCAGTCGCCGGTGCTCCCGCCGGCAACAAGAAAAATGGCGCAGGCTGGAGCCCCTGCTCTGGGAGGGAGAGGGATTCTGAGCCTCTGCCTACAGTCCAGGGATTCCCCTGGGTCAGCGCGCCGTGGGCAGCCTGAAACTCTGGGCTGCCGCGGCGGCACCCTGACCCAGGGGACCCCCTGGGCTGTCGGCTGCCACGGCGGCGCCCTGACCCGGGGGACCCTCTGGGCTGTCGGCTGCCGCGGTGGTGCCCTGACCCGGGGGACCCCCTGGGCTGCCGGCTGCCGGGGCAGCACCCTGACCCGGGGGGGCCCTGGGCTGCCGGCTGCCGCGGCAGCGCCCTGACCCAGGGGGGGCCCTGGGCTGCCAGCTGCCGGGGCAACGCGCTGACCCGGGGGGGCCCTGGGCTGCCGGCTGCCACGGTGGCACCCTGATCCAGGGGGGGCCCTGGGCTGCCGGCTGCCGCGGTGGCACCCTGACCCAGGAGGGGCCCTCGGCTGCCGGCTGCCACGGTGGCACCCTGACCCGGGGGGGCCCTCGGCTGCCGGCGGCCGCTGCCACCGGCAGCTCAGACTCCCTCTCTGTCCCAGCAGCAGCGGCTGCTCAACCATTTAAAAAAAAATTGGGGGGTACCACTTTTTGGCAGCCCCAAATCTTGGCACCCTAGGCAACCGCCTAGTCTGCCTAAATGGTTGCACCAGCCCTGGGTGTGACGACACAAGCCATATTAAAACACTGCCGTGGCAGCACTTTAACATGGGGGGAGGGATAGCTCAGCAGTTTGAACATTGGCCTGCTAAACCCAGGGTTGAGTTCAATCCTTGAGGGGGCCACCTAGGGATCTAGGGGAAAATCAGTACTTGGTCCTGCTAGTGAAGGCAGAGGGCTGGACTCAATGACCTTTCAGAGTCCCTTCCAGTTCTATGATATAGGTATATCTCCATATTTTCAGTGAAGACGTGTCCTAGGATAGCTCACTTTACTCAGCAAACCAGACTAAGCTATGTGGCAAAAGCTCTTTGCCATTAGAAACTAGGACAGTTTGCCAGAATAGCAATACCAGCAAACTTTTTCCAGTATCGATTAGGTTTAGCCCTTCTCTCCAAGGGCAGGGGTTGGTGTGGGGATCTGAATCATGAGAGGAGTTGGCCTGTACTGAGCACCCCTCGATTGTTTTGGGGGCAGGTAATCACAGGGCATCCCAGTGAATGGGGGTCAGTGGTTCATAACATTCCAAGCTCAGCCTGTTCAAATGTTTTTGTAAAGCGATTGCTTTATCTGCTGGGGCAGAGCTGAGGACACGAGCTGAAATGTACAGCAAGGCAGAGCTGAAACATGCTGCATGCATGACTGCCTCACTAGCCACAGGCTGGCCCATGAGTGATGTGGTGATGTGGCTGAAGGCCAGCGCTCAGCGTAGGGACATGAGCTATGTCAGCTCTCCAGGCAGCACCCTGTCCCCAGAGAGCAGGGAACTTGCAGGAAGGCCCCACTGAGTGGCTGCTTCCTTTCCTGCTTGTACTGCTTCAGACCCTTGTCTCTGAGCTCTCGTTTCCTCGGGCTGGTGATTCAAGCCATACCACAGCCTGGTATCCCCAATCTCCCTGCTCCTGTTCCCATCTGCAGCCTAGGGCTGCATGTGGCTGGGGTGCCACCTCGTGGCCACTTGCTGCAGTGCTCACCTTGCGGGAAGGCGGTGGGGCTAAGGGGGACGTGCTTTGGGCAGGCCCCGGTATCTGCCTCTAGTCCACACCTCTTGTCACTTGCTTTGCATTAAATGCAGAAATCAGAGTTAGTGCACCCTGAGTTCTGAGTTGATAGAAGCCTGGATCCAGAGGGGACCTTTGGTTGCCACCGCAGTGATCCCTTGCACAACTTGATGTTTTGTCATGTTATCTGCCCTGAGCGACTGCTTATGGTTGTCATGGGAACCATGGCTTAGAACTCCCTGACTTGTGTGCAGATCAAATACTCAGAATGGGGCATTGTGTGATTTATCTGGGGATGTGAATGTCCAAGCCCAACGTGATGCAGATTTTCCCATCACCTAGTAGCTTTTTAATGGAAGTCATGGAGTGGAAACTGTTGCAATTTTCCTCTTCAGCTGGGGTAACATCTGCTTTGGGAAACAAATTAATTACACCCTTTTCCCTTTCCCAGGGCACCTCTCCTGGAGCAGGGACTCCCACCTTCCTCACAATTTCTAACAGACTCTGCTTCTCTGCAGGTCAACAAAGGGTGCCTCTAAGGCTCGTCGGGATCAGATCAATGCTGAGCTACAGAACCTACGCTCCCTGCTGCCCATCTCAGCACAGGAGAAGGAGCGGCTCTCCTACCTCCACACTATGGCTTTGGTCTGTCTTCAAATCCGTGGGGCACAGCTCTTTCCTCCAGGTAAATATCCAGCCCTGCAGCTATCCCATTCGCAGCCAAGCAGGAGTAGTCCCTGCTGTTGAGTTTCTGCACTCCCAGTAGGTTGCAGAGCTGATCTCCAGCTCCCAGAGCCTCCCACTGCATTAGGTTTCATACCTGCTTCAGGTAGGCAGAGCCATACTGTGCATAACAGCTGTTCCCCGTACCACACTCTGGACATGGATATTGCTCCCACGAACCATGACATACACCTTATCGAACTGCTTTCTGGTTCCCTTCTCTTCCTCCCCAAGGGCTGCATTTGCAGAGTCATCACATTGCAGAGGATGATCATGCCTCTTGCTCTGGCATGACTACACCAGGAACAGCATGTTCAGTTCTGAGTCTCTCATTGCCAGAAAGGTTCCCTCAATTTGAGGGTGGCTTTCTTCAGACAAGTGCAACAAAAGCCATGGTGTAACAGCCACAGGTGTTTAAAGGCTGGAAATCTCAAGGAGGGGTGGGCTTCAAGGGGGTGCAACCAGGGTCAATGGAATTAAATGTTAGGAAAAGCAGGCAGAATGTCAAGAAAGGCTTCTGCAGCCTGATGGGTCTGGCCACCTGGAACAGCCTCCCATGGGAAGTGGGGAACCCTGGCACTCAGGACATTCACACCATCAGAGGTGCTTCCATCACTGTTACTCATTACCTGCCCCTCCCTGTTTGCGTTACACCCAGTCTATCTGTCGTCAGGGCAGGGACTGCATCTAACTCTGTGTGCACATGCAGCACCCAGCGCTACAAGGCCCTGATGCTGACTGGGGCCTCTGGGCACTACTATAATAGAAATAATGACACTAGTCTGGCAAAAGGCCTGGAAGCCGCAAAGCATGTGCAGGGAATGGAGTCCCCTTGGCAACCCAACAAGTGGCACCTCTCTCTTGGCGAGTTGATGTTCCTGCCCGTCCCACTCAGAAGGAACTGCTGTGGAAGCTCTATGCTGCTCTTTTGGTTTTGCAGGCTCATCTGAACGTGCTCCTGCCACGACGCCAGATCTGGAGCTGCTGTCCTCATTGCCAGGGTTTATCATTGCTCTCTCTGCAGATGGCAAACTGGCCTACATCTCTGAGAACGTGGCCCATCTCCTGGGCTTCTCTGTGGTAAGCTCAGACTGTTGCAGGTATAAGGCACCATCCCACTCTGTTCCCACTCCCCAGTGGCAGGTCAGCGAGTCCTCTGCAGAGCTATAGACTGTGGGGGTGGCAGCTCCCATCACAAAGCTGTTACTACTCATGTGCAGTGCCACACCACATGCCAGCACACAGCAGCTAGCTTGGCTTTTGTTCTGGGCTGGTTTAGGATAATGAGAACCTGGGCCAGTAGTGATCAACGCTAACTGGATGACAGTGACAATCCACATGGTTACAGGTGCTAGGCACCCATTGCTCCACCTGGAATCTCTCCATCTGAGCTCTGTTGCCTGCCCACCCTCCATCCCCATCGTCCTTGCCGGCTGTTAATGACTGAAACCAAGGACTCTGGCAGTGGCTATTTTTGCTTATGAGCTGTGTGCATTGGGGTGGCAGCTCCATCTGCTGCATAGGTCGTGACTGCTCCTCTGCTTCAGCTTAGCTGCTGTCTAGCTTTCTTTATACATCCAGCTGATCTATTTGTGTTGGTCTCTGAGGGGTTCCCTGGTTTTAATACCAGGAGTGGGAGAGTAAGGGCGAGAAAGGTGAGGTAAGGAATGAATGAGTGAGAGAACCTGTGCTCCTGAACTCAGCAGTCTGTCATTCACAAAGGGAATGTCAGACCCATCCCTTCTCCCTGTTCTGTTTCTCAAGGTCATTTGTAGTTGTCTCCTACCTGTGTTGGTTTGAGGAACCTGGTTTTGTTTTTAATGGAAACTTGCTTCCTAGAGACACTGTTAATATGAGACGTTGTCTGCTGACTGCTGAAAGTCTGACCTCTCTCACACATCCTCTCACATGAAGTCTGGCCTCTCTCACGCATCCTCTCACATGAAGTCTTGAAATAGTTTCCTGCTGAGATCTCTGATCATCTGTCCACTTTTTTCAGGGCATTCAAAACCACTGTGCCCATGGTCTGGTGGCCCAAGGGCAGAACAGGGAGACAGGAGCTCTAGAGTTCTAATCCTGGCTGTGACCGTGGTATTAGATGCTGTGATACATAAATAACTACTCCAGTGGCATTAGGCCAGTGTGAGCCAGTTTGTGTCTGTACTAATAAAGTCTCTTTTTGCCCTCCTACCAGGTGGAGTTGCTAGCCCATGGAGACTCAATCTTCGACCTACTAGATGACTCAGCACATGAGGCCGTGCAGGAGAAGCTCCACTTGGCTCAGGAGCAGCCAGGCACTGGTAAGCCCACGCAGGACTCAAAACAGGATATACGTGGCATGGGGGACAGCTGGGTTATTCATGGGGCTCGAGGCAGAAGTGTACATAAGGCTGTGTGATGGGGGATTAGTCCATGTACCAGCCTGTGCTCTGGTGACCTATGTGAAAAACCCCTTCCAGAGGACAGTCTTTAAAAAGATAAACCAATCCAAATGATTGCCACCCAGACCTGCAGATGCTGGAGTGAAGGTTACAGGTACCTATCAGGGGCCCAAATACATTTTATCTTCCAAGAATACTGGGGTAGGTATACTCTTGAACCAGAATCCACATGGCTTAGTGTGTTCATGCTGAATCATTTTTAAAATCCGTGCACTTCCACTATGTACCCACATCAGGGCTGTTCTAAACCATTTCAGCTGCACTGCCCTCTGCCTACTTATCCCACAGTACAAATACACCTCCTATTAGCAGTGCCTTGTGGGTGATTTCAATGGTCTTACTGGGTACTTCATGGTTGTCTTGGAGAATTATGGAAGGAGAGATCAAACTCCCATAAGTCACTGGGAAATGCCCAACAGACTCCTATGAGATCCCTAGGGTCAGCGCCATTTCTAAACTGCTTCCACGCGGAGGTCAGGCAGAATGCTTAGCTTACAATCCTGCTTAAGAAGGGAGAGGAGAGGACAGGAAGCATGTCTTACCCAGGGTTCATCCCATATGAGTACTGGCTGAGGCAGTACATCTAGACTGCACAGCACTGAGAGATGTGCTACGGTTACTCCTGATTCAGTCTCTTGCTGCCAGGAGTAACTTCTCCAGGGTTGGGTAGGGCTTCTTCTCCAAGCTGCCCCCACTGCAAAGTCAGTGTGGTATATTGGGTAGTTTCCTCACCAGAGGTAGACTGGGATCAAGCAGTTTGTCCCATCGATCTAGCAGCTGGTAACTTCCTAGAAGATGCTGACAATTTACACAATGACTTTTTATTGCCGCAGAAATTGTGTTTGTCAGTGAAATGCGCACATCCAGGTCCTTTCGAGTGAGATATGGAGGGAATCGGGCTGTGGCAGTGAGGGGCCGATTTCTCGCTCTGGATGGGACGACCTCCTCCTCCATCTTAACGTTCCTTGGCTTCTGCACTCCCATCATGCAATTGTCTGACTATGGGGATGGCATTTCTTATGATGCCCCATTCCAGAGCCAGCACACACTGGATATGAAGGTCACTGATGTCACAGAGAGGTAAGAGGTGGCTGTCTTAGCATGGTCTTGACTGAGTCCCTGGGAGAGCAAGAGAGTTCAGAATACAGTTGCACTCCAGAGCACTAGTGCCAGCCACAATCCATGCTCTGCAGGGCTGGAGCCAGGTCTCACTCCTGGGATGCACACTGCCAGCCCACCAAACAGATATGCAAACATTGTAACTATAGACCCCCCCCCACATCCCTGCATGCCTCTTCCCCTAACCCAGTACCACTGGGGAGAGGGTCTGTTGCCTCCTGCTTCTTCCTGCCTCCACCAACAAGGAAAGGACCAGATTATGCCTCTGTGTGCCCCAAAACTCTGGGAGTGGGCAAGTTTTCCCCACCTCTTTCCCTTTATCCTCACGTCAGAGAGCCTGTCCTTTCCCCTAGCCAACACTCTCTACTCTAATCCTTCCACCAATGAGAAGCATCTCGAAGAAATGTTGACTCAGATGCTGCTCCTTTCTGTTCTTCCTCAGTGTCATTTATCATCTTGGCTATCGGAGGGAGGAGCTGATTGGTCAGTCTTGGTACAGCCTCCTACACCCTGCAGATGTTGCATCAGCAGCTGCCCAACATGAGAGCCTGGGTGAGTGCCAAGCTCAGGCTAGGAATGCCTCTACGGATAGGGGGAATGAGATATTCTTTGGCAAGTTCTGAAAAGCAGCGGAGTTCACTCTGTTTTATGTTACAACTAACATTGATCTAATCTTCCAAGCCCCTCCTATTGTGTATGGAGTGCTCTCCCTGAGCCTGTCAGCAAGGCCACTGCTTTCTGCCCTCCAATCCCTCTTCAAAATCCACTTCTTCTGTGATTCTTACCAGAAATGAGCTAAGGAAGGAGCAGCCATTGGGTTTTGGGCCAGCAGCTTGCTCTGCTCTCATATAATGTGTGCATTTATACTGTGCCTGTCATTACCATCCCTAGGCTCTTGGGGCCCTTGTGTGTTCCACTGCCATGAGTATAACATAATTTGATGCATATGCTGTTAAGGGCTCTTCCTTTGGGCCAAACCAAGCTCCTTCTTAAGTAAGCAGAAGCCCTGTTTTGGCTCTGTCCACAGCATTCCCACGCTAGGGGATGACATGGGGCCTGTGACCTTGCCAGGGGAAGAGGACAAGGTGCTGTGTACTGCCATCATGGGAGCCCTGATCACTCTGTGTTTGTGATTTCAGTGTGTGGCACTGGGAGGTGCAATCGGCACTTAGTGGTTCGCCTGCTCTGCAAAGACCTGAGCTGGGCATGGATGCAAATCATAGCATCAAAGGAGTATGAGAGAGGAAGAGAGACCATCACCTGCACCAACTTTAGCCTCAGGTACAACCCCTTCTCCTTCCTAAACTATTCCCTAAGGAGGTACCACCTGCTCCCCACTTGTTTAAGGCTCAGCGGGCAGAGCACTTAATATAACATAGAGCAGAATGAGCATGATGAGGGCAGTGGAAATCAGATTAATGTGACTGTCAGATAAAAGATGATCACCAGATACCATGAATTTAATCTTTGAGGTGTGAGATAATGGAGAGGGGCAGAGGTCTGGTGGGCAGAGGGGAGTTACAGATGGAGGGAAGAGCACAAGAGTGTGACAGAAACAACAAGATTAAGCATGGTGACTGCTACAGGCCAAAATCAGTATCAGTAATGTTGTATTAGTGTCATGGTCCTTATAGTGGTGGCTACCAGCTGCAGGGGTCTCTGAGGGCAGGGGCCATTAGACTGCCCTAGAAGCTCCTCCTGTCTGGGTAAGCTGCTGGGAGGCTGATGCTGGGCCTCCAGAACCCTGCAGGAACAGACTGCATCCTCAGGGATTGGTGCTTCACCAAGAGGTGGGCGGTTATTAGGACTCTTGACCCACATGGTCCTAAGCCCCTGTTGACCCCCTTGAGGCTGCTGGTCAATAGAAAGGTCTCTTTCAATGCTTACTTCAGTCCCTGACACATTCTTTGTTTTCTACAGTGAGGAAGAAGCTCAGTATCTCCAGGGCCAGAATCCATGGCACAGAGTCATCTCTGCAGCTGCACTGAGTCCAAGGCACCACACCAGAGAAAAAGAGCACAAGACACTGCCAAGAACACTAAACCCCTTTCCACAGGAGACAGCACTGCCTAACCAGGGGGTACCCAACTATAGTCCCTGCCAGCTCCCTAATGCCCAGCAGGAGATGCTGATAGCTTCCCTACAACCTTCATTCACCACCTGCTTTCCCGCTCCCACTGTAGAAGCTGGGTTACCCTCCCAGGAGACTGGGTGCTCAGTCCTACCCGCTGGGCAGAGGAATCTATCCTGCCCCGTCAGTGTTTACAAGTCACCCTACAGACAGCCCTTCTCCAGTCCTTGTGCGCTGTATTCCCCAGAGGTTCCCCTTTCTCCTGGCAGCAGCCCTTCTACTGATGCTTGTCCAGTCCCTGTTGGAGGGCAGTCCCCAGGCATGTCCCCTGCAGTGTTGCAGTCTCCTGAGACAGAGAGATGGGCAATCAGTGTATTGGCTGAACAGATCCACTCCCTGGCTGAAAGCCTATCTCAGTACACAAAGCAAGTGCAGCTAGAGCCTCCTGTCCCACTGTGTTCTGAGCGACCTATTACTGACAGCCAGCTGGGGTCAGGACAGGACTGGGGCAACTCTGGAACAGTGGCTTTCCTAGCAGAACCCTGTTTAGATGAAGATATCATTACCAGTATATTAAGCAATCTGCTGGAAAATGGGGGTCCAACCTCACCTACCACTGCTTTGGGGTCATCACCCACTATTTTGTCTTCAGACTCTGACTCACAGGGTGGCCCTCCATTCCGGATACCCATGTCTCCAACAGTTACCTGTCCAGATCAGTACCTCTTTCTACAGCCTTTGACTACCTCTGCATCATTTGACTCCTGTGCACCAGTGTCCCTATGGGATGGGGATCTCAAGGAGACTCTATGGTGCACTGCAGCAGAGTAAGTAGGCCCTTGGCTGTGTTTCAATACCAGAGTGACAACCCATCTCCGCATCCTCTTCTACTCTCCAGTTGTTTTGCAGGCTCAGCGGCTTCTCCACCTTCTCTCAGAAGTAGCACTAGAGGTGGGGGAGGGAAGAGGGTGTTATCTGTCTTTTGCACTTCACTGTTATGTAGTTTCCTCCCTTCATTCTGTGGATGGGGATAAGTGGAAGAAAAGCTATGATTTAATGAAGAAAAAAACCTCAGTTCTCTGAACCAGAAATGGCCCTTGTCTCTACTCCATGGAGAACAGTCAATGGATGTAGCATGATGTTCACTGCCCGTTCTCATACACAGTGCAGTGGGGCAGGACCTCAGGGAACCAGACTGGACGAGTGGCAGATGAGGGCCTACATTCCTGCCAGAGGCTCCTCAGCTCCTGCTCCGCCCTGAGCCACAGTGCTAGGCTGGCTCCACCATGAGGCCTTCAGCCGTCACAGGAGCAGCCTCTGCTGCCTGCCATGGCAGGGAAGTGATGGACCCTCTCAGCCCTGGGGCTGTGCATCAGCCCCCAGTGGCGGGAACTCCCTGAAGGCTTCGGCCATGGAGACGGGGAAGGAGAATTCCTGGGCCTGGCACGCAGCGGCGGTGGGGAGGCGCCGGCCCCGGCCCAGCGCAGAGCCCCGCCGTCACCAAGGGGCGCAGCGCCGGGGAGGTGCTGCTGGGTCTGTAGGCGGAGCCCAGAGCTGTGAATAAAGCCTGAGATGCTGGCCTGTGCGTGGCTGTGTGTGAGGGGGGAAGGGACGGGCCTGAGGGGACCGCTACGGGCGCCTCACAACGCGCCTCGCCTCAGTACGGGGCCTAGCAGCGCGCGCGGCTGCCTCGCGCCTCTCCCGCCAAACGCTGCGTCCCCTTTCACCCCCGACCTGCCCTTCGGCGCATGCGCGCGCGCGCCCTCCCCGCCCTATCCGCCACTACGCGCCTTGCTCCTGCCCGCGCGCGCGCCCTATCCGCCACTACGCGCCTCGCTCCTGCCCGCGCGTGCGCCCAGCCGTCTCGCTCTCCGCCCTCTGTGACGCAGTGCCGGTGCCGGTTGCCTGGAGGCGGGGCGGGGCCTGGTCCGGCCGCGTGGAGCCTGGTTAGCGTGCGGAGTTGCCGGGCGTTCGGGAGCCTCCTGGGGTGAGTTTGGGCTGCGGTCCCCGCCCCCGCGCGGGTCAGGGGGGAGGAGCCTCCGGGAGCCGCGGCTCGAGGCCGGGCTGGGGCCACTGGGCTGAGAACGAGCTCCCCCCCCCCGTCCCGCCCCGATGGCTGGAGCGCTCGTGCCGCCCCTGAGCGCGCTTCTCCCGCACGCCACGGGCCGGCCCCTGCGCCGAGCCGGGGGGCTGTTGGCCAAGCTGCCTTGAGAAAGGACCAGATAATAAGCCAGAAAATATCGTATGGCCCCGTGTACATCCATGGCGCAGCCACAGCTCGGACCCTGCCTGCGGGGGTGGGCGCCCCAGCGCTGAGAGATCTCTCGGAATTGGAAAAGGGCAGCAGAAATGAGTAGGGGTATGGAACGGCTGCCATATGCGGAGAGATTAATAAGACTGAGACTGCTCAGCTTGGAAAAGAGGCGACTAACGGGGGGATATGATGGAGGTCTATAAAACCATGCCGGGTGTGGAGAAAGTAAATGAGGAAGTGTTATTTACACCTCGTAACACAAGAACTAGGGGTCACCAAATGACATTAATAGGCAGCAGATTTAAAACAAACAAAAGGAAGCGTTTCTTCACACACCGCACAGTCAGTCTGGGGAACACTTTCCCAGAGGATGTTGCGACTATAACAGGGTTCAAAAAAGAACTGGATAAGTTCATGGAGGACAGGTCCATCGATGGCTATTAGCCGGGATGGGCAGGGATGGTGTCCCTAGCCTCTGTTTGCCAGATGCTGGGATTAGGTGAGGGGGGTTGGGGATTGGTCCCTTGATGATTCCCTGTTCTGTTCATCCCTTCTGGGGTACATGGCGTTGGCCACTGTCGGAAGACAGGATACTGGGCTAGATGGACCTTTGGTCTTACGCAGTATGGCTGCTCTTATGTACAACTGATTGTTTATTGCAGCTGGAGGCTGTGTGGAAGCAGTGAAAGCCTCATGATGTGGCCACGCCAGGACAGGCCCGGGAACAACCCCAGAAAGAATGTTTCCTCCTTTTCCAAAGGAGTATCTCGAGGGATGCAAGGCAAAAGGAAAGTACCAGCCACAGAGACTGTGGAAGAAAGTGCTCAAGACACCGTCCTTGATGCTAAGCTTGTCACTGCTCAGAAGCAGAGTTCAAGTGGCATAGCAGGCATTTCTGGGGAGTGCAATCATGACGCTAAAAAGCCTCGGCTCCTGCAAGGAGAGCGTGCTGCTTACCAGGGAGCTGTCAGTGAGGACTCCGAGGACAGCGATGGCAGTAGTGATTTAGAGGATTTCTCAGGGGATGATGATGACAAGACAGGTAGTGGAACCTCTGGCAGCAGTGATGAAGAGCCATGTGCTAGGGGAAAAGACATCTCAAAATGCAAAACTACCCCAGAGAGTGATATAAAGAGAGGTAAACACTGATAATAGGAAGTGTTTAATAAACTGTGTTTCAGTGGGACCCATCAGCGGTTCTGAGATCTTCTTTCCATGCTGACTCCTGCTTTTCTCTTTGACGTGCTCCTGTCTCACAAGTACTGCTACCATGGTTCAGGGCATTCACACAGCTATATTTTTGTTGGTATAATTTAATATTACCCTGTTGACGCTTTGAACCCTGCCAGGTACATGCGTTTCATGCTGCTTCACCGACTGGTGCCTGGGTAGAGGATGTGGATGTGTTTTCAGTTGCTGTGTGGTATATTGAGATGTCCTTGGGAACAGAGACCTGGGAAATAGGATGACTGGCTAATCCAGTTGCACAGAGCTGGTCAGACCAGCCTGTCTATAGTAGATACTTCTTGTTACAACCCAATTATAGCCTGACAGGCACGTTACAGCTCTGCTCACCAGTGGGGTGAAACCCACCTGGTTTGGAACCTTGTATGTGGAGTAAACTGTTACAACCTGGTTATAAACTTGGTAAAAATCTGTAGAATGGATAAACCCTTAGGCTGGATAACATGACCTGTGTCCTAATGGTGTAGAATCTTTAAGGATGTAGCCTAAGAGAAATATTGGAAAACTTATTATCTGAGTCACTTAAAACTGGACAAAACCTTGGAGCAGGGGTTCTCAAACTAGGGGTCGGGACCCCTCAGGGCTGCAAGGTTACTACATGGGGGGTCGTGAGCTGTCAGCCTCCACCCCAAACCCTGCTTTGTCTCCAGCATTTATAATGGTGTTAAATAAATTAAAAACACTTTTAAATATATAAGAGGGGTTGCACTCAGAGACTTGCTATGTGAAAGGGGGTCACCAGTAAAAAGTTTGTGAGCCACTGCCTTGGAGAGTCTTGTAGAGAATGTTACTATGTTGACCTGAGGATGGATTGGAGCTGAACTAATAAGTAGTTTGATAGTCGTGTGCAATGTGTGAGCTCCTAATTAACTATTCGTCTTTCCTCCCCACCCACACCAACCTCATGAGTTGAATTTGGGATGGGGGGATGGCTCATGATTTTGTCTGAGCTCTTTAAGTAGAACTCATAAATCTGTAGAATGAAAACCCCAAAGATTTCTGCATTTATTTAATTTTCGTGTGAAGAAAGTTAAGCATTCAGTTTGTCAAGGACATGGGACAGCAGCCGAGGTTCTCCCACCAAGTGCCTGAAAACTGTAGCTGATGTATGTAAAGTCTTCTGATGTAGCTTAGCTAATGAACTGCGAAAATTAGGAGGGTTCCAAAGGATTGGGGTAGTGTATGCAAATATGATCTCAGCCTTCAAAAGGGCTCCTTTAAGTCTTGAGTGAAATAATGGGACAAATAGTAAAGGAAAATAACCTGTAAAACATGTGGTTCACTGGTGTCAAACACAGAGCCCCCTTGATGTACTTGGGGCGGCATGGTATATTTAGACTGTGAAGAATAAGTTTTAATTAAAACAAAACAAAACAAAAGAGAGCTTGGAGCCTGCTCAGTTTTGATGATAACCTTCCAAATGTGAATCAAGGGTAAGCAGATGCAGTTTTGTCTTCCTGAGCCTGAAACAGTAGCTTTGTGATTTGTGAACTTCTCTGCTGCCCATTTATTTAATCGGAGTGTTAACACTAAAGCTTGATGATAAGACTCTATAAGATCTGCTCTAGGAATTATTTTGGGGGAGTTCTATGGCTTGTGTTATACAGGAGATCAGACTATATGATCCTAACGGTCCCTTCTGGCCTTGGAATCTCCGAACCTATGAAAAGTCAGCATTAACTGTTTTGTTACTGATCATTTTAGTAGATGCAATGAAGACAATAGGAGGGGAGCAAAGCCAGTGAGGTTATGGAATTGTGCTGCAGGGAAGAAGATGTAGAAGGCAGAAGGGACATAAAGAAAGAGAAAAGAGGAATTAGGAAGGAAGGTGGGGAAGGCAAGAGTATTGGTACTAAAGATAAACATATTTTCTTCTGAGTGATGCGGAATGCAACAATAAGAACCAAGTAGGCAACAAATATAGATAACTAAGTTCACATATGACAAAAGCGAAATTCTACTCTTCATGTCTGCACCAAGTTCTGCATCTTGGCAGGAAGTCACTAGATGACCATGATTCTAGCATGATTCTAGATCAGCAGAATTCTCACTGTGAAGTGAGGATAATATTTAGTCTTAAATTTATATCCCTGCCAACAAGTAAAAATGGAATTAGCCTCTCTCACAGAATGTTTGACACCCCTGATTCAGGGTATCATAGAGCTCTGAGCAAGAAGCAGCATGGAGATTTATAAAGAAAAAATAATGCCCGACAAACTTTTTTTTATTTATGAAATTAGTGGGCAGTAGGAATGATACAGATGTGATATCTGATATTTGTAAAGCCTTTGATTCAGAACCAAATTTTCTAAAGCAGCTGCTTAAATTTGCATCTGAGTTACTCCCATGCGTCTGAGTGTCTGCCTGAATGCACAATTATAGGATTTGCATCCTTATGAAATCAACCCCTAAAAAATGACATTGGATAAGGTCCGACGCTCTTGCATGGATTAAAACCTAGCTGATTCACCACAAACCTTAATTGTAAATAGTAACATGTTGAGTTAGGGAGGTGTTTAATGAGTTCTGCAGGGACAGGTGTTAGGTTTTATTAAGCATATTTATTAATGGATCTGAAGGAAGGAAGGAGAGCACATAAATGAAATTCAGATGATATTGAACTAGGAGGTGGTATGAATATAATGAAGATAAATAATAGAGAGGGCTCTAGAGAGATTAGAAAGGTGGCCAAAATAAAAGAAATATGAAACATGTTCAGTGCAAGGCAGAAAGCTGGAAAGCAGTGATGCCAACATATTTAGGGGAGTTAGTGAACAAGTAGCCACAAATCAGAATGACCACTTCATCTCTCACCTTCCAACTGAAATGTTAAATCCACTTCTTTCACCTAACCTCCCAAAACCAAAGCCACTGAAATACAACAAATACTGAAAACACCTTCTTGGGTAGGGGAGAGGCAGATTGTCAGGTGTCCTAGAATTTGTAAAGTGCTGAGGTGATAGAAGAACTGGTGTGATAGAACTGTAGTGATGGTTAGATATGAGAAGTAACAACTTAAAAAGGCTCTGTGGTACTTGAGTGCACAGAACACAACAGAGTGTTTATGAACTTTATAGAGTTATGGTCACTCATAAGAAGAATGGCCATACTGGGTGAGACTTCCAACAGTGGCTGGTGGGAGTGAACAGAACAGGAAAATATATCGAGTGATCCATATAGTGTCTTCCAGTTCCAGCTTTTATAAATCAGAGATTTAGGGACACCTGGAGCATGGGATTGTATCCCTGACCATCTTGGCTAATAGCCACTGATGAAACTACCCTCCAGGAATGTGTATAATTATTTTCTAGAAACCCATTTATACCCTGCTAGGAATCCCAGAACCTTCACCTTTCCCAGCAACTTCACCTTTCCTGTGTGTTGTTGTTGGCTTCTAACTTGGGTATTGCTCCTGGATAATGAGGCCATTCCTTTGAGGGCAGATTGCTAAGGGACATAGTGAAAAACAATTCAAGGTGGTAGTTGTCACAGAACAGCTGCAGATGGTGGAGTGCTGCTTCTGGGTCCAAGGAACAAGTACTAACTGGTGAGATTGCATTGTAATGCAGGATTGGGGTGACGAGCAATGGCTATAAAACCTTTGGATGCAAAAGGCCACATTCCTGGATCTGTGTCCCATGGTTGCCCCAGCCGTCCAGTGCAGTGACATCAGAATGAAAGCTATACTGACAGTTGAGAAGCAAGTGGTGATCACATTCTGGAAGCTTGCAAGGCCAGATTGCTTACTGGTCTGCAGGAAATCATTCTGGAGTTTGAAACCCACAGTGCGGGCCAGAGTCTTGCAAGTTTGTAGGGCCATTAATCTCTTGCCATGCAGGACAATGACGCTGTGCAATGGACAGGACGTAGTGGATGGCTTTTTAGCAAGGGGGTTCCCAAACTGCAGTAGGATGAAAGACGGCATGCTCATTCCTATTTTGGCCCCAGCCCTCCTTGCCACAGAGTATGTCAACAGAAAGACCTACTTTCCTGTGGTTATGCAAATGTTAGTGGATCACTAGGGACACTTCACCGATATCCATATGGGCTGATCGGAGAAGGTGCATGCCCCTGACATCTTTAAGAACACAGGATTGTTCAGAAAGCTACAAGCAGCAGGATTCTTTCCCAACCATCAGACTACTATTGACAATATGGAAATGCCAGTAGTGATTTTGGGGTTCCAAGCCCACCACTTACTCCAGGGATAGACAAACTTTTTGGCCCAAGGGCCATATCAGGGTTGCGCAACTGTATAGAGGGCCAGGTAGGGAAGGCTGTGCCTCCCCAAACAGCCTGGCCCTTGCCCCCTATCCACTCCCTCCCACTTCCTGCCTCCTGACTGCCCTCCTCAGAACCCCCAACCCATCCAAACCCCCCTTGTCCCCCAACCGTCCCCTCGTGGGACTCCTGCCCCCATCCAACCTCCTGTCCCCTGACTTCCCCGATCCCTATCCACACCCCTGCCCCCTGACAGCGCCCCCCGGGACTCCCACCCCCTATCCAATCACCATCTGCTCCTTATCCCCTGACCACCCCCTCCCAGGACCCTAACTGCCCCTTGGGATCCCACCCTCTTATCCAATTCCCCCTGACCCTTACTGCCCTCCTGACCCCTATCCATATACTCCTCCCAACAGGCTCCCTGGGACTCTTACTCCCAACCCTCCCTGTTCCCCATCCCCTGACCACCCCCTCAGAACCTCCGCCCCATCCAACCACCCCCTTCTCCCTGACTGCCCCCCAGGACTCTCCCACTCCCTTACCCAGCCCCCCCACCCCCTTATCAGCAGCAGGAGCTCTCAACCGTGACACCTGGCCAGAGCCAGCTGTGCTCCCCACAGTACCCAGTGGGAGCGGCAGGCCAGAGCGCGGCCCAGCTACAGGGAAGAGGGGACAGCGGGGGAGGTGCCGGGGACTTGGCTCCCTGGCCGGGAGCTCAGGGGCCAGGTAGGATAGTCCCGCGGGCCATAGTTTGCCCAGGTCTGACTTACTCCCTGGCTCAGAAGCCGTACACTGGCCACCTCAACAGCACCAAAGAAAGATTCAGCAATTGGCTGAGCAGGTGCAGAATGACTGATAAATGTACGTTTGGTAGACTGAAAGGATGCAGGGATTTGTTTGCTCACTAGATTGGACTTCTGTGAGAAAAAAAATATGCAGTGGCTATAGCTGCCTGTTGTGTCCTGCGTAATACCTGTGGTGCAAAGGTGGAGAAGCTGCCAGCAGGGTGAAGGGCTGAGGTGGAGTGGCTGTCGAAGTTTGAACAGCCAGACACAAGTGCTCTTATGAAAGTTCAGTGTGGAAGTATGTGGTTGCGGGAGGCTTTGACATGTTAATGGTCAGCCACATTAGCGTTCTGTACTGGACTGTTATGTGGGGCTGAAGCGTTGGGTGCTGCTAGGAATTGTGTAGTGTTTGCTGTCCATACGGAACTGTGTGTGCACTGAAGCTGTGAATTAAGAGATGCTTGTCGTACATTTCTAAATGACTGCATGTTTATAAGTACCATGTGCTTTAAGTACCACTGTGCATTCAGTGATGTGTTGTGAACTAATAAAGATCATTATTTAATTTAAAAATATAGAAGTGTATTGAGTGGCCTAATCAGGGCAGAAAAAAACAGGCAATGCAGTATAAACTTTAAACATAAATTAATGGAATGGAACTATTAAATTGGAAAGGCAGCAAACATTTCTGTCCATTTCAGTGCACAAATGTAGTTCATTGTGGCTACTCATTCACCTGCCATGTTTCTCACTGTTCACTGGATGTGAATCTGTGGTTTTTCTTGCAGCCTCCCGGCATGGTGCGGCCCATGATGTCATGTGGAATGCTGGGGGGAGGGGTGCTGCTAGCAGGTTTGGACAAGTAGGTTGGACAGGGTCTGCAGCATTTGTTTGCTGTCTGAGAAGACCCATTATATCCTGGTGCATCTCCCAGTCCCACTGCAGGGCTCTACTGCGTGGTACGTTATAACTGGGGGATTACACAGTTTATAGCTTTTGAGGAGAAAGCAAAGTAGGAAGTCTGACTTCCTGGGAACTCCTGTGCAACCTGGAAAACTCCTGGTTAGGAGAGGAAGAGATGTGGGTTTCTGCCCAAGGGAAGTGACTGCTGAGGGGCTGAGAGCCTGGAGTGGATGCCCTTGCTGGATTATGATGGGGGAATACGTGAGCAGTTGCCCTAAACTATGACATAGGTAAAGAAATTCTACTTCAATAAAGACACTTAAAAGTAATTGAATCTTCTGCTTCAGGACGTCCTCTGTTAATGGGGTCAGTCAGGAATTGGCATGCAGTTGACCAGCTTTAAGTTTTTTGTTTGTTTGTTTGTTTTTCCTTTCTGAAGCAGAAGGTATTGGTGGTTGCCAAGGGCAGGATAACTGACTTGATGGACCAATGGTCTGATCCAATGTGACAATCTGAGCATGTAGTGTACTGTTTGGGCTGCATGTGTCATGTGCAGGAAGGTGATTGCACTGGCCAGATGATATCAGGAATATTGTGTTAGTTCCAGACACTTAATATCATGAGTAATTCAAGGGGCTGTATAGTGTAGCACTACTAAGGGAAGGGTAAATGTCTTGACTATTTTAAAGGTATAAACAGGAAGAAGAGGAACCATTTGGGATGTAACTGGAAGTAATGGGCTAACAGGCACCATCTACTTTGTCTGTAGTTGCAAGTAAAATCACTGCCAGTGAAGGATACTAGAGAGATTTGTGTTTCTCTTGGTTTTGTTTCCATACCGTGTACATTTGCCTGCACAGCAGCCATTTTTGCAGTTTCTCTTGTTTGTGTGGGAACTGTGGGGGAGAGAGAAACATGTTATAAAATAGAAAATGTGTTTGTAAAAACACAGAGTGGGTATCTGGTAGGGGTAGTACCTGAAATCATGATTTTTATTATTTTTTTTTTTTTAAATAAACCAGTGTTCCTGTTATATCCCTAAAAGAAAGGGGACATTAGTGCTGAGTCTCAGAACAAACTTCTCAATGCAGTGTGTTAGCTTCTGAAACAGGGGTAGGCAACCTATGGCACGTGTGCCAAAGGCAGCATGCGAACTGATTTTCAGTGGCACTCACACTGCCCAGGTCCTAGCCACCGGTCTAGGGGGCTCTGCATTTTAATTTAATTGTAAATGAAGCTTCTTAAACATTTTAAAAACCTTATTTATTTTACATACAAAAATAGTTTAGTTATATATTATAGACTTATAGAAAGAGACCTTCTAAAAACGTTAAAATGTATTACTGGCACTTGAAACCTTAAATTAGAGTGGATAAATGAAGACTCGGCACACCACTTCTGAAAGGCTGCTGACCCCTGGTCTGGAATATTGTGAGGCTACATCAGCTGGGACACTTAAACCTATAGAAGAAGAAGCTCTAGAAAATGTGCAATAGGGAGCAGTTCTGGGCTTGGTATGGGGGTGACTGAGTGGTGTCTGGTGGGCTGTGATAGACAGGAGGTCAGACTAGGTTATGTATTGGTCCTTTCTGGCCTTAAACTCTATGACTTTGAGATGAAATGAACTTGACAGCTTTTCCCTAACCCTTCTGAGCAATCTTTGGATGCAAAGATAAGTGATTTCCTGTGTAAAAAGACTCCAGGGCAGTATGAGAAATGAACTGAGTGTAACCCTGAGCAAGGAGAGGACTAGGATTTGGGGAGTCTCACTGCAGCCAGGGTCAGGATGGGGTGGTGACATGTCAGAGGCTGGCAATGTAGTTAGTATGGAGCCCACTGGCAGAGTCTGAATGCCTCTTGTGTGCTTTGGTGACCAGGTGAAAACCTTGGAGTGGCCTCCTGGGCCCTCTAATGATCTGGCAGGGAGAAGCTAAGGAGGGAGTCTTCGCAGTCTGTGCATTGGGAGAGAATGGTATTGCTTCATGAAGTGGTTGTGAGGGAGAAACCCAAGAAAGACAGTCTGACTTGCTGGCTGTCCCTGTGCCTGGGGGCGGAAGTGTTTTGTGAGTGGAGGCACTGCAGCTGCCCCTGTATCCCTTGTACAGAGGGTGTGAGGGCAGAAGTGTGTGTCTGGCTGTGAGTGTCTCTTTTTTGTTTTTTCTTTCCCAGAACTGTCCTTAATGTCTTTCGAGGAACTGCTGCAGCTGCGGAACAGTGTTGGAACCAAAGCGTATCAGCAGATGACTAGTGGGAAGAAGCCATTGAACCATACAAAACCTAGGACAAAGCAACGTCCCAGCAAACAAGGGTAAAGGTGTTCCAGAGCCCTTTCTCTGCAGACAGAAGTGTATGTATATGCTGCCTGGGATCTTCGGAGTGTCTTTTGTGCCAGGCGGGTGGATCAGACCCTCTAGCATGGCACACACAAAAGAGATCCTTTGCCATAATGTTTCCTTAGGGAATGGTCCATCCCTTTGCCAGCCATGACTTTGAACTCAGCAAAAGCGTTTGTCAGGACAGCACTTAGTTCATAACCAACACTTCCTGCTGAGACACTCGTCCTGCCTTCCTCTCTGCTATCCTTACTACAGGTGCTTTGCAGCCCCTCAGATTGAGAGATGCTTTTAACACTTCCCATGCACACTTTTTGTTGTCTCTTCTGAGCTGTCAATAGTTGTCTTTAAATCTTAACTTAGTCCCTCCAGTCACTGAACCATTCTTCTTACTGTTTTCTGAACTCCTTCCAGCTTGCCAATATCTTTCTGGTAACGAGGTACCCACAGCTGAGCACATTATTTGAAGTACAGTTAGAGCTATCTGAAGAGGAGCCATCCTTCCTGTTCCATGGCCGGATGTAGCCCAAAATTGCTTTTTCCTCTCTGCAGCCTCTCACAGCTGCATTTTTCTGAGTTGAATTTCCTCTTGTTAATTTCTGTCCATATTTGTCAGCACTGGTGTTCACAGCTCCTCCTAGCTGAATATATTCTGGGGTGTCATCAGTGTGGTGATTAATGGAGATATGAAGTAATACAAGACCTAAACAGATTGCTACAGTCCCTCACCAGACACCTCTCCCCAGTTTTATTCATTGCCATGTGTCATTACCCTCGATTTGTGGTCCTGAAGCCAGTTTTCAGTCCGAGTAAGTATCCTATCCGAGGTGATTCAAACAGACTGCTTCCCCACTCTGCCAGAAACTGGGACTGGACAACGGGCAGATCACTCGATAAATTGCTTTATTCTGTTCATTCCCTCTGAAACATCTGGCACCTATGTCAGATTACAGGATACTGGGCTGCTAGGACATTCATCAGCATTCTTTCATCTAGTTCTAAACCTCAGATGAAAACCTCTCTTCCCCCTTACAGGAGATGGTGAGAATATTTTGTATTTCTGTTTTGCCTTCTACCTGAGGATCTTGGAGCTTTACAGACAATCGAGTATGCCTCATAAAACATCTGTGCCTCTGCTATTATGGGGTATTTATCTCTAGTTATTGCTAATGTTCCAAAGCCTTTTGAGGAATGCTTCATACAAAAGCCCCCAAGCTGCTAAAGTCCTTTGGTATGTTTGTGTTTTGAAAGGAACCTTCCTAAAAGGTCTGCCAGGGAAATCCATGAGAGTTCTGTTGACTTCAGTGGAGCACTGTAGAATGAAGTGCTGGGCACTTGTTCAAAGGTCAGCAGCCCCTGCCAAATCACCTGTCATGGAAATACAAAGAAATGCACTGAGCAGGGCTTGAAAAAGTGTAGTAGAAGAAAGGGTGGGGGTCTCCAGGGAGCTGCTGGGGCAACACCATGGTGAGGAGCAAAGCTGCTGGATGTGGGGATATTGCTGGTGCTCCTAGCAGGGTACTGTCATGGGACTGTGCTTGGGGACTTCCTCTCTTGTATTGCCTATGGCTAGGAAATTTCTGAATTTGATAGCTGCCAGATGGGAGGTGTCCTTCTCTTTTCCGGCAGGGAGATCATTTACTCTCTCTCCTCTCTCCCCACCCCGACATGCCTGTAAGCCTCCTGATTGTCCAGGGCTGCAGGGGCTGCTACTCTTTTCTTCATGCATCTCCCATTATTTGCATCCTCTTTTCTTGTGAATAGCTCCAAATCCTGCCTCTGCTTTTTGGGAGAAAGTACTGTCTGAGCTGCAGCAAAGCCAAATTGACCTGACTCGTTAGTTTCACTGCTGAAGGCTGTCATATTTGGATTTCAGGAAAGCATTTGATGCAGTGTCTCAAAAACTGACCTTACTGTGGCATGCACAGATTGTTTACACTCTTCAGATATCTGTCAAAGGATAATGGTACATGGCAATATATGACATTGAGGGGAGCTGTCCAGTGAGAGATGCTGCTGGGATTGAGCTATGTCCAGTCTAATTTACAAACATCTTAGGAAAGACTAAACAGCACTCATGTCGCTTGCTGATGATACTGAATTGGGGGGAACCTCAAATACCATTGAGGACAGAAGTGATACAGAGGGAGCAAAGGTGATTTGAAAAACTGTCAGAAAACAACAAAATGTGATTGATTTTGGAGAAGATAATCCAAAATCCCTGGTAAGCAGTAATGAGGAAAATGTGTTGGGGCGATAATGCATGCCTAATGAGACATGACTCTTTAACATGATATGGCAGCAAAATTAGCCAGTGTGGTTTTGGACTGCATGCACAAACGTGAGTAGCAGGGAGAATATAAGAATGGCCATAGTGGTCCTAGCAGCCCAGTATCCTGTAATCTGACATAGGTGCCAGATGTGTCAGAGGGAATGAACAGAATAAAACAATTTATTGAGTGATCTGCCTGTTGTCCAGTCCCAGTTTCTGCCAGGCAGAGAATTATGGATACCCAGAGCATGGGATTGCATCTCTGACCATCTTGGCTAATAGCTATTGATCGAGCTATCCTCCATGAATGTATCTAATTCTTTTTCAAATCCAGTTATACTGTGAGGGAGGCAGTGGTCCTCTCTGTACAGTTCTGGTGGGATTTAGAATATCTAATATAGTTCTAGGCACTTCATTATTAGAAAGATGGGAATCTTGAAAAAAGGCAATAGAAATGATGAGTCTGAAGGAATGTATTCATGAACACTGATTATAATAGCTGTGTGTGCTTAAATTAATAATAACTATGGCTAAGGGACCACATGTCTACAAATACTTTCATAAATGCTAAGACAAAAAGGGACCATTATGATGATCTAGTCTGACGTGTCTAGCACAGGCCAGAGAACCTCACCCAATGATTTCTGCATCAGGCCCATGACTTATGATTGATCTAAAACATGTTGTTTTAGAAAGACATTCTGTCTTGTTTGAAAGACTTCAAGTGATGAAGATTCTATCACATCTCTTAGTAAGTTGTTCCAGTAGTGGCTTACCCTCACTGTTCAAAATGCACCTTATTTCTAGTCTGGATTTATCTAGCATCAGTTTCCAGCTATTGGCTCTTGTTCTGCCTTTGTCTGCTGGGTTAAGAAACCCCATACTATCAAATCTTCTTTCCATATAGGTTCTTGCAGATTGTGATCAAGTCACCTCTTAATGAAATAGATTGAGCTCCTTTAGTTTGTAACTATAGGGCAGGTTTTCCAGATTTTGATGTATCCTTTTGGCTTTTTTCTGAACCCTCTCTGATTTGCTAGCATATTGTTTAAGGTGTGGACTCCAGAACTGGACACAGTATCCAATAACAGTCTTATCAGTGGTAATACTACCACTCCCTGCTTCTACTCTGTATTCCCCTGTTTTCCATCCAAGGATTGTGACAGCACTTTTAGCCACGGCATCGCACTGGGAGTTCATGTTCAGTTTCCACCATGGCCCCTAAATCCTTTTCAGAGTCTCTTTACAGGATACAGACCTTCATCCTGTAAGCGTGACATATTCCCATGGTTCCTAGATGTCTGACCTTGCATTTGGCTGTATTAAAAAGGCAAGATCTAGTGAGCCCAGCTGCCCAAGTAATCCAGATAGCTTTGTAGAGCTGAGCTTTGTAGAGCTGATCTATCTGTCTCTGTTATTTATCACTCTGCCAGCAGTGATTTTTGTAATCTTCATTGACAGATATTGAATAGTATTGGGCCGAGAACAGAGTGTTGTTACTTGATGGCCAAGAACACCAGGGAGGGAGAGGGATTATTTAATGTGTGTATAAGGGCCATGTTTATGTCAGTATAATGGGATGAAATTAAGCAAAGGAGACGGTCAAGTGATTGAGCAATACATTATTTCACATTGTTCCTAGGGAAGCTATAGAAACTCCATTACTTAGGAAATATTTTAAAACTAGCCTGGACAAAGCCCTGGAAAACATACTGTGGAGAGTTCTCCTGCCCTGGCTCTGAGGATGGTGGTCTGAAGGCATGTGTATGTGAGAGGTGCAGGTGGTGAATGGACTGCACAAAGCAAACCTCCCCAGTTTTCTTTGATTGTTCTGGGTGACTGGAGAAGCAGTGGTCTTTCTCTATGCTGAGTGGTAGCAAACAGTCAGCAATCAGAGTCTGACCCGGCCAGTCCTGTCCCTTCCTTTCTTTAACGTATGTGTTTCTCTCAGGCCACTGGAGATTTCTGCCAAGAAACCGGTCTCCTTTCTACGACAAGTGGTCTCTGTTAAAAAGACGGTAAGTGCTCTTTCCCAGTTCAGCAGTCGGTTCCTTTTGGGGCTGATGAGGGACACAAGATGCATGTGGCAGAGACAGCATAAATGGACTGATGAAGGGAATGAGACCCAGATGGTGGTCTGGGGGAAGGGTATGGACCCACAGACTTCTGAGGCAGTCAAGGAGCAGGCTGTGAGGAGCATCCCCTTGTGAGTACAGGAGAGTTTGGTGCTACCAATGGCTATATGGAGGAAATGGTGCTGCTCCAGATAGTCCTAGATTTATAGATTCCAAGGCCAGAAGGGACCACTGTGATCAAATAATCTAACCTCATGCATTAGGCCATAGGATTGCCCTGGAAGAGTTCCTGTTTGAACTAGAGCTGGTCATTTGGAAAAACATCCAATCATGATTTTAAAATTGCCAGTGATGGAGACTCTAACTGACTGACTGATAGGTCTCAAGATGTAATTGTGAGCAGGGAATCATCAAGTGGCTGTGTTTCTAGTGGGGTCCCACAGTGATTGGCTCTTGGCCCTAGGCTATTTAAAATCTTTATTAATGACCTGGAAGAAAACACAAACTCACCACTAATAAAGTTTGCAGATGACACAGAAATTGGGGGAGTTGTAAATAATGAAGAGGACAGGTCACTGATTCAGAGTGATCTGGATCACTGGTAAACTGGGCACAAGCAAACGATGCATGTTAATATGGCTAATGTATGCATAGGAACACAGAATGTAGGGCATATTTAGACACTCCACCCCACCCACCCCCCCGTATCCTGGGAAGCTGCAACTCTGAAAAAGATATGGGGATCCTGGTGGGTAGTCAGCTGAATATGAGTTCTGTGTGATGCAGTGACCAAAAGGGCTAATGGGATCCTGGGTTGCACAAATGGGAATCTTGAGTGGAAGCAGAGGTAATTTTATCTCTGTATTTGGCACTGCTGCGACTGCTGCTGGAATCCTGTGTCCTGTTCTAGTGCCCACAGTTCAGGAAGGATGTTGATAAATTGGAGAGGGGTCAGAGAAGAGCCACGAGAATGATTGAAGAGTTAGAAAACCTGCCTTACACAATAGACTGAGCTTCTGGAGCCTATTTCGTTTAACAAAGAGAAGCTTAATCCTTTAAACATTCTCGTGGCTCTTCTCTGACCCCTCTCCAGTTTATCAACATTCTCCTTGATCTGTAGGCACCAGAACTGGACACAGGAGTCCAGCATCGATCGCACCAGTGCCAAACACAGAGATAAAATAACCTCTTTGCTCCTGCTCAGGATTCCCCGGTTTATACATCTCAGGATCGCATTAGCCCCTTTGGCCACAGTGTTGCACTGGGAGCTCAGAGTTAAAGGCCAGAAGGGACCACCACATCATCTCATCTGATCTCCCATCTATCACAAGCCGCCTACACCGTGAAGCACCCCCATGCTAAACCCAACAACTGAAATTAGACCAGAGTGTTACAGCCCACAGGAGACCAGACTATTAGGTGCCACAGGCAGAGAACAGGAGGGTCTGAGGTACCCTAGTGCCTGTTGCGCCCGCAATGGTAAGAAAATAAGATGCATCCAGATAGTCCTGGCAAGTGACCCGCACCCTGTGCTGCAGAGAGAGGTGAAACCCCCCAAAGGTCAGTCTGTGCTGGGGGAAGATTCCTTCCTGACCACAGGTGTCGCAATCAGTTAGACCCTGAGGATGTGAGCAAGAATCAAGCAGCCAAGCAACTGAGAGAGAATGCTTGGAGCCACCTCAGAGCACCACCCCATTGCATCCAGTGTCCCATCTCCATCTGTAGCCTTCTCTGATGCTGCAGGGGAAGGAGGCAAAAAGACCGAAAAAAAGAGAGTAGAAAAAAAATCTCTTCCTGCCTCCTGCAGGTGACCAGCTAAAGCCCTGAAGCATGGGATTTTAGAAAAATCAGAAGGGACCCCCCAGGGCTGCCGAGTCTTGGCCCCTCAAAATCACAAGCAGCCCCCTTTGTCTAGCTCTCTCAAATCTAACTAAGTAGTTTGCCCCATTGGTTCTTGTTGGGACGCTGTTCCAGAACCTCACTCTACTGATGGTTAGAAATCTTCTTATTTCTAGCCTGAACTTGTTCATGGCTAGTTTGTTCCCATTTGTGTGTGTGCCAATACCCTTTTTTAGCTTAAATAGCTCTTTACCTTCCCTGACATATTTACAGAGGGTAACCCTATCCCATCAGCCTTTGTTTTGTCTCCTTTCACAAGACATGCCCCCTATTCCCAATCATCCTAGTAGCTCTTCTCACCTGCCACAGTTTGAATTAATCTTTCTTGAATGTGGGTGACCAGAATTCCAAACGAGGTCCGACCAGTGCCTTGTACTATGACATTTAATACTTTTCTATCTCTATGGGAAATGCCTCGCCTGATTCATCCTAGGATTGTGTTTGCCACAGCTGATTTTCTGTCCATGACCCCCAACTCATTTTCAAAGTCACTACTTTAGGGGCCCCCATCCTGTAGGTATGGCCTGCATTCTTTGTTCCTAGATGTATGACTTTACATTTGGCCATATTAAAATACACATTTGCTTGTTCCCAGCTTATAAAGTGATACAGATTGCTTTGTAACAGTGATCTGCCAGCTTCATTATTTACCACTTCACTTATTTTTGTATCTGCAAACTTTATCGTTGATTTTTGTTTTTTTCCAGATCACTGATGAAAATGTTAAATAGTGTACGACAAGACTCTAGATACAGGAGCTAGGACTAGGCTGAGTTAGGGAGAACAACCAAGCTGCATTCAGGCATTAGTTCTGCTCTTGGTTCTAATCCTCTGCCCTGCTTCCCTTCCCCCCCCCCCCCATTCTATGCAGGTGCAGAGAGACCCACGCTTTGATGACCTGTCTGGGGAGTACAACCCAGAAATATTTGAGAAGACGTACAGTTTCCTGAACGGCCTCAAGAAGAGGGAAAAAGAGGTGACACTATGTCTTTTGCTTGTGTTGGGGCAGAAAAGCCTGCTGCAGTGAGGTATCTTTCATAGGGCCCCATCATGCAGGCCTCAGAGGGGAAGAATGACATGCAGCAGGACTCACTGGGTATTGCTCTCTCCTGCAGATAGTTCAGAAGCAGCTGAAGAAAAGCCGGAATGTGGAGCAGCAGGAGAAACTGCAGCAGCTCCTAAAGCGCATGGTGAGTTAGTGTCTTGGGTACCAGCTTCAGTCACTGCTCCCATGGGAGGGAGACAGCTGAGACTGGCCAACATTCAAGACTCCAGTGTGGCTAATGAGACAAGAGGTTTACCCTGAGCACGGCCTAGACAGTCCATGACATGTTCCTGTGTTTCTTCCCAGACACAACAGGAGGAGGCTCAGAAGGAACGGCAGAGGCAGAGAGAGAAGGAACTGGCCTTGAAGAGAGCACAGAGGGAGCAGGCCCAGCTGGGAAGGAAGCCCTTCTACCTAAAGAAATGTAAGTTCAGGATGCTGCTGCTCTGTTTATACCAGGAAATGGACCTGTTGCTGACAGTTTGCTATTAACGTGTGGTCCCTGCACCTAGAGTACTAACAAGCAGATTGAAAAACGCTCATTCAATAAATCGCCATCACACCAGATCCCCCTACGCTGGTGGGGACAAATCTGTCAGCAGCCCCATTAGAGAAGAGCAGAAGCAGCATTCTCCTTCGAGTGTTTCCTCATGTCCATTCAACTTAGGTGTGTGCGCTCACCACATGCACTGGTGCTGGAAGTTTTTCCCTCAGCAGTATCCATAGGGGACCGGCTCTGGTGCCCCCTGGACTGGTGCGTGTATGCCGTGGCATATAGGGAGCTGCCAGCCCCCTCCACCCTCAGTTCCTTCTTGCCGTCAGTGACGGTGCTGGAACTGTTGCCGCTTCAGCTAGCGCTGTTGCTTCTCGCTCATTCAAATCCATTTACCTTTTGTATATTATTGTATGTAGTTTCCCTCTCGTTTTAGTTTCCCTATTTGTTTGTTACAGACTTAGTAGGTCTGAATGGGGCATGTCTTGGGCCCCAGGCTTTAAGCCCTGTGATTGCTGTAAAAGGCCCATGTCCATTAGCGATCCACGTAACAGTTGTTTACGGTGGTTGGGCGAAGGTCACATTAGGGATAAATGCAGAATCTGCAAGTCCATCAAGCCTAGGACGAAGAAGGAGCATGACATTCACTTGAAAGCTCTCCTTATGGAGTCTGCCCTTACCTCAATGCTGGAGCAGCGCTCTGATTCAGCATCGAGCACCATGACCTCGGTGCGCAGCGCCCCACCGGTACCGTCTGTGAGCCGGCACCAGTCCCCTTCCATGGCTCCAGCCAAGAAGCCCGGGAAGATGGGGCAAGGAAGGTGTGCAGCTTCCCACAAGGATAAGGACAAGTCTGGGGTGGACCAAGGCCCTGTCTTGGGCACCTCTTCACCCCCTTGTGGATCTTGGACCCCAGCTGAGGTCGAGCAGTGTAGCCCAGCCTGCTTCCTGCCAGCTATCCCGGATTGCAACAAAGGTCCTCGTCAGCTCCGGGTGCCATCCATGCCAGAGGCCCTGCAAGCAGCATAAGAGATTATGTCCCTCCTGGTGCTGCCCACTCCGGCCCCTGCAGGGTGCCGGTCCCGGGGTAAACTCACGTCGGGATCACCACAGTCTCCACCTTTCCAGCAGCGCTCCCTGTCGCGGGGGACGTCCCGCCAACGGTCGCCCTCTCGCAGCCAACACACTTCTGACCGCAATAGATAGAAGCTTTGCAGCCCCATCCAGACCTCAAACAAGGGCAGAGAGGCTCGAGGCGCGGCTCGCGTAACCTCCGCGGCACTGGTACCTCTCCAGGGTCAGGTCGAGGGACCGACGGTACCATTCTCTGGGCTATCACCGATTCCCCAGCGTGAGATCACTGCGTGCGGCTGCATCTTTACGATGACAAGCCCGCTCTAGTTCCCGATCCTGCTCCACATCCCAGTACCGCTCGTCAAGCGTGAGGTGCAGATCACCAGACCAGGGCTGCTGAGTGGCGCCAGTCACTGAGGCCCCAATCCAAGCGCTAGTCAAGGTCAGCTAGATCCAGCTCTGGGAGGAGCGACTGGTACCAAAGGGGACAGTTCCACCACTCAGCCCCGTCTTGGTCACAGGGCAGCGACCACTCGGGCTCTAGCTTGGGTTCAGAGTGAGGTTCTCTAGCTGCAGGACAAGCTGCGATATCTACAGTGCAGACTCCATCGATGGAAGCCCGCCCCATGGCCTCAGTTTCTATGGCTGGCAAGGTGATACCCATGAGGGTTCACTCAGACCTTGGTATCTGGAGCTTTAGAGAGACTGGCTACCTCCCTCTCCCATCCCTCTCATTGTGTAGGGCTTCTTGGCTGCTCCTCTCTGGTCTTTCCTTGGAGGCGCAGCAGTCAATGCATGATCTCCCTTTCGACAGGTGCGCCCTGTTCACAGAACAGACAGAAAACTCCGTGGTCTGGAAGATTCCCTTACAACCCTGAAAACACTGGACCTGTATCTCTCTTGCCCTTCCCACAAACTGCTTAAGCCACAGCAGCCTCAGAGCCAAGGGAGCCACCCTTGCCAGGAGCCTCCCCTTAAAAAAATCCAGGGGCTACAAGAGGCGCCCTGGCCACCAACTCCCGTCTACATCCCAGTCGGGCTCGACCTGCAGTAAGCCGACAGGGAAGCACCCATTTTGAGGGTACACCCAAAGGCGACCTACTGCACTGTTCCCCAGATCCTTCCACCCTCTGTTTGACAACTGCCTTTCTTCCCTCCTCCCTGTATGGGCGTCTATAACATTGGAGCAATGGGTCCTTAGTTCAGTGGTCCTTCGGTTGCTTTCTATGGCCAGGGTTTGCCCGTGCCTCCTAGGTCATGTGACGGTGTGTGCGTATGTTGTGTGCCATGCCAGGCTCCAGATGCAACCCCTGCAGCAGTGGCTGGCAACTATTTACTTTCAGTCCAGGCACCATCTGGAAAAGGTTGTTAACATTCCTGCAGCGATACTCACCTCACTCTAATGGTGGTCTGACCCTGGGAATGTCATGGAAGGAGTCCCCATCGACAGCACTTCCCACTCGGTCAAGTTGGTCTCGGACACCTTGGACCTTGGTTGGGGGGCGCACCTTGGCACCCTCCAGACCCAGGATACGTGGTCCCCAAAAGAGATGACAAAGCAGCAAAGAATCCTGTGGCACCTTATAGACTAACAGACGTTTTGGAGCATGAGCTTTCATGGGTGAATACCCACTTCCTCAGATGCATGTTTCTGCGTGCATCTGAAGAAGTGGGTATTCACCCATGAAAGCTCATGCTCCAAAACGTCTGTTAGTCTATAAGGTGCCACAGGATTCTTTGCTGCTTTTACAGATCCAGACTAACACGGCTACCCTCTGATAAAAGAGATGACGTTACACACAAACATCAAAGAGCTCAGGACGGTCTGCAGGGCATGTGCGGTCTTCCTTCCTCACCTGTCAGGCAGAGTGGTCAGAGTCTTGACGGACAACACAGCCTCGATTTTTTTATATCAACAGACTTGGGGGAGCTCGATCCTCGGCCCTATGCCAAGAGGCACTCCATCTCTGGGACTTCTGCATCGACCACAGAATCCAGTTAATAGTATGTTACCTCCCGGGGGTCAAGAACATGTTAGCAGATCACCTAAGCAGGGACTTCTTCTCTCACCACTAGTGCATGATCCACCCAGAGGTAGCCTGTGCAATCTTCCAAAGGTGAGGATTTCCCCAAATGGATCTGTTCGCCACCAGGCAGAACAGGAAGTGCCACCACTTCTTCTCCAGATGGGGTCTGGGCAAGGGCTCCCTCTCTGATGCCTTTCTCCTGTCCTGGGCGGGAAGCCTGATGTGTCCCCCCCCCCGGCAATCCCGCTATTCAGCAGGGCCCTGGTGAAAGTCGAGAGAGACAGGGTCCAAGTTACCATGATTGCCCCAGTGTGGCCGTGCCAACATTTGGTTGGCATGCTGTTGAGCTTGGCAGTAGTCCCCCCCGTGGCCCCTGCCGGACCGACCAGACCTGCTGTCACCGGACCACTGTCGCCTCTTGCACCCCAACCTTGTGTTTCTCCACCTCATAGCGTGGATGCTGCGTGGCTGAAACCCAAAGAACGGACCTGTTTGGAAGGGATCCAGAAGGTCCTGGGGAGTAGAAAACCCTCGACTAGACAGACCTACCTGGCAAAGTGAATGAGGGTCTCCTGCTGGGCAGCCAAATGGGGCATCTCCCCCTCGCATTCTTCAGTGCAGTCAATCTTAGACTACCTGCTTCATTTGAAGAATCAGGGCCTGGCACACTTCTCCATCAGGGTGCATCTGGCGGCCATCTCTGCCTTTCATCCACTTGTCCGGGGGCAGATGGTGTTCTTCCATGATATGACAGTCAGGTTCCTTAGAGGTCTTGAGAGACTTTTTCCTCAAGTTCGGTCCCTGGTCCCTCAGTGGGATCTCAACTTGTTTGTGTCCGTGCTCAAAGTCCCGCCCTTTGAGCCTTTGGCTTTGTGCTTCCCCATCTCACCTATCATGGAAGATAGCTTTCCTGGTGATGGTGATGTCGGTGAGGCGAGTCTCCGAGCTGTGAGACCTGAACTCGGAACCATCTACACAGTCTTTTATAAGAGCAAGGTCCATCTCCAGCCCCACCCAACCTTCCTTCCCAAGGTGGGTCAACCAGGACATTTTCCTTCCGGTCTTCTGCCCTAAGCCCCATGAGACTAGTGAGGAGAGGCGCCTTCACGCTTTAGACGTAAGAAGGGCTCTGACTTTCTACCTAGATTGGACAAAGCCTTTCCAAAAGTCAACTCAGCTTCTCATCTATACAGCTGATAGGACGAAGGGCCTCCCAGTGTCCAAGCAGAGGATTTCTAACTGGATCACCTCTTGCATAAGGGCTTGTTATGAGCTAGCAGGGGCCCCACTGCCGCCAATCATCAGAGCCCACTCAACCAGAGCGCAGGCATCCTCAACAGCCTTCCTGGCATACTTCCTGATCCAGGACATCTGTTGAGCTGCGACATAGTCCTCGGTCCACGTGTTCACAGGCCAGGGACAGTGCTGGGTTCGGCAGAGCTGTATTGCAATCTTCATGTCCATGAACTCCTTACCCGCCTCCAGTGGTACTGCTTGAAGTCACCTATGTTGAATGGACATGAGCAATCACTCAAAGAAGAAAAGACAGTTACCGTTTTCCGTAACTGGTGTGTTTTGAGATGTTGCTGACGTCCATTCCACAACCCGCCGTCCTTTCCCGTTGTCAGAGTTTCTGGCAAGAAGGAACTGAGGGTGGAGGGGGCCGGCGGTGCCCTATATGCTGTGGCATGTGTGTGCCACTCCAGGAGACGCCAGAGCTGGTGCCCTACAGATACTGCGGAGGGAAAAACTTCCAGCACCAGTGCATGTGGCGAGCGCACACACCTAAGTTGAATGAACATGAGCAGCACATCTCAAAGAACAGCAGTTGTTACAGAAAAAGGTAACTGTCTTTTGGCCTTCCCTAGCATTCCCATTGTGCTAAGCACATTAGACAGGGGAAGACCAATGGGTGAACCCTTCCAAAGTGACCTAGACACTTAAGAGCCTGAACCTCATTCCATGTCAATATAGGACATAAGGTGCTTTAAAAATGTCGTTCATGGTTCCTGCACCAGAGGCCTGAGAGAGGAAGGCAGAGAGCATAGATGAGGCACTTGACGGATTCAGGAGATCTGGCTCAGCTCTGTCACTGACTGCTTGCCCTTTTCATCTCGCTGTGCCCCAAGTCCCCACCTGTACCATGGGACTAGTAGTCATCTATTTAGATGGCGAGCTCTTTGGGGAAGGGCCAGTCCTTTAGTTTGTGTATGTACAGTGCCTGGCACAGTGGGGTCCTGGTGTCAGCTGGGGCCTCTGGGCATAATGGTCGTATTACTGTGAACAGTGTAAGCCCAAACCAGTGGGAGGAGGGTGGTGGGCAAGTGGGGCAGCACCTTGTTCCTGGATTTTGCATGTGTCCTGCACTGTTGTGTGTAAATGATGGGGTAGGTGGATCCTGGGCTGTCTGGAAGAAACATTTTGTCACAAAGGATGTGAAAGCCAAGCGGGTGGAGCCATCAGTCAGGGATAAGGAATGGGCTGCAGGTGGATAGGGCAGAGCAGGAGCAGATCCTGAGATGGTTGTGCTGGTTTGGAGTAAACGCCTCCTTGTCCTTTGGCATTCCACAGCTGAGAAGTGGAAATTGGAGCTGGCTGAGAAGTACAAAGTGCTGAAGGGGAGCGGGAAGCTGGAGAGCTTCCTAAGCAAGAAGAGGAAGAGGAACGCCATTAAGGACAAGCGCAGACTGCCCTTCCGGAAGAACATGTGACTTCTGGGTGGGTGGGGCCAGCAACCAGCTCTTTGCGTGATGGATATCGGTTGGTGGGATTTTAGCCTCTTCTGATGGGAGCTGGGCTGTGGATTGTGGCTACAGCCAGCAGCCCCACTTCCTGACTGCCTCAAGTCTGTCCTGCATCTCTTTTTAGCATTGAGACCAAGGACTGTGTCCATTCATCTAGACAGAGTCTGAGCAGAATAAAGTTCTGACCCAGGCCTGCACAAGGCCACCTCGAGTCTTCCATAAGGGTCAAACTTTATCTATAAAGCTGTGTCCATACAGCAGGGGAGTCCATTAAGGGGAGCTCTGTGCATCAGACAAGTACACCTTTGCTTTGCAGACAAAATCAGCAGAATTGGAGGGGGCTTTGCAGGGACACGAGGGGAAAAAACAGAATGAAGAATCATGCTGATCGTGCTCAATTGATCCTGCGTTACTTATGCACCCCAGAGCTGGTGCTGTTTCCCGTGGTCATAGTTGACTTCTGTAACACCACCACATTGTCTTAATGTAACTTCAGCCAGTAGGGGAAAAATGGTAAGTCACAAATCCTAATGGAACTCTTATTACAGGGTGGAAAAAATCAACTAGGCTACGGCAAAATTGCAAGTACAGTCTCACCCCACAGCAAGCTTATAAAATCATGAATAGAGTGGAGAACGTGAATAAGGAAGTGTTGTTTACACATGAACCAGGGGTCACCTAATGAAATTAACAGGCAGCAGGTTTAAAGCAAACATAAGGAAGTTCTTCACCCAATGCACAGTCAACCTGTGGAACTCGTTTTGGGGGCATGTTGTGAAGACCAAGAGTATTACTGGGCTTAAAAAAAAATTAGATTACATGACAGAGGATAGGTCCATCAGTGGCTGTTAGCCAAGATGGTCAAAGATGCAACCTCATGCTCTGTGTCTCCCTAAACCTCTGACTGCCAGAAGCTAGGACTGGATGACAGGAGATGAATCAGTCAATAATTACCCTGTTCTGTTCATTGCCTCTGAAGCATTTCGCATGGGCCACAGCCAGAGACAGGATACGAGGCTAGAATGATCATTGGTTTGACCCTGTATGGCTGTTTTTATGGCCTGAATCCTGCAGAAAACTCCCCCTGCATTCCACAGTTACTTGAGTGCAGGATGGTGGAGATTCTGTGGCAGCTTCAGTTACCTTCAGAACCCCTCCCGCTTTCTGTGCATCACTAATGTTGTTGAAACTACATATCTCATGTAAGTTAAAAATTAGGTGCCACCTCCTACAGTTGTGCTATAAGTCACGTGCCCTACATCCCAGAGCCTTGGATAGAACCTGGGTCCCAGGCCATTTCCTTAAGTGTGGCACCATCTCTTCTCCATAGGCAGTGCCCGTGTGCATTTGCTAGATAGAAATTCCATCGTAGGCCACTGGTTGCTTGGCCAGCCAGCTGGGTCTCCCCCCGGGGTAGATGTGGTGCTGGAGCAGCACTGTTGGTTGCACCAACAGTGCTGCCAGGCGCAGAGATCTGGCCCACTCTTTCAGCGTGGCGAAGGGTTGGTGTGGGTACATGGGGGGAGCTGGGTTCTATTGCTGGCTTTGCCAGAGGTGACATTGGCTCAGGCCCATGACGTAAGAAGTGCCTGTACAATCTGACTTTTTTTTTTTGGGGGGGGGGGGGAGGGGGGTCCAGTTTGGAGAGGATGCAGAATTCTATTTTAAACAAATTTCACTTTAACTTCCAAAACACTGGTAAAACCAATGTTTTGTCTCATGGAACCATAAGAGCCTACCTCCCTGCATCAGCAGTGGGGAGTGTGTGCCCACACGCACACATGCCCGCTATCCTTGGAGTGAACACACCTATAACAATTGGGTGCAGAGTGTTTTTCTAGACAGCAGGAGAATGGTTGGAATCGTGACTCATGTGGTCTATTCCTGACATGGGGGGATAGTGTTGTCTAGTGGTTACAGACAGGCTGCCCAAGCACTCTGCACATTCAGTCTGAAAAGTAATGTGGGTCCGTGGATGAGTCTTGGATTTTAATCCTAACTGTGGTGATCTTGTGCAGCCTCTCAGATAAGAGGAAGGGTAGTTGTCTCCCTCCAGGGTATGAGGCCTTGGTCAGTAAGAAGGACTGACAGGTACATAGAAGCACCAGCAGCCAGTGGATGAAGCCATTTAATGCCGGTTGCCCTGGCACTATCTGATACTCCCTCTGTGCTGGCATTGCTATTTCCTTCCCCAGGTCTGTATAACCCCCTGCTCTCCTGGCATGGCAGAACGCCCACATGCTCAGGCACTTAACTCTGCTGCTCTGGGGCTGCCCGACTCCCCCTTCCAGCTGTCTTTTTTTCACAATCCTTTCTGAATTTTACTGACCAAACCAGCTTCCTGTCCTTGGGAGCCCCACAAGCTCTGCCCTACTCCCTCCAACTAATGTGTCCTGGGGACCCCAGCCCACCTTCCCTCATCAGGAAGGTCTCCCACGCCTATTGCTCTTGACATTTTGCCCATGTGGTTTGGGGCCAGGGGAGGGTTTGGAGGCAGGATAGGAGGGGACGTGAACAAGTGCCTTCTGAGATTTAACACTGTTCTAATGCTCTGCTGGGAGGCCACAGCTGCGGGAAGCTGGCCTAGAAACCTCACAGGGGGTTCCCGGTGAGATGTGCTGCACAGGAACCTCCCTGGGCCGCTCTGCTTGTTTTAGGAGGAACTAGCTCTGCACTGCAGAATATTTGGCTGCGTGGGCAGATCACGGGATTGGCTGACGTTCAAGGAGTGCTGGACAAGTTGTAAACCCCATTTGATGGACTGCTCAGCTTCAGGGGCTACAATGCTCATGCCAGTGGGTTTGGGTTGCATCAGGGGTTGTCTTGTTTTCCACTGACTGGCACAGCTGTAACTATAGCAAATAACAGTACAGGCTACCCAAGCGTTAAATATTAGCAATTGGAGGCAGTTCAAACAGAGGCATGTTTAATTGCTTCCTAACAAAAGTCCTAGCCAAAAAACAACCTGCGGTTGTGCTTTTCCAAATGACACAACAAAGGTTTTGTGTTTGAGTCTCGCACTCTCCAGAGCAAACCTGCTCAGCTTACAGGAAAAAGAGAGGGTTTTTCTAACCACCAGTGGCATAAACGCCACCTGAAATGTGACAGCACTGCTGGGTTCTCTTTGACCCACCCTGCCCTAGAGCAGAGAGGTTCTGCAATCTGTGGCTGGTGCGCCAGCTAGAAAATAGAATCAACGCCTCTCTCTCAGAGCTAATGGTACCTTAGGTCCAAGTAATCATGACTAGCTCACATTTATAATGTGCAAAACAGAATAAAGGCCAAACTGGTAATATAGATACATGGTGCTTTAAAAGGGCCAGGTTCGCCCATGCAGTCATGAGTCAGATCAGCTGGCAGGAACATCTAACACATGTCACACCTGTTCTTCAGTCCCTACGGTAGCCTGAGCTGGCAGCAAAACCAGCATAGTGCAAGACTGGGAAGAAAGAAACTACCTCTCTGGGGTATGCTTTAGGGAAGGGCCACGTCGGGCCCCTGGTGTGTGAAATCCAAGCCCTCCCAGCATGCCTATACCCACCATAAAGAAGCGAGTCAGACAGGTTCGGGAGCTCATCGAATGTGAAAGAACTGCGTAAAGAGCCTGGCCTGTGCAGTCCCAGCTCCACAGGAGAATTTATTTTACAGAGCAACACTTCGGTTATGGGACTGGGCACTGTCTTGTCCCAGGAAGCAAACGGAGAGGAACACCCAATACTCTCCTCCAGCCGCATGGGAACAGGCATAGTCCATCATAAAAAAGGCAGGTCTTGCTGTGAAATGGGCCACGGGCTCTCTCTGATATTACCTCCTGGGGAAGCCATTCAAGCTTCTTCCCTACTGCACCCCCGTGAGGTGGTTGAACGCCATGAAGGACACAATCTCCTGGCTTGTTTGCTGGTACCTGTCTCTCCAGCCGTACACCTTCAAAATTCAGCACAGAGCCAGAAAAGTTCACTGAAATGCTGACCTTTGCTCTGGGGAGCAGGGGAAGCAAGCCGATGGTCCTGGTACCCTGGGTTCCATCTTGGGGGGAGTGCATGATGGGGTGTACAAGCCCCACACTGGGCAGCAAGGGGTGAAGTAGCTGCTCTGGGCTCAGTCCTGCCCCACTGCACCTGCAGGAGATGCACCGCCTGGCGGAGGAGTTGAAGGGGAGCAGAACAGCTCGGCTGTGGCCAGGCCAGTGAAGAGAGGTTCTGCAACTCAGCATCTGAGAAAAGGGCTGAGAAGGCAGGATCTCCCCCATCCACAGCTGCCCAAAGGTCCCTCCTTGGGGGAAGGGAGGACCAATGTCTGATGGACTCTGCACAGGAGGCATTTCTCCTCCTACCCCAGTCAGTGGTGATTACCCAGCTGTGGTTAAGGACTGGCCCTGAAGGGGAGAAGCTGGGAACTGACCTGGCCGAAGGCCCAAGGCACAAGAGAAGGCAGCTGCTACCCCAAGAGGGAGAAAGCTACCACACCATGCCTGGCCACAAAGAGGTGCCATCTGGTGAGCTAATGCCTCTCTGCTGTTAGCCTGGGATCTTTGGGCAATAGCAGGGTGGTAGGAAGTGGCAGTCTCCACAACCAAAACTGCCCCTCACCCCACCCCACCCCACCCCCATGTATTGAAGGGACTAAGCACCTGACCACTAGGCAATGCTCCCTACGGGTAAAGACCATCACAGGGCTACAGCCATAAGGGTAACTGTCCCAATACAGATCCTGGGGGCATGACTGAGGGACGAGCCCCGGGGTGTCCCCGGGAGGCTAGTGCGTGAGTGTCACACGTCTCCCTTAATGCACCACAGGTCTGACCTGCCCAACACTGCACTCCTGCAGCCCTGCACATCAGCCCTGATCTGGCCTCATGCAACCGCTACTTAGTGACATGCTCCCCAGCAGAGTTTGCCAGCTCAGCCAGTCATGCAGTTCTGGGGCAGGGAAGCAGGACAGGGTCAGGTGAGGGGCTGTCCTCTTTATTCCAGCTGAGGGAGAGCCCCTTCTTTCCTGCCCCAGTACCAGCTCCTTTCCCTGCTAACTGAGGCCTTGTTGCCTGGTGGCCTGACTAATTCAATCTGCCCCTGTCTGGTTCCTTCTAGCCCTTGGGGGACTACCCTTCTCCAGCTGAAAGGTCCTACCCTGGCAGCTGGGGCACCAGACACCTGTGGTCCTCTGCCCTCTTGGCTGCTCTGCCTCCAGCGGAGTGGGCTGGGCCAGCCCCCGAGTCCAGTGGGTGGTGCAGTGCTGGCTGCAGAGGGGATTTGGGTTTTGCTTTGCTCACATGCCGTTGGCATCCCTAAGAGTTCCAGACACCGGTGTTGGGCCCCAGCCAGCTGGAGCCGGCCTTCAGTGTCAGGAGAGGCAAAAGCACAGTAAATTGAGGGCTTGGATTTGCCTTCTGGTTTGGCGCATGTTGGGAGGCAGGAGCAGGAGGGTGGTTTCAAGCTTTCCTTCCCAGCTAGGTGGGCTAGAAACGGACTCCTCCTTTTAATGAAAGCTGCGGTTCTGAGGGTACCCCAGCACCCACACTTGGCATGCATCACTGCCGCCCGGGGGAGGGGTTGTCCATTGGCCAGGGCCTGCCCCATCACCAGCAGCACTAGGCTGGAGTGGGAGTTGGGCGCTGTGCCCAGGGGCAGGGGAATGGTAGCAGGGTTGGCTGAGCAGGGGAACAGCAGGAGCCCCTGCGCAGAGTAGGGTGACCAGCTGTCCCAATTTTATAGGGACTGTCCCAATATTTGGGGCTTTTTCTTATGTAGGTGCCTATTACCCCCCCCCCATCCCCATCCCAATTTTTCACACTGGTCACCCTAGCGCAGAACAGCCGTGCGAGTCCCTTGGAAGGTCTACTAGTGCATTGTGTGTGCAGATTCAGAAGAGCCTGTTCTGCCCCAGCTGCAGGGCACCCAGTGTGAGGGCTGTGTTCACCCATTTCACTAGTGAATTACCAGTGGGCAGCCCCCTTGCATGCACCCTGCCACATGCCTCCCCTCTGCAGTGAGGCCAGAGGTGGGCTGCTCCCCCTGTGCCAGGGATAGGATTAACAGCGCCGGAGCTGGGCTCCGCAGCACTCTGTCAGGGTGCAGCCACTAACCACGTAGGGAGGCGGGGGCTGTGCTTTGTATTCCGCTCATGAGCGAGTGGCTAGTTGGTGAGATGAATGAGTCTCGTGTGGCTCTGCCTTGGGCACCTGCTGCTGCCTCTCTCTGTTTGTGCTCCAGCTCTGCCAGCCGGGAGAGATGAGGGCTGTCCCAAGCTGCTGGCTGGCCTCCCCTGCCTGGCACCAGGGGCACCCCAGGGGTGCAATGCCTCTTGCTCAGGCTAGCTCTGATCCTCCTGCGGTAGAGACCCAGAGATCTCAGGCTAGATGGCTGCATAAGGGAGAGAACTGGGTCTCCTGTTAACCAGACCGCATCTCCATGGAAACAAATAACCAGGGAACAAGCTGGGGGGTGAGAGCACAGAAGTCCCTGGGGTCAGCAGAAGATGGGTATGGTGGGAGCAGGGAAGGCTCTGGGACTGAGCCATGGGCTGCAGAGAATGGTAAGTCAGTGAGTGACAATTCCTGTTACTAAGCATCTCCCCAAGGCCTGGCCCAGCTCAAAGCTGGAGCTGGAGTCCAGCAGGATCTTCCCAGGATGTGGCAGGGAGCCTGTGGAAGAGCTGTGGAGGCTGCGTTTCCAGCTCATGTGACCTGTGTCTCCAAGGCTTGGGACCTGCCCAGAGCGCTGGCCAGAGGTTGGGCGGCTATAGCAAAGCTGCTGATGAGATGACATGATGTGTAAGTGCTGGACCCTGCACAAAGGGTTAAATGCTGACACCTGGCCCAAGGGGGCTTTGATAAATTGGGAATATTTTTATGAATCCTCTCTGTTCCCCCGTTTCCCTTATATGCCGCACTGTCACCCAGTGGTGGGAAGGGGCTGTTTGCTCCCCGTGCAGGCTAGGAGACACAGGGATACGTGGTGTCTAGCTCTCTGCGGCTTGGTCCGCAGATCAATGGACCATTTGAAAAGACAACAGAAAATCCCGTTGCCCAGACATTGACACTTAGCAGCCAATGGCCCAGAAGGATTTGGTTCTCCCCACCGCTCAGCAGGGAGGCTGAGCAATAATCCCCAGCTGGACAGCAAGGACTGGGAAGGTGGGGGACAAGAGATGGCTGCCAGAAGGAGTCAGGGCTTTCACCTGGAGTCTGACGGAGGAGGTCAGACAGAGGGATAGACATAGCTTGAGCCTGGGGCTCCCTGCAGCTCGGCTGGGCTCTGGGCTAACCAGAATGGCGTATGCTTTCGTCTCCGCTTCTCTGGACTACCCCAAGGACTTCCTGTGCTCTGCTCCAGTTAACAAATAAACCCGACAGTATTGACAAGGCTGCATGAGTCTCACTGCAAATGCTTGGTGAGATGCATGAATTCCTGCAGAGAAGACACGTCTCCCTCAAGGTCTGTCTCAGCTGGACGGAGCTCACGCTGGGAAGCAGGGTGCTGTAGGCCCAGAGGTCCTGTCTAAGGAGGAGGTGAAGCCGTGTGGCTTACCTGGAGGAAGAGCAAGACCCTTAGGGGGCAGGGCCAATGAGAGGGGGGGAAGCCGGTACAAATTACTGCGGCCCGGCGGTCCAGAAGGGGGCCCGGGGCCCAGCTTCATCGGCCCTGTTTAGCCAGTCCGCCCTTGCTGGGGGGCCCGAAAAATTTTTTTCACTGAGGCCCGAACCCTCTCTCAGCAGCCCTGCTAGGGGGTCTGGCACGCCACAGGGATTCCTCCTAGAGACTCTTCCAAAGCTGGGGCCGTAACACCAATGCATCGGATCCATGACAGCAGCCCAGCTGGGGACGGTTGTAAATGGGATCATGGGGGATTTAGCAGGGAACTAGCAGAGGAGCTGCTTCCAGTGGGCACTGGCTCTAGTCATGTCCACCTGAAGCCCCTTGGCTTGCAGAGCATCTGGCCCCCGAGGAGGGTTAATGGCCTGGCCAGGTGGAACTGGGCCATGCCATCTGGGGCTGGTGGGCTAAGCAGTTTCCCCGGTGGAATGGAAAGGGCCCAGCCAGCAGAGAAGAATGGAGAGTGCTGAGCAGGTAGCAGAGACTAAGGAGAGAGCTGGACTTTGTGGGATCTTAGCTGGACTTCCTGCATGTCATATGGCCGATGCCCCAGGCTGTGTGGGCATGCTGTGCCGACACTGAAAATACCCTGGGTGTGTCACACGGAAACTGAACCACCTCAAACCTGCTACCACCCTGCAACCTCTGAGAGCAGCCCCCTCCCACAGCCAGCACCCCACACGCCATCCCCTCCCAGAGCCTGCTCCCCTGCCACACAGCCAGCTCCCCACACACCAGCCCCTCCCAGAGCCAGCTCCCTTGCCACACAGCCAGCTCCCCACACACCAGCCCCTCCCAGAGCCAGCTCCCTTGCCACACAGCCAGCTCCCCACACACCAGCCCCTCCCAGAGCCAGCTCCCTTGCCACACAGCCAGCTCCCCACACACCAGCCCCTCCCTTCGAGCTTTGATCCGTGAGTTGCTGAAGACCCCAGGGCTCTAGCCCATGGAGCTTTGATGAGCTGTGCTGTCTGACGTCTCGGGAGTGGTTAATTGCTCCCTGGTGGTGAGAGGCAGAGCTGAGCTCAGCTAAGCAGCCAAGACTGGGTATAAAAAGTCACTGGGGAGGTGAACTAAAGAGCCACAAGCAGAGGCAGCTAACGGGAGATTCTGAGGGAGTTTGGCATGGGATAGGCTTTCCTTCCAGGTTCAGCTCTGTGTAGGGTGACCGGACAGCAAATGTGAGAAATCAGGACGGGGTGGGGGATAATGGGAGCCTATATAAGAACAAGACCCAAAAATTGGGACTGTCCCTATAAAATCAGGACATCTGGTCACTCTAGCTCTGTGTGTGATATCAAGATAGCCAGCAACGGAACAATGGTGGTGATCTGCAGCGGAGTGCCACGCTCTCATTCCTGCCTGAAGCCAGGAGGGATTTCCTGGGCATGAAGTGCAAGTGGGTGACCGTGCCGGAGCAGAAGATTCCTGGACTGAAGGGGCAAGCTGAGACACTACTAAGAATCAGAGAAGCCGAGGAGCTTCTAGACAACCAGATTTGGGAAACACCAGTACTCCAAGTTCAATGAAGAATGGAGCTGACCACCAAGGAATGGGTGACAGTGGGAGTCAGACAGGAGACCTGGCAGTTCATAATTGCCAGAGGAAGAGGTCACAGCGTCTTTCTGTATAGATGGAGAAAGATGAGGATGTGCAAACGGGGGCCAGCAGACAGAAGAGAAGCAGGAGGAATCACACACAGCTAGGAGTTTCAAACAGTATCAGTTCTTCAAAATGGAAATTATGGAAGATGCCTCTCAAGATCCTGCAGGTCCCAGGGAACAAAGAGATGTACAGGTCACGCATGCAGATGGCAGCTCAGCCCAACGTATAAGAAAAGCAAGTTTACCTGCAAATAATTCTCCAACCATCCAAGGAAGACAGACGATCCTTGCTGGAGATTCAATACTCAGAAGAATGGAAAGAATGTGCTTTATCTATTAGGACTTTGATCCATAAGCATTCAAGGTCATTTTCTTCTGAGTGATCAGTGATTCGGAGCAGGTAATGCCATTTCTGACAGAGTGTCACACCCGCTCCCCTTTTGCCCATTCGATCCTTCCTAACTAGGTTATAAACATTGATTTTAACATTCCAGTGGTGCCAAGCATCCCGCCAGGTTTCATTAATCCCAACTAGATTGAATTTATGCTCATAAATGAGCAATCCAATTCCTCATTTGTTACCCAGGCTCCTAGCATTAGTGTATAGGCAATTAAATAATTCCTTCTCTTCCTGTCCTTTGGTGTCTTGATTAATTTTCTTCTCAACATATCAGTTTTGCGCTAACTCAGTGCTCATATCTTCCATCTTTCGACCCTCCCCTTTTGTTATTAATTTAACACCGTCCTGAGTACTCTATCCAGCCTGTCCCTGAGGAGATTGGTCCCCCTTCCATGCAGGTGGAGGCCATCCAAACTATGCAACCCCTTTTCCCCATAGAAGGTGGACCAATGTTCCACAAAACCCAAATTCTCCACCCTACACCACTTACCTAAACAGCAATTCACTTCTAGAATATTCTGTCTTCCTTTGTTCATGGGACTGGAAGGATCTCAGAAGGTTGCTTGGACATTCTTCTTCAGCATGCTTCCAATTTCCCTGAAATCCCCTGTTGTTTGTGAGATATCCTGCGACGCAGTGGCATTAGTGCCAATATGAACCACCAGCAGTGGATCCTTGCCCATAGACTTCATGAGCCTATCCAATCTTAGAGTGACAGCTTGTGTCTTGGCTCTGAGAAGGAGGCATACTGTCCTACTGTCTGCCTGCCCCGTCCGTCCCTAAGCTGCAACAAATGGGTTATAAGAAATTGAGGTCTTACACAACCAATCATGTTGCAGGGCTGTATCTTGGGCACCCTTTGATCCAGTGACCCCAAAGGTGCCCCACACTCTCCCCTGGGCCCTGAACTAGCAGACCCCTTTCCAATCTGACTGGGGGCGCAGGCTTCAGAGAGGATGGAAAATTCAAACAGAAGCCGTATTGCTACCTTAACAATGAGCCAGCTCTTGTTGTCCCATAATCCTATCCCCCCGCTTTCCCACCTTCTGTCAGCCCTCACAGAGAGCAGAACCCACGCTCATCACGACTGGCCTCCACACAAGCAGCAGCTGCTCACAGACGCCAGGAGACTGCAGGGCTTGGACTCTCCTTTATTGGAAAAAGGAAGATGCTCATGAAGAAGGCCCACAAGCCAGAGAGTCCCATTGGGCGTCTGGGGGCTGGGCAGCTCCAGCACCACTGCCCTGGGGGATCCTGCACTCCCGAAGAGGGAACAGGCAGCGGAGTATGTGTGTTAGGGGGAACGTGTGGGCGTGCAGAGAGAAGGGCCCAGAAGACACAATTGAGGGCAGAACGGGTGCCCTCCGGCACTGTTAGATTCCTCGTCTGACTCTGACCTCACAGTGACTGTGCAGAGAGTCCATAGAGATTGTGTCCCCCCAGGACATTCCCAGCAGGCCCACCACAGAGCCATCACACTACGACACCCTCGCAATTGAAGGAATACAGGGGAGCAAGCAGGGATAGACCCTGTCGCCTGGCACTGCCTGTTCCCCTTCGATAGCCTCTCTACAGGGTCCGCCAGCTGGCCTCAAGGGCTGGCTACCATTGGCTGTTCCCCAGCCCCATGCTCAGCTAGGATGTGACTGGTCAGTTTGTCCATGCAAAGCAAGGAGGGGTCGCTCACAGACTTCCTGGAGAAACCAGCATTGGGTGGGGGCTCGGCAAGCGCCGGTACTCTGCCATTGTTAGGGTCCAACCCCAAACAGAGGTATCACTCTATGCCCAGTCTGCGGTGCCTGCCTCAGGTCACGTGTTCTCTGGGCCCAGCACTTCGGGGCCGGGCATCTGGTTCTGGGATTTCAACAGCTGCAGGGCAGGCTGGGGCGCGACGCTGTGCTGGGGCTCGGCATTGAACCCCGCCGGCTCGCGGCGCAGCTGCTTCCGGTACTGCACAAACATACAGAGCTTCAGCACGATGGCCAACACGTTCTTGCCCATGAAGATGCCCGAGACCCGGGCATCCCGGAAGAAGACCATGTTGCTCCCCCGGATGAAGAGAGTGGCAATGTTGACAGTGAGCAGGCTCAGCAGGGGATAAAGCATCATCCGGTGTGGCACGATGTTGAACCCTTGCATGCTGATCTCGCACAGGGACACGCAAGGGAGAGTCAAGAGCAAAATGTAGCAGTAGAAGAACATCAGGCCCTCGGCCCAGAGGGGCAGCCCTTTCTTCTGGGGCTCCCACAGGTTGGCCTGGATGTCCAGCACATCCAGCATGTCAATGATGACCCAGAAGAGGCGGTTGCGGATGTCCTCCTTCTTCTTGAATGTCCGGACGTAGTCCATGTGCTCAGTGGCCACCAGCAGCACATAGAGGGCTGGGATGCAGACGGACAGCAGCAGGGTCAGGGCTTTGCGTGCCAGAAGGTCCAGGCTCTTCCGGTCAGCCTTGTAGTTCTGGTAGACAAAGTAGACCTTGATCTCCAACACGAAGACATAAAGGAACCAGAGGATCATGGCGTAACCGCGCTTGGCTGTCCTCACCTCGGCCCCAACCCAGACCGCCATGTACCGGAGCACCAGAAGGAAGCAGACGTCGCCCACCGAGACCATGATGCAGATGCCCAGTTTCCTGGAGCCCTGGTTCTGCTCCACCAGGTAAGCATCCATCAGCACTAAGCTGCTCATGATGAGGACAGTGGAAAGGCAGGCATGGGGCTTGTTGACGGGCGGTGGGGGAACCATCCTGGAAGGAGGAACACACGGGCAGTCAGGCAGCTCCTTTGCTGTAGGGCTCTCTCTGCTCTGGGTGGTGGTCAAATCTCCCCTGCCTTGGTGAGCAGCACATTCCTCCCTGCCACTTCTCTCCCAATCAGCTGTGGGCAGCAGGGGGAGGGGTGCTGCTTTGCATTGTTAAGGTCATTCCCCCCAACAGCATCCCTGTGCCTGGTCCCCCTCTGCCTCCCCAACAGCATCCCTGTGCCCCCCATCATACCCCTGCCAACCCACCCTCCGCCCCACACAGCATCCCTGTGCCAGGTCCCCTGTGCCCCCCCGTACCATACTAATCCACAGTGCAATTAAAACTGTGATTAATCATGACTATTTTTTAAAATCTAGTTAATTTGTTTTGCGTTAATCGCTTGCATTAACTGCAATTAATTGACAGCCCTAATTGCCAGTGACAGAGAATCCACCATGATGCTTGGTAAATTGCCCCAATGGTTAATTACCCTCATGGTTAATTTGTCTGAATTTGTCTAGTTTCAATTTCCAGCCATTGCATCTTGTTAGACTTTTGTCTGCTACAACGAAGAGCCCGTCATCAAATTTTTGTTCAAGTCAAGACTGTGATCATGAAATAGCAAACTGGTTTTCAGTGTCTCTGTATGTGAACTTTGGAGATGATGCAAAACTCTGCATTAAACAAACCCTTTGACACCCTTAGCACCGATGTAGCTGTTACTGCTCCAGGTTTCTTGTCCCCACCGACCCTCGTAGAGGCACCTTATTTTGTTCTGAGGCCTTGAATGTGTCGGCACAATTCACTAGTCTTTAACACGCGTGAATGTGAAGGGGTGATACTGGATAAATGTCTTGTGGTGTCACTTTGCCTTGTGACACTCAAGGACCTCGATTTGATACAATCCTCTCGTGCCCAGACCGCTCATGCTATGCACAGAGAAACAGAGAGCAAGGACTCGAACAGCCAGGGCACCAAGCCTCACATCCAGGCTGCTGTGATCTGGGCCCTGTGTTTTAGCGTAGTGCTCTGGATTCCTCGACTGTTGGGGCATGGAAGCATTGCCTGATACGTCCCCCTGTCCCGCTCCTCCTCCGTCATCCGTACAGAGCACTGTCCTCCTCAGGTACCAGGGAGGATGCCACCCCTCCCCCAGGTCCGTCCCTCTTTCTGGCCTGGGCCCAGCACTGGTGCAGCTGCTGCGGCTTGCTGCATGGGGAAAAGAGGAGGAGCAGAGCCAGGATCCTGACTGCTGATGCTCCACAGCTGCTCTGGAGAGAAGCCAGCACCAGGGCTGAGACTGGAGGAGGAGGGCAGTGTGTCAGTGGAGGCACCAAAGCCCCCTGTGAACTGACATGGCTGGCGACTATGCCTGGTGCAGTCTGAGGCTATGGATGGTATGGGCACAGCATGCTGAGCCACACTCCGCCTGGCAGAGGTCTCTGTTGGGCTCTGCTGAACACCTGTGCCCAGAGAAAAATAGCCTGAGATCATGCAGTTAAAGGCGATGGCATAATGCGTGTGCCCAAGGGGGCACAGTCCAGATTGCAGAGGTAAACGGACGTCCTCCGGTGCATGGGCTGGGGGGAGGGATCCAGCAGGGGCCTTGGCTTGGTCTATGCTCATTTAGTGTTTTCACCTGTGATCTGGAAGTGAGCGGTGAGCAACAGGTGACACTAAATGGGGAGCTGTGATCAACAGTCAAAATGAGCCCGAGGGACCCAGCAAGATTAACACCGTGGGCAGAAATGACCAAGCTGAGATGCAGCTGGGATGGACACAGCTACCCCAGCTGGGGAGAACAAGCTAAGCCACCTCCCATCAATGGGAGAAACCAGCCTAGGAGCCAGAACAGCTGAGAGCCTACGCCCTTGCTACACTAGCCTTTCCCCTTATACTTTCCCTTCATTCCCACCACTGGGGCAGCCCCCATTTCCTCCCGCATGGGAGCCGCGGTGCCATGCAGGCTGCTCCCAGCCAGGTTAGCCGAGATGTGGTTAAAAACCAGCGGCTGCCACTGGTGGAGCTGAACCCGGCAGCCCAGCAATGGTGGAGACGTGTCAGGTAAAGGCAGAGCCCTGGGGGTGACAGTCAGCGCAGACATCAGCCGGAAATGCAATGGGGCAGATAATGGGCAATGCGACTGAGGGCTGCAGGCCCAGAGGCAGCCCCTTGCTGAGCAGGGGGCAGCCCCTGAATGCGCAGCTGGGCCAGGCCCAGCCCCCTCCACTGTGGGCACCGCATTACCAGAAAAAGGCTGACATCCGGAGGGAATTGAGAGAAGAGGCACAGCATGATCGGGGACTAAAGGTTTAAAGAGTTCAGTCGGTCCAGCTCAGCTAAGGAAGGGCAGACATATTGTGGCTGTGAGAGGAGGTGAAAGAGAGTCCCTGCCGCAGAGCAGCTTTCTCCTGGGGAACTGACTTCCCAGGGGCAGAAGCCCCCCAGTGCCTGGGCCATTGCAAACCTGCCTGGCCACAGCCCTGGAGAACAGCCCATAGGGCCTGTCCTACACAGTCCAGCTCTAATATATCTCACTTGATCTATGCCTCTCCTCTGGCCACGGCCACGCTCCCATCCCCACCGAACCTCAGCTGCCCAGATGCACCAGTACTCTGATCCCCGCTTGTCCTACACTGTCCAGCTCTAATATATCTCACTTGATCTATGCCTCTCCTCTGGCCACGGCCACGCTCCCGTCCCCACTGAACCTTGGTTGCCCAGATGCACCAGTACTCTGATCCCCGCTTGTCCTACACTGTCCAGCTCTAATATATCTCACTTGATCTATGCCTCTCCTCTGGCCACGGCCACGCTCCCGTCCCCACCGAACCTCGGCTGCCCAGATGCACCAGTTCTCCGGCCCCCAATTTGTCGACCAGCTCTTGGGGCCAGAGCTCCTGGAGCACCAGCCCGCCTCTTTGGCCATGGCTCCGTGGTGCCCCACCAGCTCCTGGGCCCACACTACTGGTCAGACTGGCCAGGGCACAAGCTCCGATTCCCTTGCAGACATTTGGCATCTTCCTAGCTGATACTAACACCATCAGAGCCGGGACAGCCCAGGCCAGGAGAGACGTGGCTGTGCCAGTGCCAAGTAGCCCACATGGGACAAGACTTCATCCAACCCCCTATTTCCCCCATGAATGCACACACACAGCGGGACAGGGGCCAGTGCCCTCTGCTTCTCTGCCTGCCCTCCTCAGTGTCACCAGCCCCACCAGCCCCGCCAAGGCAGCTGGCACCCTGGGGCACCAGCGGAGGGGGCTGCCTATCCGCCAGGGCCCCCCTGTCTCTGCCCTGTACAGGGGGCAGGCTAGGGGGGTCTCTGCCCTGCCAGGCCAGGGCAGCAGGCTCAGGTCTGCCCCAGCCCCGAGTCACTCGCTCTCCTGCATGGTTTGGGGGCGGGGGGCAATTCCCAGCCGGGCCGGCATGTGCCGGCCTCAGCCCCCGGCCGGCCGCTGGGAAGGGGGAGCCGAGCGCGGAGCGAGGCTTTACCTAGCGCCAGTCTCCGCCGCGATGCTGCTTCCCCTGAGCGGCCAGCGCCTGCTCCCGGGCTGGGTGGCCGGAGCCGCGGCCGTGCGCTCCCAGCCGCGCAGGGCGCCGGAGATCTCCGCTGCTGCGGGCCCCTCCGAGCCGGCGGAGGCCGGGCGCGGGCAGGCAGCTGCCGGCGGCTCCTGGGCTCTCCCTGCAGCGGGACCCCGGGGCGCGCAGCGAGCCGGAGCGGGGAGAGCGGCCGCGGCGCAGCCAGGTCCATGCCCGGCCCCGGGGCCCTGGTACTGCGGCTGCAGCGCGGCCCGGCTCGGCTGCGCCCTCCCCGGCTGCCTGCGCGCTGGCCCCGCGGAGCTCAGCGCCCCGGCTCGGCACAGTCCCAGGCGCTGCCCCGCCGGCCGCTCGCCGCCCGGCCCGCGCCTCCTGCAGCGCGCCCGGCCCGGGCCCAGTCCGCCGGCCGGCTCGCGGGGCCGCCCCGGGGAGGCCGCGGTGGGTGGGTCCTGCTGGGGAGGGATCACAGCTGTTCCCGCGTGGGGCCGGCGCGGGGGGGTCTGGCTGCAGCTGCCTCGCTCCCCACCAGCCGCCAGCACAGACCCCTGCCCCGCTGGACACGCACTGCTGCAGCCAGGGACAGCACAGCCGCGGTCCCCGGATAGTAGCGAGACAAGGGGGGGGACCAGCTTCTACTGACCCAGCTTCTGCTGGGAAGCGAGACAGGCCTTGGCGCTTGCACAGAGTCATCGGCAGGCTGGAAGCGGCCACTGCTAGACGCAAGGTGGGACAGATTATTGGGCATAAGCCCTTCGCACGTATTTCAAAGGACCTTTCAACTGAAGTGGCCGGTTAACACCCCTCCTGCCACAGCGGTCAAGGAGGAAAAAAAAACACTGGGTGGTTAGTGGGTTACAGATTGTTGTGAGCCAGGGATTCTCAAACCCCTTCACACAGCAAGACTCGGAGTGCGACCCCCCCTTATACATTAAAAACACTTTACAATCTATTTAACACCATTATAAATGCTGGATGCAAAGCAGCCTCTGGGGTGGGGGCTGACAGATCACGACCCCCCATGTAGTAACCTCGTGACCCCCTATTGTAAGCCATAGGTCCAGTGTCTCTGATCAGTCCACGATTTTGTGTCTAGCAAAGTAAGGAATATAAGCTCCCAGGCTTGTCATTTGCATGTGTTATGCAGGTTTCCTTTTGAGGATGAGGCCTGTGAGGTCGGGTATAGAGTGATGGCTCTGAAAAGTGTTCACACCTAGGAGTTAGAGTGTTTTTGTCTTTTTATCAATTTCCTGTGTGAGTTCATTGGAGAGCCCGGGGATTGTCTGGTTTCACCCACCTCGTTGTTGTTGGGGGCATTTAGTGCACTGGATGAAGTACACCACATGTTGTGACAGGCTTGTATAGGGCCCCATGGATCACTTTGTATCTCTGGCAGAAGCTTCTCTGGTAATAGTGACAGAGTCCTGTGGCACCTTATAGACTGACGGATGTCTTGGAGCATGAGCTTTTGTGGGTGAATACCCACTTCGTCAGCCGCTACCCCTCTCATACAATATGAGCAAGGATTTACCATCTCCAGGTAGCAGGGAGTTACACAGTCAGATTTGTTGCCTTCATTTTTGTATAGTGTAACTATGATTGCGTCTCTGAAATCCAGAGGAATTTTCTCAGCTTCCCAGATATCTTAATAAGTGAATGCAGATAGTTACCAGTGTGGGGGCCTGCAAATAGAAGAATTTCCGCTGGTATGTTGTCTTTGCCTGGCGATGGACCTGACTTTGTTTGTTTGATAACTTTTTATACTTCCTCAACAGTAGGTGATGAGGCAATTTCTTTATGTGTAGGGTGCTGGGTTAGTTCCTCTAGCATCTGTGAGTTGACAATAGCGGGACGATGCAATAGCTCAGGAAAGCCCTGCACCCATCTTTTCGAGATGCCTCTTTTGTTTTTTAATCAGGTGGATCCATATGAAGTCTTTAGCGGAGCTGGTCCCAAAATAACTTTGTGGCGTTAGTATCAGCGTAATGCTGTATTTCTTCTGCTTTCTTTCCTCACCAGTTATCAGGTAGAGAACATAAAGCTGTAACTGCTGAGCCTCAACCCTAGTCCACAACAACTGCTTGCAATACAACTATTGGTGTGTTCAGTGCATGCCTAAAACATTGGTTGTGTCTACAGTTGGTTGAAGAACTGTTGATTTTTCTACTACTGTGATTCTGGCTGAATTAATACATTGATTGGTTAAGAATAACAAAATGTCCTGGTTTAAGAAATGTTGTCTAAGATAAAAGTTGACCTGAAAAGAACCTGGCCAACTTTTTAAAGTCTCTTGGGTGCAAGTTATCCAGGCCTTCTGATCATGGGCTGGAAAGAACTTCATCAGCCTCATGATAAGAGTTCATTATCCTGCTTTATTCCAGATACAGAAAAGAAATAGTTATTGAATACTTCTTCCTTTTCTGCATCGTTATTAACAATATTACCATCTCCATCTAGTAATGGGCCTGGACCATTGCTTGGAGTTCCATTGTTCCTAAGATACTTAAAAAATTCCTTCTTATTGCCCTTAGCCCTGCAAGCCGTGGATTTTTCCCTGATGGCTTTAGTTTCCCTTATAAATTTTCTACACTTCATAACTTCTGATTTACACTGATTGCTATCTATTTCCCCTTTTTTACATTTATTATGTATTCCTTCTTCATTTCTAATTGCTGCCTTCAATTTCCCACTGACTCGGTATGGGCTTTTAGTCAGAGTTATGCTCTTTCTTGGCTGTAGAATCATGATTTTTGGCCACGTAATGGTCTCCACTTCAAGAAGTCGCAATGTTCATTCGCATTTTTCTGTCTGAAGTTTCACTCATAATTTTCCTCAGCTTTGGGAAATTAGCCCTTTGAAGTACCATGTGTATTAGTGGTTGGGACTGTCCTTTGTTCGGCATATTGAATGTAATCAGGTCATGATCACTGGTTCCTAGGCAATCACCAACTTCCAGCCCAGCGATTAATTCATCTTTATCTGTCATAATGAGGTCCACAATAGAGTAACCTTCTGTTGGGTGCAGTACCTTTTGTGTCAGGAAATTATCATCCATCTTTTTTTAGAAACTCACAGATGTTTTATTGAGATCTCCAGCACGTCTCCCAACTGAAATCCCCCATAACAACCATTTTTCTTTCCAGATATTAAAGACCATTGCTGAAGGAATAACTCATTCTGCTCTCTGGTGTGATTCAGAGGTCTGCAACAGATCCCCACCAGCACCCCTCTCTGGACTTTGTACATTAGCACATTGACCCATGTGCATTCAAGAGCCTGTGGTTCTGAGTTATCAATAACTTTAAAGCAGGTAATGATGCTTTCAGTGTAGAGTGTCCCTTTCCCCGTCCTTCCTGAACAGTTTATACCCGGTGATTGTAACATTCCAGTCATGCCAGTTGTCCCAGTAGGTTTCAGTGGTGTTAGCTGTATCAGTGGTAGCTGTTTCTTCTCATCGGTGAGACTTTCCAATTCTTCTTGCTTGTTACCCAGATGCCCAGCACTGGGACGGAAGCAATTGAAAACCTTCTCTTTGACTGACTTTGTGGCACCCTGGCCTGGTCTACACTACGCGTTTAGACCAATTTTAGCAGCGTTAAACCGATTTAATGCTGCACCCGTCCACACAATGAGGCCCTTTATATCGATATAAAGGGCCCTTTAAACCGGTTTCTGTACTCCTCCCAGACGAGAGGAGTAGCGCTGAAATCGGTGTTACCATATCGGATTAGGATTAGTGTGGCTGCAAATCGACGGTATTGGCCTCCGGGCGGTATCCCACAGTGCACCATTGTGACCGCTCTGGACAGCAATCTGAACTCGGATGCAGTGGCCAGGTAGACAGGAAAAGCCCTGCGAACTTTTGAATTTCATTTCCTGTTTGTCCAGCGTGGAGCTCTGATCAGCACAGGTGGCAATGCAGTCCCAAATCCAAAAAGAGCTCCAGCATGGACCGGACGGGAGATACTGGATCTGATCTCTGTATGGGGAGAGAAATCTGTTCTATCAGAGCTCCGTTACAGAAGACGAAATGCCAAAGCATTTTAAAAAAATCTCCGGGCTATGATACAGAGTCCACAGCACAGGGCTGCGTGACAAGCATAGCGGAAAGCCAAAGAATCAAATGGATGTTCATGGAGGGAGGGAGGGGGTACTGAGGACTCCAGCTATCCCACAGTCCCCAGCAGTCTCCGAAAAGTATTTGCATTCTTGGCTGAGCTCCCAGTGCCTGTAGGGTCAAACACATTGTCCGGTGTGGTTCAGGTTATAGCTCGTTAATTTACCCCTCTCCCTGCCCTGTGAAAGAAAAGGGAAAAAAATAGTTTCTTGACTTTTTTCAATGTCACCCTATGTCTACTGCATGCTGCTGGTAGACGCGATGCTGCAGGAGTGAACAGCAGTATCCTTTCCTCTCCCCTCCCTGGTGGCAGATGGTACAATATGACTGCTATCCGTCGTCATCATCAGCCCATGAGTGCTCCTGGCTGGCCTCAGGTGAGGTCGGCCGAGGGCACCAGGGTAAAAATAGGAATGACTCCGTCATTCCCAGTAGATGGTACAGTACAGCTGGTAACCGTCTTCATCATAGCAACTGGGGGCTGAGCTCCATCAGCCCCCTCCCTTTCATGAGTAAAGAAAAGATTCTGTACTGTCTGGACTATCATAGCAGGGGGATGCTGGGCTCCTCTCCCCCCCACCGTTTAATGTCCTGCCTGGACTATCATAGCAGCTGGAGGCTGCCTCCCCCTCATTTTATCTCACTAAAAAGTCAGTGTTTCTTATTCCTGCATTCTTTATTACTTCATCACACAAATGCGGGGGGGGGGGACACTGCAACGGTAGCCCTGGAGGTTTGGGGGAGCAGGGAAGCAAAAGGTGGGGTTGTTGCAGGGGCACCCCCTAGAATGGCATGTAGCTCATCATTTCTGTGGGATCTGACACGGAGCGGCTGTGCTCTCTGGTTCTCTGATACACTGGTTCTGTAGTACACTTGCACCATATTCTAGGCAGGACTGACTCTATTTTCAGACACCATAAAGGAGAGATTGACTCAGGGAGTCATTCCCATTTTTGTCTCTGCGCCCCTGGCCGACCTCAGCCAGGGGCACCCATGACAGCAGCAGACGGTACAGAATGATTGATAACCATCATCTCATCACCAATTTACAGTGGCATGGCAGACAGTACAGAACTGAAAACCGTCTCTGCTATCTTGCAAAGGCAAATGAATGCTGCTGTGTAGCGCTGCAGTACCGCCTCTGTTAGCAACATCCAGCAGACATACAGTGACAGTAAAAAAAAAGCTGAACGGGCTCCATGGTTGCCGTGCTATGGTGTCTGCCAGGGCAAGCCAGGGAAAAAGGGTGCGAAATGATTGTCTGCCATTGCTTTCACGGAGGAAGGAATGAGTGACGACATTTACCTAGAATCACCCGCGAAACTGTTTTTGCACCATCATGCATTGGGGTCTCAACCCAGAATTCCAGTGGGTGGGGGAGACTGCGGGAACTATGGGATAGCTACGGGATAGCTACCCACAATGCAACTCTCCAGAAATCAATGCTAGCCTCGGACCATGGACGCACACCACCGAATTAATGTGCTTAGTGTGGCCGCGTGCACTCGACTTTATACAATCTGTTTTACAAAACCAGTTTATGTCAAATCGGAATAATCCCGTAGTGCAGACATACCCCCTGAGTGTGAGTTTGTACTGGCTTTGCCTTTGGAGCGCTCTCCCGGTGCCTTGGAGGTGGTGAAGAGGAGCAGCAAACGGCAGTGTACAAGGGAGGTTAGAGAGGGAGCAAGAGAGCCAGATACAGCTGATTAACATTCTCGAAGGCCAATAAACACCCCCTTCAAAAATCCCCCAAGCAAACCAACCCAACAAAGGAAGCTGCAGGAGTAAAAGGAATGCGGGCAGAAATCCAGCCGCAGAGTGGGGTTAGCCAGTCAATTGCACTGAGGGCAGCAAATGAAGCATGGACGATTACTCACCGTGCGGGCAGGCGGCGTATGTGTGGATTTGGTGTAAGGAGCTCCTACCCTTCAGAGACTGTGTACGGGCTCTAGAGACCAGAGGGGCTGAACTGGAGGAGCACAGGGAGACACAGAGAGGTACATAGAGGAGACTTTTCAGGACACAGTAGGGTGGTCCCACCCCTGGTCTGACAGCCTCAGTGCTGTTGAGGAGGATGAAAGTCTCCAGGAAGGAGAACATCAAGCTGGGGCGGCGGAGGGACCCTCCTTCCAGATGATGTATCTGCTGGCACTGAGGAAGAGAGAGGTAATATATTATTGGGGATTCGATTATTAGAAATACAGATAGCTGGGGTTGTGATGACTGGGAGAACCGCATCATGAATTGCCTGCTGGGTGTAAAGGTTGTGGACCACTCAAGACAACGGGATTATGTGTAGTGCTGGAGAGAAGCCAGTGGTCGTGGTACGCGTAGGTACCAGTGACATAGAGAAAGGTAAGAGAGTTGCTGGAGGCCAAATTTCAGCTGCTAGGTAAGAGATTACAGTCCAGGACCTCCATGGTAGCATTGTCTGAAATTCTTCCTGTTCCACCCACAGGGTCAGTTAGACAGGCAGAACTGCAGGGTCTCAGTGCGTGGATGGTGTAGGGAGGAGGGTTTAGGTTAGTAGGAACTGGGGAACCTTTTTGGAAAGGAGGAGCCTATACAGGAGGGATGGGCTCCAGCTAAACCAAAACGGGCCTTTGTCTCCTTGCTCCTGAGAGATGTGCAGGCCAGAGAGAGGGATCCAGACAACACTGCCACTTCCACTGGTGCCATCCAAATCCTGAACACCAGCTGGGATGGGAGGCCATGTCTCCCATCCTGTATGTCCTTTTCCTTCCCCAGCTTATTTATTGTCTTTCCTCTTTCTGTCTGTCCAATGAGATCCTCTCTTAGCCAGTCAAGACTGTATATGTTGCATCACTGCTGTAAGTCTGGGACCAGAGACAGGCAGCTGAAGCTGTGCTGTACAGAGCCCGACGCCGGTACCAGTTTGCCGGGCCTCACAGTGTGCTGGGCCGGTGGTTTGTTTTCCAGAAGCGAGGTTGCAAGTTAGCATCGACGCCAGACTCAGACACTGCATTTTCTATCTTTGCAGTTATTTTGTCCCCCGTGTGTGTGCGTTTGCCTTGTTTTGTCTTCTAGGAAACACGTGGAGACTCTCACAACAACAGCTCCAGCCCATCGCAACCAACTTCTTCTCTGTTCCCTGAAAAGCACAGTTTTCCCATCTTCAATATGATCCGAGAGACTCTCAAACTGGGGGAGAGAGGTGGGGCCTTGCAAAACCTCTCTCCAGCCAAAGGCAGAGGGGACAAGGGACAGTGTGAAAATGAGAGCCTGACTTCATACTTGACATTTCAAAGGATTTAACTGCTTTTCTTTCTTTTCTGTGTCTTTCATAAAAGGTTAAGAGGATGTTTAAAGGGGAGTTTGCCCCGGCACTAAGCAGGCTGAGGTTTTTGTATGCCAAACGCCAAACCTTGTTTAACACAGTTTAATGTGGGACAGTCACAGGTTGTGTTATGACCTTCAGGCTCACGTATTCCATCCAAATTAATACAACAGCCCCCAGGTTGAAATCTCCCATGGTCACAGTTTTCCTTCTTCTACATTATGGACAAATGCCTAAGGAGCAGATCATCCTGTTCCCTAGCGAGGTGGTCTGTGAGAGACACCTGCCAGCACAGGGCATTAGTGAGCCCATTACTGGAGCCATCTGTACAACTGTGGGATCAACACTTAAAAAGCAATGTTGACCAGCTGGAAAACCTGCTCTGCAGTGAGAGACTGGAGAAGCACGATTTAGGTAGCTTATTGGAGAGAGGATTAAGAAATGATTCGATCACCTACCTGGGGAGAAGCCTTCTAATAGGAGACGTCTCTCTAGCAGTCAGGCAGAATGAGATCCAGCAGCTCGAAGCTGAAACCAGAGCCAGTCAGACTAGAAATAAAGTACAAATTGTTAAGTGAGGGGAATTAATCACTGGAACCATTTCCCCATGGATCCAACCCATGGAGATGCTACATCCAAACTGGGGGTACAGTTTTCAAAAGTGTCATGGGATCTATGTCATGAGACCTGACACTCTCACCCAGAGGTGCAGGGGCTGCCTGTGACCAAGGACACACAGAGACACTGAGCATTGCCCAAACCAGCCACTGGGTGTCACTGCAGCTCCACAGGGCAGCTGCTGCTCACCCTTTCCTTGGGATGGACAGGGACTGACTCAGGACCCTGCTTGCATGGATTCTACCCACCTTACCACCCACCTGGGGTCCAGAGCACCCCCCAAATCCCTGGACCTCCACATGCAGCCCTGGGCTCTAAAGCATCCTCAAATCCCTGGGTGCACACCTGTCCCCCTGGTGTTTAGACCACCTGCAAATCAACAGGTCCCCCTCCCCCCACCAGAATCTGGAGCTTCCGCTGAATCCCTGTGTCGCCCCCCCCCCCCCAGGGTTTGTGGTGCCTGCCAGCGTTCTGGGCTGCATGGACTCTGGGGTGCGGATGAGCCTGGGCATCGTGTTGTGCCTCCTTCTGGCCAAAGCTTGTGGGGATTTTCCAGGGGAAAAGTTGGAGAGAAACTGAAAGTGGGTTTGGTTGAATTTTTCCTGGAAGTGGCTGCGTGTCTCCCTTAAGCTGGGACCTGAGCTGCAGTTCTCAGGGAACAGTCACTCGACCACAAAGGCCAGAGTTTCCAGCTGCTCCACTCCCAGGAGCCTGCCCTGAGCAGACAGAGTGGGGCGGTTCCCTATAGCTGGGGCCCCTGCAAGCAAGCAAAGCAGCTGGGTGACCTGCTTGGCGATTTGTGCCTGCAGGGGGCAGGAAGTGGCTTTGCCCCAGGCCTGCCACACCAGGCTGGGACTAGCGATGCTTGTAAAGGATTGATTGGTGTGATCGGGGCCACGTGTCTGGAGAGCCAAGGTGTTGGCTGAGGCAGTCCTACCGTGTGTAGGGCTGCAGGCTGGTGCCCAGGTGGCTGCTGTTCCTGGGTGTACTGCAGGGGTAGCTATGCTGGCCTGGCCAGGGGGTATATTAGGCAAATCCAGGCAGGTCAGACTGGTCTGGAAGGAGGAAGCTGGCCCAGATCTTGCCAGGCCTTCCCAGAGAGATCATGCTCAGGAAACCTCTGGTAAGGGCAGGAGGGGCCTGCCTGCCAGCCGACACCAGATACCCACACACTTACTTCCCAGAGGATGCTTCCCACTTCACTTAGAGCATCCTCCTGAAAGGGGTGTTCAGCAGGACTCCATTGTTTTACTAGAACGCACCCGGCATGGAACTGCATACCCCAGAGTGCAGCATACTGCCCCAAGTCGGGGAGCGGGCAGGATACCAGCCAGCACAGACCATGCACTTGTGAACAGGAAGTGCTGAAATCAAGGCCCCAGAGAGATCCCAGCCCCACACGGGAGCCTTGAAATGAGGGACTTGTGAAGAACATAAAGGGCCAGGTACGCTGTGGAGCTAGGGACTGCTCTGCCCTGTGCCGAGGCACTAGCCACCAGCTGTGGTCAGTTAGAACTCAGTGCACCCTGGAAACGCCTCCTTCCCGCCTCCCGCGTGGCTCTGGAGCAGCAGGAGCTGTATGGCGGAGGGCAGCCTGGAAAGAGCACAGCTGGCTGCACGCTCCCCACAGACTCCCCTGGCGTGGGTGAATCCCTAGCCGGGGAGACTGGGAACAGAATCTGGCTCATCTGGTGCAACTCCAAAGGGAGCAGGGCAGTGACTCTGCCCCAAGCTCTTTCAGCTGGGGTGCTGTGCGTAAGCTGCCCGTGCCCTGACGGGCGTGGCTGTCTCCACAGCTTGTCCTGAAAGGAGAGGGTGGCCCAGAGGGTTAGAGCTCTGCTAGCTGCCTGCAGAACCGTCAGCCCCGAAATGCATGACTCAGGAATGATAAAGGCTAGCAGCTTATCAGAGAAGCTTTCCATGAAGGATTCCTCTGAAGACTCAAGTGTTATACCCTACAGCACATGAGAGCTGTTGCTATGGAGCTGAGATAGTTGGCTGAGCAAGCAAGGCCCCAAGGAGGGAGATGGCAGGAGACGGGAAAGTGGGGACCTGGGGCAGGAAGTGTGCAAATGCAGAGGAAAAAGCAGGGACTAGGACAGTAGGGACCTGGGGCGGGGGGGCACAGAGAGCCTGGAATGCAGTGGGGCTCACTGTCCCAGGCATGGCGGTGAAAGGGAAATGTGAGTGCATGCAGACCCCCTGCCATGGGAGGGAAGAGGGTTTCAAGTAGTCCACCTGCCATGGAGTGGGGCAAATGGAGGACAATGGTACAGAAGATATACAGAGCCCCCGGGGAACGGGATACACACAAAGTCCCTGGCATGAGGGGAGAGTGGTGGGAGTTGCGGGTGGTCCCTGAAATAGAGAAACAGGAGAGGGTGTCACACAGAGAGCTTCAAGGGTGGGGAATGGAGAATGGTGGGCGCAGCCGCTTGGCTGACACAAGCTACAAATGTGAGCCATGAGTCACTGGCCTCAGTATCTGTTCATCACAATAGCTCGGCTGAGTGCTTGCTACGGCACCCCAGGGATCCAGCCATTTGCTCATCTTGCTTCCAGCACTTAATCAGTCAGGTTACCTCAGGGTTTGCTTTGCCCGGGTGTTCCAGGACTATCACATTACTACGAGGAGAAGTAACAGCAGAGGACATACCTTGACAGCTGCACTGTACAGATCTCCTAACTAAAACTACACTGGGCATGGCTGTGAGGCCTGTGTGTGGTGGGCTGGGCTACTCAAAGGCTTCTGGAGAGAGAAAACAATGACCGAGGCTGGCAACTCCATCCACTGGAGGAGAGTGAGACAATGGGGACTGTTCATCATAGAGAGGAGCTGAAGAAAGGACACGACAGAGGGCTTGTCTACATGAGAAACTAGTGGGGAATGGGTTTAATAGCACCTGTTGAACTAAGGCACTGAAAGAACATTCTAATCCCAAGCAAACATGGCATACAAGGGGGTTGCACCCATTTCACTAAATGTTCCTAAACCGTTTAGTCCCTTGGGACAATTTTCTTGTGCAGACACAGATACAAAATAAAGGGAGGGGCAGGGAAGGTAAAGTGGATACTCCTATGGGCCTTTCTCAGCCCACGTCCAGACTAACCCGCGGCATCGGCAGGTTAAATCAATTGCTTGGGGATCGATATATCGCGTCTAGTCTGGACGCGATGTATCGATCCCCGAGCGCGCTTACATCGATTCCGGAACTCCATCAACCCGAACGGAGTTCCAGAATCGACACGGAGAGCCGTGGACATCGATGCCGCACCGTCTAGACGGGTGAGTACCTCGATTTTAGAAATTCGACTTCAGCTACGTTATTCACGTAGCTGAAGTTGCGTATCTAAAATCGATTTTAATACCCTAGTCTGGACGTAGCCTCAGAGTTTGGGAAGAAGGGCTCCCCAGTGAAACTGAAAGGCAGCAAATTTTAAAACTGCTCAAAGGAATACTTCGTACCTAATGCACTGATTACCCTTTGGAACTCTGTCGCAAGATATCGTTGTGGCCAAGAGCTTAGCACGACCCAAAGGATTGGACACGAATATGGATAAGAACATCTAGACATTTATTAGATAAACCCATTACAGGGATATATTAAATCTACATGCTGCAGGTTGCCTCAGGCCAGCTTTAACCCTGGCCAGTTCGTTACACTATAGGGTTCTCTTGCTGCTTCTTCTGAAGTGGCTGGTGCTGGGCCTGTTGAAGATAAGAGTCCTGGAGCCCTCTTCAAATCCAATCTCACAGGGCCTGTGTAAAGATGTGGTGCTTGTAAACCAACTCAGGTTGGAGCTATGATGTTCCAAAGATGTACTGAACTGCCTGAAATGCCTAAAAACCTTCCCTCCCAAACACCTCCATCTCAAAAGTACTTTGTCTGATTAACTTAAAATGTACTTTGAAAAAAATCCTCCTGTAAGTCCCTGTACAGGCCAAATTTCAGATAGACAGTATCCTTTTGAGTATTTTGTAGAGCCAGCAGGGAGTAAAACAATCAGGCTTGGATGGAACCTCTTCCTTGTCTCACTGAATGTACCACGTTCTGGAGACGTGCATCTTGCTTCTAAATTCCACAGGCTCTTTAAAAGCTTAGACTGTTTGCCAAGTTCCCAGAGGTTCCAAGCTGTCATGTATAGTAAGTCCCATGCACTCATTCTTGCTGAGGAATGTGAGACAAATGGATTTGAAATGTTTAGATCAATCCATTTTTGAGAGATGTTTGGCAAAATATCATTAGACACTTTTTCTAAAATGAAAACTCACCAATTTCAGTGTCTCATAAAGGAAGATGATCTCCTATTCAACTTCAGGCTTCCCCCACATCCTCCCTATGAATGAAACATGGGACAGTTCTGTCAGAGAAGATCTTTTTCAAAAAAGTCAGCTTTTGGATGAGGCTGGGGTGTGTGCCTGACAAAATTCACCTGAATGCTTAGCTCTGGGATCACCACCCTGGCTTGGGAATCGTTAAGTAGCATCAGGAATGGCCCTGGTTCTAGTCCGCAAGCTGCTGTGTGGGGAGTTCCAGTCTAAATAGTACTTGTTTGGTGATGTACAGGTGCATGGGGTTTCCTCCATCAGTATACGCTGTAGCTGGGCCCACCTTGCTCCCCTGGGTAGGATTACCCTGTGAAATAGTATGTAGCAGCGGGTGGTATCTGGGAAGGAGGGTGTTTAAACGTGCCTAGTGCTTTTTATGGGACAGAGGCCACAGGGCTGGCTGCGAAGCTCCCCAGGGAAGGTTTCAAAGGCCAAGCGCTACTGTTAAGTGTGTGTCCATTCTGTTCAAGAAATCAAGTTTGGGGCTAGTCCCCCCAAACCTTCAGCCTGTTTGAGCTGCCAGGCAGTGGCCCTGCTGGAAGCTAGGCCTTGGCTGCCCCTTGCACAGGTGCCTCTGAGAAGGAGGAGAAAGGATGTGTGTGCTGGGACCCCTGGGCTGTATCCATGGGGCGGGGGCAGGTCCAGGACCCCTGGGTTCCATCCCGTGGGTCTGTGCCCTTTGGGGGAGGGCAGGGGGCAAGGCCAGGACTCCCTGGGTTCCATCTCGCGGTTGCTGCATCCAGGGGGGCGGGCGGGGGATTGAGTGGCCAGGACTCCTGGGTTCCATCCTGTGGGGCTGCATCCATTGAGGGGCAGAGCTGGGACCCCTGGGTTCTATCGTGGCGGGGGGGGGGGGGGTCTGGGCTCTGGGGGCAGGGCCGGGACCTCTGGTTCTATTGTATCGGGGGGGTCTGGGCTCCAGAGGGCGGGGCCGGGACCCCCCAGTTCTATCGTGGTGGGGGTGGGTCTGGGCTCTGGTGAGAGGGGCCAGGACCCCTGGGTTCTATTGTGGCAGGGGGGTCTGCGCTCCAGGGAGTGAGTCCAGCCTCTGGGGGGGCGGGCCGGGATCCCTGGGTTCTATCGCGGTGGGGGGGCGGGCTCCGGGGGGAGGGGCCGGGCCCCTGGGTTCTATCGCGGCGGGGGTGTGTCCGGGCTCCGGGGGGAGGGGCCGGGCCCCTGGGTTCTATCGCGGTGGGGGGGTGTCCGGGCTCCGGGGAGAGGGGCCGGGCTCCCTGGGTTCTATCGCGGTGGGGGGGTGGGCTCCGGGGGAGGGGCCGGGCCCCCTGGGTTCTATCGCGGTGGGGGGAGGGGGCCGGGCTCCGGGGGGAGGGGTTCTATCGCGGTGGGGGGGGGGGTGTCCAGGCTCCGGGGGGAGGGGCCGGGCCCCCTGGGTTCTATCGCGGCGGGGGGGGGGTGTCCGGGCTCCGGGGGAGGGGCGGGCCCCCCTGGGTTCTATTGCGGCGGGGGGGGGGGGGTCCGGGATCCAGGGGGTGGGGCCGGGCCCCCGGGGTTCTATCGCGGCGGGGGGGGTCCGGGCTCCGGGGGGAGGGGCCGGGCCCCCTGGGTTCTATCGCGGCGGGGGGGGGTGTCCGGGCTCCGGGGGAGGGGCCGGGCCCCCCTGGGTTCTATTGCGGCGGGGGGGCCCCGGGGGGAGGGGCCGGGCCCCCTGGGTTCTATCGCGGCGGGGGGGGTCCGGGATCCGGGGGGTGGGGCCGGTCCCCCTAGGTTCTATCGCGGCGGGGGTTGCGGGTCCGGGGAGAGGGGCCAGGCTCCCTGGGTTCTATCGCGGCGGGGGGGGGGCCGGGATCCGGGGGGTGGGGCCGGGCCCCCTGGGTTCTATCACGGCGGGGGGGAGTGTCGGGGGGGGGCGAGGCTCCCTGGGTTCTATCGCGGCGGGGGGGGGGGTCCGGGATCCGGGGGGTGGGGCCGGGCCCCCTGGGTTCTATCGCGGCGGGGGGGAGTGTCCGGGGGGGGCCGGGCCCCTGGGTTCTATCGCGGCGGGGGGGGGTGTCCGGGATCCGGGGGGAGAGGCCGGGCTCCCTGGGTTCTATAACGGCGGGGGGGGTCCGGGATCCGGGGGGGAGGGGCCGGGCCCCGTGAGTTCTATCGCGGCGGGGGGGGGTCCGGGATCCGGGGGGGAGGGGCCGGGCCCCGTGAGTTCTATCGCGGCGGGGGGGGGGGGGGGCGGGCTCCGGGGGGAGGGGCCGGGCCCCCTGGGTTCTATCGCGGCGGGGGGAGGGGGTCCGGGATCCGGGGAGGAGGGGCCGGGCCCCGTGAGTTCTATCGCGGCGGGGGGGGGTGTCCAGGATCCGGGGGGGAGGGGCCGGACCCCCTGGGTTCTATCGCGGCGGGGGGTGTCCGGGCTCCGGGGGGAGGGGCCGGACCCCCTGGGTTCTATCGCGGCGGGGGGGGTGTGAGGATCCGGGGGGAGGGGCCGGGCCCCCTGGGTTCTATCGCGGCGGGGGGGGTGTGAGGATCCGGGGGGAGGGGCCGGGCCCCCTGGGTTCTATCGCGGCGGGGGGGGTGTGAGGATCCGGGGGGAGGGGCCGGGCCCCCTGGGTTCTATCGCGGCGGGGGGAGGGGGTGTGAGGATCCGGGGGGAGGGGCCGGGCCCCCTGGGTTCTATCGCGGCGGGGGGAGGGGGTGTGAGGATCCGGGGGGAGGGGCCGGGCCCCCTGGGTTCTATCGCGGCGGGGGGGTGTCCGGGCTCCAGGGGGAGGGGCCGGGCCCCCTGGGTTCTATCGCGGCGGGGGGGGTGTGAGGATTCGGGGGGAGGGGCCGGACCCCCTGGGTTCTATCGCGGCGGGGGGGGGGGCCCGGGGGGAGGGGCCGGGCCCCCTGGGTTCTATCGCAGCGGGGGGTGTGTGAGGATCCGGGGGGAGGGGTCGGGCTGGGTTCTATCGCGGCGGGGGGGGTGTCCAGGATCCGGGGGGAGGGGCCGGGCCCCCTGGGTTCTATCGCGGCGGGGGGGTCCCGCTCGTTGGGCCCCGCCTCAGAGCAGCAGCCCCTGCCATCTCCTCACGTAACCGCGCCCAGCAGAGTCCCGCCCATCAACATCGCCCTCCGTGCCCCCATTGGCTGCTTTTCCCTGATGGCCCTGCCCCGCCTCCCGGGTTGGGCGCGGCTCCCGCCGGTCCCGCCCCCTCCCGTCCGATTGGTTGTGGGCGGAGGCCGGCCCGGCCCGCCCGGCGCTGAGGCGGAGGCTGCGCCGCGCCGCGCCGCGGGTCTGGGGCTCCCGCCGCCTCCTCCAGTGTCGGCTCCCGGGCGGCGGCGGGATCGGGGTCGGGATGGCGGCGGCGGGCGCGCTGGTGGCGGCGGCTCCCGGGGCGGGCGGCGCGGCCGGGCCCCCGGCGGGTCCGTGCGGGGCGGCGGGGTCCGGGCCGGTCCCGGTGCCCATGAACTTGTTCGCCACCTGGGAGATCGACCGCTCGGCGCCCAGCTGCGTGCCCCGGTGAGCGGCGCGGGGGGGACGACTATGGGGCGGGGGAAGCCGTCGGGGTGTGGGGCGCCGGGGGGGGACTATGGGGCGGGGGAAGCCGTCGGGGTGTGGGGCGCCGGGGGGGGACTATGGGGCGGGGGGGGCCGTCGGGGTGTGGGGCGCCGGGGGGGGACTATGGGGCGGGGGGGGGGCCGTCGGGGTGTGGGGCGCCGGGGGGGGACTATGGGGCGGGGGAAGCCGTCGGGGTGTGGGGCGCCGGGGGGGGACTATGGGGCGGGGGGGGCCGTCGGGGTGTGGGGCGCCAGAGGGGACTATGGACGTGTGAGGCGCCACGCCGGGATGTGGGGCGCCGGGGGGGGGGACTATGGGGCGGTGGGGGAGCCGTCGGGTTGTGGGGTGCCATGGGGGGACGATGGGGTGGGGGGGGGAGCTGTCGGGTTGTGGGGTGCTATGGGGGGACGATGGGACGGGGAGATCCGTCGGGGTGTGGGGCGCCATGGGGGGACTATGGGGCGGGGGGGAGCCGTCGGGTTGTGGGGTGCCATGGGGGGACGATGGGGTGGGGGGGGAGCTGTCGGGTTGTGGGGTGCCATGGGGGGACGATGGGGCGGGGGGATCCGTCGGGGTGTGGGGCGCCATGGGGGGACTATGGGGCGGGGGGGGGAGCCGTCGGGGTGTGGGGCGCCATGGGGGGACTATGGGGCCGGGGGGGAGCCGTCGGGTTGTGGGGTGCCATGGGGGGACTATGGGGTAGGGGAGGAGCTGTTGGTGTATATGTGTGGGGCTATGGAGAGTGGGGAGCCGTTGGGGCTATGGGCTGTGGGGCACCATGGGGGGGTTATGGGGCGTTGAAGGGAGCCTTTGGGGTATGTGAGGGGGCTATGGGGTATGTGCGGAGCTGTTGGTGGGTGTGGGAGGGGCCGTGAGGCACTGTCAGGGGGGGGCTATGAGGTGTGGGGAGCTGTCGGTGGGGGTGGCTCATGGGGCGTTGGGGGGAAGTTGTGGGTAGGGGGAAATGGGGTGGTTGTGGTGCAGAAAGTGTCAGAGTAGAAGTGGGAGTGGGGTGTGGGGAGTTTATGGGGCTTGAGTGTTGGGGGAAGGCAGGGGGCAGGGGATATGGGGTTTCTGTGTGTGGGGGGGGCTTATGGAGCAGGGTTAGTTGAGGGGCTCATTCTTCCACAATGGGTGCTTTATGAAGAGGGTAGGTGGGGTGTGAGGGGGTATCTGCGGACCAGGAGGTGTGTGTGGGGTGTATTGGCCCCAGTGTGAGGCGGTGGGGGGGGGTACTTTGGAAATCCCTTTCCAGTCTGGCTGGCTAGGGGGAGGGGTGTCAGAGCTGTCCAGCAGTGGGTCTGAGTGGGGATGGATGTGAGAACCCCCAGAGGGAGGACTGTGCTGCTTGTTCTCATGGGTTTTACAGAACTCTCTCCCTGGGTTCTGTGGGGTTGGAGAGAGCAGTGGGTTTGAAGAAGGTGAGAGCAGAGTGACTCGGGAGCAGGGGATTTGGGTTGTGGGTGAAGAATGTTCGTGGTGAGACTCTTTGGCAGTGACGGGGAAGGGTGAGTAGGTTTGGGCCATGGTATGAGGCCTGGTTTTCATGAATGTTTAGGGCATGCATAGTGTAACCAGTTCTCTGGTCTTGGGGGAGTTGGAGTTCCACAGCTTGGTCTGAGTCTGCTTCCCTCACCTCCACATCACGCCTGATTAGCCTGGAAGCGTGGCCTGAGTGCCTGGTGGGAGGTCACTTTCCTTGCTGCCAAGAACTCCCTTGTGGGGCTCCCAGCTTCAGTGCTGCTCTTATCCGGGCTTTTGGTAGCTAGAGACACGGCCCCTCTCTCTACACAGTGTAGGCACGTTCTAACCAAAGAAGACAACACAGTCCCTGCCCTGAGGCGCTCACAATCTAAAGACAGGCAGTGTAGGATGATGGATCGTAACTTAGGTCCGCTTGTCAATAACACTTTTAAAATAGGACCTGTAAATGAGTCCCAAATTACTCTGTCCTCATTGGTCAGTGAGCTGCCCGTAGGACTCCTGGCAGGAGTGGGTCTCCAGGAGTGGATGTGGAGAGGGTAGTAGCCTCATGTGGGTCTGGGGTCGGGGGAGGACATAGTGAAGAAGGCATGGAGAGTGAGCTGACATACAGGTAGATGGGGCTCTGCAGTGGAAAATGAGGCAAGGATGGAGAAAAGGGAGGTGGGCCGAGGGCTCTGAATATTAAGACAAACAGCTTGACTTCTGTGCAGTGGAGGACATGGTCACTCAGATGGACATGGCAGATGATTTTACCAGCAGAATATTTTGGATGTAGTGGAAGAAGGCAGTGTGTCAGAGGGGCCAGGGATAAAGAAATTGCAGTAATCTGGGTGGAAATGAGGGGCCAGATGAGTTTTCACTGGAGAACTCGGAGAAAAAAAAAACAATCTGACAGGTTATGGGGGAGGATGCTACTTAAAACTTGGACCTGTCTTGCTTAGTTCTTTAAATAGCCTAATTGTGACTGGCTAGATGAATCTTAGCGGGAAAACTGACAAAAATGGGCACACTTGTCCAGAGGGGAGAGAATTGTGCTTGTGACAAACTTTTAAACGAGATTGCTGGACAGCAGAGTTGGCTTTTAGAAACAAGTGTCCCTCTTCTTATTTCTTTACCTACTTCGTGAAGACAAATGTATCTCAAATGCTGTGTTGTCTGACTTGTTTACTAAACTCTTATGTTGTCTTCCTCAACGCTGTCTGTCTGTGTAAGATCTTGTATTGATGCCCTTATCATAGTGCATGACTGTAGGAACACCTGTCTCTCTTCTCCGGAGTGCTCAAGTTACTGGAATGATAGACAGCAATAGCATTTGAAGATTTTTATGAGCTATAATTCCTTTGGCTAATATCGTCTCTTGGCCTGAGCAAGGGAACTGAAATTTAGCCTTCTGTACCTCTGCCCTGGCACTATTTGCCTCATCTCATGAAGTGACGCTCTTCCTGTAGGAACATACTGTTGCCCCTGGCGCCAGCTGCGGCAAGTGTTCAGAAATGCCTTTGGCATCAGTGAATTCACTGAAGCTTGAATTCTAGCAAGAGAAGCAGCAGGAAGTATTGTTGCCATTACTGAGCCATGCTGATCCAGCTTAGTACCTGATGTTCAGGTGGCTAGATCTCCTCAAGTGTAGATGGCTTTTTTTGGTTGACAGTGCCTGGCTGGAGTAGACCCAGACCAGATTTGGACACACCATATTCAAGAACTTGATTTTCAAATATGGATTTTAGGTGTTAACCTTGTTGATGGATGATGGTGTCTGGATTTATTAGACCTGCTTATGACAGGTGAAAAACAAGAACAAAAAAATTTGCGTGCCAACTCTTGAGGCTCTTGAAGCCAGAGGACATTGGATATCTTAGTTAACCATGTGTCTTTTGGTTAACAAATCCAGGCAAATGGGGATCAAAGAGGCCTCTTGGTTACTTAGATGATAACTTAATCAGGAGAAGCATTACAGTCAAATGGCTGCTTCTCCGTTTATCTTAGCGTCTGTCAACATGGTGTGTAAATGTTGCACAAAACTTAGGCAGATTAAAAACCCAGAACAAAAGTGTCTTCTCTACCTACGTTCTTCTGGGTCTGGTGAATGTGTAGGGTTTTTAAGAGTACCTCTGTACTGATGGGGAGGAATTAAATGAAAAGTAAAGAATATTAAGGAAACTTGCAGTCAATGACTGAGCAACTTGAATGAACACATCTGGGCTATAATATTCTGAATAAACTATAAATTGGCAGCAGAAACCTGGATAGCAGAGACGCTGAAAGAGACCTTGGGTTAGAGGACAGGATCTTGGACAGAAACTTGGAATGTGATATGGCTGCGAAGAAGCCAGTGCAGTTTTGGGCTGCATATTCATACTCTGAGGCTGAATCACAACACGAAGCAGGGAAGTAATAGTTTCTCTCTACAGTTCTAGGATGACTTAGACCAGTGGTTCTCAAAGCCGATCCGCCGCTTGTTCAGGGAAGGCCCCTGCTGGGCTGGGCTGGGCTGGTTTATTTACCTGCAGTGTCTGCAGGTTCGGCTGATTGCGGCTCCCACTGGCTGTGATTTGCCTCTCCAGGCCAATGGGGGTGGTGGGAAGTGGCAGCTGGCACATCCCTTGGCCCGCGCTACTTCCCGCAGCCCCCATTGGCCTGGAGAGGCGAACCGCAGCCAGTGGGAGCCGCAATCAGCCGAACCTGCAGACGCGGCTGGTAAACAAACTGGCCTAGCCCTCCAGGGGCTTTCCCTGAGCAAGTGGCAGACCGGCTTTGAGAACTACTGACTTAGACTGTTATATTTATTTCTGGGCATGTTACCAAATGGATATGGACAAATTAGAGTTCAAAGAACAACAGCAATGATCGGGGAACTAAAAAGAGGGATTTATGCAGAAAGAGTAAAGATGCTCTGTGTGTGTGTGTGTGTAGCTGAGTTCAGTGGCAAGGTGTGTGCATGTGCACGTAAGCTACAACAAAGAGAAGACTATACACACTAAGGAAGGGAAGAAAAATGTTTTTGGGGTGGTAAAAGGCAAATAGTAGGAGTAATGGGATGACACTTAGAGAGGGGAAAATATTGGGAGACGCTTGTACGGTAGGTTTGAGATGGGATTTAAGGGGGAGGTAAATGGAATAGGAAGTGGGTTGGCTGCTCCTTTGAAGAGCACTCCTTATTGTGGCTTCCCACAGAATGGGAATCCTGTGGCTTACACCAAGGACTGGTCACAATAGCACAGTGTGGTCACAAGGTCTCTGGTGTTTAAGGAGTGAAAAGCGTTAATGTATTTTGAGGCTGGAAGGGACTATCGTCTAGTCTGACTTCTTGCACAACTCAGGCCAGAGAATTTCACCCAGGAATTCCTATGTTGATCACATCCACTGTATCCCTAGATAAGTTCTTCCCATTGCTAATTCCCCTCTGGATTTAAAGATTGGCACTCTGTCTTCATCCTTAGTTTATCCAACTTCAGTTTCCGGTCATTGGACCTTGTGTCTTTGGTGTGAAAAGCTCTCTGCTCTCAGAAATCTTCTCTCCATGTAGCTGCATGCAGACTGTGATCAGGTCTCTCTTAACTTTCTCTCCAATAAGCTGAGCTTCCTAAACTTTCCCTCTGTGGGAGGTTTTCCAGATCTTGAATCATTCTTGTGAGCCCTATGTAGTTTGTCAACATCCTTTTAGAAATGTAGACATCAGAACTGCAGACAGTAACCAGTGATGATCTGATCCAGCTGTTCTCAAACTACGGGTCAGGACCCTGTTCTAATGGGGTTGCCAAGCTTGGCTTAGACTTGCCTGGGCCTGGGACTATTGCCAAAGACCAAGGGCTTCAGCCCTGGGTGGCAGGGCTCAGGTTACAGGCCCCCCTATTGGGGCTGAAACCCTTGGGCTTCAGGTCTCCTCCCCCCGCCCATCAGCGGGGCTCGGGCTTGGGCTTGGGCTCGGGCTCCACAGCTTAGCACCATCCAGGCAAATGGCTAGTGAGGATTGCTAGTATCATGATTTTATTTTTTAAAACCAAATCTTTGACTTCAGGCCAGCTAATTGTGTGTGTCACTAGGTGCCCACATGTTGGTCACTCACCCTCCTCTTCCCTCTGCTTGTTAGGCCCACTTGTTGTCATGTCTTAATTAGATTATGAGCTCTTCAGGGTGGGGACTGTTTTACTTTATGGTCTGGGGCCCAGATCCTGTTTGAGGCTCTGGGGCATTCCCGTAATAAAGTGTAATATAACCTCACTATTGGAAGTCTTCTTGGAAGGGACCTTTCTATGTGTTACAAGTATGTTGTGTTTACCCAAAGTCCTAATCAAATCTGGGACTTTTGCACTGACCATAGATGCTGACTTGTTCCCAGCTGCTGCTGCTAGAAAGGACATGCTGAAAGCCCCCCTGGCTGATAGCTGCCTAAGATGCCACCTTTAAGGTAGATGTCCTCTGAAACAGCATATGTGTGAAACCGTGAACAATGAAATTAAATGACCACATCTCATGGCTTCATTGTGATAGCAGGGTTGTGCTGAATCACAGAAGAATAGTTATGGAAGCTGGCTACTGTGCCTGGCAGGATGTCTTCCTCTTGGGCCTCAGAGTGCTTGGCTAAATCAAGAAAGGCTCAAATGGATTTAGAATTTGTTTTTAAAAAGTCTCTTTCAAGGCTGATGAACAATATACTTAAGTTTCATTCCAGAGCCAGATGTGTCATCCTTCCTGACTTGGATTAAATTTGCCAGCTTTCAGGGGTTGTGGGACTTCTGCTTCTTGCCCACTCCACCCTCTGAACGTGCTGCTCTGGATTGGGAGAGGCAGGGCTGGCACTTTCTGGCTCTGGGAGCGCTCACAGTGAAAAAAGCTGGATTTCCCTGGCACTGGGCTATTGTGCAGATATGTGGAAGTAGTTGAGCACCTGGAAACCCAGTCTCCTGTTTTCTGATCATGCAATTAAGCTACCCAGCTGTGCAAGAGTGATTGGCTTCCCAGCTCTGCCTCACCTTCTTGGGCCATGTCTACATCTAAAATTTTGCAGCGCTGGTTGTTACAGCTGTATTAGTACAGCTGTATAGGGCCAGCGCTGCAGAGTGGCCACACTTACAGCAACCAGCGCTGCAAGTGGTGTTAGATGTGGCCACACTGCAGCGCTGTTGGGCGGCTTCAAGGGGGGTTCGGGGAACGCGAGAGCAAACCGGGAAAGGAGACCAGCTTCGCCGCGGTTTGCTCTCGCGTTCCCCGAACCACCCTGCAAACCGCAGGGAAGGAGACCTGCTTGTTCGGGGAACGCAAGAGCAAACCGCGGCGAAGCTGGTCTCCTTTCCCGGTTTGCTCTCTCGTTCCCCGAACCCCCGAGCAAGCAGGTCTCCTTCCCTGCGGTTTGCAGGGTGGTTCGGGGAACGCGAGAGCAAACCGCGGCGAAGCTGGTCTCCTTTCCCGGTTTGCTCTCGCGTTCCCTGAACCACCCTGCAAACCGCAGGGAAGGAGACCTGCTTGCTCGGGGGTTCGGGGAACGTGAGAGCAAACCGGGGAAGGAGACCAGCTTCGCCGCGGTTTGCTCTCGCGTTCCCGGAACCACACAGCAAACCTCAGGGAAGGAGACCTGCTTGCTCGGGGTTCGGGGAACGCGAGAGCAAGCTGGGAAAGGAGACCAGTTTGATTACCAGAGGCTTCCTCAGGTATGCTGGGATACCTGCTTATTCCACGGAGGTCAAGAAAAGTGCTGGTAAGTGTCTATACTTGATTACCAGCGCTGGATCACCAGCGCTGGATCCTCTACACCCGAGACAAAACGGGAGTACGGCCAGTGCTGCAAACAGGGAGTTGCAGCGCTGGTGGTGCCCTGCAGATGTGTACACCTCCTAAGTTGCAGCGCTGTAACTCCCTCACCAGCGCTGCAACTTTCTGATGTAGACAAGCCCTTGGTTTCCATCCGTTGTGCCTGAGGCCCCATCTGCACACAAACTTGCATTAAAATAACTCAAATCAGCTTTAATTCACACCTCTAGTTATAACGGTGCAAGTCCCTGTGTGGAAGCTTTTATCTGGGATTAAGTGTCCCATTCTGATTTTGTTTAAGGAAAGTCCCCCGGAACGCTGTCAGTATGCCTTTGCTGTATGGAAAGCATGAATCGTGAACTAGCCACCATGAGTTAAAGGAGTTTGAGAAATTGCACTGAACTTTCTAGAAGCTCTCACTTTAACATTAGTTTGGACTCTTACCAAGTAAGATTCCATTGACATTTCTAGGGATTTTCAGTACTTCAGTATTTTTACCCACTGTGCTGTAAATTTGTGTGATATACACAAGATAAATTCCTTCAAAATAAAGAGGACGGGCCCTTGCCTTTAAATGAGAAACAACCCATAGAGGCTTTACTACTCCTCTAATGTTAAATGAAAAAACCTTGCAATAATAACGTACGTGCTGTGAAATCAAGCTTTGAAAAGTTAGGCAATTCCAGAACGTTACATACTTTTACAGTGGTCCCTTCTTCCTTGACAGCTCTGCTCCAGGTTTGTGTTCAGTATCATAACTGCTTGCTTTGGTGATGAATATGTCCTTGCCCCTCTAGTTACAGTGAGAAAGAAGGATTCCGTTCTGGCAGGCACATCAGCAGAATTGCTGAAGTCTATTTGCCAAATGGAATTCTACCTTCACAACTGTGCAACCACAGCTTCTTGGGAGCAAAACAAGGCTGAATTTGACCTGGTGACTCTTTTATGGTGGTGAGGTATGAGCTGGAAGGAGCCCACCTTTCTTTGAACATCCCAGATGGATTTTGTGGTGCTGGTAGTTAGGGGGGAAAAAAACTTGTCTTTAGAAACTAATCCTGTCTGTACCAGATTTCAGAGTGGTAGCCGTGTTAGTCTGTATTGGCAAAAAGAACAGGCGTACTTGTGGCACCTTCGTGACTAACAGATTTATTTGAGCATAAGCTTTTGTGGGCTTAAACCAACTTCATTGGATGCATGCAGTGGAAATACTTCTCCACTGCATGCATCCAATGAAGTTGGTTTAAGCCCACAAAAGCTTATGCTCTAATAAATCTGTTAGTCACGAAGGTGCCACAAGTACGCCTGTTCGTTTTTGTCTGAACCAGAGTCCTTGGGAAACAGTCCATGTGGAACCCCATGGTGCTATCTTTAGCAAATCACTTGTGACTTCTGCGTTGTTTATTGAAGTCCCCCTCCGCCCCCCCTGCATATGTTGGAAAGTTTTGGACTCATGGAAACATGGTTGGAAGACACAAGTTGCCATAACTGAAACTACAGCTGCAGAATCTTAAAATAGGGGATCCTTAGGTGCTAGCCGCAGCCACCCTCCCATTGACCAGGAGACTACAGGTTCCACGCATGTAGTGCCTCCACCTGGATCCAAGCTGCCTGGTGGTCGGACCTCCATTTAGACAGATCAGCAGCCTCCTTCGTGCCGTGCAAGGGATAGATCCTAAAAATGTAATGCAGTGTGGAGAAATGGCTTCAGCCCTAGCTCTGGTGGCACTGCTGTGCTTGGGCAGCAGCTCTTCTCACAGCCCTGGGAAGCTGAGCTTCCTATTGGATCAGTTACAGGCCTTCACTCCAGAAAAGGAAATAGGAAGGCTGGATTCAGTCTGGCTTTATTGCAGCTCAGTCTTGTGCTTCCTGAATGTTTGCCTCTCGGAGGCTGTTGTATTGCACAATGAGGGTCTGTGAACTGGGCGTTCGTTTGTTCCAGGTGGAATGTCTTTATTTCTTAATATGCATATTAGGCTTCCTAATAAACACTTATGTTATTCCATAACTAAATCAGATGCACTGACTCTAAAGAAGACAAGCCTTTAAATTTCCAGGGACACTTTTGGTCTGAATAAGATGGTCAGAGTCGCCACTCTGGGAGTGTTGATTGATTCCAGATTGTCCTTTTGAGGAACATATCGATGCTGTTGATGTGCTGGAAGCTCCAGCCTGGGAGTGCTGTGCAGTCGTCCAGTTGCTTGCATGGAAACAATCCGCTTTGTAATGTGGTTTGTTTACAGTCGTCTTTTACCCCAGATAAAAAATAAAATGTTCCAAACAAACATCTCATCCTTGTCCGCTGTTGGTTCTCCTTTGTCACTACTGCCTTTAAGCACCTCTCCTCCATAAGCCCTGAATCCACTTGGAGTCATTTATCTCCAGATCTGTTAAATTGTATTTCTTTAGAACGACTCATTTGTTCGATGCCTTTGTGTTATTCTCCATCCTTCTTTGTCTTTGCTGTACTTCTAACTTGGTATCCCCTGGCAACTTAATTGACATGCTCTGATGTACTTATGCCTCCTTCCAGGTCATTAATGACATGCTAAATAAAACAGCCTAACACCAGTTCCTGCAACACCCCACCAGCTAGACAGGCCTTGCAATTCAGTACTACTTCACCCTTTAGCCAGTTTTCAGTTGTTGTGGGTATTCAGATCTAAACAAATCTGAGTTCTGTTGGTCACTAAGACAGTCTGAAATTACCAAATGCTTGTCTTGCTCACCAACAGAAGCTGGTCCAATAAGATATTACCTCACCCATCTTGTCTCTGCCTAAAAGCCTGACATTTTCCCATGTGTTGTCTCTCCAGCTGCTAACTTTGTGCTGTAATTGGATCAAAGATTGGTCTGAATTACTGTTGTAATTAAGATTGGTTTCTAACAAGGGTTTGAGATTGAGTGAGTGACATTTTATACTGCTATCAAAGCAGCTAGGCAGTAACCTATCTGTTTTCGTACCGTATCTGTTACGGTGGTATCTGGTGCTTTCTGGCATGTCTCTCTAGCATACTTCAATTAACCATGACCGCTTGCTAGATTCTTGGGTGCCGTATGTATCAGGGCTTCGGAGCTGTGCTCTGGCTCCGCTCCAGCTCCAGGCAAAAACCTGCAGCTCCACTGTTCTGGAGCTGCTCGGGGCTCCACTCCAAATCCCTGGTATGTATTTGTGGTTGTATTAGTGCTGTCTTGCTGCTGCTTGGCCTGGGACCTGGCTAAAATGGAGCTCAGCTGATCATCTTCATTTATAAACCGATTCGATGAGTTATGGCCGTTAGCACCTTTTCTGGGATACTGCTTCTCCACAGCCTCCTCTTCTGTCAAGTTCCTTGTCTGCCGAAGGAGGGAATGTCTGGGCAGCAATAGTCATAGGCAGCTGCTGGAGTAGATTAAGTTTGTGCTGAAGTCTGGACTGCTCATGCTGTGTGTTTCTCCGCGTGTGGAATGATCCCAGCTGGAGGGCACGGTATCAGAGCTTTAGAAGAAAAGGAAGGTAGAGATGAAAAAGATCTGTCAGATCATGCAGCCCATCTCCAGGGGACCAGTACCTTGCTGTTCCCTGTTTGTCCATGCTGTAGTGGATTTCGTCCACTCCTAGCTTGTTAACTTATTATTTCTATCACTCTAGTGCCTGGGAGCCCTCATCATGGATCAGGACCCCAGTGTGCTAGGAGCTGTACAGACAGAACAAAAAGATGGTTACTGCCCCAAGACCCTTACGGCCTAAGAAAACAGGTGACATTGATACAGAAGGACCAGCAAACATGGAGATGATACTGGTCAGCATGATAGGCATAGCAGTGGTATTAGCGCACCGACAGCCTGGTTTTGTAGGCATCAGGCAAAGGAGGTGTGGAGGAGAGACCAGACCCAGACAATGAGGTGGCTTTGCAGATATGTATGGGCATCTCCTCCCGTGCTGGAGGGCAGCATGGAGGTGCTTGTTTGAAAATTTAACAAGTGAGTATTGGTGGCTGATCAGAGGTCAGAGTGGAATGAGAAATGGTAGGTGGGGATAGACCGGTCAGGGCCTGGAAAGTGAAGATAAGTAGTTGGTTTATGCGGGGAGGGGGAGTAAACCAGGGAAGGGGTGCAAAGAGACGGGGGAATAATCAGCGTGACGGGCTGGGAAAAGGCTCTTGGCAGCGACGTTCTGAATGGATGCGAGCGGAGCGAGATGGCCTTTATCAAGGCCAGAAGGAAGGCTGTTGCAGTAGCGGAGATGCCAGGCGAGAGCTTGGCTACGAGTTCTAGCCGTGTGGCTGTATCTTAGAGATGTGATAAAGAAACGGCGTGATTTAGACACAGTGTGGGTGTGAGGACCTGCTGGGTTGATGAAGATGCCCAGGCTATGGGCCTGAGCAACAGGAAGGTGGGCGGTGTTGTGCACGGTGGTGGAGAAGGAGACGGTGGAGGGGGCTGGTGGGGTGAAGAGCTCAGTTTTAGCCATGTTGAGCGTGTGCTGCCTACACGAGATTGCCCCAGCGATGGGGCTTGCATGTCTCGCTCCCTAGCCTTCGGCGCCCCATCAGGAGGATTTCCTTGCCATTAGCCTAAATTTCCCTTTAACCCCATTTCTCCTAGGTACAGCCTGTGTACCACGCTTCAGTGTGTACGTCTCTCTTGCATGTAGACAGCCTTCTGCTGCTGTGCCTGCCCCAGCCTTCAGCCATTGCGTAGCCAGGTCAGACATGCAGATGTTCTGAGCTTTCCTTCGATCCCCCTCAGACCTCAGCCCTGCCAGCCTCCCTCCCTTGGTTTCTGCACTACTATGAATTCCAGCTTATGAATGTTTGTATTTGGCTTCCCCTCCCCCAGTGGCTGGGTCGCACGTGGGTGTGGTTAGACAGCGCAGAGGAATGGAAAGGGAAATGATGTGTTTTTGGGGGGTGCTGTCATCGCCTGTAGGGGAGGCAGGCCATTGTGAAAGGGTGGTGGGTGGATTGACGAGTGCTGGATCTCTCTGACAATGTGGTCTTGCCTCATTTGTTTGAATACCCCCGATGCTACAATAGATTTCTGCTCTTGATGCCTTAGCGGAGTTCAGTGTTCCAGGTGCCACCACGTGGAGCTACAGAGAGATTCTGTTAATTGCTGGCTCCATGATGTGATCACTCTCCGCATATGAAGCTTGAAATTATATTGGCCTTTTTTGCCACCCTGTTGCCTTGCAAACTCCTGCAAGACTAGACCAAAGACCGAGCACGTATGGAGTTCTCTGCTAGACACCTTCCCCAAATTCGATGCCTAGCCTGTTACGGCTTCTTTGTAGCATTCCTAGCCACCCAATTCTGAATTTTTCAATATCGGATTTTGAGACAATATCAAAAGCGCTATTAAAATCCACGTGTGTATTACAGCTGCTGAGTTCCTGTCAGCCATTTGCTTTTCACTTCTTTCTAAAATCAATCCCATTTGATTGACAAGTGCTCTTTATAACCTGCCCTCATGCTGCCTATTGCTCGTAGTTCTGTAACTCCGTTTTTTTTCTCTCAATACCTTGTTCCATTGGATTAGTCGGGGTAGAGGCAGGATTCTTAGGGCTGTAAATTCCAAGATAATGCACTTCTTTAAAAAAAGGTGCTGCATTTGTTTTAGGTCTGTCTCTTGGAATTCCCCTGTTTTCAGTGCAGCAGAGTCCCCCAATTCCTGAGCGCACGTCATTCAGATTAGCTGACTTCTGTTTTTACAAGATCTTTCTTACCAATGTTCAAAGATCTTTTCTGTATTTTTTTATGCTTTTTAAAAAGCAGCTCAGTCATTTCTGAGTAATTCATTAATTCTGCATCCCTCACTTATTAATGGACCTACTTTCTTCCTACTACTTTCCCTTTGTTTTGAAAGTCCTTCATAGTCCCTTTGATATCTTTGGCACTACTATCTTACTGTCTTTCCCCCGCTCCTGTCTTCCCTGCAAGCCTACAATGAATGATTCTTGTTTGATGTCTCTGATTTTCCGTTTCCAGGCCAGGTTTGTGTGTACCCCCAAATCTTTGAGCCAGTTTGTTGTGAAGCCACACTGGCCAAATCTTGTTCCTTGCGTTCTTTTTCAGAGGCTCCCTGATCTGTTGTGCTTTCAGGAGTTCCTAGGATTTTCCTTTGCTATACTCGTAAATGTCAATGTTTCCTCCCATTTCACTTGGAGATTTTCTGAATTGCTCCAGACGTGCTTTCCGGAACTGTCATACCCTGATTGTTGCTGCTTTGACACTCTCACCCCTTGTTGCACCGTAGATCCTGGTTCCAGCCGTCCCAGTTTTTCTCATCTGCTCATTCCCTGTCCCCCAGAAGCAGGTTCTGGGTAGCTACTTTAGTTGAAATTCCAACGTTCCAGAACATAATGTATGTGCCTAGAGTAAATTCTGTAATTTAGGAACTTCCTTCCTGCTGCCTGTTAAGTCCTATCCCATTGCTGGGGAATTTTCTGTAGTTTTGAATTACTGTGGGAGCTGGTCCAAGAAGCTTTCATTTCCCTCTCCTGGAGACGTGTAGCAAATACCTATGTTCGTGTCTTCTGTTCCTTGTATCCTTCCATGTAGAATTTCACCACCACTCTCTTTCTCTTCAGATTGTGACTAGCTAGCACGGCGGCTTGATGGGAATCACTTTTAATCTGGTTTTGCCGTTTGTACTGTTTTCTGAAGAGAGGTTGATTCTCATTGGTTGGGAACCATTAAAACTAAATAGAGCCTCTGGGCTACGCTTGGGATTTAAGGCCCTCACCTGGGAGGTAGGGGATGTGGATTCACATGTGCTGTCTGCCCAGAGGCTGCTCAAGGCAATCTGAGACCTTAGGCAAAACTTCAGCATGCCCCGCCCCCTCCTCATAGGGCTAGGTTGGCAGGTTTGTCCCAGCTGTGGTCTCTGATGCAGAGGGGAGATTTGAACACACACCATCCTGGGTGAGAGCCTTAACCACCAAGCTAGACAGTCATTCTCACACTTTCTGTCTGACCCAATGAATATTCAAGTGTTTACACGAAGTGGAGCAACTTCAGCAGGAGAAACCGAGAGCAGCCCCTCCCAGAATAGCTATAGCTGGGTGGTTAGGATGCTCCCCTGGGAGTGGGGACCTCAGACTTCTAGTCCCTGTTCGGAGTAGGGGGTTCAAACCCGGGTCTCCTATGTCTCAGGCAAATGCCCTAACCCCTGGGCTAAAGGCTCTAAAGACACTTTCCTCCCTCCTGCCCCCCAGCTGGCCCAACATGGACTTTTCCTATTTGCTGGAACCAAACAGAATATTTTCCCGGTTGTTGTTTGGTTTGCTGGCCAGTCCTGGGACTTGTCCTTAGTGTTTTAAAAGCATATTTGCTAAGAAGATATAAAGCACCTTTTCCCATAGTCTATTTAAGGCCATAAATGGTCCAGTTGTAATCGCTTTTCATGCTTTATGTTAGCTCATTAACACATCATGCTTTTGCCTGTGGAAACAATGGCTCCATCATTTAGCAACAGGTGCCCATCACAGGCCGTTAGCTCTCTAGCTTTCCAGAGGCAGCACTCTGTTCTCACGTCCTTCTGTGCTATTTTCTGCTGGGAAAAGTGGAATCCACCTTCTGAGTCGTACAAATAAGAACTGAGCTGAGTGTACTTCCTTGTTAAAATTCCCTCAAACAATAGCAATGGATTTGGGGGCCCACTGGTGGAGAAATGCTGACTTCCTGCAGGTCTGAGGGGAGGAGTAGGGGGAAATGTTGAAGTTAAAACAACGTGTGCATTAGCTATGCTGGTCCAATGGCTGCAGTATGGTGCACTTATCTCTATAAAGGTGCTTCTACTGGGGAGAATGGCTATCCCAGCGTTTATGCACCTTCCTGCTGATACAACGGCATCCAGGGTAGGAATTGTACTGGCAGAGCTATTTGCAACCCTACCTGAAATAGCTACTGTATATGGAGACAGATCTGTGTAGACCGAGCCTTTATTAGACACACACTGAATGATGAATTTGTATTGAATGAGGGAAGATGGTATATAATCTCCATCACACCCTTTGGATGTTACCTTGGAATCCCAGCTGTTCAGGGCAGGCAGCTCTTCCTGTCTCTGGACAGCATCTAGCATGTAGAGTGCCAGCCAAAGACAAATATCGGATCTACACTGGGTTTGTTGTGTGGGAATTGTTATGATGGTTTTACAGCAGGACCTAGAGGCCATGGCGGAGATCAGGGCCCCAGCTGTGCTGGATTCTGTACCTCTGTCCTTGCCCTGAAGAGCTCACAGAATACAGATGGATAAGCCAAGGGGTGGGGCAGGAAACTGGCACAAGAGAAACGAAGTGACTTACCCAAGGTCCCATAGCAGGATAATAGCAGAGCCAGCAATGGGAGCCATGTCTCATGAGTCCCAGACCACTGGATTCTCCCTACCTTTCCTGGGTTGGGTGTATGGCCTGTATCTGTTGGCTAGTCTGTGTCTTGCTTCTGAAGTGCTTGGGATTTGTAAATGATGTAATAAGCAAATCTGTCTTGTAATGACCTGAGTGCGTTAAAACAAACGGCTGTTGGGAATTTCCGGGGGGCGGGGTGTGTGTGGGAGATCACATCTCTTCTTTCTTCTGGGATTTTCTAATGTACCTAGGGGTGTCAGGTGCCCACTGCCCAGTGACTTTCATGGGTGTTGGCCATCTTACTACCTTAGAGCTCTGGGGTTCCCACCACAAAACTTTCACTACATGGGACGGCTGGATCACAATATTATTAGTGTAAAGACATGAAGGGTACTGGCCAAGCTGCCAGGCGTCTGAGGAGCCCTGGCTCATTCTGTGTCCACCTGACAAACCACCCACACTTGCTGTCGAGCTAGGTTAGCCAGGCACCCTGCCCGTGCTCCACATGATGCTGAGAAGTGCTCAGTCATGATAAGCTGTCAGCCCCTAGATTAGAACTTGGTTGAATTGCTTGGTTTCACAGCCAGTGCCAACCCCGGGACACTGCCTATCAGCCAAGTTACTGAACCTCTCTGTGCCTTAACTGCAACCCCTTTGAAACAGCTGGCCCATAAGAATGCATATCAAAGAGACATCAGCGTTCTCTCTCTGACTGCTGGCCCAGCGATTGGAGGTTTTGTCTGAGTCACTGTGATGTTGGGGCAGGGCATGGGACACCCGCTTCCCATGAGGCTCATTTGCCTCCTCTTGAAATTAAGCATGTGCACTTGCACCTTTGATCTGTAGGGGACTTTTGGTGGGGAATTTTACCAGACCCTGGTATTTACTTTCACTTGTGAAAAGGAACCTGACTGGTCTGGGAAGACGGACGTCTTCCTCTGCTGGCCTGTACTTATTTCTCCTCTGGTTTTAGCTAACAGAATTGTAAACTGTTTAAGAAAACTAGACACCTCTCGTCCTTGAAAGCTCTTTCTTGTGTGTGAGCCAGTGTAAAAAGGATTTTATGGTATTATGTGACAATTTGTGTTGCCATCTGCCCAGTTAATATTAAATTGCTTGTAAAAATGTCAAAAGGGGCCATTTAAAAACGTTAACATGAAAGCACTTGTTCGATTTGATTAATTTTCAGAGCTCTGTTCTAGCTGTCAGTGAGCTATAACGGTGAAAGTCTGAAGACATGCTGATTTTTCTTTCCCTCATTAAAAGGGAGATCAAAATCAATCCTGGTTAGTTGTATTGTGGCTAATACGTTATCGTTGGAAAGGCTTTCCACTTTCCAGAATAAACCATATAACATGACAGTGCTGGAATGAGAAACCCGGGTTTGACCGTTCCCGAAATGCAGGGCTCTGCTAACTGAGCTCAAGAACATAACATAAGAACGGCCGTACTGGGTCAGACCAAAGGTCCATCTAGCCCAGTATCTTGTCTACTGACAATGGCCAATGCCAGGTGCCCCAGAGGGAGTGAACCTAACAGGCAATGATCAAGTGCTCTCTCTCCAGCCGTCCATCTCCAGCCTCTGACAAACAGAGGCTAGGGACACCATTCCTTACCCATCCTGGCTAATAGCCATTAATGGACCTAACCACCATGAATTAATCCAGTTCTCTTTTAAACACTATTACAGTCCTAGCCTTCACAACCTCCTCAGGCAAGGAGTTCCACAAGTTGACTGTGCACTGTGTGAAGAACTTCCTTTTGTTTGTTTTAAACCTGCTGCCTATTAATGTCATTTGGTTTATCTGCTCTAGAACGACCTTTGTTTTCTCTAAGCTTCAACCATCCAAAAGGCTGCAGCACATTCACATAGTGCCCAATCCTGATGCAACCGCAGACAATGGCAAAAAAACCTCCCATTGACATCAGTAGAAGCAGGATTGGGGTCCCAAATGATACAAAAATTAATGACTTTGCTTAATTACAACCCATTTTCCCAAAGATAGGCAGGGCCAATGAGTTTTCAAGGAGACTTGTTTAGAAATGCTTAGAGGGCAGGATCTGTGTTTGAGCTAGGAGAAAACCAACAGTTGACAAGTCAGTTAAAAAAATTACCCTGGATGTTAATGATCTGTTACCCATGTCATTTGTTTCAGCAAAGTCTGAAAAACGTGTTAATCTTTGGCTTCAGAGCAAATCTGAGAGCTTAAAGCCAAACAGATTTTCCAAGCCACAGTTATAGGAAATTTAAATTAGGGCTTTTGTGGAAGATGGTTACCACTGTAGCTATGCAGAGATTACTGTCTCTTCACAATACCTGATACCACAATAACTCCGGTGAATTTTACATTAGCTATAAAAGCAATATGAGGAAAGGCTGAGGTGACCCACTCCATTGTAAAGAACACCAGTGGACTAAAATGTACGGGATAGTAGAATGTCTAGGGGAGTTGAAGCCTGCTGTCCAGCACGAACTATCAACTGCGGGACTCCAAAAGGAGACCTACCCTGCCAGTAATGCAGATAAACACTGAACGTGCAGGAATTCTACACTAATGGCTGTGGAGCAGAATGAGGCATCCTCATCCTCTTAATCAACGTATGGAAAACAGCATGTGGTTTCTCCTGCATCTGTACCAAAGCAGTGACCACTTCCCCATGCAAAGTATTCGAGGACCAAAAACAAGTAGAAAACAACCTCCTCCCAGATAACACTGCTGAGAGAGAGTGTTTTTTTTTTTTCACAAGGGCATTGAAAGTCCCTGGGATTTGAGTTCCTAACTCCAGGAGGTACTCTGGGAAATCCCACCCCGTTCATCAGCCCCCTGAGCAGAGATCAGACACCCCCGCCCACAGCCATGTGATGCTCAGTATCATGGACCAATACAACCCATGTGACTTGGAGCGGAGCACAATCAGTCTCTCTGCTCAGAACCAAACTTACACTAGGATGTACCTTGCCTGGATGAGGTGAGCGAATACACACAGCGCTGCTGCTGATCCCTGCATCCCTTGCACTGTCTGGTTCTAGCCAGCTGTGTTGCACCACCCTCTTAGGAATGCGAATGAGCCATTCTCTGCAAGGGTTTATCTGAACTAAACAGAGTTACTCCGTGCTGGAAGCACTTGCGTACTTAGTGCAATGAATTGTAGCGCACTGAATCCACATTTATTGCAGACTCTGGGGTCTTCTTTCAAAGTCCACTTACTTCGCTCTGTTCTTGTGCATCTAATGCTGCTGCAAACGACTTTGGCACTTGGCCAGTGGCTATCCCACAATGCTTTGCAGGCGACTTTCACTGACCTGTTTACCTGTGTGCCCTCCCTTGCTCTGGAGACAAGTTAACTGGACGGCCCCTACCCCTGTTTGTCCATTGGCCCCTGGATTCCAGTTTATCTCACTAGCTGTGACAGTACTTCAGAATTCCTGCAACTTGCCGCTGGGAGCGGTGCTGAGACCTTGGCACACTCCGCCATCCAGGGAGAAGCGTTGGTGCAGGAAGCTCTTGTGGCCAGCCACTGTCTGGAGTAAAGACCTTTAAGTGCACATTGCTAGGCAGATGTCTGCAAAGGGCCACAGCTGGGATGCAGCACAGTGCTGGATAAAGAGCAAACACCCCTGGAGCACCTATGTTAAAGTGAAGGATAACAGGGAAAAAATCTGTCTGGGGGCATGTCCCCGATCTGCCTTTTGAGGAGCTGGATGGGGTTTTATAAAACTATGTAACCCCTGCACCCAGGAAGCTTATGGAGCCAGCAAGACTCGCTGGTGAAGAGATCTTCCCGGAAAGCCAGGATCTCGTCAGGACTCAGGGCGCTGGCACCACCTGCCAGGCAGAAGATGAGCCTGGTTCCTGCCCTGCCATCACCCCTGCTGGGGCTGAACTGGCTAATCCCAGGGGGGAACCTCACTGGGTGCGTCTTTTTGTAACTTTAACATCAGTTATTAAGTTAAGGTTTAATTGATTATTTCTGCCATGCTGGCTTCTGGGCCAGGTGCTCGCTCCCATCCATCGCCCTCCACTGTCCGTCCAGCCCTCCCACACACCTTTCCAATACGGCAGCTGTCTGCCTTGGTCTCATGCTGAAGTCCCATCTACTGGCCACTTTCAGGCCCTGCCACGGAAGACATTCGCCCATGTGCCTATTTTCTTCCACCCCTGCAACTGTCCTGCCCATTGAACTCCACCTCCCTGCTGTTTGCCAGCTCCCGATGTCGGCTGGCAGTCTGGTCTGGCTGGAGCCTCTATGGCACCGCCCTCCTGCGTCAGGCTGGAGCACGAATCGCTCTTTTGTGCAAAGTGCAAAGGTTTGCCGAGACCATGGCTACAGGAAAGGAAGTTTGGTGGTTTCACTGTCCGTGAGGTAGACATTGACTTTGCATGCCCATAAGGGTGTAACTCCTCGCAAGGTATAAATACGGCATAACCTGCGTCCTTACGCGCTGGTAACTGAGGATGGTTCAGGCTATTGCTGCAAAGCCCAGGGTCGTTTTCTCTGCACTTTCAACAGGTCTGCAAGGGAGATAAAGCAAAATGAAAACCTTTTAAAATACCCTTCACAAGGAGTCAACAGTTCATTTTGCACAGAAAATCATCGTTTGCACAAATGGAGGTGGCTTTTCGAACACACCCCATGACACATGGGTTGCCAGAATTTTGCACATCCACAGCCCAAATAAACACTGAACTACACTGCCCCCGCTGCCCTCTCCGCACGGCCTAACAGCTGGATGGACAGATGCACAATTTCAAGCCTGAGACTCAAAATAAGCATTAGGAATTCCTGACCGTACTGGCTAGGCTGTTTAGACTTGGGTGCCATGCTGGTGCTCAGCCGGCTCAGCCTTCCACCCATCGTTCGGGCTTTCACCCTTACTCTCAAAACCTTTTTACAAAATGCAACATGCTGCTGACATTTTTGGTGTTTGTTTTTTTTCTGCTGCCTCCAACTTATTCCACCATCGACGCCATCTCCTCTGCGAATGGCCAGAGGTGCCTCCACTGGCTGTTCTGCAACTATGGAGACGGTTGTTAAATAGTTCTGTCTAAGTGGCCTGTGAATGGCTTCATTAACCAGAGAAGCAGACGATAAGCTGGGTCTCCCAGGAACCAGAGGAATATCCAGAGTGTTCCTGGAGGCAGTTGTCCTTTCTCCATGAATTTAAACAGAGCTGAATTCTGAAAGATCCTAGCATTGTGTGGACCCTTCCAGACCACCTAGCCTTTGTGTCTGTAGACGTGGCACGGTGGGTGACAAGCTTTGGAACACCATGGAGAAATACCCTTTCCTGTTCTTGAATTCTGAGCCCTCATGGGGTGAGGGACAAAGAATAGGCACAGGGATCCCATCAGTTGCCCCGGTAGAGTTTGGGAACCCCCCTGTGTGGAAAGCCATCAATGACCTCCTGGACATTACTTAGCTTTGCACCCTGTTTCCTGGCACAACATGCCTGCATAACAGTGACCCCAGCGGTCAATCTTCCCGCGCCAAATTGGTTGGCTATGGACCAGTAGCATTCAGGAGTGGCAGCTTCCAGATCTGCCTGCCCATGGATATGTCGTCGTCCTGAAATTCTCTTGCTACTGCTGGTCATCCCAAGTCTAAAGAAAAATACCCCGTCCCCATCTGGTCTGGCTTCCCGAGCCCAGAAACGGCACTGCACCCTGAGAAGCTGCTCTAGGAACTGGTCCTCTACTGTCAGTTGCTTGGCATCTTCCTTGTCTGCATCCCAACTCCAGTGCCACTGCAAATCCTCCTGCTTCAGGAGGAGCTGCTGCTGCCAGCACATCATCTGCTCCGCAGTGCGGCTGGCAAAGTCCTGAGCCGAATTTGTCCATCTCCGAGTGTGAGATGCAGCCTGAGCAGCCTGTGCGTACTTGAGGTTGTGGGCATGGTGCTGCGGCACAGTGCTGGGTCCATGCGGGCCAACTACAATTTGAAGACGATGCTGGCCCACCCCCAAAGGAAGTATGGAGCAGCGACAGATGAAGCATGGAATTATTAAAAAATGTGACTTCCACTCCTGCATCCCACAGTGCACAGCAAGGAAAATCCCAGAATGCAAACTGTTCAGCAGCGATGCAAAGGAGCATGGGATACCCTCTGAGAATGCCACGTCCTCCGTGCACAGCAAACCACCCCTGTGCTTACGCAAGGTTGTGCGTTGACTGAGAGTAGCCCGTCCCATGGGCGTGCTATCCGTGGGGTTTGTGCAATGCGCATCACCTAGCGTGCAGCAAAAATCTGTCGATTGAACCACCCTGCCCCCGTGGAGAGAGTAAATTGACAATTGTTCGCTGGCGCTAAATGGTTGTGGTAGGGGGCACCTTCTTCCCCTCTCCCTTGGGCCAAGGCTCTTTATCATTGAATCAGTACAACGCAGGAGAAACAGCCCTTAGCTCGTGACGTCAAACGTCCTGGCTTGCAGCTGAATCCCTTTTCTGTCCATGGTCCTTCCCCAAACCTCTAGTCATGAGGTGTGTGTGGGGCACCACCCATGCCAGATCAGCATTCCCTCCCCTTCTTGCTGCTCTTAACATTACAGGAGCACTGCAGGGGCTGTTGTGTTGGACCTGGTACATGCGCCCAGTGGGAGACAGCCCCAGTCCGGCCAAGTTTACAGTCTAAGTAGATGGACAGAGTGTGGTGGTAGAGCTGGATTATCTCCCTTTTGCTGCCTTGTGCTCTGGTTCCTGCGTGCTGGGCAGCTTCTTACAACACCTGTCTACGTGGCTGCATCAAACAAACCACTTACTGAGTAGCAGGTCTGTCTGTTGGTCTCGGAGAACAGCTGCTAGGAACCCCAGATGGTGAGATGGTTAGCCTAATGAAACAAGCTGTCTGAGGAGGGAGGTGAGCTTTCCAAAACATTACATGCCAAACTTCCTTTGAGTGTCCACGCTTCTCCCTCCGTCACTTCCCTATCCCACCCCTGAGGGCCATTTTGAGCCCGGAGCCACCCGATCTCTGGTGTCCCGCTGAGAAGAGGAGCAGCATTGTGGCTGTTTCCCAGCCTCTGGCGGAGTTGCTCCCTTTCTGGATTCCGTTCACCCCTCTCTTGCAGGGGTGATTTATCTTCTGGGAGCCTACAAATGCTTCTGAAGAACGAAAAGCCTTGGAAGTGGGCCAGATTACACCGAAGGCCAGACATCCTCTGGAAACTCCTAACTCTTTCCCTGTTTCAGGTGACCCAAGCCAGACGCTTGCTATCCTCTCATTGTATTTGGTGCATTTCTCTGGAGCAAAGCACGCATGTCTGCAGCAAGCCCCCTAGGCGTGCAGCCTCCCCATTGTGCTGCCGTGCTCTCATTATGGGAAGGCTGTATTTAAATGGGACAATGAGGAGATGTTGGCACAGGCAGATCTGGTGGACACCGTTGTGGCATTGCACGGGAGGTGAGGTAGGTCATTCAGGCAGCTAGGAGAAAAACCACTCAGCTTGGCAGGTCCAGACCAGCACCTTACTCTGCCAGCCAGTGCAGGTCTAGGAGCCTAGCTGTAACGTGCTCTCTGTCTGAGGCCAGCTGCTGCATTCGACGCCGGCTGGCTGTCCCAGAGTAGTGGGGATCAGGTGACAACCCCTGCTGTGGGCGCCGTGCAGATGAAAAATAGCTGGCAAGTTTGAACTTGGAAGGCTGTCTGTAAATGTCATGTCTCTAACTGCCCAGCTGTCCTCTTCGATTCCCAGGTCGTGAACTCGAGCCATGGGCAGTGTGTGAGGGTGAGGGTAGGGCTCGCTCTCACTGGACAGTACTGTTTGCTTTGGGTGACCTGGGATGAACGTGCATTGCATGGCAGGGAGTAAGTTGGGCCCTGCCCTCTGCACTCAGAATTTCCCCTTGAAGGAAGTTATTTCTGGGAAGCAGGAAATATGCAAGAGTCCAGCTTGGTTTCATCGCTGGGAGTAGGATGAGCACGGGTCCCGATTTGGGTGAGACAGTCCTGAAAGGCAGAGTACAAGTACAAGTCCCAGTCCCTGGCTGAATGACTCGGGGACAGCGTTTATCCTGGATTTCCTGCAGCACTGCTCCGTGCCTCCCAGGGCTCAGGGGCGGCCCTGGCCTCTTCTGCGAGGAGGGGAGGCTGAAGTGGGCCCTACCCCCCCTCTCCATGAGAGGCCACCCCTGCTCCTCTTTCCCCCAAAACCCTGCCCTTGGCCAAGTCGGGACTGGGGTAAGAGCCACCCATGGACCTCGCACTGCTGTGGGGAGCGCCAGGCCCTCCATCTGCCCTGGGCTATGTGCCCTGGGGGGTGGAGGCACGTGCCAGGGGATGCTCGCAGGGCTTCTGCATGTGTCCTACTTTTGCCTTTTGAAAAGCTGGTCGCTCAAACGGGGCATGGGGACGAGGAACTGAGCATTTTGAAAGTCAGACCTTGTTTATTCTGAGCCCAACTTAGGCCTTCAGGTTTGAGGATTTTGGCCACTGTTACTGTGTTAGTGACCTTTGAAGGGGAGCTGTTAGCTTCTAAGAAGGCGACTCTAGTCTGTTTTAGCACTCACAGTGTTTCTTGCCCTCGTTTGAGGGAAGCCTAGGCTAGCAGAGCTTGTTCTGCTAGATGAATAGTCTGGTGTCACGTACTGTGTTGCTTAAACAGGATCGAGTCTCGTTCCGAATAAAAATAAATGTGCTGTTTGCATCTCGCTGTTTTGTAATCTGCTTTAAGAGGAAAACAAAGATTGCAGTGAGCTTGAGAGACCAATCCAGAGGATCAGATTACTGGAGCAAGGACTCCTGGGTATGCGAAAGGGACAGAAGTGGTTATTACATTCCCACTCCCTCTACAGGGACTGCTGGCGAGGTACTGGATGGATGCCATGGTGTGGGGCAGGATGGCTGTCTGGGCAGAGGGGTGACACCTAAGTCAAGCTGGAGTTCACCCAGTGAGAGGCAGCAGAATTGCTACACTGTCTGCTGTGGCTCGCTGCTCCTACTTTGAACTCGATGGAAGGAGGAGAGTCTTGTGTTAGAATCGTAGAACTGTCGGCCTGGAGGGGACCTTGAATTCACCAAGTCCAGCCCCCTGCGCTGAGGCAGGACCAAGTAAACCCAGACCATCCCTGACAGGTTTGTCCAATCTCTTCTTAAAAACCTCCAGTGATAGGGATTCTACAATCTCTTGGAAGCCTGTTTCAGAGCTTTGCTACCCTTAGAGTTAGAAAGTTTTTCCTAATATCTCACCTAAATCTCCCTTGCTGTAGATCAAACCCATTACTACTTGTCCTACCTTCCGTGGACACGGAGAACAATTGATCACTGTCCTCTTTATAACAGCCCTTCACATAACTGAAGACTGGTATCAGGTCTCCAATCATTCATGTTTTCTCAAGACTACATGTGCCAGGTGTTTTTAACTTCTCTCCGAGGTCAGGCTTTCTAAAGCTTTGATCATTTTGTTGCCCTCCTCTGGCCTCTCTCCAGTTCGTACACCCAGGAATATTAGCCTTTTTTGCAACTGCATCACAATGTTGCCTCATTCCGTTTGTAATCCACAACACTCCCCAGATCATTTTTGGCAGTGCTACTGCCAAGCCAGCTAGTCTCCAGTTTGGAGTTGTGCATTTGATTTTTTTCCTTCCTAACTGAAGTACTTTGCATTTCTCTTAACTGAATTTCATCTTCTAGATTTCAGACCAAATTTCCAATTTGTTTAAGGTAGCTTTGAGTTCTGATCCTGTCTTCTAAAGTGTTTGCAACCCCTCCCCACTTGGTGTCGTCCGCAGACTTTATAAGCGCACTCTCCACTCCATTATCCAAGTCATTAATGAAAATATTGAATGAGCCCGGACCCAGGACTGACCCCTGTGGGCTCCCACTGGATATGCCTTCCCAGTTTGACATTGATGATAACTCTCTGAGTACGGGTCTTTCAGCCAGTTGTGCACCCACCTTACAGTAACCTCATCCAGGCCACGTTTCCCTAGTTTGCCTATGAGACTGTCAGGTGAGACTGTGTTAAGCACTTTACTAAAATCAAACTGTATCGCATCTTCTGCTCCCACCCCTGTCCACTATACCAGTAATTTAAGACTTCAGACCTGTTACATTTTCCCCTACTCTGCTGAAGAAACCTCCTCCTAATCTTGCCAGGCCTGTACTCACTGCTGTAGCATCACCTGCACTCTGTGTCTGTGCTTTATTAAATAATATACAGACACCTGCAAGCAGTTATCTGTTCTGATCCAATTTCCTGTCTTTTCCCTCTGGTGTATGTCATGTGCCCCTCATTTAGATTGTAAGCTCCTGGAGCGGGAGAGCAGTGTTTGTTTTTCAGTGAAGTGCCTAGTAAACTTGTAGGTGCTATTAAAAATAAATGAAAAGGGATTTGGGGAAGAGAACTGGACTCCACTAGCCAGCCAAGCCCTGCTAGAAAGAAATCCTCAAAAGGAGGAGCCCAATAGGTCCTAATGTCTTGCTGATGTGGAGGCCAAATCAAAACAGGAAAATGTATTGGCTTGGTTGGGTGACCATTGCGTTGTATAGCACGCACAGGCCTGGAGAACGGTGCCCTTCAGTTGGGATGCGTAGTGATATTCGAGAACAGTAATACATCGCACAGAGAATGTAAAAGCCGACCACGTATTCCTGGAAATGCTGCGTCCTTGAGTCCTGATCTAAGATACGGCAAGCTGAGGAATTATCTCCTGGGGAAAGGGTGACACCTGAAAAGGACATCCGTTGGAGAAGTTTTTTGATGACTGTGGGCTCAGTAACAGACAAAGGCATTGCAGGATTCAATGTGTGGAAGCTGAGGCTAGACAAATTCAGATTGGAATTAAGGCTGACAGTTTAAACAGTGGTGGTAATTAATCATTGGAATAAACCAGGGATACAGTGGATTCTCTCTCACTGGAAGGCTTCAGCTCGAGATTGGATACATGTCAAAAAGCCAGAGGTTATGGGCCTAATTCGGGAATCACTGGATGAAATTCTCTGGACTGTTACGCATCAGGTCAGACTAGAGAATCGCATCGGTCCCTTCTGGCCCTAAAATACACGGTTGGAAGCGACTGTGTGCTGGCCCCTGGGAGATGCTCTCCTAATAGGTCTTAGTGCTGAATGATTTTGCATAGGTCTCTCCCTCTTTAGCACCCAAGCAGGTGGGTTTAAGAAAATTAATGTGATTTGGAATTTTTAGTTTCTTGGCCAAAAAGTAGCTAAAGCACCTGTGAACCTCACACTCTTATGTGAGCCTAATACAGTGTTGTCCATAGAGAAATCTGCAGAAAATTGCAGGCCTCGGGGCAGTGTAAAACAAACTCCAGAGTAAATAATACAGACTGCCGTCCTCACTGTATTCTTCATTTTCACAGGCAATTCAGTAAATTGCCTTTGTTGGATTTATGTGGAGCTGAGCTGCAGAATTGCCAGGGTACTGCAGAATTTAAGTCCAACTTGCCACAGCGAGTGTGGGGCCGTAATTAATTTGTGTTTACTCAAGTGAGCTCACATTGGGGGGTGAAAAAATGTTATGCCAAAGAGGATCTGTTCTGCCAGTTTCTGCTCCACCTGAAGCATGGAGCGCCTATCAAAAGGACTTGCTGGATAAGTAGCTTGCTGGAAAGTACCCGCTTTCAGCAGAAACTTGCAAAAAATAATGGCCATAAATATCAAATGTAGATCTTTCTAAAGTAACCGGTGCCTTGCTCCACAGCTGAGACTGCAGAGTCTGTCTCTTCCCTTGGCTGTTCTGACTAAACAGTTTTGAAGCAGAGAAATTGATCCGGAGTCCAAGAACACAGTAACATTTATTACAGGTCATTCACACTAATACTTCTCGGGGAATGGCAATTTCGATCAGAGATGATACCACCTGTTTCAGTAGATTGAGTAGATGGGGCAATAGGCACGGAGAGGCAAGCAGGGCTGGCGATGAGCAAGAGCCGGGGTGGGGAACTGGCCAGCAGCCCTTACTGCAGCTGTAAGCAGCGTTCATCTCTTGGGTCCGTAAGCTTGGAGTCCACCTCACAGTGCTGCACTTTTGATTGGACGTTTTTAGTGTGCTGTGGGTTGCTGGTTACGTAGGGCCCAAGCGTGTTGGGTGCTTTCTAGGACATAGAAACATCCAGGCTCCTGATCCGTAGAGCTTGCAATTGTAAGATCAACTGCACATCTTGCTGGGTCTGCTGGGGTTTAGTGCTTAATTGTAGGGAATTGCAAACAGAATAGTGCAGCCACATCTGTTCCATCCATATTGCAAACCTTGCCTTCTTGCAGGAGAGGCATTTTGCAATATGTTTCTCAAGGAGACTTGTATTCCTGCAGGTTCTCGCTGCAAAGTTCCTACTCTCCTGGCCCTGCATGGAAAGAGGCCAGTGCTGAGGTTGGTATGGAATGGGTTGGGGAATTACTGGGCGGGGGGAACCGGGAGGAAGGGAGAGACAAGACTGTTTTAGCAGTGGGGTGCATGTCCCTTGGGAAAAGTCCAGTGGTCCAGGTTTATCTGTAGCATTCTGTGTAACAGCTGCAAGAAGTTTGAGAATTTAGTGGGAGTCAATAAGGTAGCTTTACTGCTATCTGCTAATATCACAATCTGGAGCTTCACAATGGGTCTTGCTGTCTGACTGGGGCTTAAACCTGGCCAAAAGAACTGATTTACGTTTCAAGCTTTGAGGGTCGCTATAAACAAGGAGTATAAAAAAATGCTTGTAAAGACTATGCACATTCTTTGTTCTTTTTCTCAGGTTTGGGGAAAATACAGGCAGCCCCCTGCTCTCCTGGCCACTTACATACACTATAGAGTGGGAAACTTTTACTCCAGTTCATAATAATAATGTCCTACATATTTCTTGCCCATTCCATCCTGAAGGATCCCAAAGCACTTTACCAGCTCCCATCAGAGGGGTCACTTCCCTGATCACAAAAGTGCAGCTGTTTCTGTGGTGGAGTGCCCCACATGTTTGACTGCATACAACACTGTGCATGCTGCTTGGAAACTGGGATTTTGTCCAGAACACACAGCTCAAACAGCCCCCTTCCCTGCACTCATCCGGCTGTGAGAAGTGCTAAGGGATTGTTAGTGACCACAGTTTTAAACATCCACATCACAGCACCTTCCATAGCATGGTTCTCCCAATGATCTGCAGGAGCTTCGGCTCAGTCCTGACTCAGGGAGCCCCTCTGCCCCCACTTTCTGCAGCTGCCTCCCTGTTCCTTGGAGATCTCTCCATATATTGACCCTTCTTAATCTTGCTTGGCTTCTGTGATCCTGTGGCAGGCAGGTGGGATAACCAGGGATAAGCAGCTGTCAGCCAGGTGCTGGAAAGACTTTTGCTGTCTGGATTCTTTGTATGCCGTGGTGGTCTCTGGTGACATGGATGTGCTGAGTTGCTGTGGCAACCAACATCCTTTCCCTCAGGCACCACATCCTTGTTACTGAGTTTCCTCTCAGCTGTGCCATTCATCATGTTTGCATTGGGGCTGGGGTAGAGCCGGGCAAGGCAGCTCTCTGGCCAGGCTGGAATAGGTCACTAACAAGGGGGGGGGGCGCCAGCACCATGTTTATAAAGACAAGTAGGAGTTCGTTGTTGCTAAAGCCACTGGCTCCCTTCAGTACCTGCTGAACGTGAGCTCGCCGACGTTCCCAGGTTGGGCAGCAGTGTCGTTTGATGTGTGTGTGGTGGTGGTTGTCCGTGTGCAGCGATTTAAGTCAAGGCAGTCTAAATCGTTGAGTTAAATAACTGGGTGATCAATGTTGAGAAATGCAACGTAACACACACTGGAAAACGTAATCCCCACTATCCATACAAAATGGTGGGTCTAAATTAGCTGTTACTGCTCAAGAAAGATCTTGAGTCATGGGGGACCGTTCTCTGAAAACATCCACTCCATGTGCAGCGGCAGTCAAAAAAGAGAAAAGAATGTTAGGAACCATTGGGAAAGGGAGAGAAAATGTCATAATGCCACTATATAAATCCATGGTACGCCCACAGCTTGAATACTGTGTGCAGCTCTGCTTCCGCCATCTCAGAAAAGAAGGTCTATTAGAAATGAAAAAGTTACAGAGAAGGGCAACAAAAACGATTAAGGGGATGGAACAGCTTCCATATGAGGTGAGATTAAAAAGACTAGGACTGTATAGCTTGGAAAAGAGGAGACTAGGAGAGGTTATGCTAGAGGTCTATAAAATCATGACTGGTGTGGAGAAAGTGAATAGGGAAGTGTTCTTTACCCCTTCACGTAACACAGGAACCAGGGGTCACCCGGTAAAATGGATAGGCAGCAGGTTTAAAACAAATAAAAGAAAGTACATCTTCACCCAACGCACAGTCAGCCTGTGAAACTCACTGCCAGAGGATGCTGTGAAGGCCAAAACTATTACTGGATTGACAAAAAGAATTAGATAAGTTAATGGAGATTAGGCCCATCAGTGGCTGTTAGCCAGGATGGTTGGAGATGTGAGCTCATGTGCCAGGTGTGTCTGACTGCCAGAAGCTGGGACTGGACAATGGGCTAGATCACTTGATAATTGCCCTGTTTTCTTCACTCCCTCTGGGGCACCTGGCATTGGCCACTGGCGGCAGACAGGACACTGGGCTAGATGGACCATTGGTCTTGACCCAGGGTGGCCAGTCTTTTATTCTTTTTAAAACTGAATTTGAAAATTTGTGCTGTTTGCAACCATAGTTTAAAAGTGTAAAGAAGTAAATGTTAAGTACTGCTTTTGTAAAGTGTGGTAAGAGATCTTATTGGAACTTCAGAATTCTACATGCAAAAAGCAAACTGTTGAAACGATCCTGCTGCTCTGATTCCGTAGCCTCTTAAACAGGTGCATAATTCATGTGACCAGCACTAGAGTGAAGTGTGTGCAGAAGTGTTTGCAGCAACAGGGGCTAAAATTGTATTTTATTAACTTTTTCTTTTAGTGGCCTTAAAATCTTCTGTCACTTCCAAACAAAACTGCTTCAGGGTTAACTGTGAAAAGTTAGTTTGATTTTTCAATATATAGAAAACATTCCTAATAACTTTTTATTAATCCTCAGTCCAAAACTTTCCCAAATAAGAGTCTCAAGTTAGGCACCTACGAGTGGGATTTTCAGAAGCATGTAGGTGACTTGGGAACACAAGTCTCACAATGCAATCCCTGGTGCCATGTAGCATGGTCAAAGCAGTTCAGTTTTCCTGATCTGTGGAAGTTCAGGATGTGGGAAGGTTGGTTGCTATTTGCATCTCAGTTTTGTGTTTACATTTGTGATGTTTGCCCGGTGCTGTTTATGGCACATCTGCACTGCAAATAAACAAACAACCCACCAGCAGCAGTTCTCAGAGCCTGGATCAGCTGACTCAGGCTTAGAGGGGCTCACGCCATAGGGCTAAAATAACAGTGTAAATATTCCCTCTTGGGCTGGGTCCTAGCCCTGAAACGCATCCCCTCACCAGGCCTCAGTGCCCAGGCTCCAGCCCAAGCAGGAATGTCTGTACCACTATTTTCAGCCCTGCAGCACGAGCTTGGGTCAGTTGACTCAGGCTCCGAGACTCTCTGGCTCATGTTTTTTTTTTTTTCCAGTTTAAACATACCCATTGAGGCCTGAACTTATCGTCTTCGTCAACATCAACGAGCATTCTAAGTGTGAAACCTGGTGGGGCGAAAAGATGTAAATCTGGAATTCCACTTTTAAATCTCTAGAATGGCGAGAGAGAGAGAGAGTAAAGAACCAGCAACATATAAATAAATTAAAAAAAAAAAACCCTTTAAACAAAAAATTCCTGATTTTAAATTTAAAAAATCCTTATTTTTATCCACCCTAGCTTGTGCCTAACTCTGGAGCCCTCTCACTCCCTGCCTCTGAGTGTATTCACTGTCTGAACTACGAAGGCACCCATTTTGCATGTGTTATCCTGGGTTTCATGTTCCCATGGGCAGGTGCTCTGTTCTTTGCGCACTTCTCTTTTAAGGCAAACTCTGCATGCACTGATTAAAAAGCTGCTCTCGCATCTTATTACTGAGCCTCTGAGGGGATCCGCATACTCTGTCTCTCTCATATCTGCACCTTGACTTAGTGGAGGCTGTGCAAATCGTTCCTCTTGTGACAATCTGCTTAGGCAGGCCTGCAACTGCAGCGGGCGTCTGTGAAATCCCTCTACAGGTCACCCCTGGGAGTCCCATGCCGTGTGGCATAGATCTGTGTGCCAGTTAAGAGGTGGCCTTGTGCTATTAAATATGCAGATGGGGTCGTGACTACATCCCTTTAGAGGTGATGGATGACATCCATTGTGCAGAGAGATGTGCGGGCTCCTCCCCCTTGATTCACTTCCTGCCTGTCAGCCTGGGACTGCACGTGGGCTCCCCAGCATTTCTGTTTAAGACTCTGATTCTAGAAGCATTCTGGAGGATTCAGTGCCAGGGCCCTGGCTGTTTGGACACTGGAAGGTGTGAAATAGGCTCACGCATTCCTGATCAGCACCAATACCCTATAGCAGGGGTCATCCGTTTATTTTTTTGTCAAGGTCCAAATTTCTTGGTCAAGGTCCAGACTCCAGAGAAAATAATACAAACCCAATAACAATAATGATACTAAGTAAATGAAAAGATGCCATGGTCCATTCAAAAGCATCTGGCGGTCTGGGTTTGGCCCATGGGCTGCCTATTGACTGCCCTGCGTATAGCATCAGTCAGGGGCAGGCGGGTCGTTTCATCTCCTTACTTAGACTTGCTGTTTCATCACCCTTACTGAATGACCGCAGGGCTCTTCTTGGGCCTCAGCGAATGTAATAGCCTCAGGTTGTTCCTTAGCCTTGGATAGTTTCCTCCTCAGGATCCTTATGATAAAGCTAGACGAAAGAATCACTGTCTAATTTCTCCATCTTGGGAGTTGTCTGGGAGCTAAAAGGGAGACACTGAGGCAGCAGCAAGAGTGCTGGACTGGGGTCAGGAGGCCTGGGTTTTATTCTAGCCTGTCACTGACTTGCTGTGTGACTCTGCATTTAACCTCACTCCATGCCTCAGTTTCCCCATCTGCAAAATGAGGATGATGCTGTTGTTTGACCTCCCCTCTTTAAAACATTTTGTGCCATTTTGGTGAGAAGCCTTGTGGAACTGTCAGGTGCTACTTTACGACATCACGTCTCCCCATGTTACAAAGGCTTCTCAGCAGCTTATTGGCCATCTGGTTGTTGAATGGCACTTTTTCTGTTGACAATTCAGGAGAAAGCTCACACGCTTTCTGATATATTCCGCATCCCAAGAGGAAAAATGTGTCTTGTCACATCATTGAGTTCTGGTCCCACAGTACCAGAAGTACCAAGAGAAGCTGATTGCTTTAGATCAAGATCTTAGCAGGTCTTTTAGCTAATTGATTTTTCCTGCACCAAACGCATGGGTAGTGGACAGCCCATGAATGGACCTAAAATGATTTCTTCTGCTCTGTTAATTTGATCACGTGGGACAGAAAAGTCTCTTCTCCTGTAGCTGTTTGTGTGAGGCTAGCTAATTACCACACAGACATGGCTTGTTAGGACCATCTTTTGTGGTACAAGATGACTCCAGGAATGGATTTTTCTCCCAGATTTATGCAAATTAGCTCTTAACTCACCAGTGTTCCTGTCTTGGAGATATTTTGTGTGTGTAATAAAAAGAACAGAGAGTCAAATGTTTAGTCACAAACGATAATCATTCGGAGATTCTAGAGATCTCAGAAACCACAGGAGTGGGCATCATTCGCAGACGTCATCTCCTTGTATTATGCCGATGCACATTTGTGTGTGTGAAATGCTCACGGCGTTCGTTGAAATGGTCTGGTCCGTGTTCTGGTGCCTCTACATCTCGACATACCATAGATCAATCGAGAAGGCCTGTGAATTGGTCTCTCAGGGTCAAATTTTCACAGCTAAGCATGTACAGTTGCACACATCTGACTTACATGCAGATAACTCATATGTGTGGGTTCACTTGTGGCCAGTCAGGTGTTTCTGGCCACGTGTGTGCAGTGATTGCAGCAGGTATCTGGGAGCGTAAGCCAGGGGCATGCTGTGGCCCTGTTTTGGTGCTGACAGGACTTGTGTATCAAGGGGACTGCCTGTCTGAGAGCCCCTTCGCTTGCCTGGTGGGGTGCTGCTAGGTGTGTGTGCCCTCGACTTGCGAGGATAAGCAGCTGCATGTTCTCACCTGTCGTGGTATTTGAAAGCTTTTCTATACAAACAGCTGTTGTGTTGTGTCCTCTGCCAGCATGAGTCTGGTGACGAGGGCCGCTAGACTTGACGGGCAGAGACAAGGAAAGTGGAAAGAAACCTTCCTCCACATCTTATCAAATAGACTGTGTGTCAGGTGTAAATTGGGGACCTGCTGGCGATGGTCTGTCCTCCCTCGTCACTGAAGAAGTCCTTTCTGGGATCTCCCTGACCCAGTGTGCCCCCAGTGCCTCCAGCAGGCTGGAGATGGGTCAGGGCTGGCCTGATGAATGTACTGACTTCCTGGCTGGAGGAGTAGGGCAGCCTGGGCTGGAGCCGCCTGTGGTATCCTCAGGCGAGCCCTGCACAGGCGCTTATGTGGCTGCCAGCTCAGAGGAGCTCTCACTCCCACCATTTTGGGGTAACTTCATAGCTATGGTGAGGGTGGGACCCACGCCCCCTCTCTGGGTGCAGCAGGAGGCCAGGCAGCCCCTTTGTGGAACAGATCTTGAGCATTTTCTCATGCACTGGGAGCAGCTGCTGTTGTCGGATTCTTTCACTTCACTAGCTGTGGTCCCCTCCCGGCCTCCATTTGTTCTCTGCAGACTGATGGCTGGGGGCGGGCTGGGCTGTATTCAGTTTTCAGATGTTTGTTTTGCTGAGCTGCTTTGCGGTTGTTTGTTTGCCCTGCAGGTTCAGTGCTGCACCGGTAGCGCCATCGCTTTGGATTAAATCCATGCAGACCCCTCAGTAGCTTTGTCGGTGCGTCCCTGAAAGTTGGGTTGGGCCAAGGGGGTGCTGCTGGGGTAGCCTTTGGAAGGTCCTTGTCCTGGAAGCCCTCGCACACAGCTTGTCTCCTCTCTGCCCCTTTCCACTGTCATCTTCCTTCCCCCACCCACTTCCCTCTCCCCTAAGAGCCTGTGACGAGGTTCCACTCCGTACAGTGCGTTGGGGAATTCGCTTTCGCCCCTTTCCCACTGTGGCGCCTCTCTCTGTCTGTGACTCAGGGTGCTCCCCCTTCGTGTCTAAGCCCTCCAGCCACGCCACTGTATAGTTCTCCCTTGCAGGGTAACAGCCCCACCGGACAAGCTGTCCATGTACTGTCTCAGGCGATCTTCTCTTCCAGGTCCTGGGTCACCCGGCTCCGCCCGCCACTCCAGGTCCCGGCCCTGGAACCCTCTGACTAGCAACCTAGGGCTGCTCAGTCTTAGCTGCTGTTTCCCTGGGCTCCCTCCTACCCCACTTCTCTATTTCCAGGCCTATCTGTGGGTTTGGCACCACAGCTTCCTCTGTTCCCTATGGCTACTGCATCCCTCTAGGCTTCTTGTAAGTCTCCCTGGTCTGGAGCAAGACCCCAGGGCTTACTCTTCCCCTGGGTCTCCTTCTTGTCCCTGGCCAGCTTCCCTTCCTTCTAGGGAGTGACCGCAGAGCTCCTCCCTGCTCTCGCTTCCTGGCTTTCTATTCCTAGCCCCTTCCCCAGCCGGCCTTCATCTGCCACTAGGCCCTGTCCATCCTGGCTTCCTCTCCAGGTTATCTGGCCCCTTCTGGCCCCTCCTTGTCACAGAGCCCACAAGCCACATACCTAGCATCCCCCGTCCACCTTACGTAATGCTGTCTTCCTTTCTTTGTCGATGGTGAGCTCCCGGGCAGGTGCTGTCTGTTTCTATGGGTATGTTTATGCAGTGTAAGCTGTGCCCGGGCAAAGCTGCCCAAGCCAGCGGGGGTCCCAGTAGCATGGGTAACAGTGTCCGTGAAGACAGCGCAGTGTGTGCAGCTGAGTGAGTGGTATATGCCTGGCCTGGCTCCTTAGCCTGCCCTGGGCTGTCTCCATTGCTATTCTCTGCACTAGCCTGTACGCAGCTTTTGCTGTGTAGATGTGCCCAGCAGGAACGTCTGCCCTGGAGCTGAGGAGGTAACTTCTGGCTCGGGAGACGGACCCGGCTAGCTCTGATGGAGCCAGCGCACTAAAACGGGACCGCAGCTGTGGGGGTGTGAGGGGCAGGATGGACTACCCCCAACCCCCAGTATGATCCCATCCAAGACACTAGGCAAGTACATGGGTGGCTAGTCTGTCCTGCTGCGGCTCGGCTTCTGGAGCTGGAATTCCACTTCTGGCGCCAGGGTGGACATGCCCTAGATCTGTGCAGGGCCTTGCGCATTCAGGGTGCCACTGTGATGTAAAACCATGGTTCTGCCTTTCAGTGTGACAGGCCAGCAGCTCTTTCCCCCTGGGTTTGAGACGCTGGGACTCTCTCTGGCGAGAGCGATGAAGGGCCCCAAGACTGACTGACTGTGGGGCGTGATCTTGGGCAAAGATCGTCCTGCTGTGACGCTTCTCCCTTCCCCAGCTCTCTGCCACATTCTGTCTTCTGAGAGTCCCGTAGCGGTCTCCAATCTCCCTGAGCCCCCCAGTCTGGGGCCGAAAGTGCAGTGCACACAGTAGCGCCCCCCTCCTCCCGCTGGACTCGAGGAGGGGTGTTGGGGGCATGCTCTCCTCCAGAAGCTCTGGGAGGGAGGCAGCCAGCCAGTAGTCCTCGACTCCTGCAATCTACAGAGACCACCTGTCTCAACGTTCGAGCCGGGGTTCAGAATGGAATGCATGTTGACCCCTAGGTCCTGCACGTCGACGAAGGCTGCTTGTCACTCAATGGGTGTCCTGGGCACTTCCTAAGTTTAAATGCTGAGGCTAGTGAGGGACGTGGTGTGGTTTAGGCCTGGTCTACGCTAGGAAGTTAGGTCAGTAGAACTATGTTGCTCAGGGGTGTGAAAATCCCCCCCCTCCGCCCTTTCTTGCAACATTTGAACCGACCTAAGCCCTGGTGTAGACAGCGCTAGCTTGATGAGAGAATTCTCCCTAGACTTGACCCAGCTACCGCCTCTTGGGGAGGTGGATTACCTACGCCAAAGGGACAATCCCCCCCATTGGTGAAGGTCGTGTCTTCATTACGGAGATAAATATCATTTAAAAAGAACCATTTAAACTATTAAAATTACATCATTCAACCAGTTAATCGATTAAAGAGAGAGGGGCCCCAGGTACCTAGTGTGTCCCAACACGGCCTCTGTAGACGCTCCATGCCACCCCAGCAGCAGCTTCTCTTCCCTTTGCTGACCAGCAGGCTATCCGCCTCCGCAGCCAAACTCCTGCCAGAGGCACGGGGAGGCCGGGGACTACTCTAACCCCCGACGGGGCTGAGGTCCGGCGGCTGGGGCTGCTTGGCCCAGGGCTGGGGTTGGCTGGCTGGCATGACTGGGGCTCGAGTCAGTCTCTGCTGCAGGAGAATCGGTTTGAGACCCACGTGCGGGGGGTTAACAGGGTGGGTTAATGGTAAGACTAATACTTACCAGTTAACTGTTTAATGTTTTACATCCTTAGTCTTCACGGAAGCGCTGCAGCTAGGCTGCTTTCTAAGCGTAGACAAGCCCTTATTCTGGTTGGGGCTATCCGAAGCATTTCAGTGGCCCTGGGGAGAAGCTGACTGCCCCAGCGTCTGGGCTGGTTACATTCATGGAGCATCTGTACTGGTCAGATCGCACCAGTGCTGCTTTTGATGGCCCATTGCAGAACAGGCCAGCTCTGCTCGAAGCACGGCCGCTGCAGCGGGAGGCGGTGGCCGCGCAGGGAAGGCACAGACTAACTCTTGCACTGGAGAGAGCAGCGTGTCTGGAGGCCTCGGCAGGATTGCTGGGTGTGGAAGGCAAGTTTATAAGCACCTTGGAGTGAGGTTTGGGGAGGGAAGGAGGAGAGAGTTCCAGGGGTGAAGGGAAGAGGGCACGAGGTGGGGCTGGGCGTAGCGGGCTCTGTTCTGGGGATGGCTGGTATTTGGTGCAGACAGACAAGCAGCTGACTCTGGGAGAGGTGGAGGGCAGTGCCCATGCAGATCCCAGTGACTGTTTGGTGCTTGGGACCATGGGAACAGGCCCCCTTGCCATACACAAGCTTTCCCAAGGCTGTGAGCGGGGTGCCAGCGTGGACACCTCGCAGCCAGACTGCTGCTGTCTCCCACTCTCCAGACTGTAGCCCTTGCCCTCTGGTGTGACATGTGCAGAGACCTTGGTTTGCTTTCATTATTGGCAAGGGATTGGACAGGGTGACCTAATAGGTCTCCTTAGCTAGGATCTAGTTTCTAGTCAACGTTCTCCTCTTTGAATTAGCACCACTCAGCCCTGGAACTGCATGTCGGGAGGGAGTAGAAGCCTTGTGAGTTTGCGGGGAGCGCGCTCAACTAGCGTTCATCAGCTCTGGTGGCTCTGCCCTGTTCTTTGCAGAATCCCAGTGCGGGCTGGCTCCTGCTAGGAAGAACGAGCTGCTGCTGCAAACAGGAAAACCCCAGACTGTGCTGGGCAGAGACAGAGAGAGGGCGGGGGCTTCTCTCCAGGATTCAGGGAGCCGTACGGAACGCTGCTATTTCAGTACCTGCCTGTCTTCAGCCAGATCAGCCACTGGGAAAGCAGCTGTTTGCCTGTGTCCAGTGAGAAGAAAAGCAGTGACAGCTGTCAGACTGTAGGAGTGATGTGTGTTTGCTGGGACCCTGGCACTAGCCCAGTGTTCCATAAGTAGGTGTTACCATGTGCAGCAGGGGGAGCAGGCTATGCTGTGGCGCTGGGCCATGAAAGGAACCTGCCTCCCCTCCTGCACTTTGTTCTGGCATAGTGGAAGTGTAGATTTGTTGTACGGTGCCAGGGCAAATTAAATAAAGCCCTAACTGCAATTACCATCCTCTTAGGAGACTGCTTCCAACCCTCCAAGCGCCTCTCCATCCAATTCCCCAGCCGCGATTCTGTCACCAAGCACCTTTGAGCAACCTTGTAATAATAGTCCTTAAAGATTCTGCACTGCGAAGCTGGTGATTGCTCTGCTGAGCTCAGCCGGCAGCACAGACAGGAGAGCTGGCAACTCACCCTTCAGAAGTGAGAGGCTCTGGAAGCTTTGCTGTGCGTGCTCGTGCCCTGGCCGGAGGGGAGTGTGTGAAAGCGTGCTAGCTTTGGTACAAAGCCCTTTGCATCTACTGCCCTGCCTGGCTGAGTGGCTCCGTGTCCATCAGCAGGCTGCCTCTAGCAATGGTGAGCACGTGGATGGGTAGCCAGTTGAACGGGCAGGGACTGCGATTTAGTGCTGTGCCTGATCTCTACAGTGTGACAAGACTGTTCAGCTCTCCAGTGGTCAGAGTTAAGGTGAGCTGCTGGTAAAGGAGTGGAGATGCCTCTGTTGCCCAGGATATGGGAGGCATGTTCAGTACCCCGGTGCTCTGTGCTTTTGCCAGGCTCGGAGAAGGGAAAGCTGGTAGCGCTCTGCTCTGAAAGTGAGGTTGCAAATGGGGGAGAGGCTTGAATTTTTTGAAAAGCACTGGCAGTAGGCTGAAGTGGGGAAGGATAGCTCAGTGGTTTGAGCATTGGCCTGCTAAACCCAGGGTTGAGAGTTCAATCCTTGAGAGCGCCACTTAGGGATCTGGGGCAAAATCAGTACTTGGTCCTGCTAGTGAAGGCAGCGGGCTGGACCTGATGACCTTTCAAGGTCCCTTCCAGTTCTAGGAGACAGGATATCTGTCTCCAGGAATGCCAACGCCTGGAGGTCACGCTAGAACGAGATTATTTAGCTGCTGTTTCAGTATCGAGAGGGAATGTGGAGACTTGGTTGGGGTTTGCTGAAGAGGAAAGTCTTGTGCAGCTGGGGCATTCCTCTCCTGTCAGGAAGGATTAATCGAACTCTCTGCTTTACCAGAGAGGTTCCTGTCATTAACATTCGACAAACAGTAGAATTAGCCAAACCCTGCGGTGGATGACTGCAAGGTTGGCGAAGCCCATAGGGCCAGTCTGAGTGGGGCTTTCTCTCACAAGCTAGTGACTGCCCGGTGGATCAGGCAGAAGAATCGTCTGCCCTCTCCATACATGGGCCGATAGTTCACCCCAACCCTGCCTGTGTCGGGGCAGCTAGCTCTCCTGGGGAGTTATACATGGCAGGAAGTGCTGTGTATTCCATCCACCTGAACCGGCAGGGGAGATCAGGAAGGCAGGATTGGTTCTCAGGTTGGAATTTGGCTAGGTGTGGGGGCGAACACCTTAGCGTATGTGAAGAGTGCCTGGGACTCTTTGCTCATGAGTTGTCAGGAGCTCGGTTCACATCTCGTCTGAAGATGGTGCCCCCAGCACCTCACTGGGGCAGTAGGTTCAGGACAAACCCCTGGGGAAGAGCACTTCCTCCTGAACTACTGGACTTTCCCAGGAGGTCTCGCCTCCAAGTGCTGACCTGGCCTGACCCTGCTTATGTTTTGGAATGAGATGAAATCTCCTCTTTCCCCAGCCCCCTTCAAGCCTTCTCCCATCTTCTCATGGAATGCCTCTGGATTTGGTTCGTACGGCTACTGCTCTGTCCTGCAGCTTCCTCCTTGAGAGCCACTTCTACCTCAGTGACTGCAAGAAATCAGCCACCTAATTACGCCTTGAGAGAGGGCTCTTAGGGACAGCTGACATTTACTATGCCAAACACCCTTTTAGACATACAGCGGCATAGCAGTATCCATCTCTCCTCCTTGCTGTGTCGCTTTTCTCTTTAGCTTGTGGGCTCTTCAGGGATCGGATCGTCAACTTATGTGCTTGGGCAGTGCCTCACCCGCCTGGGTGCTGCTGGAATGCGGCGAATGCTCCTGATAGAAGATAGCATCCGATGGCGAATGGGCAGAAATGTACGTGGCGAGGATTCCTTCCTTCTGCTTTCCTTGGTTGCTAGGGCAGGGTTGCTCAGCTCTGCTGTGTCCGTTGCCATTCCTCAAGGACATTTGCCTCGTGAAATGATGTGCCTTGATGCTTGGGATCCTGGAAGCTGAGGGTGGCAGAGAGGAAAGTGGCGGTGGCTTCTGGAGCTTGATGCAGGGGTCCCTGTGGGGTATAGCAAGTGTTGAAGTGGACAAAGTGCACCAGGACATTAGTTGTTGTGATGGTATTTTTCTCCGACTGCTTGCACCCTTGTAGGCGCACTTGGAGGAAGTTGTGGCTCTGTGGAAGTGGATTGACTTGTGGGCTTTTGAGTACATGCTCATGACTTCTGTATTTAAAAGTGAGCAGAGGGCTGGGAATGCCCCAGTCTGGGGGAGCCCTCTGGAGCGGGTCTGGCGTGGCCTTGCCTTTCTAGGAGATTACCCTGCCAGGTTTACTAGCCAAGTTTGCACATTAGCATTCCACCTTCCCCACTTCTGGGAGCCACGTTGGATCCAGTAGCGTGTCCAATGCAGCTTCCAGGGGCTGGCACGTTCCTCTTGCTTTCTTCCCTCCCCCCCCCGCCCCGCAAGATCAGCAGCACAAGAAACTTAAAACAAGGCAGCATCAATGCACTCGGCATAAACCGCTGCATGCTCATTGGGGTTCATCATTTGCAAGGGGAGTAGAGTAGCCCCATTTGGTGGATTGGAGATGCTTGGGGGAAGATGTTCCATTTAGAAATGAAGAGGGGGGTATCTTGGGAAGTGGAATAAAATTCTAGCAAATCTACATGAACGTTGGTTTGCCTGGTCATGCCTTTGTTACAGGGTGTGAGGGTCTTACTCCGTTGCTGGCAAACGAGGAGTTAATAGCAACTCATGCTCACACCTGGTATGTCAACACTGCAATGTAAGCCCAGGATCTGTGGGACTTGAGTCCACAGGTTCGTATTGGTAAGCCCAGGCTCGAGCATCTACACTGAATATTAACTCTAGGTTTAGAATTTCTAGGTCTGGGTCTCTCGCCAGCGCTCAGGCATCTACACGGCACCATGCCGCCCCAGCTCAAACCAGCCTGCCCCAGGCTTCCTAGTGCCTTCCCCAGCAGTAGCCATGCCAGCCCTTTGTTCGAGGTACACTGCGGGAAACCTTGACTGGCCATCCTGCGGTGCTTTGCAGGAGGCTGTTACAGCCCACCGATGCATCCAAGCCGAGCCATCTATTGGGTCTGCACTATCCTGGCAACCAGAGCCAGCTGCATGGAGGAGTGCCCATTAGCAGACTTGTCCTGCTTGAGGTTTCACTTCTGTGTCAGGAAACGGGCAGAGCGTCCCTGAGATACTGGTGGACATTTTGGTGGCATTTTCTGACCTGCTGAAGGCACCTGTTGGAGGAGGACGATGATACAGACCTGGCAGGTTCACACTGGCTGATACTACTCTCCACTCTTGGGGTAGCCTGTGATGCCCCTATGTAGACCAGTGCTTCTGGAGCAGGGCCACAAACACAGACTGGTGGGATCACATTGTCGCGCAGACCTACAGCGACCAGCAGTGGCTCCAGAACTTTTGCATGAAGAAAGTGACTCTTCTGCAGCTTTGTGAGCAGCTTGCCCCGGCCCTCCAGCATAAAGATACGCTCACGAGGCTGGCTGTTCCTATAGCCCTTCAGAAGTTGCCTACCCCTGTACTACAGCTCTGTTACCAGCCAGTTTGGTGTTGGAAAGCCGGCGGTGGGCAAAGGGGCGGTGGAGGTTTCGGAGGCAGTCGGGTGTGTGGCTTACCCCCAGGCAGCAGGCATGAGCAATAACCCTGCAGTACCTGCTGGTTTTGAGAGAGGATTTTTTCCAATCTCTGCCAGAGCCATTGATGGGCCTCGTGCCCATAGCTTTCCCTCCTCAAGGAGCATGTGGTACATAGACCGCGAAGGCAGGGGTGGCTCCAGGCCTCAGCACGCGAAGTGTGTCCTTAAGGCGGCAAGCTGCCAGGGGCGCTCTGCCGGCACCGCGAGGGCAGCAAGCAGGAGGGTCCGCTGGTCCCGTGGCTTCGGAGGTCCGCTGAAGCCGTGGGACCAGTGGACCCTCCGCAGGCAAACCGCCAGAGGCAGCCTGCCTGCTGTGCTTGGGGCAGCAAAATCCCTAGAGCCGCCCCTGCGCGAAGGGCACTGCGACACTGTTATGCAGGCCCTCGTGCACCACAGAGGCTGATTTAGGGACGCCAGCGGGAGCTTCACTGGAAAAGTTCATGATGCCAGGGTTGTCTGCCGGTTGGGAGCCTATGTTCATAGACTGGCTGGGACACTATTCTCATCAAATGACATGCTCATAAATGACATTACAGTCCCAGTTGTTTTTCTGGGGGACTGCACGTACCTCCTTTTGCCTTGGCTTATGAAACCGTATCCTGATCTCAGAGGCCCTGGCAAAAGAAGGTTTAATCACACTCCGTAGGTGCAGAATGGTGGTTGAATGTGCATTTGGCAGATTGAAATCCCGTTGGAGATGTTTACAGAACCATCTGGATTTCAGTGTCATTGGTGATGTCCACGTCCTTGTGGCTTGCTGGGCTCTTCACAATCTTTGTGACTCCAAAGGTGAGCCGTTTGCCCCTGATTGAAACCTGTGGCAGTAATGGGTTGCTGAGCTGATATACCCAGCCAGAAAGTGCACCTGGCACAGCTGGAGCAGGGAGCATATGGGCAACAGAAATCAGGGATGCTTTCTGCACCCCCATTATGGACCTGATGGAAGAGGGGGAATAGTACCTTTATGGATGCAGTTGACAGCACTTTTTAAAATAAAATGAAGGACACTTGCTGTGTGCTACAAAGGAGGGGTGTGTGTGTGTATTTTCATGAATTGTTAATTGTGGATGAGATGAGTTCTTATATAATGCGGAGGATGGAGTTTTGCGTGACATGAATTGTGGATTTTCACTATGGTTTGATCTGAATAAATGTATTGAGAAATCGCTCTGCAGAGTTAATGATAGATACGCCCTGTCCTCAAGCCCCTTCTAAGTGTCCGTGGTAGTGTCCAACCCCTTCTCCACTGAACACTCTCAGAAATACCAGGTCTGCTGTCTCTAAGGGAACCGTGCATTCACCACCTTGTATGATTCAACTTGGGATCAGCACTTTGCTTAATACCACAGCACTCAGGTGTATTTATAGTGAAAACAAGGATACATTTATTATCAAAGATTCAGGTGCTAGTGAGTAAGAATATTGGAAACAAAAGGTTACTTATAAAACAGAATCATAACGCACTTTCCAGAAACTCAATTTAACAGGCTAACTTCCTGCCTAAAGAAATTTCTCGTTCCCAAAGGCTTCTGAGGTGTTTCAACAAAGGTTGATCATGATCCGTTTTTGTGATTGTGAACACATGGCCCATTTATTTCCTACGTGCAGGATAAAGGGGTCTCTTCCTGGCCTTCTATTTCTGTCCCCAAAGTTCAGTATCTGCACTCAGGGCTTGGCTACACTTACAACTTCAAAGCGCTGCTGCGGGAGCGCTCCCGTGGCAGCGCTTTGAAGTGCTAGGGTGGTTGTGGCGCCAGCACTGGGAGAGAGCTCTCCCAACGCTGCAGGTACTCCACCTCCCCGTGGGCATTAGCTTGCAGCGCTGGCTGGGGCACTGTTTACACTGGCACTTTACAGCGCTGTAACTTGCTGTGCTCGGGGGTGTTTTTTCACACCCCTGAGGGAGAAAGTTGCAGTGCTGGAAAGCGCCAGTGTAGCAAAGGCCTCTGTCAGGATAACCACCTGTGGCTTGTTTTTCCTGTGTGCTGCTCCCCTGTTGATTGCACATCTCTGTTGTTTTTTCGTATGCAAATGGCTATCCCTCGTGTTGGCTTAAAATGCTTAATTGACATCTCCACAGGGAGACACTGAATAAACCATCTTTTGTCTGACACTCGCTCACTCAGAAAACCTGTTTATCTGCCCTGCCTTGATACAGACTTAAAACCGTATTTTCAGTATCTGCTCATTACCCTTTCCATAGTATCTGGACGTACGTTTCACAATGTTAATGACCAGCATGACCCTGCCTTTCGTTTGAGGCCTCAGGATATGTTTTGTGAACCAGAGTTTTCGTACCAGAATTCAGATATTGTAACCTCCTTGCCAGTTGGCATTAGGGGTTCTTGGGGGTCACAGTCACACCTCTCCCCTGTCCTCCTGACTCCTCATCTGATTTCTCTTCCCGGCTTCCAGTTACCCACACGCCCATCCCCACTGGCTCCCAGTTCCAGTCTCCCGCTCTGGGCCCCTCATCTAATCACTCTGTCCCCACAACTCCTTGTCCAGCCAGTTCCAGGCTCCCTGCCTGCCACGGCTCCTTGTCCAGTCTGTTTCTCCTGTCTCCCCAACCCCTGCTTTTTTACCCAGCTAGTCCCAGCCTCCAGTCCTAGGCCGCTACTCCTGCCACCCCCCAGGTCCAGCCCTGTCCCCTCTGCGTTCAATTCATTCAGCTTCCTTCTCCACTCTGCCTAGGTGCCAGTGTGGGCACCGAGTGCACAGGTACCTGCCGTCAGTTCTGGTGCCTGGACCTGGACTTAGCACAGCCTTCAGCAGCTGCGAAAGCCCTGCCCAGCTCGGGTAGCCTTTGGAGCATGCAGATGGAGTAATCAAGGAATAATTAAGCTGCGAGGGTTAGTAACCTTCTACTGAGCACGTGCAAACTGCGATTTTTCAAAGGCTCATAACTTAGGCCTTGGCTACACTCACACTTTACAGCGCTGCAACTGGGGTGTGAAAAAACACCCCCCTGAGCGCGGCAAGATACAGCGCTGTAAAGCGTCAGTGTAATCAGGGCAGCAGCGCTGGGAGCGCGGCTCCCAGCGCTGCACGCTACACCCGTAAGGGATGTGGTTTACGTGCAGCGCTGGGAGAGCTCTCTCCCAGCGCTGCCGCTCTAACTACACTCACACTTCAAAGCGCTGCCAATTCCAAATGTAGCCATACCCTTAGCCAAGTTTGGGGTAGGGGGAAGGGGAGGGATATTCATGTGGACGGCTGAGGCACTTTCCTGACACAAGGGTCGCCTCCTGCCAAATTTCAAGTGCCTGCTCCACAGCATGGGGGCGCTAGGGCATCTGAAAGGAAAGAGGGCCAGAATTTTTTTAACACGGGTTACATGACACGTTTTCTCCTAGCCTCGTTCTTGAAAATGGCAACTAGCTTGGCTGAGATTTTCCAGAATAATTCAGCCTCAGACACCCGGTGTGGAAAATTTCAAATCAAATCATTGAATTTTGGCAAAGTGATACGCAACTGGAAACAGAGTATTTTAATAGGAACTGTTGGGCAACTTTAATTATAGGCAGTGCCACTGTTCCCACTTATAATACACATAAAGTGCACATGTACTCATAGAAACCACTTGATCGGAGGGTGGTAGAAGAATTTTAGACTTGAGAAGTTACAGAAATAGGCGTGTGTGTGTGCGCGCGTGGTTGGTGTGTGTGTATGTATGTATGTATATATATTTTATATAGTGTGTGTGAGTGAATTCCGTTTCTTTAGTTTAATCCAGTGGATGAAGCTAGATTGGAACAGGTCACTCTTATTTCGGATTACAAGTGTCTGCATGGGGAGTTATTCTGGAATAGCTATTTCAGTCAATTTCCCAGCATGGGCCAGCTCTCGTAGACCAGTCTAGAGTAGCCATGTTACTCATGAGTGGCTTCACTGCACTGGAGCTGTGTAAACCATCCCTAACAAGTGCTGGTAGTAGAATGTCATTGTCCTGTCTTTACTGCATGTTCCGGAAAATTTTGAGAACGTTCCTACTAATCTTCTCTCCCTTTCCAGGTTCCCAGAGTCTTCTAGGAGCCTGAGTTCACTATGTGCACTTCATTTTATAACCTCCCCCGTTCCCCCTTTCCGTCATTTGAGACGGCTAACAATGACCTCAAGTTGCCTTGCTAGGCAAAAATGTATGACTCTGAAGTCCAGTATCTTGGAACCTTCCAAGAGTAGCCGCACGTGTTGATGAGTCTTGTTGAAAGTTGGAATCTCCTTTTCCTAATGGTAGAAAGCTCCAATGTCTGCCCCTGAAAGACCATAAGGTATTGGGTGTTAGGCGTGTCCCTGTTCCAGGACTGTCCTTGCGCCATGGTGGGAGGGGAAAATGCCATGTTTGGACAAAAAGAGGATACATTTTCATGGGCAGTTTAAAAGCAGAATTGTCAGAGAGGGTCTACGAGGGTAGAATGCAGCTGTAGCAATCGGGAGCAGTGCTAAGTTTTGGCGATCTCTGTGTGACACATTGTATCTGGTGTGTATGCATACTAGTTACTGTGGCAGGCCTGCCCAGAGGCCCCAGGTGATAGTGGGGGCCCATGATCGGTGCTGTACAAACCCATATGTGTCTGTGTATGCAGTTAGGTGTTTGTGTCCTAGGCCTCTGTATCTGAGAAAAGTGAGATAATCGGCTTATGTGATTTTGAGGGATAAATCTGGGTCTAAAATGATAGTTGAGACGCTCGCCTAGCGTACGGGCTGTGTGTCTAAGAACTGGGTCACAGCAGCAATCAGGAATTGAGCTGAACACATAAAACAGGTGTGTGGGTGTTAGGCAGCGACAAGGTACTCAGGCTCTGTGTTCCTTATGGGCCCCCCGGGGGGGCAGAGACAAGGTGTGGGGGGTGTTGGGAAGCGTTGTGGGAATGCTAGGTTTTGGGGGGGATCTTTGGGGAGATATGACTGTCATTTCCTTGTTTCCCGGCATCTGAGTCTGGGGCTCTGAATTCCCACCTCTGGGCAGGCAGCCCTGGGATAGGGCTGATACCTCAACTCTACCCAACAACATTCTGCAAATGAATTAAACTGAGCAAGGTGCCTTCGGCAGTGGAGGACGATGGACTCTGGGTCTTGTCCTTCTCTCTCCACAGATATGGCTGCTGGCCCCTTAACTCTGCTGTCCTGTGAAGTGGGTGGTGGTTCTCGCTGGGGCAGGGAGGTGGAGAGAACTGGGAACAGCAGACGTGTTGTGCCAGATGCTGGATACTGATGCCTGCTCATCTGCAGTTTGCAGCTCAAACATAGTCTGTGAAATTCACAATGAACTCAGTCACTCAGGTCTGCGCTGATGTGTGCTCGCTGTGCAGGAATCCCAAGCACAAAACCAAAGGCTGACCTATCAGCTGTAGCCCAGGCTTGGATGTCAGGGCTGCAGTGGCCTTCTGGGCCATGCCCCAAGCCTCCTCAGGGCTTTCATCCCCCAGCCGCCCGTCCTGCTCTGGGAAGAACCTGGAAATTGAGGAATGGAAATGTGGCACGTGCTATGGATTTCACTGGTGGAGTCCCCTCTAAGATGGCTTCTGCTGCTTTGGTCCATGTCTAGATATAATGGATAATACGTCTACACCAGTGGTTCCAAACTTCAACAACCTGTGACCCCCTTTTACTAAAATGTCAAGTCTCACGAACACCCTCCTAAAATGAATATTTCCAGGTATTTTCTCCTTTACCTGAGTATCAATTATCAAAGAAGGGATCTTGGAAATATAAAATGTGTTTTTATGATATGCTTATTACACTCTATTTATTATTATTTATCATTATAGTATTTTTATTACATTATGAAAATGGCAACACTCTTCCAAGATCTCACTTTTGTAGCTTGTATCACTTTGAATAAGCCTGTTATAAGACAAGGCTCCTATGTTCAATGGAGGAGTATCAGATGTGAAACAGCAGGAAGGTATTTAAGAAGCCAACTCAGAGTTCCTCCTGCACAAGCATTCAGCTCTTGAGCAGTCCAGGCAAATGATGCACCTTACAATAAAGCTTAAACTTGTTCTTCATAATTTTAAAACAATACTAGCTGCCTGTTTAATTTAAAAAACAGCAAAAAATATCCACCTCTCTTTCCATTTCTTATAAGGAGTCTTGAAGTTTATATCTCTTCAGTGTGATGGAGATGCTTGCTTTGATCTGCTTAGCTCTTGGAAGTCCAGGGGCTCTGGGCTGCTGGCCCCTTGCTGCCCACAGTCCCTAGGGACAACGGTGTCCACCATTAGGGAATTTTCCCGAGAACCCCCTGTAACATTTCACGAACCCGTTTGGGAACCACTGGTCTACACCGAGTTCCCAGAATTTCTCAGAAAAGAGGCTTGAGCAGCTTACACCCATTTCATTCCCCTCTCCTCAAAACCAAATCTCCAAGTCCCATCTCAGCCTGGACGCAGGAGTATGTCTGCCTCGCAAAGGAAAACCTGCGGCGCTGAATCTCAGAGCCCAGGTCGACCGGCTTGGGCTGCCCGGTTCAAAAGAGCAGTGTAGACATTTGGGCTCCAAAACCCAGCAAGGGGGGAGGGTCTCGGTGCCCAGGCTCCAGCCCAAGCCTGAACATTGCCTCTGCTAGTTTTAGCCTTGCAGCCTGAGCCCTGCCACCCTGAGTCAATTGACCCAGGTGCTCAGACTCGGTGCCCGTGGGCTTTTCTCTCCAGTGTAGCTGTACCCTGAGATTCTTCCGTGCAGTGAAGCAGAAGGATGGGCAAACAGCAAGGGTTGGGGGATGGCAGGGAGGGGTGAACGACAGGAGTGGGAGGGGTGGAGGATGGGAAGAGGGAGGTGGCAGGTGAGTGGAGCTGGATGATAAGTGAATGGGGGATGATGGAATGGATTACTTGACAATGGCCTGTTCTGTTCACTCCCTCTGGGGCACCTGGCATTGGCCACTGTCGGAAGACAGGACACTGGGCTACACAGACCATTGATCTGACCCAGTATGGCCTTCTTTTGATGGCAGGAGGGGTGGGTGATGGGGAAGCAGTGGGGAGAGTGGGTAATGGGGGAGAAAAACCTGCTGTGGAAATAGCCACCTTGGGCCACGGAGACTGAAAGTGCTCAGATTGTGCCAGTCTGTGAGGCTGCACCGAGGCTATTGCAAGGCTGTGCGAGTGGGACTGAACATGTGGGGTGGCTCCTGGCCCCTGCCTGGCTCCAGTTCTCCTCGGTTTCTGAACATTCAGACTTTAATAAAAAGAACTCCTTACTCCTCTGTTTCCAATGAACCTTCTGATGATGCCTCCAGTGCAGCTGGGCCTGTCTGCAGCCAGCCTGGGATGGAGAGACCCTGCTGCTAGCCGGGGGTGCGGCTCTGCAGCCTGAGTGTGGCGGTATTAACTATGGGTATGGCTTCACTTGCAGCTGTACAGCGCTCCCACGGCAGTGCTTTGAAGTGCGAGTGTGGTCGCGACGCCAGTGCTGGGAGAGAGCTCTCCCAGTGCTACAGGTACTCCACCTCCTCATGGGGATTAGCTTGCAGCTCTGGGAGCCGCGCTCCCAGCCCTGGGGCAGTGTTTACAGTGGTGCTTTATAGCGCTGTAACTTGCGCTTGGGGAGGGGGTGTGTTTTTTCACACCCTTGAGCGAGAAAGTTGCAGCGCTGTAAAGCGCCAGTGTAGCCAAGGCCTTAGTTACTGATTGCGTTAGCAAAAGACCCATCTTGCCAGAGACTGTGGGCAGGGCTGGGGGGACCTTGAATGCACACCACTGACAGCTCCAACCGTTCAAAATCATGGCTCAGCCTCCACGCAATCACGAGACATTTTTAGTAAGTCTGTATTGTGCATTTTGGTCTCTTGATTGTTGAATTCCCCCTGGCTTCCCCCAGTGTGTGCGTGACAATTAACTCTCCCAAATGTGTTGGGTAAAGGGATGTTGGCTCTGGCTCCAGGAGCTCTCAGTCCACATCTGCCCATCCCTGCCCAGCAATTAATTGCCTCCCAACTCCCACATCAATCCTGCTGCTCCAATCCTCAGCTCAGTTCTACTCCACTTAGTCTCCCCTCTGCTTCTCCTAAGACCATAAGAATGGCCATACTGGATCCACCCAAAGATCCATCTAGCCCAGTATCCCGTCTTCCAACAGTGGCCAATGACAGGTGCCCCAGAGGGAATGAACAGATCAGTGTAATCATCAAGTGATCCATCCCCTGTCACTCATTCCTAGCATCTGGCAAACAGAGGCTGGGGACCCCATCCCTGCCCATCCTGGCTAATAGCCATTGATGGACCTGTCCTCCATGAACTTATCCAGTTCTTTTTTGAACCCTGTTATAGTCTTGGTCTTCACAACATCCTCTGGCAAAGAGTTCCACAGGATGACTGTGCGTTGTGGGAAGAAACACTGCCTTTTGTTTGTTTTAAACCTGCTGCCTATTAATTTCATTTTGTGGCCCCTACTTCTTGTGTTTATGAGGAGGTGTAAATAAAACTTCATTTACTTTCTCCACACCAGGCATGGTTTTATAGACCTCCATCATATCCCCCCGTTAGTCGCCTCTTTTCCAAGCTGAGCAGTCTCAGTCTTATTAATCTCTCCGCATATGGCAGCCGTTCCATACCCCTAATTATTTTTGTTGCCCTTTTCTGAACCTTTTCCAATTCCAATATATATTTTTTTAGATGGAGCGATCACATCTGCACGCAGTATTCAAGATGTGGGCATACCATGGATTTATATAGTGGCAATAGGATATTTTCTGTCTATCTATCCATCCCAGGGGTAGGTAACCTATGGCACAGGTGTCAAAGGTGGCACACGAGCTGATTTTCAGTGTCACTCACACTGCCTGGGTCCTGGCCAGTGGTCCGGGGGGCTCTGCGTTTTAAATTTAATTTTAAATAAAGCCTCTTAAACATTTTGAAACCTTATTTATTTTACATACAACAATAGTATAGTTATATATTATAGACTTATAGAAAGAGACCTTCTGAAAAGGTTAAAATGTATGACTGGCTCGCGAAACCTTAAATTAGAGTGAATAAATGAAGACTTGGCACAGCACTTCTGAAAGGTTACAGACTTCTGATCTATCCCTTCCTACCCTTTGTTTCCTATCTGTTAACCACTTATTGTTCCATGAGAGGAACCTTCCCTCTTATCGCATGACAACTTACTTTGCTTAAGAGCCTTTGGTGAGGGACCTTGTCAAAGGTTTTCTGAAAATCTAAGTACACTATATCCACTGGATCCCCCTTGTCCACATACTTGTTGATCCCCTCAAAGAATTCTAGTAGATTGGTGAGGTATGATTTCCTTTTTCAAAAAAGCATGTTGGCCTTTTCTTTTAATTGTATGGCGATATACCGACCTCATAGAACTGGAAGGACCTTGAAAAGTCATTGAGTCCGGTCCCCTGCCTTCGCAGCAGGGCCAGGTATTGTCCCTGACAGATTTTTGCCCCAAATCCTAAAATGGTTCCCTCAAAGATTGAGCTCACAATCCTGGGTTTAACAGGCGAATGCTCAAACCACTGAGTCATCTTCCCCCCAACAAATTATGTTGATCTCTGTGTCTGACAGTTTTGTTCTTTACTGTAGTTTCAACCAGTTTGCCTGGTACTGAAGTTTAGGCTTACCGGCCTGTAATTGCCAGGATCACCTCTGGAGCCCTTTTTAAAAATTGGTGTCACATTAGCTATCCTCCAGGCATCGGGTACAGAATCTGATTTTAAATGATAGGTTACAGGCCATAGTTAGTAGTTCCGCAGTTTCACCTTTGAGTTCCTTCAGAACTCTTGTGTGATACCATCTGCTCCTGGTGACTTATTACTGTTTAGTTTATCAGTTTGTTCCAAAACCTCCTCTAATGACACCTCAAACTGGGACAGTTCCTAAAAAAAAACAAAAAAACCCAAAAACTGGCTCAGGTTTGGGAATCTCCCTCCCCTCCCCCAGGCCTTGCTGGCTGCAGCAGCAGAGTCCCTCCACCCCTTCCCAGGCCAGGGGTGTGTGCATGGGAGGGGAGGGTAGCAGAGGAGCCATCCCATTGCTCTTTCCGTGCCCTGCTCCGAGGAACAGGCCCATACCTGCTGCTGTGATTGGCTGCACTACCCCAGGAGGTGGGCAGTTGGGGCAGGCAGCCAGTCAATCGGAGGGGCTCTGCCCCCTGCAGAACTGCAGTTCACTACCCAGCTGGAGCATCTCGTGTCATAGCCAGGCTGGCTGCAACCTAGGCTGAGATCTGGCTGCAAAGAGATCATGAGAATTGGCAACAGCAATTGCAAGTTGGTAAGGTCGTGCGGGGATCTGAACGCTGTTGAGCCTCGTCTCCCTCCCGCTGCGTTCAGACACAGAGGGAGGAGCAGGAGCACTCTGAGCAGGTTAAATCTCCGTGGGGGAAACCCGTGTCCATGCTAACGGCATGGCCAAAGTCCCACTCCACCCCGTTATCATGGGTATCGGAATTGGGGCCTGAGCACTGTGTGACTTGAGTACACAGGGCAGAGGCAGGTCTCATGAGGTAACCAGCTCTTGCTGTGCGGGTGTTTGTAGCCCTGCTCCCTTTCCTCCTGAGTGGTTTGTACTCCGCCCCGCTCTCAGTGTAGGTGCCGGCTGCCCGGAGCCGAGTGGCCGGGGTGAAGAAGCTGATCGGAATTCAGGTGCAGTAGCTGAGTCCTTTCTTCTCCTGGAAAAGTAGGTCAGGGAAATGAATCTGCTTGTCAGGGGAGCCAGAGAGAGGGGAGGGGGATTTGAAAAAGGGATAACAGCCCAGGACAATCCGTTTTCCATCTGTCTCCGGTGAAGGGATTGATGCCTTGAATGTAAATTGTAAGGGCTGGCACAGTGGTACCAGTGCCTGATGGCAGAGCATTGGCTAACGGCTTGAGCTGTGGACTGGTAGCCAGGACTCGGCCCGCCCCTCTATCGGAAATAGGGATCAGGCACAGCTAGTGCCTGGAGATGTTACTGCCTGCAGCACTCGCAGATACTGACAGGCAGGGCTGTAACCCGGTGAACTGTTCCTGGGGGCTGGGAGGCAGTGGCAGGCGTTAGAGCAGCTCCACACTGGGTTTGAACTGACGCGGCCTTGCGGAAGGGAATGATGGAGCTGGGAACCCGTCCTGCTGCCTCTCTGGTGTTGAATGCCAATGGACAAGAAAGCAGATCCTTGGGCCAGGTATTTGGGGGCCGTGGAAGGCTTTGTGCTTTGGGGTTCAGGTCCTGCTCACTGGTGACTACCCTGCTTTCCCAACTCCTGAGTATATTCACTTGTGGATATCTCTGTTATGTGGAGCAGCAAAGCAGGCCTCCATCCAAGAGCACAGGGACACAGGGCCTCCAGGCTGGCAAGGACGGGCTGAGGGGCGTGCTCAGCTCTTTATTGGCCATTTGGATTGGCAGGATTTAAAAAGTATGGCTATGCAAAGCAGCAGCTTTCAGTGTCTTTCCCTCCCGCCATGTCCTCTGCCTCCCCTGGGGCAGACAGTGGAGTTTAGCTGTGCCACTGGCCAGCTAGTTTCTGCTAAAGCACTGGGCTGCAGCGCTGAGGGGAACACTGAAGAGAGTTGGTGTGCTGAAAGGAAGCATGGCCTCATCAGTAAACTGAGGACTAAGGCCTAGTCCCACCTCTGCTACTAATTTGCCGTGACCTTGGGCAGGTACTGCGAGTTGGTGCCTCCGGGCTTGTCTACATGACGACTTAGCACCTGGCAAGCCAGAGTGTGAACCTACGGCACGCTAGCTTGGCACGTGGTAACATCTGATATGACCCCTGCTATAGCTCACAAGATATTCCATAGCGTGTTATCACATGCTCCTGTTTCAAACCGCAGTAAGTCGAAGCATGCTGCGTTTTAGTGCGTTGCAGAGTCACACCCTGGCTTGGCGTGCAGTAATGTCTCATGCAGACAAGCCCTCCGCTTTCCTTTCTGTACAATAGGGATTATACTATCTGTCTCAGAAAGCCTTATAAATGGTCAAAGTATAAAGCACTGGAAACCTTTCCGAGCATTGGAAGATGTTGAGGTTTTCTTTGTATCTAAGAATTTTGACAGGGAATCTCCAGACAGTTACAAAGATGGTTAAACATCTTTATGGTTTCCAAAGATGAGTCAACAATGTAACACTGTTGCACCAAAGCAAACAAACCAAAAAAAAGCGAACATCGTTCTGGGATGCATTAACAGGATTGTTGTAAGCAAGATACAAGAAATAATTCTTCCGTTCTACTCCGCACTGATTAGGCCTCAGCTGGAGTATTGTACCCAGTTCTGGGCACCACATTTCAGGGAAGATGTGGACAAATTGGAGAAAGTCCAGAGAAGAGCAACAAAAGTGAGTCAGGGCTAGAAAACATGACCCGTGAGTGAAGAAAGAAAAAATTGGGTTTGTTTAGTCTGGAGAAGACAAGGCTGAGAGGGGACATAACCATTTTCAGTCACATAAAAGGTTATTGCAAGGAGGAGGGAGAGAAATTGTTCTTAATATCTGAGAAGGACAGGACAAGAAGCAATGGGCTTAAATTGCAGCAAGAGAGGGTTAGGTTGGACATTAGGAAAAATTTCCTAACTGTCAGGGTGGTTAAGCACTGGAATAAATTGCCCAGAGAGGTTGTGGAATCTCCATCATTGGAGGTTTTTAAGAGCAGGTTAGACAAACACCTGTCAGGGATGGTCTAGATAATACTTAGTCCTGCCATGAGTGCAGGGGACTGGACTAGATGACCTCTGGAGGTCCCTTCCAATCCTACAAGTGCTGTGATTCCATGAAAGAAACCCTTGAAAGCCAAACATTCAGGAATTTAAATGATCAATGGTAATTCCTCTTGTGGAGTGTAGGTAGTCAGGGTCCAGTGTTATCCATGGTTCCAGCGCCAGATAATCTGCCATGGACCCACTCTTTGCTGAAGTTTTGTGCTTCTGAATCTAAGATTTCATTGAAAAAATCAAGCCTGTATAGTTGAGAAGAAACCTTTTCAGATGGTGATCCAAGTGTAACCAGTGCAGTGCGGTCTGCTTGAGTCTGCAGCTAGCTTAAACTAATGCACTGAAAATGTGAACTTCCTGATTCAGCTCAATGGGATTGTTGACGCTGAAACATAATGACAGTAAATGAAATGTCACTATTAGCGGTTTCACTGTCGATCACTCTGGCAGAAATGTCTAGCTAATTGTGTCCCATAACCCCCAGCTAACTGCTCTGCTGCTCCAGATACCAAAACTTCCAGCTCTGCCCCGACAGCGTCTGTGCTCTGACTGTCCGTCGTCAGTACGAAAATCTATGGCACCCTGTGAACGCTGAGATGGTGCAAAACAAATGGAATTTAATATTGAAATAAAGAGCCCAGGAGCGGCTATACTGACTCTTACTCCGTATCCTGTTTAATTGGGTAAAACTTCCACATGCAAAATTGGTGCGAAGCTGCAGCAAAATCCTAGCTCTGCTGTTAGGGCCCTTGGTCTGGAGGTTCATTGCGGTTTGTTGTGGTGTGCACAGGGCTCTGTGTGTAGACAGCCATACTAGCAGCTCTGGTACTCACTATCTGCTTGAGTCATAGCCCCGACTCTCCGTATGGCACAGGTTAACAGGGGGAAAGGGTTACTTCCCCAAAGAGCGTCAGGGTGTCTGACATGAGAGCTCTTGGAAGTGTGTCTCCGGCAGTTCAGCATATGGAGGGTGGGAGTGTGTCCTGTCAATGCAGTTGCTCTGCATGTGCACTGAGGCCTTGTGCTTGTGTCCGACCACCATGGGAGAACTCTGCTGGTTTAGCAGCTGGAGAAACGTGTCAGAAAACCAGCTAAGCAATTCTCTGAGCATGGTGCTTTGCTGTGGCTGTGGTTAGCCCTGCTCTGGCCTAACCATCCCTATACCTGGCCGGCCAGTCACCTGCCAGACACTTCCCAGCTGCATTAGCTGTGCCTGAGCTTTAGCCAAGGCTGGTGCTTCTAGTGTGCGCTGGGCTGGTTCTGAAATCAGTAAAGCCTTGGAGAAGTAACTACGTTTTTATGAGCAGACTGGACACATGAAATTTGTTACAAATGAAACGAGCAAAACCTAAAACCGCTACTTCTCACATGAAAAAAAGGTCCAGTCATTTGGTTTCCAGCTTGGAAGCAACATATACCAAGAAACCCAGCCCTCGGTGAAATGCTCAGTCTAAGCTGTTGGGCATGAAGTCCAAGTCCAAACCAGATCCCTTAACTTCTGTGTGTCAAACACCACTGCTGGAAAGAATTGGGGAATCCCAGCAATCCACAGTGGAAACGAGCTGTCCGCTCCTGTTGTCCATCCTGTTCCATGCAGGGCTCTTCCTACAGGATGTTCTCCAGCACTTGTGCAGATGACAGTTGGCAGATCTAAGACAAACCTGCTTAGTCGCAACAAGATTGGGGTGTATTCAGTTTCATACTCATTACGTTTGGCTTGGTGTGGCCCTTGATTTTTTTTGCCAGCTCCAGTGCAGAGATGTAGATGCCCAGGCGAGTAGATTCCAGAGATTCGGATGTCTCTTCTCAGTAGGGAAAAAGGGGAGCATTGGGTGGATCACATCCTTCAGCAGTGGCAGGAAAATCACTTGGGTTCTGTGTGATCAGGTCCATAGGCCCAGTGTCAGACCTGGGTCCAATTCATCCCTGTTGTGAGCCCCATGAAGTCAAAGGAATCTGAGTATGAAGCTGACTCTTATAAAGACAGTGAAGCCACCAAACCCTCGTGGGCGCGGAGCGCTACCCTGCGTTTCTGCAGTGCCAAATCCTGCCGTTCACAATCCCTCATCATGACAAAGCAGAGCTTGGTGTGTTCTCTCAGAAACAGCGTTAGGTCACAGAGGTCCTTCCTCTGTAACTCATTCACCGCCCTGCACTCTGGGCAAGATCCTCAGGGAGAAAAACAATCCAGTCCCCTCACCTCCTCACGCTGTCGTCGTCCGCCCCTTCAGATGCCGAGACCTCTTCCCTGCTTTCTCTCCTCAGTTCCCTCACCCGTCCACTCAGCATCGCTCCTCAGGGTCCTTTCCCTCCCAATACCAGCATTCACTGGTCTCCTCCATCACTTCAACCCAGACCGGCCTTGGCCCCTCCTGCCTCTCAAAGTATTGCCCCATTTCCCTTCTGCAGTTCCCTCTGCCAGCGCCATTCTCCACCCTCTCCAGGCCAGCTCCGGCCCTCTACGCTCCACTGAACCGGCTCTCCCTGGGCTCCTCTCAGCCGGCGCTCCGTCCTTGCCTTCCTCATGCCAGTGGCTGCTTGTGCTCTTGAAATCTGCCCTTGTTCAGTTTTGTGCCTTGGTCCTCTCCTAGTTCTCAGAATGCTGCTTGAGAGTGTCATTCTGTGGGGTTCCTTCTCCCCTCTCCTCCCCCATCGTGCTGTCCTTGCTGCCTCCCTCGGCGTTGTCACTGGGTGATCTTACCCCTGTCTTTACACTGCATCTCTCTGCTCAGGACCTGTCTCCCTGGCTGTGAGCCCTGCAATCTGGCTCCCACTGAGCCCATTCCAAATGCTGCTGTCGATCTTCCCCCTGGCTGTCACCCGCTTTCTAATGGTTCCCCCGCCCCCACTGCATCAAACACACAGCCCTGGACCTTGCCTTTAACATCCCTGTAGTGCTTAGCCGGGCTCTACCTAGTCACCCACAGCTCTGCTGGGCCAGTCAGGGCAGCCCAGCCTCCAAGGCTCTCTGGTGGCGTGTGTGCCTCCCCCAGCAGCGCAATTCATGCTTTCTTCCACGCCACCTCCTGGGGGTTGCAAGCCTCTCCATCCAAATCTACAGTTCTACCTCCCGAACCTCCTTCAAATCCTCCTCCTGAAATTCAGCAAAGGCCATCTGAGAACAACTGGGCTGGGCAGGTGCCCGGTTCTGATCACTGCTACCGATTGGCTCATTACGCCAACCACTTGTGCACATGGCTAGTCTGCAGTGAAATACCCTGTTGTTCCCCACTCCTCTTTCCTTCCCATCCTGCTTGTTCATTTCACCCACCAGTTCCGTGTCCTCTTTTAGAGGAAAGCTAAATACCCTCTTGTACACGAGCAACAGGGATTGGCTCATCCAGGCACGTACCACCAGCATGTGCAAATGTGTTACTGAAATCTACAGCTTACAGTTATGTACTTTCCAGCTAATGCACTTGCATCAAGTCAGTGGGCTCCTGCCCCCCAGGTACTCACAGATGTAGACCTTCACCTGCCCTGGGCGTCAGACATGAACAAGGGGATGAATCTCAAGATCTCTGCTGTGTGTGTCTGTTGTCTGACAGGATCCTTGGTTCGTTGGGCCACTGAGCTTCTTTATTGCTTTCTCCTAATTCTAAAGCTGCCTCTCACCAGCTGTGGTGGTAAGTCAGTTTTCCTGAAACGCCAGATCATCTAAACCCAGATTTCCTTCCTGAGATCAATTTCACTGTAACTTGGAATTGGAACAGCCAGGATTATCATCTCGTCCCACCAGGTGAGGTGGGATTGGAATTGCTGCTCTGCTGAGGTCAAGGAAAGGCTGGCTTTGCTTTCCTCACCAGACGCGTCTCTGTTGTGGAGGAAGATTGCTACGGAGGAGATCGAATAAGAAAGCTTTCACAAGTGTTCCTTGCTGCTCTGAGGCTGAAGTCTAATGATAGCTTAACAGAGAGGGGCCAGGCTGACCAAGAATGGTGGCGAGTGAGATATTCATCCTAGATGAATAGCCAGCATTGTGTGCATATTGCCTGAAAAAAATTGAGCTGGCTAGTGAAGAATGCAGCCTCTGAGGTCTGTACAGGACCATGTCCGCTCTCGTAACAAGGGTCAGCTCAGATCCTGTGAGGTAGAACTGTAACCAGTAGCTGAGTCTGGGATTGGTTTCCTTCATTTGCAAATGAAGGATCTGTTATGAGTTGGTGACCTTCGGGAAATTACTTTTCTTCAGTGCCTCTGTTTCCCCAGCTGCAAAGTGGGGGAGAACACTGTAACTTACTAGAGTGTTTGGAGGTTTTAGGCCCTGTCTATTCTCAGACTTGCACATGTTTATTTAAACTGGTTCAGTCACACCGGGACAAACCACGGTGTGGACGCTCTCATCAGTCTAAGCAAGTCTTATCGTGGTTTTGTTTCCACCTAGTCCTATGGCTGTCTCTACACACACTCAGAAACGGCACCACGTAACTTAAATCAGTTTAAAAACTAGTAGCCTGGTGCAAACCCTTGAGTGCACAGTCTTACATTGCTTTAAACCTGATGTATAGCTGGTTAAACAAAAGTGTGTCCACACATGTTGTGCCACTGTTTTAGCTAAATCAGTTTAAAATGGCTCCTCCGGTTATACCAGTACAATATTGTGTGTAGACCAGGCCTGTTCAGTTAAATTAAACCAAAATAGCAACAATGAGGTTACCTAGCTCTCGTACACCTGCTTTAAACTGGAATAAATGTGCCCCTCCCTGTGCACCGGTTTAACCGAATCCATTTGAATCGCACCTTCGGTTCAACTGGTGCAACACTGCAGGTAGACAAGTGCAGTTAATGCTTGTGTAGGGCGCTGTTACTCTGACAGGCTGTGCGGAGGAGCTGCCGCTCTTCATTTCTTCTGGGAGAGGGTAACAAAGATAATGTTCAGATTGAAAAGGAAACAAGGACACTGACCCGGAACGGGAAGATTTGGAATTAACCAGCAAATGCCCAGGGAAGGAGGGCTCGGCCCCCCGCCATGATGCTGCCCCACGTCCCCAGCGTGTGCCTGCGTAGCAGAAAGCTAGTCTCCTGGGTGTGATGTGGCTTGAAAGCAGGGCTGACCTTCAGTCATGCTGCACTCCTGCCAGGCCTGAAGCCTTCAGGCCCCTAGTTTCTTTGTAATGTGCCTGTTAAGCTGTAGTCAGTCTTCAGAGGCCAGGCATGAAGCAGTTGTCAGCAGGACGACGGACTTTGCTTGTTTTGTCATGAAGTGTCTATCCTAGGCTTGTAATTTAGGGGCCAAAATGGAGAGCGAGGAGGCTGCTGTCTGTGCTTCGGTTAGTGGTGATCCAGGCCATGCCAGATAATGTAATGTCACATGGGTGCAGAAGGCAGCACACTTCGGTGACCTCCTGGGTTTTGGGAATCTTGTCAGTTGCCAGTGAAGATGTGCGTCTGGTAGAAGGTGAGACCAAGTGTCACGGAGTGTGGGGGAGTCCGGTCCTGCACCCCTCTTCCTGGGACCCACAGTGACTCTTAGCCAGCCAGTAAAACAGAAGGTTTATTGGACAACAGGAACACAGGTTACAGCAGAGCTTGCAGGCACAGTCAGGACCCCTCCACCGAGTCCTTCTGGGCTTTCAGGGTGCTTGGATCCTAGCTAGGATCCCCTGAATTCCGCCCACACAGCCCCAAGCCCAAACTCAAACTGCTTCCCTCCTGCCACTCCCTTCCTTTTGTCCCCTTCCCGGGCAAAGGTGTTGACCTTTCCCCTCCCTTACCTAGCTCAGGTTACAGGCCCTGGCATCGTCCATCCCTTAAAGTCCTCCCCTGCTCTCCCACTCCCCACACAGACAGTCCCTACTGCATCACACCAAGTCTTAACTGAGATGTCCCATTGCAAGATGACTGGAATCTCTCGGCAGATTGCTAGGATATTGGTGTCGTCACTGGCTAAGCTGGAGGCTGGGGCGTGGACCATAATTAACTCACTGAGTATCCAGGATTTGTGCCTTGCAAAGGATATCCCAGTGCCCTGGGATAACTGCTAAGAGAGAAACTATGGATGTTTTTCGTATCATCTGCTTAGACCTTCTGTTGCTCACTGAACTCCCCGAGGGTCTTGCAAGCTGACGAGGAACCATCTGATGCCTTTTTGAGCATGAACTCTGGTTGCTTCAGAAGAGATTAGTGATTTTGTTGATCATTGATAATAGGCTGTACTGATGCCTCAGAAAGGCCGAGTCAGCGGAATCTGCTCGTCAGACCCGGCAGTGAAATGAGCAAGGCAGCACAGGCAGTAATTGTCTGCATGCCTCACCTGGGAGGCTCCCTGAAGGAAAACTGCCCTCGTTCATTCCTGATAAAGCTCCAGCTCTGAAAGTCCTGCTGCTCCCTTGAGACAGCTGCCTCCCCTCTGTGTCGCAGCCAGAGATGCTTCTCCTCTGCTCTAAAACCCTGACGAAAGGAACTATTTTTTGACAGGCATGGCTGCGTTGCTGCAGGAGTTGTACAATAAATAGTGCAGTACATCTCCATGTGCTGGCTGCAGCCCAAATCTTACTCTTAGCCACTAGTGTACGCGTCTTGCTGTCACTGCATCTGCTCTGATCGTATGAATTTTGTGGCACTGTCCTTTCGTCGAAGACTCTGCCAGCTCAGAGAGTGTGGGTAGCTTAGAAACCTGCTCTCTGGTTGTATGAGTCTGGAATTGTGCAAGCTGGGCATTCCTGCGAGAAGGGGACGTTGCTGTGGCTGCTGGGCTGGAGATGCACACTGGAGCTCATCGTTGGGGGGCTCACCTCCATGTTAAAGATGTGAGGGTGCATTGCAGCACTTGGGGAGCTGCACGTCAGGCACCAGGGTCTGACGTTGACACTAGTGTATATAGGGACAGGAACATGCCAGAGTTCCCAGCGACCTCTTCCTGGCCATGTTTCAGAATCTTCATTCCATCCTTGTCATCTTTGAGCTCTTCATGGGTTTGACACTGTTGGTCCTGTTCCCCTGCTTGACATCTTGACCTTCTTTGGCTTTTGACCGTCTCCTTCTGGTTCTTCAGCTCTTCTTCATCTCTTGCACTTTCTAGGGGCTGGCACGTGGCTTTTGTCCCCAGAAAAGCATGTTGGTTGCTCATTCTGGCCTATGGGAGAATTTGCTGGCATGTTGTGGCTTAAAGCATTTGCTGACCATGTCACAAAGCTGCATGGGGCAGGCCCGGGGCAGTGAATGCAGAGTCAGAACCTTTCTGGAGAGACCATGTGGTGGTTTCATCTAAGCATAGCAGCCTGGTAAGGATTTCTGATGATCTGATCAGCTCCACCTCCACAGAGTGCCCACAGCTCTGACCCCCTGGAGAGCTGCTCTGGGACGGTGATGCGCTGTAGCCAGGGTGCCAGGCTGTCCCATTGTGGACACAGCGCTGTGCTAATCTCGAAAGAGACCAGAAAAGTGACTGGATGGGATGCCGGATTTATTGTCTCCGGTCTTGGCTACACTGGCGCTTTACAGCGCTGCAACTTTCTCGCTCGGGTGTGAAAAAAACACCCCCCTGAGCGCTGCAAGATACAGCGCTGTAAAGCGTCAGTGTAAACAGTGCCGCAGCGCTGCAAGTTAAGCCCCATGAGGAGGTGGAGTACCTGCAGCGCTGGGAGAGCTCTCTCCCAGCCCTGGCGCCGCGACCATCCTCGCACTTCAACGCGCTGCCATGGCAGCGCTCCCGCAGCAGCGCTTTGAAGTTTCAAGTGTAGCCAAGCCCTCAGTGACCTCAGATCAGATTGGCTGAGTTTGCGCATGAAAGGATTTTTTTTTCCTAACTGCCAGCCTTGCTGACACCCCCCCAGAACCTGATTCTGGCTGAGTTCTTTCCTTCCCTTGTATCTCCCCAATAATAAAGATCTTGCTGCTCTGCTTTGGCCTTCAGTTATGCCAGACTTCAGTGGGAGTTTTGCCCGAGTGAGCACTGAGCAAAAGTCGAGTGCTGACGTCTGGATTCGGCCCCAGGGACTGGGGTCTGTTCATTTAGATCCAGAAACAAAGCTGCAGGAGAGCCGTTGTGTGCTGTGAATGGGGATGGAATTGGGACAGCTTGTGGCTGTGCTGGTCCGGGGACTGAGCCCCTGCAGTTGGAGATGGGTGGGGTGGGGCGGCTCTTCTCTAGGAAAGATGTGTGAGCAGCACAGAGGAGAACTTGATGTGTGCAAGGCTGTGATTTCCCCTGCTGAGCAATGGGGCCTCCCTTTACCCCAGTAATCCTAGGTCCTATTCCGGCTCTGGTAGGCTGTCCTTCGTCTAGAGCAGAGCGTTCTCGGAGGGTTGTTAGTGCAGAGCAGCATCAGTGCTTGGCAAGTCCTGCCTGCGCTAAGAGGCGTTGAAATGGGCCGTTTCCCTCAGCCGAAGAGCCAGCCGGCCTGCCAGCAGAAATGTTTGCAAAGGCTGGGGTGAGAAAGCTGCATGTTTTCTGGGTGACTTGTAAGTATGACTTTGAGAGCGAGCCCCTGTGTGGATCAGAGCTGGTGGCACAAGGCAGTGGCCGCCCCATCTGGATCAGGAGAGACTTGGTCTGCCCGCTGCACTGAAGTTGGGAGCTGCAGCAAAGCTTCTAGCTGGAAAGGGTGGTCAGGTCAGTTCACTTCCTAGGCTCCACACGCTGCTTAGCAAAATGCCAGGGAAATCCTACAGAAACTGCAGAGTTAACGGCCGGACCTTTCCCAAGCTGAATGCTGTAGCTGGGGGTGCTTGCAGATATCTGCTTTGGGACAGGGACAATTCAGGAGTGGCTGGAAGGCGGGGACAGTCATCGCATGGGCTTTTGATTGGTCTCCATTCTGCCTTCTATTGCTCTGAGGAAGCAGCATCTGGCATTATTCTGAGAAGTAATTTGGGTGCCCATATCATGACAGGCGTTTGCTCATCTGATCAGCTGTATAGAGCCCAGAGGGGACGGCTCAGTGTTCTAAGAATTAGATGTGAGCTATAGACTCAGATTCTGGCCGGATTTGATTTTAGTCCATTATCTTTGCATGAGTCAGATGCAGCTAAGTAAGGCTAAGAATGCTGATGTTAGAGCCCGGGGAACTTTTTGTAATGTGGGGTCTGTCCTTGGGCAAAATGCACATTCTCAAATTTGTGCACTGCGCACCCAGTCCTACCACAGCCGTGGGCTGATTCCTGCTGTGTCCTTTGGAGGTGGGGCGAGCAGTGCTGTACAGGGTATTCCAGACCAGGATGCTCCATTGCTTTATGTAACGACACGGTAATTTTCGGCATTATTGTCTAGCTCATTCATTATGCACTGTGGTGTACTCCCTCCTCCCCCCTTTGACCATTGCTGCGCATATCACAGAGGTTTGTGCTAATGCTCAGAGCTTTTCCCGGAATGGCTCCAGTTCATTTAGAGCCCAGGAATCTGCATAAGCAGTTCAGATTTTCCTTCCAAGGCGCACTACCCTTTGTTTTCATGGGTGACTGTCCTCTGCTCTTTGCCAAGCCTGTGTGGGTCCCTGGGACCTTCCCCTCCAGGGAGGGCAAAGCTTCCTTAGGAGCAGTAATTGCTTCCTAGGGGAGATCCCTGCCTCCTGATGTGTGAAGCTTTTGCTAATACTCCCTGAGTGCAGCATCACCACCGTGGCTTATGCCTTTTTTTATGCCATCCCCTGCGCTTATGCCCCATCTCGGCTGGCAGAAACGGTGGAGATTTGAAACATGTTCTCTAACTGACAGAGCAGGGTGCAAGCCAGAGGAGGGAAGGGTTGTTATCCACCTGCCCTGCAACCTGGGGTGCCTCTCAATGCTTCGCTGCTGCAGGTCACACCCTGGGTGTCTGTGTACAGCCACAGAGCTCCAGCAGCTCTGACCCCAAACGCCAGCTGCATTCTGGCTCCTGCCAGCCTGGGTTACTGCTCCCAGGGCAACCCCAGCCCACTCCCAGTCCCAGATATCCCCCAAATACGTGTGTTCTGCGTGTCCAGCCCTCTCCTGGGCAGCCCAGCTGTGTTGGGTCCGTTGCCCCTCTCAGGGGATTGGTGCACAGCAGTCTGTATCTCAGCTGGAATTACCCGCCCAGTTCACAACACGAATTGATGAATAAAACGAGTGTATTTAATTGCAAGGCGTGAGCTGTTCAGGAGGTACAAGGAAAGAGGCACTAAAGTCAGAAATGGTTCCAAGAGCAATAAAGATAAATCGCTTACCGAGGCTGAACTTTCCAAGCTGAGCCTGGCTCAAGCTGAAGTCCCTGAGCATGTGTCCAGTAATGCTGCTGACCAAACCCTCTGGCCAGGGTCTGCCCCCAAAGCCCCATGGCTGTTTCTTTCCTGGTCTTGGGTGAACAGGAGAGAGATGGGTGGGGAGAGAAAAGTGGGGGGGTTGCCTCCTCACTTTTAGAGTTCAGCCCCCCTTTGAAATGCATTGTCTTGAGGGTGACCCCTCGATAAAGGTCTTTTCCCCTGAGAGCCAGGAGTTCGGGGTGGGGCGGGGAGGTTCCATGCTGCTGTTTGCTAAGGTCAGATCCATTTGTTCCTGCCCCACCCATGCCCCAGAATGGCCCCCTGGTAGGCGATGGCCCAGCAGCAGTGATGGCAGCTGCCTGGCTGGGTCGACAACTTATCTTTGGGGAGTGGGTTTAGCCCCTCCCCCGACTTGCCTGGCAAACGCCCTTCAGTCATGAGTTCAGCTAATGCTCAGAGCTTTACACAATGTTCCGCCAGCCCTGTCCCCGGGACATTCTTGCCCAGCGAGGTATTAGCTCCCCTGGCGTATTTGTACAAAAATGGTTGCAGTGGTGTGCAGGTGTGACGGCAGGGGGGCGTCCTGTCACACTAACGCAGTCTAACTAGTGTGTTTTAAACCCCACTGCAGGCAGGCAAGTTGTGTTTTAACACACATTGGCTACAACCCAGCTGGCTTTACACGTGTCCATGCGGGTTTTAGAACATGCATGGTAAAGTGTTAGCTAACAGGTTAAAAATACCCCTTTTTGCCTTGTCTAGCTGAGCCCGGAGTCACTTCCTTGCTCTGGGGTGGAATTCCCCCATGGGCTCTCCGGGCTGGCATGAGGCAGGGTGGGCGGATTCAGAGCACAGCGTTGCTGCCGAGGCTCTGTTCTGGCCCTTGCCTAGGGCTGAACGTCATCTCCCTCTGCCCTTGGCAGTTCACACCCCTGCAGTGGCCTTAGCCCCCTGTGCCGGAGCTTTTCCTGCTGTGTCGATTGTTCTCGGCCCTGACTCCACCCACTACTGGCCGGGGGGGCCTGGCTCCGAGTCTTCTCTTTGCACTTCCTGTCCCCGTTCTGCAGGGCAGATGTCTGCGCTCCCTAGACCTGGCTACCTGGCGCTGTGGGAGACGGGGGTGTATTCAGGATGCAGCCTAGGCTCGCTTTCCAGGCCTGGGTTACTCCAGCTCAGCTCGTGAGCCGGTCTCTGCTGCTGCTTGCTCTTCAGCTTCAGCCATGGGCTGGCCCTGCTGGGAGATGCTCAGAAGGAGCTGGGAGGCCCGAGGCAGCCAGGCAGAGGCTGTCTGAGTACAAACTCAGACGTGGAGCTAGCCTGGTTCTTCCCAGCAGGGTCCTTCAAGCTGCCGCTGCGGAAGTGGCAGACGTGTGTATTTCAGGGGCTCTGAGCCTCGCTCCCCTGGACAAATGGGAACAGCAGCCATACCCCTGTGTGGTTCTCTTCCTACCCCTGGCCCTGGATTTAATGGGGACCAGCCCCACGTCCTCTGCTCTGCCCCCTCGCCATGTGCCTGAGCCTGTGGAAACAGCAGCCAGAGCCCACTTCCCTGTGGCCGGCAGTGCAGCCCTAGTCCCTGAGCGCGTCCGGCTGGCGACAGCTGCTGTCGGCGCCAGTCACAGGGCTCCCGTGGGCACTGCAAGGAGGCAGCTGCCTGTCGGCGCGGGGACTGGGACAGTGAACGCCAGCTCTGCTCGCTCAGACGAACCACAGGCTTAAGTGCACTGCTCCCCTCTTCTCAGCCCCTGGTGCTGCAGCGAGGGTCTGAGTGCCCAGGGGGTCGGCAGGGGCAGGGTCTGCCCCACTCAGTGCAGGGGTGGGGAGCATGAGGCTAGTGCTGGGGAGGAAAGTGGGGGATTGGATGTGCTCCTCCAGGCTGTCTGGCCCTTTGCTGTACCAGGGCTCTGGCAGCTGCCTGGCCCCTCGCTGACCTCCGCTTGCAGAGGAATTCATTCGTGGTGCCCCTCCCCCTTGTGAATCACTGGCTCTGTCTTCCTGACAACAGGGTGCTACTCTTTCAGAGGGCAGCCCGGGTCCCCTCCTGTGTGTGCCCCCCCAGCTGGAGTCTCTCCAGGATGCCTGGGCCTTCCAGAGTCCCAGGCCAGGAGGGTCCCTTGGGATCACCTCCTCTGACCCCCTGCCCTGGAGAGCACAGGCCAGAGACCTGCCCCCGGTCCTGGAGCAGAGCCTTTAGAGAGAGCGAATCTGGACTGAGAAGTGGCCAGTGATGGAGAATCCACCGGGTCCCTGGTAAGTTGTCGATGGCAGGCTGTCCCCCAAGCACGTAAGTGTTTTCCCCTTTCCCTCCAGGGGCACAGAGGGGCCTGAGCTGCTTTTCCTCTGCAGAGCTCGAGCCCTGGGATTCCCTTGCACTCTGACTCTGCGCCGGAGCCGTGGCTTTTCCAGCCAGCTGGGACTCATTGAAATCCCTGTCAAGCCTTGTAGAAATCAGCCAGAAGGCTCCCATCACTGGGGAACAATTACAGTCACTCTCTTAGCCGGGACTCCTGCCTTAGGGGCGCAGCAGTTGCCAGATGGGATCAGAGCAGTGGTCCGTCTAGGCCCGTCTCTGTTTCTGACACTGGCCAGGACCAGCCATGCCTACTGCAGAGAAAGGTGCAAGAAACCCTCTGGTGGAGGATTGACTGGCCTGCCCCATGGGCTCTGTCAGTTTCAGGGCTGGCTTCTGCATGGCCGCAGGAGGATTTACACGACTTCCACATGCTGATGTAGGCAGGGCGTTCTCCTTACGCAGAGCAGGGGCCAGCCATTGCTGGGTTCTGCTCCACGTTTGTCCTCGCTGATATCTTGAGTTCCTCGGCTCCAGGGCGCTGGGCTCTGTCATTTGGGTCAGTTCGGGGGAGACCAGCCTCAGAGTTGATCCTGGCTGGAGAACTGGGGGCAAGTACTAGCAGGAGCAGGGGAAGTAGTAAAGAGGCAGGAGTTAGAGAACTGCTGTTTGTAATCTGTCTAGCAAAGAGAAGAGGGATTTGCAACACTGGTGAATGACAGTTACCTTGTGCAAAGCGCTAATGCTGAAGGCAAGGTGTGCAGCGGGGCCGTCCCCGCAGGCAGGCATCCCATCCCCAGAGTGTGATACCAAAACCCTGAGAACCTGGCAGTTACTGCCTGGGAAGTCCAATGTAAATCTTTGGTGAAGTAAAGCCATAACTATGAAGAAGGACAAGTCGCTAACCTGCCAGTGATACGTGTCCCATGAGCACCGAGCAGCCTTGGGCTTTGCAGAGAAAATCACACGAGGCAGACTGGAGCCCCTAGAATACAACAGGCTACAGTCCCACTTCCAGGGCTGTGCATTAATGTCCCAACCCACAATACAGCCAACCTTCTTCCCCACCCAGGCATGAACCCAGACTCTGAAAACAGAGCATCCTGCCTTCCCGAGAGACAGCGCAGCATGGGGAGAGTCCCCGGGCAGGAGCTTCACAGAGTGAATGAACACAGATGGGAAATAGAATGGGGGAGAGGGGAGGTCAGGCCTCTAATCAGCATGAAAAAGGGGGAAGGCCAGGAGCGGCACCAGGGTTTCCGACGCCCTAGGTGGACGGCCATTTCGCCGCCCCCCCGCGGGTCCGGTGGACCTACCGCAGTCATGCCGGCGGACGGTCTGCTGCTGGAAAGGCTCCGGTAGAGCTGCCGCAGTGATGCCAGTGGGCGGTCCGCTGGTCTAAAGGCTCCGGTGGACCTGCCGCAGTGATGCCGGTGGACGGTCCGCTCCTGGAAAGGCTCCGGTAGAGCTGCCGCAGTGCTGCTGGTGGGTGGTCTGCTGGTCTAAAGGCTCCGGTGGACTTGCCGCCGGCATGACTGCAGTAGGTCCACCGAACCCGTGTGCCACCCCCCTGGCAAAATAGCTCCCCCCCCAAATTCTGGCGCCCTAGGCCATTGCCTAGGTCTCCTAAATGGTAGCGCCGGCCCTGGGGAAGGCAAATGGAGAGATGTTTTCTATGGCACTCTCCAAAATCCCATGGGGCAGAGAAGAGAGAGGCTTCTGTAGCTGTGAGATTTCCTAGCCAGGAGTGCTCAGATGTCTGTGCTTCATAGATTTAATTGTAAAGCCAGAAGGGACCATTAGATCATCTAGCCTGACCTTGTGTATAATACAGGCCAGATAACGTCACCCACGTACTCCTTTATTGGCTAAAGCATCTTCCAGAAAGGCTTCAGTCTGTCTCTGAAGATCCCCAGAGATGGAGAATCCACCAGCCCTTGGGAGTTTGTTCTGGGAGTTGGTCACTGTTAAACATTGGGGCCTGATTTCTAACTGGAATTCGTCTGGCTTCAGCTTCCAGCCACTGGTTCTTGTTCTGCCTGTCAGGGCCAGACTAAAGAGCCCTTCAGCACCTGACATTTTCTCCTTCACCGTAATCAAGTCGCCTCTCAATCCTTTTAATAAACCAAAGTGTGCTCTTTCCGTCTCTTACTAGAAGGTATTTTCTCCAGCCCTTGATCTATTCCTGTAGTGCTTTCCGGCACCCTCTCCAATTTTTCTACATAAAAAACCTGGATGCCAAAACTGGACACAGTATTCCAGTATCTGTCTCCCCAGTGCCGCATACAGAGGTAAAAATCACCTCTGTATCCCACTCACTCCTCCCGTTTGTTCATCCAAGGATCACATCAGCCCCTTTCGCCACAGCATCGCACTGGGAGCTCATGTTGAGTTGTCTGTCCACAGTGAGATCCCAGCTCCTTTTCCTTGCAGGGCCGGCCTACGTTCCTTGTTTGCAGATGTATAACTTTGCATCTGACTGTATTAAATCAGATTTTGTTGGCATGGGCCCGGCTTCCCAGGCAATCCAGATCATGCTGTATGACTGAGCCTTGTTCTCGTCAGTTTTGACCACTCTGCCAATGTGTCATCTGCAAATTTCATCAGCAGTGATTTTTATATTGGCTTCCAGATTATTGATAAAAATATTGGGGAGCACCAGGTCTAGTGCTGATCCCTGCTGAACCCACCAGGAAACAGTCTCATGTAAGGATTCCCCATTGATAACTGCTTTGGGGATCCGCCATTTAATGGGGCTTCACTAGTATTGTATAATGCTCATTTTTTTGATGGAGCATTGGATGATGCTAAGTCAAAGGTCTTACCAAGGTCTCTGTATATTACATACGTGCAACTGCCTTGTCATCGCATCAAAGAATGAAGTCAGGGTTGTTTGCCGATAACTATTTTAATAAAACCGTGTGGACTGGCATTAATTATTGACTGAATCCTAGATTAGCTTTTCCATTATTTTGCTCAGCGTTGCTGGCAGGCTCACTGGCCCCTAGCTCCCTGGGTCAGCCTGCTGAGGAAGTCTATGAAGCCTGTCAAGTACACGCCCAGGGCAGTGAGTCTGCCGCTGAAATGTAAAGCCCGCAGAACGTACAGATCTGGGAGAAAGGCAAGCGATGCTGAAAGAACCTCCTAGTATTTAGAGCCTGTGCCGTCTTCTCCAAAATGGCCAGGGTTCAAAAAAGAGCTAGATAAATTCATGGAGGACAGGTCCATCAGTGGCTATTAGCCAGAATGGGCAGAGATGGTGTCTCTAGCCTCTGTTTGCCAGATGTTGGGAATGGGTGACGGGATGGATTGCTTGGTGATTCCCTGTTCTGTTCATTCCCTCTGGGGCACCTGGCATGGCCACAGGGAGAGGGATCTCCTAGCAATGAGGGATTTCAGGTTCCCATTGGTGCTTTTGGGCAGAGCCCTCCACATCTTCCGCGGAGTGACAAGCTGATCACCTTCTGGCGCTGTTGGATGCCCTGTATCTAAGCGCATGACAGACCAGCAGGGCTGAGTTCGCAATGCTCTGGAGCAGTGCAAGGCTGGAAAGCCTCGTCTGGGAGCTCCAGCCCTTCCAGTTGTGAGGCCCCAGCGTAGCTGTGTCAAGGGCACTTAGCCCTGCCCTGCAGCACTCCCCGCTGTCCATTCCCCAGCTCTTCATGCACCCTCCATTCCAGCCTGTAGCCACTCCTCCCTCCCATGGCGGGCACACAACACACCGGGTTGGAGGGGGGGCTCAGGGCAGCCTGCTCTGGCCCCAGGGAGTGCCGGGCTGGGGTCCCTGTGCTCCTGGCTCAGCCAGGCCGGGGAGCATGAAGCTGCCCCAGGGAGCAAGCAGAGGCGTAATGTCTGAATGGGAATATTTGTCTTGTTAAGTCCCAGATCAGAGTGGATTTAAGTGCTTTAGTTTATAAATAAACGGGCCTGGCAACAAGATAGCTTTTCAGAGGGCTGGCAGCAGCCCTGCTTGGGAAGGATCTCTCCGCCACACGGCCTGTGACTTCCTGTCACACCGTAATCCCTTAATCCTACTCTAGCTGTTAATGTTCCTCCTTCCCTTTCTGCTCTGATCCGCTTTCTCCGGGGACAGGATGTGAATCCCCCCGCTCCTCAGCTGAGTGTGTAGGCGGCTGCGGCTGGCCGCCATCCCGGCTACCATCTGGACGCCTCGGACCATGCGGCAGGGCCCTGGGGATGGTGGTGCCTGAGTGTGTCCCATTCTCTCTGTCTTACAGGCTCTGCAGCCTGCGTCTGAAGAAGCTCACTGTGCTGAGGGAGCTGGACAAGGAGCTGAGCTCAGTGGTCATCGCTGTGAAGATTCAGGTGAGCCGCTGCCCCAGTGCAGCGCTTGGGGTGGGCGGGCTGGTGCTGCGGGTGTTTTCTGCCCTCGTTCCCCTCTGTTAGCGCCGCTGTCGAGTCCCCGGGAGCAGGGTGAGCCCTGGTGCCAGTGGGACCAGCTCTCCCAGAGGTCAGTGGTAGCCGCTCTGCCGCTTGCTCTAGAGCTGAATTGGTGGCCAGGCCTGTGATGCGGGGCTGGAACCGGTCCTTTCCCCATCGCCCTCTCCCCTTGCTCGAGCATCCGCTCCTGTCCCTTGGAAGGTGGGAGGCAGCCCAGTGCGGGCGTTCCTTGGGCTGGTGAAAACAGCAGCCTCCGGGAAGGAGGCCCTAAGGGGCTGGATCTGAGCAGAAGGGCTCTCTCGGCTCCTGTCTCCAGGCGTAGAGAGGGATGCCTGGCTGCCAGTGCTCAGGGTTCCACAGGCAGAAACCTCGGACTCCAGGTAGCCCTTCTCCTGCATTCTGGAGCCTTGGCTGGGCTCCTCCCTGCCTTCTGCTGCATCCTGCACCAAGGAAGGACTGCGGCATGCTGCCAGCACTCCCCAGGGCAGTCACAGGCCCAGCCAAAACTAGCTAGTGTGCCCGTTGCCTCTCGGTCCCCCACTGGGCCCTGGAGAGTGACACCTCCACCCCCACCCCCAGAATGGCCTCTTCCACACGTATCTGGTTCTGGCACATCAATGGACCCCTCTGTCTGTGTGGGACGCCTGTGATGATGCTGATGCTTGGCCCTGGACCCAAGAGACTCTGCTCTGCAGCTACCTGGATAGCATCTGGAGGGCAGCAGAGCTGGGCAGGAAGCACCTGGGCTGCCTGAACACCTCGACTCAGTCCTGCTTTGGGGCCTTCCATCTGGGGCTGTCCAATGCATTATACTGGGCCTCCCGAGCCCTAAGAGCTCCCTCCTTTCCTGTAGCTGCGCTGTGCCCTGCAGACGGCTCTGCACGACCAGCAGGGACACAGGGAGGGAAGGAGCTGGACTGCAGGGGATGTTCTAGGGAGGCAGGATGTAATGACTGGTGCCCAAACACCAGGGGAATGCTCTGGTTCTGGGGAGGAGAAAGCTCCCTTGGGTCTCTGGTGGTGCTGAGTGGTTAGGGTAACCTGTCACCGGATCGGGAATGGCTGATAATGACCACCGGAGCCAGGGGTTCGAACCCCAAACACAGTGTATAGCCCTATCCTCCAGCAGGCAGCCCCGGGTCTGCTCCTCCCTCGCACAGCCTGGCACGTGGAGAAAGGCTTACTGAATGCAACTGCCATGGGGCTGCTTCTCATCCCAAGAGAATGACACTGCTCAGCCCGCCTGCCTGGTCTGTCTTAGGAACTCCTCGCTCCAGCCGGTGTGAGGAGCAGGAGGAGAACGGGGGAGCAATGCTGTGTGTGAGAGGGAGAGAGACCAGCCTGGTGGAGGTGATTTTTCTTCCTCCCTACAGCCTGTGCGTGTGTGTGATCTCCAGTCCCAGCCTCCCCTATTTGTTGGCGTGGATGATCCTGCTGCCTTCTCCTGTGAGATGGGAGATCCATCCTACCACCTCTTCTTTCTCACAGGGAGCAGGGATCTCTCTCCTTTTGCTGTGTCACACTCGCACAGATCCAGGAGGCATGTGTCATCCTGCCCCCTCCCCTTCTGGGTGTGTGAGAGGGATCCTCCCTTCCTAGGGTGCACAGAGACCCCGTGATCCTGCTGCCATCCCGAGCAGCAGTCTCGGATGGAAGGGGCTCTTGTCGGGAAGCTGTGGCTGCCATGGGAAGCAGGGTGGGGCGGGGAGGCCAGAGAGCTCTTTGTGCTGCAGGCATTAGGGTTTAAAGCTGGATTAGCGGAGGACGCCTGGATGTTAATGCTGCTCCAGAAGGGAGGGCTGGTTGTGCCTGCCCCACTTGCCCTCCAGGATCCAGCCCGGAGCTGTAGGAAGTATGGGGCACCGGGGGGCCAGACAGCCTCTCCAGTCCTGGCCTCTCAAGTCAGTTCTAGCATCCAGGGTTTTAGTCCTGGTCTCGGTGCAAATACTCACCTTATGCTGTCTGAGACTCGACTCGGGAGGTATTGGGGGTTGTTAGCGTTGCTATAAATCGCTACCAAGCCTTCCAGGAGACTTGAGAGCACTGCCCCTGCCACAGGTGCTACCCAGGGGAGTAGCTGAACTGGGCAAGGGGCTGGTGGTTGGGGGGCACAGCATTCACAGTTAGGAGGAGCTGAGACTGGGCTAGGCTGCTCTGCTAGCACTCTGCTGGTGTGACAGGAGACCCGAGAAAGCGGAGCTCCTTGCAGGACTGGGCTTGGCCAGGGGCTGAGAGGGGCAGGCAAGGCTGGCGAAGGCTGGAATCCCCTGGGTGGCTAACTGCATGTGACCTCTGTAGGGCTCTCCTGCCCCGGTCGCCTTTGTTACTCTAAGTGCCGCATGGGCCATGAACCCTCCCCGCTCTGTTCCCTTTCACTACATTCCCCAGCCTTGCCCTCGCTACGCCAGAGCCGCAGAGCTGAGCAGTTACCCATGTGCAGCCTGACCCAGCTGGACACCGCTCAGTAGGACCTATATTTATTCTCACATGCTGTTATGTTGGGTCCTGAGCGCTGCCCTGTGCTCCCCCTGCCCTCATGCCCAAAATATAGATGTTGGCAAGCCAGGGACTGATCACTGGAACCAAGGCTGTCCTCTAGAAGCAGCTCTTCTGTGAGGTCCTCACTGCTTGCCGATACTCAGTCTATAATGGCATTGCTGCTTGTTGGCTTGGTGAAGAAACCTGACCGCGATTGTGTCCAGGAGTGTCTGGGTGCTGCCTTCATTAGTCGCACTTGTCCTCCAATCAATATCTGGGAAATTAAAATCTCCCATAATCACCCAATTCCCAGTAGTATTTATTTAATTAAAATGTTAGTGGTTTCTATTGGATCCTGGGGTGTGTTGCAGACTCCAGCACTATCCCAGTGGAGCCTCTGTTACCTTTCTTCTTCAAAGTGATTTTGGCCCCAAGAGATTCTGTTTGATCCATTCCATCATTTCTAGTTTCTTTACATAGACTCATAGAATATCAGGGTTGGAAGAGACCTCAGGAGGTATCTAGTCCAACCCCCCCTGCTCAAAGCAGGACCAATCCCCAGACAAATTTTTGCCCCAGATCCCCAAATGGCCCCCTCAAGGATTGAACTCACAACCTTGGCTTTAGTAGGCCAATGCTCAAACCACTGAGCTATCCCCCCCCGTCTAGCTTGTCATTAATATATTAATGTCATATTAATGTCATTAATAATATATTTTCCTCCCACTCAGCATTCGAATCAGGTGTGGAGACTCTCTGAGTACCTCCCAACCGCCGCCTCTGATTTCCTGGTTTAAAGCTCTTTTAATCAGTTGTGCCAGCCTCCATCGCAGAAATCTATTTCCCTCCCTGCTCAGCTGGAGTCCATCCCATGGGAACAGTCCCCAGTCCATGAATGCCTCCCAGTGGTCAAACATCCCTAAGCCTTCCTTATAGCACCACTGCCTGAGCCGTCTGCTGATCTTTACAATCTCATCTCACCTTTGCCCCCTCAAGGGACAGGCAGAGCCCCACTGAAGATCACCTGAGCCTCCATTTCCTTAAGTGTCTTCCCCAGCTTGGCAGAGTCTCCCCTGATGCATTCCAGCAAGACTCTAGCTGTGTCATTTTCCTATGTGAAGGACAATCAGTGGCTTTTTTCCTGTTCCCATGAGATCCTCTTCAGCCTCAGGTCCACATCCTGTCTCTTAGCTCCCAGCAGACAGCGCACCCTTCTGTTCTCCAGATTTGCTCTGGTGCCAGGCTTGTCTGTTCTCAGACCTGCCACTTCATCCTGGTGTTGGTGCAGTTCTTCAGCCTTCCTCTTCCTGTTCTTTCTGGCTGCACGTCCTTTTGTCTTGTCTTCTTCCTTGCAATCTTCTGCAAGTTGCCCTGTATCGTCCTGGGGCTTTGAATTCTGGCTGTCTCTATTGACGCTTCCCCTCATCTTGTAGTTCTAGCTGCTCTTCTCTTATTTGCCCTCCTGCCTTCACTCCCTGCCTGCTGTGCCCCATCTTCATTTTCTGAGTCAGCAAACCTGTTCCTGACTCCTCCCTCTCCTTCACTAGCTGGTCTTTTCCTCTGCCTGATTCTCATAGTCACATGCTTTCACTGGCCACTTTCCTCACCCAGCAGCCTCCCCTCAGAGTTCTCCAGTCCAGCCTGCATTTGCAAGTCTTGACTTTTCCCTTCAGCCTCCTCTCGCTGTCCCTTCATCATCTGCTCAAATCCCCTTTGAAACTCAACATAGTTCCACCCTGCATCTCCAGACTTCAGATCTCCTCTTCCCTCAGCTCTCTGTCAGCACTTGATACAAACAAAGCTCTTTTTGGGTACCTGCTCCTGGAGAATGTGCATCCTGCAGCTTCCACATGTGGCCACCTTCGTCTCTTCCATTCCTTGGGTCACCACCACGGCTGTCTCTGTAGCTGTCACAACCTTCCTACCTAAGCTCCTGCTGTGACGAACTGGGAAAGTTCTTAATGTTTTCTCTGAATACTATATTGGTGCCTCAGTGTCCCCATGGCAGTTCTTAAGTATCTGGCAGAGCAATGGCCAGTGCACCTAAATGCCTGACACTCTGTCTCCTAGCAACTGATGGCCTGGGCCCCTCCTCTGCAAAGGTGCCAGCTGAAGGTGTTGGAGACAAGGGGATCAGGTGACCTCCTGGCCCGGGAAAGGGGCTAAGCAGAGAGGAGGGGCTGAGGGAGGGGTTGTTAGTCTGGAGCTGGCTGGGGTCAAGGGTGGAGGGCAGACCTGGGGGTCTGGCTCACTGCCCCCCAGAATGGACCCAGCCGAGGGGTCCAGTTCGCTGTATCTACAAGCTCTGTTTTAGACCCAGTTCCTGTCATCGAATAAACCTCTGTTTTACTGGCTGGCTGAGAGTCACGTCTGACTGCAAAGTGGGGGTGCAGAACCCGGTGGCTTCCCCAGGACCCCGCTGGGGTGGACTCGCTGTGGGAAGCGCACGGAGGGGCAGAGGATGCTGAATGCTCCAAGGAGAGACCCAGGAGGTGAAGCTGTGTGAGCTTCTTGCCCTGAACAAGTCTGCTCCAAGGGAGAGGAGGCTCCCCAAAGTCCTGCCTGGCTTGGTGGGGAGCAGTTCCAGAGCATCGCCCGGTGACTCCGTGACACCTGCTAAGGGAGAAGAAGAAAAGTCCAGCATGCTAAGAGAGGCAACCTTCCTAGATCAGCATGGTTTGTGCCAAGTCCCCCGGGAGCTTACTGCATGAAGCCAATGATTTCGGGAGGCACCTTACCCTACTGCAACCCCATTCAAGTCAGCAGGGGATTGTGCTGGTGCCAGTGAAGTCATGTGAGAGTTGGAGTGATTGGGTCAGAGAGCTAGCTGCTAATGGCATTGAGTGTTACGAGTGACACTCGGCAATCCTAGAAGGACAAGTAGCCTTAGTGAGTATTAATTGGCCCTGGCAGCTGACTCCAACAGTGCTTTGAAACTGGGAAAAAGGAATGTTGGGTAACAGATGCAAGATGCCAGTCAAGAGATGCAAGGTCTGCATTCAGCTGTGGGCTGGCCAATCGCCCCTCAGGCTCTCTAGGATTGAATTTCATCTGGATTCTACTACCTCCCGCCTGCATGGCATCCAGTCGCCATCAGTACCTGGCCCTACCCTTGCCTGCTTAGGCAGAAGAACTAACTAGATCTGCAGACCGACAGAGCCCAAAATGGTACTGCCCCAGGATAGTTCCCAGTGGCCCTGCAAAGCCTGCGAGATGCCTGACCTCAGTCCCTGCCACATGCTGCCCTTGACCCGTGAGCAATGGGACAGGGGCCTCGGTTGGAAAAGGCTCCAAGACAGATGGCACCGAGGGCACAGCAGCAATGATGGACAGTGCTTAGGTTCCGGAGGCACAGTAATAAGACCCCTCTTGTGGTGCAGTCGAGAACAGACGCTGCTTTGTGGCTGTTGATGTTGCTCCTCTGAGAGCCCATGACCAGCTCCTTCCACTGCTTGAGCTCCCACGTGTAAACTGGCACCTGTGCTGCGCTGGAGAAATGACCCATGCAGCCAGAGCTACCGAGGAATTGTGATCATCACTGGGTAATCCCGTCAGGAACTGTGGGCCCCCCAGTGTGACACATTTCTCTGACTAACAGGGCCAGTAAATAGGCAGAGATTGTCTAACCACTGGTCTGAAAAGGGGATTGAGGAAAGAAATTCCCATGGCCTTTGAGAGAACACAGAGAAAAATCAGTGCCTTGGGTGACACCGCCCCAACCCACCCTGGATGGAGGAAGGTGTGTTGGGGCCGGGGCCAGCCACTGCCTTATTTACAACCTGCATCGCTAACACGCTGCTGCATCCAGCACAAAATGCTCCCCGGCGTTACAGAATTAACTGGATGCCAGGGAAGAGGGAAAACAGCTCATTAGCTGAATTTGCAGATGATACTTAATGAGGAGTTGTCAGGGGAATGAAATGATAATACAAAGAGAGCTAGCGTGGTAAGAACTCTGGGCAGAGAGCGCAGTCAGAGTCATCCTTAAAAAGCTGCTGCTGATCCATCTGGTGGGGGAGCTGCAAATACCGGCCCTCCCTGGGAGGGAGAGGAATGCGCCACCGGCTCTGGGTGTAAGGAGGCGAGGCGATGGAACCAGCAAATAATTCTCTCCCTGTTGCAGCCTCTGGAGCATACCCAGAGCGTGACCCTCTTGCTGCCCGAGCCTCTCCCTGCACAGGCGAGCACAGCCCGCACTCCCAGACAGACACCATCCTGCTGTGGCATTGCATCCTCACTCATCGGATGCTCAAGACAGGCTGTTGAATCCCTTTTTATTTAAATGACCTTATAGACAAAAGGGCCCATCCCAGCTGCGGACTGCAAGTTAACTGGGCCAATTCTAACCTGTCAGGAGTGACCAAAAGCTTATGGGTGTTGGAGACCTGTGTGATTTAGCCTGGGGTCTCTGTGCAGTGGGAAGGGCTCCATTGCAGGTGGCCCTGATCACCACTGGGCTAGTGTGGACTGCGGAGAGGCTAGGGAGTGACCTGGCTCATTCTGGAGGTGAGTCAGGGTGAGTGGCATCGGGAGGGTACGAAGGGAGGCCGCCCTGCTGCCGTCCATCTTGTATCTGTTCCATGGACGACCAAGGTCTCCTGCGCTGCCCATCCAGTACCGGAGGTGGTAATTACACGCCCTCAACAAAGTGCTTTGTATAGGCTCCGGCTCAGTGTTGGCAGGCTCTGGGGAGGCCAGGCTGCTTAGCGGGATGCATCTAACAGTTGCCTTGAAAAGTACAATCTGTGCTGCCTCCTTCCCGAGCATCCTCTCCCTGCTGCTGCTTCCATTGTGCCCATTCAGGACCAGGATTCTCCTGCATTTGCCATGCTCTCTGCCTCCCTCTCACTCCCGCAACAAGAAGGCATCTCTGGGGAGCTTTGCCTTTTTTCCTTTCTCTGTTTTGTCTGTTACTGCTTATTATTTGCTCTCCGTCTGACTGCCAGCATTGCTGGTTTCTGTATGGGCCTCTACAATCCATCTGTCCCTTCTGGATCCATCTGATCTGATGTCACCTGCACCAGAAACCCTAGAAACCAGAACCTCTGCTGCTGCTTGGGGAAGGAGAATTGTGCAGTGGCTAAAGCAGAACTCTGAGGAGTCAGCTTTTCTTGGGGAAGGCATTTTAGATATTGGCTCTGTGCTGCCAAGTCAAGCCAGTGCTGCTGTCCTACCTCACTGGATCTCTTGGAAGTGCTTTCAGAGCCTCAGCTGCAAGGATGCAGTTGTCATCTTCTCCTGAGTCCCCTCTCTTCTGCTGCACCCTGGCACTGGGGTTTCTCCTAGTTCAGGTAGGTTCTGTTCGCCTCTGTGCTGAGAAGCTGCCTGGAGGCCCTCCATGGAAGGGAATGAGGAATAGGCTGGTCAGTGACACGTTTATAGCCTCGAAGGGAAGTGTTGGGCTGCTGCTTTGACCAAGCCAGGGAGCTGGAAAGGGGGTTGGGGGTTGAAGGGTTTTTCTGTCTGTGCATGCGCAACTCCAACCCTGTGTGGCCTGGAAAACCAGGACCGCTGCAGGGGCCCAGAGAGATGGACGGGGGTTGGAGTCACTGCGTTGGCACCCATTCACCCTGTGACTAAACACTTGGGAGAAGAGAGGGTGCAGACACCCTTTCATGTACAGCATGAGAGCTGACGGGGCCTGGAAGGGGGCCTTGAGCAGCACCTGGGCGCTGGTCTCTATTCAGACTTTCACTGCAATAACAAAACGTGTGACTGAACCCCTCTGAATGATTGGGGTGCAGGTTGGCACAGAGACACGTACTGTGGGAGGAAAGCAGCCAGCGCCTGTTCGGACAGACGGGTACCGGAAAGCTATACCGCTCTGTGCACTAGATCCTGGGGCTGCAGACGTTCCCACAGTGCCACCAAGAGGCCATGCAGCGGCACAGCCCGGGAGCACTGTGGTGAGTAGGTGCCACAGAAAGTACCACCCAAGGGAGCCAGAGCGACAGTACCCTGCAGTCCTCTGGTTGGCCAAGTGCCCTGTTTAACCCCGGGGGTTGCCCGGACAACCATACAGGGTTGTGACCTGCTGTGACATCAGACTTCGCTTGTTGCCTGATCTCCGGTCTCTGATCCCAGACTGACTCTGACTGGCCTGACTCCTGTCTCCTGCCTCTGGCCTGGTTCTACCTCTGGTCTCCGACTCCATCCTGACCCTGATTCCAGCCTGGTTCTATCTCTGACCCCAGCCTGACCCCAACCCTGCCTCTGGCCTGGTTCTACCTCTGACCTCTGGTCTCTGATCCCAACCCTGCCTCTGGCCTGGTTCTACCTCTGACTTCTGGTCTTTGACCCTGGCCTGATCCCAACCCTGCCTCTGGCCTGGTTCTGCCTCTGACCTCTGGTCTCTGACCCTGGCCTGACCCCAACCCTGCCTCTGGCCTGGTTCTGCCTCTGACCTCTGGTCTCTGACCTCAGCCTGACCCTGCCTCTGGCCTGTTTCTACCTCTGATCTCTGGTCTCCAACTCCATCCTGACTCTGACTCCAGCCTGTTTCTACCTCTGACCTCCAGCCTCTGACCCTGACCTGACCCCAACCCTGCCTCTGGCCTGGTTCTACCTCTGACTTCTGGTCTTTGACCCTGGCCTGATCCCACCCTGCCTCTGGCCTGGTTCTGCCTCTGACCTCTGGTCTCTGACCCCAACCCTGCCTCTGGCCTGGTTCTGCCTCTGACCTCTGGTCTCTGACCCCAACCCTGCCTCTGGCCTGGTTCTGCCTCTGACCTCTGGTCTCTGACCCCAACCCTGCCTCTGGCCTGCTTCTACCTCTGACCTCTGGTCTCTGACCTCAGCCTGACCCTGCCTCTGGCCTGTTTCTACCTCTGACCTCTGGTCTCCAACTCCAGCCTGACCCTGATTCCAACCTGTTTCTACCTCTGACCTCCAGCCTCTGACCCTGACCTGACCCCAACCCTGCTTCTGGCCTGGTTCTACCTCTGGTCTCTGAACCAACCCTGCTTCTGGTCTGGTTCTACCTCTGACCTCCAGTCTCTGATCCTGGCCTGGGCTTGACCCTGCTTCTGGCCTGGTTCTACCTCTGGTCTCTGACTCCATCCTGACTCTGATTCCAGCCTGGTTCTACCTCTGACCTCTGGTCTCTGATCCTGGCCTGGGTCTGACCCTGACCCTGCCTCTGGCCGGATTCTACCTCTGACCTCCAGTCTCTGATCCCATCCTGACCCTGATTCCAGCCTGGTTCTACCTCTGACCTCCGGTCTCTGATCCCGTCCTGACCCTGATTCCAGCCTGGTTCTACCTCTGACCTCCAGTCTCTGACCCCAGTCTGACTGTGACCCCAACTCTTGCTTACTAAACCTGGCTCTTGTGATTCCTCCAACTCCTGCTCAGCAACTATAGTCCCTGAGGTGCAGATCCTAGCTGAGCTGTGCTGAACACTAGGCCAGACAGTCTACGCACCAGTCCCTTACGCAAACTGATGTTAGCCACATCCATTCCCAAACAAGGCCTTGTCCACCAGCTGTGTGGACATTCTTATTTCACTTTAAACCAAGCTCAGGAACGTGGCGAGGTTTCTGCTGCCTTAGCTGGAGGCTGGGTGGACACCACGGGGCTCTTCTGCCTCTCTTAGACGCTGCTGAGCAGGAGGCATGGAATGGGGGCGCTCCTGGGTGTTTGAATGTCACTTCCAGCTCACAATGCAAGCGATCTGCTTTGAAGAAAGGTTCTTTGATATACTCCGTGGATTAACATGATTTTAAAACTAATTAAAAGAGTATTACCAGCAAAGGGGATAAGAGTTTGGACAGGCATGTATTAGAGCTGCTAATGCCAAGCGAGAAGTCCCTTCAGCTGCACTAATCCACTTATTTTCACAGCAGAAGTGAAACAGGGTGCAGTTAATCTTGCTGGTTGGGGAATTTTTAGCAGAAGGGGGTCTGAGTAGTGTTTGATCTGTGGGACCTGACTTACATTGATTCTGTAAAGTTTAATAGGTTCAGTTAGGTTTTGCTTCTTCTGTCCTCTTTGCACTTCCCGCTAGGCTGAAGAGAACCTCTGTGAACTGAGGAGAGCTGGGGGGATCTGCTAATGCAGCTAATGGTTGTAAATCAGAGAGACTTCTCTGCAGTGGCAGAGTGGTAGCCAGAGAAAGGAATCAGCCTAAACTCCCTGTGTGCAGAATACCCCAGGGTGGCTCAGACCCTGCCAGCTACATGTGCTGACATATTCTCCTCCAGGGGGAAAGGACATGAGCCAGCCAGTGTCACCAGCTGTTGGACTGGTTGAAATAGAGGGCGCAGAGAGAAGAGCCTTTTGTGGTCACTGAGCTGTGCCCAGTCGTTATGGTGCTGGGCACTGGTACAAAGCCCGTGAGTAGGCAGAGGAAGCAAAATTTGCAGCTCCAGTATCAGATCAAGGATGGCTGAGGTCAAAATGGCCAAGCCCTGACCAGGGTTACTGACAGCTCTGGGCTTCACCCTGACTGACTTTCAAAAAACCTTCAGAATTGACAAAGCCGGTCCCACCTACAGGACAGGGAGCTGTCCTTTGGAAAGCAGTGACAAAGGCTTACAAGTCATGGTGGAACCATCTAAACATGAACTCCGAGTGTGATGCAGTGGCTGTGCAGGCTAACGTGGTCCTTGCAATCTGGATGGATAAACTGAGGAATGTCAGGTGGGAGTAAGGAGGTGGTATTTATAACCTCTGGGTAGGGCATTACTGAGACCACTGCTGGACACTGTGCCCATTTCTAGTATTCACACTTCGAAGAGGACATAGACAAATTGGAAAGAGCCACAGGAATGATTCGAGACCTGGAAAACTTGCCTGACGCTGAGACTGAAGAGGCTTAATGTATTTGGCTTATTAAAGAGAAAGTTGAGTGGGGATTTGATCAGTCTGTAAGAAGCTCCATGGGGAAGATGTTTCTGATAGCAGCTGGGTTGGCCCTTCAGTCTAGCAGAAAAAGGCCTAACAAGACTGAATGGTAGGAAGCTGAAGCTAAATATATTCAAACTAGAAATAAGGTGCAGATTTTTAAGTGAGGATAATTAACCATTGGATGATTTACCTAGGGATAGGGGATTCTCCATCGCTTGGGAATCCTAAAATCAAAATGGGAGATCTTCCTAAAAGACATGTCGTAGCACAACCAGAAGACATGGGCTTGATGCAAACATTACTGGGTGATTTGCTGTGGTGCGTGCTGTCCAGGAGGTCAGACAAGATGATCACAATAGCCTTGGAATCTATGAATAATCTAGCCTAGAGGTCAAGTCTCTTCTTAACCTTCTCTTTGATGAATGAAGTAGATGGAGCTTCTTCAGTCTCTCACTGTAAGGCAGAATTTTTCTTGTGCCTTTTCTCTGCACACTCTCAAGTTTGTAACCAATGGTTTGAAGTGTGGACACCATGGCGGGACAGTGTCTAATAACAGTCTCATCAGTGCTGTAGACAGAGGAACTATCACCTCCCTACTGTTGCTCAGTATTTCCCCACTTGTACATCCAAGGATCATGTTAGCTCTTAGCCACAGCATTGCCCTGGGAGCACGTGTTCAGCTGGTTTCCACCATTCATCCTAAGTCCTTTCCAGTTGCTGCTTTCCAGGGTATAGTCCAGCATCCTATAACTGTGACCGACACTCTGGGTTCCTAGAGGCAAGACCCTGCATTTGGCTGTATTGCACTGCACCTTTGATTGTGTCCCACTCACTCAGCGATGCAATGCAGTGACATGCCCACATCCCACCAACCTTGTGTCATGTGCAAACCTCATCACCAAAGATTTAACATTTTTTTCCAAATCGTTGATAGTGTTGGGCTGAGAACTGACCCCTGTGAGACTTCCCCCCACCTGATAATTCCCTATTAACAATTACCATGTTGAGGTCTAGGAGTTGGCCAGTTTCTAACTGGTGCTACATGGATTCTCTCTGGTACTAGTTTGTTAATCAGAATGGGCTGCAGTATGAAGCCGGGTCCCTGACAGATCTGCAAGCACTGGATATGATGTCAGCACTGTTACCCTTATAGGCCACACTTGCCATTTTCTCCAAGAAAGTTGATTGTAAATTTGCTCAAAGCATCTGCCAAGACGTCGTCTTTCCCTGGCAGATGAGTCACTGGAGCAATCCAGGGTGGATGCTGTGCTCCCTAAGCAGGAAAACTCCCTGACGCAGATGGTTAGAAAAATCCTGCCTTGGCAGTACATCACTGGGGCTGTCCGTCAAAACTTGGATGGGTTTGGATGTAACCAGAGAGAGAGAGTCTTGCAGGCCAGACAAATAGCACATGGATGTGGAGCCTCGTCCACTGCAAAGCTTGCAAACCTGGAAGAGGTGGAGGTCTAAGTGTGTCACTGTCTGGGACTGTTACTGCAGAGAGGCAGGGAAGTCCTCCCTTGCCTTTTGCAATAAAGCCCCCTCAGCGTCCAAAGATGTTTTGGGGTGGTATGTCCCCAACTAGCCCTCCAGAGGCTCGGAGGTAGCCTGGTGAAAGGTGCTGGTCAGTTGCACTGGTAAAGAACCTGTCACAGCTTTGGCATCTCAGAGCTCAAGTGACCCCACCTTGTGTGAGGATGAAAACGAACCAGTCCTTGTTCCATTCCTTGGGACTTTGTCTAGTCAGCATACAAACCTTCCAGAGGACCCGGGTCTGGAAACAGAGCTCAATGCATTGTACTGATGATGGGCATGCAGGGAATCGTGCATGCCCAACAAGATTAAGATGTTACTAAGACCCTTGTTTACAGTATTACAACACTAAACACACTGGTGCAGGTTTGTGTTACTTTTTCGCTGGCAATTACCATTGTAACAACCATCCTTTAAAACCTTGTATTAAATACACACAAGAAATACACAGTCAAAGTATTTGAAGCATGAAGTTACGTAAGAATTTCATTGTCGCAATGTCCATGATTCTCTTTCCCTCTGGTTGTCTGGAGTATTTATAGGAAAACTCTCCTGCAGGCCAGTCTCTTTAAATAGCCCTAAAGCTGGAGCTCACTGCCCTTTGGGGGAGAAAGGAGAAGTTCCAGGAGATGTTCATTTTTGCCACTATGGATGTTGTTTGTTGCTGTAAGGCAAAAGAAAACAGGCGCAAAGACATAGCACAGAATAACCAAATGAGAGAAAGCATTGTCTGTCTGCTGGCCTTTCTCACTTGCTGGCCCACTGGGGAGTTCCAGCACATGGTGTCCGTCTTAGCACCTCTGAGCCCTGGTAGATGTCTGCCTATGGCAGGCTGTCAGAGGGACTGCGTTAGCTGCTTCTCTGGTCTCAGAGTCACCGCAGTGTTGCAGGATTTAGGCGAGCCTGGCAGAACCTTCTCTGGTTCTCTTTCTGGTCCCCTCCGGTCAGGTCAGGGCAGTGAAGGCGTTCGGATGGGATGGTGAATCCCAAGGTCATGGTGTGTCGATGTGTGTGTCTGGGATGCTGTCTCTTTAGAGCTGGATCTCTGCAAGAGCTCATGTTGCTGCATTCTTTGGCCTTTGTTGCTCCGAATTATCTCAGCGAATCCTCTCTTCACGGCATTTCTGATTCCTTCTCCTGGATTCCGCTCAGGTGATTCTGATGGCAAAGTCCCTGTCTGTTATGTGAGCAGTTTGCTGGGTTCAGGGGGGAGGCAGCAGCTGCAGATGAGCTAGTCTCGGGAGTCAGATGAAGAGGATCTGGCTCTGTCAGGAGGGAGTGTCCATCTCGGTGTGTGCGCAAGGGCTGGGGTTCCCAGACAGTACAGTCTCAAGCTTTTCCTGGTGGGCTGCAAGATGATCCACGCTCTGCGGAGACCTTCCCTTGCAGAGGGCTGGAGAGCACTGAGTCAAGCCATTGTCTTGACTGAGAAATGACTCCCAGGACTGTGTTGATGTCGTCTCATGTCCCATGTGCTGCCCTGTCTCCTGGGCCCTCCCCTCCAGCTGTGTCTGTGTTCAGCAGAGGTGAGGAGCCAGACAGTGGTGTCTAGGCTTTGATCAGGAAACGTCACCAAATTGATAATCAGTGCAGGGGGGATGCCCGGAAGGGTGGGGGCTCAGAAGAGCTGGAAGAAGCCTCTGTGGTCGTGCGCCTTTGCTAAGTGCTGACTAGCGAGCGGGGTGGCTCTGATAGCCAGGAGAGGAGAGGGATTGGTGAGGCAGAAGCTAGGGGTCAGGGAGATTTCCTAGTAGGCTAGAACAGTCTTCCAAGAGAAGTGGTGGAAACTCCATTACTAGGCTGGATAAGCCCTTCTCCATGTTCTGCAGGGAACAGTCTCCGGTCCCCGAGGCGGCAGACTGCGTGGGCACTATTATCTGTCTCCACCCTTCATGATTCGCTGGAGGTGGAGAACCCCTGGTGTTACACCTGCCATTTAGTGTATCGAATGCACATCTCCAGCTGAGCGACTCTGCTTGCTGCCCGTCCCTCCATGCCTCTCCTGATCTCGTTGCAGGGTTCAAAGCGAGTCCTGCGATCCAATGAATACGTCCTTCCACCCGGGGGCCTGATGGAGACTGACCTGGAACTGACTTTTTCTTTACAGGTAACATGCACCTTGCTAGCCTGGATGCAGAGCACCCAGCCTCAGCAGGATCTGACGTTCCTTGTACCGCCCTGGGTCCCTTCCCGACAGCAGGGAATTCAGGGGGAACTGAGCAGGAGCCCAGTGGTGATGTCTCTGGGCGCTTTAGTCCCTGCGGGGTGCATGTGCGATGCAGGGAATGTGCAGTTGGGGTCCTAACTGTCAGCTCAGGGCTGATTGCATCTCCATGCCGCATGCCAGCTGCTCCAGGCACCTCACTCTGCCTCGCCCGTGCAGTGTGGAGCAGTTTTGTGTAAGGCCTTGGGAGGGGGGGAGTGAGCTGCTCAGGGTGGGCCGGGGCGAGGGGGCTGGAAGGAGGTTGAGGTGCAGGCTCAGGAGCTGATAGAGCTGTGGTTGCTTGAACACTTGGCCGGCCTGTGTAGCTCTCCTGCCCTGCCATGGCTGGGTGTTTTCCCTCCCCCTGTAGTACCCGCATTTCCTGAAGAGAGATGGCAACAGGCTGCAGATTATGCTGCAGCGAAGGAAGAGGTACAAGAACCGCACAATCCTGGGCTACAAGACTCTGGCTGTGGGAATCATTAACATGGCGGAGGTAAGCAGCGCTGGTGGGGACCAGCTGCGATGCCTGGGAGCTGGGCAGCAGGAGCTGCTGCTGGGAGCAGCTGGCCCAGGGGCTGCGCTGGCCTGGGAGCTCTGCCCAGCCACCAGCACTGAGTGGCTGGTCAGCGAGTGCGAGGCATCCGTGGGGGGGCGCAGGTGTTGCTGGCTGCATGCTGGGCAGCCGTCACTGCTCTGTGTTTGTCTGCCCGCCCAGGTGATGCAGCACCCCACAGATGGAGGGCAGCTTCTGGGCCTCCACAGCAACATGAAGGATGTGAGCATCCGAGTGGCTGAAATCAGCATCTACTCCCTGTCCAGCCAGCCCATTGACCATGAAGATGGCAGCGTCCCCTCCGGCCCCAAAATCAAAGCCTCGGGTACATATCTCTCAGCCCTGATGAGACGCGTGCGCTCCTCTCTCCCCACACTCAGCCTCGCTTTCCCCAGGCTCTCCTGAGACGCTCTGGGGCAGTGATGTGGGGGATACCCCATATCCCTGGCTTCTGGGCATGCTGGGTGTTTCCTGGGGGTGGGGTGGGGGGATCTGGCTCGGACGTGGCACTTGCATTTTCTGGTTTCAGATCGCTCCCCAGACATGGATAACTACTCGGAGGAGGACGATGACAGCTTCTCTTCAGAGCAGGAGGCCAGCGATGATGCTGTGCAGGGCCAGGTAAAGGCGGCTTAGCCCTGCTGCCATGGGGTCTCAGGTCACAGTGGGTCCTGTCCTCAGGAAGGGGGGATGCCTGCAAAGCCCTGGGGCAGGAGGAATGGGGCCCCCTTGGCCCAGACCCTCTCCTGCCCTGGGAATGAATGCCCAGGCCTCAGGGGAGCAGAGAACAGGGGCCTCAGGGCACTGGCTGGCCGCAGCATGCAATAGATGACGTCTCAGGGTGAAGGCCGTTGGAACACTCAGGAGCACAGGGCTGCTCTGAGCAGATGTCCTCCTTCGTGGAGCCATAGATCCCACAGTCAGAAGGGGCCGTTGTGATTGTCTAGGCTTATCTCCTGCGTGACACAGGCCAGAGAACTGCCTTGAAGAAACTCCAACTTGAACTAAAGCGTCACTGTTAGAAAAACGTCCCAGCTTCTAGTGCTGGAGAACTCCCTCTAATCCCGGGTCAGTGGTTCTAGTGGCTCATTACACTCACTGGTAAACATCTGCGCTGTATTTCTGGTCAGAGCTTATCTAGCTTCAGTGTCCAGCCCTGGGACGGTGCTAGACCTTTCTGGGCTAGACTGAAGAGCCCATTATTAAGTACTGGGCTCCCATGTAGGCACTTTCAGACTGGGATCGAGTCAGCCCTTAGCCTTCTCGTCGATCAGCTAAACAGATTGAGCTCTTTGATCTATCGCTCTAAGGCAGGTTTTCCAGCCCTGCATCATTCTCATGGGTCTTCTCTGACCCCTCTCCAATTTATCAACATCCTTCCTACATTGTGGCACCAGACCTGGAGACAGGAGTCCAGCAGTGGTCACATCAGCGCCAACCACAGAGCTAAAGGCCTGGTCTACACTATAGAGTTGGGTTGACGTACGGCAGCTCTGTAAGCGTCCGCCCTACAATGGAGCTCCCACTGATGTAACGCTCCTGCTGCACCGACTCAGTGAGGCCACCTGCGAGAGGCTTAGCACTTACGTCAAGAGGGTTTGGTCAATGCAGTGTCCGTGTAGACGCCGCGTTGCTTACAGCGATTCCTGCTGCCTTTCAGAACCCGTCCCGCAGTGCCCCACACGGGCAGTTCAGTCGGCGCAAGTGCTCCTGGTGAGCATAGTGTGACATAACTTAGGTCGACGTAATTCTGTAGTGGAGACTTGCCCACGGTAACCTCTCTGCTCCTGCTCCCAGTGTCACCTGGCTGTGATGCTGGGCTGGCATTAGCCCCCTCAGCTGCAGAGTCACACTGGGAGCTTGTGCTCAGCAGAGTATTCGCGACACCCCCCAAGTGTGTGGCTGAGGAGTATCCTGCGGAGCTGCTGTTCATGACAGCCAGGCTTCCTGCCGGGAAAGGAGCATGGTTCAGCTGTGGGCCTCACCTTGAGCTGCTCCCCACGAGGCCCTGGGCATCTGTTCCAGGACCCTGCTCCGGGGAGCCCACGTCTCCCTTCTCACGGGCGTGGCAGGCTCTGCAGTGACAATGGGTCACGTGAACTGCAGCAGGCCACAGACCAACTGGCTCCTAGAAGTCTGTCTGTTCTTCCCCCATGCCCTGGGTTGGGTCACGGGCAGCTCAGCCTCTAAGCGGTGTGGGGCAGGACATGTGTGGGTCTCAGGTGCTGCACGAGCAGGGGAGCTATCCCCTGAAGTGGCAGGGTGCACCGTACAGATCAGTCTGGCTCTGGCCGTGCGCAGTCTGCAGGGGGTGTGGGTGGCAGCTGATGGTCATGGAACAAAGTGGGGAGCAATCAGTGAGCACTGGCCAGCTGGGAGATAACAGGCTTGTGCTCCGGCCCGGCCAGCTTCTGGGCGTCACCTCAGAGGGCCCTATGCTGGCCGGGAGCCTTCTGGAAAGACGGGTGCCCCCACCATGCTGTGCCCTTCTGATGTGCTGCCGTCTCTGGCCTTTTAGGATCTGTACGACGAAGAGGATGAAGTGAGGAAGCCGAAGAAAGCCCGGAGGAAAATGATCAGAACCACGTCCCTGAGCAGAGTAACGTCCGCATTTCTTGTGTTAGCACAGGAGTGCTGGGAGTGGGGCTGGGTCCAATCCCCGCGGGAGGCCCAGCAGGGAGCCTCCGCAGCACTTCCCCAGCAGGAGGCGCTGTGAGCTCTGGCTGAGGTGGAGCTGCCCCTTGCCCCGCTCTCAGTGAGCAGCTGGAGGGTAGCGGTGCAGGGCGCTGTGCCCCTGGGGGAGAACTCCTCACAGTGCAGTGATCTCGCCCGCAGGCTGTGAGCGGTGTGTAGCTCAGGAGAAAGTGGCAGCTGTCCCACACTGGTGTGTGAGGGTGCCCATCCCTGGGGGGCCATTGACTTGGTCCTGTGGCTCAGTCCTTTCTGCCCTGCTCCCTGGTGGAGCCTGTGCCGCCGTGGGAAGACTGATGTGAAGCGTGCGGTACGGCCCATTGCCGTGAGGGCAGCCGCGTTCCCCGCACACACATCCCTGGCTCAGAGCACTTGGAGGTTTGCAGGGTGCATTCCCCAGCCCTCTGCTCTGCCTACCCACAGAGCTTCTCTGGCCCCCCGGCACTGTTGGAGCCCCTCTCACCTACCCTAACGTGCCCTGGAAGCCAGGGCCAGGCTGTTCTAGCTGAGCCCCAGGGAGCAAAGGGACCGGCCCATGGGCACACAGGACGTCTGGTAGAGAGGAGACTCGAACCTAGGTCTCCTAGCCTTGTTGTTACTGTTGTTGCTACCGAAAGCAAAGGAAATCTGGCTCTCCCTCTCCCCGCACCTCCGGAGTCCTCAAGGTCACGTCTTGTCCATCAGTCTGCCAATGCGCCAAAACCCAGCCAAGCTCGGCATGGGCAATTCTGCTCCTGTGTCTCCTAGTCAGTGTCAGAGGGCTGTCCGGACCTTTGCCCCTTAAGAAGGGGTGGCCAACCCAAACCAGTTAAGAGCTCTGCCCTTGGGATGGCTTTGGGGAGGCCGGGGGTGCAGTGGCTGCTGCTGGCCCCTGTGCTCAGGAGGGGAAGGGTCTGGGGGCTGTGCTGCAGGAGAGTTTTCCACATTTATTCCAAAAGCCCCGCTAAAAATGAAAAAGAGCCGGGGGGCTGTGTCTCTGCACAAGGCTTGCATGGCTGCTTTGCAGAGGTTCCTTTGTGTGTGTGTGTTGTGTCCCTTTTCCCTCCAGTCTGTCTTTGTCTGGGGAGCTCTTTGAGTTTGGCTGCGTCTCTCTGTGTTTCGCTAATGACAATAGCTCATAAGCCCGGAGGTGCTGACAGAGCCACTATTTTGAGGCTGTGGAGGGGGCCCACCTCTCCCCACGTGGGGCACCGTGGAGCCATGAGTTCAGCACACGGCACAGCGAAAGCAGGGGCGGCTGGGGAGTAGCAGTTCCCTGGGAACTTCACGTGTTTTCCTCTGTCCTTTCCTTCCAGCAACCGAACTTCAAGCAGAAATTCGTTGCTTTGCTGAAGAGATTTAAAGTGATGGATGAGGTGAGAAAGGGTGGGTCCATCCCTGTCTGACACCTGGCGCCAGGAGGACTAGCACCTTCGGATCAGTCTGGGGAGCCAGGGGGCCATAAAAAGGTGCTGGGGCGAGGGGGCAGAGAGGAGCAAGCGGGGGGCAGGGTCTTGGGGGAAAGAGGTGGCGTGAGGGCATGGGGGAAGGGGCCACAATTTGTGCTCCAGTGGCCCCCCCGCACACACACTTTTAGGAAGCTCTTGAACCAGTCCCTTGGCTCTGTCCTGACAAACCCAACATGCAGATGTGTTCGAGCCCAGCGGTGCCCCTCAGGGACACATTGTCCACCCCATGGAAAGCCCATTCCGGCCCCAGGTGACGAGGGCAGCACACTGGCACGAGTCAGGAATCCCCAGGGGGAGATTCCTGGCCGGCTCTTTGTAGCCTGAAGGGAAGGCACTTGTGGACAACCTGCTAGCAGAAGAGCCTGTACGTGACCTGGGCAGAGCGTTGGGGGTTGACTTTCCAGCCTCCACAGGAGTGCAGCCAGCATGGCTGAGGGCATCTCCTAGTGCTTTCAAGTCCCAAAATCCCAGCATTTGTGTTTCACAATGTCTGAGAACAAAGTGAGGGGAAAATTGGTAGCTTAACAACCTCAGCCCATCTGTCTGTGGTTTGGAAGAGCTCTGGTGCCTCAGGGGCTTGGAACAGGAGCTTAACTTTCGACCAAAGGATAGTGCTGGGCCCTGAGAGGTGCCTTTTGCCCTCCCTGTGACCCTTCCCACCCTGGTTTGGCCAAGTTACAAGACACTAAATTGCCATTTGCACATGCTCAGTTGAGCTTGCTCCAGAAATCTCAGAAAATTCCATGTGCACTGTGCATGCTCCTCAGTCCCCCTGAGGCCGCCCCAAGATCCAGAGCCACCCTCGTGGGGACACTGAGACTGGGTCCTCCTGCTGCTGCTGCTCATCAAAATGCCCTTTGACCTAGGGGAGATGATGAGGCAGGAGCCCCGAGTTTGACTTCTGCTGAGGGCTGGAGTTAATGGTTCAGGTCCCTTCAAGCTCTTGTTACTGAGCACAGCTGCTGTCCCTAGAGGGGAGGGAAGTGTCAGCCACCCCGGGGACAGGAGCAGTAACTCTGGGAGGTACAGGGTCCTTCCTGGCAGAGCTCTTCCATTTGACAGCGCATACCTGCCCCTTAGCAGCAGGGCCTGGGCTAGGCTGTCTGTAGAATGAGGCTGTGGCTGGATCTGTAACCACTGCTCAGGGTGTTATGCATCCCCCCATGGCTGGCCTATGCATGATGACAACCTACTGCTGCTAGTAATGTAGGTACTCCTTCAGCTCAAGTGGCTGAGATCTACGTGCTAGTGCCGGCAGGCTGGGGCTCAGGCTGGAGGGAAGCCATTACGGCTGCACATAACAGAATTTGAATTTTCCCTTTCAACACCTGTGTGGAAGGAGGTTGTCGAGATTGCTGGGTCTGACGCTTCGCAGGCAGGAAGCGCAAGAAGTGCCCACAAAGGAGGGGGCTGGGCCTGGCTGGGCTGCCCCCTGCTCAGCAAGGGGCTGCCTCTGGGCCTGCAGCCCTCAGTCGCATTGCCCGTTATCTGCCCTATTGCATTTCCGTCTGGTGTCTGCGCTGACGTCCACTGTCACCCCCCAGGGCTCTGCCTTTGCCTGAAACTTCTCCACCATTGCTGCGCCGCCAGGTTCAGCTCCACCAGTGGCAGCCGCTGGTGTTTAACCACGTCTCGGCTTACCCGGCTGGGAGCAGCCTACATGGCACCGCGGCTCCCATACGGGAGGAAATGGGGGCTGCCTCAGTGGTGGGAATGAAGGGAAAGAATAAGGGGAAAGGCTAGTCTAGGCAAGGGCTTTGGCTCTCAGCTGTTCTGGCTCCTAGGCTGGTTTCTCCCATGTCTTATGTTCTAAAGCTCATGCTTCAGGGTTCCAACTGGCCCCCAGCAGGGGTCAGGAAGGGATCTCCCCCACCCCTCAAAAGTATTCTGGGGTGGTTGTTTTTTATCTCCTTCCTCAGAAGCCATCAGGGATGCCCATGGCTAGAGATGGTTGAGGTGGGAGAGGCAGCACCGAGCAACCTCTCTCAGGTGCTGGGCTGGCTCATGTGCTCGGGGTCTGGCTGATCACCAGATGTAGGGTCAGGAAGAAATTTCCCCCTGGGTCACATTGGGAGTGACCTTGGGGATTTTCACCTTCCTCTGCAGCATGTGGGTGCAGGTCACTTGCCAGGACTATCTGAGTCTAACTCACCGACTCATTTCCCTGCCATTGTAGGGGGCTGGGTCAGTTCCCCTGTTCTCTGTCTCTGGCACGTGACTGTCTAGTCTCCTGGGGCTGAAGCACTTTGGTCTAATTCCAGCTGGGTTTAGTGCCTGGGTGCTGGAGGGAGTGACCTGTGATCTACAGGAGAACTGGCAGGATGATCTGGTGGTTCCTTCTGGCCTTAGGCTCTATAACTGATTTTGGGGTGTCTTAGCTTGTTCTGCCCAGCTGGGGAAGCTGCATTGTCACAGCCAGGTCAGGAGCAGCCAGACCTAATAGTCAGAGTCTGAAGTCACAAGAAGTTGTCGGCTTGGCCAGGATACCAGAGCATCAGAAGCAGAAGACAAACTGGTGATCAGAACCACCAGTCAGGAAATACCAGGGGGTCAGAGGCAGGAGACAAACTGGTGATCAGAACCACCAGTCAGGAAATACCAGAGGGTCAGAGGCAGGAGACAAACTGGTGATCAGAACCACCAGTCAGGATACCAGGGGGTCAGAGGCAGGAGACAAACTGGAGACCAGAACCACCAGTCATATGCCAGGAGTTATTCGGGGTCGGGCTGCCAGGAAATCAAGCCAGAGGCCCACAGTCCACAACAGGCCAGAGCCCAATTCAGACAGCGTCCTGTTCCTGGCTTAAGTAGGGCTAGCAAGCCAATCAGCTGCCCTGGGACTCTGCCAATAGGACTGTAGGGGCGAAGTCTCAAACTGGGGCTGAGTATCATGGGTCCCAGGTAACCAGTCATCAGCAGGCTGCCAGGTGGAGGGTTGGAGCGTGGCTGCTCCTATAAATGCTGCTGTGGGTCATGACACAGCAGAGTCTCAGCTCTGGTCATTTCGCCCACAGTAATAATCTCACTCTGTCTGTGTCTCACATGGCAATAGCAGCTCCCTAGTTCTTTTTTTTTTTTTTTTAAATATGGAGCTATACCGCTCTCCCAGAGCTGAAAGGGACCTTGAAAGGTCATTGAGTTCAGCCCCCTGCCTTCACTAGCAGGACCAAGTACTGATTTTGCCCCAGATCCCTAAGTGGCCCCCTCAAGGATTGAACTCACAACCTTGGGTTTAGCAGACCAATGCTCAAACCACTGAGCTGTCCCTCCCCTTGATTCACATGCTGTTTACCACACACTTCCTGAGCGCAGGTGAAAAGGCTAAAGCAGCGTGGACCAATCAAAGGTGCCCCAGCTGGATGTCTCCCCAGAGCCCATTCCCTGCTGGGGGTGGTCATCACCCTTTGTTCATGAGCTTGTAGCCAATGTCCAAGCCCGGAACACATCAGAGTGAAGGTTGCCATGCAGAGAGGGGGCAGAAATGGACAGGGTTGTGTGTCTTCACAACATTTGGCTCCCTACGTTTGATTCTCTGGGTTGAGCTGGCAGGTAGAACCAGTTGAGGGCATTTTGCTGGGAGAGGAGAAGGTGTTCGGTTGTGTTTTGTGCCATGTAACCTTCCGTTTCTTCTCAAAGAACTTCAGTGTCCCTGGGCAGCCTCGGCCTGCTGCCTTCCTTAGTGCAGAGGGCCTTGGAGGGGGAATGCTGGAATTGATGGCTCCCAGAGGGTTGTATGGGGTGCAGAGCTGGCCGGCCTGGTCTGGCCTGAGCGACAGCAGGGCTCGGTGGAGGACTTCTCAGATACTCCTGCGACTGGTTGTCCCTTTGTGAAGCCAGATCTGGTTGGTTGCTTGACAACAGGCAGGGTATTCTCCCTTTTGCTAGTGGGTGTTTTGGCGATTACCATGGTGTCTCCATTCCGTAAGGAGACAGTCGGAGAGCCCCCAAAAGGCAGACCAGTTTGTTTGGAAATTACTGCATTGGGGTGGGTCTCAGATGGCTTTGTCCTTCCCAAGTGGCCTCTTGAGCGGAGCAGAGTGGCTGGTTTGGGAGGAGTCTGCTAAGCCCTGGGATTTCCTTGCCAGCACTTGGTATCCAGTGAATTTGGATCTCTGCCAGAGCAGGTGGGTTCCAGGCTTTATTTGGTTTGACTTCAAGGCCTGGAGACTCAAGCGTGAGGAGGCTGTGGATTCCTAGGTGGCTGAAGGACTCTGCCGTGTCTCTTCAGGGTACATGATGAGCCTATTATGGGGAGGCGATCACTCTCCCACGAACTCTGTAGCTCATTTTGACTGAAGCCAGCCCCTGCCTGGCTTTTTGCTGGCTGGGTCAGTCCTGTGCGCGCGGGCTGTGGGTGTTAGTCTGGTGGCTTCGGCTCTCGAATGGGGTTGGAGTTAGAGGCTTGGGCCCTCCAGCCCTTGGCCTCATTGGTTTCAGAAGAGTTAGTCCTTCCCATGAGAGGCAGAGCACGTACGGTCTTGCTTGGCCGCTGGTTTCAGACCTCCCTGGGGGTGGATGGGCAGTCTCTTGTCCCGTTTGTGGGCTGCATTTGATACGTCCATCTGGAAGACAAAGGCAGGTGTCTTCAGGACAGAGGAGATACAGCTTTGTGCTAGGCACATGCCAGGGCTATATCCGTGGAGACAGGAAATTAGTCAGCAGTGATGGTGGAGTGGCCACGGAGGAGCGCGTGCGGGGAGGTGTCTACGTTAGGACAGGCCAGGACGCACGGGGGATTGGCCTCGTTTCCCCTGAGGCAGGCCCAGCTGTGGGCAGTGACTGAGTGGCTAAGGGGAGCTGCGCTCGGGCCCCCGCCCCTTTCGTCCCTCGAGTGTCTCTGTCGGCTGCTCCATGAGGACAGGCAGGCCCTGGTGGGGGGATGGCCTGGAGGCGTGTCTCCAGAATGCTCCGGGAGTCTCAGAACAGGCCGTAGCCTGGACCTTGCCCTGCCTATGTCATTGGAGAGAATCCAGTTGCCTGGGCCAGGCAGGGACAGATCAGAGCGGAGATCCCCACACTAGGTGAGCGCCAGCTCTTCCTCCCATCCCTGCTGCCAGGCCTGTGGGGCTGTTCCTCTCCAGAGAGCACGCAGGGGAGGGAGCGTTGCTGTGACCTGTGCTTCTCTGCCGCAGGTTCTGGACTCTGACCCGGTGGGTCAGACCCAAGAAGTGGAGGAGGACCTGGGGCTGCTCTACGACAGCTTGGAGGAATGCAACAACAGTGACAGCGGCCCCGAGCTGGAGGATAACGAGAGCGTGCGCAGTACCCCCAAACCCACCCTGAGGTGAGAGCAGACAAGAGAAATGCAGACACATCATATGTCGTGTGCTGGGCCAGGCACCAGCAGAGCTCCCCATGCTGTGCCCCAGGGCCGGGCACAGCTGGGGCTAGTTCCCCAAGGGCAGTTACACTCTCCTCTACCCCATCTCCCAACTAGAGCCCCAGGCAGTGCTTTCCTTTCTAGAAGTGCTCCTGGGTTCCTTGCCGGCACAGAGCCAGCAGCTGGAAGGCCTGTCGTCCCCTTTGATTCATGGGAAAGCTTGGAGAGGAAGCTTCCCAGACTGCCGCTGCGCAGCGCCAGATGCTGACCTTGGACTGGGCAGGCGGACAGGGGAGTTGTGTAACAGCTGGAGCGGCACAGTACCTGGCTAGAAGTCGCATTGCCTGCGGAGTGCATTTCCTGCGTCTCCTGGAGAGCCAGCTCAGAGCAGGACCAACAGACTCGCTTGCTGCCGGATGGGACGGAGGGAGGGAGCATGTGCACTGGTCCCCAGGGAGGAAGGAGCCCTGTCATCCCTCTGCCCTGTGGGGGACACACACTGTCTACATTGCAGCTGCCAGTGACCCCCCAGCCTGGCACACAGACTGGTGCTAGCTCTACTCAAGCAAGTGTGCTAAGAATAGTAGTGCGGATGTTGTGGCTCTGGCAGCAGCCTGGCTCTGAACTCGGGGGCTAGCAATGGCCGCCCCACTAGTGGGAGCGTGCTAGCGGGGTCTGCCTGGGCTGGGAAGCAGATGTATATGTCAGTAGCTGGGGACTTTCTCATCATTCATAGATGTATCGAGTCCTCTGCTGAACCCCGCTGAGCGCCAAGCCTCACATTGTGTCAGTGAGTTCCACAGGTTAGCTAGCTGGGCATTGTGTGAACAAGTGTGGCCTTGTGTCAGTTAGAAATTAGCTCTCTTTGGTGTCAGTGACTGTCCCCGGTTCTGGCCGTGCTAGGGAGCAATGGACTTAGCTTCTCTATCCCATTCACTCTTCTGGGCGCATTTGTCATGGCTGCGCAGCCCTGAGCCTTGCCATCTCTGCTGACCTCCCAGAGGGTGGCTGCCCATCTCTGAACCCCTCTATTTCTGCGGTTACTCCACAGCTGCACACGCTTTCGAAGGAGGCCAGCTGAGAGATAGGGTATGGTATTGAATCACACAGCCCCAGGCCAGCAGGACCACTGGGATCAGAGCATGGGCCACAGACTGGCCCCCAGCCATTGCCAGAGCAGAGCTTTTAGAAAAGCAGCCAACTTGACTGAAGACTTGCCCGTGACGGGGAATCCAGCATGACCCTGAGTGAATTGTTCCAAAGGTTCATTTCTCTCTCTGCTAGTTGCCTTCCAGTCTGTTTGTCCATCTTCAGCTTCCAGCTACTGGATGGTGCTAGGCCAGAGGCCGCTACAAACGATCTGTTCCCCTTGTCAGGGCTTAGACTGTCACCAAGTCCCCCCTTCACCTTCTCTTGGCCAAGCTAAATAGCCAGAGTTGCCAGAGTCTGTCCCTGAGAGCCAGGTGTTTTCAGCGTTGGTTTTCGTCTCGTTCCTCACATGCCCGACTCCTTTGTTTTCCCCTCTGGCTGCGCAGCCTCTGCTGAGGAGTGTCCGGCGAGCTGCCCACGGTGACACCCAAGGCTCTCTCTGGGGGGTGCCAGGTGCCTTTGCCTCTCACTTCATGACTCTGACTTCCTGAATCACCTCTTGTGGGGGGCTCTGCTGCAGGCGAAGCACTGCCCCCAGGCTGTTCTCTTTTCCCCGCTGCGTGGTCGACCTGCTCAGAGTGCCGTAGTGGGTTGGGGAGGGTGATTTCCCCTAGCAGCAGCCGTATGGCTTTGTTCCTAGTACACGGAGTTCAGCTGGGTTTTACCTGGGATTGAACTCAGGCTCCAGGGTCTGCAGTTCGCAGGATCGTACGACAGGCTTTTGAAGAGATGACGGCGACGTTTGCTGTTCTCCAGGGCACTGACACTGGCTTTAATACGGCTCCTCTTTTTATTACTGAGTCAGCTGCTCCATGGTTAAGCCCTTGGATGAAGCTGAGGACATTTTGCTCATAGGTTCAGCAGTGCTGCTCTGTATGTGGAAACCATGTCCTAGATGTCTTGGGTCACGTTCTGCCTCTTCGATAGCCACGGGGCAGGAGGCGGTGTTGGTTTTGGCCCCCTAGTCCTGTGCCCTGGGCTGCTTCTCAGCTTGTTTTAGCCAAGTCTTTAGAATGCGTTGTCGCAGCTGCCAGCCCTTTGGCTGCACACCACATCTGTCCAGCTGCGCTGGGATTCCTGGATCTCCATCAAGTCCCCACTTCCCTCTAGATCTGGGACTCCAGATACCAGCTCCCTTTGCCTGGAGCTTGGGCCTCCGCCAGCCAGCCACGTCTTTGTCAGCTAATTGCTGTGGCTTTAGTAGAGGATGGAGCAGACGGTGCTGGGAGCCTCCAGAGCTGGCCTGCCTGTGGTTCCTGGCCATTCCTTCCTGCCACGTGTTCACTGGGAAGATCTTCTCTAGCCAAGCCGAGCAGCTGTGGGGGCACTTCAGGAAGAGCCTCATGATCTCGTGGGGTTCGGGCAGCCAGTGCTCTGTACCCACAGTCAGCTAGTCTAGTCTCTCGAGCTGAGGGACTAGCAAGAGATCTGCCCGGGGCTTGTCTCCGCTGCCAGTCATAGGCAATCATCCAGCTGCTGCATAGCCCCGGCATTGGCAGTCTGGAATGCCCACCGGCAGAGTGGCTGCAGGAGCCGGGGCGCGAGCCTGCCTTGTGAAAGGGGTCGACGAATTTCTGACTCTCAGGTCATTAAGCTCTGGGCCAGGCTGCCCAGGGAGGCAGTGCAATCCCTGTCACTGGCAGTCTCTAAGGCCAGGGATGGTCTGGGGTTACTTGGCCCTGCCTCAGCGCAGGGGGCTGGACTCGGCGACTCTCCAGGTTCCTTCCAGCCCATATGTCTGACTCTGCATTGGTGTAGGTCACCGACCACAGGGGGTGTTGATCTCAGCTGTGTGTTCCCAGCTTTCTGATTGGGGTGGGGTGATCTTGGCTCACGTTAAACACGGTGCTGTCTGGGAACAGAGAGGTGACCCCAGTACCCCCTGTGCATGGGATGTAGCCTTGGCAGCCCCGGAGAGCCCCAGCTATGGGAAGGAATCAGACCCCAAAGGCTTTACGTCATCCAGCGACAGGTCCCTGAGGCGCCCGACAGCTCTGTTGTGTATGATGGCCGGGGGCTGTCCCCCTGCTTCGCTGTACCAGCCCCCTGCCCCCGGGCTGCCTGCCCACCTTCCTGGAAAGCACCACTGTATTGCAGGCCTGCAGGCAGTGCAGCCCCATGGCGTGTTCCCTTCACACCAACACTCCCCCTCTCAGAGCTGCGCGGCTGCACCATCTCCTGGGAGCAGCCCGGGCGCTGGTGATCCTCACCCGGCCTGGGGATCCGCATTCTCTGCCAGCCAGGAGTCCAGCCAGCCCCTGGGCACTGCAGGGTCTGGGAGACGTGGCACCAGTCTGAGGTGTGAGCACGCATCAGGCTCCCTCAGACAGTCCCAGTACGGGAGGGTGGGAGTAAACCCGCAGGGAACCGGCCCTTCCTTGGTTGCCAGCCCTGCGCGCCACCTCTGGGAACCGCAGGTCCCCAACTCAGTCCAAGTCTCCCCCCAGACACTGGCCCAGTGTGAGTCTGAGGGCAGAATCCCTGGGCCCTCAGTGTCGTCCCTTTGCTGCTCAGTTCCCGGCGCTCTCTGGTTCAGTGTGTCGAGGGGACAAGCTCCCGTCCCTGCAAGCTTCACCCTCTCCCCTGGGGACGCTGGGCTGGGCCAGTGCCGAAACGAGTGGGGGCCTGTCTGTGGTGCTGTGTGCTGGGAGAGGCTGAGGCAGGCTGAGTGGGGGTCCTGGTGTCCTCGTGTCTCTCATCTCGTCCCCGTCTGTCTCCTTGTGCGTCTGTCTCTCTCCTGCAGGCGTTTCTTTGAGGGCGTCTCTCACTCAGGTTCCCAGACTGAGATCGGCAGTCTGCATGGCCAGAAAGGGCAGGAACAGGAGTCCGGCAGCCCTGTGAGTCACACCTCTGCCTCCTCGTCCTCCCTCCAGCCGCCAGGCCAGCAGCCTGTGGGCCTGGGGTGTCTCACCGGGAGCCAGGCCTGCCAGGGAGGTGTCTGTCACCTGCAAGGGTCACTCTGCGCTGCGTTTCCTTCTCCTTTTCTCTCTCTCCTGGGCACAAGCAGCGTCCTCTCCCAGCACAGCCAGACGGAGTAGGAGTGCTCTCGGGGGACACTGTCGGGGGGACAGAGGAGTGGTGGGAGCTCTGGGGTGCAGGCTGCCCCACGCACATGTGTTGGGGGCCACGCTCAGGGCTGCCCTGGGATGCTCTGGTGTAGACTCTGGTTCCCCCTTCCCAGGGACAAGCAGAGAAGCGAAAGGCTGGAGCGCCACGGGCCCTGGAGGAGGTGGGCATGGAGGTGGTAGCCGCGGTGAGTATCCGTGCTGGTGGGCGGCCACGACTGAGCCCAGGATGTGTGGCTGGCTGAGGCTTTTGGGAGGTGTCCAGGCACCGGAGCTCAGGGAGCGAGCTGCTCCCTTGGGTGAAGGGAATGCTGCCAGCCAGGGGGAGGGGGCAGACGTGGGCAGGGAGCTGAGAGGAAGGATGGTCCACAGGCTCCCTACGGGCCCCCCACAGAGCCTCTGGGCCCCCATCTAGTAGGGCCGACAGCCCGGCTCTGTTTGGGGCCACCCGATGCCGAGTGCTCAGGTCCCATGGTGATGGGGTCAGAGACGTGCTGTAGCTAGGTGGTGGAAGGGCAGAGTGTGGGGGGGGCAGGGCAGGGAGGAGGCCTGTCTCAAGGAGACTGGCTGTGGGACCATCAGCCCCTGGGAAGGGGTCCCGGGCCCTGGTGTGTCTCCTGTGTCCAGTGACTCTGTGTCCCCTCAGGTGCTGGAGGGGGAGGAGCCCTCCCCACGCCCCGGGGCGGCAGAGGCAGCCGGGCGGGAGAGCAGTGTTGACAGGCTAGCGCAACTGGCCAGCGCCGGCAAGCCCGAGCCCCCAAACGCTGTGTCACCCAGGTAAGGCAGCTCCTGGCCACAGTCCCGGCCTGCACGGCTGGGCTGGCTACGCCGGGCCCAGGCTGGGACCAGGAGAGCACGGCTGGGCCCACCATGCTCTTCTCTGGCAAGGAAAGTGCTGGTGGATCAGTCACAATGGGATGATGAGGGCCCGGCCCGGGTGCAGCCAGCCTGGCCCCGGGGGGGAGGGGAGGGATGATGGGGGCCTGGCCCGGGTGCAGCCAGCCTGGCCCCGGGGGGGGGATGATGGGGGCCCGGCCCGGGTGCAGCCAGCCTGGCCCCGGGTGGGGGGGGATGATGGGGGCCCGGCCCGGGTGCAGCCAGCCTGGCCACGGGGGGGGGGGGGGGGGCAGGGCCCTGCCCAGCCCCAGGGGGAAGGAGGGGGAGGATGGGAGCCCTGCCCAGCCCCGGGTGCAGCTGGCCCGGCCCTGGGGGTGGGGATGATGGGGGCCCGGCCCAACCCCAGAGGCAGGGGAGGACGGGAGCTCAGCCCGGCCCCAGGTGCAGCCATCTCTGGTGTAGCGGTTGTGGTGGTGTGGGTGCAGTTCTGGGGACCTGGCTGCCCCAGCCTCTGCAGCCCCAGCTCTGGGGCCAAGGCTGCTGCAGCGTAAGCTCTAACTCCTGGAGATTCTCACCCTGCAGCAAAGCTGAGAGCAGACAGGTGTGGCGGCCCCGCAGCACCTCCATGAAGGACCGGCAGAACTCGAAGGGGCAGAGCGACCGCGCTAGCAGCCTGGACAGTGAGAGCTCGCCGGACTCGCGGCACAGTGCCCAGGTCAGGCTGCAGCAGTGTATGTGCGTTGCATTCCTGCCTCTTGCAGGGCAGGGGGCGCGGTGGGGCTGGGCCCCATCTGCTCACAGCAGAGGCAGTAGGGGGCCCGGTTTGGTGCCTGCGGGACCCTGGCCTATGTGGGTGGAGAGGCCCATGTGGGAGGCGTTGGAGCAGGACAGTGGCTGGCCAGTGGGAAACCAGGGGATCCCTGCAGCATTTGATCCTGCCTGGTTGTGCTGTCTTAGGTGCCCCGGAAATCCGTCTATGATCAGCTGAACCAGATCCTGATCTCAGACGAGCAGCTTCCGGAGAGCATCGTCCTGGTGAATGTCACCGAGTGGCAAGGGCAGGTGAGGAGGGAGGGGAGCCGGGCTGCCCACCACCTGGGCAGGCTGCCTGTGGGGCCGTGGGAGGGGGCAGCCTGGTGAGGGAAGGCGGCCCCAGGATATAGAAGGTTTGCAGGCTAGGGCCAAATGTCCTTTGCCCTCGCTTGGGGGCAGCCGCTGGAGAGCAGGACCAGGATTAGCATCCGCGCCTAGGGAACAATGTGCTACACGGCAGTGCAGCAGGCGAGCAGGGGAACACATTTTGGTTCATTGAGAACAAGGAGATCCTGGCTGGAGAGGGTCAAATTGTCGATAACGGTGCGGAAAAGGCAGAAGTGCTTGGTGACGGTTTCCGTGCTGAATTTGTAAAGGAGCCAGGCTGACGTGCTTGTGTCGCATGTGGAGGATGATGTGCTTTCCAGTCCAGCAGTCACCGAGGAGCATTAAACACCATCTGCCAGGGATGAACGTTTTTAGAACAGCAGCCTGGAGAACTTGTACCCAAGAGTCTTAGCAGAGTTGACTGTGGAGATCTCTGATGCTAATTTCGAATAAATCTTGGAATACCAGGGCCATTCCAGAAGCCCGGCTGGGGGCTGGTGTTGGGCCAGTTGTCAGAAAGGCCAGGTGGGATTAGCTGGCCGGCTGCGGGCTGGTTAGCCGGCCATCAGTCCCAGGCAGTGTCATGGAGAGGCTGGGATGGGATCCAATTGCTAACGAAGGGCAGGAATATCATTAATGCAGCCACGGTGGGGTTATGGAAACCAGGTCTTGTCAAGCAGCCCTGATTCTGTCTCTGATGGGCTTACAAGTTTGGCTGGTAAAGGTCACAGCAGAGATGTACCATAGTGAGACTTCGGGACGGGGTTTGACTCAGCTCCACGCAAGGCGCCAGTTCGCAGACCTAGCCCAGCCTCACGGGCGCCCTCGTTAAAGGAGCTGCCTGGCAGAGCTCGTGAGGAGTCGTCCCTGGATGGGCGTGTGGCAGGCGGGATTCCTCAGGGCTCAGGAACATTGGCAGTAAATAGAAATCGCGGATGTTGCACTCCGGGGAGCTAGCGAGATGGCGCTGGGAGGTGATTTTACCCGTCTCCGGCATTGGCACCACGGCCAGGTCTGGTGTCTGCCATTGCAAACGTGAAGGGGGCAGAGAAGAGCTGTGGAAACGATGGGAGGGCTGGAGAAAACGTCTCACAGTGAGAGGCTGCGCCTGGGCTGCTCAGGTTGCTACAGGGGAGACCGGGGGGAGGGGGGGAGTGACTAGATCACAGTGAGTAAGTGGAGGAGAAAATGCCTGACGAAAGGAACTTCAGGGGCCCCTCCCCCAGCTGGGAGAACGGGCAGGAAGTTCGGAGTGATCACACCCTGCTGGAAATGCCCTGCCCCCATGGGAACGGAGTCTCTGGTCCAACCTCCCACCGTGCAGCACAGCTCCACGGGGGCCCTAGGGTAGGGGCCTGGCGCAGACACTCCAAAATGAGGGGCACGCCACTAGAACTGCTCCTAAAGGATGAACTGGAGCCACTGGAGGGAAGAGAAGGGACGTGTGTAAGCTCGGGCTGCCGTGGGTCCCGTGGGCTGGGCTGCCTGGAGCTGGGCTTCAGCCCCTACCTTCTCTCTGGCTTTGTCTCGACAGTACCTGAGCGAGCAGCTCCAGGCGCACAAACAACCCGTCGTCTCCACTTGGTCCGTGGCCGACGTCCAGGCTGCCTTCAACACCATTGTCGCTCGCATCCAGAGATAGTGAGTGCAGCCGGGCGGAGTCTGGCCCTGGGGGCGAGGCCTGGCCCCTGGCAGCATGGTGGGGCACAGGGCTGGCCCTGAGCTGCTTGGGGGAGGAGACTGGCTCTGGGGCTGGGGGGAGGACCTGGCCCAGATGGCACTGGAGCAGGCTCAGGGACGTGTAGTGAGGGAAGGGTTTGAAGGAGAAGCCCATGGGTGCTGGGGAGCTGATTCTGCACCATCACAGGATTGGGCCCAGAGTCCATGGGCTGGGAGCAGGGATGGGCTGTCCAGCTGGGTGTTGACGCTGGACCCTAATGATGTTGGTGTCAGTCTCAACGCTGAGAACTCATGGCTGCTCCCCGTTAGCCCCTCCACTAAGGGTCGCTGAGCAGCGAGGCGGGACACAGCAGACCTGCCCCTGGGAGGTGTGCCCTTCGTCTGGGCTCGTGGCCAGCCCGGGGCCTGAGGAGGGAGTGGGCTTGTCTCCATTCGTGGCATCTGTCCTGGCCCCTGCGTGGCTCTGAGTCTCTCAGGGGTTTCTCTTCCTTCTGCAGCTGTAACTGCAACTCTCACATGCCTCCCCCAGTCAAAGTGGCCGTGGCGGGAGACCAGAGCTACCTGAGCATCGTGCTGCGGTTCTTCGTGGAGCAGCTGGCCAGCAAGACCCCAGACTGGCTGAACTACCTCCGCTTCCTTGTGGTGCCACTGGGTAAGAGCCACCCGCTGGGAGCCCCAGTTCTGGGGCCCAGTGCCCTCTGGGGAAGTGGCTGCAGGGCCCCCCAAAGGCAGCCCATGTGCGGGAGAGGAGGCAACAGCTGGGGCATCAGCAAGCTCAGCTCCTGGGAACAGCCAGTATCTCTTCCGGGTGCGTCACTTCCTCCATCTCCTTGGCAGGCTCACACCCGCTGGCCAAGTACCTGGCGTCTGTGGATGGGAGGTACAGCGCCCTCTTCCTGGACACGGCGTGGAGGGAGCTGTTCAGCCGGGCTGAGCCCCCCAGCACAGGTGAGCAGCAGGGGCCCCCGAGCAGTGCCAGCTCTGGGCTGTGCGGGCAGCTGGCGGTGTGCTCACCTCTCCCCTTTGTTACCAGATTTGCCCAATACTTCGGGGTTCGCTCATTTATTCGGGTTACTTTGGGGGCGGGGTTCTGTCAATGTGCAGCTTGTGTCACGGAGGTTCTCATACAGAGCTGTCCTGCAGGGCCGAGGTTCCCCAGGGCTGGGTTCTTCCAGCCCCAGAACCAGACGAACACACACACGTTAACAGAGTGTGTCTGAGAGGATTGGGTTAATCAGCACTCCCAGGCTGACCCCTTAGATGTCCCTGGACTCAGCAGACTGGGGGAGCAGCACTTCTACGCTGCCACTCTCATATGTCCCGGGTTCAGCACATCCCTGTCTCCACTTTCACGGTACAGTTGTTCTGGTTGTAACCCACCTGATGAGCGAACCCCACAGGGTTTTGGCTGCAGGGATCTTTAGCTTAGCTAGGAGGAGCATCGCTGCAGAGCGAATGGCGGGAGAGAGAAGCAACCAGCTTAACCATGAACGTTATTTATTGCCTGGTGGTTACCAGAGGGGAGCCAAACAAACAAAACACTCAGAATATTCAATCAAACTTCAATTTGATGACAGAAGTCAGGTTTAGAAAACTGTCACTGATCACACGAGTCAGGGTCACAGGGCTACACCTAGGGAGCGAGCTGGGTTCTCACCACTCTGGGAAGCTTGACTCCATCGGGGGTCCCAGCTGGTGGTGGTAGCTGGGGGTCCGGAGTGCTGGAGACAGGCAGACCCCCAGCACGATCAGTCAGGAGAAGATAAGTCCCAGTGGAACTGATGCAGATTTTGGATCCAGGCATCCGAGCACTTACTTGAGCATGGGTCGGGGGTTTGTAGGGAAAGAACCATGGTTCAAGGGAGAAACTACATTTGTTTATGGGTAAGCTGATGGCTTAAGGGAGGATACCAGAGTCGTTTTGTTCAGGCTGGACACTAATTGCTGCTCAATTCCTGGCTATGGGTTGTGTTCCTTCCAGGGGGCCCACAATGCAGTTAGGCAGCTTCAGTAGTTTGGATACTAATAGAGGGTTTATTGTGAGAATTGGTCTGATCACTGCTGAGCTGGGTGTGGGCAGGCGGGTACATTAACATGTGGAGCAGAGATCCCCCATGATGCACTGCTTCCCTGCCTTTCTGATCCCAGAGTTCCCTGTGGTTCCTGCCTTGGGATCTCTGCTCTCCCTCCTGTGTGCTAATGGGGATCCCTCCCTGTCCCCTCTTCCATGCAAATGAGACCAGGGGAGTTGCCGTAATCCTGTCACCCTGGTGTTTAGGTGTCTCCTGCTTTCTGTAAGTCTTTCTTCTCATGGGCTTTGCTCCAAATAGAGGCTGGGAGGGGGGGTCTTGCGTGAGTCTGACAGGCTGGGGGCTGGGTACTGCGCCCTGGTTCCCCAAAGCACAGAGCTGAGTGGGAACATCTTGCCTCCCCAGACACCGTGGACGTCCCTGGCCGCGTGGCTCAGTTCATTGCAGGAGCCAGCCAGTCTCACCAGCTGCCCATCTCCGAGGCCATGCTGACGTACAAACAGAAGAGGTGAGAGCAGGAGTGAGTGCTCAGGCCTGGGGGCACAGGCAGTCACCCTGGACACCCCCCAGCCGTGCCAGCTGCTGCCGGGGACCCTTCCCCAGCCAAATCTGGGGCGTGGCGCTTTGAATCCCGGCTGGGTGGCCCCCGGGTTCTGCAGTGCCCCAGGGATGTGTCTGAACTAGCCGAGTGGCAGAAGAAAGAGCAGCAGGGCTGGGGGAGGGGAGGACTGGCCGAGCCCTGTGCTGGACGGGCTGGGGTCCCCCCAAGCCATGCAGAGTCTCTGGTGCAGTCCCTTCTCGGCCGCCGCCCCCCAGTGTGCGAGTGGCAGAAGCAGCTGCAGAAGCCCTGAGCGGAGATGCCCAGATAAATGCCACCCTGTGCTCTTCCCGCCCGGTCTGCCTCGGCGTGGAGTATGGGGCCCAGGCAGAGAGCAGGAGTGACCCTTCCCTCCGGGGCCTCATTTCTGATCCGAGCTCCGTGCAGCCCCGTGCGCTCCCCTGGTGCCTGTTCATGCTCCCCCCACTCTCCGGTGGGGCACCGAGAACTGTCGCGCTCTCACGCTGCTGGCCTGTGTGGGGCGTGCCCAGTGCAAGGCTCCCGCGTGCAGCCAGCTGGGTATCAGCTGTTTGCTGCCACGGAGCCTCAGCGCTTTCTGGGTCAGCTGCCAGGCGAGAGCGTGGCCGGGGACATGGGCAGCCCAGCTGCTTGGACGCTGGCGTCTGGGCTGGGCACTGGGCTCCCCGGCCTTTGCTGGCAGACCCGAGGCACTTAATCCTGCTGAGCGGTGAGGCCAGGAATGGGAGCAGCAGCGTGGCCAGCTGGGGAAAAGCCTGCAGAGCTACCTCCCAACTGGCCTCATGCAGAGAAACCCAGGGCTGGGATAGCAGGGAGAGTGAGGGGCACCGGCAGAGATAGGGGGGAGCCCGGGCAAGCAGGGGGCTGCAGGTCGGGAGTGAGGGGCACCGGCAGAGCTGGAGGGAGCCCGGGCTAGCAGGGGGCTGCGGGTCAGGAGTGAGGGGCACCGGCAGAGATGGGGGGGAGCCTGGGCGAGCAGGGGCCTGCGGGTCGGGAGTGAGGGGCACCGGGAGAGCTGAGAGGGAGCCCGGGCTAGCAGGGGGCTGCGGGTCGGGAGTGAGGGGCACCGGCAGAGCTGGAGGGGAGCCCGGGCTAGCAGGGGGCTGCGGGTCGGGAGTGAGGGGCACCGGCAGAGCTGGAGGGGAGCCTGGGCTAGCAGGGGGCTGTGGGTCGGGAGTGAGGGGCACCGGGAGAGCTGAGAGGGAGCCCGGGCGAGCAGGGGGCTGCGGGTCGGGAGTGAGGGGCACCGGCAGAGCTGGAGGGGAGCCCGGGCGAGCAGGGGGCTGTGGGTCAGGAGTGAGGGGCACCGGGAGAGCTGAGAGGGAGCCCGGGCGAGCAGGGGGCTGCGGGTTGGGAGTGAGGGGCACCGGCAGAGCTGAGGGGGAGCCCGGACGAGCAGGGGGCTGCGGGTCGGAAGTGAGGGGCACCGGCAGAGCTGGGAGGGAGCCCGGGTGAGCAGGGGGCTGCAGGTTGGGAGTGAGGGGCACCAGGCTAGCAGGGGCAATGCTAGTCCCTGGGCAGAGTGCTGGGAGGTACCAAGGCCATTTTCATGCCGTCTGTCCTTGCAGGGTTGGGGAGGGGTGCAGGGGTCAGCCCCTTGAATGGGCCCTGGAGCTGTCTTGGCCCTGGGGAGCGGGCTGGCCCTGGGGCTGTGGGTGGGGCTGGCACCCCGCCCACCAGGGCCTGGCTGTAACTGCGCGTCCCGGCAGTGCATTCACCTCTCCCTTCTCTTGGTTTGTGGCACCCAAGGAAGAGAAGCCTCTATTTTGATTTTTATATCAGGTACCTGCCCGTGGCTTGCTGCGCTGTCACCTCATTGCTTGTCCCTCCGTCCCATCTCTGTGTCTGGAACAGAACAAGTGCCCCCTTCCTGCCCCTCGGTGCCCCCTACCCGCCCTGCGGCCCTGGAGCAGGGCCTGGCCCAGGAGCTTTGCATGTGAACTCCCTTCCCTGCAGCCCCCCTGCTGCTCAGTTTGTCGCTATCCCCCTTCCTCCCCTGCCCTCCCTACTAGCCTGAGCCTGAGCTGCAGCGTCAGGCAGGTGCTGTGCATGGAGGGGATGGGGCAGCACCCAGGGCCCCAGGACAGCGGGGGCACTCGAGCCCCACAGTGCTCTGCTCCTAGTTGGGTGAACAGCTTGGGGGCTCCCCCGCCAGCCGGGAGGGCTGGGCACTGCCCTCTGTGGCGAACAACTCGGGGGCTGCCCCTGCTAGCTGGGGGGCTGGGTATTGCCTATGGGGCAGGCTGGGCACTGCTCTACATGGCGGATGACTCGGGGGCTGCCCCTGCTAGCTGAGGGGCTGGGTACTGCCTGTGGGGCAGGGTGGGCACTGCCCTACGTGGCAAATGACTCGCTGCTGCCCCTGCCAGCCAGGCATGGCCCTGCAGAAAGCCTTGCTCGGCCCGTAGGTGGCAATCCAATCTTGAAGGCAAGGCAGGGCCCTGCCCGGTACCCCGCGGCCCTGCCAGCCCCCCAGGCAGCAGCGTGGTCCCTGCGGCGGGTTTGCCGTCTGACCTTTCCCCTCTTCCCTCGCTTAGCCCAGACGACGACTCCTGCCAGAAGTTTGTGCCATTTGTTGGGGTGAGTGTCTGATGGGGGGGCACCGCACGCCAGCCCTGCCAGGCGCATGGACACGGGGGAGGGGCGGGGAGGGGGGGGCCCGGCCGGCCGCAGGGCCAAGGGAGGTGTCTAATGTCTCCCTGTCTGCAGGTGGTGAAGGTGGGGCTCGTGGAACAGTCCTTCAGCGCCTCAGGTGAGCCCGCCCTGCAGCCCAGGGCAGTGGGGCTGGCTGGCTGGTTCTGCCTCTCCCCTCTGATGGGGAACCCTGGGGGGCTGCAGCCTTCCAGGGGCCACCCCTCCCCGAGCCCTGCTGCAGCCTCGGCTGGCCAAGGGAGCTGGGAAGGTCCCAGCTACACCCCAGAGCCAGGGCACCAGGCCTGCCCAAAGGGAGACGCACCAGTGGTGGCCCTAGGCTGTGAGTGCCCATCCCACCCCAGAACAGAGCCACAGCAATGAGGTGTCATGGCCCTCTGCCCCACTGCTGCCCTGGGGATACCCCCCCGCCCCTGGCTCAGCCCCCCTCATCCCGCTAACTTGGCCCTGCCTTTCCCTCTTGCTAGTGGACTCTGATGATGCCACGGTCTGCACCAGTTCCCTGCTGAGCTCCGCACCTCCAGCCAGCACAGGGACCCCCCACAGCAAGGAGGCCATGGGCACCCCACCGCCCTCCCCGTCGGTCAGCAGCGGCCTCTCGGGGGCTGGGTGAGGCTCCGCAGGGGGACTGGGGGGAGTAGGGTTAATGTCCGCAGGCTTGTTAACCATTTCCCTCCAACAGAGCCAGCCACGCTGCTATGTCCCAGTTCCCCCCCCCCACGTTCAGCCTCCTCTGAGGCCCCTGGCCCAGAAGGGAGGGGGCCCACGCTGTGCTGTGTGGGGTACACACAGCCAGGCAGGGAGGGGCAGGGGCTGTGCCACACCCCCCCAGCCCCTGGCCCCGAGACTCTGCTTGTTAAATGAAAGTGGAGATTGTGCGCAATGTTCCCGTGCCCCTTGGTCCATAGGGGTGATGCTCATGGGGACAAGGGGCTGGAGCTGGCTGTGGGGCAGCAGGAGACGCGAATGGGGCTGGATCCGGAGGGATGCTGGGGTGGGGAGGGATGGGAATGTGGCGGCTGGGCCCAGCGCTGAGGGGCAGAGCATGGCTGGGGCTGGATCCAGAGAGATGCTGGGGCTCGGAGGGGTGGAAATGGGGCGGCCAGGCCCAGCGCTGAGTGGCGGAGCGTAGCTGGGGCTGGATCCAGAGGGATGCTGGGGTGGGGAGGGGTGGAAATGGGGCGGCCGGGCCCAGCGCTGAGTGGCGGAGCGTGGCTGGGGCTGGATCCAGAGGGACGCTGGGGTGGGGAGGGGTGGAAATGGGGCGGCCGGGCCCAGCGCTGAGGGGCGGAGCGTGGCTGGGGCTGGATCCAGAGGGACGCTGGGGTGGGGAGGGGTGGAAATGGGGCGGCCGGGCCCAGCGCTGAGGGGCGGAGCGTGGCTGGGGCTGGATCCAGAGGGATGCTGGGGCTCGCAGGGTGGAAATGGGGCGGCCGGGCCCAGCGCTGAGGGGCGGAGCGTGGCTGGGGCTGGATCCAGAGGGATGCTGGGGCTCGCAGGGTGGAAATGGGGCGGCCGGGCCCAGCGCTGAGGGGCGGAGCGTGGCTGGGGCTGGATCCAGAGGGATGCTGGGGCTCGGAGGGGTGGAAATGGGGCGGTCGGGCCCAGCGCTGAGGGGCGGAGCGTGGCTGGGGCTGGATCCAGAGGGATGCTGGGGCTCGGAGGGGTGGAAATGGGGCGGTCGGGCCCAGCGCTGAGGGGCGGAGCGTAGCTGGGGCTGGATCCAGAGGGTGGGGGTGCTGGCTGGGGCTCGGAGGGGTGGAAATGGGGCGGCCGGGCCCAGCGCTGAGTGGCGGAGCGTGGCTGGGGCTGGATCCAGAGGGTGGGGGTGCTGGCTGGGGCTCGGAGGGGTGGAAATGGGGCGGCCGGGCCCAGCGCTGAGGGGCGGAGCGTGGCTGGGGCTGGATCCAGAGAGATGCTGAGGCTTGGAGGGGTGGAAATGGGGCGGCCGGGCCCAGCGCTGAGGGGCGGAGCGTGGCTGGGGCTGGAGCCAGAGGGTGGGGGTGCTGGCTGGGGCTCGGAGGAGTGGAAATGGGGCGGCCAGGCCCAGCGCTGAGTGGCGGAGCGTAGCTGGGGCTGGATCCAGAGGGACGCTGGGGTGGGGAGGGGTGGAAATGGGGCGGCCGGGCCCAGCGCTGAGGGGCGGAGCGTGGCTGGGGCTGGATCCAGAGGGATGCTGGGGCTCGCAGGGTGGAAATGGGGCGGCCGGGCCCAGCGCTGAGGGGCGGAGCGTGGCTGGGGCTGGATCCAGAGGGATGCTGGGGCTCGGAGGGGTGGAAATGGGGCGGCCTGGCCCAGCGCTGAGGGGCGGAGCGTAGCTGGGGCTGGATCCAGAGGGTGGGGGTGCTGGCTGGGGCTCGGAGGGGTGGAAATGGGGCGGCCGGGCCCAGCGCTGAGGGGCGGAGCGTGGCTGGGGCTGGATCCAGAGGGATGCTGGGGCTCGGAGGGGTGGAAATGGGGCGGCCGGGCCCAGCGCTGAGGGGCGGAGCGTGGCTGGGGCTGGATCCAGAGGGATGCTGGGGCTCGGAGGGGTGGAAATGGGGCGGCCGGGCCCAGCGCTGAGGGGCAGAGCGTGGCTGGGGCTGGATCCGGAGGGATGCTGGGGGGTGGAAATGGGGCGGCCGGGCCCAGCGCTGAGGGGCGGAGCGTGGCTGGGGCTGGAGCCAGAGGGATGCTGGGGCTCGGAGGGGTGGAAATGGGGCGGCCGGGCCCAGCGCTGAGGGGCGGAGCGTGGCTGGGGCTGGATCCGGAGGGATGCTGGGGGGTGGAAATGGGGCGGCCGGGCCCAGCGCTGAGGGGCGGAGCGTGGCTGGGGTTATGTTGCTGTGACTATCGCCCAGGTCCCTGAGCCCCGGCGTGGAGGTGATGGGCCTGCAGGTCGATTACTGGACAAACCAGGGGCTGGAGAAGAAGAAGGAGGGAGAGAAGCGGGAGATGGGCTTGAAGAACACACTGAAGAGCAACTTCCGGTCGCTGCAGGTCAGCCGCGTGCCCGGCGCCGGGGAGCTGGTCCCCCCCAGCACCATGGCCATGACCGTGGTCACCAAGGAGAAGAACAAGAAAGGTAAGGCAGGCAAAAGCCCACGCTGGCCCCTGGGCAGGGCCTGTACCAGCCTGGCCTGGAGGGGACAGAGAGTCCCTGCCTGGCTCCCCTGGCAGGGCTGGCTCTAGGAGTCCTTGCTTGCTTCTCCCAGTGATGTTCCTGAGTAAGAAACCCAAGGAGAAGGACCTGGAGCCCAAAAGCCAAGTCATCGAAGGGATTACGCGCCTGATCTGCACGGCTAAGCACCAAAACACCATGCTCCGAGGTGAGGGCGGCCCGGCACCACGCCATACCCCTCCAGCCAGGCCAACAGCTCTGCCCCCCACTCGAACACCGGCAGGCTGCAGTGGGGCTGGCTGAGCTCTGCCAGAGTCTCCCTCCCCGCCCCCCCGCCCGAGCTGTGCACGCGCTGAGCCCTGCCCCGCACAGCTGAGCTGCACGCGCGCTCTGAGCACAGCTCACAGAACGCTGGGCACCTTTAAGAAAGGGCTAGATAGACAGAAAATATCCTATTGCCTCTCTATAAATCCCTGGTACCCCCACACCTTGAACACTGTCTGCAGCTGTGGTCGCCCCAGTGCTAAAACGATCTCTTAGACTTGGGAAAGGGCAATGAAAATGGTAGGGGTTTGGACCAGCTGCCGTGTGCAGAGAGATTAACAAGACTGGGATTTTTCAGCTTGGAAAAAAGACAACTAAGGGGGGATCTGATAGAGGTCTATAAAATCATGCCTGGTGTGGAGAAAGTAAATAAGGAAGTGTTATTTACTCCTCTTAATACAAGAACTAGGGGTCACCAAATGACATTAATAGGCAGCAGGTTTAAAACAAATAAAAAGAAGTATTTCTTCACACATCGCACAGTCAACCTGTGGAACTCCCTCCCAGAGGATGTTGTGAAGGCGAAGATGATAACAGGGTTCAGAAAGAACTAGATAGGTCCATCAATGGCTATCCTCCATGAACTTATCAGCCAGGATGGGCAGGGGTTGTGTCCCTAGCCTCTGTTTGCCAGAAGCTGGGAATGGGAGACAGGGGATGGATCACTTGATGATTCCCTGTTCTGTTCACTCCCTCTGGGGCACCTGGCATTGGCCACTGTCGGCAGACAGGCCACCGGGCTAGAGGAACCTTTGGTCTGACCCAGTGTGGCCGTCCTTATGTTCGGCGCTCTGCTCTCTCCTCTCTCAGTGTCCATCGACGGGGTGGAGTGGAACGACGTGAAGTTTTTCCAGCTAGCCGCGCAGTGGCCGACCCATGTCAAGCATCTCCCCGTGGGCATCTTTGGCTACTCGAAGAGCGTGTGAGCCAGCCAGGCGGCCTGGGAGCCGGGACTCTGCTGAGTGTGGCAGGAGACGGTGATGGCCATGGCCTGTCCCTTCTGCTGGGCACTGGGGGAGGTTCCTGCTGCCCCGCTCCAGGCCCTGGCTGTTTCCACTGTCTCTCTCCCCCAGGGGGCTTTTAACATGCAGCTAGAACTGGTGCAAGAGGGGCATCCACGTGGCTTCCAGAGTTGCAGCCCCCCAAGCCAGCCTCCCACGACCCTGGGGCAGGGGGCCCACCCCGAGGAAGGGACGGGGACTGCGAGCTGCTCAAGGGAGTCTTAGTGGTGCTGCACCAGCAGAACAGGCTGCTCTGGCTCCTGCCCAGGGGCTGGCTCAGCCAGCTGCATCCTCTGGCAATTCAGTCACCCCCTTTCGGAAGCCCCAGGGCCCCAGTGGCAGCTCCAGGGAGTTGAGCAATGGCAGCGTGGGGCAGAGATCCCTCAAGGCCCCAGCAAGCCTGTGCTCCAGGCCCTGTAGCAGCCCCTAGGCCATGGGGCTGCAGGGCTGAGTGTAGGCCCAGCCCCCTGCCCCCTCCACTAGGAAACACAGGGGCCTATGGAGCTGCAGCCTGTGGACCACCTGAGGCTCTCCTAGCACTTCATGTAGGGGCCTCCTCCACCATCAGCTGCAGGGCCCCAGGGGAGGGGGGCAGGGCTGCTCCGCAGTGAGGTCCAGGCACTGGCCCGGGGAGAGCAGAAAGCTGGGCAGGCCCAGCTGTGCCCTCAGCACCGGGAGCCAGCACCTGTCAGTCCAAGCTGCAGCCCCCTGCCCAGAAATGCTAGGGGCAGGTGGGGCTGCAGCTGGGGGGCCCCTGGGCACAGCTGTTTTCCCACTTACTGCTGGCCTGGGGTTCACAGGCCGAGTGTGGCAGCCCACCAGCCCTGGCACTGCAGCTGATCTCACACTCCTGCCCTCCGCCCAGCCCCTCATGCTGCCAAACCGCTCCCTGCCCTCGGAGCCCCAAACTGGGGGCTGGGCGGCCGGCAGAGGCGTCACCCTGTTTTTTTACAAGATTCTATTTTTTTTAAACTTACTGTATGGTTGCTTTTCTGGATTAATTTTAATAAATTAATGCTGGTACCACTGTGACTGGGGTGCAGGGTATGTGCGGCGGGAAGGGGGGGCGGAGCCCCTCAGCCATGGCCAATGCTGCTGCCTTTCACACAGCTGCGTTCTGGTGGCGCTGGGGCGGGCGCTGGGGCTTGGGGGCCTACAAACCGTGCATGGCTACGGCTGCTGCAGCCGCCAGGCACTGCCTGGAGCCCAGCTCCTGGGAGACCACGCCAGCCAGGGGGCAGGACTGCCATGCCAGCTGTCAACGCTGACCCCCGGGCACACAGGAGAATCAGGAGCTGCCGACGGAGCCGGATGTCTCACTTCTGCCACTAACCTAATGGGGCTGCTGGCCCCAGGCTCACCAGGACAAGGGAGGGAGCCCCCCATAACCTCCAGCTGTGCCCAAGCCCCTGCACGCTGGGGGTCAGGTGCCAGCTCTGCCGTTCCCTGGTAGGGCCCAGGGCTGTGGGCACAGATCAGCACAGGGAGGGCACAGACCAGCACAGCTGTTTTATTTAAATTAAAAACCCCGAGCCCTTGGGAATCGTGTCTCGTGCTTCAGGGGCCGTGGCTGGGCCCAGGCAGGGCTGCTCTCCTGTCTGGAGCCCCGGGCAGCCAATGTACTGCCTGTGACTGGGGCTCTGGCACCCCAGGGAGCAGGGCTGCAGCGCAGTGTCCATGCCCTTCTGGCCCAGGCACACAGCCCCACTCCGTTTCTACCTGAAGGTGGAGAAGGTCTGTCTTTTGGCGCAGGCTGTGTTGGGCATTGTCTTGATCTCCACAGTCTGGAAGGTGACTTGGGGGGGGCACTGCAGGGGCGGGGAGCGGGAAGGTGTGGGCTCCGTGGAGACGTACTCCAGCAGCTGGGGGTTGTCCTCCTGGCGCCGCAGGTAGCCCTGGCTCAGCAGGTGCAGGGTGCAGGACAGCACGTCCGTGCTGCTGCAGCAGAAGCTGAGGAACTTCAGGGCAGGGCCAGACTCCCATTTCTGACAGGCGTCGATCACCTGGGGTGGGGGGGAGAGGGCAGAGTTACTCAGGCTGCCGGGGCGCGGAGCCGCGTGGCCGCTCGCCTGCCAGGACCCCGTACCCTGAACACCAGGTTATCGATGTGCAGCTCCTTCTCCCCTTTCAGGATCTGGATGATGAGGCAGCAGATGATGTTCCTCTTCCTCTCCAGGGTGCTTCCCTCGTCATCCTCCACATTCAGGTACGTCTGCTTGGGGAGCAGCCACAGACGCTGGCCGGCTGCCCGCGCCAGGGCCGCCTCGTTCAGACGCAGGACGCCTGGGACCAACACAGCCACACTCAGCCATGCCCAGGGAGCGGCTCCTCCAGCACCCACCGGCCCTGCTTGGGGACCAGCCACAGCCCTCCATGCCCCCCCCACATATCCCACCCCTCAGCCCTGCTTGGGGACCAGCCACAGCCCTCCATGCCCCCCCCACATATCCCACCCCTCAGCCCTGCTTGGGGACCAGCCACAGCCCTCCATGTCCGCCCCCCACATATCCCACCCCTCCAGCCCCGCTTGGGGACCAGCCCCAGCCCTCCATGACCCCTCTCTCACATATCCCACCCCTCCAACCCCGCTTGGGGACCAGCCCCAGCCCTCCATGGCCCCCCTCACATATCCCACCCCTCAGCCCTGCTTGGGGACCAGCCCGTGCCGTCTCTCTCATGAACCCACCCCCAGCTTGGGGACCAGCCCCTACACACACCCCAGCCCAGTTCTCCCTCCTCCCCACCCCCCAGCCCTGCTTGGGTACCAGCCCCAGGTCTCCCACATACCCCCACCATGCCCCCCCCCCCCAGCCCTGCTTGGGGAGCAGCCCCAGCCCCTCCACACCCACCAGACCAGTTCTCCCTCCCCGCTCCCCCAGCCCTGCTTGGAGACTGGCCCCTCCAGACACAAACCCCCTTCCAGCTCACAGACGAGCCCCATGCTCCCTGGCACCTGCCCTGGGCCCAGCCCTGCCCGGCCAACCCTCCGCACCCCCCAACCAGGCCCAGCGCAGGGGCTCCAGGGCTCCATCCGTGGTCACCCTGTTCAGGGACCACCCAGGGACAGGGCTCAACCCCCCCGCCCAGTCCCCCCATACACACCCCCCTGAGGCAGGCTCTGGGTCAGGATCCCGGCCTCTCCCATCAGAGGTTTCAGCGCATGGCTCAGCAGGACAGGAGACAGCCCCGTGGCCTGGGCCAGGGTCTCCACAGCAACTTCCTGCAGAGCAAAGGAGACAGGAAGTGAATAGGCAGGGGCAGGCCCATGGCGATGGTGCGACAGCTCGAGGGGCCAGGACAGGTGTCTTGGGGCCACAGCCCAGGGGCTCGGGCAATGGGGCGAAGTCTCTGGCGGCCGTGGCATGGGGGCGAGGTCGCTGGGGCCTGTGGGGGAGGGGCAAAGGGGAGAGAGAACAACACCTATTCCTCTGGCACAAGCCACCCAAGGGACACAGCGGCTGCTTCTCATCAGCTCCTGGGCCACAGGGGGGCAGGGACCAGGGCTGTGGAGAACATAACGGCCATAGTGGGTCAGGCCAAAGGTCCATCCAGCCCAGTATCCTGTCTACTGACAATGGCCAATGCCAGGTGCCCCAGAGGGAATGAACAGAACAGGCAATGATCAAGTGATCTCTCTCCAGCCGTCCATCACCACCCTCAGACAAACAGAGGCTAGGGACACCATTCCTTACCCATCCTGGCTAATAGCCATTAATGGACTTAACCTCTATGAATGTATCCAGTTCTCTTTTAAACCCTGTTATAGTCCCAGCCTTCACAACCTCCTTAGGCAAGGAGTTCCACAAGTTAACTGTGCGCTGCGTGAAGAAGAACTTCCTTTTATTTGTTTTAAACCTGCTGCCCACTAATTTTATTTGGTGACCCCTAGTTCTTGTATGATGGTGTGGCAAACGGGGAATGTTGTTAATGTTTTCTCTGAATACTGTGCTGGTGCCTCACTGTCCACTATTCAGTTCTTAAGTATCTAGGTGGTGGGATTAGGGTGTATGGTTGCTACAGAGCAAAGGGCCAGTGCACCTAAATGCCTGACACTCTGTCTCCTAGCAACTGATGGCCTGGGCCCCTCCCCTGCAAAGGTGCCAGCTGAAGGTGTTGGAGACAAGCGGGAAAGGAACTGAGCAGAGAATGAGGGGCAGGAGGGGGTTGCAGTCTGGAGCTGGCTGGGGTCGAAGAGTGGAGGGCAGATGTGGGGGGTCTGGCTCACTGCCCCCCAGAATGGACCCAGCCGAGGGGTCCGGTTCGCTGTATCTACAAGCTCTGTGTTAGACCCTGTTCCTGTCATCGAATAAACCTCTGTTTTACTGGCTGGCTGAGAGTCACGTCTGACTGCGAAGTGGGGGTGCAGGACCCTGTGGCTTCCCCAGGACCCCACCTGGGTGGGCTCGCTGTGGGAAGCGCACGGAGGGGCAGAGGATGCTGAATGCTCCAAGGAGAGACCCAGGAGGTGAAGCCGTGTGAGCTTCTTGCCCTGAACAAGTCTGCTCCAAGGGAGAGGAGGCTCCCCAAAGTCCTGACTGGCTTTGTGGGGAGCTGTTCCAGAGCATCGCCCGGTGACTCCGTGACAACTGGTGGCAGCGGCGGGACGTACTGCACCCCGTGAATGGCGCTGCTTGCAGTAAGTGACTGGGGAGCAGTAAAACAAAGGAGGGATAATGAGGACCAGGCGTGCTGAAGGCTCAGAGAGGGACGGTTTCAGGGGGCAGTTAACCTCTGGGAGTGTGTGACCAGCGAGAAGGACTGTTGGAGTAATGGGGTCCCCCTGGGGACTGCAGCGAGCAGTCTCAGGGGCGGAGGAGTCCGCAGCTCGACCCTGGCAAAGAGGTGGTGACCACGAGAAGGGCTGGCACACCAGGGGTTCTTCCTGGAAACCATGGGGAAGCCAAGAGCACACAGGCCTGTGAGTCCAGAGCCACTTGGGAACGGTGAAGTGATGGCCTATCACCATCTCCTTAAGAAGGGCATTGTGATCCTGTGCACAAAGAGAGGGTTATGCATGGGGACGTTCACCAAGGCACAGTTAATCGTGCAGTTGGAGGAGAAGGACCGCTCTGAGGAGCAGATTCCTGACCCAGATGGGGCTACAAGAGGATCTGGGAGCAGCAGCCAGGCATTCCCGAGAGTCTGGTTCCCAACCAGACGAGGGTTTTCACAATCGGGTTCCCCATCAGGGGATCGGAGATGGATAGGATGGGAGCAGAGTCCGAGAGAGCAAGAGCCCGAGGAAAAGCTGCAGGAGAAACAGCAGCAGCATGGACTGGCGATGGTGGAGCAGAGAGACATAGGGGGCTGCCCAGGGGTCAGTGGGGAAACACGCCTTCAGGGGCGAGACCCTGGGACAGAGAGAACTGGGGTGGTGCAGCCACAGATGCTGAGGGGCTGGGTGACCTGGGTGAAGGTCCCCGGGGTGAAGCCCCTCGCCCTGCCTAAGGCCCGGATCCCTGTGCAGACCCAGGAGGGGTTGGGCTGGCTGGTCGTTGGGGTTCTCCGGGATATTGGCTGGCAGGCCCTGTTGGGGGGTGACTGTCTCTCTTTGGGACAGGATCTAGGCCCTGCTCCTGCAATGGCCGAGGGTTTGGTCACAGCATCAGAGCTATCGTGAGCTCAGGTGTGCAGGGGGCAGGGAACATCCCTTTGTCCCACTCAGCCCCAGGGGGCTGGTTACAGGTAGGCAGGTATCCTGAGCCCAGCAGCCCCTCCCCCCTGCCAGCCAGCTCATTTGCATTTTCACTGACCATTTCCATCCTAGCCAATTGGTTCCCTGGATCCAAATTCAAACCCTCCGCCATTGCAGAGGATGCTGAGGAGGCTCCCCAAAGTCCTGCCTGGCTTGGTGGGGAGCAGTTCCAGAGCATCGCCCGGTGACTCCATGACAGATGGGAATAAGTAAATAACTTTTCCTTATCTACTTTCTCCACATCACTCATGATTGGATGATCCCCCCTTGTCTCATCCGTTCCAAGCTGAAATGTCCTACCCTCTTTAATCTCTCCTCATATGGGACCCTCTCCAAACCCCTAATCATTTTAGTTGCCCTTCTCTGAACCTTTTCTAGTGCCAGTATATCTTTTTTGAGGTGAGTAGACCACATCTGTATGCAGTATTCAAGATGTGGGCCTACCATGGATTTATATAAGGGCAATAAGATATTCTCCATCTTATTCTTTATCCCCTTTTTAATGATTCCTAACATCCTGGTTGCTTTTTTGACCGCCTCTGCGCACTGCGTGGACGTCTTCAGAGAACTATCCACGATGACGCCAAGATCCTTTTCCTGATTTGTTGTAGCTAAATTAGCCCCCATCAGACTGTATGTATAGTTGGGGTTATTTTTCCCAATTACTTTACATTTATCCACATTCGATTTCATTTGCCATTTGTTGCCCAGTCACTTAGTTTGTGAGATCTTTTTAAGTTCTTCACAGTCTGCTTTGGTCCTAACTATCTTGAGCAGTTTATTCTCATCTGCAAACTTTGCCACCTCACTTTTTACCCCTTTCTCCAGATCATTTATGAATAAGTTGAACAGGATTGGTCCTAGGACAGAGCCTTGGGGAACTCCACTAGTTACCCCTCTCCATTCTGAGAATTTACCATTTATTCCTACCCTTTGTTCTCTGTCTTTTAACCAGTTCATGAAAGGATCTTCCCTTTTATCCCATGACAGCTTAATTTACGTAAGAGCCTTTGGTGAGGGACCTTGTCAAAGGCTTTCTGGAAATCTAAGTACACTATGTTCACTGAATCCCCCTTGTCCACATGTTTGTTGACCCCTTCAAAGAACTCTAATAGATAGTAAGACTCGATTTCCCTTTACAGAAACCATAGTGACTTTTGCCTAACTATTTATGTTCTTCTAGGTATCTGACAATTTTATTCTTCACTATTGTTTCAACTAATTTGCCCAGTACTGACATTAGACTTTCTAGTCTGTAATTGCCGGGATCACCTCTAGAGCCCTTTTTAAATATTGGCGTTACATTAGCTAACTTCCAGTCATTGGGTACCGAAGCCGATTTAAAGGACAGGTTACAAACCCTAGTTAATAGTTCTGCAACTTCACATTTGAGTTCTTTCAGAACTCTTGGGTGAATGCCATCTGGTCCTGGTGACTTGTTAATGTTGAGTTTATCAATTAATTCCAAAACCTCCTCTAGTGACACTTCAGTCTGTGATAGTTCCTCAGATTTGTCACCCAGAAAAGCCGGCTCAGGTTTGGGAATCTCCCTAACATCCTCAGCCGTGAAGACTGAAGCAAAGAATTCATTTAGTTTGTCCGCAATGACTTTATCGTCTTTAAGCTCTTCTTTTGTATCTCGATCGTCCAGGGGCCCCACTGGGTGTTTAGCAGGCTTCCTGCTTCTGATGGGAAGAGAGTCCATGAGCTTCGGGGTGGGGGGAGGGACGAGGGAAGGAGGGTGTCTGCCCAGGGGGGAGGACAGACCGGATGAGCTGGGGGGAAGGCACTCTCTCTGCTGCAAGGACAGGAGCAGTTGGTGCCCTATTTGCACCAGCTGTGGGGTCCCACCCCCCAGAGGGAGCGGGGGTCCCACCTGGGCACTGTTGAAGCCCAGCAGGATGTACATCTGCAGGGTGGAGACGTGCAGGGTGGTGCTGCCCACGAACTGGAGCTCCGCGTGGCCCAGCCACGTCCACTGCAGGCGCCGCGGCTTCGTGTGCTCCAGGCCAAACCGGTTCTGACCTGCAAGAGACGCGGCCAGTCCCAGCATAGCCACCAGAGAGCCGGGCCCGTGGGGTCCCTGAGCCAGCTGGGGCTGCCCCGCCCCCCGCAGCCACACGCCCCCAGGCGGGGCTGGAGCTCACCCCACTGCTCAGTCTAGCCCCGTTCCCACGCTCCCCGGGTGCATTCTCTCCAGTCACAGGCCCCCCCAGTGTACCCTCCCCCATCACACGCCACTCCCTGCCACCACGATGGGGCACAGTGACCGCCCCCCAGCCCTGCCCCCAGCGCCCAGCCTCACTGTTGGTGTAGAAGTCGGCGAATCGTGCCAAGTAGCCCCCGAGGGGCTGCGGGAAACACCTGCTGGGATCCTCCAGGTAGCAGAGCGGGGAGATGGTCCAGCAGCGCGGGGACAGGGCCAGCACCTTCACCTCCGGCTCCTCCTCCGGCTCGGCCGGCTCCTCCTCCATCGCCTGGGGACGGGAGCAGGGTGTCAAGAGTCAGGCTCCCTGCCAGGGGCTCGTCTGCAGCACCTCCGGGGCAGGGAGGGGGCATGGCGCAGACCCAGCCCAGCCCCGCCCCCCCGGGAAAGGGAAGGGGCACAGTGCAGACCCCGCCCCTACCCTCCGGGAAAGGGAGGGGGCACAGTGCAGACCCCGCCCCGCCCCCCCGGGAAAGGGAGGGGGCACAGTGCAGACCCCGCCCCGCCCCTCCGGGAAAGGGAGGGGGCACGGCGCAGACCCTGCCCTGCCCCCCCAGGAAAGGGAGGGGGCACAGTGCAGACCTTGCCCCGCCCCCTGGGAAAGGGAGGGGGCACGGCGCAGACCTTGCCCCGCCCCCCCCGGAAAGGGAGGGGGCACGGTGCAGACCCCGCCCCTAAAGGGTAGGGAGGGGGCACGGCACAGACCCTGCCCCTAAAGGGTAAGGACGGGGCACGGCGCAGACCCTGCCCCTAAAGGGTAAGGACGGGGCACGGCGCAGACCCTGCCCCTAAAGGGTAAGGACGGGGCACGGCGCAGACCCTGCCCCTAAAGGGTTCTCACCGCGTCGTCCTGGCCTGCGTCCAGCTCCAGCAGGCGCTTGTCGAGCTGCTGCAGCTGGAAAAGGTGGAATTGCTGCTGCAGCTCCTCCGACTCGCTCAGGCTCCTCAGCATCTGCTGGGGGAAGCGATTGGGGAAGCAGAGCCCGATCTGCTCAATGACGGCCCGTTCCAGCCACACGTTCCCCTGGGCCAGGAGCCGGTCGCCCAGGTAATACCTGCAACGGCAGCCGGCGTCAGGGCGGGGCCAGAGCCACCCCCAATTCCATCCCGGAACACCCCCCTCGGCCCCTCCATGCATTTGCCATGGCCTGGAGCAGGGTGTCCCAGCCGGCCGGCAGCTGGCGCGTGCGCTGTGGAGCCCACGGCCTGGCCTGACCCAGCCTGGGGGCCCTGCAGTGCCCTGCGGCCCCCCTGCAACCCATGGCTGGGCACACAGGCTCGGGGCTGGTGGCCGGCTGGACTTTGGGGAGCCCACGGCCCGAGCCGAGCCAGAGCCCCCAAGACAAGCCAGGCACCAGCACCCGCTGACGCGACGGGCCCAAGACAGAGCCCAGGCCGGGTGGGAGGCACGGCTGGGGCCCCTCACCGGTAGAAGTGCTCGAAGGTGTTGGCGAGCTCCAGGCCGGAGAGGAAGAGGATGGGCTCCAGGCTCTGCTGCAGCCGGTGCAGCGACTCCACGTTGGCCACGTCCGTCTGGCTCTCCTGGATCTGCTGGTCGATGTAGCGAGCAAACTGCTCGCTCACCTGCGGGGGAGAGCGCCAGCTGCCAGGGGTCCTTCTCGGGGCGGCTCCCCTACGACAGCTCAGGTGATGCTCACCTGATGGGGGGGCTCTGGGGGAGGGAACAGTCCTGCAGAGGGGTCGTCCTCCGGAGAGGGGGAGGGGCCACTCCCTAGGAGCCGGGGTCATTCCCAGGGGTCACCCCCCGTGGAGACAGGGAGGCAGAATGGGGGAGAGGCTCTGGGGGAGGCGGGGCCATGGGAGCTGCGTGTCTGGGCGCTGGGCAAGGGGGCGCGAGGGGCCTGCTGGAGCAGGAGTGGACTAGACGGCCTTAGCGCAGGGGGGTTAGCTGGCAGAGACCCCCATGACCTGGGATCCCTCGGACTCCGGAAAGCAGCCAGGAGCGTGGCTGGGCAGAGCCGACGACGAGGGGCTCACCCCCACGGGGGCACAGCAGCCTCTAGCCCGGCGGGCAGGCACCAGGCCGACCAGCCTGGAAGCTCTGCTGGGGCCCAGGCTCGTCCCCCAGGGCCAGGCCAGCCCCCGGCACCCCCCCACTCACGTGCATGGCCGTCAGGAAGGAGAGCTGCAGCAGGCCCCCGGAGAAGCCCTGCCGCAGGGCCAGCGCGAAGGCCGTCTGCTGCCCGAACAGCTCCTCCATGGCGCTGTGCAGGCCCCGGTAGAGGCGGCAGTACCGCTCCACGAAGTCCGGCCCCTGCCACGCCGACTCCAGGAACCGCTTCACCTGTGCGGGGGCAGGCGGCACACGGTTACAGGCGTGGGGAGGGCCCCGGGGAGGTACAGGCTGGGGACCGGGGGAGGTCAGGCCGGGACAGGTGTCTGGGGGGGAGGGGAAACGGGACGTGACAGGCGTGGGGAGGGCCCCGGGGGGATGGCCTGGCCAGCCCCAGGGAATACAGGGTGGGCCGTGGGTGGGGGCGGCCCTGAAGGTGGGTAGGGTCCCAGGGGGACAGGATGGGCCAGGCGTGGGTAGAGCCCTCCACATCTAGTGTCCCATGGGCCTGGGGCAGGAGCCGCAGAGACAGAGGTGGATGGGGGCCCTGCTACCCCCATGCAGGGTCGGGAGGGGGATGGGCACAACCCCATTGCCACCCCACTGCACCACGCCCACCCCCCGCACACACCTGCTGCTGCACCATGCCCCCTCCCCCGTCACCCCCCCAAAACCTGCTGCTGCACTACACCCCTCCCCGTCACACCCCCACACACACCTGCTGCAGCACCACGCCCCTCCCCCATCAGCCCCCCCACCTGCTGCTGCACCACGCCCCCATCAGCCCCCCCACACCTGCTGCTGCACCACGCCCCCATCAGCCCCCCACACCTGCTGCTGCACCACGCCCCTCCCTCATCAGCCTCCCCACACCTGCTGCTGCACCACGCCTCCCCATCAGCCCCCCACACACCTGCTGCTGCACCACGCCCCCCCTCATCAGCCCCCCACACCTGCTGCTGCACCACGCCCCCCTCATCAGCCCCACACCTGCTGCTGCACCACGCCCCTCCCTCATCAGCCTCCCCACACCTGCTGCTGCACCACGCCCCCATCAGCCGCCCCCACATCTGCTGCTGCACCACGCCCCTCCCTCATCAGCCCCCCCCACACCTGCTGCTGCACCACACCCCCCATCAGCCCCCCCAACACTTGCTGCTGCACCACACCCCCCCATCAGTCCCCCCCACACCTGCTGCTGCACCACGCCCCTCCCCCGTCACACCCCCACACACACCTGCTGCTGCACCACGCCCCTCCAGCACTGCGTAATCCCCGTCATGCTGCTGGGCTTCTTCCCCGACATCTTGGTGGCCCCAGAGCTCGTCTCCTTGTTCTTCCCGTTCTTCCCGTCTGCCAAGGGGGGGCCGGCGTGAGAGCAGCCCCAGCACTACCCCCCCTCCCCGACCCCAAAGCCGCCTGTGGGGCGAGGGCAGGGCCCGACCCTCCCAGCGCTCCCCCAGGGAGGGCAGCTCACTGGCAATAGGCAGGGGCGGCCGGGAGCCGGATGGGCCTGGTTGAGCCCCACACGGTCACTGAGTGAGGGGTCGCAGGGCCAAGCCTGGAGCTCGGGGCGAGTTGGAGCCAGCCAGCCCCAGGCACCCCAGGGCAGTGAAGTAGCCACGCCCGGCTGGGACCCTGCCCCCTACAACAGGGCTGCCTTTGCAGAGGGGCGTCTGGCACCTGCCAGCTCTGCCTGTGGGCACCAGACCCACGGCTCTGAGTGCTGGGCTAGGCCCCCACGCTGTCTCCTACGCCCCGGCCCCAGGGCCTTGAGGACCAGCCTCTGCTGCACCAGGCCCAGGGGCTGCCCACCCCCCCGCCCCGCAGAGCGTGCTCCCACGGCCCCCCGCCTGCGGGCATCGGGCACACACGGTCACACCGAGCTCAGCGCCAGTGCCCGGCTCTGGCAGGACGTGCAAAAGGCAGCCCGGAGATCCCTCTCCCCACTCAGCACCCCAGGGCCTCCTCCCCCAGCCCCACCCTGGCACCAGCCCCAAAGCCCCACAGGGCAGGGGCCCTTACTGGCTTTGACTGGGGCTCTCAGCTCCTCGGGCTCCAGGCTGCCGGGGTCCACGTGCACCAGCAGGTGACTCAGGCGCCGCACGCGGGAGTTGAAGATGGTGGCGCGGCTCTTGGCGCATCGGCCCGTCTCCAGGTTCTCCAGGTACTCGCTCAGCAGCCAGGCCAGGGGGCTGACGCCGCTGGGATCTGCAAGGCCAGAAGGGGAGGCTGAGCCGTCGGGCCGGGCGGGCTGGGGGCAGCGGGGAGCCGGGCTGGGGAACCGGTACCTGGCCTGGTGATGCTCTGCACCAAGGGATTGATTAGGGCCTCCCAGCAGGTCCTGCCCAGAGCCTGGGCCGCCTCGTCATCGGGAAGGAAGCGATCAGCGAACACCTGCTCATGCCGCAGCGCACAGTTCAGCCTGCAGCAGCAGAGACACCCGCGCCAGTCACTGGTGGGGCCCTGGGGGCAGATCCTGGGTACAGACACACGGGGCAGGGCACTGCTGGGGGCTCTGCTCGGCACTGGGGGGACCCCCTGTACAGACACACGGGGCAGGGCACTGCTAGGGGCTCTGGGGGGACCCCGGGTACAGACACACATAGGGCAGGGCACTGCCGGGGGCTCTGCTCAGGGCTGAGGGGACCCCGGGTACAGGCCTCACCTATTGAAGAGCTGCAGCAGCTGCACATGCTCGTCCGCGATCTCCTGGCACCACGTGTGCGCCTGGGTGGTGTAGAACAGGTACGTGCGCCGGCACAGCTGCTCCTTGAAGATCGGCCAGAAAGTGGGCTTGGGCCCCAGGATCTCAATGCCACGCACACGCGTGTCAATGCCACCCTGCACAGGGCAGAAACCCCCCTGGTTAGACACAGGCCCGCCAGGCCGAGCGACTCCCCACGGGGCGCTCCTGGGCCAGGCCTCTCGCTGCCCGTAGAGGCTCTGCGGGGGGCGAGGGAGGCCAGGGCCCAGCTCGGCCGCACACAGGGACGGGGGGGGCGACGTTTTATGGAAATATGCTTATGAGTGTGACTATGATGTAACTGGAATATGCTGGATGCAAAAGGTCTCTTGCAAGGGATCAGACCAAAGCTTATAACCTACTGAATATGACCCTCCTACGTGTACGCATGGATCATTCTTGGATCTGAAATATGAAGTATGACTCTGAGGTCCTGTTGTAATTATGCAAAGTGTGGGCCATTAATGGTGGTTTAGAATCGTGATGGCTCCCAGTGACTAGGACAATCAGCTGTAAATGGTTTATTTACCTGTGTAGGTGTGGGCCAGCCCATGGGGAATGGAGACTGGGGGTCTTACAGTGACAAGTGACTATGTCACCCGATAATGAAATCCATCTTAAATCTGGTACTTTTCCATTTAGGAGGAGTGGGGACCAGGGACACAAAGGATTCCCGCCTTGTGCCAAAGTTACAGAGGGGGTGGAGCAGGACAAAAGGGGCCACCAGTCAGGAGAAAGCCCCTGCTTACCACCTGACATGTCTGCTGGAATGAACAAGGAATAGACCAGACTAGGAAGGGTCTAGCCTGTGAATGAAGCTTATTGGAACATCTCTGAGGGTGAGATATTACCTGTAATCAGTTTCTTGCTTGGTGACTTTGTTCTGTCTGTTATTACTTGAAACCACTTAAATCCTACTTTTTATACTTAATACAATCACTTTTGTTTATTAATAAACCCAGAGTAAGTGATTACTCCCTAGGGGAGCAAACAGCTGTGCGTGTGTCTCTATCAGAGTATAGAGGGCAGACAATTTATAAATTTACCCTACACAAGTTTTACAGGGAGTAAAACGGATTTATTTAGGGTCTCCCCCATTAGGGTCTGGGTGCAGGAGACAGGGAACCTGCTGAGCTGTTTTCAGTTAAGTCTGAAGCTTTTGGGGCGTGGACCAGACGCTGGGTCGGGTTGCAGCAGGCTAGTGTGTCTGGCTCAACCAGGAAGGGTTCTGGAGTCCCAAGCTGGCAGGGAGAGCGGGCCCAGAGGTAATTTACGCACATCAGGTGACAGTCCAAAGGGGGTCCCTGTGACTGAACCTGTCAGGGGCCCGCCAGCGCACCCACCTGCTGGCAGCGCTTGACCTTGATCTGGATGATGGGCCAGAAGCGGGTCAGGTTCTCCAGGAGGATCACTCTGCTGGCCGAGGGCATGACGTTCACCTGGGGGGGCAGGGAGAGCCGCAAGCCGTCAGGACACAGAGCTAGCGAGGCCACGAGAGATCCCACCCTGCCCCACCCCACGAGAGTGTTGTCCAGGCCCAGGCTCCAGAGCTACGTGAAGCGAAGCCGTGGGGTTAGCGGCGTGCAGGAACACGGGCCCCACAGGGATAGGGCAAGGAGACGACCAGCAGCTAGGACGTAAGTGGCCTCCCAGCAGGGACGGGACTACCCAGCAAAGCCTCTGCCACACTGTCAGGCAGCCCCAGGGCCCCTTCCAGCCACACCTGGGAAGATCACAGAAATCACGGCTCTGCTGGAGCAGTCAGACACGCCAGACCTCTCCACCGCTCCCTGCTGCTCCCTCCCGGCAGGGCCACCAAGAAACCAGCCCCGGAAGCTCCACTGCGCTCAGGGGCTGCCGTCAACCCACCGGGAACGGACGCAGAGACCAGAGCTGATGGGGATGGAGGGATGCTGCCGGGCATGGGAACTGGCCGACAGCCACAGCCCAGCGGCCCGTCCGAGTAAGACGCAGATCTCCTGGCGTACCCCTTCGACTCCCAGCCCGAGTGGGGCTACTGACCAAGCATCACACCCTGCTCCCAGTGCCCAGGGGACTGTAACCGATCCTGCTCCTTCTGCACGCAGCCAGCCGAGCAGGTTCCCAGCACCGCCAGCCCCAGCGCCCAGAGCAGGCCTATCCACTGGGTCTGGAGCTGCGGGGGGCGGGGGGGGGTGTCCCAATTTCCAGCTTTTCTCTGCAGCAGGGGGGCTGGAGCCTCACTCGGGAAGTCACAGGCTGAATTCTCATGGAACCACCTGCCCCCAGGAGCTGCAGCTTTAAGGAACAGCCCAGGCGTGCCGAGAGCTGGTGCCAGCACCACCACTGTAAGCAAAGGCCCAGTGCCCCCACACCCAGCCAGCCGTGGGCACGGATGAACATGCTGCTCCCAGTAGGAACGCGCTGGCCTGCGTGTCTGCCCCGCCCACCCCCCTGCCTCTCCCCAGTGACCTCCTGGGACTCAGCGCTGCCTCGGGGGCCGGAAGGCGGCTCCTCTCGGTCCGTCCTCTGCTCTATGGCCACCGTGCAGCCGAGATCCTAGCACAGCCCAAGCTAGGCACGCGCCCCGGCCCAGACAGCGCCTCTGGGTTCTGGCCAGAGGTTTCCCAGGGCAGCTCACTCGGGCGTGGGCCAGGTGGGTAACAGGTCTGGGGAAGCAGAGGGCGGGAGGGTGGCAGGGTCTAGCAGCAGAAAGGGGAGCAGCTAGGACAAGGCAGGCGGTGCCAGGCCTGCACGGGGCGGATGAGAAGGACAGGAGGGGAAGCCGGGACTTGGCCACTGCGGTGTCTTGCCCCTCCCCCTGGAGCAGCTGGTTCTGGCCAGCATTGGAGACCCTGAGCCTGGGGCCCTGCCCTGCTCCTGCCCGCCTAGGAGAGGCCGGTGACGTGCTCGCCAGGACAGGGCCTACAGGCCTGGGGCTGGCGACTCCCTGCACCTCGGGTGCTGCCTGTCCCAATTCCAAGGCAGTCGTGCCCCTGCCGGCCTGGGCCGGGCTGCCCCAGCGCCACGCTGACCAGCAGAGGTGGGTGCTGGCAGGTGGGAAGCTCTCAGCCTGCGCCCGCCCTGCTAGGGAGTCCCCAAGCCACAGGACCCCCACCCCCTGCAGCGCCCCCTCTCCTGTCCAGGGCGGCCTGGCCCACACTCACCGTATTGAGCTCCGTGCTGATGCTGGCCGGGTTCTCTCCTCCCATGACCACGATCCGGGCTGGCATGTAGCTGGAATCCTCGCTGGCCACCAGCAGGCTCATCTGCCTGCAGCCGGGGAGAGCCACAGCGTCAGCACCAGCCCATTTCTGGGCTGTGCTCCTGGCCTAAGCCTACGGTGCCCGTCCCGAGGGGCACGTCCTCCAGTGGGCTCAGAGCCTCACATGGCTGCCGGTCCTAACGGGAGACCCTGAAACCCTGGCCCCAGCTCCTGGGGGCTGCACCTGGTGCTGCATTGCTCTAGGCCCGCAGTGCCGACAGCCATCCCAGCAGGGCGTATGGCACCCGGGGACACAGACGAGGTCCCTGCATGCCTGGCTCCTGGGAAGGGAACCCACCCCAGCCAGGGAACCAGCATGTGCAGCCCCCTTGTGCCACCTCGGGCACCCTGCCACCCCTCGCCAAATTGTTACCTGGGCCCAACTCCCCCCCGCCCACCTGATCCTTCCCCCATCTCCAGGACAGCATGGGCAGCCAGCCACCCCGCTGCCCACCTGATCCCTCCCCCATCCCCGGGACACCGTGAGCATCCAGGCACCCCACTGCCCACCTGATCCCACCCCCATCACCGGGACACCCTGGGCAGCCAGCGCAACCCCCCCCCACCTGATCCCAAGCCCATCCCCAGGACATGCTCTTTGCCAGCCAACACACACAGCCATACCCCCCGGGGGCCAGTACCCACAGCCCCCTCCCCCCTCACCTGACCACCACGCCACGGTGCATGTAGATGTTGATGTAGTGTGAGCCGGTGCTGCCGTTGGACTCCCAGTAGGTCTTGGGGTTCCTGTCCGTCAGCTTGTTGGCTCGGTGGGAGTTCGAGGAAACCTCCAGCTTCTCCCAGCACTTGTCCTCCTTCACTTCCACGCTGGAGCCTGCAGGGAGAGGGGACAGTGCTGAAGGGAGCTAGGGGGCCACCCTGGCGGGGCCACAGCTCAGGCACAGGGACCCCGGGTGACTCCCCCAGCACTGACCCTGGCAGAGGTTGCGCAGGAAGACGTCGAAGAAGGGGATGTTGATGGGCTGGTGACTTCGTCTATGCTCCTCAATCTGACCCAGCACCATCTGGAAGAGAGGGGGGGCGCAAAGCGTCAATGGGAGGAAGGACCTGGCAGCCCTCCTCCACTGCTGGACCCTGAGCAGCAACCAGCCCCTGAGGAACTCAGCCCCACAGGTGGGGAAGGGGGAACTGAGTGAACTGGGTTCAGAGAGAGCCTCTGCCCCATGGCCACTCTCCCCACTTCACACACCACCACCTCCTCCCTGCCCACACCCTTCCAGAGACCACCAACCCCTCTCCCTGCCCGCAGACAACTCCCTGGTCACCCCTTCCAGAGACCACCAACCTCTGTGACACCCTGTACCCCATGTTCACCATTGTACATGGTTATATTTTGTACAAAGTACGCCTTGTGAGGGATCATTTGAAAATTCATAAACCGCTGAATATCATTGTCCTGTTAAGATGTGTGTAACAACACAGTGTGTAAAGCTGCATGATTGTTACTGAAATAAGGTGCCATTTTGGGTAATGCCCACGAACTAATTGTTCAGGGACAAAGACACTCTAGCACGCCAGCAAAGTACCAAAGTACTAAATCAGACAGTCACCCGCTGGCGGGGAGGGGAGGGAAACAAGTTACAATTCATCAGGAGGGCAGTTTGGAGCTCACGTATACAACAGCACTGCCCGACCCCACAACCGAGCAGGGATTTTTCCAGCACAAAGGACAGGAGTATAAGAAAGGGGAAAAATGTCCCTGGCCACCCCTCTCCTCTGTCCATCTCTCCGCTCATGACGACGACGATGCACAATGAGCTGAACCAAGGGGGGAGTGGTCCCAGGCTGGGAAAAGACGCAGCCCGTGAAATGTACTGCAGTTGCTGGGGAGAAAAACTCCTTCTTCTGCTTTTAAACTTACTAGTCCTGGTGAAGTTTAGGAATTCGCTTGCGTGTTTATCTTTCTATTCCTTTTGTGACCAGTTCTGACTGTTAGGCCTTCCCGCCTGCGATCACTCCAAATCCACCCCTCTCTGGGTAACAGACTTGTTTCATGGCTCTGTTTGAACCCGTGTGTTGACTGACGTGTTTGGGAAACCTCTGCTTGGGACAACAAAGGCTGGCGCATGCTCCCTCCCAGAGCTGGAATGGGGAGCGAGGAGCTTACGCTGCCCGGGAGGGTTCGGTGCAGTGCAAAAGGCATATTTCTGGGGAGCAAGGCTGGGGCGGGGGCTCTGCGGGTGTCGCCCTGTATGTAATTCATGGAGGGCTGGGCGCAGCTGGGAGTGACGACGTGCTGGGAGTGAGCAGAGCAGGGACGGGTTGCTGTTCCCAGCAGCGTAAAAGGCATCCCAGGTGGGAGAGCTAAGGGGACCCAGCAGTCCAGGCTGCACCCTGGGGAAAGTCACTCCCTTCCTCCCTCCCTCCCTCCAGGCCACCCCCTGCAGAGACCATCAACCCCTCCCCACAGACAGACAACCTGCCCTCCTCCCTCCCCTCCCTTCAGAGACAGCCTGGGACCCCCGGCTGGTCGTGCCCCGGCATGCTGCAGAGGTTCCACCCACCCGGCGGGCAGGCCACCCCAGGCGGTGGGGGGAGGTCTCCTCCATGGCAGAGCCCCCGGTCACCTGGGCGGGGTCAGGATGCCCACCCCACCCCACACCTCACCTGGATGCAGCCGGCCAGGATGCTGGTCGTCAGTTTCTGATAGAGGCTGGCGTATTTCTCACAGTCGGTCACCAGGTCCCGCAGCTCCGACCCCAGCAGCAGGTTGGAGTTGTGCTTGTCCAGGGCTTTGGACAGGGCCTCCTTGGTGCCCAGGCGGCACATCACCACGGCACAGTCCTTGGTGGTGGTGGCCAGGCGGTGGAGGAAGCAAACGAACTCCTGCACGACCTGCAGAGGGAGCAGCGCGGCCTGGGGGTTGGGGCACCAGCCTGGGAGCCACGAGACCTGCTTCTAGTCCCAACCCTGCCCCGACCTGCTCTCCCTGGGCCAGTCGCCCCAGCCCCTCACCCGCCTGGTCTATGGGGAGCGCAGCTCCCTGGGGCGGAGCAGCTCTCAGCTCCTGCGGTGCCCGGGCTGGAGTCTGACAGAACAGAGACAGGCCCCAGCCCTGCCCGGGGGCCCTGGGTAAAGGGCCACAGCCCCAGCTTCCTCGGGACAGGCCTGGCGCAGATCAGCGATTCCTGCCGCGAACCCATAACTGGGGCTGAGCCAGGAGCCCCTCCCTGCCCCCGGCCTGCTCCCAGCCTCCACACCCCCGACAGGTAAGCAGGGCCCCCCCCGGACCCCTCACCTCCCGCTCGGTGCTGGGGGCGCTCATGGAGGACAGACAGGGCTCGATGCTCTCGTGCCAGGGCAGCGCCTCCTCCTGGTAACTGTCCAGGAGCTTGTTCAAAATCCTGCACAAGAGACGGGGGAAGGTGGGGCCTGAGGGGAGAGGCAAGCGGCTGACAGTGCCCCGATCCCCCGTGTGCCCGGCCCTCTGGCTGCACGGGCCACGCTCACCCCATGACAGCCCCCCACCACCCTCACCCCAACCTACCCCCTCACCTTGGGAAACTCCAACTGACCACACACACACCCCACCTCAGGACAGCCCCAATCAACCCTGACCCCCCAAAACAATCCCCCAGACAGCCCCAACCAGTCCTGACCCCCCCCAAAACAGCCACCCCCACCCCAGATAGCCGCAACCAGCCCTGACCCCCCAAAACAATCCCCAGACAGCCCCAACCAACCCTGACCCCCCCAAAACAGCCACCCCCAACCCCAGGATAGCCCCAACCAACCCTGACCCCCCAAAGCAGCCATCCCCATCCCCAGCACAGCCCCAACCCTGACCCCCCCAAATTGCCCCTGACAGCCTCAACCAACCCTGACCTCCCAAAACAGCCACCCCCAGCCCCAGACAGCCCCAACCAACCCTGACCCCCCCAAAACATCCCCCCAGACAGCGCCAACTAACCCTGTCCCCCCAAAACAGCCACCCCCACCCCCAGCATAGCCCCAATCAACCCTGACCCCCCAAAACAGTAACCCCCAGCCCCAGACAGCCCCAACCAACCCTGACCCCCCAAAACAACCACCCCCATCCCCAGCACAGCCCCAACCAACCCTAACCCCCCAAAACAGCCACCCCCAGCCCAGCCCCAACCAACCCTGACATCCCAAAACACTCCCCCAGACAACCCCAATTAACCTTGACCCCCCAAAACAGCCATCCGCAGCCCCAGGACAGCCCCAATCAACCGCCCCCAGGACAGTGCCAACTAATCTTGCCTCAATCCACCCCCAGGAAAGCCCAACCAGACACACCCCCGCTCTGGCTCCCATTCCAACCTGGGACATCCCAGCCACACACTCGCAGTACAACCCACGGATCCCAGGCCAAGGTCCCCCTCCCCAGGTGTCACCCCAGGATCCCCGGCAAAGGACCCTCGCTCCCCCCAGTGTCACCGAGAAGCTGGCCATGCACCCCTCCCCCCCAGTGTCACCAAGGACCTGGCCGCACACACCCCCAAGTGCCACTGAGGACCCAGCGCGCCGCCCCAGTGTCACCAAGGACCACGCCCCCAGCGTCACGGAGGACCTGGACCCCAGTGTCACCAAGGACCCGGCTGCACCCCACGCCCCAGTGCCACTGAGGACCTGGCACGCCCCCCCCCCCCCAGTGTCACCAAGGACTATGCCCCATGTCACAGAGGACCGGGCTGCACCCCAGTGTCACCGAGGACGCCCCACCCCCGTGTCACTGAGGACCCGGCCACGTCTCACACTTACCGGAGGGTCCCCAGCTGCACGGCCTTCTCGGCCCCCAGCTGCTCCAGGCTGCGCAGCAGCAGCAGGAAGTGCTGGCGGTCCCGCAGGGCTGCAGCCCCCTCGCTCTCGGGGCCGGCCTCGTCGCAGTGGCAGCGCTCCAGGGCCAGCACCAGCTCCTTGGAGAGGCTGCCCTCCTGCAGGCGGCCCAGCAGCGTCTGCACATCCACATCCTTCAGCTCCAGGGCTAAGCCCGCCTCTGCCACAGGGAGAGAGCCGTGGGGCCAGGGCCCGGCACTGCACACCACCGGCTGCACGCTCGCCGGCAGTGTGGGGCTGAGCCTGCCTCTGCCACAGGGAGAGAGCCGTGGGGACGGGGACGGGGACGGGGATGGGCACTGCACACCACCAGCTGCAAGCTCTCAGACAGGGGCTGCTGGGGCAAGAGCTGCGTATGTGGAGCGGCGCTGCGTAGGAGCCATCCTCAGGCTTGTAGGCGGGGGAGGGAGGACAGGGGCTGCGGCAGTGGTCAGGAGGCTCCGTACCTGCCGTCCCCACATCCTCAGACAGGGGCTGTCGCGGGGGTTTGGGGGGCTCTGTACCTGCCATCCCCACATCCTCAGACGGGGCTGTCGCGGAGGTGGGGGGGCTCTGTACCTGCCGTCCCCACATCCTCAGACAGGGGCTGTCGCGGGGGTTTGGGGGGCTCTGTACCTGCCATCCCCACATCCTCAGACAGGGGCTGTCGCGGAGGTGGGGGGGCTCTGTACCTGCCGTCCCCACATCCTCAGACAGGGGCTGTCGCGGGGGTCGGGGGGCTCCGTACCTGCCTTCCCCACATCCTCAGACAAGGGCTGTTGCGGGGGTCGGGGGGCTCTGTACCTGCCGTGTCCAGGTTCATGGGGAGCTTGTGCTCCGCCAGGCGGCTGAGCGCGATCTGGGCCAGGGTCTCGGTGGTGTGGCCCTGGCCCCCCTGGCAGCAGCTCCGCAGGGCCGAGTGGACGTCACAGCTCACCAGCTGCTCGGCCAGGCCCCGGTGGTTGTCGATCAGCAGGCCGGCCACCAGCAGGCCGTTCTTCACGGCCGACGAGGCCCTGCGGGACAGAGCGCCAGGATGAGCGCCCGCGGGCACCAGCCGCTGCTCCTTCCCGGGGGGTCTGTGGGGCGACGGCACTCCCTGCCAGCAAGGGCCCCCCTGGCCATACACCCCCCAGAGCCTCCAGGGAGCTGCCCCCCAACACTGCCCCCCCGGAAATGACTCCGCTCAGCCTCCATACCCAGCAATGTCCTGCATGGTGCGGATGGCGGCAGGCAGGGCGCAGAGCAGGCTGTCCGAGTCCTTGCTGGAGGCGGAGCCGATGCTGGCGAAGATCTCCCACATCATCGGGGCATCGGCGTGGTTCAGGGGATAGGGCTTCTCGCTGGCACCCATCAGCTCGCAGGTCCCGGCACCCACCAGCACCTTCAGAGCCTGGGAGGCCAAGGGAGCCGTCAGGGAGGAGAGCTGGCAGCGCCAGCCCCGGGCCCAGAACACGAGGCTGCCCAATGCATCTGGCATCCCCCTGGGATCCCAGCACTGGCCACCCCATCCCGCCCTCTCCCACGCAGGATCCCGACATGTCCCCACCTGAGCCCACTACAGCCACCATCTCCCCCCAAGAGATGCCTGGCCCCGTGGCTGCTGGCACACACTCACCGCCAGGCCGGCCTGCTGAACCAGCGCTGAGGGGGCGTACTCCTGCATGCAGGCCAGCACAGCACGCACCCCGCCCTCTGTGGCGAAGAGCACACGCCAGTCGTACTTGGCCATCAGCACGCAGAGCAGGCGGAGAGCCAGCACCACCAGCAGCTTCTCCTTCACCTGGTTGGTCAGCAGCTCCACCAGCATCTTCACCAGCTTCTCCCTGCGGGGAGCAATGGTGGGTGGGTGAGGAGCCGGGCTTGGGCAACCAGGGACTGACCTGCTGCGTGGCTCCAGGTCAGCTCTGGGCCAGAAACCAGATCCCTGGGCCCCCTACAGCCCTCCCACCCCTCCTGGCCCCACCACGTCCCCCACTCCCCAGTCCTCACAGGAGCCCCAGCAGGGCAGCCAGGTTTGATTTCCAGCTATCCAGAGGTGCAGAATCCACCCCTGCCCTGTGAGTTTCTTCCAGCTCATCACCCTCCCTGGTAAACATCTGGGCCTTACGCCTCACAGGCACGTGTCTGGCTTCAGCTCCAGACACCGGTTCTGGTCCTGCCCTTCTCTGCTACACTAACAGGCCCATTAGCACTAGTGTTTCTCCCCAGAAAGGTCCTTGCGCATCATGATCAAGTCACCCCTTGGTCGGCCGGTGTCCGCACTTGGTACAGGGCTACTGGACAGGTGTCAGAAACGGGCTGCAAGCATCCAGGGCTGGAAAACCTGCCTCACAACAAGCGGCTAAAGCAGCTGGATCCAGGCAGTTCCTCGGACGAAGGGGGAGGAGATCTGCTCGCAGTCTGTAGGCACCTGCCTGGAGAGAACCCTGCTGACACGGGGGCTCTTTGAACCAGCAGACAGAGGTGGAAGGAGAACCACAGCAAAGTTCAAACGGGAAATCAGAGACCTGTTTACCAGGGAGGGTGACCGGCTATGGGACCAACTTCCCAGGGATGGGGCAAGTCTTCCACAGCTTGTGGTCGCTACGCTGGGAGGGGTCATCTGCCCAAAGACCACCACCTCCATGGGCCACTAACCCAGGAGACTTCAGTCCCAGGCAGGAGTGATGGGGTGACGCTCTCTGGCCTGCACAATGCACAGGATCAGCCCAGCCAATCACAATGGTCCCTGCTGGCCGTACAATCGGTGACGTGGATCTGTTGCCCCCCACACCCAAACCCTTTGCAAGTTGCTGTAGCTAGACCATAAGGTTCTGGAGCCAGGATCGTGAGCACAGCCCAGGCGCTCAGCCCTGACTGGCACCCCCTGGCACCAGTGCCGTAACAAGGGCAAGGCAAGCGAGGCACTTGCCTCGGGCGCACAAAGCAGAGCGGCGCAGCTCTACTGCGATCAGCGGCACTTTGGTGGCATCTCTACCACCATCGCTTCTTCAGCAGCGGGTCCCTGAGTCACTGTTAGAGGGAAGGACCTGCCGCCAAATTGCCGCCGCTGCTTCATTCATTCTTTGGTGGCAATTCGGCAGTGGGTCCTTCTCTCCGAGAGGGACACAAGGACTTGGCACCGAAGAATGAATGAAGCAGCAGTGACAATTTGGCGGCAGGTCCTTCCCTCCAACAGGGACTCAGGGACCCACAGCCGAATTGCCGCCAAAAAGCCTAGAGCCGGCCCTTGCCTTGGAAGCAAAAATTCCTTGTTACGGCTCTGCCTGGCACGTCTCTAATAGAAACCTCATCCACGGGCAATGCCCGCGCCAGAGACAGACACCCGCCACCAGCCGGCCCCTGCAGACAGGAGCAGCTGCTTTTCCTGCCCCTTCTCTCCCGGGAGGCACTGGCCTGCCATCTCCAGGTCTGGGCACGCTCAGAGGACCCACCAGAGAACTGACCTGATGGTGAGTCCGCCCTCGGGTTTGACGACCTGCCGCTCTCGCCCGGCCTCTTCCTCCAGGGTCTTGATAATGAACCTGAGCCCAGCTAGCTGCAGCCCCACCTCGGAGCTGGACCTCTGGATCAGTTCCACCACCTCTGCAATCCTCTCCAACGAGTTCTTCTTCCCCGACCCCTTCACGCTGCACAACACTGGCCAGGAACAAAACACCCATCAACCCCCAGCTGCCCCACAAACCCTCCAGCCAGCCCCTCCCTGCGGCGTTTCCCCACTCCCCACAGATCGCCCTTCTGCCCCACCCCTCCCTGAGCCAGTGGCTGGGTCTCCCCGCCCAGACCCCCCTTGGCCTGCAGGGACCCTCTTTAGCTAGAGCCCAGCACCCAGCACTGCCGCGTGCAGCTCCCTCCCTGGCCGGCACATACCCTTGGCTTTCTCCTCTGCCATCTCCAGGCAGGGCAGCCCCTCTACTCGCAGCAGCTCGCTGAACAGCTGGCAGTCGGATTTCTCCGGGGGGGCCGGGGCAGGGACAGGCACTCTGGCGGTGGGAGGGTCTTTCTTTGGTTTCTTGGACACCAGGGATTCGGCGCACTCCGAGGGGGCTGCATCCAGCCCCAGGCCGCCCGGCTGCACCCCCCCTGGGCGGAGGAAGTACTTGCTGTAGACACGGGAGCTGTGCAGGTCACTCAGGGTGCAGCCCTGGCACTGCTTACTCAGCACCCGCAGCACTTTCTGGGCCAGCTCCGCCGGTACCGACAGCTGGATCAGGGCTTCTTCATCCAGCTCCAACAGCTGGAAATGCAGGGCCTGGGTTAATGCTCAGCAGGCCGATGTCCCCAGGCCAGCCAGAACCGACCCAAAACTGGGTGAGTCCAACCACGATATCCCTAGGCCAGCCAGAACCGACCCAACCTGGAGCTAGTCCAACCGGGATGTCCCCAGACCAGCCAGAACCAACCCAACCCTGGGGCTAGTCCAACCAGGATGTCCCCAGACCAGCCAGAACCAACCCAACCCTGGGCTAGTCCAACCGGGATGTCCCCAGACCAGCCAGAACCAACCCAACCCTGGGCCAGTCCAACCGGGATGTCCCCAGACCAGCCAGAACCAACCCAACCCTGGGGCTAGTCCAACCGGGATGTCCCCAGACCAGCCAGAACCAACCCAACCCTGGGGCTAGTCCAACCGGGATGTCCCCAGACCAGCCAGAACCAACCCAATCCTGGGCTAGTCCAACCAGGATAGCCCCAGACCAGCCAGAACCGATCCCACACCAGGAAGTCCCCAGGCCAGCCAGAACTGAATTCACACCGGGCTAGTCCAAACGGGATATCCCCAGGCCAGCCAGAACCAGACAAGCCTAATTCTTGTCCTACAATCAACGTCCCAGTCCCTGCTGACAGCACCTCCCCATGCCTGTGGGGAGTCTGTTGGACACAGTTTCTCTAACAGCTGGTCTCTTCTTTCGTTATCCTCCCTCTGTTCCATCCGCACTCCTTGGTCCCTGCTCCTCACCTGCCCCGTCACCATCCCCACTTACTCCCCCGGTTCAATCTCCCCGCCCAGTCTGCTCTGCTCTTCCCAAGGCTCCCCAGTTCCCTGTTCCACTCCATCCCTGCCTCTGTCCACAGCTCCATCCCATTCCCAGTATGTCAGCCCCCAATGACCTGCTGCTCTCAGTTCCCCTCTCTCCTGGTCACACTCTTACACCACGCCTGTCCTCGGGTCTGCAAAAGCCTCCCAGAACAAGGGAGCTGAAGGAGGAGCTGAACAGGGTACCCTAGCCATCCAGGACTGGGACAGGCCAGAGAGCGACCAGGTTAGAAGTTCTCAGGGCTCCAGGCCAGGGAGGCAGATGTAACAGCTGAGTCTATCACCTCCAGAACCCAGCTCGGAGCACGCTCAAAGCACGGGTCTGGGAATGGATGAGCAGCCCATTGGTGGGACTGCAGAGGGGCTACTCCTCACAGACACCACCACTAACCTCAGGGTAAGTCTGTGTGTTCGCTGCCTGCCTAAAGGCATGGAAAGAGACGCCAGCAGAGACCTTCTTTACCAGAGTAGGAGAGTTTGGGGAGCAAATCCAAACTGCTGCTGTGAGTTCAGGGCCCGAGAGGGGGACGGTGGGGTACCAGCAGCACTGAGGGGCTGCTGGCAGGAAGCCCTGGGACAAATAACTCCTGTGCCAATAGGGCTTTCCTCTCCAGCCTGCCCCCCCAGGAATAAACGGCACGTATAGCTCTTGGAAGACATGCTCTGTGACATGGGTACCCTGCAGCAGCAGAAGGAAAGCTGGGCCTAGCTGTTGTCTGATCTCCCCCAGTCCCATCTCCCTTTACCTCCTGGTGCTGCCGGATGAGCTGGGCGACCTCCTGCTGCTCGTGGGGGTCTAGCTTCTTCACGAAGAAGAGCAGCTCCCACCACTCAGCCCGGCTCAGGGCCTCGGAGTCCTCGCTCAGCCGGTCCGTCAGGTAGGGCAGGGAGTACAGTCCCCCAAGGGGCTTGCAGTAAAACGTCTGGGTCACTGCAGGGGGGCACAGCAAGCCAGAGAGACAAACCCCGAGCACCTCAGCAGGACAGTTACCCTACTGCAGAACCATCTGAGATAGGAGGGGACAGCTGGCCTGGGCCAGTCAGGCAGCCAAGGGCATTTGGATCCTATAGGCTGGAAGCATGAGGTAGCGAACTCTCGTTCCGAGGGCAAGGGAGTGATCAAAAAGTAAGGGAGGTGTCATTTGATTCACAGAAGTCAGCATCATCATCGTTTCAAATAACTAAATACGATATATGGAGCTATACCGATCTCCTAGAACTGGAAGGGACCCCGAAAGGTTATGGAGTCCAGCCCCCTGCCTTCACTAGCAGGACCAATTTTTGCCCCAGATCCCTAAGTGGCCCCCTCAAGGAATGAACTCACAACCCTGGGTTTAGCAGGCCAATGCTCAAACCACTGAGCTACCCCTCCCTCCTACACTGTCACCCTCTGCAGGGAGGAGGTGGGAAGGGGGACTCTGTGTCCCACCAGATCCCAGCTCCACGTCCTCCAGTTGGTGGGAATTTTGACAATACAGTGTCATCAGAAATGGGTCTCGTTGGGGACGATTCTAAGCTCTTTCCCCCACAGACACAATGGTACCAAACATGGCAAACCTAGAGAAATTATGTAGATGTACAGTCTGTCGAAGTGAGTATTCACCCACGAAAGCTCATGCTTCAATACGTCTGTTAGTCTATAAGGTGCCATAGGACTCTTTGTCGCTTTTTAGTTGAGAAAATGTTTCAAACCCACCTTTTGTTAATTAGACTTTAACACAGGAATGCACGGCTACATAGAAAGAAAAGACGTGGATCTCGGCTAATCCTAGAGAAATTAGCCTTGACACGTAGGACTGAAAACATTTCTTACTCAAAGTTATCCCTGGTCTCTGCTAGACGTGTCACTGACACCACACTCACATCTTCAGCCAAGGCAGGCTGTTGGCCAAATGCTGTAAGGAGGCGAACATGCAGTCTGTGAACGTGAGCATTTGTTTACCTAAGGGACTGATTCAGGAGCACACGTTATTTCACACAGAACCGGTGCGATCAATCCATCCTCCGAGACCCAGCCATTCCCAATAAGGGAGGGTAGTTTTGAACGCATTCTGCTGTTCCAGAGCCCTTCCAGTGCTCGATAACTGGCCCTCTTAATAGCAGGTATAAATGCACCCTGCGGCGGTGGCAGTTCTTCTCTGTTCGCTTCTTGGAAAACACTCACCGATGATGCTCAGCAAGTGGTGTCATGCTGGACTTTAAATGGTACACTCCGTATTTATGACCTTATGCGTAACCGTCTCAGCCATTCCGAGCGACGCAAGAGTCTTCGCCAGTTGAATCAAATACCTGCCTGGAAGATAATCTGGTCTTTCCAGCCAACCTTCCAGTAGTGTCACACTTCCCAGTCCCTGACTTTTATCCTCCTGTTCTCCTTTTATTCTGTCACCTCTCCTCACCACCCACCCCAGCTCTGGTTCATCCGCTCACTCAGCATCTCAATTCTTCTCCTTTCGGCCACGTTCTCCTCCAACTTTTTCCATTGCGTGCCCTCGCCCCAGCTCCCACTGGCCATCTCGCTCCGGAGGCCAGCCTTCTGTGCTGCTGTTTCACAGCTAGCTGGTGCTAGGCCAGGGTCAGGGTTACTATATAAGGTGTCACTGAGCATTCTCTTTAACCAGCTCCTCACAGACGCAGCTACTCTTCGGTACTCTGTCTCCCCACTGATACCTAAAAATGACCAAGAGCAAATGAAAACCCAGGGTTTTGAAAGAAGTGGCTCTGGGATTGTAATCAGTTCCGTTATGCGAGGGATGGCACGTAACTACGCGTATGCCACTCGCAGATGGATTCCAGTGATTGCTGGCTGGATGCTGAGGTCTTAACCAGTCCCTCGTTACAGCTTTCGGCACAGCAAGCAGAGCTGCTAATAATACCACAGAGCTGCTCCTGCTCTGCCGATGACGGCACACTCCCCCCGCTCCCAGACATTTGGAACATCACCAAAGGGAATCCGACCTGCATTCTGAGCACTGACAGACGACACAACACGGCCAGTTCCGGGTCACACTTGAACTTTGTGAGGCGTGGACACCCCCGCGTTAAAGTAACTAAAACCCGGCAATCTTTATATGTTCTCGACTATACTCTACATCATTGTTCTAGGCTGGTCATGCCTGAGCCCACTCTGTTGGAGGGGAAGGACTTTCGAGAGATCCCCAACTCGACCCATTTCCAATGACACTGTGTTATCAGAATTTCCACTGACTGGAGGACCTGGAGCTGGGAGCCGGGAGGCAGCAAGCCCCTCCCCCCGCCACACCACAGAGGGTGACAGCATTGAAATGATGACTCTGTCGATTTCTACAAATCATACAACACCTCCCTGGCCTTCCTACTGTTCACCTGCCCACAGAATTACCCCTGCGCCCAGACAGCTAGACAGGTTTGTCTCCAGGCAGCAGAGTGGGTGTGCGGCCCCCTCCCAGACGTATCTCCTTCTTCCTTCAGGGTGCGGGAGGAGCGGAGCAGTGCACACTCCCTGGGCAGACAGGGATGGAAGACTTGCTGGGAGGGGACCCCACTGAAATGGGGGATGGGTGCAGAACCTTAATTCCCTTCCTCATGTGACCTGCTCCCCAAAGAGGACTCTCTTAGGCTGCCAGCACAAATGCATGTCTCCAGAGAGGTGCCCACACGGCCCTAGCACCGGGCGCTTCCCCAGGGTTTTGGGGTGTCATCACTGCACCCTGTGGGGCAAGGGAGTGCCCCTCTCTCTAGACATGGGAACAGGGGCATAGAAGACATGCACTTGCCCAAGGTCATTCACCAGGCCTGTGGCAGGGCCAGAAGGCCCGAGCTCCCCCCTTCCTAGGAACAGCTTGAGGTTCAGGGGAGGCCAGGCCCTGCCAGCCCCAGCCCAGCATGTGCAGAGCAGGGGCAGAGCCCAGCACAGCAGCAAGCACTCACCAGGGGTCAGTTTCAGGTTCTCCGTCAGGCTGGACACCTTTTCCTGGGCCTCCCGCTCCGCCTGGCCAGATGAACTGACAATCTCCACCATGTGCCAGTGCACCCAATAGGTGCGGCCCAGCACCTGCCAATAAACCTGGGAGGAGCCCCGGAAACCGATTACTGAGGGCAGCTTGTCCATAACCCAGTCGAAGCAGCCTGGCCCACCGAACCCCTCAAGCCAACAGGGAAGCCCAAGGCCTCCTCTGGCACCAGCAGCACTCTCCAAACCCACACAGGGACAGGGCGTAGCCAGGCACCAGGGAGCTTCAGGCCAAGGGCTCCCCCAGACCTCGGGCAGGTGCCTGCAGCCCTGGCCCCACGTCCCCGCTGCCAGCAGGCGTACCTGGACAGGCGGCGTGCCGTCGTTGCTCTGGCGGAACTCGCCCTCGTCCCCAGCGCTGACCTGCTCGTAGTCCTCCAGCATGCGCACCCGCATGCCCCTCACCAAGTTCCCCTGCACATACTCCACGTAGCTGCTGCGGCTCGGGAAGGCAGAGCGCGTCTTGAAGGCACTGGCTTCCTTCTGGGGCGGGCAGGAAGCCACCTGGACCAAGCTGCAGGCGGGAGCCTTGGGCTGGAAGATGGAGCGGACGACCCGCGGCTGCCCCTCCTGCAGGGACAGCAGCTCCATCCTCTGGCTGCGGTCCCAGCCCATCACCCGCACCAGCTCGGAGATGAGATTGGCCATGGCCATGCTGAACTCGAACTCCCGCTGCATGCGGCTCCTCTCCCCGACGTGAGCGCAGGGCACGGCGCAGTCCTGCCGCTCCCCGCCCAGCTCCGTGCTGCTGTTGAGCTTGTCCACGAGAGAGGTGACGCACAGATAGCGCTTCACCAGCGAGAACAGCAGCTTCCCGGGGATCTGCAACAGACACGGTGTCAGAGTCACGGTACAAGAGCTCCCCACCCACTCCCCTGCCTGCCCACCCCACCTGTCCTGGAGCATCGCTACCGAACCCCAACAGGCCTCCACCACCCTGCCCACCCCACCCCTCCCCCATCCCTAACAGGCCTCTGGGCCAACCCTCCCCACAACCTCCCCGTCCTCCCCACCCTGAGCCAACCCTCTCCCCGTCCTCCCCACCCTGAACCAACCCTCCCCCATCCTCCCCACCCTGAGCCAACCCTCCTCACCCCCATCCCTAACAGGCCTCTGAGCCAACCCTCCCTCAACCTACCCACCCTGAGCCATCCCTCCCCTCCCCAATAGGCCTCTGAGCTCTCTCTCCCGTCACCACACCGTCCATCTCCACATCAGACAGGTCTCCAAGCCCCCTGCCCAGTGAAACCCCCTGCTCCTGTGCCCCTCCCCAGAGCAAGCCAGGCCTGCGGGTACCTGGGGCAGGTGGATCCCCTCGAAGGACATGCAGTGCTCTTCAGAGGACGTGGTCTCTGCAAACAGTTCCAGGAGGGTGTAGCGACTGTCGAAGTCCATGTGCTGCTCAATGCCGTCCTGCTGGCTCAGGGACAGGAGAACGTAGGCCCGACTCCCTGCAGCAGCGACACACACCAGCTGAGTGCCTTCCCTCCCACCTGCCCCTCAGGAGCATCTCAACCTTCCCAGCACGCGCGCCCTGTCCTCTCTCCATTTCTCCCAGCGCCCCGGCGGAAGCTCCTGGATAGAAAAGGGCTGAGATCCCAGAGACATTTCTCAGATGCACCAACCTGCACGGTTTCTGGCTCGACCCATATTCCACTGTCTCAAAACCCAGCACTGCTCATACTGCCCAGGGGAGGAGAGCAGGGCAGCTCCTGGGGAGACAATAGCCCGAGTCTGCAGTAAGGCCCCCTCAGAACAGGGGGCTCATGTACAAAGCCAAGGAGGCACCACTGTACACATGGGTAGAGCCAAACACCAGCTGCCATCCCCTTCCCAGTGCACCTGAAGACACCCCTGTTCCATTCCAGCTACAGATTGGCCTGAGCTGGGCTGGCCAGGTGAGTGAAACGCTGGCAGACCATGGGCCAGCTCATGCCAAGGCCCCAGCCTCACTGACCACTGAGGAATACGCAGCTGGAGACCGGTCTGACTCACCAGCAGGTTAGCCTTGTTAAGATAAATGTTAGCGTTGTAGTGATGTGTGTGATGCCTAGACCTTCCGAATCCTGCAGGATGCTGCATGTAGTGATTTCATTGCAATCTCTGTAGCCCGTCGTGTGACATTGTATCGAGTAAAAAGCAACAAGGAGTCCTGTGGCACCTTATACTAACAGATGTACTGGAGCATGAGCTAGGACTCTCTGTTGCATCGAGTGTTTGTCCGCACTTGTGTAACTCATTGAGCAGGAAAGGAGCATTCACTCAGGGAAAGTGCTTGCCCTGTACCCGAGGCGGCCCCCGACGGCAGACGAGGCAGTGTGGACCATCCAAGGACAGAGATCTTGCTGACTGCGTGCCTCACTCCCTCCAGGAAGGAGAGACCAACTCATCCCATCAGCCTGGATTCCGGGGCAAGGAGGGGAGATAAAAATCCCTGACAAGGAGGAACCAAGATCTTCTTGCTGCCTGGACTCGGAGGGGCAAAGATTCCTAAACATGAGCAAGAGATCCCCATGCTGTTTGGCCTGGGTCGGCCATAAAGGACACACACAGCTGCTTATTATAGAACCTGACGGTACCTTCTTAAAGCTAAGACTGTAACTCATCGGTGCGCATGTTTCCTGTTTTAACCTTGAAAATAACCCCCATTTCTCTTCTTAGTTAAGAAAGCTTTAGTCCGTTTATTACAGGATTGGCTATAGGCATTGTCTTGGGTTTGAAATCTGAGTACAACTGACCTAGGTAAGTGACTGGTCCTTTGGGACTGGGAGTGATCTGAATATTGTTGTGATTTTCAGTGTAAAGTGACTATCACTCAGTCCAATTTGCTGGAGATAGACTGTTACAGTGCCTGAGGAGTTCACACTTGTTTCTAATTACAAAACATACTGATCTGGGGCATCTGCCCTGCTTTCTGACAGTGCCCTGAGGCTGGCGCTCCCGGTTGCGAGCCACCCCAGACAGCGAGCACAGCTCTGTACGGTACCAGCTGATACCATCCCCAGGAAGGGGCACCTGGGCAGAGTGACCCATCCAGCAACAGTGGGGCAGCACGCACAGCGCCAGCACTCTGCCCAAGTATCTGGTTGGAGGAGGGGTGGCTCAGGCAGCAGAAGCCAGTTCCGTATACAAAGAGACTTGACCTCAGTCCCGAGTCCCTTCTCTGTTTGGAAAGGGCCCTACATAAACTTCTTCCCCTTCCCAGAGAGCTCCAGGATCCCCCCAGTACACCGTGCTCAGCAGTTGGGCCTGGCCCAGCCATTCTCTGGGGCTCCTGGCCAGGAGATCTCACCTGCGTCGTGTGAAGCCAGGGCCCTCAGCATCTTGCCGGCGCTGCGGCGGATTTGCTTCTCCTCATTACACAGCATCTTCATCAGCAGGTCCAGGGCCCCGGTCTCCTTGAAGACGCCCGTCAGAGAACCAATGCTGGCGTAGGCGCTCAGCACGTGGATGGTGTTGAGGATGGAGGACTCTGGGCCCGTGGGCCCAGCCATCTGCCGGCTAGCCCGTTGCACCAGGTTCCTGACGTCAGCCTTCATCTCCAGCAGCGAGGCCTCGTCCAGCGTGACGTCCGGAGGGAACGTGCTGGGCGCCTTCTCCTCCTTCACCCGCTGCCCCTCGGGCTTCCTCTTGCCCAGCAGCGTCGGGCAGTTGGCATAAACCTCCTCTGCCGACATCCACATTAGGATGTTCTCCGCTTTGTTCTCTGCCGAAGAGGCATTGGTGCTGCTCCCCGGGCCCTCCTCCAAGCTGAGGATGCTCCAGCGAATCAGGTACTCGGTGTGGCCATCGTGGCCCCGGCGCTGCCGGATCAGCTCCTCGGGGTGGGCCTGCAGCTTGGGCCCCAGGTGCACGAGCAGGTTTCCATTCCTCCTCTCACCCACCATGACGGGGAACGTCTGCGCAGAGAGAGAGAGAGACAGGAGCAGGTTATGATCCGCCTAGGAACCCCGGTCGAGAGCTCAGGGAGAGAGCTCTCCAGGGAAGAACCTCTGGGACCCAGCTGGTGGGGGGGACTAGAGATGGAGAGCTCTGCGGGTTCTGCCTCCAGCCCTGCCACCGACCTGCTGTGTCACCTTAAGCAAGTCACCACTTTTGCATTATTGCCCAAGCATACCATGGCTCCCAGACCCAGGGGGAGGGATGGCTCAGTGGTTTGAGCATTGGCCTGCTAAACCTAGAGTTGTGAGTTCAATCCTTGAGGGGACCATTTAGCGGTTTGGGGATAGCTCCTGCTTTGAGCAGGGGGCTGGACTAGATGACCGCCTGAGGTCCCTTCCAACCTTGATATTCTATGACCACCTCTGCTGAAACCTCACCCTCCCATGCAGGAAAGCCTGACTACATCATGCTCATGATTCACAGCCTCCTCTGCTCCCAGCACTGGTTCAGAACCATCCTCCTGTGTGTAATTCTCTCCAGCCCTCAATGCAGCCAGACTCACAGACCTTGGCTCCTTGTAGTCCCGTCATCTCACAACACTGTCTTCTGCCTCTCCCATTGCTGTAAGAGCCTTGCTCTGCCGCTGCTCCAATTGCGCACACGAGTACTACCACTGGCTGCTCTCAGCAGGAAAGCTAAGCAGGGCATACACATCTGCAGGACTGAGGCCAAATATTCGTTGGGTTATACGGGCTAGAGGCAGGGTTGGTTCACAGCTAACAATGAGACATTCACTGGGGTGGGCCAGGGCTCTCATTTCCAGAGACCTCCGCAACATTTTCTGCTTCAGCTCTGGGGCAGCAGGCAGACCACAGAGTTCCCCCCTCCTCCAGCCGCTGCAGGTGGACCCCAGAGCTCCCAGCCACTGCAGGCAGCAGGGAGGATCCCGGGTCTGCAGCAGCAGTGGATGCTGGACCCCCCTTCTTCTCCATTTTGTCACAGTTATTCTTAGTAAAAATCAGAAACAGGTCACAGGCTTCTGTGAAGTTTTATTTTTTGCCCGTGACCTGTCTGTGACTTTTACTAAAAATAACCATGACAAAATCCTAGCCTTACCTATGAAGGTTAGGAAGTAACATAAAAATGGCCATATGGATCAGACCAATGGTCCATCTAGCCCAGTAACCTGTCACTAACAGTGGTCAGCACTAGAGGTTCAGCAGGAGCGTACAAAACCAGACAATTCTGGAGAGATCCACCCGTCTTCCCATCCCAGCTTCTGGCAGTCAGAAGCTTATGGTCACACCTAGCAAGGAGTCACATCCGTGACCATCTTGGCTAATGGCCTACCCTCCATGAACGTAGCCAATTCTTTTCTGAACTCAGGTATACTTTTGCTCATCACAACCTCCCATGGCAATGAGAGTTCCACAGGTTAATCGTGCATTGTGTGAAACAGTATTTCCTTATTTGTACTACACCTGCTGCCTATTCATTTCACCATGTGACCCCTGGTTTTTGTATTGTGGGAAAGGGTCAATCATGCTTCTCTAGTCACTTTTTCCACACCATTCGTGATTTAGAGACCTCTATCACATCTCTTCTTGTCTCTTTTCCAAACTGACCAGCCCTAATCTTTTTACTCTCTCCTTGTAGGAAGCATTTCCATATCCTTGATCATCTTTCTCGTCCTTCTCTGAATGTTTTCCAGTTCTATCATATCCTTTTTGAGAGGGGGCAACCAGAATTGGACACAGTATTCAAGGTAGGGACACACCATGGATTTATATAGTGTCACTATTATATTTTCTATCCCTTTTCTAATAGTTCCTAATGCTTCATTAGCGTTTTTGACCGCTGCTGTACATTAAGCTGTAGCCTTTAGAGAACTAGCCATGATGACTCCAAGTTCTCTTTGAGTGGTAACAGCTAATTTAGAGCCCATCATTTTATAGCTACAGTAGGGATTATGTTTTCCAATGTAAATTACTTTGCACTTATCAATGTTGAATTTCATCTGCCATTTTGTTCCCCCGTCACCCGGTTTTGTGAGATTCCCCCTGTGAGGCCCTGTCTACATGACACGGTTTTGTTGACAACACCATGGAGGTGAACATATTGCAATGCTCCTCCCGCCAATGTAAATCCCCTGCTACGCTGACAAAATAAAACGATCTCAATGAACAACACAGAGCCTTTTGTGACGCAGCTGGAGCGACGCAGTGTCAGTGCAAACACTGCACTTGCTTATGTCGTCCTAACTGGCCTCTAGGAGGTGTCATAATGCCCAGCATGACTGCTCTGGTCAGCACTTTGAACTCCGTTGCCTTGAGGAACACAGGTATGATCTCCTCCCTCATTTAAAGGGCTGGGAAGTTTTGAAATTCCTCTTCCTGTTTGCTCAGCATGGATTGCTCACTCAGCACCTTCTCAGCTGACTATGCCGGCTTTCCGCAACAGATGCGCTGCAGCATGGAATACATCGGAGCTGCTGGATCTGTGGGGAGAGAAGCAATCGCAGCTTTGCTCAAGCTGTAGGAACTTTGATATCTACAGGCAGATTGCTTGTGGCGTGCAGAAGGGACATGCAGCAATGCTGTGCTAAGATCAAGTTGCTGAGGCAGGTGTGCCAGAAGGCAAGGGAGGCCAACCGTCGCTCTGGTGCAGCGCCGAAGACGTGCTGCTCTACAAGGAGCTGCATGCCATCCTTGGTGGGAACCCCACCACCATGAGCCCTGTGGATGCTTTGGGGGGACTGGAGGCAACAGCCAGTGGAGTCAGCCCTGATGACGAAGTGGTTGATGAGGAAGTGCAGTTGGAGGAGAATGTGGGATGTGTGACAGGGTCATCTGGTGTCATGGCAAACCAGGGCCTACTTTTGACTCCAAAGGAATCTAGCCAGTCCCAGCACTCCGGCTCGGCGTGCATGGGGCAGGAGAGGCAAGCTCTGGTAAACACGCATTCTGCTTTGATACTGCACAATGATAGGAGACTGAGGTCTCATTTACTTTGTTATATGGCAAAAGAGGGATAAAGGAGATAAATTAACTACAGAGCCTATGCAGCTACGCAGTGGGGACCCAATAGACAAGTCTGTTAATGACACTGGGATGTCTCGGGAATCCTCTCTAGAAAGAGATCTTGGTAGAGCTGACTTGTTTCTTCTCCCGCTGTAGGAAACTTTGCTGCATCAGCCAGCAATTATTTCAGCAGGGACCAAAGCAGCCCACAGGTGAGCAGCATACAGAGCTGGTCTGAATCAGCACGCATGCAGGAGATGCTCCCTTGCATCCTGGGTTACCCTTAGGAGTGAGCTATCAGGTGTGATTACAACAGCCTGTGAAAAAGGGGCCAAAATTCAGAATACTCTCTCTAGGTACATGTAGTGACCCTCTTTGCAAGTCACCCAGAGCCTTTGTCCCTTCTTGGCCATTCGCGATTCCCCCTTCCCAAATTGACCATATTTGGGACTCTCGCCAAGCTGCCTGCTAGCCAAGAGACAGTAAGAAAGAAGTGTATGTGACTTTTGTGATTCACGGCTGTGAGTGCACCCACAATACTGTCTCTGTCCAGCGTTCCTTTGGTTTCTGCAGATGTGCCCTTGAGGACCAACTCCTACACACCAGCGGAGCGCCTCTGTCAGATAAGGAGGTGAACCAGGAAGAGTATGGAGGATATGTTTAGAGAAGTGCTGCAATCAACAGACACAGCACATAGGGAAACTAGAGCGTGCAGGGAGACAGTTAATGAAAAACTCAGGCTGCATAGCCTGGAGAGGAGACGGGGCAGGAGTGGATGACAGATGGACAGGAGTGGATGATAACGCTACTGACAGAGATGCTCAAGTCCCTCATAGCGCTGCAGTCTGAGCACATCCATGCACGACTCCCCCTGCAGCCAGTACAGAACTTGTTCCATGCCCTGCCCAAACTCCCCCGACACATTCTTCGGATGTTCCCATTCTGTCGCAGTTCCCCAGCAATCCACCCCGAGAAACTGCTTTCAGATGAAAGCTGGAGTTACATGTAGCTGTGCAAGCCTGAACCGAGAGAATGTTCCTCGCTGCCATGTCCCGTTTGCAAAAAAAGTGTTTTATCATTTAATTGAAATGTAGTCTTTGAACAAAATGAGTCTTTATTTGTGTCATGCACATGGTAGTTGCTGCTAAAATTCAAAACTTCGTCAGGAGTCTGTCTCAGCTGGACTTGCTGAATGGGGTTCAGTGTGAAAAGCAGGGGTGCTGCAAGTCCAGTCTAAGGAGCCAGTGAAGCTGCATGGCTTCCCTGGAGGAAGAGCGAGACCCTTAGGGATCTGACACACTGAAGGGGTTCCTCCTAGAGACCATTCCAAAGCTGGGCCACAGCACCAATCCTGTGGATCTGTGTCACTTTCTCAAAGGCTTTCTGAATAGCCAAGAACACTACATCAACCGGATCACACTTATCCACATGCTTGTTGACACCCTCAGATAATTTTAGTAGATTGGGAGGCATGACCTTCCTTTACAAAAGCTGTATTGACTCTCCCCTGGCAAGTCTTATTCATCTATGTGCCTCATAATTCTGTTATTTCCTATAGTTTCAACCAATTTGCCTGGCACTGAACTTAGGCTCACCAGCCTGTAATTGCCAGGATCACCTCTGGAGCCCTTTTTGAAAATCGGTATTACATTAGCTACATACAGCTACTAGTTTTGCAATTTCACATTTGAGTTCCTTCAGAACTCTCAGCTGAATACCATCTGGGCCGGTGCCTTATTACAGTTTAATTTATCAATTTGTTCTAAAACTTCTTCTTCTGACACATCAATGTGGGACAGTAGTTCACATTTGCCAGCCAAAAATAGCTGTGATGTGAGTGTCTCCCCCAACCTCCTCCGCAGTGAAGACTGATGCAAATAATTCGTTTAGCTTCTCTGCAACAGCCTCGTTTTCCTTGAGAGCTCCTTTAGCAACTCTGTTCTCTAGGTTATGTCTACAGGAGGATGAACCCCCCACAGGAGTCACGGCTGGCCCAGGTCAGCTGACTTGAGCTTGTGGGGCTTAGGCTTCGGGGCTAAAAATTGTTGTGTAGACTTCTGGGCTCAGGCTGGAGCCAGAGCTCTGTAACCCTCCTCCCTTGCAGGGTCCCAGAGCTCAGGTTCCTGCCCAAGCCCAACCATCTACACAGCAGTTTTCAGCCACGAAGCCCGAACCCAAGTCAACTGACCCAAGTCAGACATGGGCTTTTTATCTCCATGTAGACATAGCCCTAGAGCAGTGGTCTCCAACCTTTTTGTGGCCAGTAGCACATTCGTGTTTTCAGAAGAGTGTGGCGGGCGCCAACAATTTTTCAAGGCTTATTTTGTATTTGTACATTAAATAATACGAAAAACATCATATTTATTATAACACAATATATGAATCCAGAGAGAAGAGAGACGCTGGAGAGAAGCTGCGAGGACAGAGAACACTGGCGCCTGCAGCCTCAGAGTTCTCTGTCCCTGGCAGGCACAGGGCTGCTGCTTCTCTCTGGCTTACGCCACAGCCCCACACCTGCCAGGGACCGAGAACGCAGCCTGCAGCCCCGGAGTTCTCTGTCCCCACCAGGCACGGGGCAGCGGCTTGTCTCCCCTGCTGGGCACTAGGCAGGCCCCGCGCCTGCTGGGAACAGAGAACACCATGCTCACAGCCGGAGTTCTCTGTCCCCGTCTGGTGCCGGGCCGTGGCTTCTCTCCCCTGCTGGGCACTAGGTGGGCGCACATAAATGCCCCAGTGGGCGCCATGGCGCCCGCGGGCACCACATTGGGGACCACTGCCCTAGAGGCTCTGCTGCCTGTTTGGCAGTCTTCCTGGTTCTGATGTACTTAAAAGATTCTTACTGATTGGTTTTGCATCTTTACCAATTTAGGAATTTTCCCCAGCTCAGATTAGCAGGGACACTGTGGATTTTTCACCTTCCTCTGCAGCATGAGAAGCGAATCACCTGCTCATATCATCTGGGCATGTCTCACCCCACCAAGTCCCTGCCACTGTTGCACCTTGGGCCTTCCTGTTCTCTGCCTGTAGCACTCACTAGTTTAGCCTCCCGAGGGCTGTAATACTTTGGTCAGACTTCAGTTGTTGGGTTTAATGTGCGGGTACTGGGTGCTGCTGCCGGCCTGTGATTTACTGGAGGCCAGACTGGATGATCTCGTGGTCCCTTCTGGCTTTATACACTATGGGAATGTCTACACAGCATTTTGGAGCAAGCATCCTAGCCTGGGTCACAGACTCTGGCTGACATGGCTCACCCTAGTTCTCTACAAATAAGTGCGTAGACCAGAGGTGGATTTACAGTAAAACACAGGGTGCCCTTGCATGGGACCCCCCCAATGACAGCAGGGGCAGAAGCTTGCGCTTGCTGGCTCCTGCTGCAGGCTCCGCACCCACTGGGAGCCATGCTCCTCCATCCCCCGCCTCCTCCCCAGAGCGCGCCATGTTCCTCCTCCCCACCCTCCCTCCCAGCGCTTCCCCCACTGCCAAAAAGCTGTTTGCTGTGCCTCAGGGCACTCTGGGAGGGAGGGAGGGAGAGGAGTGGGGCCACAGCACACTCAGAGGAAGAGGTGGGACGGTGATGGGGACTTGGGGAAGTGATGGAATGGGGGCAGGGAGGAGATGGAGCAGGGGCAGCGATGGGGATGGAATCAGGGCACAGCAAAGCAGAGGCAGGGCCCCCGCGCTCCCTCTACACATACCCCCCCTCAGCCTCCTGCCCTGAGCTGCTCAGGACAGGGGGTTGGGAGCACCCTCACAGCCCCAGCCCACACCCCTAGCCCTGACTCCTGCACCCCCCCACAACCCCAGCCCTGACTTCTGTATCCCCCACACCCCCAGCCCTCCCTGACTCTTGCACCCCAACATATATCCAGTCCCCCACAACCCCCATGCCCTGATTCCTGCACATCCCCCCCGCCCCCGAGCACCTAACGGGAGCTCCAGCATCCCCCCCACCCCGCATTCCCACCTGCACCCGTCACACCAAATGGGAACTGCCCCAGGTAAGTGCTCCACACCCAAACCTCCTGACCCAGCCCTGAGCCCACTCCCGAAGCTTAAGTCCCTAACTCCCTCCCAGACCCCACACCCCAACTCAGAGCTGCCTCTCACATCCTAATTCCTGGCCAGACCCCACACCCCAGTGTTGTTTTACAGGTTTTTTATGAAGTGCTCTTATCCAAAGCGCTTTACAATAGCTAGCAAACAGTACAAACAATATTTGGAAAGATCATTAAGTGGCCTGCCGAGACCCTCAGCAATTTTCCAGTGGTCTGTGAAAAAAAAGTTAGACTGCAAAAACAATCCAGGTACCTCACTTCATTTTCATTTACTTCTTATTATTTACAAGAGGAGGATGAAGAAAAAAAGAATGAAAAACAGGGCTGGAGGGGAGATAAGAGACAATGTTCTTTTTCTTGGCTGGGTCCCGGGGGGGGGGGTCGCAAAAATGAAGCTGAGCATAGGGCTCCATTAACTCGAAACCCACCACCGGTGTAGACAGCACTTTGACGTTGCAGCTGGGCTGGAGCTCAGGTTCTGCAGCCCAAGCTCTTCGTCCGGAGTCGCCACCCCACTCCCCAGGCCAAGCTCCAGGCCAGGCTGCACCTGCTGAGCGCTGTCCACAGCCCTGTTTCCAGAACACCATCCCCGCGAGCCTGAGCCTGGGTGAAGCCTGGCTCAGAACTGCTGTGCAGACATTTGCTAAGCACAGCGGCGGAGGGACAGCTCAGTGGTTAGAGCATTGCCCTGCTAAACCCCGGGTCGTGAGCTCAGCCCTGGAGGGGCCACCGAGGGATCTGGGGCAAAATCAGCACTTGGTCCTGCCAGCGGGCCAGGGGCTGGGCTGGCTGACCCTGCCGGCTGGGGAGATCGGTTGTTATTTCTCAGAGCGAATTCCTGACTGGGGCCCCTCGGCCACCCGCAGCAGCGCAGCCCCTCCTGCGAGGGCCAGGGCTCTGTCGGCAGCAACGGGCCGGGCCGCTGGGCCCGGGCGGCTCCCCCTGGGGAGTGGGGCCCGGGCTCCAGGCCGCTCCGCCGCACCAGCCGTGTCCGCCCCCCCGGGCGCTGCGGGCGGCTCCCCCCGGGGAGTGGGGCCCGGGCTCCAGGCCGCTCCGCCGCCCCAGCCGTGTCCGCCCCCCCGAGGGCGCTGCGGGCGGCTCCCCCCGGGGAGTGGGGCCCGGGCTCCAGGCCGCTCCGCCGCACGAGCCGTGTCCGCCCCCCCGGGCGCTGCGGGCGGCTCCCCCCGGGGAGTGGGGCCCGGGCTCCAGGCCGCTCCGCCGCACCAGCCGTGTCCGCCCCCCCGAGGGCGCTGCGGGCGGCTCCCCCTGGGGAGTGGGGCCCGGGCTCCAGGCCGCTCCGCCGCACCAGCCGTGTCCGCCCCCCCGAGGGCGCTGCGGGCGGCTCCCCCTGGGGAGTGGGGCCCGGGCTCCAGGCCGCTCCGCCGCACCAGCCGTGTCCGCCCCCCCGGGCGCTGCTGGCGGCTCCCCCCGGGGAGCGGGGCCCGGGCTCCAGGCCGCTCCGCCGCGCCAGCCGTGTCCGCCCCCCCCGACGGCGCTGCGGGCGGCTCCCCCTGGGGAGTGGGGCCCGGGCTCCAGGCCGCTCCGCCGCACCAGCCGTGTCCGCCCCCCCGAGGGCGCTGCGGGCGGCTCCCCCCGGGGAGCGGGGCCCGGGCTCCAGGCCGCTCCGCCGCACCAGCCGTGTCCGCCCCCCCGAGGGCGCTGCGGGCGGGCGGCGGCTGGCGGGGCCGGCTCCGGTTCAGCCCCCGGACGCGGGAGACCCCCAGCGGCCCCTCCCCGCCACAGCCGGGCTCCCGGCCCGCTCGGGGACAGCGGGGGGCGGGGCCGGCTGGCTCTGCCCGTTACCTGCTCCCTCCGGCCGCTCCCGCGCCGCTTCCGGGCCCTTGACGCCTGCGCACCCCGCCCACTACGGCTCCCCGCTGGAGACAAACCCCGGCAGTCTCGCCCGCGAAAGGGAAGAGCCGGGCAGGAGGCCGTGCCAACAGGTGGAGGCGGAGCCGCGCCACGGCCCCGCCCCCCAGAGCTGCGGGAATTACGGTCCTGCACAGGGGAGTCCCATCCTGGCAGCCTGCCAGTGACATCCTGCAGCTAGGACTGGGTTTCCAAACACCCAGGGACAGGGCCTCTCCGAGAACAGCTGCCCAGCAAAGCTCTGGCGATAGGGATGGTCTTGCCTGGATCTTCAGAACCTGCCACGAGAAACAAACCCTAGTTCCCACAATCAGGGCCCATGTTTTACATAAACTAGCAGGGAGGCCCTGAGTCCCATCTCCTGTCTGTTTCCACAGCTCTGCATGTGTGGAGTACTTCCAGGAACACATGACCCCATGCACTCAGTGTCCCTGGCCTGTTTTCCAGAACCTGGGAATGGCCAACAGGGGATGGGTCACTTGATGATGACCTGTCCTGTTCATTCCCTCTGGGTCTTGGGCACTGTTGGAAGACAGGATACTGGGCTAGATGGACCACTGGTCTGACCCAGTATGGCCCTTATGTTCTTTTCCTTGCCTGTTTCTCTGTGTTTGTAACACTCACTTTGGGGGAATACAACATCCTTGTAATGTTTTCATCCTTCAGTAACAGATACTAACCACCTGAACTGCCATCTTCAGATCTTGAAATCTCATTTTTACAGAGTTTATACACTAAACTAACTCATTGTCTCCAGTTAGGACCATCGTGACCTCAGAAGTACCTCAAACAATCATCACCCTTCCACTCAGGCTCATTTGCATGCCATGGTAGAAATTAATCCATGATGTGAGGGGAACTATGCATGTCAAGTTCTTACTGGTAGATTCCTTGGTTCACAACATCACTGCACCTCAAAGTTCTGGAGCTGCTTAGTAGCAAATTAAGGGCCAGTTTGCCCATACATTCTAGCTGTTTTGCACTGCCCTGGAGTGGCACCAAGCAACCAAACTGGTAGTTGGTTCATCCAAGATTCCTTCTCAAGGTGGTATCAGAGTTCTACACGTTGGAGCCTGGTATCCTGTCATGTTTCCCCAATACCCATCCTGCTAAAGCCTTTCTCCACATGCCTGCTGTGAAGAGTTCCTTGGAGTTCTGCCTGGAGGGGTTGACGCCTTTAGAAAGGCCACCCAACATTTTATTCTGTTTGACCCCTCCCCCCAGGGTAGTACCATTAATAACAGAGCTGAGCAAACTGATTTTTGGTTCAGTGGCCATGCTAAAAAATAAATAAAAAAAAATAATTCGGTCATTTTGAACAGAAATGGAATTGTTTTGGTTTTTTTTGGAGAGAAAAAAAAAACACACTTTGTCCAGGTCAAACTAAAGGTTCAAAATGACATTTCATTTAACATTTTTTGGTAGGGTTTGGTTTGAAAATGTCAAAACGTAACACCAGCATTTCAAAAAACAAAAAGCCAACCTGAATTCATGAACAGTTTTAGTGCTCCCCAAAATCTACTCTTTGCCAAAAAACCCACCCAGCTCTAGTTACTAAGAGGGTATTTCATGGTGCTGTGACTTGGCTGGCCTGACTCTGGAAAGTCATTCTATGCTCATTCCATTAGAGGCAACTTGCTGAGCTCTGTAAAGCAGTAACACAGCCCCTCCCTCTTACAAAACACGACTGCTGGACTCAGACACCAGGAGGGAATCCTGTCGTAGATTCAAGGTGGGGAGGCCCAACTCCCCCAGTCCCAAAAGTTTCATTTTATATTGGGATCTCTGCATTTCAGGTGGCCAGGTTTTTTGCATGGATTTTTCCCCTTTGATTCTGGATATCATAATTCTGGGGTTAACTGCTCCTCTGATCCCCTTCCTGATGACCTTAAGGGTACCCATTCGGGTCTCAGGCTTCTTAGCCATCAACTCTTTCTCAGGGCACAGACCCATGTCCCTGTCATTCCAGGCCAAGGATTTAGGCTTGCAACTCACTGTGCTTATCCCAGCAGGTCTGACCTTAGTCCAGCACCTGAAATTCATTCTCTCCCAGGGACAATAACAAGGTCACCAGGGACAAATCTCTCCTACAATTGAAATTTATTGTGAGAAAGGCTCAGCAGTGGGAGCATGGACCCATGCCAGGCTTCTGTACCAAAGCAACACCATATGGCTTTCTAATCCAAGTCTCCCAAGGCACCTTCCCCATAGGAAAGAGAATGAGAGTGGCTATCTCCTCTTCAGGAGAAGGGCAGCCCAGCAGTACGTACCATCCAGCCATAACCCAGGAGAACGTTGGGACTGTTCCAACCTCACTGTGGGACATCTAGTAGGTAACTGGTTGGCACCCCCATGGTCACTGCAGGCAACAGAACAGGGGAGTGGTTATCTCCCCAAGTTCAGCCCCTCCAGAGTAGCCATAACCTAGAGAGGGACGCAGATTACCGCAGCATCTCCAGCACCAGGAAGCAAGGTTCTTGGAAAGGGTCCAGTAACTTCAGTATGGAAGGGGACCAACTGGTAGACTCTGACCCATGAACAGCCCCCCACACCCTTCACAGAGAACAAGATCTTTACCATGCTAGGCCCAGGAGGTTAGGTTCAGTTCCCTTGCAATGGAGAGGGTTCTGGGAAAAGGGGAAGATGCATGGACTAGGATTCCTGCAGATGCTGAAGGGGACAGAACACAGGGCTAATCCATTTAACACTCCAGGAATTCGTTATCCCCTTCCCCTCTATAGCCCAAGGCTCAGACGAGCCCAGCGACTGGGAGTCAGCCAGCCAAGTCTCCTACAGCAGCCCCACACCCACACTCTAGGGGCTCTGAACATGCCCGTGGCGCCAAGGCTAGGTTCACACAAGCAGTATGTGGAGCCTGCTAGCACTGATCCCATCAGGGCACTCCTGCAGCCATGCACAGAGCAGATGCTGTAGGGCAAGTGAGAGCTGAGGGGCTGATTTTATTGACAGCCATTGAGGGGCGGGCGCCAGGTGTCAAGCCCGAGCTGCTGCTGTCGGAAGGTTGACATAGCTCTTCATGGGTGGGAGTGGTTTGATCTTGCGTCCTGCCCAGCCGCCCTTGCGATGCCATAAGCCACTGCGCGGGCGCTTCCCCAGCCAGCGGTTCCGGCCAGCTTTCCCAATGATCCGCTTGTTGTGATCAATGTTGGAAACTCGCCCCACAGTGGCCATGCAGGTCTCCAGCACCTGCCAGAGGAAGAGAGAGGCTGTGAGCAGGAGCGCACCCGGGGCAGACAGCACCCAGGGTAGGGCTGCCTAGGGAGAGTTCTTGGCCCCTGCTGCCAAGGAGCTGCTCTGCCTGCGCACACAGCCATGCCCCAACAGCTCCATGTCCTCTCCTGGAACCCCTCTGATGTGTGGGAGGCCTGGCAGGCACTGGTCTGCCACCACTGCACCAGAGCAGGTGCCTCCCACTGCTGGACCCCACCCACTGGATGGGCTAGGCTAAAGAATAGGACTGAGACAAAGACCAGAGGCTGGGGGCCAGCTGGGTAGGGGATTCCTCTAACCTAGGGCAGAGCTGAGAGCCAGGCCTCATCCCTCCCTACCTCAGCTCAGTGGCCTGTCCACACTGGGAATACGTATCCAGGGCCAGGCCTATGCTCCACAGGTCTAGGCTGCTGCAGAGCCCATACAGCCAGCACAGATCCTCTGGCTGCTGACACTGCAGACTCAGACAGCAGCCACTGCTCAGGGCAGAAAGGCATCTGCACGCCACCCTCACCCCTTCTACCTGTATGTGTCTTTTAGATGGCAGCTGCACAATGGCCGTTCCATTCACCTTCCTCAGTAACACCCCACAGGTCCCTGCAGCACACAAGGAGACGGCAAGCTAGTTTCTGGCTTCCTTTAGCAACTGGTCCCTTGCCAGCAACCTCCTCCCTTAGCAAATGGTCCCCCGTCAGCAAACCAGCTGAAGCCCTCTGCAGTGCCTCAGAGAGAAGTGGCTCCATCCCAGATGCACAGAGCCCTCCCTCTTGTCACCGAAGGCAGCGGCCGGGAGGGGACAAAGGCACTCAGGATTTTCATACATCACAAGAAGGGTGTGTTCCAGACCCATCAGGTAAAGAACCCCTGCCCCCTGGCCTGGAGCAGGCAGATAGGTTTGGGAAGGGCCCCACACCCTGGGAGTACCCTACTCACCCACTGGGACAAGATATTAGCTCCTTCCCCAAGCAGGAGTTGCTGTTTTGGAATGTCAGGCCTCACAGCTGAGGCTAAGGGAGAGCTGTACAACCAGAAAAACAATAGGAAATATTCTCCCCAGCCTGGGGCAGAGCTGCCAGAGCAGGGACCTTGAACCAAGATGGTGAAGGAGGGCAAAGGCCCAAGATACCAGCCTGGAATCAGCAATGGTTCCCTGGTACCACAGCACCCACAGGTCCCCATCCACCTCAGACCAGCACCAAAGCCAGAGGAAGCTGCTCAATCCCCAACAAGGTGGAGTGAGGGAAAAGCTAGGATATAGCCTGCCTGGAGGCAAAGCAAACCGATCCAGTCATCTGGCCTCTACTCAACCCCATCCAGGCTGCTCTCCTTGAACAGAGGGACAAGACCAGACCTGCTTTAATGCTGGTTGTGATCCTGGCAAGGATCCATCTCACCTGCTGCTCGGATGTACTGCGCTCCTTTCCCAGGGTGGCTTTCCAGGTTATTGATCAGGGTCCCCACAGGCAGAGCTCCCAATGGGTACGCATCCCCCTCACTGGCAGAGACTGAAAGACAAAGCCCCGTCAGTGTGCTAGCACCAAGTCTGCTGAGCACAGCGACTCCAGGGAGGCGTAAATGGGGCTTCTCCAGCTCCCAATCCCAGCAGAAGGCCCCAAAGTAACTTCCCACCCGGCCTAACCCCTCACTCCATGGGGGGCCAGCACAGACTCCAGGGCAATGTCTTGGTTTGGGTTTTTGCCTCGCCCTCAGGACAAGCTCTCACAGCAGGCTGAGAGCATCTGAAGTTCCCCAACCATCATTCAACATTTCCCCTCTGAGATTGTTCTCCCAGCCCCCCTGTAGCCCTGCATCAGAGGGTCCTGCCTGGTGTCCCAGGGAGCTGGCTGCACATGGGAGGCTGGCTCCTTCCGGCTGACACCATACCCGAAGCAGCTACAAGTCCCACTGTAGACGGACTGATGTGGTGTGAGCCTGAGGAAGGGTCTCTATGGAGATGTGCTGTACTAAGTGAGCTTGAGCAGCTATGCCCCATGCAGGCATGGCCAGCATCTTGCCCCATGGCAGATGCTGTTCTGAAGCTTGCCAGAGGCAGCAGTGCAGCCCCTGCCAAGGGGAGCCAGGCCCTTTGCCCTGGGATTCACCCAGAGCAGCCTGCCCAAGCTCACCTGCCATCCTGCCTATGTGCCCCGAGGTTTTGAGGAGGTCGCCAGGCTGCATGTTTTCTGTTGCAATGATCCAGCGCTTCTGCTTGCCACCAGCCACCAGGGCAATATCAGCCGACCTGCCACAGACAAAGAGGAGCTCTGTGAGGGCATTGGGGTAGGGAGAGCAGCAAGATTACCAGCCTCACACCTGGCTCTCACAGCGTGACAAAGCTATACCGTTTACCATGGGCCCCACAGTGCCTCCCGCCCCACACAGGGCAGCCTGGCCCATGCACGGTCCCCCTCACACCCACATGTGGCCCCACACCCCTGACACGTCCCCCAAACAAAAACCTGACCCACACTCCTCACTGCCGCTCACCTGCAGGGGTCGTACCGGACCTGGATCACCTTCTCCTCGTAGGGGCCTGACTCAGCCCCAGATACATAGCGCAGCCGCTGGAAGTCAATCATGCGGTAGCGCTGCTTGTGCCCCCCGCCGATCCCATGCACAGTGATACGACCTGCACAGACAGCCAGAGTCAGACAGCCATCCTTGAGCCAGCTCCATCCACTCCTGGGCCCTGACCCAACTCCTCAGGAAGCAACCACCCCTCAGCTCCTTCAGGAGATACTGACTCCTGCCCAGGTGCCAGATGTGCCATCTCCTGCATCCATCCACACACCTGCTCTGTTTATGGAAGGAGGTATCTGGCCACACTGGGTCATTCTAAGCCCCCAGCATAGCTTCCTGCAGCTCACCTCCCAGCATGGCCTAGAGATGCTAACGGTGTACCTGGGCTGCATGCAGGAAGCGTGGGCTCCACAAACAAGACAAAGCCCTGAAAAGCAGACCCTTCCTGGCCCCACGGCATGGATCTTGGGCCATTAACTTCTCTGCTTCCTCTGTTGCCCCCCCCCCCCGATGAATGGGGTCCCTTGAGTGTAACCCTGAAGTCTGTTCTCACTCAGCTGCCCCAGTCTGGTGGGTTGCAGGGCATCTGCACTCTAGACATACCTGTGTGATCACGGCCACCGGTCTTTTTCATGCCAATGGGCCTGGTGGTGTATTTGATCCTGCATTTCCACATGGGGTTGTTGGTGGAGAGGCTGGACGAGGTGCTGAATCCATGGCACGCAGGGAGGAGGTTCCCCCCAAGGCAGACCAGCCTGGGATGTTGGGCTATCTGGGAAATCCAAAACAGACAACATGAAACGCCGAGAGCAGAGCCGTCCAGCCCCAGGTTGCAAGTGGCGGGGACTTACAAGCGATACAGCAGATGTGGGGCGAGCTTGCCACGCGGGCCCCTCCCGAGCCCACCGCACTCCGGCCAGGCTGCTGGCAGGCTCGGCATGCTGCACACACCCCCTCCCTCCCTCGGCGGAAGGGCCGCGGGCCGGTACCTGCGGGAGGCTCGGGGCGGAGGGCAGCCGCAGGGCCCCTAAGGCCCGAGTCAGGCTCGACACGGCCATTGCGGCAGCACTGCGGCTGCGCAGAGCAGAGCCAGCAGGGAGCGCGGCCCCCGCGCGCACACTGCCCGGGGCGGGGCTCCCCTCACACCACACCGTGGGGCACGGGAGGCCTCACTCCCAGCACGGCCCCCCCCCCCACGCTGAGCATGCGCGCCCGGCCCGAGGGGGCGGGGCCAGGGAGGAGCCCGCCTGTCTGGCCGTGACCGACGCAGGCCCGGACGGAGCCTGGACCCGCCCCCAGCCACGCAGCCCGGGGCGGGGCGTGTCTTGACTCCGCCCCCGAGCCAGTGCTGATCCCCAGCTCTGAGCACAGGGCCCGGCCCCCCAGCTGGGCCAAGGCTGGTGGCGCACGGCGCCTGTCAGGGTTGGAGCGGTGTGGAGAGTGACTGAAGGCTAAAGAAGCCTTGGAGCCATGCCATTATCTGCAAACCACGCCTTGCACAGCCAGGGAAATTACAGTGAAGCTCACACTCTGTGCCCTCGATCCTGGGCTGGGAATGCAGCCCTAAGGATCCGCACAGCCTTGCAACCATCCCCTCCAGTAACCAGACCATTTTGATGGCCGTATTTTACGGTATGGCTACACTGCCAAGGAGAGGGTGAGCAGACAGCAAGGGTGAAAAATTGGGATGTTGTGAGTGGTAATAGGAGCCTATATAAGAAAAAGACCCCAAAATCATGACTGTCTGTATAAAATCAGGACATCTGGTCACCCTAGCCAAAGAAAACCTGCCGTGCTCAGTCTCAGAGCCCAGGTTGATTGACGGGCTCACAGAGCTTGCGCTGCAGGGCTAAAACCAGCAGTGTAACTCTTCAGGACCAGGCTCTGAAACCCAGCGAGAGGGGAGGGTCTCTGAGCCCAGGCTCCAGCAAGAGCCCAAACATCTACACTGCTAGGGTTAGCCCCAGAGCTAGATTCTGAGATGGGGCCATGGGTTTGTCTTTGCACTGTAGATGTACCCTAAAGGTTTGTGTGATCTCAGATTAGATTAGAGTCATTTTTAACTACACATTGAGTTATTTACATCTTCCCTGCTCATGGTGTCACTATAAGAAGATTTAAGGGTGTTTGGTTATCATCTAACTGTGCTTTTCCAAACCTTAACTTGTTTGGTTTGGGGATAATTACAACATCCCTGTAATGCTTTTTGCCCTAAATTACTATTACATATTCTTAACACTAATTCCATTTTAAGATCATGTTTGTATGGTTGTTTGTTAAATTAAGAACACTGCACATGAGCCCTAACCAAGAAACCCCAAGAGAAAGAGAATGCTCCCATGGGGCATTTCCAATGATTTGAAGATTTCCAGTATCAACTTTATTTTTATTTTCTTGAATGCTAACTTTTCAGCACAGATTCTCTCATGCACCAGAGCACTCCAGACAGGAAAGATGGGTCTATAGCGGCTTTGCATTGCCAGAGCACACTGATGAATCTGGCCAGTAATCTGTAATCGACAGTCACGGTTGGTTCTTTGATGGCTGTTAGTGAGATCAATGCTATGTGAAAAGAAAGGAGAACCCCGGCCCTAAGTCCCACTGTGTCTGTGTTCACCAGTGCTCATCTCACTTCCCCTGCCTGTGCTGCCTGAACGTGCAGTGGAGCCACAGGGCATGGCTACACTTGCAGATGTAGAGTGCTTTGAGTTAAACCAACTTTCGTAGAGTGCAGTAGGGAAAGCGCTGCAGTCTGTCCACACTGGCAGCTTCAAGCACATTGGTATGGCCACATTTGCGGCACTTGCAGCGGCACATTTTGGGCAGCTATCCCAGCATGCAAGTGACTGCAACGTGCTTTTCAAATTGGGGGGATGGGGTGGAGTGTGTTAGTCCATTGTTAAGATAATTCAAGATAAAGAAAAGATACATAATTTCTTAAAAGGATCCAGTTCTTAAGTAACTTTGACCTGTAAATTTTTAGAAAACTCATTCTGTGTCCTCTAAACGGCTGTAAGTTTAAGGAGGAAATGCTGTGCTTTTCATACAGAATAAAGAGGTTGACTCCCTTCTTTAAGTGCAGTTTGAAAGTCAGCCTTGAGTCACACCCTCTGTAATTCCCCTAATTAGTATTTTTCCTGTGGTTGGGGCGGGGAGTCTTGCTTGGTCTGGGTCTTGTTATTGCTGGGTATTGTTGGTTGGGCTGCGTGTCATTTTGCTATTGTGGAGGCCAGAGATGCACTGGGTATAACTGGGTGGGGCTTGAGTCAGGTGTCACTCCTGAGGGGAGTGTAGATGGAATTAGGCCTGTGCTTGGCAAGGGGAGCTGGGCTACACTTCCATAACACAGAGCGTGCTTGATGAGTAGAATTTGGCTGGGTATGTCTGGCAAGGTGGAGTAGGGCCAAGTTTTTTTAGTGTGGAGTATGGTTGGCATGGAAAATTGGTCAGGTTGCCTTAGCACCAGGCATGGTTGCTGAGGGGACAAATTGAATAAATGTTAAGGCCAGAATGGACATTATGATAATCTTTTCTGACCTCCTGCATAACACAGGCAGGAGAATCTCGCACAGTAATCAAGCCCATCACTTCTGGCTGAGCCTTTTAAAAAGAGATCTAGGTTTTATTTATTGATTTATTGGTTGTGGAATCTCCATCTCTGGAGATATTTAAGAGTAGGTTAGATAAATGTCTATTAGGGATGGTCTAGACAGTATTTGGTCCTGCCATGAGGGCAGGGGACTGGACTCGATGACCTCTCGAGGTCCCTTCCAGTCCTAGAGTCTATGAGTCATTCCACATGACAGAGAATCCTTCATGGGTTAGTAATTTTCATGGTCTAAAATGTACCCCTTATTTCTAGTCTGAATTATAAGAAATCTCTTACCCATTAAGGTACTTGTAGATGGAGAATAACCTTCTTTTGAATAAACTAAGTAGATTGAACTTCTTTAGTCTTTCACTATAAGACAAGTTTTCCCGACCTTGAAACATCCTTTTTAGCTCTTTTCAGAACTTTTCCAGTTTCTCAAAAACATTCTTTTTGAAGTGTGGACGGCAGAACAGGACACGGTATCTGGTAATGTGCCCACCGGTGCTGTAAACAGAGGTGATGTTCTCCCGGTTATACATCCAAGGATGGTGTTGGCTCTCTTAGCCATAGCATCACACAGGGAGTTCATGCTGAGTTGGTTATCTGTCATAATCCTGAAGTCCTTTTCAGGGTCACTGCACTGCAGATAAAGTCCCTATATTGTAAGTAAGACCTTCTTTATTTTTTCCTAGGCCTTGTATTTGTCTTGTGTTAAAACACATTTTGTTTGAATGGGCCCAAGTTACCAAGTGACCCTGCTGTCTCTGTATGACCGCCCTGTCCTTATAACTATATACCATTCTGACAGCATGTGTGTCATCTGCACATTTCATCAGCACCGGTTTTATATTCACTTTCAGATCTTTGATCAAAGTATTAAGCAGTATTGGGCCCAGAACAGATCTGTGTGGTACCCCCCAGCAATGATTCCTTCACAGTTCCTTGCTGAGATCGATCCGTCAGCCAGCTTTCAAGCCATTAAATAGAAACGACAATCCTCACAGGCCGCGCTGTATTTTAACCCCCTCTCCTGGGACTCAACCACAGGACACGTTTGGACTTCCCTAGGCTGCGTCCACACCGGTCTGTCGTCTCCTCAAAAGGCCCCGCAGCGAGTGTGCTCGCGGGGCCCTGTTTCCCCCCAAGCGAGCTCTGCGGCGCTGCGCCCTGGCAGGGGGGGCTCCGCACCCACCCCACACACGGCGGTTACCGTTTGGGTCCCCGGACCCCCACTACACCCCGTGGCCAGGCCAGGCCGCTCAGGGCCCCTGGGGGTCAGGGAGCGGGCAGCCCCACAGCGCCGCGGGGCGCGCGCCCAAGGGACGGGCCCGGGGGCGGGGCGGGGCGGGGCGGTTGCTAGGGCACGTTCCGTGCCCCGCGGGAAGCCGGCCTCCCCGCGGGGCATTGTGGGAAGCGGCTGCCGGGCTGAGGCGATCGAGGTGGATTTAAAGGGACCGGCCCGGCTGCGCGGAGGGGACGGTCGGAGCCAGCGGGCCCCGCCGAGTGGGGGGTGAGTGAGGCAGCCCCACCCCCGCCCGGGACCGGCGGCCCGAGTCCCCGCCAGCCGCGGGCCTCGGTCTGGCCCGGCCCGGCCCGAGCGGCCTGGAACCGGCGGGGTCTGTGCGGCGGGCAGGCGGCAGAGGGCGCGGCGCGGCGGGGCGGGGGCGAGGCCGTGTCGCGAACGGGCCCGTCTGGCCGGCCCCGAGCAGCCCTGACAGGTGCTCCCGCCGCGGGCGGAGCGCCCGGGGTGCCCCTGCCGGGGCAGAAGCCCCCCCGCTCGCGGCACCCCCCGGGAGAGACCTGGCGCCATGCGGGGCAGCAGTGGCCGGGCGGTGGGGCCCTGTGAGGGGTCAGAGAGCGGGGAGTCGTGCCAGTCGCGGTGCCACGCAAAGGGCACTGGGCGCTGTTCCCTTCCTGGCCTGACCACGGACACGTCCTCGGGGCTGGGATCGGGCCATGTGGCCAGGAGCTATGGGGCGCAGGGCAGGAAGATGCAGTGACTGCCAGGGAAGGCGTCCTAGCAGGCAGGAGCTCCAGTGAATCAGGTCCCCATGGAGGAGGGAACACTCCTGCTTGGAGTGCTTAAAACTAGACTGGACAAAGCTCTCCAAGCAGAGCCTAGTCCTGCCCTGGCAATGGACTAGATGGGACCTAACGGGTCTCTTCCATAGCCAGCATCTTAAAGTTTGACCTGAGGCAGAACTAGTGTTGTAGGGAGGAATCTTCCCAACTTAGGAAAGGGTCTGACTTAAGGGCAGGTAGATATCTGGTTACTCAATATATGGCAAACCATGTTAGTCAATGCTTTGTGATGACAGGTCCAGGGCAGGCAGCCCTAAAGCGCAGGGTCTTTCTGCAGTCTAACTGCAGGGGTAGGGTGACCAAATGTCCCCATTTTATAGGGACAGTCCCAATATTTGAGGTGTTTTCTACTATAGGTGCCTATTACTCCCACCCCTGTCCTGATTTTTCACACTTGCTGTCTGGTCACCCTGTGCAGGGGCACTTGGCCAGTGCCATGCTAGGATGGCAAGGAGGGTCTGGCAAAGGCATGTAAGTAACCAGGCCCTTCACCTGGCCTGCCTTGTGTGTGGCTTAGCAAGGGCCTTAATTATCAGTGAAGGCAGAGCTGGGTATGAAACCTGTGATGAGGGTCCAGGTCTGTGTAGGATCAAAGTCCTGAATTCAAGCTGGGGCAGAGTATTCTGCTGCTGTTGAAGTGTGGTGATCCACACACTGTCTCTCACTTTGTCCTCTACTTGTCTAAGCTAATAATCAGTAGAAAATTTATGCCAATTGGACCTCCTGATTGAAGAGAACTTTGAGGCTCCTTTGATTGTTGGGAAGGCAACAATCGGTGTTACCTTACCCCAGATGCTTACAAGAATCCGGGTTGATTGATTGGGAGGCAGGGTGGACACAACATAATGAAACCATCAACATACTCCACTCTGACAGCAGTCAGTCAAATCTCTTATTTGCTGTCTGAGAGTTCCTGAAATCAACCCCACCCCCAGGCTTCTGCATGGCAATGCCTTAGCTGGAAGCCAGCTTTGGGTAGCTTTCAGGGACTGCAATTTTTGCCCCTTTTGTGTTCCATGACATTTCCCAGCCATGTTCCCCCATTTAAACTACTGCTCCCCTTTAGTAAAACCCCTGCTCTGTCCTTCCAGAGGTGCATGTCTACTGGCTGTGTTCCTTCTGCACAGCAGAGGGATGGGGGAACAGGGCCAGCACTGAGGAAACTAGAGGCTGCAGGCTGTGGATGGCCTGCTGAGGAGTTGCACAGAAGAAGGCAGGGCTATTCTGGGATGGGTCCATAGTTAAAGAAGCATTTCTGAGATTGGGGAGAGAACAGCAGAGATGGAATTTAGCTGTCAGAGTAAGAAGTTTTGCTGACTGAGAGAGCTGCCTGCTTTGGGTTTGTCTGCATTGTAATTCAAGTTAATTGAGTGCCAGTTAACTGTTGATGCTGATCCTGGACACTACAAAGTCTGCAGGAGAGTGGCATGGTGCAGCATTTGGCCTTGTGTGCTTGTTTGTGTTTGAAGAATTAATCCTATACATTATGTACTGGGGTGTTGTTTCATTTTGTAAAACCTTTGTAGATTTCCCCTTTTTTCCATGGAGGGATGGAACGAGGGCGTTAAAATCTCCACAAATCTGTGTAAGATCATACTGCAGGCTTTAAAAATTCCCAGCCCTTGGCTCTGGTGCCATGTAGCCATCCATCTAACCGGGATGCTCCATCTCTGTCTAGGTCCTAATGCCCCCCTCTGTGTCTTCTGATAACATTAACCCTGGTCATAAACACAACCTCAGAAGTTCTCTTGAAATAACTGACTGCAAACGAAAATACCCACTTGATGACCACACTGACTCCCTTCTCTCCTCTGTGCCAAGGTACCTGCCTGCTTTGATGAGCAGGGTATTCAGATCTGCATGCTATGCATAGAGAGAGGTTTGGTGGAAGGTGGCCTCCCTCTGGAAGGTAAGAACTTTCACTTGAATGAGAGGGTACATAGGAAAGGTGTAGTGGGACTTGGTAGATGATGTTGTTTCTGGGCAAGGTCTGGAGAATGAGTTGTGAAATGATGGTCTTTTGGATGTAGTGGGTAGTTGAGAAGGGCATGGTGGAGGCATTTGCTCTGCATATGGAGGCAGGGTGTTGACATCTGGCTAGTAATGTGCAGATTAACTGGAGGATGCTCTGTGGCCATGTGAGGCTGGGGTGGGTGATGGCTTGCAGTCCATGCTGGAATAGAGGCAGGTGTCAGAGTTCCTGGTCTGAAGGTTGAAGAGGGGCAAGCATGTGAAATTAAGCTTGTTTGGGAAATAGTGCAATTTAACATATAAACCCCTATTTCAGAGATTGTATGAACGGAGGAGTAGGTGTGTCTTCCCTGTTAACATCTGTATTAGTAAAGGCCTAGGTTGTAACAGTAATGCTGCTTGCTGTCCGCCAGTAAAACAGCCTTAATTCTAAGCAACGGGTTTGTTTGTTCACAGGGACTCTGGACTCTTGTTAACTGCTGGAGCGGCTGCAACTCTCTGGGTAAGGTAGAGGTGGGGCTGGACTTGAGCTTCCTTAGAAGCGCAGGGCAGAGTTAATATTTACTCCTAATCAAGAAAAGGTTCCTTTGGCTTGGCAGAGGCACAGTAACAAGACTTGCCTTGTACTTTAGAATTTACTAGGTATTTCTTCTCCAGACTGAGTGAAAGTCAGCCCCATCTGATGCATGAGTAAAGCTCCTAGCCCCAGAGAGACAGGCGGATTCCTTACCCTCGGGTGTGCCTTTTCCCTTTACAAAAGGTAAAGAGCCAGGGGGTAGGGGACCCTGTCCTGAGAGGAAATGTTTCCGGGGTAGGAACAGTTGTTGTGCAGTGTGCTGTACACAGTCAATCCCCGGCCTGAGGATCTGACAGTCTAGCTAGGCCATGTCTTCACTGCCAGAAAAGGCGGGTTTTACAGTGAGAACTAGTGAATGTTTGCTGTGTTTCTTTGGAGCCCTAGTGGAGCTGAGATGCTGGAGTGTTTACTGTGATGTAGTAAGGTAGGATCAGCTCTGCACCTCTGCCCTGGTTTGCCCTCACCGCATTACATCGTGGTAAAACTATAGTGGCTTGTCTTTACTAGGATTCTGCAGTGAGTTGGCAAATGTGCGTTAGGTATATCATGGTGAAAACACAACTTTGAGACAAGGCACAAGAAGTGGGTATAACAGACATTCAGCAGGGGAGGGTGAATGATAATATTCCTTATTGATGCCCTGCAGAAGCAGGATGAAGAAAGCATTGTGCTTGGCTCCTTCCCTCTTCCCCAGGGACACTACATAGGACAGGGCCAGAACCCTGAGGCTGCAGGCCACATAGCTCCACCAGTGAGGTGAGGGAGAGAGCACAAACTAGGGAGCCATTTTAAGGTGTGTTACAATGAACCTGCTCATTTTGCCCCATGAATGGGGTTGTTTTTGTGCAGGTGGACTAGGCTGAAGGGCAGGCACCTTTGAGCAGGATGGCTGAGAACAAAAACGAACCGCCAAGCTGTGCTTCCTGGCAGTCTGGTGGATGTCAGCCTGTCAGTGATTGTATGGCCACCTTGTCTAGTCAGACTGTGAACTCTGGGCAGGGTCTGTCTCTTGTTCTGTGCATATACAGTGCCTAGCACTGCAGGCCCTAGGTGCTACTGCCATGCAAATAGCTAATAACTGCAGTGCCAGAGGGAGCTATTGCTAATTTGAGGGTCCCTTAAGCTCCATATGTTTGGCCTGAGAGGCTAGGGAACGGCTCACACTGAGAATGTAGATGAGTGTGATTCCAAACAGGGTTGATGACTGAATGTCTCACTGAAACCCAGCAAATCCTTGGTCGCCTGTTGGGGGCAGAGGGAGAAGGTGGTGGCATCAGCACTCTGGGCCAGGTGCTGTCTCTAGGATCCTACTCCAGAGAACAGCAAGGCAGGAAGCTTTGATCATAAGTGTAGGGCAGAACCCTCTTGGTATATGGTGACAGCTTGGCGCTGTGCTATGCTCTGCTTGCTGGGATTTCCACTGTCTCCCAGAGGCAGAAGCCTGTGTGGGTTTGGCACGCCATGCTGATGGCTGAACAATGCTGGAGAAAACCTTCTTGTGCTCCCAGGAGAATCTTGATGGTTTCTCTGTAGCCTGGCTGCACCTCCTCCCCAACCCACTGCAGTAAGGGGAGGTTGGTTGCTGAGCTGCCTAATGTCTGTGTGAAGGGAGGTCAGAGTAGCAGCAGATGCTATCATCTCGGTGTATGTGACTGCATCCTGCAGTCCTCCGGTGACCACAACATCCCTGGGAGTAGGAATGCTAACACCTGACAGGCTTCTGCAGGAATCCAGGTACCACTCCTTTCTGGTGGGGGTGGGATGAGTCACATCCTGGGGAAGAAGGGAGGGCTGGCTGGCTCTGCACCTTCCTGTAACAAAGGACTATACTTGCTCATGCTTTTGCGGTGAGCTAGACTGGAAGCCTCCTTTTGGGAGATTCCAAGCTAGATTAGACAATCCTGGTAAATGTACAGTAGGAACACCCTTGTGCTGGCCTCCAGCAATGGACTGTGTGGCATACAAGGGGATTTTCTTTGCCTGTTGGGAAAGATCCCTGTGTCTCTGCCACGGGACAAAGCATGAGAGAATGTGCCATGTTCTTTTGCTTCTCAGTGATAATTTCAGAGCCTAGAAATCTGTCTGCTTTCTAAAAAGCTTTTCTTTATCTTCTGCCTTTCCTTTAAAAATGTCCAAAGTGTCAGGTCTTGTTTTTCTGTAGTGTCCCTGGGGGCAGGGTCTCAGCTGTAGTCAAGGAGCTCTCTCACCACTTAATTAGAGGTGTGGGGAATTTTGTAGAAAGAGGCCTTTTATCCCAAGTGTTTGTGTTTTGGTTGATACTAACAAAATAATTTGAAATGGCTGGGAAAAGAAAATCCCTGCTTTGGACCAGTCAGACTCTGCTTCCCTAGTGTTAGTGATGTCATAACCCTACTGTTTAACTAGGTAGCCCTCAGGTAAACAAGACCTAAATTATTATTATGAAAATAAACCCTTAAAACCTCAGTTTGCCGTAAAAAGGGCCCAAGTCTCTCCCTAGGATGAACATCCGAGGCCCCTTGTCACTTATTCTCAGCAGAGAATCAGTTACTTTTCTCTTTCATGGGGTATACAGCTAAATTGACTTTCCTTTCCCCCATCACCTGATCATCTTGGCATGTTACTTGTTCACTAGAATCCATGGCCTCTTATGTATAAACACAATCCCAGCCCGTCCCCATCTGCTACCTCATCAAAGGCAGTCACTATTGCAAAATGTTGCTACTTGCATAGGCAACACTGTTAACACCTCCTACATACTGGACACCAGAATATCTGGGAAGCCAGTAAAGTGAATGATTTACAAAGGCATTTGTAAGTATGTTAATGGTGACAGCCATCTCTCTCTGCATACTGCTATGTCTCCCATCACCATAACATCTGAGCACCCAGGGGTCCCTGTATCCCATTGTTTTATCTAGTCTCACAGCATCTGATACCATGTTCTGGAAGTTCAGGATGGAACAAACTATTAGGGCCCATCAAGTAGAAGAAAGTGGTTGTATTACCACTGTATTTGCAGGGTGGGTTGACTTAAATCACCCATTTTTAATAATGATTTAAATTTTCAAGCAGGAAATCTTGAGTTAATTCATCAGTTTTTTTAACCTTAACTTGCATTTGTATTCTTTTTAAATATCTTCCTAAAGAGGTGTTGATTCTTATTGGTTGGTAACCATTAAAATATGAACTAAATATAGTCTTTACACTACATTTCTTTTTGCTAAGCAGGAGGATAAGTAAATGTGTATAAATCTAGTGTAAGCAATTATATGCTTACTTTACATTTATCAGATTCTTTAATTTTGATTTTTTTTACTAAGGTGTATGACGTATTTACTAGATTAATCTCATTTTGTGAATTGTTTCATGCTCTGTTAGATGAAAATGTGAATTAAATAAAAACTGGACAAAAACACTTCCTCATTTATATTAGTTAAGTAAAACTACTTTAGTGTGCTGGATATATATGAATTTTTTCAGTCTATTGTAACATTTTGTTGAAAACTGAGGAGGTATTATTCATAGATGGTTCATTGGATTGGTTGTTTCTGGTCAACGTTGTAGTAAGAAAAGAGCCACGAGAATGATTTAAAGGATTGAAAGACATGCCTTGTAACGGTAGACTCAAGGAGCTGAATCTCTTTAGCTTAATGAAGAAAAAGTAAAGGGGTGACTTGATCAGTTTACAAGTATTTGCATGAAGAACAAAAACATTATAATTGGCTCTCCAGTCTAGCAGACAAAGGTCTAACAAGATCCAATAGCTGGAAGTTAAAGCTAGACAAACTCAGACTGGAAATATGATGCAAAATTGTAAGTGAGGGTAATTAACCATTCAAACAACTTGCCTATGGTTGTAATGGATTCTCCATCACTGGTAATTTTTAAAATCAAGATTGGCTGTTTCTCCTAAAAGCTGTGCTCTAATTCCAACACACAAGAATTCAGGGAAGTCCTATGACCTGTATTATGCAGGAGGTCAGACTAGTCACTAGATAGTCATAATGGTCACTTCTGGCCTTAGGCCTTGGCTACACTGGCGCTTTACAGCACTGCAACTTTCTCGCTCAAGGGTGTGAAAAAACACCCCCCTGAGCGCAGCAAGTTACAGCGCTGTAAAGTGCCAGTGTAAACAGTGCCCCAGGGCTGGGAGCGCGGCCCCCAGGGCTGGGAGCGCGGCAAGCTAATCCCCACGGGGAGGTGGAGTACCTGCAGCGCTGGGAGAGCTCTCTCCCAGCTCTGGCGCCACGACCACCCTCGCACTTCAAAGCGCTGCTGTGGGAGCGCTCCTGTGGCAGTGCTTTGGAGTGTTGAGTGTAGCCAAGCCCTTAGACCCTGGATGTCATCTATCCACCCTGACTGGCTGCTGTCTAGTGCAGTGGCTACTCTGCTTTCAAATGTCCAAGCAATGGGTTTCCCAGCTCTTTCCCCTTAGAAACTCGTACACAGCCTGACATACCTCAGGGCAGGAAAGCGATAAGCACATCTTCCAGCTTCCTCATTTTGGATGCTAAGGGCATGTCTGTACTGCAGTTAGATACCTGGAGCTGGTCTGTGCCACCTGACTTAGTCGGGCTAAGGAGATGTTTAATGATGGTGTAGATGTTTGGTCTTGGACTGGAGCCTGGGCTCTAGGACCCCCCTCCTACCTTACAGACTGCAATAAACTCCCCCCAAAACTAAGGACCAGCACAAACCTCACCACTTTCTGCCCCAAGTACAGGGCACATTTATTTGACCTGTCTCTTCTAATTTAAAAACACACACAAATATCTGTTGCTAACAACCCTCTTCCCCTCCCCTTCCCTCTGCACACTCTTCTCCCTCTGGAGAGAGGATGAGAGAACAAACCACATGTGACATGTAGTCACATTGCTTAACGCACTATTGGAAGCAACTCAGTGAGTGGTGATGAGTGTGGTATGGGGAGAAAAGAAAATGGAATTGATCAGGTCCTGATGGAGAAACCCAGAGCATGTGTTGGACAGCTTACTGAGCAAGTATCTCTTCCTCTTTGCCCTTTCCCTGGGGCACCTCGCTGCTAGTGGTGTCTGCTCCAAGCAGTGCGTTCACTCCACCTCACAATGGAAAGTTGTCGAGCTGAATGCCTGAACCGTAGCCCTTCGCTACTGGATAAGGCAATATTGTTCTCAGCAGTTCTTCCTTCCTGGGTTCTCGCAGGCTTTTTGCTTCTCAGTGTGTCATGTAACTAATGGGCCTGGGGAGAGGGATTCCTAAGACCACCAGCCTGGCTCCCTTTTGGCAAAGGGGTGACTGCTCTTATCGTGGTAAGGAATGTGGTATAAGTATTCTAGAGGGATCCCCCACTCTCAGGTCTGCCTGTCCCCAAGAGAGATCGTGCCTGAAGGACGTGAAACTTCCTCTCTGTACTGCCACCTCGAGGAGACCCTATAGTGCCCCAGCTCAGCTGATTTTGTGAGTGGTGCCAGGAGTAATCCAGAGAAGGGACTTCCTGCTAATCTCTGTACAGCCGGGAGGCCCCTCTTTCTTCTTGTGGAGTTAGTTAGTATCGACGTGCACCACCTCAAGAGTTCCTCAGGGGCTGAGCAGCTGTAACAGATTTCAACAGACTCCTTTGTATGAAAACCTCCACTAAAGTACCCCCTGCCCGTACCCAGGAAGCAGGCCCATGTTTCCCTTCCGGAATCTCTAACTTGACCTGCTCAGCACACACTACAGACACTGTGCTTTTGTCTGCACTAGGCTTCCTAGTCAGCAAGTGTTAGCTAAATTCTAGTGTAGGCAAGCCTAGGATTGTCCTGGAATCTCACACCTTAAATGCACTCTTCCCTGTGCCTCCCTCAGCCACTGGGGTGTCTCTGGCCCAAAGCTGCTCAGCTGGGGCTCCCTCATCTTGAAGGGTGAGCTCAGATGCCTGCCCTCCTCTTGGAAGCTGCTTTGCCCCACAAAGGAACCTTGGGAAAGCTTTGCCTGCCCAGACACAGAGCACACAATGCCCTTATCAGCAGTGGGGGTGCAGGGAAGGTTTTATCTTGAGCTTGCATACAGCAGCCGCTCACAGCGAGCTTGACATTAGCACCTGTTGCCATAGAGCTCCAGTACTGTCTGGAAGGCTGTGTACCAGCCAGCACTGGGAAAGCTGTAAGGGGGAGCCTCTTCCTGTTGGACACAGCTAGGTGCTGAGCAGATCTCTGGCTAGGCTGTGACCCAGTGTTCAGCATTGGGCTCCACCGTAGAGTAGCTAAGTGTGGTGCTGCTGAGAGCTCTCCTACCCTCCAGCTAAGCCCCAGCATGCCACTGGTGTTCCCTTTGTATGTGCAACTGGAGTTGCTCAGCTAGACTAGCATCAAAGTTTGGCATGGATAGACACTTCTAAGGGTATGGCTACATTTGGAATTTCAAAGCGCTGCCCCGGCAGCGCTTTGAAGTGTGAGTGTAGTCAGAGCGGCAGCGCTGGGAGAGAGCTCTCCCAGCGCTGCATGTAAACCACATCCCTTACGGGTGTAGCGTGCAGCGCTGGGAGCCGCGCTCCCAGCGCTGCTGCCCTGATTACACTGACGCTTTACAGCGCTGTATCTTGCCGCGCTCAGGGGGGTGTTTTTTCACACCCCAGTTGCAGCGCTGTAAAGTGTGAGTGTAGCCAAGGCCTAAATAACCAGCACAGTGGCAGAGGTCTGTCTGTGTAATGGAGTAGCAGAGCTGTATGGAAGGAGGCCAGGTCTAGAATAGCAGGGGCTGCTGTGCAGCTCAGTTGAGGAATAGGAGGAGTTATTGCAAGCCAGGATTGAGGTGCCTATACAGAGCTGGTGGAGCTCAGGACCAGAAAAGCTTGAAGTGGTACAGAGCTCTGTATGTTCAGCTCAGAGCTAGAATGCCCAGGGGGTGCTCTGGGTCAGGATTCCTTGACTCTCTTCCCAGCTGTGCCTGTGAGACACGTCTCTTCCCCTTCTGCGTTGTCTTTTCCCTCTATAAAGTGGAGTCTGAAATGCATTAAGATCCCGTGACGAAAAGGACAGTAGAAGGGAGAAGTGCTGTTTCCGGATACGTTGGTGGGGACAGGGCAGGGGCGGGCTCCCTTTGTGGGTTTGGAAGTTGCCAAGTTTGGTTTTAAACAGTGGCTAAGCCTGGAAATGGACTGTTCAGCTCAAGGGCTGGGATGGGAGTAGGGAGAAAATCTGAAGTCATTTGACCAAAAGGTGCCTGAGACTGAAAACTTTAGGCTGCTCTAAGTTGCAAGAGTCTTGCAATTGGTTTGCCCACACTTAGAGGAAAAGGAGGTGCATGTATCTCTGGCCAGCCCTCACTGACTGAGCACATGGTGCCAAGCTGCAGGCTAACACTAGAAACACACAGCTTGATTTGCCTTTTAAAACTTCAGGGAGGTGGCAAGTTGTTAGCCATCCTGGCAGAGCTCCAGCTCCAGCTCCTCGTTGTAGCCCATAGAGCTAGTTTTAGTATTTATTTTATTCAGCAGTAATGCAGGGAACCTACAGGCCTGTCTCCTGTAAGACATTGGCTTCAGCAGTTAGCATAAGGCTTGAGGTCTGTGAACTTTGGCACAGATAAATGGCCTGGCCCTAAGTTTTGGGGGACTGGGAATAAAGTGTTTGTTTAAGGGGAAAGTTTGTCCATAATGATAACAGCCAACCACAGGAACATGAGCTAACACCAACTTTTCAGTATTTTAGGATGGGAACATCTGTGGATGTCTGATCACAAGAGTTCCCTGGCAGTGATGCATATGATAAGTTGAGATCATTAATATACTGAACTATAGGAGAAGGGCACCCCAACATTAGTAGGATGATTAAATACAAATGAGAGAGGGGAGAAACTCCTCCTGAATATATATTAGACATAGCAGTGTCAGCGTAACATATTACACAAGTTGTATCCCAGCCTGTGAGCAGGAGGAGTAAGAGATGTAGCCCTTGGGAGGTGCCAGAATGATCCTCACTGGTGCTGAGGAGGACGGTGATGGTGATGAGGAAGATAATAGTTAACATTTCAGAACATTTTGTAACCTGCCAGGGGTGGTGTGAGTGTATGGATGTACAGATGTACATTCTGTATTATCACTATCTACCTTGCTGGGTTAGAGGGTTTGTGATTTTGCTAAATGTACTATTAAACTAGGAACGCTTCTGTATTTGTAATAAAGTGTGAAGGTTGCAAGGTACATCAGGGTTCCCAAATAAATAGTAACTTTTATAATACTGGGCCTGATCCTGTCAAACCTCAGACAGATAACTGGGGATTGTTTCTTAACAGGGATGTGACCTCCCCCAGGACCTCCAGCCCCATGGGGTGGGAGGTTCCACCTGAGCTAAAAGAGTAATGTCTTTACCTGGTAGCAGTAGTAGGTTCTTATGTAGGCCAGCCCTGACAGTGAAACATACAACATACACTTACTTACCCCAAGTATCTTTCAGCCTGTGCCACAAATGAGGACAGCAGAGATTTCACAAAGCTGCTTCTGGCTGAGCCAGGACTAGCACGCGTATTGCAGAACAATCACTAGGACATGCTGCCTCTCAGAAAGAGTAGGCCAAATCTCTGCTTGGCTGTGCAATAGGGATGCTCCACCACACCACTTCTAGCCAGCTGGACTAGCCTAGCAATTAGTTCCCAGGTGGTAGACTTCCTGGGTAGAGGAGGAGGGAAGCTGCAGGAAGAGAAGCACTGATCCTGTAGTTAGGGCACTAATCTGGGACCCAGGGAAGATGAGGTGTCTCTTGCTGTGACACAGACTTCCCATGCTATGGTGGGCAAGCCACTTAAGCCCAAATATCAGGAGGTGGTCACTAACTTTATCCTTAACCTCTCTTTGCCTAAATTCCTTCTCTGTAAACTGGGATAATTGTAATCACTGGTGCTGGATAAGAAAAGTGAGGGGCGTGGGAGGGAGTGCAGGGAACCCCTGGAACTGAGCTGGGGGACTGGGTTAGTTGGGAGGGTTGGAACTGTGCTGGGAATGAGAGGCAGGAGTCCTGCAGAGCAGAGGACTGTGGACAAAGTGGTGTGGGGAGCCTGGAGAGAAGAATGCTCTGCCCTTGTTCATAAGGTCTTTGTGGGGAGGCTCATTAGGGTGTGAAGAGCCTGTGATGGCTGGGAAGAGATTGCCCCTTCCCAGTGACTCTTGTTGCACCTGTATGTATGTGTGTGCTGGGTGTGCACTCACATTGTGGGCTTGTGTATGCTTTGTGTGATGGTTTTTGTTCTTAACTGAGCATAGGATCAATCAGATGGTGCCTGGAGCTGCCATCTCCCTGGGTCACAGCACTGTCCATCCCTTGCATCGCTCCCCATTCTCTTATCACTGCACCCCAGGGGAGTGGGGTGTCTGGGGACGGGATGGGTCTGGGTCTGGGTCCAGGGTGGTGTCTGGGATAACATCCTAATGGTCAGCAGTGACCAGGGGCTTGCCTCTACTGAGATGGTGGCTCCAATAGTCTGCGTATGCACAGGCCTTTGCAGTGGGGCTGTTTCTGGAGCACTGTGGGCGGGGGCAATCTGTTGTACTTAAAGTGCTGCACAGGATCTTTTCAGGGGGAATAAGGGAAAACACCACATTTATTAGTAATACGTGTATTAGTTAACACCGTATCTTATGCCTATGATATATTACACTCACAAGCACATGCCGTCTTGTTGTTGTTACCAATTAGTTGCTCCCTCTAACTTTACTGGCCAGGTGAGTTAGATGGGGGAGGGGGTGGAGCTGGGCTTCTGCTGATCCAGATTGATGCTCCCATGTTGACAAGACAAGACCCGGGGTGCTCTGCAAGACACCTCACATTTATAGCAGCTTCCGTCTCATGCAAATCTGAACCAGATTCAAAATCTGTGTCTATGTCCCTTGGTCCTTTGTCCTGCTTTCTTCTGGGTGTTTCCAAAAGAAGGTGCTTGCTTTTAACCCCTTCCTCCCCCGCTGCCAGCCCCGGCCGTCAATGTCTGCTTTTTTTTAATGAGCCTACTTGACACATTTTATTGTCCTTGGGTCTGGCTTCCATCCCCTCTCCAAGGGTTGCAACTGGCTAGAGGTGCTGCCTTCCACACCTTGCTCATTCACAGTTCATTCAACAGGGCAATTGATTAAGAGTGTGTGGGAGGGAGATCTTAGTCTACTCCTAGCAAAAATACATTTTTCTTCTACTTTAACTATCCTTAGGGGCTATAATATTATACCAAGGCTTAACATAAGTTTTTCTACATAGGGCTCTGATACAAAGTTCCTATATCAAAAGACTAGATACAAAATTGTATGAAAATAGCTTAATACTGGGGTATACAAAATAACTTAATACAGGGTTATACGAAGAGGCATAATACAAAACTATATGAAAGTTATGTGAAGATGCTTAATACAGAGATGTATCTACAAATCCCTGGGCCATGCTCTCTGAGACTGAGCAACATCCAATATTGTTGGCAAAGACTCGCTGTCCCAGCCAGAGAGAGTAAATCCAGCCAGTGGCAGGGCTTCAGCAGCCAGCGTTGCTCGCATGCTGTATAGCAGAAAACATTACTGGGCTGGGCACTACTGGGACGTTGCTGCACTCAGAGCTGGAATTGCACGACCCCACATGGGTGTCAGTTCTGGCTCAAGGCTCCTCCTGGTAGAAAACTAGGAAATGCTCAGTGCTGGATGGTATAGCCCTTTCAGGATCCCCAAAGGTTCCCTTTGCCTCAGTTTATCTAGCAAAGACAGGCTGATCTGCTCATGCAAGGAGCAGGGGAAGCTTGGATCCAGACTCCTCTCAGAAGCTGCCCCCTTTAGCAGAGCTTGCAGTCCAGCAGCCAGTCTAGTAGTAGGGCTGGCTGTTCTTTGCTCTCCCGGAGGGGACTCTTTAAGGAACACGCAAATGGTCTGTTTTACCCCCTTGAGTTGTGAACGCCATTTGACTCACCAGCTGAGGCTCCCACTTAGCACTTAAAATCATAGAAATGTTACTCCTGAGGGCATTCTGTGCCAAAAAAATAAAAATTCTGTGCACAGTATTTTAAAATTCTGACCATTTTATTTATCAAATAAATGTGGAGGCTCCAGCCTCACACCGGGGAGCACAGGAGATCAGTGTGCAGCTCCCCTTGGGACATGGACTCAGCGGTAAGGCTGCACCCAACCCTGACACAGCGCAGGGACCAGGCCTGGCCCAGAAACACCCTAGGCCCCTGCCCCTCCATCCAGGTATGGGTTGTGCAGGTTCTGTGTGGTGCGATCTGGGTGCGGGTGGCTCAGTGGGGAATCAGAGTGTGGGGGGCATCTGGATACACAGTGGCTTGGTGCAGTGGTAATGGGACTCTGCAGGGGGATCCAGGTGAAGGTGGCTGGGGCTCAGTGGGAGGAGGGGTCTGAGTGTGGGGGGAGCAGAGCTCGGTAGAGGGTGTGGGGGGCTCAACAGGGGTCCCATGCTGGGGGAGTGGGGCTCAGCGGGAGGGTGAGGCTCGGTGGGAAGGTCAGGGCATGAAGGGGTCTGGGTGGATGGGGGAGCAGCTCCCTGTACAGGGATCCCTCCCCCTGTAGCTGAAGAGTGATGAGTTCAGGAAGCAGGAGAGGGAGCTTACAGAGCTTCCTGCAGCTGGGGCAGAAATCTGGAGGTGGATCTGACTCTTCCTCAGATGCTCTGCAGAGAAAAATAAAGTCCCGTCCTGCCTAGCCCAGCTGGGACTAGCAGCTGAGGTCGGCTCAGGGTAGGAGCCACCAGCGGGGTCTTGCCCAGTCCTACCCCTTGCCCTACAGTGAGTGACCTCTCTCGTGGCTGCCCTGGGCACCCAGAACATATTGCTGGGGAGGGCCGAAGGACCGCTCTTGTGGCTTCCCCATCAGAAAGTCATTTTTCTGTGGAGAAGCAAAGAAATCTGTGGGGGACATAAATTCTGTGCATTTGCAATGGTGCAGAATTCCCCAGGAGTAAAATGTAGGGTTGGCAGGGACCTTGAGAGGTCAAGTCCAGCCCTCTGAGAGCACTGAGGCATGACCAAGTAAACCTAGAGTGTCCCTGACATCTCTCCAACCTGTTCTTAAATACCTCCAGTGGCCAGGGTTACACCACCACCCTGAGAAGCCTTTGGAGGAAGGGTTTCTTCTCCCTCACACGCTGAAGGCCTGTGATTCCCATTTCCTGGTTTCCCCGTGTCTGAGCCTGGGCTGAAGTCCTGTGTTTTGTGGCAGCAACTATAACTCCACCTTAGTAACTTAGTTGCAAGGCTGTGGCTAACATGGATTTAGTGGAGACAGGGTTGGGAGAGAATGACCAAGCCATCTTCAGGTGGCACTGTCTTGCCATTCTTGTGCTTGGGGTGCCCTTTTCTGGGGGTGCCTCCTTCAGATTGTCATGGCTGGGGGGATGGACACTTCCCCCTCTGGGCTCCAGCAGCAGCAGGCCCCTCTGCTGTATTCCTTCAGGCAGCCCATGTTTCATTGACTGTCTTTCCCTGAGCTGGAAGTCTCATCAGTGACTCTCCTGAGCTGCCCAATCTGCAGAGTCTAAGGGCTGGTCTACATTTAACATGCTACAGCTAAAGCGCTTCAGTATAGACCTCAAACTATGGGGCATGTTCGGGGAGGAATTTGCAGAGGAATATTCTGTGTGTGTGTGGTGGGACCTGGGCCAGCGCCCCTGGGAAGTGGGGGGCAGAGAGAGCACCACCCTGTTTGGCCCCCCAGAGCTGTAACAAGGAATTTTTGTGCCCAAGGCAAGGGCCGGCTCCAGGCTCTTTGGCAATTCGGCGGCGGGTCCCTGAGTCCCTGTTGGAGGGAAGGACCTGCTGCCAAATTGCTGCCGCCGCTTCATTCAATTTGGCAGTAGGTCCTTCCCTCTGCCAGGGACTCAGGGACCCGCCACTGAAGAAGCAGTGGCAGTAGTGCTTCCACCGAAGTGCCGCCGATCACGGTAGAGCTGCGCCCCTCCGTTTTGCGCGCCTGAGGCAAGTGCCTCGCTCACCGCCCTTGTTACAGCACTGGGCCCCACTCCCAGCCCGACTCCTGGCCATGACCCAGCCCTGCTCCCGACCCCAGCACCCAAGCCCGACTCCTGGGGCAGGGGGCAGGCAGATTGTATTAGAGGCAAGGGGGGCACAACTAAAAAAGTTTGGGGACTATTGGTGTAGACACTCGCAACAGGAGGGGTCTCCTATGGCTGTAGATAATCCACCTCTCCGCGAGGCAGTCGCTAGGCCCATGGAAGGTGGGGTTAGGTCAGCTTAACTGCATCTCTCAGAGGTGTACACTTTTCACACTACAAGAGATGTCACTTTTCAGTGTAGAGCAGCCCCAGCTTCTTTCCCCTCCCAACCTGCTGGCATTCCTTGCTCCCTTTTCCAGGCCATTAACTCCCCTACATTCTCCATTTCACCTGCCCCTCCCAGTTTGTCTGGCCAGAGATGAGGAATCTGCCATTTCCTTCCATTGCATTCACTCACCTCACTCCTACCCACCTAATCGTCTTCCTTCTCCAGTCACTTAATTGCTGTCAGCTCATCTTTCTTTCCCCAAGCCTCAGCATCTGTGCCTGACCCATTTCCTAGCCTCCACCGTCTGCACATCTGTCTGTCTCCTCCTTTCCCTGACCACTATGCCACCCTGGCTGGGACCCTTCTCTCCTCATGACCATTGCTCTGTGGCTTCCCTGAGGCCTAGCTCTCCAGCGCATCCATAGTGCTGCTGCAGCCACCCGCACATCCACCCCCTGCAAAGTCCTCGTTCCAGGCCCCCTTAAAATCTCTCTCCATGGATGTGCTCCAGCATCTTCACAGGCCGAGGCCCCTTCAGCGTCTCCCAGTGCTCTTGGTGCAAGAGCCTTCTGCTCTGCAGCCTTCCTCTGTCTCCGAGGGCAGTGACTGCCAGTCTCCTCTCTTCCCCTCCCACTTACTGTCTCACAGTGGGTGGGCGATCCTCTCCAACTTCTGTGTGCAACTAGTGTCCCTGGGGCTGTGTCCCTGCAGCTGCAGTGACCACCTCTCCTCTGGGGCACCCCTCCCCACCACAGGGAACTGGAGGCCTAGATGGCAGGGGCTATCTTGAGCAGCTGCCTCCTGGAGAGCTGAGGGGAGTATGCCTGCTGGGGTGGGAGTTCTGTAGAGACTTGATTTGTTCCCTCATGCTGCACCTGGAGCAGGATTTCTTGTTATGCTGTAAACACAGGCAGGAGACTGTTGCTGAGCAAAGAGCCGATAACACACAAAGGTGGGTCCTAACAGCAGAACAAAGGCAAATCTGCTGCCAGCACCCTCCCTTCACTCCTCCCTTTTCTGGCTGGCGTAATACCCTGGCCACCTGCCACTTTCCTTCCAGTGGGTCATGTGAGCCCAGGTTGCACTGCCTGCCTGGTATCTCTCCATGTCTGCAGAGGCAATGCTGGTGGGCAGACTCCAGCAGCTGCTGCTGCATCCCCCTGCACTGGCACTAGGTCCCTGCCCTAATCCAGCCCTAGGTAGGGACACTGAGTGAGGTAAGAATTGGATGTGCCTGGAGCCAGGGCACTTGTCTGGCGTAGGGGAGGCAGGGGGGATGGTCAGGCTGGAGTGTGAAGGGGCTGATCTCTGGGGCGGTATGTTGCTATCTTGCACCTTGACACCACCTAAAGGAGGAGTGGATGTGAGGGAGCCAGAGACCAGACCCTACAGGTCTGCCAGGGAGGGACAGCCAGGGCACAGGACTTCTGCTTGCAGTGTGTGGTGTTCTCTCTGGACTGCAGTTGCCAAATGTGCCGGTGCTTTCCCTGCACCTAGTCCGTTCACGCCCAGGACTGCAGAGTGCATGCTGTCCCCATTGTGCCAGGAACAGCACGGAAGGCTCCTGTGCAGGGCTCCAGCAGTAACAATGACACACTATAAACAGGAACTCTCACAGTTCCCCTGCAAAGGTTGGTGGGCTCTTATTCTCCCATTGCACATAGAGAGAGACGGGGCATGGAGTGACTTGTGCCCAGGAGCCCTGTGCTGAGAACAGTCCCTTGGCTGGCAGCAGGGCAAATTACCCAGAAAAAAGGCTGCTGTCATTCCAGAGAAGAATCTTCCTGGGGAGTTCTGGCAGTGTAGCTGTTGTGGTACTGTTGTATTGCTGTTGGAATTTCCCTGTGTGTAACAGCCTTCAGTAACTTGGTGGTATCTTCCCCTCTTGCTTGTGCCCAATCCTGTCTGTCATGCTGTAGTCCTTTCCCCTGGCTCAGAGCAATGCATGTCTTTGTTCTGGGGGTGGTGAGCCTTTTAGGCTGGCTGAGGTCAGTGCCTCCCAGCCCTGCGGCAGGTGCTTTCTCAAGGGATTCACTGCTGAGGAAGCAACAGACTTCGGGTTGGATTCTTTCTATCTTCCCTTTGTCCTTTCTTCTTACCCAGCCAAGGTGCCTCGTGCCTCTTTGCGCTGGTTCCCACTGGTGCTCTCTCAGTGGGAGGTGTGTTCACCATAAGTCCAGCTGCCAATTACTTATCTCCGCTCTTAAAGGGCAGCTAAATCAGCTTTCTTAGCTGCCAAAGGTGTGGGGGCGTAGAGGAGCGCGTCAGTTCTGACGCTGGCGCTCTGTCTCCTGCCCACGCATGCTATTCCTGCAGGTGGCAGACAGCCCTCCATGTCCCCCTCCTCTTAGAAGAGGGTAGGCCCAAAAGTTCTCCCCTCCCTGAAGGAGACGGGATGAAGAGAGGAGAGGGGTAATCAAAAGCATCTGAGGCCTGGTCCCTGGTATCCCCTCTGACTTGTCTGTGGGGGTGGGGCTCTAAGCAGCTTCTCTCTTAGGATCTTGCGCCATTGTAGCTCCCCTGGGCCAGGCTCTGACACTCACCAAAGCTCTACTCTTCTCTCGTTGCTAGGCAGGCGTGTAGGTGAAGGACTATGTCCACAATGGTGTACCCAAGGGAGGAGAAGCTGGACAAGCTGAGCCAGGAGGAGATCATCTGCAACACCAAGCTGGTGATGCAGGGGCTGGAGGCCCTCAAGAACGAGCACAACTCCATCCTGCACAGCCTACTGGAGACCATCAAGTGTCTGAAGAAGGATGAGGAGGCCAACCTGGTGCATGAGAAATCCAATCTGCTTCGCAAGTCGGTGGAGATGATTGAGCTGGGGCTTGGGGAGGCTCAGGTGAGCGACGGGGAGGCATGGTAGCAAGCACATGGGTAGGGGTCACCCAGGGGTCTGGTGTAGGAGGGCAGATACAGTACTGTGCCATCCCCAGGGGCTGCAGAATCCTCTGCCAGATCTGAGCCTGGCAATGGCTAACCTCTGTCTGGAGAGGCAGATGGGTCCAGAGTGCAGCGTAGTGGGGCTGCCTTGGGGAGAGGCTGTGCTGGTTCTCCTGCTGGATTAATGATGTTGCTGTTGGCTTTCTTGGTGCAGGTAATGATGGCTCTGTCCAGCCACCTGAATGCAGTGGAGTCAGAGAAGCAGAAGCTGCGTGCCCAGGTGCGGAGACTGTGCCAGGAGAACCAGTGGCTGCGAGATGAGCTGGCCAACACCCAGCAGAAGCTGCAACGCAGTGAGCAAACGGTGGCCCAGCTTGAGGAGGAGAAGAAGCACCTGGAGTTCATGAACCAGCTGAAGAAATACGATGAGGACGTCTCACCATCGGTAAAAGTCATTGCTGCAGGGGGCGCTAACTCCCAGAGCTATCCCACAGGGCTGAGCCGAGGGATAGATGGGCCCTCCAGGAGTGCCCAGCCTCCATGGCTTGTGCTCTGGACATCCGGCAGTGTGTGTCAGTCCTGCCCCTTGGGATTCCTCAAGCCCCAAAAGGGGAGTGTGCTTTCACCTGCCTGAACCAGGGCCTGTCTGCTAAGGAGCCAGCTATGATGTGGGACCCTGCTGCCAGGACCGGGAGTGAGACTCAGGGTGGGAGTGGGCTCACTGACCATGGGGCGACTGGGCCCATGGGATGGGGAGAGCACCTGCCTCACCTCAGTGGGTACTGGACCCTGCACAGGATGGGGTGGGGAGCTGTCTTACTAGGGTGCTGGCACTTTACACTGATGGTTCTTCCCTTCCCACTGCCAGGAGGAGAAGGAAGGAGACTCCACAAAGGACTCCCTGGATGATCTGTTCCCGAATGAAGAAGAGGAACATGGCCCAGGAAGTAAGTGGTTCCAGTCCCCCCTACCCCATCCTCCCACCTTCTCCTGTGGTCTGTCTGCTGGGGCCTGTAATAAGAGCCCTGGCTGGTTTGAGGTGAGTGGGTAGCCTAGCGTGGCTGGTGCTGTGAGGCCAAGCGGTGTGCTGCCCGTGCTCTGTGCCCACCAGCAGCCTGGTTACTTGTGTGTGTGTTTGCAGTGCCCCACCAGCACAGCAGTGCGGTGGCAGCTGCCCAGCAGGGTGGCTACGAGATCCCAGCACGCTTGCGTACCCTCCACAACCTGGTGATCCAGTACGCCTCACAGGGGCGCTACGAGGTAGCTGTGCCGCTCTGCAAGCAGGCACTGGAGGACCTGGAGAAGACATCAGGCCATGACCACCCCGATGTGGCCACCATGCTCAACATCCTGGCGCTGGTGTACAGGTGAGTGTTGGGGTGGGGAGCAGAGCCCTGCCACTTCTTCCCCATCTACCAGTGCAGGAGTCTGGCAAATGTACGGCTCCTGCATCTGGCAGAGTCTTCCTTTGGAAACTGCTTGGGGTCAGGTGATAGCCATGAAGCCCAGGCCCCATGAGCCTGGGGTGGGCTTTACAGAAAGCCATGGGAGGGCTGGGATTTGGGGAGAGCTGTAGGGCATGGGGAGGGATGGGAGAGGGCAGGCTGGAATGGGCTGAGAGCTGTGGTTGGTGAGGCTCATTGGGAATTGGAAAAGGCTGCAGGGTTGCCGGGGGAGCTGTTTTCCCAGGTGCCGCATGCTCAGAATCCCAGCACTCTAGACCTGCACTGTGATACACTGACTTTGTGCTGCAGGGATCAGAATAAATACAAAGAGGCAGCCCATCTGCTGAACGACGCACTCTCCATTCGCGAGAAGACGCTGGGGAAAGACCACCCTGCAGTGAGTATCTGCTGCCCTGGCCCTGGGGGCACATGTCCCCTGCTGGCTGGGGAGTGGGGGCCAGGTGGGCAGGAAGCATGTCACGTTCCCTCCCACCATTCTCCGTGATACATGTGGCTGGGCTGCTCACTGATCGCACAACAGGCTGCCATGGAAAGCCCCAGGTGGCAGGGAATGGGGCTCAGGCACTGGCACATTCTGCCTCTCTGCACCATGCCAGGGGATCAGGTGAGGGCACATGCAGTCCCAGTCCTGACTCCAGCACTTCTGGGAGGAGTTTGGGTTTTATCCTGGGCATCCTGGATACCTGTGTGCTGCTTCCTTAGTGCGTCTGGCACCTGCCGCTGGATCCAGGCTGCTGCTTCCTGGCCCAGCTAGCTGGGCAGCCTTGCTGTGTGCTGCCAAGCTGCTGTGGTGCCTCACCACAGTGGCTGCAATAGTCAGTGCAAAGGGACCAGGTGGCCTTGCTCCCTAGGCACATTCCGTCTGGTTCCTTCTCACTTCAGTGGGGTGGGGCTTGTTCTGTAGGTGGCCGCGACCCTCAACAATCTGGCTGTTCTTTATGGCAAGAGAGGAAAGTACAAGGAGGCAGAGCCGCTGTGCAAGCGAGCCCTGGAGATCCGCGAGAAGGTACCTGCCTGAGCCCTCCATGTGTGCATGTATACACCCTCACCCCTCTTGATGGGCTGCTCCCCAGCCCTGAGATCTGGGAGAAGGTACCAGCATTGCCCTCCCCCGGCTCCTCCTAGCAGTCAGCCTGGCTGGGAGGACAGGGAGATGAGTTCATGATTCTAGGACTTCAGTAACTCAGCCAGAGGCGAGGGATCTATTACAGCAGTGGGTGGGTGAGGTTCTGTGGCCTGCAGTGTGCGGGAGGTCAGACTAGATGATTGTGATGGTCCCTTCTGGCCTTAAAGTCCGAGTCCCCAATACCCTGAAAAATATCCAGCAGGTCCCTGTAGTTATCCCCTGCCCCGAGTGCGCTGACCTCTGCCACCTGCTCCCCTGCCTCCAGCTTTGTTTTGTAGTGCCAGGGTCCCCATCTCCATTCACTGCCTATGGACCTTTTCTCTGAATCTCCCTGGCATTGGGCCACCATGTAGCTACAGGCCATGCCCCTGAGGGACCAGCTGGAGTCTACTTGTTCCCTACCTTTTAGGTTCTGGGAGCGCTGGGTAAGGGCTGGTGTGCTAGAGTGTCTCTTAGTAGAGTAGGGCATTCCCAGGAGTCCAAGGAGGAGCAGCCATGGGGCCTGTAGTGATCTGGAAGGGGTTGCTGTCTGAGGCCTCCCTTCTCTGGCTTCTCCAGGTTCTAGGCAAAGACCATCCAGACGTGGCCAAGCAGCTGAACAACCTGGCACTGCTGTGCCAGAACCAGGGCAAGTACGAGGAGGTGGAGTACTACTACCGCCGGGCACTGGAGATCTACGAGAGCCGCCTGGGCCATGACGACCCCAATGTGGCCAAGACCAAGAACAACTTGGTGCGTCTGCAGGGAGAGGGGGGCTGTCTGGGTGGCATCTGGGTCAGTGGGGGGAGGAGCTGGGAGAGCTGACTGGGGGGACCTAGGGGGTAATCATGGTCCCAAGTGGCCCAGTGGGGCTTGAAAAACTCTCTCTATTGGTTGCAGGCCTCCTGCTATCTGAAACAAGGCAAATACAAGGATGCTGAGGTGCTGTACAAGGAGATCCTCACCCGCGCCCATGTGAAGGAGTTTGGCTCTGTGGATGGTATGTACAGCTGGAAATGGTTGGGGGACATGGGGAGCCTAGCCATAGCTCTCTGAGGAGTTCCCCATTCCAGCTATGGGACTGGCACTATGCAATGTCCCCTCTGCTGGCAGGGCGAGTCCCTGCAAAGCCTGCTGCACTCTGCACCCTGCCTGGGCTTGTCTCTGTGCACTGGGAAGGGAGAGGGCACCCATTCCCCTGCAGGGCTGGCACCACGAGAGCTAACCACAGACCTTGCAGAGCACAGTGACACTGTACAATGGCGAACAGCTGTCCTTGCGCCGCCATCCCTGGGCAGGGCACCGCCCTGCCCCTCTCCCTCAACCATGCAGAGTGGCTGGAGGCTTTCCCTGGGGCTAAGGGGAAGGTCATTTATGTGTGGAGAGCAGGTCAGTGACTATGAAACCAGCAAGGGATTAGCAGCCCACGAGCAGGGGATGCAGCCCCTTCTGGGGTTGGGGAGAGCCCCACAGGCAGTGTCCCGTGGAGAGAGCCGGAGAGGTGCGTTCTGAAGCCAGTGTCCCATGATCCTGGCTGGTTCCTAGGTGGGGAGTGGGGCTGCAGCGTGTGCCAGATGCATAGGTGGGTAGGGCGGAGTTCCGGAGCGAGGTCATGAACAGCACTCTGTTGTGTTTTGCCCCACAGATGAGCACAAGCCGATCTGGATGCACGCGGAGGAGAGGGAGGAGATGAGCAAGGTGAGGGTAAGAGGTCAGATCAGCACAGCCTCTGACAGTGGAGAAAGCCCAGTGGCTCAGCTTGGATTCTGGGGTGAGGAGGGAGCTGGAGTCTCTTCTCTTCCCTAGGGGTGGGAGGGGAGTCTCTGCTTTCTGTAACCCCTCTAGAGGAGCAGGGGCAGGGCATAGGCATAGGGAGGGAGGCAGGGTGCTGCAGCTGGGCAGGGGCGTGGCAGAGGTGGAGGTGCTGCAATTGCTCTCTTGTGCCTGTATGGGAAGGAGAGCTGTGCTCAGGCTGGGGGGAGGCCTGCTGTGTGCCTAGCTGTGCCTGCATATTTTCTCTTTGCTTGTAGTGCTCTTCCTAGGACACGCTGGACCGCGGAAGATGGCAGAATGACAGCATGTTTCTGTGCCAGAGACTTAGCTTCCAGCCCCGAAGGGCCTTGAAAGTCCAGCTCACTCCTGGGTTAGCCCATAAGGCTGATCAGGAGAAAGGGAACCTGAGAGGAGAGGCAGACAGGACTGGGAAGAGGCTGCAGTCTGCTGCCTCCATCATCTCCCCCAGAGAACCTTCTGCTGTGTGCTGCTGGAGCCAGAATGGGACCTAGAGTTCTCCCCGGCACCCTGGTCCTTCCAGCCCAGCTCTGAGGGAGGGCAACGCAGACCTTGCCGGCATTTAGAGCCCAGAGAGCACGAGGCCTTGGGAGCCAGGCAGCCTTCCCGGAGCAGTGGGCAGCAGCCCGGGCTCTCTGGCAAATGGGAATTGACCCCGGCAGTTGTGAGAGAGAGCCAGGTGCACTCCTGAGATAGACTGAGCTAAACAGACATACGGAGCAGGTGTCCCTTCTTATACAGCAGGCAAGACACAGGAGCCCACAGCACACCTGTCGCCCCCGCCCCCATGCAGATGCAGCAGGAAGGCCTCTCTTAGGTCTCTCGTCTGTGTGCACAGACCCTGCACCGGGAGCCGGCAGTCAGGCTTGGCAGAGTCGTCATCTAGGTGGCCAGGCTGGAGTTTGAGGGCTTGAGTAACTAACTCTGAATGGTGCAGGTGCACGGCCTCTTTGAGATCCCACCCTGTCTCTGGAAGCTGTCCCAGCTTCTATCCTGCACAGTGCAGTCTAGTCTAGAGGTCTCTCTCTTGGCCTCTGTGCTCCCCAAGCTGCAATCTCTTCACCTCCCAGTGTAGTCCCTGTCGGACACTGAGGGCCCCTTGAGAAGCAGACCCCCATGCTGGGCAGGGGATACTGCAGGGGGGCCATGATTCTTTACAGCACACAAGCTGTAAAGAATCATGGTGGCAGTGCCACTGCTGCTCTAAGCTAGTTCACCCCTTGGGTGCTCTATGCTGCCTGCACCCACTGCTCCACCTAAGCAGGGTGGTGGCCCTTGGTCCATGCTGCCAAGGGCCTGCTGGGTTGATACCAGCATTTATTGTAAGCCACAGGTCCGCTGGCTGTGCCAATAGCCTGGCTAGACAAGGCCTCTGGGAAAGAGGAGGGAGTGACATGGCAATTGTCAAGGCAAGATTTCTAGCACCTGATAGCATTTGTGGGGTCTCCTCCAGTGGGTGTGCCAGCGGGGTGCCAGTTCTGAGCAGTGAGGAGTTAGCTGTGGAGGAGGGAGAGCCTTTTTGGCTCCAGCTGGGTTCTGTCACTGAGGCCTTTTGTGGATGGCTAAACCAAATGTAGGGTTTGGAGCTATTGTTGGAGCTTGTTAATGTCTCCCGAAAGGAGGACTGGTGCCAACTCTTGACACTGGGGGCTGTGCTGAATCTCAGCATCTCTGTAAGCAGCCTTTGGGAGCTGGGTGATGGAAGAGGTGGTGGTGGTGAGGCAGCCTTGGCATTGCCTGGAGGCCTGCTGGAACTTTCCCATCCCTGCCCATCTGTCCTAGCACTGTGCAGGGCTCGAGGTGATCCAGCCGTGGATGAAGGTCAGTTGACCGTGCTGAGCCCATTAGGTCTGTTAGTTGCCTTTGATGCCATTGCCCATACACTTCTGTTGACTCTGTTGTGGCCCCTGACTGGGGTGGCTGGGCTTGCTCCTAAGGGCTTCTGCACCTGGCTGCTTTGTCACCTAGGCTGAGGTCACTGCTGTCAGAGCTCCACAGGGTACTGTTGTGTCCCCCTTCACATGTGCAGGTGAGGTTCTGGAGGTTGCAGTGCCACCTGCCCAGATGGTGCAGGGTCAGTGCTCTCCCAGGGCTGGCTGGAGGCTCACCGCTGCTGGTGGTGTTTAAGGGGCAGATCTCTAGAGATTGACAGATGACATGTGGAGCTTGCTGCTCGGCTGCATTCAGGGCATGTTGCTGCGTGGAGGCCTGCCTGCGCTGCTAGCCTTGGCGTGTGGGATTGCTGATTGGAGCGGCTCCGTGTCCTGTTGCTTTCCCTGTGCATCCAGAGCTCCATGGCCAGGTACATGGTGAGCCCTGGCTCACTGGTTCAGAGCTGAGGAGCCTGCCAGGGTATGTAAGGGGGTCTGGCGAGCCTGCAGCATCCTTCCTGTTTGCGTGTGCCAGGAGGCTCCAGGGAAGGCCCTTCCTTCAGAAAGGCAGCTCCCATGGCCCCCTGCTCTCCATGGGCCTTAGTGTTGCTCTGACAGATGGGAGCAGCTCCCTTACCAGGGGGACTGGGAGGGGAGACCGCAGCTCAGGCTAGTAGACCACTCAGGTCTTTAGTCACCACCATCCCTGCCTGAGCCCTGAGGGCTCACATCTGCTTACTCACCTCTGGGCCCTGCTTCCCAGGCCTTGTGCATGCTCCATACGCGCACACTCCCAGAGCCGAACTTCTGGCCTGGGGCGTACACATTTAGCTTTGAGCTAGAGAAGTCTCCATGTCCCCATAGCTCTCCTGCTGCCACCTCAGGACAAGACTCTGCCCCAAGGAGGTTCCACCGGGGTCCCTGAAACTGCCTTGGCCAGTGCTGGGCAAGGTGGCTTCTTATGCCTGTACTGCCCCTTCCTGCTTCTAGCCCAGAGCAGCTCTGAGCTCCAGCTGGGAAGGAGTGGCTCCAGCAGCCCGCTTTTCTGGGAGCTGCATTTGAGTGGTGTGTTCTCTCCTCAGGGGCCAGGACTGGGCCTTTGCTCCCCTGTACAGGGCTGAGATGCTTTCCAGGCTACTGCTGAGCACAGAGACGAGGGGGGGGGCGGGGGGGAAACCTCTGGCTCCTGCTAGTGGAGGTGGCTTCATGTGTTGGGCATTCTGCAGTGCAGTGATGCGGTGCCAGCCGCCCCCGGGGCATATTGTGGCTCCCCTCACAAGCTAGCAGCAGTGGGCTGGGTGTAAGGAGACAGCTGTGTTGTAGCCAGTGGGAGACGTGCATGCTAGCCTAACCCACAGGTGGTCCCCGTTCCCTTGAGCTGAGCTCTCTTGGTTCTGTGGAGCACTAGCCCAGCCCTGGGTTGAGGGGTGTTGCTCCCATTCCCTCCCACGCCTGGAGGCCCTCCCTGCTATACCTGGTTGCCTGTCTGTTTTCTCCCATTAAAAAGCATCATACCCATTTTGGCAGAGCTTCACTTTCTTTCTCTTTACTTATTGTTTCACAGACCATCACGATGGGGCTGCGTGCCTGGGTGGGTGGATTTGCTAGCAGGGGCACATGCAGGGATTGGGCAGGGCCAAGACAGGAGCTGTGCCCCCCAGGGAAGGGAGGGTGTTGGGCATGGCAGTGGCAGCTGGAATGCTCCTGTGCTCACTGTTTGAGAAATGCCTACTGGTAGGAATAGCCTCACTCTCCCCATGATGTGGGGGCTGGGAGGGAGCTCTGTGGTGATGCCAGCCCAGGGTGCTGCAGCAGATATCCTGGCAGGAGAATCAGTGGGTGTTTAAAGGCAGGGCTGAGAGATATAGAGTCTGGGTCCCAGCCCTTGTCTCACGCTGCATGAGCGTGCTGTAACTGGGATGCTGCCAGCGCCCGGACTCCAGCCCAGTCCCAGGCATCTACGCTGCAATTTCATAGTCCTTCAGCCTGAGTCAGCTGACACAGGCCAGCCCCAGGTGTTTTATTGTATGACATGCCTCAGGAGGCGGCAGGTAGACCAATCCAAGCAGTCAATTGCTGGGGTAAAGCCTCCAAGCAAACAATCTGTGTTTCAATACAGCCAAGTGTAAATGTATACATCTAGGAACAAAGAATGCAGGCCATACTTAAGGGGTGAGAGACTACCCTGGCAAGCAGTGACTGAAAAAGATGTGAGGGTTGTGGTGGATGATTGGCTGAACATCAGCTCCCACTGTGGCCAAAAGGCCTAATGCGATCCTGGAGTGCATGAACGGGAATCTCGAGTGGGAGTAGAGAGGTTATTTTACCTCTCTGTTTGGCACTGGCATCAGTGCTGCTGGAGTCTGTCCAGTTCTGGTGCCCACAGTTCGAGAAGGCTGTTGATACATTGGAGAGGGGTCAGAGAAGAGCCATGAGGATGATTAAAGGGTTAGAAAACCTGCCCTAGAGTGATAGACCCAAGGAGCTCCATCTATTCAGCTTAAAGAGAAGGTTGGGAGGTGACCTGAGGTCAGTCAATAAGTACCTACATGGGGAAGGAATATTTAACAATGAGCTCTTCAGTCTAGCAGACAAAGGTCTAACACAGCCCATGGCTGGAAGCTGAAGCAGTGTTTCCTCATTGCCAGGGGTGGGGTGGGGTGCTCCAGGCTGATGGTATGTGTGCAGGGCTGGCTCCAGGCCCCATGGATGGGGTGAGACCTGTACCCACTAGGATTGTTTAGCCCCCTGCTGCTCACCGTCCCGCTCTCTGTCCAGAGCGCTCTAGCTATTGACCTCATGGCTGTGTCATCCTGTGGTCGTGCTGGGGGCTCCACCAGCCCCAGAGCCCATTATTCTGACTGGCTGTGCAAGAAGGAGGAACTGAAGCTAGATGCCCAGCAGGCCACACCTGGGCTCCTGGGCAGAGGGAGGGCTGGGCATGGCCTGTCACTGTCCCCAGATCTGACATGGCTGGGGTGCTTCCCCTTGTGGTCTTGGCAAGGCTGGGTTAGCCTGGGCCGATGCCCTGGCCAGGCAAGGAAAGCCAGGGAAGCGAAGGCCCAGTCCTGGCCCCTGAGGAGAGAGCACACCGCTCAAATGCAGCTCCCAGCCCTGAGGGAGAGGGCATGTCTGAGTGTCCCCACACTGGCTGCCTGCCCTGGAGGTTGGAGTAACAGGCCCAGGGGCTGGATTCCTCCAAAGAGAGCGGCTCTGCCCTGTGGGAAGGCTCCCTGGGGTCACTCGGGCCAAAATGCTCTCACAGGGGCCTGGAGAAGCCGCCTAGACTGGAGTAAGACTCTGAAATGGGAGGGGCCCGATGTGCAGAGCTGAGAGCCCCACTGCCCTCCCTGCGGGCTCCCCTCTCTGACAGCCCCTGTGTGAGGATCTGGCCCTTTAAACCAGCCCAAGGACTGAGCTCTGAATGTTTGGGCTCTTGCCTGTCCCCTTTGGGCAGTGCTTAACTTGTAACGAGAGGTGCTAAGGCTCCAGCAATGTGTTTACATTCATAACTGGTGCAGGAAGCCCAGTAATGCTGGGGCTCTGAACTGCCAAGCCCAGTGGTGCTGGGGCTCAGGCCTGGCACAAATAAGCTCTGCCTTTGTGCCCCGGTGACTATGGGGTCAGGAGGCACTGCCCTCTCCACCTGCTTGAAACGTGCGCAGGGTGGTGCACATGGCATTGCTACTACCCCAGCCTTGGTTGTGGCACTGCCACCCATGGTGCTCAGAGCCATCTGCCCTGGGCTTAGGTCTGTTTCAGCTCCAGCACTGCTGGCCCCACTCAGGCTGGCGTGGAAACCAGCCACTGTGTTTGTGAAAATCTCAGGGAGCAGTGGCTGGGCAGGCAGGTCCGGCCCCAAAGTGGGGCAGGAAAGTGCCATGCCCCAGCGGGAATGGGCTCCAGGGATGGGGTGGCTCTAGGGAGCTCAGGCTGGATGTAGAGCTTCTCTGGGGGCCCCCATAGAACTGGGGGGCAGGGATGGAAAGGGGGATGTTTAAATGCTGAGCTGCCGCTGGCCACAGCTATCAGGGTCGGGCTCAGTCCAGCATGGAGTGGGGCTGTTCTGGGGGCCTGAGGCAGGCACCGCTCTAGCTAACCTCTCCTCTCCTTCCCTTGCAGAGCAAACAGAGAGACAGTGACCCCTATGCAGAGTACGGCAGCTGGTACAAAGCCTGCAAAGTCAGCAGGTAAGGCGGGGCTTGGGGAGCCAGGAGGCCATGGCATCAGCGTTGGCAACCAGCCCCTCTGGAGCCAAGGTGCTGCCCTGCCACACCCTTCAGCACAGTAATAGCCCCTGCAATGCTTTCCTTGCCTCGTGCTGGCTGCCCTGCCCTCTCCAGCACTTGTCTGGGGGTTGGCCTCTTTAGCTTGATTACTTTATCTTGTGTGTACATCTGCTTTCATTGCCCTCTGCCTGTGAAGGTCCGAAGAGCTGCAGATCTTGGCTCTCTCACCAACAGAAGCTGGTCCAGTAAAAGACATTCCCTCCGCCCCCTTGTGTCTCCCTAACCAAGCCTGTCAGACAGGGGAGTCCATGTGCCTCTCTCGAGGGCAGGCTGGACATAGGAGCCGCCTCTCAAACACACGGGAAGAACCTATTTCCAGCAGCTGCCCACCCCATCCATAGTCACTGGATGATTTTCAGGGCCAGTGTGTCACCAGCTGACACATGCCATCTTACCTGACACTTTAGAGACTCAGCTGGGGCAATGAGTGTCAGACTGAGCTGAGTTATATATGGGCTGCCCTCTGCCAGTTTGCACGGAGCAGCTGTTAGGGCCACAGGTGCTCCTTAGGGGCGTGCAGCGTCTGTGCGTTCACAGTGTCTTCAGGGAGAGTTGATGGCTGGGCCCTCCTGTGCAGCGTGGCCCATGCCAGAAGGCCAGGCGCCTGGCGGCTCCATTCCCCTGCTCTCCCACTCCATCCCAGCTATGGCCCATCTGCTGTCCCCTGGGACGCTCCCAGGCACTGTCACACAGAGCTGAGCCTTCCCAGCGTGGCAGGGGGCCCCACCCACTCCAGAGCAAGAGGTGCCAGGAGCTGCTGGGAGGATAGATGGCTGCTGCCTCAGCCTCACATTTCCTCTCGCCCTCAGCCCCACAGTGACCACCACCCTGCGGAACCTAGGCGCTTTGTACAGGCGCCAGGGCAAGCTGGAAGCAGCAGAGACGCTGGAGGCATGTGCAGTGCAGTCTCGGCGGCAGGTAACCCCTGGCAATCTGGGCAGTGGGATGGAGCTGGGGGGGTGGGGGCAGGGGTTGCTCACTGGCGCCTCCCCTCAGAGTAGCAACAGGATCTCTTGGGAGTGGGGCCCTGTGATGCCTACCACTGCCGAGGCTCCCTAGGCTTGGTGGATTTAAATCCATGCGGTCCCATCGGCTCCCCCCAGCTGGGGCTTGGGAGGAGTCACTCAGGAAAACGCTCCTGCCACAGATCTGCTAGCCTGGCCGGGAGCTAGGGAGCCATTCATCTGCACCACAAAAGCTTTTGGGGAGACTGAGGCGTGAAGAGATCAAACTGACAGTTGGACACACAAGGTCCCAGGCCTGGCCTGCAGCCGAGGGCTGCCTGAGCGGCTAACAAATGGGTGACTGCGGGGGGCTGGAAGGTGGCAGAGCGTGCCCCGGTCTGGCTAGAAGGGCTCTGGCGGAGATCCCGGGAACTGCAGGGCTGGAAGCATTGCTTGGTACTGGGAGGGTAGGAGGGTTAATAATCAGAGCGCTGAAGCCTCTGGCTGAATGTGAGAGGATAGCCCGACCGGCATAGCTTCTGCAAAGGGCAGTAGTGCCCCTCCGAGCTGAAACAGCTGCTGAGCGGGAGCGGCGGCACCTTCCACGAGGCCCCTTGCAAAGGGCTGCTCGGGACACGGGCTGCTAGCGGCAGAAGGACGTAGGCGATGGCTGGTGGGACTGTCGGCTCTCTGGTCAGGCTCTGTCCGGCCTGCGTGTAATGCTCTAGCCGCCCATTCAGAGTGGTGAGCTGGGGGTGGGGACGCCCTGCTGCCCACAGCAAGTCTCTCCTGGGCTCTCCCTTCCCTGCTGTGTGTGGTTGGGCCCGAAGGGGACAGCACAAAGCCAGCCTCCCCCCGAGCATTCTGGTCCTGGAGCTGGCACGGCCCATCCCCTGCCCCCGCGTCCCGGGGCAGACGGTGGCACTGGCTCTCCGTAGCAGCCAGGGGCCAGCCCTGACTGATCCTCTTGTGCTGACTCCTCTGCAGGGCATTGACCCCATTAACCAGACCAAGGTGGTGGAGATTCTGAAGGAGGGAGCCGGTGCGGAGCGGAGGAGGAGCCGTGACAGCCTGGCGGGCACTGTCAAGTATGAGAACACCACAGACGGGAGCGAGGAAGTGAGTATGGGCGTGCAGTGGAGCAGGGTAAGTACAAGTCCACCATCAAGAACTGCCTAGGCCAGCCGGGAGAGGCAGGGGGCAGCACCTGCCCAGGGCCCCTGCTGGAGTGCTGCCCCCTGCAGTCTCCAGGAGCTGATGGCCTGTCGTGGCATCCCTGCCTGCCTCATTCATTCCCTGCACCCTGCCCTGCCCTGCCCTGCCCTCTCTCGCCATTAGCCAGCTGGGACAGGGAGAGGAGCGCCTGGCACTCGCTCCGAGGGGCTGCTGAGCCTGGCATTGGAAATGTCCAGAACAAAGCAGCCCTGGCTTGCCCCTAACTGAGCCTTGGCATCCCCTTAACACCCCTCCTGGCTATGTCTGCATCGCACACCGACTGCCAGCCCTGAGTGGGATTCCTGAGGGAGCCTGGCAGACAGCTCCTGTGCCCTGTGGTGGGCAGCACCCTGCTGCGGGGTGGGGGGGTGCATGTGAGTGTGACTAGGGAGTGGGTTATAGCTGCAGGCAGCTCTCTACCCTCACTGCTGTCCTGGGGGCTGAAAGCATGTGTCCCCCTGTGACACGTTGCCCCCTAGTAGCGTCAGTCTAAGGGCGGGGTCGGGAGTTAGGGCCCAGTGGAAGCACAGCCCAGGCAGCGTGGGCAGGAACATGTCTCCATCCCCCAGCCACCAACCTTGCCTCCAAAGGAGACTGGGCTTGACCCTGGTTGTGGCTTCCGTCTGGCTCTGGAGGCCAGGGCAGCCTTACTCTGAAGGGAGGCAGCTCTTCTGTTTCTATTGCTGAAAGGGGCACCAGCCTCCTGGCCCAGAGGAGTAGGCATGTAAGTCTAACTAGGGGTGCAGAGCACAGGGGTCGGACTTGTGAAGGGCAGCGGGGAGAGTGTGGGGCACGTGGTGCTAGGGAGAGGGTGTGTGTTCTGGCTTGGGGGAGGGGGAGCCGTAGCACTGGGGGTCCTGGGGAGCAGTGCACTGGAGCTAGTTTCTGGGCACATCCGAGCTAGAGGAAGGCGGCACGGTGCATGGTGGGGGATGGGCTTGGCCTAGATTAGGCAACTCCTGACTACTGTGACCCTGGCTACATTAACACACACCCCTACCTCCTCTATCAGCTCACTAACCCCACCCCACATGCACACCCACACCCTGCATGAGCCTCTCCTCCCTTGCTATGACGGCCAGGCAGCACCATGCCTCTCGCTCTCTTGATTGTGGATTGTACCCAAGAGGCAGCTGTGGAGTAACCTCTACAGGCAGTGTAGGGTGCCCCCAGGCTGGGAGCAGAGCTGGCAGGCAGCCCCCCCAGGGGTGCGAATAGGACTGGCAAGGAGCCCACAGGCTGGGAGCGGGGGAAGGAGGGCTATCCGCCAGGGGCAGCAGGGGTGGGATTCTTCTTCCAGAGGATGGCCATGGTCTCCTCTGCGGTGCAGCTCCCTCTCCCAGGGAATGCAGGTAGCCTGCTGCTCTATGGATGGAGGCGGCCAGGACAGTGGAGGGCCTGGAGGACTGCCCCACTTGGATGGGTCTCTGAAGGGGCCTGTCATCCCCCAGAGAGGGTGGATTGGGGGCTGCCCAGCACTGGGTCCAGAACATCTCTACCACTGATCTGGCTTGCCTTTCCCTGCGTAGTTCTTCCCATGCTGTGTCTTCATTGTGGTGCCCTTTGATTTACTTCATTCTGGTGGTGGGCTGTGAGCTCTTTCCCTGAGGGGCTGCCCTGGATCACACCCTTACTAGGGGGCCAGGCTGTGCCACATCCCAGCCCACGCTGGGAGAAGGCAGTGCCTGCTGTCGTGTCCTGAGCTGGGGAGGCCTAGCAGGATTTCCCTTGCCTGGCTTGGCAAGCTATGGAATGAGGCCCAGTGTAGCTCCAGGGGGGCCTGCAGCTCACAGCTGCACCAATTGAGGCTGAGCCCTGAGAGAGGTAGGAGTCCCAGCCTGGTGGCTCATTTCCCATTCCCCGCAGCTCTGCTGCCCACGGGCCTGCCCGCCTGGCTGGCTCCCCCACGGCTCTGCTGCCCACCTAGCTGGCTCCCCCGCGGCTCTGCTGGGCAGTAACTCTGCCCCCTGGCTACATGCTCTTCCCAGGGGTAGATGGATTCAGTTAACTTAGGATCTTGTCCCTCATGGGCAGTTGCTTCCTGCTCTGATCTGGAGGGATCCTAGCCACCCATCCCCTAGTGCCAACCTCCAGTCCTGCCGTCCTGCCCTGGGCCAAAGGTTGTGTAACTTCCAATGGTCAAGTCGGTGGAGAAGGCCCTCAAGTACCAGAGATCTCTGTCCATGAACTGCTGTCCTGCCCTCCCCAGAGCAGCTCCCCCTGGCAGCAGGTTTGCCCTGCAGTGGTCTGGGCAGGAAGGTAGCACCTTCCCCTCCCCTGGAGCACTGAGATCTCCCAAGGGACATGTTGCACATGGTCCCTTTCTAACCAGCACTAGACCTGCAGGAGACGGGGGCAGGGGGCTCTGCTGGTATTTTCATTAGCAATCCCAGCCCTGCTGGCTACAGAGCCAGTGAAACTGTGGCCGCATCCCAGCAAGCCAGCCAGGCAGGGAGAGGAGGAGGATGTGTAGTCATTGCTTGTTGGCATCCATTCACTCCAGTGATGAAACACCACCTCACCTGAGAGAAAAGGTGTCTGCGCCCTCCCTCCATGTAGGGCATGAGAGCTGACTGGGCCTGGTCTGGAGCTAGCCTTCAGGCCTCCCAAACCTTCCCAGACCTTCATGTCTGCATACAGGGTGCCTCTGTCCGGCCTGGCCCAGCCCGCCCCGCTGGCCTCCTTTAACTCCACGTATTTCAGGCCCCTGGTTGAGTCTTCCTGCTCCCCTAGGAATGGCTGGTGCCCAGATGCAGGGCAGCTGTGTGTTCTGTCTCTGCCTGGGCTGGGGCACGGCCTATGCCTATCCCCCAGGATTACCTCCATCCTCACTATGGCCTTGTCAATGATGTCTTTCTCCTCTCTGTGCACTAGGCTTAAATGCCTCCTGAGACTCCCTCTTTCCCTTCCACTACAATCACCTGGATGTATGTGTTGTGCCTTCCGACTTTTCCTCCGCACCATCCCTCCTTCCACCACTCCTGCTTTCCTCGGCAAGGACTCCACGCCAGTCCCCAGCCTACCTTCCCAGCACGCGAGGGGCGCCACGGCACCTGCAGAGGAGCGCCTGGCTGCAGGGGCTCAGCCACTGTACTCTGTCAGCCAGCAAGAGAGCAGGAAGAATCTGCGTGGAGCCTCCTGCTCCTCCTGGCCAGGGCAGGGCCGCTGCAGGGATCCCTCTGGCCCCTGACCTCTGCTTCTGTCCTTGTGTCACTGGGGCCTGGCCTGCTGGTGGAAAGTGTCCTCGCTTCCTGGGTGTGCACCACACACCCAAAGGAGCTCACACTCCCGCATCATCCCACAGACTGCTCTGCAACACGCACCCCCCCTCCGCCCTGAGCCTGCCAGCCTGCTCCCTGCTCTTCCCCTAGCTGCCAGGGCACAGGGAGGCTATGGGGTGTACTGTTTGGGGTGTGCAGGCCTGGGCCGTATGGGGATGTCTGCTGGGCTGTGTGTGGGCACTTGGTTCCCTGCAGCCTTGTATCCCATTAGAATGGGCCTGTGTCTGGCACCACAGAGGCCTGGGCAAGCAAGGCTGGCTCTGGTCTGTGGGCGCTGAGGCCCTGCTCTGACTCGCAGGATGGTAGCGCTGGGCTCTGAGGACTGAAACAGGTGCCAAGGCCGAGGGGAGAGGGGGCTGCCTAAAGCAAGGGGTCCCACCCTGCAAGCAGGGGCTGTTGATCCAGACTCCCAGTCAGGGTTGGGGGCAGCAGCTGAAGGGGCTGGGGGAGACGGGCTGCGGGATGCAGACATGGGACAAGCACTGCTGTGTGTGGCTTGTTGAGTCCTGGCCTCTCTGCTGAGACCGGAGGGCGGGGTATCCACCTGGGCTCCCTTATGGCCCTGGGGTGAGTGTGCTGAGAAAACGGTTCCAACCCAGCCTGCGTTTCCTCAGTAGCCCCATTTGGGAGGGGACGGGTCTGGGGAGTGAGGGGTGAAGCAGCATGTGCAGTGCTGCTCCCTTAAGAGGAAGAGAGCAGGGAATGAAGGAGCAGAGGCTGGAGCCATGTGTGGCCACAGTGGCAAGGGAGGGGAGCAGGCAGGCCCCAGCTGGAGCTGCCAGCAGGAGGCCCACATGGGATGGGGGTGCTCACCTGCGGCAGGGTGAATTGCTTTTGGGAGGAGCAGTCGGGAGGGCTGAGGGAGGCGGGGGCATTCCAGAGGAGGTGGGGGGTGGAGGGAGAGATGGGATGAGTTTGGGGTTGGCTGTAGGGAGGTAAGGGAGTGGTGGGGGAGGAGGCAGAGCAGGGCATGTTTCTGAGGTACAAGGGGGGACTTGGACTGGGGAGTCCCCACTTCCTTCTCCCAGACCAGCTCATGCCCAGACAGCAGTGGAGCAGCCTCGACCTAGGCCTTAGGGACTTGGGCTGGGAGCTGCACTCAGACTCCAGGGTCACTGCCTTGCACTTAGGAAGAGGCTACAGGGGTGGTGGGAGAAAGGTCGGTTATCCCCCTGCTGCAGACAGAGGGGCTGATGCTGAGACCACAGCTCCCTTCAGACAGGGCTCCCGGCAGCAGGACTGGCTCCCAGCCCATTGGCGGGGGCATAGAGAAGAGAGCTAGGCAGGGCCGCCCAGAGGATTCAGGGGGCCTGGGGTCTTCGGTGGTGGGGGCATAGAGAAGAGAGCTAGGTGCTGCCTGTCACTGTCGCAGGGGCTATGGGAGCTGGCAGGGCTACAGCAGCCTAGAAGGGGTCTCCTAGGACCCTCTGCACAAGGGGATGCAGTGTGGGGGGCTGTATTGGAAGGGGGGCATTTGCCTGGGGCTCTATGCCATGGGGGGTCACCTGCCCCAGGGCTTGGTGGCCCAGGATGGGTTGCCTTGCAAGGGAGGACGTTAGCCCTGGAGGTCTGTGCCCTAGTAGGGGTTGTGGGGCAGGGCTCTGTGTGGCCTATGGGAAAGCCGACCCTTGCTGCTGGCAGCCCCTCTGGGCCCTGGGATCCAGTGCAGGGGGGGAGGGGAGTCTCTACTTCAGGGAGCCAGAGCCCTGTTAATGCCAGATGCACAGCAGCTGCTGCCTTCCTGTCCTGAGTGCAGAGGAGACCCTGCTGAGGGGTGCTGGGCTCCCAGCTTGCTCCCTGGTAGCCCACAGCCCAGTGCCCATGCAACCATGCTCCAGCCCCAAGCAAGCCCGCGGCCAGGACACTGTGAGGAAGTCTCTCCTTGGTGGCTGCTCCAAGTGCCCCCCCAGAGAGCCGTAAACCAGCCCCTGCTTCTGCATCTCCTCCCGCCGTGCCTTGGGCCCCTGCATGGCTGTGCACTCCACCTGCCACTGGGTTAGTTGGTGGTCTGCTTCTGGCACTGGGCATGGGGAGCACCTCTGCCGCGGCGCGTCTCTCTGACGTGAACTGGGGCTCCCCATCGATGCTGTGAACAAACTTACCTCCAATTAAAGGCAGCCAGACCTGAACTGCTGCCCTGTGCTTCTTTCCATGCGACACACGCCAGGCCCCCCTGGCTCTGCCGGGTGAAGCAAGCCCCCTCCTTCCTTGGGCCTGGGTGTGCTGCAGCTGCCCAGCCCTGGCCCACCCCGGCTTTCCCAGCACATTTCCAGGAGTAGGCGTGTGTGTGGAGACTGTGTGCTGTGTGGGGGAGGTGTCACGGCGTGGGCTGGGAGATGCACCTGAGCATGGCAATACTTAGACGCAAAGAGGAGTGAGTGAGCCCCCTGAACATATGGGGAGCTGGAGGCTCAGACACCTCATGGTCACGTTTCCCGAAGTGAGGCCCCCCCCCAGTAGGTGGCTCAGGGCTGGCTCAGGTTTCCAGGGGTGCTGAGCACTCCCATCAGTGGGAGCCCCTCTGGGCAAACCTTTGGCTAGGCACCCCGAGCGAGGGGCTGCTCTGGAAAGTTGCTCTAAAGGAGTTGTCCATGATCACACCAGGGAACAAGCCCAAGCTCTCCTGACTCCCGGGCCTGGGGCCTAGCCGTGGCACTCGGCTGCCTCCCTCTGCCTGTGTCTGCAGTCACTGAGGTTCAGAGTCCGTAGGAGACACAATTTGCAGGCCACGTCCCAACTGGCCATAGGAGACCGGGCTGCAGGGCTGGGAGTGAGCTCCCCCAACAGATACACAACCAGAGGCAGCTCCCAGAGGCTGGAGGGGCTGAGCTCAGGCTTGGCCAAGCAGTGATGCAGGGCTGATCAAAGCGACAAGCAGGAATGTTGTAGTGAGTGGGGGGAGCTGGCATGAGGACAGTGTGGGACCAGTGCCTTTCACTTGGCAATTGCCAGCTCAGGGTGAAACCAGGGCCCACCTCCAATGAGAACTAGTGTCGGCTGTCCTACAGCAGGCTGGAAGAAACCCTACAGGAGTAGCAGTGGCTAACCAAAGGCAGTTTCCTCCTGACCCTATTAGCTGGAGGCTGGCTCGTGCCCTGGTGTATCCCTGCCCAATCCTTTAACTCCACACTGCCGTATCTCTGAATAGCTCACGTGCCAGATAAATATCCAGTCCTTCAGTCAATACTGCTAAGCATTTGGTCTCAACTGAAAAATTGGAGAGGGGGCAGAGAAGAGCCATAAATCGGATCTGAGGGCTGGTCTGCTGGCAAAAATGCCTCCCAGTGAGAGACTAACAGCTCAGGCTGTGCAATTACTCATGAAAGAGATTGAAAGGGGACTCGAAACTGTCCCCTTGTTGTGTTACAGGAGTGGATGAATAACCATGCCCGCCCTGCCCTTCTGCACGTCGTGTCCCTTTGGTGTGTCCCTCTGATCCATCTCCTCTCTGGAGTACATATTATTTGTGTTACTGTAGGAACTCGTGGCCCTAGCAGCTTGGCCCCATTGTGCTGTGGGCTGTGCAGACATATAGGAAGAGCGTCCCTGTCCCAGAGCACTTACAGTCTACACAGGCCCAGGCTTTCCAGCCTCTCTCCATAGGAGTTTTCCAGGCCCTTGACCAGTCTTACTGCATGTCATTAACACTCTCTCCTGTCTCAGGAGGGGGAGCAGGGCCGTGCACTGTATCCAGCTGAGGCTGAACAAGAGATTTAACTGTCATTCTCAGCATTATTCTCCATCCCATTCCTTGGAAGCCCTAATATATGTTTTCATGTTTGACCTTTGACAGAGGTTTTCATTGAGCTTCCCACAGAGACACACAGTCCTGTTCCCTGAGAGGCTACAGTGACGTTAGAACTCTTTGAGGTATAGGAGTAGCTCCAATTATTCCTTCTAATAAGCAGAGTCCTGCCTCCCCGATAACTGCATCGCCACCTGACCACCTGTCCCCTGTAGCACCAGGAGGAGGGCTGGCTGTTGCTCCGTGATGGTAGAAAGGATTTAACCAGAGGTTTGACCTGTGCTAGAACGCCACGGTAGACACTGGGCCCAGTCAATGGTGCGGTACAGAGCATTGGCTAAGACCAGGGCTTTCCTGTTGTCGGTTCCCTGTGACGGTTTAGAACTGAGTACAGTGAGCGAGGAGCTCCCCTCCCAATGTGCATTACCTTGTGTTTGTCAGCAGCGCTGGCATCAGCCGTTCTGCCCATTCCTGGAGCCAGGTCGGAGCCTGTCTGATCCGAGTGCTCCTCCAGCTCCTAGTTCAAATTATTCCCCCTCCCCCCCCCGCATTCTGGTTAGTTTTCTGTGCCGGCAGCACTTGGGCTGGGGGGAGCCCCCCTCAGCCCTGCTGGAGGGGCTGTCCCAGCCACACACAAAAATACCCCCCCTCTTCATACCATCATCTCTTCAGTGCTCTGAGACACTGAAGCTCCCTCAGTGCACAGACCTGAACGTTTTATCCCTAGCAATCTGTGTCCCTTCACTTCCTGCTCTCACTGTACCACTATGTGCCAAGACCGGACTCCTCCCCAGCACTAGCTGCACGTCTGTCTAATGCCTTACAACATCCTCTGCCCAGTAGGCAAGTCCCAGTCCTCAGATACTCTGCCCTCTGCATTGCTAATGACTGAATCCCTCGTGGGAACAGCAGATGAGTCAGTCTGGAAAGCAAAGACAAAGGCAGAACAAGATCCAGTGGCTGGAAACTGAGGTAAATTCCGAGTGGAAGTAAGATGGACATTTTCAACGTTGTTGCATCTGAGGAAGTGGGTATTCACCCACGAAAGCTCACGCTCCAATACGACTGTTAGTCTATAAGGTGCCACAGGATTCTTTGCTGCTTTTACGGATCCAGACTAACACGGCTCCCCCTCTGATACTTGATTTTCAACATTGAGGGTAATTAATCACTGGACCAGTTCACTATGGCAGGCAGTGGTTCCTTCACCACTGGGAGTCTTTCAGTTGAGACTGGATGTCTTTCTAAATGCTCCCCTCTAGCCCAGCCAGAAGGCCGGGCTGGGTTCAGGTGACATTGGGTGAGGTGCTGGGACCTGCGTTCTCCTGGAGGTCAGGCGAGATGATCACAGCACTCCCTGCTGGCTGTGTGTGGTGTGGAGCCACCCCAATGGCACTTGAAGAACGTCATCTGTTTCTGTCTCTGCTACAGCAGGGGCCCCAGCAAAGACTTTGTCTCTCCAGCTCACCCATGTCCGCTCCCATCCCACCACTGGCTTCCCCAGTGGAATATCAGAGCAGCCACTCTGAGGTGGGCTTGCTTCACCCTCTTTCTAGTCGGCATCTCCTTAGCTCCAGCAGCCCAGCCTCCCTCGCTGCAGGACGCTGCATAACATCTTGCAAAGGGGCTCGCTGAGGCTAGAGACAGGCTTTATTCTTTACAGCGAGGGCACTGCAGGGTTGGTGAGCTCCCCACACTCAGCTGCCTCATGAGACTTTCTGACGAGGGAGACCCCTGTATACAGCAGCCTCCATTTTACAAACCCTGACACTTTACTCCAAGGGGTTATCTGCTTCCTCCCCGATATTGTCAAGGGCCTTTGGGGGTCAGAGAACACTGGTCCTGCTCCCTGCCCTCTCTCTGGGCACCAGCCTGACAGAGCTCTGCTGCTATGCCACAACGCTGTCCTGTGCAGCGTCGGGAGGGGTCTGCCCCAGCATGCAGAGCTGGCAAATGCACTAGCGGCCGCTTCTCTCAGCTCCAGCCAGAGGGGCTGCCTGGCACCACAGCAAGTAGGACATCGGTAGCCAACCGTGGTTTTCCCTGCCACTGCCCCTGTGTGAGGGCAGAGAGCCAACTGCTAGAGTGAGCACTGGGGGAGATGGTGCTGGGGGGCAGGCTGCTAGATTGGCTGTTAGTGAAGTGCTCAGTTATCCTGTGGATGAGATAGACCACTGAAATCCTGGCCTTCCACTTAAAGAAAGATAACCTGGTCCCCCATCGGCTGCCAGGACATCCACCCCAGGATGCCCGGGCTGTGGACATGTGGGGGTTCATTTGCATCCAATGCAAACAGCCCATGGACCTCAGAGCCCAGGTGCAGCATCTTGAGGCCAGAGCTGCTGAACTGAAGGAGCAGCAAGAGCTGAAACTATTCCAGAGGTGACAACAAGGGCTGTTGCAGAACGCGTCTGCCTTCCCTCATCCTCTCGGCACTGCAGTCAGTCCCGTGGCAGGAGGGGATGCAGGGCATATCCTCTTAGATAGGACCCACCTTCCAGCGGAGACAGTGGAGGCTGATCAAACCTCATGGACCGAGATGGTCGCTCCAGGGACTGGGATGGGAGCTGGGAGCTTCCACAGGGGATTTTGATCACTGCAGATGGGGAGACTGGGAGAACTGTTGGGTGTCTTGCCTAGGTAGCATAGTGGGAGGGGCAGGGAGAGGTTCTGGAAGCTATACTTCACTCACTATGAAGAATGCCTGGACAAGGGCCTCTGACAGCTCCACACACAGGGCTGGCTAAGCATCGGGGCAGGGCCGGGGTGAGGTCACGGAGGGAAATGGTGGTGTTATCAAACTGGCAGACCCAGGAGTTAAGAACAGGCGTACATTCAAAAGTAACCCCACCCCACCCCTACAGTGGGAAGCAAAGGACTAAGGTAGGGCAATTAGAATTCCTAGCCCAGAGGAAGTGGGTATTCACCCACGAAAGCTCATGCTTCAAAACGTCTGTTAGTCTATAAGGTGCCACAGGATTCTTTGCTGCTTTTACAGATCCAGACTAACACGGCTCCCCCTCTGATACTAGCCCAGAGGGAGGAGCTTGATGATGGAACGGCTAACATCCATGGAGAAGCGTGAGCTGGGTAGGACCCACCTCTGCAGGGAGGTGGAGGAGTAGTGCCAGAACTGAAGGGTTCAGTGGAACCTAATGGGTGGCATTTCTGAGTGCCAGGGCCACACAGCACAGCTGGTGTGCAGACATACTCCACATCTGAAGAATGCAGATCTAACAGTAGATCAAAGAGGCAACTCAGTGTAATGCAACAATAATCATGGGAGATTTCCCGCATAGCGCCTGGTCAGATGGCGCCACAGGACCTCTTTCAGAGACGCAGTTGCTTTCAGTGATTGCTTCTGGGGCAGTTAGCTGAGGGCTGAGTCCCGAGGGCTGAGTCCCGAGTAGCACACAGCAGCTGGCTCAAGAAGGGAGAGTAGGTGAGCTCTATCATAGCAACCAAAATGCCACCACACAGGGAAGGACAGTCACCAAAACCTGGCACATTGAGACTACAAGTAAGATTGGCATTTAAAGAATGAGAAAGCTGCTCAAAGAGGCAATAGAATCAAAAATAAAGAAGCCAAGCCCCATAGATTTGGATTCTACTGAAGGAAGCAATGACAGAGTCTTGGGGGGCAGGTGTACCTCAGACCAACAAAGGGAGAGCAAGAAGTAAACCCATCTGGACAAATGGCTGATTTAGGAGGTCACTCAAACCAAAGAGACCCTTCAGAAATGAGTGAAGTCGGTAGGAAGGAGCATGCACTACAGCAGACAAAACTTGAGGAACCCACCAGGCTAAGAAGGAATCTGAAGAGCAAGTGCCCAAAAGTATTAAAAATAAACCAGGGGTGTGTAAGCAGATCACAAGCAGGAACTGTGTGAGGGAAGTGATGGGTTTACTGGACCACCTCGAGTCAGAGGGAGCAAATACAGAAGAGTGGGATGTTTCGGAGACGCAACAGGATTTCTTCACCCAAGTCTTCATGGCTGAGGATGTTGTGGAAATTCCCACCCTGGACCTGCTGTATCAGGGATTGAGGGGTCAGAAGGAAAGATGCTGGATCATACCAATATTAAAGAGCAATGAGCCTCTGGTACCAGGTGGTACTGCCAAGAGCTCTAACCCAGGGGCAGTCTCAACCAGTGGCCAAGAATGAACAACAGTTCAGAGGAGAGTCCGTGAAATCCCTTAAAGGACAATTAGTGGGTAACTTGTGCAGAGAAGTCTCCCTAAACCTAGGCCCTTAGTGGCTGGATTACCACCACCCATTGAAATTAGCTCTGCACTGGAGGGCTGGAAGATAGTACATGTTCTATTTTCACAAAGGCTACAGGAATGATCCTGCCAATGACAGACCACGGCCCGCACTTCAGGCTCAGCTGACTAGGTTGAAATTATAATTAAAAGTAGAATGAGCTAATTTCTTGATAAATGTTAGCTATGTGGGACTAATCAGCATGGCTTGTGCACAGAACGTTCATAGATTCCAAGGCCAGAAAGGACGACTGTGATGATCTAGTCCGTCCTGGATCGCACAGGCCATAAGACTTCCCCAAAATAATTCCTAGAGCAGAGCTTTCAGAAAAACATTTGATCTTGATCTGAAAATTTCCAGTGATAGAGAATCCACCACGACCCTGGGCACGTTGTTCTAATGGTTAATTACTCTCCCTATTAAAAATTTACATCTCACTTCTGGTCTGAATTGTCCAGCTTCAACTTCGAGCCATTGGATCATGTTTAGCTTTGTCAAGACCGGAGAGAGAACTATGAGGGACCTGAGAGGGACCCAGCCAAGCTAGGAGAATGGGCTACATAGTGGTAACAATAGTCAGTGCTGACAGATCCAAGGGGAGAATCATCTAACCAACTCCTCCACATGCCTGGGTTCTGAATTAACTGGAACCATCTGGGAAAGAGACCAGGTCGGCATTGTCAGCAGCTTAGTGAAATTCTCTGAAATGCAGAATGGAATGGCAAGTCCTACTGCAAGCATTCTATTGGCAGTATATAAATCCATGGTGTGCTGTCACCTGTGGTGCTGTGTGCAGTGTGGGGCACCCTGCTGAGAAAACACTAGAGCAGAAATAGCAGAGATTTGGAGATGGGCATTAAAAGTTATTAGAGGCCTGGAAAAACTTGCGCAAGTGGAGACTGCAAAGTTTGACTGATTAGCAAGACACGGAATATGACAGATTCTAGATCAGTGAATGGCACAGGGACAATCTCGTGATACAGGGAGAAATGAAAGTGGAAAGCAGCAATTACCACCCTGATCAAAGGAAAAAGCTGGTCTGCAAAGGAGTAACCTCCCATTCCTAGGGATGAGGCCATTCAGGTATAGGAGACAGGCTCGGAGTGGGATAGAAACCATAGTGCTTCAGGAAATGACTCTGCCCCTGACTGCCCAGTCCTCTGCACAGGTTATCCCCCTATTGTCCTTTATGGGGTTTCATGGACTCACCTCTGAATTGGCTGCTCCTGGCTGGTGTGAGAGACGGGACCTGGGGCTGGCTAGCTGGGTCCAGGCGCTGATCAGGCCCGGTGCTTCCATTTTGAACAGCTCACTGTTCCCAAGCCCTAGCATAGGAGAAATACATTATTATGACACCTGTCAAGCTCTTTGGAGCAGGGCTTACCAAATATTTCTTACCACATGTACAGCACCTAGCACAGTGGCAGCTGGGACATCTAGGTGCTGCCTTATACACATATTGTTTGCTCTAGAGAGAAGATGGATTAGAGGGGATGCGGCAAAGGGACAAAAAGTACTGAAAGGCAAAGAGAATTATGTGGGTGTTCACCAGCTCCTGTAGCACAAGAACAAGGGAATAGTCATTAAAACTGACAGATGGGAAATGCACAGCTGCGCAAAGGCAAGACTCACACAAAACACAGTTGATATGCGGAACTCACTGCCACAAGACACTGGTGCCGCTCGGAGCTTAGCAGGATTTGAAAAAGGATTGGACACTCAGCTGGCATAGGATAACTACGCTGGAGTCACACTCATAAGGATCTTTACAATCCAAAAGCTTTGGAAGGGATCTAGCCCCTGTTTAAGGGGGTCGGGTGGTCACACCGGCCTGTTCTGCCGCACAGTGTTGTCCCATGTCTGAGCAGACCTGAGCAGAGGTGTTGTCTGCCATGACGCTGAACTCGGTTTGTGCTGCTCTCCTTTGGTCTCTGCACTGTGGTTAGCATGGGGACAACTCTCCTGCCTGTTCACAGCAGGGCGCAGACATGGTACTGCTGTGTAGTGCAGGCCAAACTTAGCCGATGTGCCCTCTGCACAGCTTATCCTGTCACTGCCACTGCGGGCTTCTTGCCTCTCCCTCGGGAGCAGCTGATTCTGGCCAGTGTCAGCGATGGGACCCTGCTCTGATCGGACCTGACAATTGCCATGTTGTGTTCCGAGCTCTGGAGCTGACTTGCTGGGTGACCTGGGGCACTACTTCTCTGTGGACCTCAGTGCCAGCCTTGCCCTCTGCCAAGGGACAGCAGGGCCCCTCCAGCACCGCCCCAGATTCTGTCAGTGCTGCCGGGGGGTTGTGTACCCTCCACCAGGCCACGCACTTGAGAAATGCTCTTGGCAGAGCAAAGCCAGGGCACACAACAGCCCCCGGGTGAGCCCTGGCAAGGGACATGGTGGTGTCGCGTCCAGGAGGGTGTGGGGAGGAGATAGAGCCAGGAGGTTAGGATGGAGGTGAAAACGGGACCAAAGGGTGCGACATTGGGCCCTTCACCCCAGCTCGTGGAGTACAGAGCGACGACACAGGGCAGCCCTGCTCAGTGGCCAAGAGCACTGGGCTCACTGGTCCTTCTGAGACATGTCCTGGTCAGCTCCTGCAAGGGGATGAGGGAAGCCAGCCTGCCCTATGGGTGAAATACAAAAAAAATGGCATACCCGCCCCCCCCACTACCACCACATGGCAAGCCTGCTGCAACCCCAACCCCCAAGGCAACTCTGCAACCCTCCACTTCAACAGCCGCCTATAGTATCTAGAGGATAACACAGATAGATAAAATTGAGAACATCATTGTCTTACCTTGGTCGTGTTTCTCCAAGGTGCTTTGTTTGTGTCTGTCTTCACTGAGATGATTTTTTCCCAGACTGCAGTGATTCTATATTTTAACTAGAGACTTGAACGTGAATGTTTGGGACTTTATACATAAAGAAAATCCATTTAATGTATTTCTTGAATTTGTATTTGCCATTTCATTTTGCCATTTCCAGCAATTTCTTATTATTAACAGCAATGTCGTAGCATCTTTAGCTGGACACACACACTTTTAATATTAGATATCCCTGTGTATGGTGATAATAATGCAAAACTTTAGACCCATGTAAAAAAAACCCAAAAGATTAATTTATTTTTCTGGCAACTGGCAAATCCATAAACAAGCCATCCAGGCTGGTCAAATACTAGCCAGGTGATAAACTTACTAGCAGGCCTCCCGGGGCAACTCTGCTGGGACCCACAACTCCCTGTAGCCCCAGGCACCCATACTGAGCCTGTGGCCCCCCTATGGCCCCCCTGTGGCCCCCCTATGGTCCCACACCCATGCTGGGCCTGTGGCCCCCTATGGCCCCAGGGTAGCCGAGCTGGGCCCCATGGTGGGTCCACACCCATGCCAGGCCTGTGGCCCACTATGGCCCCAGGGTAGCTGAGCTGGGCCCCATGGTGGGTCCACACCCATGCCAGGCCTGTGGCCCCCTATGGCCCCAGGGTAGCTGAGCTGGGCCCCATGGTGGGTCCACACCCATGCCAGGCCTGTGGCCCCCTATGGCCCCAGGGTAGCTGAGCTGGGCCCCATGGTGGGTCCACACCCATGCCGGGCCTGTGGCCCCCTATGGCCCCAGGGTAGCTGAGCTGGGCCCCATGGTGGGTCCACACCCATGCCGGGCCTGTGGCCCCCTGTGGCCCCACGGTAGCTGAGCTGGGCCCCATGGTGGGTCCCACACCCATGCTGGGCCTGTGGCCCTCTGTGGCCCCACGGTAGCTGAGCTGGGCCCCATGGTGGGTCCCACACCCATGCTGGGCCTGTGGCCCCCTATGGCCCCAGGGTAGCTGAGCTGGGCCCCATGGTGGGTCCCACACCCATGCTGGGCCTGTGGCCCCCTGTGGCCCCACGGTAGCTGAGCTGGGCCCCATGGTGGGTCCCACACCCATGCTGGGCCTGTGGCCTCTTCTCTGTTCTGCCCTATCTCAGTCCATCACATCCGTGGATGAGAGTTTTACGAACAGCCAAGGGCTGCTAGAGCCACAGGTCAGCAGGCTCCAAGAGGAGAAGCCAGGGCCAGGCTGCAGAGCAGAGAGTGAAGAAACACGCCTTGAAGCGGAGATGCCAGCGGGAGTGATCTGTGGCAGGGCAAAGCTGGAGCCAAGCACACCCATTACTCGGAGAGGGAAAGTCCTCCTCAGGGCAGGCGCTCCACACTCCTCCCCTGAGCACTGTTGGGTCCCTCAGACCCAGCATCGCTGGCACCAGGCCCCGCGTCTGAGGAGCCGTCCTTCAGCGAGCCCAGCCAGAACCAGGGGCTTCCAGTAGAGCAATCTCCTGCCCGTCCTGGGAGAGGGGGAAATGCCAGGGGAGGAGTCAGCCCAGGAGCAGGCGTGCTCCAAGGCAAGAAGAGGAGGAGAAGGAGGGAGAGGAGCAGGCACCCCAGCCCTCCTGCCATGAACTGCAAAACTCCCTTCAGCATACACCAAGCCCAGGCCCAGGCACGGCTCCTGCCAGTGTGCTCGTCAGGGAGCAACAGCCCGACCGGCCTGTGCCGGCACGAGGAGCTCCCTGGGGTCCCCGCTGCAGCCCAGAGCAGGAAGCTGGTCAGTCCCAGAGTCCCCCTCTGGGGAAGTCTATGGACTCTGCCTCCCCCTGCGTTTGATCCGCAAGGGGGTTCAGTCTCCACAGATGGGGGTCCTCGTGCGGGGTGCTTGCTCCATACCATGTGGAGCAGTCAGGGCGGGGCTCCCCCTGCTAACTCCCCCCGGCCGGTCACTTGGAATTCCAGGGGTAGGGGGGTCTCCGTGGGCATGTGAGCGTGGCAGTAACGCCACCAGCAAGCCACTCAGGAGGGGCCCGACCGCCAATGGCCGGTTAGAGGGGCACCAGGGTGAGTTGGCGATTGGTCTATCATGTTGATTTCCCTGGTTGGCTTCAGTGCCCGTCTTCTCTGAGGCTTTCCCTGCTCAGTACTGGCCATGCTTGGCTCTGAGGGCGGCGTTTGGGGGGTGCCGATTCCGAGAGGCTCAGATCTGTTTGTACTGCGATTTGCCATCTGTTTAGAGCTTAGAGAGCCTGAGGTATTTGCACTGGGGTCCTGCTGCAGCCTTCCCTTGGCATGGGGTGCAGTCCCTGCACTCCTCAGCCATCTCACTGCCCCCGCTGGTTGTCTCTCTCTCTGCAGGATGGCAGTGGTGGCCTCCAACGCAGCAGCTCCCTGGTGAAGCTTCGGGACGTGCTCAGGAGGAGCAGTGAAATGCTCGTCAAGAAGCTGCAGGGGAACATCCCCCTGGAGCCCAGGGACACAAAGTACGTGTCTCCCAAGGGGCCTGCGTGCTCTCGCACCCATCGCTGCCTCTCAGGCCGGCTGGAAACATGGTCTGCATATGCCAGGGGCTGCCCTTTCCTGAGGCTTTGCCTCTTTGGCACAGGGTCCCTGCACAGAGGGGTTTCTGCAGAGCCCTCTGGCCTGGGGCCCTGGTGGCGCTGCCTTGCAGGGCTGGCAGCAGCAGCATGGAGGCTGATCCTGAGAAAACGGGGGAAGCAAGAGGCTCTCTCGTCCTGTCCATTTGCAGAGATGGGGACCCACGAAGCTCTAGGAGGGGCTGCGGGGATGGGCCTGGAGATGGGGATGGGGCTCTCTGGCCCCAGGGGAGGCAGGGTCTGCCAAGGAAGTAGTGAATGTCCAAGCTCCTTTCCTCCTGTCCCTGTGCTGTCCAGCGGAGATGCAGGGGGTTGCCAGGCCAAGGGGTGGGAGGCTGCACCCATGGGCAGGGGCAGGGGCTGGGGCTGAGCTCAAGAAATCACCCTTTTCCTCTTTCTTTTTGTAGCATGAAACGAGCAGCATCATTAAATTACCTGAATACATCCAGTGACGATTCCTTCCAGGTGAGAGCTCGGCAGCAAGCAGTGCCTACTGCCCCCCAGCTCAGAGCCCACGGGGCATGGGTTATGCAGCGATGCACACGGGCAAGTTAGGGCTGCAAAGCCGCCTTTCTGAAATGAACTCCTACCTGGGCAGGATGAGGTGGGAACCCAACAGCCATCAGCTGTGCCGCATCAGGGGCAAAGGCAAGACAAGGAGTAAGATGCTAATAAACCAGCACTGGGAGCACCAGGGCAGCTTGGCCCCACAGACTGAGCAGGGTATGGTCTGGGGGAGGCAAGGCTGGAGCAGCAGGGGTATGGGCTAGGGGGAGGTGGAGCCAGGGCAGGGAGGGATATGTGCTGGGGAAGGCAGGGCCAGGGCAGCAGGGGTACGGGCTGGGGGGAGGTGGAGCCAGGGCAGGGAGGGGTACGGGCTGGGGAGGCAGGGCCAGGGCAGCAGGGGTACGGGCTGGGGGGAGGCAGGGCTGAGGCAGTGGCGTCTGAAATTCCCCGGGGATGGGGGCTAGGGAAATGCTTATGGGCAGGAATAGCCTGAAGTGCTCCTAGGTGCTGAGCAGACCTGGGAGCCCTCGCAGCTATTCAGTGGAGCTGTCTGCCCGCGTGCAGCCACCGCCCCGGCTTTGCTCAGGCCCATGACTGACTCTGCAATCCAGGGACCCAGCAGCGCGACAGCCCTGGTTCCTGCAGGTGCCAGGCCCTGGGCACGGTGTGCTGGGCAGCATTGCTCAGTACCCAGCCCTGTGCCCAACTAGGGAGCAGCACTTATAGGCTCTGGAAGGAGCCCTGGGCCATGTATGCCAGTGTCTGGGACAATTCAGGCTGGACCGTGATCTTCCAAGCCCATGAGTGAATCTGGCCCTGGGATGGACTGTAGGATTCCGTGGCTGGGAGGTTTGCTGCAGAACTGTTTGCCAGAGTCTGAGCGTTTATTAAAAACAAAAACCGAGCCCGTGTTGTTGGAAGAAACTTTAAACGTGGCAGAAGCATGACCCTTGTGTGTGCCTGCCTGGGTGTGCAGACAGCCTGAAACAGTAGCTTGGAGAGGGCTGAACTGACTCATTTCTATTGATGAGCTTGTGACTCTGGAGCCTAGTGATGACAGTCACATGTCAACACTCATGTATTCACTGATGATCACTTTAAAAAAACACCCCCTTCCCCTGCTAATGTGCTAAATCCACACTGCCCCCCTCCCCTCTGAGCTGCTCCCCAGGTGCCAAAGCCTCCAGCTTCCCCCAACAGCTCCTGTGATGTTGTCCGTAGTCACTATGAAAATCAGACGTGATGCCACTGAGATGGGGTTGGGGTATGAGCTAACTTGAATGGTCGCTGCTGGGGGAGCTCAGAGGACCTGGCCCCTTGGGCTCAGCTCAGAGCAGGGCAGGCAGTGCATTCCCCCAGGAAGCTGTCTGGGCATGGGCCTGCATGCCGGGGACGTGGGATCCTGAATGGTGTGGTTTGTTTTTCAGGATTCCCCGGGCCTCTGGGCAGAGAGGAGAGGCCTCAGTGCCAGCAGCGTGGATCTGTCCTCTCACAGCTCCCTGCTCACCTCCAACTGACCCAACTCCGGGCTCCTTTCTGCAGCCCCTGCTGGCTCCATCTCAGATGCTCCTGCTGCTTGACTGCACCCTGTGGCTCCGGCACCACCTCCAGCACCCTGAACTGCCTGACACTCCAGCTGCTCTCCCGTGGCCCAGAGCTCCAGCCTGCCCTGTCTCAGACACTGCCCCTGGAAGAGGTGTGCCCTTGCGTGGAGTGGGGAGCACCATCCACGAGACAACACAGAGCCTCCCTCTTCCTGCTGCCTGCCTGGGCCTGGTACCTGCCAGGGACTAGCGGCTTTGGGGGCAGCACTTAGAGCATTGCTCAGAGATGAGCTCCAGCAGCGCTTACCTGTGGCTTTGGCAATCAGAGCTGAGGGGTGGAGACTCCCCACTCCCTGGGGCTGGTGCCAGCCCTTCCCCCAGGCAGGGGCTGGCTGAGAGGAGCACCTGGTGTGCTCCAAAACAGACCTGCGGGCTCCTTCACCATCCCCCCGAGGCCTGTCCCTTCAGCTGTGAAGGGCTCACCCCCTTCAGCACTGCCCTCTCCTTAGTTATCAACTGCTCCCCGACCTCAGCACCTCAGCACCACCCAGTGCCCGGGACTGGGGTTCTTCCGATTCAGCTCCCTGGGAACCAGAGAACGAGGCTGGAAGGGTCATGGCAACCCTGCGACCTTCCTGGGCAGTTCACCTATGGGATTCAGCCCAGGCATCCCTAGGAGCTCTGCAAGCCTGGTTCCTGATCTCGCCATGTTGCCTGTGTCTGCCTTAGCATGGAGAGAGCAGTGCATGGGCACCGGGGGAGCTGGCGGGCTCATTGTTACCCATGATTTACCTCTGATTACGGTACTTTATTTTATTAAATAAAAAATCACTGGTAGGACTGTGGTGAGAGCCTCTAAGCCAGTGGGGAGGGAGGGCTGGCTGCACTCTGGCAAATACAGACAGCGGCTCCTAGCTACAGAGCTCAGTGGCTGAACCAAAGAAAAAGAGTGTTTCGGGTCAGACAAAACGTTTGGTTTTGGAGGGATTTTACCTTACAAAAGTAATAGAAGGGGAGTCAAATTTGAAACAAAAATTTGTTTTGAATCAAAAAATCAAATATTCTAACTGTTTCTGAATTTTTGGATGAAACAATTTGGCGAATTGGACACGAATTTGTGAAATGTTGTGGTCGCTCCGAACATGCATTATTTGGTGAAAAAAGTTTTGTCTGAAAAATGTCGCCCAGCTCCACTCCTAACGCCCAGGCCTGGCTAGTCACAAGCCCCCACATCCTCCTCTGTGCCAAGCCCCAGGTGCTGGAGACTGACACCTGACTAGGCCTGTCTGCAAACTCAACCGGCACCTGGGCCTGCCATGCTGCCAAGGGGAGAGGGAGGTTTGGTCTCACACCAGCCTCTGGCTGCATGCAGATCCCTTGCTCTCAACTGCTGTCTGCATTAAACACATGGGAGGCTGCTGGGGGTGAAATGCCTGGTGGTCTCTCCAGCTTTCCATCCTGAACAGCCCAGCTGCAGGCTGTAGAGTTACAAAAGAAACTCGGCATGCAACACTGGATCCAACTGGGGGTGGGGGGTCCACCCAGTCCAGTACCCTGTCTCTGACAGTGGTAGTTGTGGAATACCCTGCCCCAGGGAAAGCTTCCTCCTAACCTTATTAGTTAGAGGTTGGCTTCTGCCATGAAGCATTAGGGTTTATAGTCCTTCCAAAACTCTGGTTGTTTTCGGTATATATTATTATAACTCTGCATATTGTTGTTACCCAATGAATGCCCATGCCTTTTACGAATGCTGCTAAATGGGATTTAACAACATCCGGTGACAGTGAATTCCACAGGCTAATTGTGCATTATGGGAAAGAGTGTTTCCTCTTACCGGTTTTGAATTTGCTGTCTTTAAACGTCAGTCACCTTGTTCTTGTGTTAAAAGGTGGATAGAAGCTCCTGATCGCCCCTCTTTGTCCAAGTCCTGGTTTTATAGATTTTGATCATGTTCCCTCTTGTCTATTCTCTAACGTACACAATCCCAATCTTTTCAACCTGTCTCCGTATGCGAGCTTGCCTGGTCCCTGATCATTCTCACTGCCCTTTTCTCAGTCCCTCTAGTTCTGTAATATCCTGTATGAAAAGGGGGCCCTGTGCTGGGGAGACTGCCATAGTAATTTATGGTATGGCATTTATGACAGTCCATTGTGTTCTCCATCGCATGCCTACTGCAGCCAAACACTGTTTGCTTATCTGAGCACAGCTGCACACTGAGCAGAGGTCTCCACTGAGTGGCTCATGGTCATGCCTAGGTTTGTTTCCTGTATTGATACAATTAATTTAGAATCCAGGAACATGTCTGAATAGTTCAAATGTGTGTATTATTTTGGATTTTTCAACACTGAATTTCATTTGCCATCTTGCTGCCTGTTCTCGAGCCTGGATGAGTTCCCTGTGACGCTCTTCACGGTCCTCTCCAGTTCTGACTAACCTCGCTGTGTTGCCAGCTCCCCTGATTTTACTGCAAGTCTGATGGTGGTTGTTACAGAGCTCCGACTCCTGAATCATGGGCGCAGAGGAGCAGCTCAGCTTCCTTTGTTCAAAAGAGGGACGCAGCTGGCCCCTGGGGCTGTGGAAAAGCTGGACAACCTAAAGCCCGAATGTGACCTGAAGGCTCAGAGTCCAGAGAACCCCGATTGGTTACTTCTTTCAAACTCTCATCTCTTGAGCCGCTCTTGGGCCTGACTCCTGAGTTTTGATCATTTGGGGCCTGCAACACTGGTTCAGCCACTCCCAGGCTGCCATCGTTCCCCTAACGAGCACCACTGCCATGTGCTACTAGCACGGCCAGGCCGCGCCTTGGGGAGGCTCACCCCAGGCCAGGCTAGTGAGGGGCCTGCCCCGTGGCCAGCCTCGCTCAGGGTGCAGGTGAGGTGAGGCTGGGATGGGGGCGCGGAAATGGGCGGGGCCTGAGGATGGGGGCGTGGCTTGAGGATTGGGGGCGGGGCAACGGGCAGGGAGCCCCGCCCCAAGGGGCTGCCCCAGGAGGGGACTTTAGTTTTGGGCCCCGCCCCTCGGTCACGCCGCAGGAACAGACCCCGCCCCTGCCAGAGGCCGCGCCCCTCGGCCGCACAGCTCCGGCGTCCCCGTTGATGGCCCCGCCCACTTCCAAACGCCCCGCCCCTCTGGCACGCCGGGCCCCCCCCCGTATTGATTGCGTCGGGTGTGGGCAGGACCGGAAGTATCCGCTTCGCTTCCGGGTCACCGCGTCACAGGTCCACTCTGCCGTTATGAGGGTTACGTCACACGGCTGGAATCGTCACCGGATTTCCGGGCCGGTGGCCTCAGGTCGAAGAAGTTCCGGGGCGGGCGCGGAGCAGGAAGTGCCAGGTAACGGCCCCTCCCCCCCAGCAGGGTCCTGTCCGGCCCCGGGCCCCCCTGGGGTTCGTGACCTGTGACCCCTGACCTGAGCGCCCGGCTCCTGGGTCCCCGGCGCCCAGCGCTGCCTGTGGGGCCCCGGCTCTGCGGGCCGGGCTGGGGGGCAGCGCGGCGAGATGGGCTCAGGTGCTGCCCCGCCCCGCCCCAGGCGGGATCGGCCTGCGGAACTCCCCGCTGCAGGGCGCCGCGGCCGGCGGGCGGGCCGTTTACACGGACAAGGAGCGAATCCGGAGTCCCCCGGTCCCGGGTAATGGGGCGCGGGCCGAGCCGGGGCCTCTCCTGCCGTCGCCTTGTGAAGAACTTTCACAGCCGCTGCCCGGGCACGAAGCCACCGGCCACGGCCACGGCCACGTAATGCTGCCAGTAGAGAGACCCCCGCCTACAGATGCCTGCCAGGGTCGGTGTGACCAGTGTGATCACGTCCCTGGGAGCCGAACTGCGGACCTGACTGGCCGGCCCCTAGGTGGGAGAGCTGATGGTCCCAGCGCTCAGACACAGGAGGAGGAAACCCGCACAGCTGTGCAGTGTCCTTGGCTTGCCCAGTCGCTGCCTTGGGGGCATGGCAGCCTAGACCAGGGATCAGCAACCTTTCAGAAGTGCTGTGCCGAGTCTCCATTTACTCACTCTAATTTAAGGTTTCACGTGCCAGTAATACGTTTTAACGTTTTTCAGAAGGTCTCTTTCTATAAGTCTATAATTAAACTGTTGTTGTATGTAAAGTAAATAAGGTTTTTAAAATGTTTAAGAAGCTTCATCTAAAATTAAATTAAAATGCAGAGCCCCTCGGACTGATAGCCAGGACCCGGGTAGTGACTGTGCCACTGAAAATCGGCTCACGTGCCGCCTTCGGCACACGTGCCATAGGGTGCCTACCCCTGACCTAGATGCTCTCCCCAGAGATGGCGGTTTTGTATCTAGAACAAAAAAAAACAAGGAGTCCTTGTGGCACCCTAGAGACTAACAAATTTATTTCGACATAAGCTTTCGTGGGCTAGAACCCACTTCATCAGATGCATGGAGTGAAAAATACAGGAGCAGGTATAAATACTTGAAAGGATGGGGGTGCTTTACCAAGTGTTAAATCAGTCTAATGAGATAAATCAATTAACAGCAGGATACCAAGGGAGGAGAAATAACTTTTGAAGTGGTAAGTGAGTGGCCCATTACAGACAGTTGACAAGAAGGTGTGAGTAACAGTAGGGGGAAATTAGTATTGGGGAAATTAAATTCAGGGTTTGTAATGACCCAGCCACTCCCAGTCTTTATTCAGACCTAAATCGATGGTATCTAGTTTGCAAATTAATTCCAGTTCTGCAGCTTCACGCTGGAGTCTGTTTTTGATTTTTTTTTTGTTGAAGAATTGCGACTTTGAAGTCTGTTACTGGAGATGCAGTAGACACTTGTTGGCAGCAACACCTTGCAAGAGCACCCACCGCTTACGAGCAACATTTCCCCGGGAACACTTTCCCTGCTGTGAGTTGTCCACTCGGTAGGTAACAGCAACGTAGCCGCTGCATTAGAGCAACATTTATGACATTGTGATGTCACATCCTCCGCTTACTTGCATCGTTTTTTGGTGGCAACATCAGACAAAATGCCAAGCAGTTTCTCAGTGAAAGAAAATCTACAGATTATCCACAACTGTTGAGCTCTGGGGGCTCCTCAACACCAAGTTGCAGCCAAGTGGGAGTTGCACAGGTTGGCTGTTGGCAGAATGTGGAAACGTGAGGATAAGCACAAAGACAGACAGTCAAATAGCTGCCATAAGCTTCGGCATGGAGGGAAAAGCTGCTGATGTCGACTAGTCTGTATTTACATGGTTCAAGGAAAAGATGGCACAGGGAGTACTACTTGCTGGACCCACAGTCAAGGAAAAACCTCTTCAGTTTGCTGCTTCCCTGGGGTTGAATGATTTTAAGGCAAGTGACGGTCGGTTTATGAGATGGAAGAAATGCTGACTAAACGGGACTTCATTTGAAAGGGCTCTTTGACAGAGGACATGTCAAAAAAAATGAAAAGCTAGGAGGAGGGAAAGTGTGCTTTTGATGCCAACGTGGATGGGAGTGACAGACGCCTGCTGGGTCATTTTGATCGGGAAGTCAAAATGACCCAGATGCTTTCTGATGGATTTCAGTAAACTTCCCTTCAATTGTTAGTTCAGCGAATGCCTGGATGACAGGTGATATTTTCATCAACTGGCTGAAAAAGTGGGATTATCAGCTTTGCTTGCCGAGCTGTAAAATATGCCCCTTCCTGGCTAACTGCTCTGCACACCCCCAAGGAATGGGTCTCACTAACGTTCAACTCAAATTCTTACCCCCTAAGGCTACATTTTTGATGCAGCCTATGGCTCAAGGTGCGATTAAGAACATGAAGGGACATTACCGATCAAAAATTGCAGACTGGATTATTGTTGCTCCTGCTGCGGACCCCGCACATATGTTCAGACAGGCCTGAAACTTGGAAATGTGCTAGATTGTGTTCATCTTGGTGCTGCCACCTGGCAAGATGTAAAGCTGACAACAAGTTCCAGTTGTTACAGGAAAGACAAATGTGTTGCACCAGTGGAAGGTGTGCGAGACAAGGGGATTGAAGACTGGCGACCTCCCTGAACAACATTTCATTTCCAGTCAACATGGAAAAAGAGGACTTAGCAGCTGCTGGGGATGCGGATTTGCTCACGTTTGGAGAGCTACCCGACGAGGAATTACTGAGCTTCAGCGGCTGCAAGGCCAAAGAAACAAGCTTGCATTGATGAAACGTATAATTGAGAAGACAATCAAGAGAATGGGGACATCCGACACACTCTGAGCGGTTGAAAGCTTTGCACACACTCTGGCATTTTGCCCAGGTAGTGGGACTTGGTGACAGGGTCTGCAGGACATGGAGTCCCATCTTCAAAACAAAACTGGGTATGTTAATTTGCTCTGCTTCTTCTCTGTTCTTTCAGCTGAAGTGAGTGAGTTTGTCTATGCTTAATTAACGTGCAGGTTGATCCTCACTGTATAAATAGACTCTCTTTGATTTGGAATAATTCTTTTAGGTTATTATTTATGTATTTATTTATTTGCCTAGCAGATGTCCTGATCCAGTGACTTACAATGTGTACAAGGTGTCACAGTTAAGTGCGAGTACAAAAAATGTTTACGGGAGCGGAAGGCTGTTTGTGTCATGGTTGATGTTTGATCTTAAAACAAAAATAAAACTTGCTACTTTTATAAGATTAACTCAGTATTGCTTTCTTGATGCAGTATGATGGGCAGCATGAAGTACAGGAGGTGCAGTGCAGTAATCCTGTAGCAGGAATAAGAAAAAGACATGGCATTGGTACAGCGATGGCTTTAGTGTGCACTGGAGCTGTTTTACGGTTTGGAAAATGCAGGCCGCCTTTGGTCAGACAACACTCCCCATAACGGCGCCAGCTGCTTAGAAGCAACATATCAAAAGGGCACCAATAGGTTGTTGCTAACAAATGTTTTCTGTACAAGTATCTAAGCAGCTATAAGCTCAGAACTTCTGGGTTCTGATCACAGCTCTGGGGCTGTTAATAATCCCCAGGGCTGTGACCTTCCTTCCTTCCTTCCTCACCAGCCAGGAAGTCACTGGCACTGTCTGCACCATTTCTACTGCCCCACCCGAGTCACCTCAGTCTCTGCTGACTCTCCAGTCTGGTCCTCAGTTTCTCAGGTGACTCTTCTTGGACTGAATGCAGGGGGTCGGGAGGAGAACAGAGCAGTGCTTGAGATTCATCCCTGGCTCTTCCAGGCCCTGCCCTCTCTCTTTGCCCCCCCTGACTTGTTTGTATTGGCATGTACCCCTCCAAGCCTGCGGTTCCCTTGCATCTAGAGCACACATGTCTCTCCCTCTTCCTGCAGGCTCTCAGGGTTGCACTAAACACTCTGCTTTTTTCTTTTCTCCCCCTGCAGCAGGCATTGTGGCGTTGGCATGGCTCGCATTACCCTGGAGGACCTCAATGGATTGGACGATGAGTCCCTTGATGAAGATGAGGAGCCAATGGATGGGGAAGAACAGAACACGCTGTTCTCTCATTGGGAAACAGTGGCCAGCACCCACCAAGTGACCCTTCCTCAAGGTGAGAGCAAGGCCGAGTTCCTTCCCCACCCCAACAATTGGAAATTCCAAGGTGTTTTTAGTGTCTCAAAGGGAAGCTCTGGCTGAGGTGGAGCCTTCTCCACCTGCAGCTTCTGTGTGGCCCATTCCTGGCTGCTCCGCTGGGAGGACTGACTCTAAGCCCCATGGCCCAGGAAATATGAAACTAGCAGTTCCTTTGTAGGCTGACAGGGTTTCTATGGCCTGAGAGACTAGCATGCACACAAGGAGCTGAGTCAGGCTCTTCGTTTCAGCAGGTCTAGAACCTGGGCTCTGGGAGTCCTAAGTCTCCACCAAGGGAGACAGATGAAGCAGCACCTCCCTCATCTTGGCAGGTCAGGCCCCCCAGGAAGTCCTGTCGGGATGCCCAAGGCCTGGGTCGCCCAGTTGGCTTGCACCCATTATTTCAGTCAGGAAGTGACCCGGGGTGGGTTGTCCAAGCAGCTGTTACGAACTGGGATGTGGGCAGTTGGCTCACGGTCAGAGCAGGAGTCAAGCCAAGAGTCAGCATTGGAGTCGGGTCAAAGCTGGAGCCAGTGGTCAGGAGTGATGGTGTAGGGGCAGGAAACCAGAAAAGAGGCGAGGTTCGGGCAGGCTAGTCCTGTATGTCAGCGATAGTCATTCCTCCGTGTCCGCCCTTCTCGGGGCAGGGGAGACCTCGGAAGCGCCTCTGAGCAGGTGTGTGTTTCAGAAGCGCCTGGATCCAGCATCGGGGTTACCACAGAGTGGTACGAGGGGGCGGGAACAGGCCGACCCATTTTTTGGGCTGGGGATGTGTCCAGTCGCAGCCAGGGTGCAGCACGGACACACTTCCAGCACTTGGTATTCAGGCTGCGTGGTCCCTGATGCTCTGGACTGTGCGTTTCTCCCCGCCCTGCTCGCCGTCCAGGCCCGTTTTCTCCTGTCTGTTTGGTTTTGCAGAGATGGCGGCTCCCATCATGCAGATGACGCAGCACAGACAGATGCGTGAGCCAGTGCCCTATGTCACCCTGCTGCAGCATGAGAAGGTGAGGACCCTTCCTCTGGGCACAGGCAGATTTCACACCCGCAGCCCGTGTCCTGGAAAGTGCGGGGGGTGCCCTGTGTCTCTGTACGGTGGGTCCCTGGCCTTGCAAACCACCACAGCCCAGATCCTGTCCCTGCCCTGGTCCTGCGCCCTCCTGCTGCTACCCCTCGTCTCCAGCCCAGGCCCCCCCCGGATCCATAATGCCCTACCAGTGCTTTGCTTCAATCCTGTTGGGGGATCTCACCCCTGAATGATGCAGTGATCCCCACCCATGCGCTGGCGTGGACAGCCCCCGCCTCTCGCGGAGGTGGAGTTACCATGGTGACGGGAGAGCTCTCTTCACCAGACACGCCCTGCGCTGCAGGTCTGTCGTGTCGCCCTGCCCGTTGTGTATGCTAACAATGCCCAGTCACAGAGTGAGAGACGGTTCCTGCTCCGCAGAGCTCCGGGTCTAACGGAAGCCAGGACGTAGCAAGTGTGCAAGCAGACAGGAAGAGGGGGAGGGAGATGCTGCGAGCTGGGTAAGATCATCCTGTCACATAGGCTGCTGGGGCTGGACTGGAGGAGCCCAGCTGAGGTAAGGGCACCTTGACATTTGCTCCCTGGCCCATTGGGTCACCTGGTGTTTTAGCCTTTGCCTCTTCCTGTCTCTCTCTGGTGTATGCGAGGGGCATGTTCTTCATGTGTGTCCTGCTCTGAGTAGAGTCTCTCCAGTCCTGCGGACCTGAGTCCCCTGAGCACGGAATTCTCCTTTCCATGCCCGAGCCCCTGCAGTCTGGCATGTGCCCACGGTCACTTAATTCCTGTTAGTCCTGTCCAGAGACGGCAGGCCCACCCTCCTTGTACTGTTCACTAGCATCGGATGGGGAGTGTTGGACAAGCCCCAGCCCTGTTCTAGTCCCAGTAGGTCCTCACTCTGCTCCCCTCGTCATCAGAGACCCTTCCAGCAACCTGCTGACCTCCAGCATTGCCTCTGTGCCCGCCTGGGCGTCTCTTTCGGGCTCCTCCCCTCTGCCCCATGCAAGAGAGTGCTGTGTAGTCTCTAGAAGTCAGTGTCACTTCTGAGGGCTTTCCTGTGTGGGTTGCTTGCTAGCTTCCTGACTCCCGCGGAGAGCCCTGGCCTTCGGGCCAGCCAGCCTGCCTCCCCCCCCCCCCACCCCCGAGCAGGGCTCTGCAAGGGGAGCAGTGGCCCCAGCTACCCTCCAGCTCCTTTTGACCACTGAGGGCGCAGCAGGCTGGCACCATGCTCTGTCCTTGGTGCTTCCCCGCTGATGTCCTGTTCTGCCTGCTGGACTGGCCTGACTTGGGGTCCGTCAGCTTTTCCAGCCCTGCAGAGTGGGGAAGGCTGGCTAAGCCCCTGCTAATCAGGGAGGCTTTTTAGGCCTAGCAACTAGGTCCTAGTTTGTGTAGAGCCACTAGTCCCAGCGGCTCCATGCCTAGCAAATGTGCACCACAGTCCCCAGACTTGCCAGGGCCACAAGTCAGTGCCTGGGGCCGGCACCTTGGAGAACCCCTAACTAGAGTGGCCCAGGGCTTGACCCACGGGGCACTGAGGACCTGCAGAGGAGCCAGCACTGCTGACTGCTTCAGTTAACCCCCCGCCAGCCGTACTCTCCTGGACAGAGTTCAATCTCTTCCAGGCCCCGCAGCTCACAGCCAGGCATGCTCCATCGATAACCAAGGCGAGGGGGAACGTCTGCTGGTCTGTACCAGTAACCACCACAAGTGTAAACAAAACACCGAGAGCTTCATTCTCCTGACACATCCGTGCCCTGCTGCCATCTCTGGCTGTCTAAGGCCCTCTGGCTTCATTCTGGAGCCTCCACCCCTCGTCAGCCTGTCACCATGGCTGCTGTCACAGTGCCCTCCTGAGCACCCTCACGTGACCTGAGGTCACTCTTCAGTGGCCTGTCTCAGTTACTTCTTAAATGAACTCCACCCAGGCTTTTCTGTCCATTAATGCCCCTTCACGGAGGTCTCGTGACGTGACATCGACAAGTAAACACCAAGTCTTCCCCCCAAGCCTTCTGCTAGGCACAGCGCCTCTGCCCTGGGCGCTGTCTGCTGCTGGAGAAGACGCCAGGCCTGGCCTGCCTGCTTTGCCTCCTCCCCAACAGAAAACCCCAGCTGGAAGGGTTCTTCTGTGAGCCACATGCCCAAGCTTGCCAGCTGGATTCTCCCTTCCCCCTGCCCTTTATAGGGGAATCAGCTGATCCTTGCTCACCTGTGCCACCTAGAGTTGGCTGACTCCAAGCCTCTGCCTCTGAATGGGGCAAGGCCCCTCTTCCAGCAGCCCTGCCTCAGTGCCCCTGCCCATAGGCCCGAGGGAACCCAGCACAGGGAGTTAACCTTTTCAAGGTCCGTTGGCATAAGTGGCACTGTGACCCTAGAACCCCTCTGGCCTGACTGAGTTGGGGCCAAGAGCCTAGCACTGCTAAGTCTGGAGATCCAAGAGCCAAGGTGATTCTGTGCCCAGTGTAAGTAGCATTAAAGTCTGTCCAGATGCCCCATCAGCTGGCAGAATTTGCTCACCTAAGTGGCACAGTGCCCACCATGAGCAGCACTGGGATCTCTAGGGCACTGGCGCCCAAGGCTGAGGCTGAAGTGCATGACCTAGAGTGCTCCTCGTTCCAGCGGGCAGAGTGAGATCCAGCAGCTGATGCTGGAGCCAGACTTCTCTCTAGTCCTTGTCTGATGTCCCTGTCTCAGGCCAGCTGCACTGTGGAGCCCTTGCTGGTCGCCGAGTGCCCCACACAGCTGACAGACCCTGCGCTCCCTCCTCACACAAGGTGGAATCCTGCCGTTCTCCCATAGTCCAGGCCCAGGGTACCAGGCCTGACTGTGTTCGGGTCCTGCCAGCCTTCCTGGGGTCGGGCTGTGACCAGTAGTGTTTGTTCCCCACAGCAGGACCGGAGCCTCTCCAGGGAAAAGGGCCATCACCCAGTGAGCGTCTGTGTGCAGATCTCCTGACCTGCCTTAGCCCTGAGATTCACTCTGCCCCCCAGCAGCTCCCGCCTCCCTCCCTTGGTCTGTTCTTGGACCACCCCAGAACTCTTTGGTTCAGTTTCCCTCCTGGATTCCTCCCTCGCTGCAAACCCAGACAGTGGGTCTCAGCATGGGCCTAGCGACTAACACCTGCACTGGCTGCTCAGTGCTGGGAAATGGGGCAGGTTGAAGCTCTTGTCCCCTTTTCCGTACATGCCAGCTGAGCCCTGTGGGCCTGAGCCCCTGGTAATCCTGGAGCAAACGCCACCATGGGGAGCAAACAGAGGGACATTCAGTCGTCACCGCATGCTGCCTCCACAGCAGGCCCAGGCTTTTAACGGGCTGTAATTCAGAACTGGCCCAACTCCAGCCCTGGGAGCTGTTAAATCATGACCAGAGGCTTCTCTGGCTCCTGGGCTTCCTTCAGGAATCGCTGAGTGAGATCCTCTGGCCTGTGCTGTGCAAGGAGGTCTCCGCTGACCTTGAAATCTACAACCTCCAAGTCTATTACTTGTGCAGAAGGCCTAGCCAGAGTGGGCGTGGTCCCCTGGCCCCTCCAGGCTGGGGAGCTGCCAAGAGCCAGCACAGCTGTGCTTTAAGTGCCCGGCTCTGTGTGGTTCGGCTGAGCCCAGGGCTGTTGAGTGGTAAATGAGTCTTGCCATTCTGGGTGCATAGCGGGATGGGCTTTTGAGTTCTCTACAGCATTGCCTAGTGACCATACTGACCCTCAGCCTAGCACTTCTGAGGCAGGTTTTACCCTCGACCAGGATCTGCTCCACCTGGGTCCTGTTCTGGAAGGTCCGTCTGACTCCTGTAGCTCTCTGTGCTCCTGACCTTCTGCTGCAGCTAGCATCTGTTTCTGAGCCGGGAAGCAGGTGCCAGTGGCTCTGGCCTGGGGTGGGCAGCTTGTCATAGTGCCCAGGCTAGCTGCACCTCTCCCAGCACCCGGTCTCTCCAGGTGGTGGCCGGCTGCTCTCTCCCTCTGGTCGCGGAAGTGTTGGTTTCTCTCACACAGGGCTGACACCCAGCACTGAATCAACAGTGGGCACGTAGCAGGTCTGACTGAGCACGGTCCTGCAGGTCATTCCCTCCGGGCAAGGCCAGTGAGGACTAGCGAGCAGCAGCTCCCCAAAAGCACTTCCGAGCAAACTGATCATAAACACTGAAGCATGTGGCCTGCGGCACTACCGGCCAGGCCAGGCACAGCCTGCTGCCTGCTCCGCACAGCCTCCCCTCCACGAGGGGGTCTCCTCTAGCACTCCAGTTCCCAGCTGGGCAAGACAGGGTTTGCAGCACCTTGGAGATGAGCCCCAGGATCTGTGAAGCTGCAGTGTATCTAGGAAAAGCTGCTGGAGGCAGCTGAATGCCAAGGGTCTCCTGTACCACAGGGTCCCCCGTATGCCTGGCTATAGCTTCTCCTATCTGGTAGGAAGCCCAGTGCAGCATGCAGAGCGTGTGTCCAGGGAACTTTTACACCCCAGAGTACTCTGGATTACTCCCTAGCCTGACCCCTTACAAACCCCATGTTCTCCAGCAGTGGGACTCCTCAGCTTTAAGGCCCATGCTCCTGGGTGTGCCACCCCGTTGCTTGCATTGGGCCACACGCGGCTGGGATGTGTCCCCCTTTGTTCTGCCAACTGTGCTAGTGCCAGGGCCCATGGCCCAGAGGAGCTTTCTGCCCCCGCCTGGTGACTGGCAGTGACCGTTGGGGTGGGGTGTTGTCAGCAGGCAGCCTCCTGCCCTGTTCTGGGCTCTGACCGACTTGTCTCCCTGCCTGTCTCAGTGTGAGGAGCGGCTGTACCCAGCGGGGAAATGGGCCTGTGTCACCAAGGGGGAGCCAAGGTACGAACAGAGCATCTCCATGGGCTTCATGAAACTCATGCACTACATCTGCAAGGAGAACTCCACAGGTGTGTGCTGGCAGGTGCGGGGCAGGGGGAGGCTGGCTCCACCCCTCGGGCGCCCTCTCACTGCCCCGCTGTGCCTGCCTCCCTGCAGGCCGCTACCTGGGCATGACGCTGCCTGTGGTGAACGAGATCTGCCTGAATGAGGAGGGCACTGAGTTGCTGCGGGACGTCACCACTACCTATTACCTCCCAGGGGAGTTCCAGCCTGACCCCCCTCTCCCCACGGACCCTGATATCCGCATCGTGGAGAGGCAGCCACTCCGCGTGCTGACCAGGTGAGCCCCTGCCGTTGCTGCAGGCCGGGAGAGGAACATTTCCTGAGCCCGGGGGGGAACAGCCCCAAGTGGGGAGGAGAAGGGGAGGCATGTTGGTGGCTTGGGGTGTGGAGGGGTTGGATAGGTGGCACACTGGGGGCAGGGGAGCTTGCCAGTTGACTGTTCTCCGGTGGCTGTGGCCACTCGCTTTTGTTCCAGGGTTTTCTATGGGGTGACGACGGAGGAGACGATCCTCCGGGAGATCCGCCTTCTCTGGGAGCTGCTGGGCTCCACAGACACCGTGCTGCGGGAAAGCTACATGGTGGCTGCCTACGAGAACCCCAGCGTCCCTCAGCGGCGCAACGAGATCTGGTTCATCCGGCGGGCAGAATGAGGGCAGCGCAGCCCGTGCTGGCCCCGGTTTCGATGGCAGTTCTGGCTGAAGGAGGTGAATGCACAGCCTGACGCACTGGTCGCCATAGAGGAGCGCCGCTGCGCTGGACCCGAAGAGGAGACCTGCTCCACACCCAGCCCCAGGAAAACCAGCGTGTGCCAAAGGGCTGGCCGGGGTCCCTCCCGCGCCTGCAGGGGCAGTGTGGCATCGTGCATGGAAAGCAGCGTGCCCAAGTGGGGAGTGTGGCTGGGCACATGGGGACTGGCTGGCCAGGCCGGGTGCTTATGCCTGTTTGTGCCAGGGTGCTGGCCTGGGCTCGAGCTGTCCGTCCTGACTTGTTTGCAGTGGTGGGCCGGGCACCACTGCCGTGTGTGGCTGTGGTTGAAAGAGGTCCCTTGGGTGATGGCTGGGGTGGCACTTCCTGGGGCACTGAGCATTCCTCCATGTCTTGCCTGCTGCCCCCCCTTGCCAGCAGCAGAGAGGGTTTGTGCTGCAGCCTTGGGGGTGGGCCTTGCCCTGCTCAGAGCAGGGCTGTGGGACTGCATGCCCAGGAACAGCCTGGTGGTGCTCGCAAGCAAAGCTGGGATCCTGTAGTAGGACTCTCCTTCGTATCTGCCCAGCCGCGTGCCCGTGGCGGGCAGCCCCTTCCTGTTGGTCGGCGCCTGCCGCGCTGCTGCTGCTGAGCCTGTGGCCCCGGCCCTGGGCTGAGCAGAGAGGGGCAGCAGCAGGTCACTGTGTGTTGTGTTGTGCATTGATTGGTTGGTTTCACACTCGTGTGCTGCTGGGGGAGGCTGAAATAAATCCAGCTCTAACCAGGGTGTGTGGCAGCTGATTGGCTGGGGATGCTGTGCCCAGACAAGGGCCCCCTCACAGACACAGTGCACCCAATCCTGGGCTCCACGGCCCTGTTAGCTGTGCCCTGCCCAGGTTCTGATCCCACTCCTCGGAGCCAGCATGCACGCAGCCTGCTGCTTGCTCCTGAGTGCAGGGCGTCACCGCAGCTGCTGCTAAGGATGGGCCTGGCTGGTCCCACCAGCTTCAGAGACCTCCTGGACTATGTCTGGAGGGACTGGGTGGACCCCACAGTGTGTGGGGCTGTCCAGCCCATGTGTTCCCTGCCCTGTGCTCCGAGAGAGGAGGGCAGCCTGGGCTCTTGCTTCTCTCAAGCAGGCTTGGTAGGAGGGTGCTCGCTGCTTGTCCTTGGTGGCCCTGCCCCAGGAGCCTCCCCGGCCAGCCCTGACACACCACCTGAGCTGGCCACATGACATCCAGCTGTACGGCAAATGCAGCAGGGGCTTAGTGACTTACTGACAGGATGAGTTGGCTGAATTCAGTGGAAGGGCTGGATGCAGGGAAACCAGCCAAGGCCCCAGGGTGCATGGGGGGCCCAGACAGGACCTGAGGAGCTGAGTCCACAGCTGACTTGGTCACAGTCTGTAAGTACCTGCAGCGGGACCAGAGCTTTGAGGAGGGTTTATACCAGTTGAAGCTAGGCCCATTCAGACTAGAAATACGGTGCAGATGTTTGAGAGCAGGGAAGAAGTTCCCACCAGCGGATCCTGGTGGGGGATTCACCATCACTGGGAATATTTAAATCAGCCTGGGCTGTTTTTTCTAAAGCTCTGCTCTAGTTCAGGCAGGAATTCAGCTAGGGAAGGCCGACAGCTGACGCCAGTGGGCCCGTCTGGCCCTGGGATCCACGAGCACGGTCTGGAGCCAGTGTGGAGAATCACGTGGCTGGAGCCTCCCTGCTTCCGCTGGCACTGGAAGGGGGCCACAGATCTTGCGAGGCTGAGATAGGCAAGCACAGGGGCAGTATGTCAGTCTGGAATGACTTCTCCCTGTAGCCGCTAGCTGTCCCAGTGTCATGCCAAGGGCTCGCCGGAGCAGGCTGCCTGCGTTCTGCTGTACGCTGGCTGTGTATAGTATGTACAGACTCCCCCCCTCTCTCTCGGTTGCCAAGTCAGGCACTCAGAAGTGAGGCAATGCCAGTATTAAGTTACCTGCGCACCCTTAACCAGGCCCTTAGGGCACCTGCATTATGGCAGTCTTTACTTACACGCTCATGTGCTGTCTTCCACAGGGCCTTGTCTCCGTCAGTGCCCAGGATGGATGGGTGCCACTCACTCAATGTGCAGCGAGTCTCACTGTGCCCTGTGTGACCTCGGCCGCTATTCCACCCCTGCGCTGAAGCCAGAATCATTAATTTCCTTATGAGCTTTTTCTGGGATGCTCATCACTGAAACAGCAGTTCCATTCTGTGGAATTGTACAGACCCCCCTGCCCCACGTCACCAGCAGGGCTTGGGCCCTTTAGATCCACTCCACTGACGACAGCCACTTGAGCTAACAGTCACTGCTAGTAATAGTAGGTTGTCATCCTCCATGTGGACCAGCACTAGCAGGGGATTCGACCACTTTTGCTGGTGGGTTTCAGACATTTGCTGACAGCGGAGGACTGGTGAGACTCAAGGATTAGAAGGGGAGTGGTCTCTAGTAAGCACAGCTTGTACCCGTTCCACCCACCCTCACCCCAAAGCCTGGCTCCTGCCCCATCCTCTTCCTGCTCCTCCTCCTCCTCCCCCAGCCTTAGTTCACTGGCCCAGCCCCTTTCTCCTTGCCCAGCTGGTCCTAGTCGCCCTCTCCGGGCTTGCTGGCCGTTTCCCACTTACCCTGTAAGAGGCTGGCTCACCCCTTACAGGCTGGAGGGCTGGGGCTGGGGCTGGGGCTGGCCTCCTGGGATTACAGACGAAGGTAGCCTGCATTGAATCAGGGACTGCCCTTCAGCCAGCAGCAGGTGGCTGCAAGGGAGAGGGCAGATGAGGAATGGCTTTTGCAGGGTGGACCCTGGAATCAGGGGAGTTGCCCCAGGCCAAGCAAGGGTGAGACTGCAAAGGCCCCAGGCACGAAGGCCCAGGAAGGGGAAGAGAAACCATGTGCGGATTTAGGACCTGATACGGGTATTTTCAGGGCTGGTGGCAGGGTGGCTTGTACTACTAAATCCACGCCTGAAGGAGGAGTATTTTTGACCAAGAAAAAATCCTGAGTGAAGTTTTATTTTAACACTCCCAGAAGGAAAACCGAGGCAGGCTACTTGGACCATAATCCTAGGCTATGAGGTGGGCATGGGAGGGGGCTGGTCCACTACACCCACCCTCACAGTCTGTGCCCCTCTCTACACCTAGTCCCAATGACCTTGTGCGGCCAGTCACAGTCCTCCCTCCCACTCCGGCTGATCTACCTAGCCTCTTTGCCTGTCCCATATTGGTTTCCAACCCTTGTATCCATCCCTGGGATCCTCCAATCTCAGTCTCTCTCCACCACCTCCCAGCCAGTCCCAGGTCTCTTGCACCCCAGCTGTTCGTCAGATCTCTCTCTCCTTGCTCCAGATCTCCCTGCTCATTTCTAGTCGCAGTCTCTTTGTGCAGCCAAGTCTGCCCCACTACTCCCTGGCTGATCTCGGTGTCAGCTCCCAGTATTCCTTCCCACCCTCACCCCATTTCCCTCACTGGCTCCCAGCCTCCCCCACCTCCCCTCCCAGTCTCTCTCCTTTCCCTCCCCCTGGTCTGGCTTTTGTCCCCTCTGCATTGAAATCAGATGCCTTCCTGCTCCCTGGGTGCCAGCAGGGGAGGGCACAGAGTGCACAGGAGAGACAGGTTCGCTGCTTTCAGATCCTGGCAGGGCCTGGCCCCCCTGCAGCTCGGAGCAGCCACTACCGGGAAAGCCCTGCTGAGAGGCCCAGAGCTATGGGTTAGCGCATGGCCAGGTGCTGTCTGGGCAGCACCAGGTGCTGTGAGGATGGAGCGTGCTCAGTGGCGACAGAATCCTTGAGGAGTTTAGCTGCTAAACTCTAGCAAGTTCCTAAGGAGCGTGTGTGAGCTGGGCTGGGTCGAAGCCAGAGCTTGGCCAGATTTTCATAACGATGGTAAAAGCGTCCCCCCGCCACTCCACCCGCCAACTTTCCCTCTGCTTTGGAGCAGGGATTGAATGACAGCTGGTCAAAGAGACCACCAGCATTTTTTGACATGGGCAAAACAATGTGTTTTTCCCCTTCGCCTCATGCTTGGAAATGCCTGAACCATTCTGGCTCATTTGCCAAAACGAAAAAGCGCAGCAGGAGGCAGGTACCCAGCATGCAGAGTTCACCCCACGTAGTTACCTAGCAATGTGATCAGCAACTGGAAAGAGGGGCTTAGAATGGGAAGGGGTAGGCAGCCTTCATGGCAGGTGCCCCTGCCAGCAATGAATATTTCCGAGGTGAACTCAGGCCCCCATTCTGCAGGGCAGAGTACATACACGTAGTAAGAGAGAGCTTGCAGCCTGTTTGACAAGGGGTGGGAGGGTAAACTGAGGCATGTGCTGGGGAAGTGACTTGGCCAAGGCCCACAGCAGCCCTGTGCAGAGCTGGGCTCAGCACACAGGTCTGCTGAGTCCCAGCCCAGTGCGCTCTACCCAGGGGTGGTGCTGCCTCTCCTGAGCCCTGCCCTTTCCCTGGCATGAGGCGCTCCTCTGGCTGTCATCCCCGGAGGAGCCTGGCTTTGTTTTTCCAGCTGTCTGAAGGGCTGAGCTGCACCCAAGTCTGTATCTGGCATGGGGCCTCAGGCGTAGTGCTGGGTGTGGTGAGAGGGTTTGAGCTCTCACCAGCTTTGCTCTCAAAGGACTAGTCCTTATTTGAACCTTCTCTTGATGGGGGTGGGGAAGGATGGTCCCTGACCTGTTTGCTAACAGTCGCTACACCTGCCAGAGCCGGTGGCTGTGTACTGCGTGGGCAGGGTGGGAGCTTGTCGCCTGGCCCCGTCTGCTTACAAACGCCTGACGTCATTGTGAAAGGCTCTCCCTTCTGCCAGGGTGCGCGCGGGACTCGGCTCCCTGCCCTGGGTTGCATGGCCAGCCTGCAGAAATGGATCCTGCTCCCAGTAAGTGCCCTGGCACTGGCTGTGGTTCCAAGGTCCAGCCCTCCTCCCTGCTATGGCCTGTTTGAGCTGTGTTTCAATTGGGCAGTGCAGGAATACAGAGAAAATGGGGTTTTACTGTTCAAATCTGTTCAAACACTGTAAAATGCAGAGTTAAGGTGATACTTCCCACCCCCCAACCTTAACTCGGCCCCTCTGGTCCCTACCCTCATGTGTCCCCTCGGGCTGGCAGGACCTTACCCCTCCCTCAGCCTCGTTGCCCTGGGTGTTCTGTGCCAAGCAGCAGCAAGCCCTGCACAGAGCACAGCAAGGGGCTGGTGGGGTGCTGAGCTGGGCACAGAGAGGGTGGCAGGTCTGTTTAGGGGTGGGCATGGTGGTGTGATGTCCCCAGGTCCTATTGCCATCCCCACAGGGGCACAGTTAAGGAGGTGTGGTTGCATTGTGCGGAGAGGGTTGAGAAGCTGCCCTTTTCCAGGCCCAGTGCTCCCCCATTGGGGTAAAACTTGGGGGAGCACAGCTACTGCATCTGGTATTGGAATTAGATTCATAGACTTTTAAGGCCAGAAGGGACCATCATGATCATCTAGTCTAACCTCCTGCACACTGCAGGCCACCGACCCTCACCTGCCCACTCCTGTAATAGACCCCTAACCTCTGGCAGAGTTACTGAAGTCCTCAAATCATGATTTCAAGACTACAAGTTACAGAGAATCCTCCATTTACACTGCTCCCCTGGGGAGGCTGTGCCAGAACTTCACTCTGATGGTTAGAAACATTTGCCTAATTTCAAGCCTAAACTTGTTGATGGCCAATTTATAGCCATTTGGTTTTGTGTCCACATTCACACTTAACTCCTCTCCTTCCCTGGTATTTATCCCTCTGATGTATTTCTAGAGAGCGATCACATCTCCCCTCAGCCTGCGTTTGGTTACAGTAAACAAGCCAAGCTCTTCCAGTCTCCTCTCGTAAGACAGGTTTTCTATTCCCTGATCATCCTGGTAGCCCTTCTCTGCACCTGTTCCAGTTTAAATTAATCTTTCTTAAACCTGGGAGACCAGAACTGCAGACAGTATTCCAGGTGAGGTCTCACCTTTTATAGTGGTACTAACACTTCCCTGTCTCTACTGGAAATATCTCGCCTGATGCAGCCTAGACCCACATTAGCCTTTTCCACAGCTGCATCACACTGGTAGATCCTGTGATCTACTAATACACCCAGGTCTTTCTCCTCCTCTGTCACTTCCAGTTGATACGTCCCCAGCTTATAACGAAAATTCTTGTTGTTAATCCCTAAGTGCATGACCTTGGACTCTGCACTATTAAATTTCATCCCATTTCTACTACAGTTTTCAAGGTCTTTCGTATCTTTTTGTATGGTATTCCCGTCCTCCTTCATATTGGACATACCTCCCAACTTCCTGTCATCTGCAGATTTTATTAGCACACTCCCACTTTTTGTGCCAAGGTCATTAAGACTGGTCCCAAGACAGGTCCTTGAGGAACTCCTCTAGTAACCCCTCTCCAGCCTGACAGTTCACCTCTCAGTATGATCATTGTAATCTCTCTTTAACCAGTTCCCTATCCGCCTTTCAGGGCTCATATTAATCCCCAACTTCTCCAACTGAATTAATAATTTCCCATGTGGAACTGTATTAATTGCCTTACTGAAATCCACGTGGATTAGATCAACTGCATTTCCTTTGTCTAAAAAATCAATTATCTTCTCAAAGAAAGAGATCATGTTGGTCTGGCATGATCTACCTTTGTAAAACCATATTGAATTTTATTCCAGTAATTATTTACCACTATGTCCTTAACTACCTTCTCCTCCAAAATTTGTTCCAAGACCTTGCATGCAATTGAGGTAAAATTAACGGGCCTGCAGTTTGGAAATGGCAGAATCATCCAGGATAATGCAGAAAAGGCAGCGGAGGGGTTCAATAAATATTTCAGTTCCGTATCTGGGAGAACCATGATGTAGTCATATAATCTGATAATGCGCTTTCTGTTCCACTAGTATCCCAGGAGGATGTTAAACAGCAGCTATAAAGTTAGATGGTTTTAAATCAGCAGGTCCAGACAGCTTTCAGCAAAGAGCTTTAAAGGAGCTGGCTGAGGAGCTTGCTAGACTGTTACTGTTGGTTTGGAACACGAAGGAAGATTCAGAACACTGGAGGACAGCTAATGTTGTGGCAGTATTTAAAATGGGTAAATGGGATGACACCGATCCTGAGCAAGATAATGGAGTAGCTGATACGGGACTCAATTAATAAAGAATTAAAGGAGTGTAAAATAATTCATGCCAATCAACTCGGGTTCACGGAAAGTAGATCCTGTCAGCCTAACAGGAGATGTTTTTTGATGAGATTACAAGTTTGGTTGATAAAGGTGATCGTGTTGCTGTAAGCTAGTTAGACTTCTGGAAGGCCTTTGACTTGGTGCCGCACGACATTTTGATTAAAACAACTAGAAAGATATAAAATGAACAGAGAAGACATTACATGGATTGAAACTGGCTAACTAGTAGGTTGCGAAATATAACTGCAAATCACTGAACAGGTCTGTTTCTAGTGGGGTCCTGCAGGGATTGGTTCCTGGCCCTATGGGATTTAACAATATTATCAAGGACCTGGAAGAAAAGAAAATTATCACAGAGGCAGTTTGCAGATGTCCCACAACTTGAGGGAATGGTAACTAATGAAGAGGGCAGGTCACTGATTCAGAATGAACTGGATCACTTGGTAAGCTGGCTGCAAGTGAACAATCTGTCTGAATACAGCTGATGGAAAATGGGTACATCTGGGAACAAAGATTTGGCCACACTTACAGGATGGGGGCCTCTAGCCTGGGAAGAAGTGATGGAAACAAGAGTGGGGGCTGTGATGGATAATCAGTTGAACATGAGCTCCCAACGTGACACTGTGGCCAAAATGGCTAATGTGATCCAGGGATGCGTAAATGGGAATTTTCAGGGGGAGCAGAGAGGATCTATTGCCTCTGTATTTGGCACCGGTGTGATGGCTGCTGTGCAGCTCTGTTTCCTTTTCTGCAGAATGGGAAGACAGATCTTGCCTTGCCCTGTGGGAGGGATACGTGGATATGGTTACTAATAGAAGTGAAGGGTACAGACATGTTAGCAGCAGCCTGTGGAAGCTGAGACTTGCACTCATATATCTCTGGCTTCCAGCCCGGTGCACCTTCCCCTCGGCTACCTTGTGAGGGAGGGGCTCTCTCTCTCCCCCTCTTTCTGCCTGCTTGCAGCAGTCCAGCAAACCAAAAAAAAGGACAAGCTCCATCCCTTTTGAGTTATCCAGTAAATCTCAGCAGTGGCATCCCAGCCACATCCCTTTTCCAGGGATCTTACCCATTGCTTTCTCCATCTTTGTGCAAAGAAGCATTCTAAGGTTAATATTTTCAAATGCTGTTTTTGGAATGCTGTATCTCAAGAACCCCTTGATTGAGTGGCCCCAAATTTCCTCCACAGACTCTACCCCAGGCTCCAAACTGGTATTTAAATTTTCAGACAGATCTGACTCTGCCTGTGGATTTTTGAGCCGTTTAAAGATTTGTCCTTAAGCAGAAATGCGGATGCAGCCTTCACTTCCGACTGGCTCCGTGTTGCTCCATAAAGCACAATAAGTAAAGAACAGGACAGTGCCGTGTGCTATGAAGTTAAGAACAGGGAAATGGGCACAATGGCATGAGACTACCAGGCTTTGGCAAGAGTAAAGCTCCCATGCCACCAATCCAGCAAAGGAACCCTCCTGCTGAGGAACCCTCCTGCTCTGGGCCCTGGGCGGTGACCTCAGGCATCTTTCCCAGTTCTATTTTCTAGGCCTTGTTTAAGCTCCCAAATTTGTAAGCAGACCTGAGGTAGCTTGGGTACTCACTCTGTCTGGGTAGTTAGCTCCGCACCCTGATAAGAAGCCTCTGGCATACTATGCTATTGAGAGGTGTGGTATAAAACCCAGCTTGGAGCGGAGATCTAGCTGCTCCATCATGAAGATTGCAACAGCATTTCTCTTCAAAGCCCAATTTTCAAACTCCTCTACATGCTCAGTCAGATCTGCTTGAAATCTGGCATGCCAGTTCAAGGACCAGGGAAGCGTTTGTGGTGAAAACTTGGCAGTGTTGGGTCAAAAAGTTCCTGAGATACAAATCTCCTCAAATGACTTTTCGTTGTTTACATTTAAAATTTCTTACAATGTTTTCTGCTCCAACGTGGAAAATCTACTTGAAACCTACATCCCTGAGTTGCTCCTACTTATCTCGAGGTCTGGTATCCAGGCGGAGTGCCTAGCACTTTGGTTCTTATCCTCTAGCGCAGTGTATTGGACTGCTCCCGCCTTAGAAAGACTGACGGTGCAGACGCCAACTTCTAGTGCTGGGACTCACAGAAGTGATCACAGCAGCTGCCAGTGTTGCCAGCTCTCATGATTCTGTCAAGAGTCTCACGATAATTCTTGTTTTTCCTAAAGCCCCAGCTCCTGGAGTCAAGTGGAGATGTGATTATTTCAACTTTCATTTTTAAAGAAAAAGAAAATTTCTAGCCCCTGTGGCTGTGAAGAAAGCTGCAAAATGTGATCCTAGTCCACCTAAAGGCTCAAAAAGCAGCAGGCAAATAAAAACATCAAATCTTGTATTTTTACATAATCTCATGATTTAAAAGCCAATCTCATGATTTCTGGTGAGCCCGAGTCATGCTTTTTGAACATTTGGGGTTGTCAATACTACATCTCTGACTGTCACAGAAAGACTAACAGCAGTTTGGGGAAGACAATGGGTGCTTTAGCCACCAATGAAACAGGCCATCACTTTAAGAACACTGCCCTGCTCCACAGATGAGGGCTAGGGGAGAGGAGTGTGGTGCATGGGCCGTACTCTGATACTTCCTTGGAGTGTATAGGAGACAACTAAACTTTGTGTTTACTCTCTTATGTTTGCAATGATCTCTGACATGCCAGCCAGGCACAAAAGGGTGCCCGAGAGGGCCCAGAGCAGACTGTGGGGAGGAAAGGGTACTATCACTGAGGGGGGAATGGTGGGCACGAGGCAGTGAGGGCCAGTGGGGTAGGAGCTGATGCAGGGGCCACAGCGAGGTTTTTGTTCCCATGAGGAATGCCTTTGCACTTTTGCTGGGTGGATGTATAGGTTGTGGTGGGAGAACAGTCAGGAATAGTGTGGCGGAAGTGGGCAATGACGGAGCTGTTCCAGGGTGGGTGCTCAGGTCAAGCGCAGTCTTTTGCTCACTGGGAAATCTCTAGGAGGAGGTGAATGCAAATTCACCCCCACAACTCCGTTGTTATGCAAACCCCAAGCTTTTGGAAGCTATGGCCGGGAGAAGGGACCATTGTCTAGTCATCACCTATTCCCACCATGTAAAGATCAAAGGCCCAAGCTGTAGACAGGAAAGAGTAACCTATTCAGGGGTGTACGTGTGCAGGGACCCAGGCCTTGGCTAGGCTACGCCTACTGTATGAGATGCAGAGGTGAGCTACAGACACTGGAGATAATCTTAAATTGTTACACTTTATAAAGGACACCCCAGAAATCTGGCAAACACATAAACAATATGAAGTAACATCAACTATTTGCTTAGGAAAATAATCAACCGTAAATGACCATCACACAAATGTAACTGTGACACTCTAAGGACCTTTCCCAGCCCTGAAGTAAAGCTGTGTGTGGCCAGAAAGTGTGTCCCTCTCACCAACAGTAGCTGGTCCAGTAAAAGATATTCCCTCCCCCACCTTGTCTATCACAATAAAAGAAACCTGTCAACAAGGTGTTGGGCCACCCCAAGAAGGAATCAGCTCCTGCTCTCCCTGGCTGCAAAGTCCAGTCTTATGCCTAATGTCCCTCCTTCGTCTCTCTCTGGCCTGCACCTCTGTCCAGCAGGTCTGCCCATAAGCAACAGCTCCTCACTTGAAGGGCCACACCAGTTCCCCAGGTGCCCAAACTGTGTTTCCTCTGTCAGTGCCCCAATGGTCAACCTCCCTAGTGCTACACTTTGTGGGATAGCTCAGTGGTTTGAGCATTGGCCACTTAGGGATCTGGGGCAAAAATCAGTATTTGGTCCTGCTAGTGAAGGCAGGGGGCTGGACTCAATGACCTTTCAAGGTCCCTTCCAGTTCTAGGAGATTGGTATCTTTCCAATTATGTATTTATTTTGTGCTCTGTGCATGCCTACAGCCCTTCACAGTCCAGCTTCCTCTGGCCAAACCCCTTTGTAGCCAGCACTACCTTCTGTAACTGCCGTCCGGCTTCCCCCCTGGGCAGTTCCTGAGCCTCCCCCCAGCTCCAGCCACTCTCTCGCCTTTCTCTGCCCCCCGGCAGCATTCTGAGCTGCTGCAGCACACCCACCTCTCTTGGTGGAAAGTACAGCAGGTGCTAGCGCTGGGGCCAGGGGTTTTAGACTTAGTCTGAGCTAAGGTGGTTATGGATGTGCAGTCACTGGGAGAACCCCTGTGGGGTTGGAAAGACTGACTCCTACGCGAGCCCCTGGTGCAGCTGAGGGGACGTCTGGTAAGTGTTCCACCGTCGGCGTCAGCTCTCTGATTGTTTTCCCCGTAATGCTTTCACCGTTCAGATACGTGTGCTTGCTTAGAAAGAGCTGTGTTATAACTCACCTGTCGGTAAGGATGCTGCTCCCAGCCTCGGAGGAGACAGCGGAGGGCAGACCCTGGTCTGGCTTACTGGGGTATCAGAAGATCAGTGCAGCCTGCTCAGACCCTGGGCACGAGGGCACGAGATGCAGGCTCTGCCCCAGGGAGTGATGGCTGGGAGCCAGGAGTCCAGAGCAGGTGCCCTCCAGGGAGCAAGTGGGTGCTGATGCCCTGATCTGGCCGTGGGTGGTGGCAGCGCACTGAGTGCCGGGGCGGGGGGAGTTGGTGTGTCCAGCCAGGCCAGGGTAAGTGGGGGGGGGTCTGTTGCTTAGGGTGGGGCCCATGGGGGGGTCAGTTGCTAAGGGGAGGAGCTGGGGTGGGGTGAGTCACTGGGGGCAGGGTCCTGTGGGAGGAGGGGTGAGTTACTAAGGGGCAGTCGCTAAGGGGTGGGGCTGGAGGTGGAGCTGGGGGGGTCAGTTGCTAGGAGAGGGTCTGGGGAGGGAGGGAGTCAATAGGTAAGGGACGGGATTGGGGTGGGGGTTAGTTGCTAGGGGAGGGAGGAGGGAAATGTGTTGCTAAGGGGAATGGCCAGAGGATGGACCAGGGGTGTCAGTTGCTAGGGGAGGAGCCAGCGTGACCGTCAGCCCCTATGGGGCGGGATCAGTTGCTAAGGGAGGAGCCAGGATGACGTCAGAGCTTTGGGGGCGTGATCAGATGCTAGAGGCGGGGCCGGCTGGAGTCTGTAGGGATGGGCTGGGGTTGGGGGCGGGATCAGTTGCTAGGGGAGGAGCCGGGCCGCGGTCCGGTAGCCAAGAGGCAGGGTTGGGGGTGGGGTCAGCTGCTAGGGGAGGGACGAGATCTGTCGCTAAGGGGCGGGGCCGGAGAGCAGTTGCTAGGTGACGGCCAGGCGGTGGGGGAGGGGATCCGCGTTCCAGAGGGGGTCGCGGCGCCTCCCCGGGGTCAGGGGTCGTGGCGCTGATCAGGGCGGTTTCCGGTGCGGACCCCCCCCGCCGGAAGCCCCTCCTGTGCGGGGCGGAGCGGGGCGGGCGGCAGCATGGAGTGAGCGCGGCGGCGCGGACCCGGCGGGCTGCGATGGAGGCGGCGCGGGGGCTCTGGCTGCTGCTGCTGCTCGGTGAGTGCGGGGCGGCCGGGCCGGGCCAGGACCTCCAGGGGCGGCCGGTTCTTCTCCCGGCTCCGAGCCGGGCCCGAGACTGGGGTCACTGGGGGAGCCCAGGCCGGCGGGAGCGGGTCTCTCCCCCGCGGCGGTGGATCCAGCCCGGCCCGCGGGAGGCTGTTCCCCGGGCCGGGTGCCTGGATTGTTCCCTTCTCCCCGGGAGCGCGCTGCGGCTCCCCCGGGTCTCTCCCCGGGCCGGGTGCCTGGATTTTTCCCTTCTCCCCGGGTCTCCCCACAGCCCGGCCCGCGGGAGGCTGTTCCCCGGTCGGGTGCCTGGATTGTTCCCTTCTCCCCGGGAGCGCGCTGCGGCTCCCCCGGGTCGCTCCCCAGCCCGGCCCGCGGGAGGCTGTTCCCCGGGCCGGGTGCCTGGATTGTTCCCTTCTCCCGGGGAGCGCGCTGCGGCTCCCCCGGGTCTCTCCCCGGGCCGGGTGCCTGGATTGTTCCCTTCCCCCCGGGAAGGCTGTTCCCCGGGCCGGGTGCCTGGATTGTTCCCTTCCCCCCGGGAGCGCGCTGCGGCTCCCCCGGGTCTCCCCCGAGCCCGGCCCGCGGGAGGCTGTTCCCCGGGCCGGGTGCCTGGATTGTTCCCTTCCCCCCGGGAGCGCGCTGCGGCTCCCCCGGGTCTCTCCCCGGGCCGGGTGCCTGGATTGTTCCCTTCTCCCCGGGTCTCCCCCCAGCCCGGCCCGCGGGAGGCTGTTCCCCGGTCGGGTGCCTGGATTGTTCCCTTCTCCCCGGGAGCGCGCTGCGGCTCCCCCGGGTCGCTCCCCAGCCCGGCCCGCGGGAGGCTGTTCCCCGGGCCGGGTGCATGGATTGTTCCCTTCTCCCCGGGAGCGCGCTGCGGCTCCCCCGGGTCTCCCCCCAGCCCGGCCCGCGGGAGGCTGTTCCAGGGGCCGGGTGCCTGGATTGTTCCCTTCCCCCGGGTCGCTCCCCAGCCGTTTGCTGCTTAGCGTGAAGAGCTTCTCGTTAGCAAGCAGCACTTCGCCGGTGACCTCGCTCGGTGGGTGCAATTGACGTTGCTCTGCCCGTTTCTGGTGACGAGGTGTGTGTTGTGGGCTGGGAACCATTCTTGTGGCTCTTTCCAAATGTCCCGCATCCTTTGGGAAGTGTGGCCAGCGGAACTGTTCCCTGCCTCATGCACGGAGAGAACAGCTCCCTGCGCTGTCCTTTGTCCCCGGTTAGTTCATACGGGCCCGGATCACCGTAACCCTTTTGGCCACATTGCTCTGGAGCTCATGTTCAGCTGGTTCCGCCAGTCCTTTTCAGTGCCAGCTCTCCTGCCTGCTCCTTTCCCTCTGTCCCGGCCCTCCCCGTTAATGGGGAGTCCTTCAGCTGAGCACAGGCCTGCAAAGCAGTGGGAACCCAGGGGCATGGAATGCTCCCTAAGAGCACTAGGCTAAAGACCGAAAGGAAGCCGTGTGGCCACTTGTGAAAAAGACTTGCTTTTTTGTCCCCTTCACCCAGTGTTACTGCTTGATGCAGGATGGCTGTGTGCCCTGGAAACAATCGTTTCAAGCTGTATCTGCTTTAATAAAAATCTTTTAGATCTTGCAATTTGGAACTTCGTTCTAAACTAGCAAGACCTGAAGTGAGAGTAGAGGGAGTTGGGTTTAGCTGGCATGTTTTTAGGATTTGAAATGTGTATTATGGTCAGGTAACTCTCCCCTCTTGAATTTCGCCCCCCTGGATCCCTACCCTGACATGTCCATAAGAGAGGTGCCAGCCTCTTACCCTCCGTTAGCTTCTGTATAAAGTGCGATCTCTGCAAACCAGCAGCAAGTACTCCTGGGTCAGAGGTGCTGTGCCTGTTGGCTGTGTGAACAGGAGTGCTGTGTTGGATGGAGGTGGGCACAGAGAGTGGGAGGGTAAGGTACTGGATATTCCCAGGTCCTGTTGCTATTTCCCCAAGGGCAGCAGTAAGGTGGTGTGATTGTGATATGTAGGAAGTGTCCTGTAGCTCTGCATTTTCTAACAATTTTGGTTTGCTTTTCCTTGTAAGAGGACCTTAACTCAGCGTTTCATGGTTTTCCAGACTTTAAGTTTTGGGAAGGAAACTCTAATATTCTAGAAGGGCTTGAGGAGCACAGGGCTGTCTTGACTGCCAGCAAATTTAATTCCACAGTGGCTAAGCTTTTTGCTTGTGACGCTTAGTTATAACCACAAGCATAGTTTTGAAAGTGAGGAAATTAGAAGGCTGTTATTGGGGGCGGGAATCTAAGCATGAATCTGGAAATACTTAGCTTTATAGCGTGTGGTGATCCTGGCAGAGTATTTCCAGACTCTTCAGTGCTTATGTTATTTGGATGACCCAGGCAGCTTTTGTTTTTTTAATATCTGCAGCGTTCTAATGTGTGAGTTAAGTTGTCAAATTATTTATTTTAACACACTGTGAAATGTGCATTAGAGAGAATTAATATATTTTTGGAGGTATGTTTCCAATACCAATGATATAATTTTATTTGTACTTTCCAGTGGGGGTCTGGCAGAGTTCATCACAAGAGTCCATTAAGGAAATTAAGTAGTCCCAGGGTGAGAGGCAAAGTTCTATCCTATTAGAAAGCAGTGATAAGAAATCAGAGGAATAAATGGCCAACTTTCACTGTAGTAAAAGGTTACTAGTGTGGTGCTCCAAAAGCCTGTACTAGGATCAGTGTGTAATAAATACACAAACTGCATAAAAACACCGGCGTTAAGAGAACATGAAAGTTGCAAAGTAAACATGGAAAAGCTAGGAAATGCCAAAATTAAGGTCCGCTGAGAGTCTTAAATTGGTCCCTTCGTGCATATGCATTATGATTCCATCTTTAATTACATGATCACATCCTATTTTTTTCCACAGGACAGATTGCTCAGGGAATGAATTAGGGTTGTGCATTGTGTAGTGAATGAAACTTGCCTGTTAGGAGCTCTGCTTCATTTGTTGCAAATTGGAAGGTATGTGGTGAATGAATCGGGGAACTGCAGGAAGAAAAAGGATCGCCTCATGCTAAAGACAAGTTGAATGCTGCCCTGGATTCTATCCCTGCCTCTGCCACAGAGTTTCTGTATGATACCGGGCAAGTCACAAATGAAAACTTTCACAGATGGCCACTAAGTGTTCCCCATTTTCAGAGTATCCATCTTGAGCCACCTGGGATCTGATCTGCAGAAGTGCTGAATGCTCACACTTCCAACTGAAAGCAATGGGAGCTGTGTTCTGAACAAAGAAAGTGCTACACAATGCTACTGTGAGAAATCCAGTGCCTAGGTGTGTCAAATTGCACACCCATGTTAGTGGATACTTATGACCTTAATCTCTCTGTGCCTCAGTCCCCCACCTGTATAATGGGGATAATTACATATATATCTCCTCTCACAGGGGTGTTGTGAAGATTTTGTGAAGCACTCAGACACTGTAGTGATGAGCACCATAGAAAAGCCCTTGAGGAGACTAAGCTGTATTCAGAGCAGGGGTTGAATAGTGTGTAAAGAGAAGCACAGTCAGGAAAGTAACTGAAATTCTTCCCTCATGGATTGTATTTTCTAAAAGGACAACCTACCTAATTCTCAATTACTGAGGGACAATCTCCACTCATTGGTGTATTTTGCTTTCCATCACCACTTTTGTACAACTTTTCATGAGGGATGTACCCGAGTATTCAGATTCTAATATCTAAACCGTATTGTTAAATCTAGTCACCTACATTTGGGTTATTGCTAACAACGTACTCTATGTATCATCTGACTTTTAAAAAAATCTGTTCTTATCGAATAAGGTCTGGGGCCAATTAAATCAGCACCATCCATCCTGTGTGTGGAATGAGGTATTTGGCATGTCACCATGCAGTTGAAGGCTGTATCATAATACATACGCACAAGGCAGTATACGTTGGCAACCTTAATTCTGGCCTTTTCCAGCTTTTGATTCTGCAGACTTAAGATGTTAACATTTTTTGTATGAAACTTCTTATATTTTTTAAAAAACTTAAAACTTGAAGTAACAAATTTAGGATTCAGAAGAGGATTATGTTCATATGGAGGACAATACCTAATTATATTAGGTAACTAATAGATAATCCCTCCTGCTTCATAGCATAATGTAGGTTCTAACTGATAGGGGTAAGAAGAAACTTGCTCTGTGGACAGGTTATTCCACAGTTACCCAGTTGGAGTGTGTTCTTGTACCTTCCTCTAGCTAAACCACCAGCTAAAGACTACTGTTGGAGACAGGGCAGATGGGTCCTGCTCTGATCTGACAGTGCCTTCCCCGCCAGATTAATTAGTAATTAAGATCTGATGAACAGTCCAGTCTGTAACAATGGGAGCAACCAGATGTGAGCGGAGAGACCAGCAACTGGAGCCCTTGGAAATGTCAGGACTCCAGCAACCGCCAGTGCTTTTAAATGCTCAATCGGAAAAGTTTGGTAACCACCTCCTGTTGCTGGTTTTAAATGTTACTTTAAGAGCTGCTATTTACATTCTTCCAGTAAGTAGCTAATGCAGTGTGGGGCTGTATTAAGTATCTGAAATATTTAAGTACTAGGCTCTTTCTTCAAACAGGAAAGAGTGGCAAGAAGCCACGCATGCAACAGGATAACTGCGACAAGAGTACAGTGAAGATTCGGGGCTTGTCTACATCACAAAGTTGCAGCGCTGGTGAGGGGGTTACAGCGCTGCAACTTAGGAGGTGTACACATCTGCAGGGCATCGCCAGCGCTGCAACTCCCTGTTTGCAGCGCTGGCCGTACTCCCATTTTGTCTCGGGTGTAGAGGATCCAGCGCTGGTAATCAAGTGTAGACACTTACCAGCGCTTTTCTTGACCTCCGTGTAATAAGCAGGTATCCCAGCATACCTGAGGAAGCCTCTCTGGTAATCAAGCAGGTCTCCTTCCCCGCGGTTTGCTCCGGTGTTGTCCGAACCCCCCCCCCCCAGCGGGTCTCCTTCCCCGCGGTTTGCAGGGGGGTTCGGGGAACGCGAGAGCAAACCGCGGGGAAGCAGGTCTCCTTCCCCGGTTTGCTCTCGCGTTCCCCGAACCCCCGAGCAAGCAGGTCTCCTTCCCCACGGTTTGCAGGGGGGTTCAGGGAACGCGAGAGCAAACCGCGGGGAAGGAGACCTGCTTGCTTGGGGGTTCGGGGAACGCGAGAGCAAACCGCGGGGAAGCAGGTCTCCTTCCCTGGTTTGCTCTCGCGTTCCCCGAACCCCCCTTGAAGCCGCCCAACAGCGCTGCAGTGTGGCCACATCTAACACCACTTGCAGTGCTGGTTGCTGTAAGTGTGGCCACTCTGCAGCGCTGGCCCTATACAGCTGTACTAATACAGCTGTAACAACCAGCGCTGCAAAATTGTAGATGTAGACATACCCTCAGCTGGTATGATTAGTTACCTCACAGTGCCGCGACCTGAGCATTGTGGGTGGAATACCAGGGGCTTTTGAAATAAATGAGCTGTGAAGTTGTAAAAGCAGCCGTTCTCCCTGCAGGAACTTGCACTGGGTTGAGGCTTGAGTATATTGCCTGCTTGTTCGTGCAAATTGCATTCTTTGTGCGGTGATCCCTTTGTTGTCTGGCAAGGTAGGGGCTGTGTCTTTTTATTTGATCAGGAAAGCAGCCATCACACTTGTGGGCACTGTACATATAGTGAAAAGGGTGACATTAAATGGTCTGCAAAGGTTACACGCTGAAGCACTCTCTCTGAAGCTGGCACTTCACAGCTCAAATTTGTATTGCTTTATCAAGTTTAGCAGGAGGAATTGAAAAGAATTACTAAGGATGCATGGTAGGCAGGTGCCTAAAACACTGATTAACACAATCCTCCTTGTGCTGTCCCCAAGCTTTATGCTTTGCAGAGACCTCTGAGTGTGCTTCATGAATAAAAATTACTTCATACATGGGGCCTCAGAAAGCAAAGTCTTCGTGTTGCTGGAGAGTTTGATTAGTGAAATGCAAGGCACACATTTATAATGCACAAATAGTATTCATGCAGTGATAAGATAATACAGTAAAATCACACAGGAAATATGGCAGTTAAGGCAACAGCTGCATTACCTTGATCCCATAAGACATACGGTGTGTCCCGGTATGTGCTCCATAGCATAAATAAGAATGTATTTATATAGTTAACAAGAAACAAAGTAATAGAAATTGCAGATTTGTAGTGGAATCAAGTTAGTGTTCCTGCTGGGACTCTGAACTCTTGTGTTTACTGGCTGTTTTGTGACTGACTTGCATGTTCAGCATTATATTACCATAGGGGGTTTTTTTGCATGTAATTTACTTGCTTTCATCCATCTTTAAGGCCAGAAGGGACTACGGGGACCATCTAGTCTGACCTCGTGTGAAATATAGGTCGTAGAATTTCACCAGGTGGTTCCCATGGCAAGGCCTTAACTTGCCGTGAAGGCTAAGCTAGAGTTTACTCTGATTTCAAGCAAGGGTCAGTGCCTGTGGTGCAGATTGTGACTTTATCTGGCCATACTAGAGGAGTGACCTGGGGCAGCTCTGCTGGTGGCTGTCATGGGGGCGCATCCCTTGCATAGACAAGGCCTAGCTCTCCGTCCTTGAAATTAGCCCAGTACCAGCCCCTGACTTGGCACCCTGCTTAGGCTGGGGAGGGGAGTACTTGTGATGTCACGAAGGGGAGGGGCTTCAGCAGGCTCTGATAAGTCTTAGCTGAGTGTGTGGAGAGTGTCAGATTCTATTTTTGATTGGCAATTAAAAACTACTTAGTGGCAGTACAGGGTGGGGTGGTTCAGGTCCATCTCCCCAAGCCCTTAACAGCCTGGAAATAACAAGAAGGAAGACTTATGCATTCCTTGCCACCTTCACATCACCTACAGCGCTGTCAATAACACACTCCAGTGCTCCAGAAGGCTTTCATTTCCATCCCCCAAGATACCCAAAAGCAATATGTGCCCAGCTTCATCAAACGTGTCCTGTCCAGCAAGGCATTAACAGATTGGCACGTCTGACTGTACGTATCATGTGCATTTGGAAAGTTATTCTGCCTTAATGCTGCTGAGGTCACTGTTAAGGTTTTATGTGAGTCTTTACAGCTTCTGCTGAAAAGCCAGGCTCTCAAGTTAAGACCTGTCAGACTGTCATCCTCTGTGCATTGGTGACAGAGGGGCTCACCACATAGGTACTGACTTAACACCCATAACCCTTGAGTGTAACATGCTATGTATTAGTCAGCAGTGGAACAGTGGTGGTCATGAATCCTGAACCCTGTCCCTGGTGATGAGAGGGCTGTGGGTAATAGTAGCTAGGGATGGGGTAATCCCAGCGGGTTTAGTCACTCTGGAAGGCATTTGGTGCAGTGGATATGACTGGAATTTGTCGTGTTAGGAAGAGCTTTCTAACTCTAAGGATGGTTAGGCACTGGAACAGGTTACCACAGAGACTGGGAAATTTCTATCATTGGAGGTGTTTAAGAACAGGTTGGACCAAACACCTGTCAAAGGTGGTCTAGGTTTACTTGGTCCTGCCTCAGTGCCCAGGGTCTTGTTTAGATGATGTCTTGAGATCTCTTCCAGCCCTGCCTTTGTATGATTCTATGTTAGAAACCTGGGTTATGGGCCTGAAGTGATCTTGCATAAGCTCGCTGCTAGCTTCTTTTTAAAGTGGTGTTCAGTGGCATTTCTGGTGTGGCCATAGTAAATTGCTTGGGAATTTAAACAGAAGAGATGAGATTTTAATGCCTGCTTTGCTGGTGTTTGTGCTGCTTGTCATCCGATTCTGCAGGTTTGCTTTGCCGCTATGTCTAAAGTTGCAAAATGCTCTGTAGATGCTCTTGATGTATAAGTGATATTGTAAGTCTCATCAAACCATCATGAAAACTTCCAATAATGCTCAGTGTTTATTTTATGTGATTTGGCTTGTGCCATTAAAAAACTTTTCAATGAAAATCTCATTGAAAGTTGCTGGTAAATTGAACTCTAAGTAACACAACCTGGAGTATGGAGTTGGGACCAGCACCTCTGTAATCCCATGGATAGGGGTATACACTTAGGCCTGTGTACGACCATCAGTCCGTCACAGATCCCCCACTGTGATGTCAGTGGGAAGTTTGCCCAAACCTCAAGAGTAGAATCTGGTCCTTACATATTGACTGCATTTTAGTTACCATGATTTATTCAGCACCTGATTGTCTAACTTAGCAGTGCTTAGTAGGAAGCATTCTTGCCAGCATCACTGTTTGTCTGCCCTTTGCTTGTCCTTTGTCTCCTCTTTCCTGCTCTCTGCATCTTCAGATTTTCTTCCTCATGGCCCCTCCCAACTTCTATCCCTGTTTTGTTTTCCTCCCGCTCCCTTCCTGTTTTCATCTGCTCAGATTCTCAGTGCTTTAGAGGTCTCACCTTAGTGAGATGAATGGGATGGAGGGAGTTCTTGCCTTAAAGAAGAAGGATGGAGTGTTGGCCAGGGTGTGGGGAGACCTGAGTTCGGTTTCCTGCTCCACGGCTGGCTGCCTGTGTGATCTTGGACAAATCTCTGTGCCTTGGTCCCTGTTTGAGAGTTGGGGACAATGGCACCGTCCTCAGAGGTTGTGGATGATAAATGCATTAAAGGTTGAGATGTGCAGACACTGTGGTGATGGGGAATGGAGAGATCATTGCCCCTCTGTGAGCCAGTATTTCACCCTGTCCGTAGATCTGGGAAACCAATGCTGATGTGCGGCACTTCGATCTCGCATTTTGAAGGCTTTCCTTAGAACCGGGAGCAATAGAAGCTGGCCCTTTGAAATAAAAGCTCAGATTCTCTACCCCCTATATGTGCTGTGTGACTCTCAGATCCATGAATCCCACCTTGTTTAAATTTGCTTCTCCAGTGAAGCCATTCAGGGAAAACCCACTGCAGATAAACATTTTGGGTAAAAACCAAAAACATAACCCCACTGAAACTTACGTTCTACCCTGTGTTATTTCAACAGCCAAAAGTGTATGTCTACAGGGCAAACAAAGCCAAAAATCCACCTTGTGACAGCGAGTCTCAGAGCCCAGGTCAGCTGTCTCAGGCTTGCTCTATGGAGCTAAAAGTTGCAGTGCAGATGTTCCTGCTTGGGCGGGAGCCGGGCTCTGTGGTGGTGCCCCCCCTGCAAACATCTACACTGCAATCTTTAGCCCCTTAGCATGAGCCCAAGTGAGTTGATCCGGGCTCCGAGACTGTCTGCCTCAGGTTCTTTCCTGCAGTGTAGACGTACCGTTAGGTGATTCAGAGACGTAGACGAGGGTACCTTTTTTATGGGGCTCAGAGTTCGAACTCAGCCCTGGTGCATCATGTGGCAAACAGTAAGGAGGATGTGTGGGGAGTAAGGACAAGGGTCCCAGCAAGACAGTCATTCAGGTCAAGCCAAAGGGGGGTTCAGATATAAAAATGAGACCCAAGTTACAAGTAGTAAAATGACTTTTTTGTAGCCATCCCTGCAGATGAGCACTCCGGCAGAGACGTGGCGAGTTAGCTTGGCCTTTCGCCTATGTGCTCCAGTTCTCCTGGCCGCCTGTTGAGTTGGGTTTGTGTGTGTTTGTGTCTGATGGAGCTGGGGGAGGCTGCCCAGAGAAATGCAGCGAAACTGAGAAGCTCAGTAACGCGCTATAAAAAGCCTCTGCAATTCACAATGCTGTGAGAGATCTCCAGTGTTAAGAATCGAAAGCAGGTTTTGCTCCTTCCCCGGAGGACGTTTGCAGTACCCCCTCCGTGTTCCCCTGTCCCCTTTGGCTGGGCATCTCTTCTCTAGCTGCTGCTCTCTTCTTCAGACCAATGGAACCTCCCTTTCCTGTTCCGTTCTCTCCTCTTCCCCCCCGCCCCGTGGGGCTCCCTTGCCATATCCAGAGCTAAACTGTATCAGTCACCTGACTGGTAAGTGCCTCTCTGGGCAGGTCCTGGATAAAGGAGCTACCTAATGAATAGGAGCATGGAACGCTTCTTACGCTCAGCTGCCTCTTCCTCCCTGCAGGTGTATGAGCCCAGGCACCCTTCTTTCCCTCTGGTCGGTGAGCCATTCAGGCCTGCTTCACAAGGCTCCTGTGCGTGCACCTGTGTGTCGAAGTGTTTTGTTACCCTCTCAAACAGCTCTGGATTTTTGTTGCAAGATAATCAACTCCTTTAAATACTGCCTTTGGGAAATATGCACTTCCTTCTCGTCTGTTCCTTGAAGAGGAAATACATTAATATACAGTAGTCCTGGTCTGTTTATGCTACAGGGCTTGGTGTTTGCATAAAGCTAAACGTGTCGGAGGGGGGTAACATTGCATGTCTGATGGAATGGTATTCAGCGTTCCAGCTTTACTCTTCATGTGTAATGAGCTGTGATTGGGCACTGCTATTGGACTGGAAATAACGTGCAATTTGGAGGCAGCATGCACAAAATGCAGCTTTGTTTAACTAATTAGCGCCGAAATTGCTGACTGGCTCACAGCAGCCTGGGAATCTGGTTTTAGTGCTCAGAACCTGACAGAGCTCTGACTGGAAGCTCTTCATTCTCCTAAGAACGGCCGTGCTGGGGCAGACCAATGGTCTAGCTATCCCAGTATCCTGTCTTCTCACGGTGGCCGGTGCCAGATGCTTCACAGGGAATGAACAGAATTATTGTGTGATCCATCCCCTGTCATCCAGTCCCTGCTTCTGGTAGTCAGGGGCTTAGGGACACCCAGAGCATGAGATTGCATCTCTGACAACCTTGGCTAATAAGGTCCATCAGTGGTTATCCTCCATGAAGTTAGTGAATTGTTTTTTGAACCCAGTTATACTTTTGGCTTTCCAGCATGAGTTGGAGCTTTCCTGGCAAGGAGTTCCACAGGTTGACTCTACGTTGTGTGCAGGAATATTTCCTTTTGTTTGATTTTAGACCTGCTTCCTATTAATTTAGTTGGGTGACCACTGGTTCATGTGTTATGTGAAGGAGTAAATAACACTTTCCTGGTCACTTTCTCCAAATTATTCATGATTTTATAGACCTCTGTCGTATCTCCCCTTAGTCATCTCTCTTCTAAGCTGTACAATTCCAGTCTCTCTAATCTCTCTTCATATAGAAGCTGCTCAATACCCCTAATCATTTTCATTGCCTTTGTACCTTTTGCAGTTCTAGTATCTTCTTTGAGACTGGGTGACCAGAACTGCAGGCAATATTCAAGGTGTGGGCATACCATGGATTTTTATAGTGGCATTATGATATTTTCTGTTTTATCTGTCCCTTGCCTGATGGTTTCTAACACTGTTAGCTTTTTTGACTGCCAGTACATATTTAGCAGGTATTTTCAGAGAACTATCCATGATAACTTCAAGATCTTTCTTGAGTGGTAACAGCTAATTTAGACCCCATCGTTTTGTATGTGTAATTAGGATTATGTTTTCCAGTGTGCATTATTTTGCATTTATCAACATTGAATTTCATTTGCCATTTTGTTGCCCCATCATTTAGTGGTGTGAGATCCCTTTGTAACTCTTCAGTCTGCTTTAGATTTAACTATTGTCAGTAACTTTGTATCATCTGCAAATTTTGCCACCTCACCGGTTACCCCTTTTTCCAGATTATTTATGAATATGTTGAACAGCACCGGTCCCCATACAAATCCCTTGGGCACGTTCCTATTTACCTTTCTCCAGTCTGAAAACTAATTTTTTTCCTTCCTTTTGTTTCCTTTCTTTTAACCAGTTACTGATCCATGAGAGGAACCTTCCTTCTTATCCCATGACAGCTTACTTTGCTGAAAAGCATTTGGTGAGGGACTTTTGTCAAAGGCTTTTTGAAAGTCCAAGTACACTATATTGATGAGATATCCTTGTCCACGTATTTTTCTGATCATCCACAAACAATTCTACTGGTTAGAGAGGCATGATTTTCCTTTACAAAAGCTGTGCTGTCTCTTCCCTGACAAACTTGCAAAATCTCTTGTAAACAGGCCTCAGTATTTCATCAACTTGCTCATAAATCTTGTACTGTCATAAGCACAGTCACGCTGCATTTCATGGCTGGGCTTTTTTCTCATTTTGGGCCAAAGAAGACAATTATTGATGTTTGTGTCGGTCTGCTAAAGTTCTGTTCTAAATGTATTCTTTGTATTTGTTTGTGTGCTGCCTGCTCGCTAACTGCAGTATTTGTGAGATTGTCCCATGTGCACACTTGAAGCCATTGTAAATGTAGATCCAAACTTCAGCTTTTTGTGACCGCTTTAATAGGAAGGCTGACCTTAAATACAGAATTTATTTGGTGGTGATCAGTCTCATAGGTCCCAGAGAGAGAGTTTCTCCATTGTTCCTTTCCTGACTGAAGAGCTGTCACCCAACAGCAGTTGAGCGTGCTCAATAAAGAGGGACTGTCATGTTGGAGGAAGTGTTGGATTTGGAGGAAGTGTTGGATTGGACAGATCATTCCACCTTCCTCTTCTCACTTTCCCTCTTTTAGTTACTGAAGTAACTTGGATTTGATCTGCCAGCCTAGCCTCTTTGGTTAGATCTTGTCATCTTTCCCACGATGGCAGACTCTGGCATGCCAGATATGAATTACTAGCAAAGCAATTATGGCCCAAGTCAATTTCTTCTGTACATTTTCTAGTTTGCATCAGTGTGCAAGTCCTGCTCTTACCCACGCCTAGCTCTCCATCCTTGAAATTGGCCCAGGACCAGCCCCTGACTTGAGGCCCAGCTGTCATGGGGGCACATCCTTTGCATCTGAGCTGACCAATATTGAAATATGCAGCTGAAATTACTAGCTCTTAGCCATGTAGTGAATTTTCTGTTTGGTGGTGATGGTGCCCTCTAGGTTATTCATCCTGCTTCTGAGGATAGTGATTGGTTAAGGAGAGTTTTTTCCTAAATTTAATGTCTTGATACTGCTTAGCTGAATCCAGGCCTTTCCTAGTTTTAACCCTACTCTCCGTTTTACAGGACTTTTCTTGTTCATAGATTCCCGGGTAATTGAAATCCTATAGTCTGACCTTCTGTATAAAACAGGCCAGTGAATGGCCCTGAATTAATTCCCTTGAACAGATCCTTTAGAAAAACATCCAATATTGGTTTTAAAGACATCAGGGATGGAGACTCCACCACGACCCATGGTAAATTCTTCCAATGGTTAATTACCGTCACTGTTAAAAATTTACACCTTATTTACAGTCTGTTTGTCTAGTTCCAACTTCCAGCCACTGGATTTTACCTTTCTCTGCTAGACTGAGGACCCATCGTCAAAGGTGTTCTCTGTGAATGATACAGACTTTGTACCAACCATTTAAATGGTTAAGCTGAGCAAAAATCCCTCTGGGCTCTGAATAGCTATTTTGTTCACAACTCAGTTGCTGTGAAATTAAAAAATAAACCAACACCATACTCCTGTGGGCTGCTCTGAACTGATGGGACCCCAGTTCTGGCTTTGCAGCAGCACTGAACTGACCACCATCCAAGAGCTGAGCTGTGGATTATATAAACAAGGAATTAAACCGAGCAGCATTAAATCCCTCGTCAAAGCTGAATACCTAGCTTCACCATGATGAGGAAGAATCAGAACCTGATTGTTCATAGAAACCTATCTGAAGAATGGACGTTGGTGTAAGCGTGTGAATATCTTCCTACTGTAAATAAGGGCTCTTTTATTTTTAGGGTTAAACACAACCCCCTTGAATTGAAGTAACATGCTGGGACATGCATTGAAGATACAATGGGGGGAGGCGTGTCTGAAGTTGGGAATTAAGTTAATTTCTTCAGGGATTTTAAAACAAATGAACAACTTCCGTACTATTGCATATCACTCAGCCTCTTTTTAGTCTTAAATTGTTTGCATTTTCAGTCAATTTTTTAAAACACAAACTAAAAAATATGTAAGCCTGCCCATCAGATTGGCCTAGTTGTAAACAACTAAGAGCCGATTCAGGACACTGCGTGTTGCAGCTTTCGAGGAATACACACCCTGATGTGGAGTCATGTCTTCCTCCTCGATCGTGCAGCTTGAGTGTGAAGCCTTCTGGCACGTTTTGCGTGTGTCCGTCAGCTCAGCCCAGCCTGATCCTTGCTGGATAAAGCAGAGAATATGTAACATCCAGATCTCTGGGGTATTTCTTCAGGTGAATAAAACTTCTCCTTCACTTATCACAGCAGGCAGGTAGAAGGCGAAGACTGGGTCTCGGAGAGCAGGCGGTATATAGTATCCGGATCTCGGTACGCTGGCTCTACGTAGTACCATGATGTGCGTCCTTGGACCTCGCAGGTCACCAGTGTGTCAGAGCAGAGTGCTCAGGGGGCTTTTTATGGAGAAGTTTGAATAAAGGCCATAAAACATCTCCCACCACAGGGTCTGAATCAGAAACAATAATTCCATATCCCCAGCTTGCTGCTCAGTTCTAGAGGCTAGGTCCATTGGTGGTGCTTCTGGTTAACTTGGAGGGTAACTGTGTTTTGTCCTAGCCTGTGTGTTGATCTCACCCCTGGAGATGGAGGCTCGGACCTCCAGCTTTCTGTACGAAAGCCTATTGGCTACTCCCTCCTTTGTTCAGTGTTAGGCACCGTCTACACACACAAGTTTCACTGACATGACATGCGTTGCTAGAGTTAAACTGATGTCTTTGATTGTGTGCCTTGTGCCTCATGTGTGTGATCTGCTTTGTATTTGAGCTCCTGCGCTGCTTGTAGACCATGGTTGGATGGGCAGGTATCTCAGGGTTCCTGGCACTGCTCTCGGTCTTGCTGAATTTCTCATGCCAGGAGGCCAGTGGAACTGTTGGAAGAGGGCCTTAGACTCTCCCCCTCCCGCCCCTGCAGCTCTATTGCAGAGCTCAGCTAGCTGCTAATGCCAGTTCCAAACTAATCTCCACCTGTGTGGAGGAGGCCCAGGGGAGCCCTGCCCTGCAGTACGAGTCTTGAGAATCACTCAAGGATCCAGAAGTGGAATGGTCACAGTCAGCTAAAATGTATGGTATCTTTCTCTGTGCCCCAGGGAAACAGTGGCCCAGTGGTTATGACATTAGCTTGGCACTCAGAAGACCAGGGTCAGTTCACTGCTCCACACAGTGTGTCTGCACTGCAGTGTAAGCCCAGGCTCAAGCCTAGCCCCCCTTCCATCTATCCTAAAATCACGCTGACCCAGGGTTCAAGCCCTGGTGCTTTGCAATGTGGACACAATCTCCCCAACTCGGGTGCTGGGAGTCCTCCAAAAAGTATCCCACAATCCTATGGGCCAACCTCCTTTGTCTTTTCTAGCCCAAGAACTTTGCATCTACGCTACTGAAAATGGAAGCAGCCCTTCCATTGACTTCTGACCACCAAGCTGCAAATGCACCACCAGAGCCTTCTTTGCTTGCGATGGCAACTGAACAAATCATGCTGCTCCATGGTCAGGGGAACACAACCAGAGTTTGGCACGTTTCTGGCAGGAGGCCAGCATAACTGCAGACTTCAGTAAGAGTAACAGGAATAACCACATGTAGAAGGGTGGGACCGGGGCTCAACCCTCCCTGAGGGCGGAGGGGAGCCACACTGGCTCACCACGCTCTGTCAGCCCGGGGCCCACCATTTGCTTCAGGGCTGAGCGACAGTACACCATCACTTGGGGGCTCCGGCCTTCTGCGGCAAGGCGGCGCAACAGGATACAGTCAATGGGGAGCTCAGGGCTGAGCAGCAATATACAGCCCCTTGGGAGCTCAGGCCCCTTGTCTCAGGGCTGAGCAGCAATATACCGTCAGTTCGGGGCTCAGGCCCTTTGCTGCAGGGCTGAGCAATAAACAGACAGTCTAGACGCCCAGGCCCTGGGGGAGGGCGGGGCAATACGCTGTTCAGGTGTATAAAGCCCAGGCCCTGGCTCGGCGGGGCAGCAAGCGACTCAGGGCTCAGGCCCTTCAGGAGGGGCTGAGCAAACTACCAGTCTGAATGGTCTCCTCAGGCCAGGGGGAGGGGGAGTCTGCCACCCTTGGCAGGGGGAACGCAGGCCCTCCCACTCCTCTGCGTCCCAGCCCGGGGCCCTAGTAGTGGTTAACACCGCTGACGGTCAGTGGGGATCCTGGCCGAAACACACTGACATTGGTTCAGGTGAATCCCCAGCCTGAGTGGGGTTGGCTGCCCCTGGGCCACTTCCAATCTCCCCTTCACTGGGTACCTGCCATCCCATGGGCTCCTCAGGATACTGGGCATAGGGAACTCCCGGCGGCTCCTCCGGCTGTCGGGAAGCTCAGGCGGCTCCTCTGGGTGCCGAACACGGGGCAGGTCGGGCCAGCCCTCCTCCGGGTGCCGAGCACGGGGCAGGCTGGGCCCAGCAGGAGCTTGGGCACCAGCGTCTGTCCTCTCCAGCAGCGTCCTTCCAACTGAGTGCCGGGGCCGTGCTTTTATACTTCCTGTCCCGCCCCTTGATTTCCGGGGAATGGGGACAGGTGGTGGTGGCGCCGCCCCCTGCCACGCCTGTTCTAGCTCGTCCCTCTCAGGCTCCACGGGGAGTGAGGCCTCCTCGCTACACCACACAAACTAGCAAATAGCTGAGCAGCTGGCAGTGCTGCAAATTTCTGGACCTGTGACCAGTGCAGACAGTGGGATAAGCAGCTGAATAGTGAGTATTGGAAAACCAGGGACCAGACCCACATGGTGGGCAACTTGCCGACATTATGCCCATCTGATGAGGTGTTTGGGTGCTGGGCACTAAACCTAGCATCAAGCCAACAGTGGTGCATGATGACCTGCTTGGCTGGGACAGTGTCCTGCTGATCCCAGAATCCAGCATGGGGAATGATGGGAGCCAGCAGCAGGCACCGCGTGGGGACAACAAAATCACTCTGTTACTGAAAGCAGCCCCAGAGTAGGCTCTGGACCACGGGTCCAGCTGTTTGATGCCCCTTCCAGGAACAGCCATCAATGGAGCAGGCAGAAGAAGGGATTAGAAGCCACCCCTGAGCCTGGTAAGTTTCTGGCTTATTAATAAAGGAATGGGAGGGATTTCCACTCTAGGAACCAATGCAAAAGTTATGAGAAGCCCCGGCTAGCAATGTGTATCCGCTAATGGAGGATGGTATGCCAATGCCTTGGCGCCCTCCCTCCACCTCCCCACCACCAAGTGGAATTCAAAATGGCAGCTGACATGCAAACAGTGAAGAACACCTCTGCAGTGAACTTTTACAGGAAAGGTGCAGATTTTTGCTAGGGCCATTCCTGTTTCTTAAAAATAACCACACATTGCCGTGCTTATAGGTATGCTGCTCTGTAACCAGTTGGTGGTCTGCTGAGCCACCTGGAAACAGTGACTGTGGGAGTGGTAATCTGTTCCATTTACAAATCTAGTCCATTTCAGTTCAGGGTAGTCCATGTAGTCTGCAGGTGACGGAATCACTTGTCCCAAATATGACGGGGGTTTGTAATTTTGCCCAGAATCATGCCATGCCCGGAGGAGTTCTGTGTGTTTGTATGCAGCCATAATGGTAAGCAGCAACCTATTGATTCCCTCATGAATTCTGGCCTAATCCTAGTGCTGATCTCTGCAAACTTTTCCTGAAGCAGGAACTCCAGATCAGTTGTTTTCAACCTTTTTTTCATGTGTGGACCCTTTAAAAATTTGGCAGTGCAGACCCCTTTATCTAAAATATCCAAAGTCTGGGGACCCTTGGGGGTTCACGGACCATAGGTTGAAAACCACTGTTCTATGGTAACGACAGCCTTTTGTGAACCCCCAGGGTCTGCGAACCACAGGCTGAAAACCACTGCTCTAGATAGGTAGTCACATTTTAGGGCATATTTTCCTTGGTAGCTGACCAGCCCACTCCACTCATCGATATGCTGCTTAGTCACTTTGTTTGAATCCTTTGCTTGCATAAACTGCAGGTTTCCCACCAGCAGCTTGGAATAACCTCTCTCTTTGCCAATCAGGCACCACAGGAACGGTTATGTCCCCCAAAATGTGGAAGGCCTGAAATGATAGAAAAAGCTTTTGTAGCACAGCCACTGATGGCAGCCCCCCTTGCCCCAAACCCAAGTAGTTTTGCAATTTTCTCAAATGAAAAATGCGGCTTTGCATGGAATTAACCAGGCTGTGTCCAGGGAGCGCCTGTGGCCTGAAGCATCCTTCTCACAATATACTGGCATTCAGTGTGTAGCAGTATCATTTTATGTCCTTGAAATTCCACAAGGATTTTTTCTGTGTTCCTGCAGTGAGGTATTGGAGACTATAACGGTCTGGGTCTTGTCCTGTTCCAGGCTCCTCGCTCTCTACTGGCTACAGCACTTGCACGGCAGAAGCCTGGGCCAGCACACCTGCATGGACTGTTCCAGGAGGAATTGTTTCCGTGATGAAGTTCTGGAGAGGGCCAGCAAGCAGGCCCCGTACAAAAGACACAGAGGGACGTGCAGCTGGAGAAAAGGCAGGCTGCAAGGCAAGAGGAAAGGCTCAGGCGGGCTGCACAGCTTGAGGATGGGGTTTCAGTGCAGGAGCAGTTACTTGCTTCGCAGTTCCCGGAAGGGAGGACAGAGCTCAGCAGAAAGAGCCCTTTGAGTGGCTCATATCACTAATGACTGCAAGAGTGGAGGCTCCTGCTGCATCATCCAGACCACAACCTGAGTTCCTTGTGCGCTACCCTGAGCCACAGTCCTGAAGGAGCTTGGAAGACTCCAGGGTTGGGTGGCCCATGGAGTTAGGCCCCACGAGTGGCTGGCTGGGGCAACCTTGCCCCATGCAGCCTTTCATATTGACCCCTTTCCACAGTGCCATGTGCACAGGGAATGAAGGGAGCAGAGAATAGGGGGCCAGGGCCATGCCTGGGTAGGGGATTTCTGGCTTGTCTGTGGTTCCACTGTTTGCACTTGTTCACACACTCTGTTTTTCTGTAGGGTCTGATGTTACTGGGGTTTAGGTCTGGTAATGGCAGCTGTCCTGCCTGGCAATGGGGGAATGTTGTAATTCCTTATGTTTACAAATAAAAATGTCTTTATTTTATCTGGAAAGTTTATTTCTGTCACTGCTTCACATCACATGGTGTGTGTTGAAAATAATAAAGGTAAACAACTGATCGTGGACAATTAGGAATTAGTATGCAAAGACTGTCCCTCGGTACAGTTACCTATAGCAAGTCATACTTCAGTCTCTTCCTTGCATCAATCCACCATGTGAATAACTCCTCTCCCCATTTCAAACATGTCATGTCTTTCATAAGTGCATTGTCTGACACCAACATTCCCCACCCCTCCCAGAAGCACATTCACAGAGGTACTATATCCCCTCTTCCATTGGGCCATGCATGTCTAATATGGGAGCACACAGCATCCCTGACTCTGTTGCCAGCTCCAGCAGTAGGAGGTGCCCTTTCTGTACCAGTTTTGCAGCCCCTTGCGGTCACAGGCCCATTCAGGGGGAAATGTCTAAGTTCTGGCTTTACAAGACTGTAAGGGCACAGGAAATGAACAGCATTGATGACACTGGCATCCAAACGGGATTTCAGTCTGCCAAAAGCACATTCAGGCACCATTCTGGACCTGCTGAGAGTGTAATTAAACTGTCTTTTGCCAGGGCCTTTGAAATCAGGGTACAGTTTTATAAGCCAAGGCAAAAGGAGATATGTGGGGTTCCCCGGGATACCGGTGAGACAATGACTCCATTTATGATGTCATTTGGTGGGAATAGTGTCCCAGTCTGTCCATGAATGTAGACTGCTGATTGGCAGAAAACCCTGGTATCATGAACTTTTCCAGTGTAACCCATGCTGTCATTCATAAATCTCCCTCTGTGGTCCATGAAGGCCTGCATGAGTGTAGCAGTGCTTTTCACGATCTATGTACTCACTGAGGTGGGCAAACCATGGGCACAAGAATCCGTCAGTGGCCCCAGTGTAGTTTGGAAACCCCATTCTTTCAAAGCCAGCAGTTTCTTCAGGAATATAAATCCATGGTATGCCCATATCCTGAATACTGTGTGCAGATGTGGGCCCCCCATCTCAAAAAAGATATATATGAATTGGAAAAGGTTCAGAAAAGGGCAATAAAAATGATTAGGGTTATGGAAAGGCTTCTGTATGAGGAGAGATTAATAAGACGGGGACTTTTCAGCTTGGAAAAGAGGCAATTAAGGGGGGATATGATTGAGGTCTATAAAATCATGACCAGTGTAGAGAAAGTACATAAAGAAGTGGTTTACTACTTCTCATAACACAAGAAATAGGGGTCACCAGATGAAATTAATGGGCAGCAGGTTTAAAACAAACGAAAGGCAGTGTTTCTTCACACAACGCACAGTCAACCTGTGGAACTCTTTGCCAGAGGATGTTGTGAAGGCCAAGACTATAACAGGATTCAAAAAAGAACTAGATAAGTTCATGGAGGACAGGTCCATCAAATGCTATTAGCCAGGATGGGCAGGGATGGGGTCCCTAGCCTCTGTTTGCCAGATGCTGGGAATGAGTGACAAGGGATGGATCACTTGATTATTACAGTGATCTGTTCATTCCCTTTGGGGCACCTATCACTGACCACTGTTGGAAGACAGGATACTGGGCTAGATGGACCGTTGGTCTGATCTAGTAGGGCCATTCTTATGTAATATCCTTTATGTCTGCCACCTTGGGGCAAACTACACACCTGTTTGCATCAGAAACCTCTACTACCACTTTGTCCATCATCGGTGTTTCATCACCAAACTGGTTTGCAATGGACTTGTAGCAGTCTGGGGGTAGCCAGCGTCCAGACAGTTTAACAACCTGCTTCTTGATTGGCAAAGGTAGCCTAAGTGTGTATCTTTATGATGGAGGATGGGGGCAAGCTGCTCACAAAGCTCCAGCAACATCACTGTATTCCTTCAAAAGTTCTAGAGCCACGGCTGGTCATCCCAGGTGTGCATGACAGTGTGATCCCATTAGTCTGTGTTTGTGGCTCTGCTCCAGACATGCCGGGCTACGTAGGGGGCATCCATGGGTATAGTGAGGGTAATTAGCAGCTCCATGTCTGTGTACACCTCTTCTGCTGCTGCCTCCTCTTGCTGATGGGCCAGAAAACACCACAGAAACGTCCACTGGCATCTCACGGATGCTCTGCCCATTTCCTGAGAAGGGAAGTTCTTCAGAAGGTGCCTCCTCCATGTTGGTTCCTCCAGTAGCTGGGCGCACACACAGCTCGGCAGGATTTTGTGGCAGGCTGTTCATGAAACATGCAGAGTTGGCCAGTCCAGTTTTCCCACTGTGCACTGCGTCAGAGATCTAGATCGGCCACATTTCAGATGGGCGCAGGGAGTCTGGGATGTGGTTGGTCTGGCTCAGGTCTGCATTCTGCATTGTTGACACTAGAGCTGTGGTTTCGAGCCAGGGTTAGAAAATAATTAACCCAAGGTTAACAATCAGTGTTGATGCCCAGGCCCTGGGTTCTCTAACCCAGGACCAGCTGATTTGAGTCCCACTGACATTGCAGTGTAGACAGACCCTTTCTCTCTGCCTCAGTTCTCCCACCTGTCCAATGGTGATAAGCCCCTGTTGAGGCTTCACAGATTTCAAGGCCTGAAGGGACCCTTCTGGAGGTCTAGTCTGGCCTGCCTAGCGCAGGTATTAGGACTTACCGCATTCACTACTGTTTGAGCTAGTACTACGGGCAGTATCCAGCAGAGAGTGCACCACAGTATGTTCTGTAGTGTTCTCCATTACCATTCCTTGATGCACACGAACATCTTGTGCTTTCTTGACTGGAGCGGCATGTTGAACTGAACTCTCTGTTTAGCCTAATGGCTGGAATGGAGAGCAATTAAACTGGAGACATTAGGGTCCTTCAGTACATTCTGGGAGGGCTTTTGGAATTGTAGGAACACAATTGTGTTGTGGAACACAGCCAAAAGCCCTCGTTTACTTTGGGGCAGTAGGGGAAAGTTCAGGGCCCCGTCCAGGCATAACTAACAGCACCTTTCTTTAAATTGAACTGAAAAACAGCAAGATATCAATGACAAATATTTAGTGGTAAAGCTGTACATGGATTTTTCCTACTCTGCTTACAATTCATTTGCTACTTGAATCACCAAGATCAAAGCAGGACTCCACCAAGCACACGTGGGGATAAGTAAATACCATGATCTTTAGCTCCAGCCCATGAATAAACACTCCTGCCTCTCTCCAGCTTTTGAAGCCTAGCTCTTGGTGCTGAAATGTGAAATATTTCATGTTAGCAGTGGGCTTGGGCTTTGGGTATTCATAAACTCCACACAAATGCTCATTGAGCAGTGGACAGACCTGGTCACAAATGTGTTCTTTGTTGATACTTGAATCTGCCACGTGTATTTGTAGAGAAATTCCACTGCAATTTTTGATGGTATGGTCAGGCTGTTTGTTCAGACTCTGATCCAACTTCTCTTCTAAGAAGTGCCGTGAGTGCTGATGCCAGTCTTGCTGGGTTCTCAGGCAAGGGCACATCTTCAGGCCTCCTTTGGCCCTTTTGAACTTCTGTAGGATCTTGTCAACTTACTGATGACCCTCAGGAGTGATTTTCAGCTGTGTAGAGGATTCTGGTCTAGGGGCCATTGTTTTTTTTTGTATGCAGCCCCTTCATTTGTTTTATTAATGGCGGATGGTCATGTGCAGCTCTCAGCCTGTCCCATATAGTCTCTCTGCGTTGGTGGGGAGGAAGGATAATGTGTATGTGAGATGTTTCTTGTCTTGATGAGGAGCAGACTCGGCTACATTAATATTTAAAATGGAATTTTTCAATTCATAATTGTTTTGAAACAACCTTCATAGTTTTGCAGTTGGTCTCATTTAACAAGTGATTGCTCTATATTTAAACAGCTTATCAGACTGTCTTGACCAGTAATGTATCCCTTTTTGCCATAGTTCGACTGTTTGTACAAAACTGAATATAACGATTGGTTTATACATTTCTGGGGGGGAGCTTGATCAGGGCGGGAAATAAGCAAGGTCAGTGCTTCTTTATTCTTGGAGAAAAGGGGCACCCCACCCCTGCTCAGTCTCTTCCCGCAAGGCCCCGCCCCGTCGATCGCTCCTCTCCCTGCTCTTCCCTCTGTCACTTGCTGGATCATCTCCACCTCCTTCCTCACCCGTCAACTAGGCTCCCTCTGCTCCGGGGCTGGGACGGGAGTTGCTGCAGCCTGAGAAGGGGCTGGCACGTGTTGATGACCCGGAGTCTCCCTGTAGTAACTGGGCTTTTGATGTCCAGTCCTGTGACCGGACACTGCCAGGTCTCCTTTTTGACCAGACCTTCTGGTCGAAAACCAGGCACCTGGCAACCCTAAATGGCATCTGAATACAGAAGCCAGAAACTGGACTGTCCAGGTAAACCCCATATGGTGGCAACCCTATCTGCACAACCCAGCAGAAATGCAAAATGGCTAGTGGGGGTGCACAGACCTAGAGCTTACCAGCGCCGTGCAAGTTTTAGCTTCAGTATTGAACCAGGATAGCGTAGCTGCTCTGCAGGAGGCCACTGCAAAAGCTCTGGACCCCAATGGTTCCAGTATGATAGTGTCAGAGGCTGGATACTGAGAGCGAAGAGGGAGGGGTAGGTGAGGATGGGGTGGAAGCAGAGAGTATATGATGGATGGTGTTGATGTGCCACTGGCAGTTAGAAGTGTGGGAGCTTGTCAAGAAGGCAAAGTATAGCTCAGCGCAGGCAGGGATTGGCTTTAACCCCCCCTTCCCCCCCCCCCCGGGTTGTGTGTCTGAGAGGCTGTGATCTGTGACTGTCTGTTGTATCGTGTGTCATGGAGTTACTGGTTTGGTGGCACCAGCTTGTTTACTTTTACAGTTGGCTTAAGGCGTCTGTGGTGATTATTTAGCACAGTTCTGAGAACGCTCTCTCTAGTGAAGTGCTGCATGCGTCAGGCACTGGCTAATCTTAACTAAGCAGCCCTTAACTAAGGGTCATGGGGAATGCTTTGTTGAGGAAATGTGTAGCCAGGAGCATGAGAGTCACTGTTCCTGCTGCTGTAAGTGCAGGAGGAAGAGCAGGAAAGTAATTGCAGCCTTCCTCTCAGAGGAGGAATGTCAGATGGAGCCATTGTCTCACCTGGGCAGAAGGAGGGTTCTAAAGGGACATGGCAAGTCACCAGGACCTGGAGCAAAGATTAGTCATGTGGCATGTTATCATAATCCCCCGGAGCTGTGCTAAACAAGGGCAGCGATACTGCCAGGAGGGGCCACCACAACCCAGGGAGTCAGGGATAAACCCGGCCACCTTGATTGGGCATTCTGGCCAGCTGCTAATTATGGCAGCCATTGCATCTCATTGGCCTTAACAGGCTTAGCTGCTGAAACCAACAGTCTAACCCTTGTTGTGACCCAGCAGGCCATAGACGCTGGGTATGGGAGAGAGAGGTGAGACAGGCCTTTCCATCGGCCGGGGTCAGGGTAGGCTTGATGCCTGTGCTGGGCTTCTTTCTCAGCATTTGTCCAGTATTAGAATCCCCAAGTGACAGGACGTCTGCCTCTATCCTTGGGCACTGCAGTGGTGAACGCCTCCAGGTCTCTTGCCCTGCTGGCTCCAGTTGGTTAGCTTTCACTTTAGTTTTAGGCTGCTTTTAAAATAGCAAAAGTGTGTGTGTGTGAGAGAGAGAAACAATTGTCAGCCTGGTAATCCCGTGCATTGTGGGACTGTCTGGGAAGCAGGGTTCTTGGACCTCCATTTCATGTATATGGTGATCGAAGTGCGGGATACTTAGCTCTTAAAAGCAATGTTTTCTCTAAATCTTGGCGGCGTCAGCCCTGTGTGTATCCATCCCCTTCCCCCCCTCTGCTCTTTGGAGGATCTGCTAGTGACACATGGCTGCAGAGACCTTTTTCACAAAGGAAAGATAGTGGGAGCAGTGGCCGGTTTGTTACTGGCACCATTGTTGCTCTGTTCCTGTTTTTCTCTCCCTGATTAGCAGCACTTAGGACAAGTGCTGGCCTGGGGGGATGTAAAGCCAGTTTTTGTGTCTCATGTCTGAGACTGACACCTCGGGCTTGACTACACTACAAAATTAGGTTGACTTAAGTTAAATCGACCTGCAGCCACCACAGCAATTAAGTCGGCTGTTGATGTCCACGCTGCCCTCCTCCTGTTGGTGTGCGTCCACACTAGAAGCGCCTGCACCGACTGACGTGGGGCACTGTGAGGCACTGACAGCTGGGCAGGGCTCGCAGCTGGAGCTCCCTTGCCCCCAGGGCTGACAGCGGGAGCCCCAAACTAAGTGGGAAAAAATAGAAGCTGTGAAAGTGAGGTCAGTTGCACTGCTGGTAGGCTCCCTGCTGTGAAATTGAGCCATGCTCGGGGCTCAGGGCTAGGGTTGTCAGCCCTGGGGCTGGGGGCAGGTTCCCACTCTGAGCCCTGACAACCAACAGGCGATGTAAGTAACAGTGTCTACATGGACACTGCCCCACCCTAACTACATCGACCTAAGGGTGCAGTCATTAAATTGCTGTAGTCGGTGACTTACACTGGCGGGAGCAATGTTATAGTGAAGACAGTTAAGAGTTAGATCAATGTAAGCTTACGTCCATAGAGTAGTCCAGGCCTTCGACTGCAGCTTTTATTTCATCCCAACTTGGTCATACAGGCCCACTTCATGTGGGTCTCTGAACCAATCTGCAGACCCCTAGGAAGCAGTGAGGGTTGAAGAATGAGAAGGCTAAGTGCCCGTATTCTTGTATTGATACCAGTGGACATTGTAAACAGATGAGAGTGACTTTTGCTGCTGCTGGCTAAAGCTGGAAAGGAAGCACACCATTGCCCATCACCTCAAAGCTGGAGCGTGGCACTTTCTGGCTGGCCATGCAGGAAACACTTCTGTTAACCAGAATAGCTATCATTCCAGGTTAGGGTATCTGGTTTATTGGAAAGGTTCAGCAGCTGTTTGGCACTTCATCTGTTGAAAACATTGAGCCTTATTTTTGTGGAGCAGCCACTGGAATGTCTGTGCCTGGGGCAGCTAGCTGTGCTGCATACTTGCGTGCTGGGTGTTTCTAAGAAGAGGGATTGATTAGGGTTTCCAGGTTACCCCACTTAGAATAATGGGCAGCTTTGGCTTTCGGATGCTGGCTCTACAAGAGCAGGCTATCCGTTTGCGTTGGGATACCCAACCATTGCCCACCGTTGCATACAGTGGCAACTCACCAATAGTCTGAGACTTAGCCGTGTCCACGAATGGGAATCTGACTCCGGCATGGGCAGTAGCATCTGCAAGTTTCCATCTTGATCAATGCAACCTCTCCCGAGCATCTTGGTTTCCCCTCCTTTACAATGGGGAATTGACAGTTGCATTATGAAGGGTTTTGTAGAAAGCTGTGGGGAGACACATCGCTGGCAGTCATTGATCTGCCATTCCTGTACTTGAGGATTTTGATAGTTCCAAATTTCTGCCTAGTGCAGCTGAGTAGTAAAGTAGGAGTCGATAGATACTCAAAGCCAGCCTCGGAAAGCCTTTGGAATTGCATCACTAACGTGTCCCTCAGAAACATAGGCTGTGTCTACGCTGCAGCTGTGTTGTCGGAGCGCTGTACTGTAGATGCTTCCTACTTTGGCGAAAGGGTTTTTTCCATCGCTGTAATTAGTCCACCACTCTCAGATGTGGTAGCAAGGTTGATGGAAGGGTTCATTAACAAATGCCATGTCTACACTGCAGTTTATGCTGGCAAAGCTTATGTTGCTCTGGGGTATGAAACTTATCTCCTCCTGAGCAACATAAGTTTTGCTGGCATAAGTGCTCGTGTGCACAGCGCTACGTTGGCAAGAAAGCTTCTCCCACCAACAGAGCTGCTGCTGCTCGTTGGGGGTGGTTTAATTGTGTTGATGGGAGAACTCTCTCCTGTTGGCTTAGAGCGGCTACATGAGCCATCGTACAGCGCGCAGCTGCATCAGTACCGCAGCGCGACGGCTTGCTAGGGTGGACGTGGCCAAAGTGTCACTTCCACATTGTAAAGCAGGGAAGACCAAGATGCATGGCGAAGGATGCACTGATCAGGATGGAAACTTGCCGGATTAGGTTGGCTTAACATAAGAACGGTCAAACTTGGTCAGACCAAAGGTCCATCTAGCCCAGTATCCTGTCTTCTGACAATGGCTAATGCCAGGTGCCCCAGAGGGAATGAACAGAACAGGGAATTGTCAAGTGATCCATCCTCTGTCTCCCATTAACTATATTGCTCGGGGGTGGGGGTGAGTTTTTCACATCCCTGAGAGATGTAGGTAGGTCAGACGCCATGGATTTCATGCAGTCTTACTGTAAGCAGATAACTGTTAATGCACATCTCTAAAATACTCCTATGTGGAATACCGGTCAGTAAACACATGCACTTTACTTATTAGAGTTAACTTGTTAGCATGATACAAAGCAGTGTGATAGTTTAGAGAGGCACACGCCAATTTACAACAACGGTGCTATGGTACTATGAAGGGTGTCATGTATATTGGTGTGTTCAGTAGCCCCAGCAGATTCCATGCAAGACTTCTTTCCTCGTTTCACACACAGTGGGGCACCTACTACCTGGAGTCATCCTTAGTATGTGTGGAAGCATTGCCTCCCTACCTAGTAGTGTTTGATTCAACTTGACTATAAGCTGTCAACATGGTTTAAGGATCAGCTTCTCCCGGCTTCTCTTGCCTGGTGATGCTGCTGAATTTGTGGCCGGTATTCAGGGATTAAAACCTATGAGGAGGAGTCTGATAGTATCGTGACCACTTCTTTGTTTTACATAAGTTCTTGGCAGTAGGGGATAGATGTTCAGCACTGACATGCAGCTTTCTTTAAGCTCTATTGCCCGACTCCCAACAGTTTGGGAAGATCTGAGAACACAAGTGGCCTTTGTTACAAAGGCATCAGTTTGAGTTGGCAGTCAAGCCCCCAGTGCATATGCTTTTCATTGAGTGCTCGCCGCTCCAGCTTCATACTTCCACTCCCCGTGCCAGCTTTTTTTCTCGGTCTAATGTGAAAATGTTTTCCCCAAGTTTATGTACAAAAACGAGAACTCTTTCATTTAGCATTAAACGGATTCCTGAGCCATTATGGAAGTGTTCTCCCCGTCCCTGCACTGGGTAGACTGATGCTCTTTTCTGTTTGAGAATTGCATGTTATGCCTGATCAGTTATATTTTTTTAGCACTTTATTCACAAGGCTTCCAAAAGCACCATGCATAGGAGGTCAGTGATTGCTCTTTGTAGGCCTACACTGAGGCATGATCAAACCTATTCTTACAACAAGGAATGCGGATTACGATCTGAAAACAATCAGTTGGGGTGGATTCTGCCATGACTCTCAATACTGATTCTTGAAAACCGTTTCTGCTCTTGTGGCTTTGCTGCCTGGTGCCAGCCTGTTTCAATTTGAAAGCGGTTTTCCACAATCATTTTTAAAAAGTGTTCTCAGTCTACGCAGGTTTCTCTCTACTAGCAACATGATTTCTTGAAGCTATTGTCTAGACGGGTCCTTGTAAAACAGTCTGGCCCCTGAAATACATTGTGAATGGTACTTAAGTGCCAAAGCAGCCCAGGCCCTGATTAGAATGGCGTACTCTGGGGGATGAGCCGTGTGCGGTAGAGGCGAATAAAGGGGAGCTGAGAGCTCTGTCTGGACGCTAGGCTTTGCGAATTGCATCAGGAATGTGGCTGTGGAAGGTGTAACTGGGATTCCAGTTCATATAGAGGGTGGCTGCTCATATTGTGGTGGTGACTGAGGAATACCTCTAGCTGCAGAATGAAATGCACTCTACTGTGGTCGGTCGGTCATCGTAGGAAGTTAGGGCAGAGGAGAGAGGCTGAGTTGTCTTACTTTGGAATGCAGGAAGTGAGTTATTGGCATCTCTGGCCTATAAAGGACTGGTGAACTGGAGGGCCGACACTGGGGCATATAGGAGAGTGTGTGGTGTGGGTTGAGAAAGTTGTAGTCCTTGTAGGAGATGTATACAGTGAAGGGAGGTGGGTCTGGTGTAAGTGGGCTTTTTCCTGCCAGCTAGAGAGGGAATGATATTACCATGGCACCTAGGAACCCTTGTCATGGACCAAGATCCCCTTACGCTAGGGGCTGGACAGACTGACCCAAAGGCTGGTCCCTGCCCTGGAGAGCTCAGTCGAAGGGAGGCCTGCGTTGCAGTGGGAGGTGTGACTGCAGCGGCGCACATTAGCAGTGTGCGTATGTATATATCCAGGGTGGGTTTGTACAGCCTGCCCCCAGCTTGCGCTACACCATCTTCTTGGCTAGTGTGGCTATGCCTACCTGAGCGGCAATCACCCGCATAGACAATAGACACAGCTGGCCAATGGGGGCAAACAAGAGACAGTCGGTGAGTCTGGTAGGCAGTGGGCTTGGCACGCTAGTGGCCTGTTAAGTTTTTATAAGCATCCTGGCAGAGGAGTTTTAAGGGGCAGCTTGAAGCCTTTTTAACATGCAGTGTGATACTTTACACACTTCAAGAGACTGAACTATTGAGTGTATTTAAGGGCATGGCTACACTTGAAATTTCGGAGCACTGCCGCGGCAGCGCTTTGAAGTGTGAGTGTGGTCGGAGTGCCAGCGCTGCGAGAGAGCTCTCCCAGCGCTGCACATAAACCACATCCTCTACGGTGCAGCTTGCAGCGCTGGGAGCCGCACTCCCAGCGCTGCGGCACTGATTACACTAACGCTTTACAGCGCTGTATCTTGCAGCATTCAGGAAGGTGTTTTTTCACACCCCTAGGCGTGAAAGTTGCAGCGCTGTAAAGTGCCAGTGTAGCCAAGGCCTAAATCTCTCTTTATCTTCACTCCAATTCCAGGTACTAAAGGCTGACTGCATTTAACTTGGTTGTTCTAAATCTGTGGAACAGGAATGGCTCCCAAGGATTTTGCACAGAGACTTCAATGCAAAACCAATAGACTGCTGCTTTCAAGACACCTTGATAGCTAGCAAATTGAATAACCATTGGACAGTTCTGCTCCCTTTGTCATCGCTGCATCAAGTAGTTAGTTGCCCTGGAATCGATGTTCCTAGGTCCGAGTGCGAAGGTGTACAGGTCTGTCGCATCTTACGCGCATTTAACATGCGCAATTTCAGCTTTACGCGGTTGGCAAAAACAAAAAAAAGGAGAAAAATAACAATTTAAATACTGTTTCTGTAGTGCGGGTGATTCCGCCTGCCATTCAACTCAAGGTAATTTTGACTATACGCGGTTTTCACTTTACGCGCTAACCGCGCAACGGAACCCCCGCGTAAGATGAGACAGACCTGTATCCTGAAATTGGCTACAGTACAAATCCTATTGAGCCTGGAGCTCAAAATAATTAATTGCACAGGCGGCTGTAATGGTGCTGGCAAATCAGATCCATTTTTCTCTGCCCAAAGGGGAAAATGAGCCATGAATCCAGTTCCACTAAGGATATGTCTGCACAGCAAATGAAATGTGATTGTAGTTCGGGTAAGCCTGCCTGCACCAACTGTGATCTGTCCACCCCTGGTAACAGTAGCAGTGAAGACGTGACAGCAAGAACTGCAGCATGGGGCAGCTGCCCAAGTACAATCAGGACTTGTGCTAGCCCATTGGGGGCCCTAAGTAGGAATATTTTGGGGCTCTCCCCACAACCCATACTAATAATTAATGGGGGGGCCCTCGAGCTGCTCAGGGCCCTAACAGTTGCTTAGTCTGCTTATGCCTATCTCCGGCTCTGGGAACAATCCTGCTGGGGGGCCTGGTTATGTATTCTAGTTAACCCCCCTGGTTAATCACACCTTCATTTACTGGTCGATCTAGCCAGAAGAGAAACCCAACCCCCCTAAGCTTCATCAGCTGGGAATCTACTTGTCATCCGCTAAGGACTGACTCTGTCTTCAAAGGTGGGTATAGACCAGTTAGCTACTGTATCCAATCTTTCCCTTAGTAATTTGCAGTGTTAATCATTGCTGTTGAAAGCAGAGTTGTTGTAAAGCTAATGTGTAAGCCACATACCCTATTATTTAAGATCCATCAGCAAACAGTCTTCTTGTTACGGGTTGTTAGTCTCTTAAGAGTACAAAGAAATGCTTTGACTTCAAAACAAGCAGCTGTGGTAAGAGATGTCACAGTTACAAGCCAATTGGGATCTGATTGGCCAGTGTCTTTGTTGCTTTCTACACTGTGTTTGTTGTACCTTCTTTGTGCTTCATGGCTCTCTCTGGGTGTCTCTTCTCTAGGGAAAAAGGGCATGTTCTTAACTTATGTGAAAACTACAAATTGCCCTGTCTTCACGAGGGTGTTACCATGTGCCACTAACACAAGTTAAGGACCTATCCATGAGTGTGGTTCACAATGAGGGACATGAGGTGCATGGTGTTAGAATTAAGCTAGAAAATAGCTTTACAATTTCAGGTTTACAATTTAGGTTGCTTTAAGGGAGTGTTTTTTGTTGCTGAATTATATACGTTTACTGAGAGCGGAGAAGAGTGAGGACCGTTAAGGCACCCGTATTGATTTTCTGAGTTTCTTGCCTTCAGAACTCATGAAACATTCATGCGAGCAGGATGGAGTTAGCACTGCAGAGGACGGGTCATTCAAATGCTTATTAAACTGCTGACTGCAGTGGAAAGGGGCCAGCTACTAAATATGAAAAATGTTTCCCCCAGCAGTTAAGAGTTGTGCTAATCAGCCTAGGCCAAAGAAAATAGACATTTCTAATCAGTTACTGTTTCTTCATTCACATTCCTGCTTTTCCTGTGACTTTTGAAACGGAGTCCTGACGAAACAGGCTAGTTACCCGGCGGAGGTGCAGTGTTTAAAGTATTCTGCATGCTTCCAAGTCCTTGAAAGGTATTGATGATGAGAGAGAAGGGGGTTGGGAGTGCTGAAAGGAGTCTTCATGGGTGTGCCTATGCTTAAGTTCCCAGAAACTTTCTGCCAGGCTCTGCGCTTCATCCTATGGGCCAAGGACAGCACGCAAGCCCCAGTCCGGAATGGAGGACTGAATAGCTGTCTCTGGGATATACAATAGCACAGCTTAGCAAGCTGCTTAGTCTGAGCGTTTCTTCTAAACTGGCTCAGGAAGGGTACTGACATGGTGATGCTGGAGACATCACAGGCAGTTCATTCCACTTGCTCTGATGCTGAGCGGTTGGACCCACCATCTCCCAAAATGCGGGGAGGCCTGGCACTCTTGGCTTGGCTCCAAAGGAAAAAGAAATCATCCTCCCTTGGTTCAGAGCTTAGATCCAGAGAGCTTGGCATAAGAGTTTATGGTTCTGACCTCTAATGTGATCTCCCTACTGTTTGTCCTCCTGATATTGGCCTCGATGCACTGGGGCCTGTGTTTGCATGCTAGTCCTAGTGTCTACTCCTCTCGCAGCAGGTCGGGGAAGCACTTTGTTATGGGACTCCTGGCCCGGGAGCTGTGTGGATCTGACACCGGACCGTTGGGCTTTGAGGGGCCTCTGCACAGCATCTGGAACAAGAGGGTTTCAACATATACTGACTGTTGGACCTTCGTTAGCTCCCATAAGAGCTTCTTAGTACTCTTGAGCTCCATGGGGGGAATTATATGCCAGGCTCTCCAGGATGTGGCCTTTCTCGCATTGGTTCTTGTGCCACGTGTGGGGATCCTGGGTAGAACAGAGAGAGATCTCCAGCACCAGAAGAAGCTAGCTAGAAGAGCCAGCTAGTTACCTGGCACTCCCTGCAAGCTGCACATGGGGCCTCACTCTGCTGTAAGATTCATGACCAGAGACACATGGCTTCTTCGTTTGCGGGGTCTCAACAAAAGCACAAACTAATACTGCGAAGATCTCCTCAGTACAGAACCAGAGGCCCTTCCACACATGTGAGGAGATGATGTGCGGTCACTGGGATAGACAGAAGCTCCCACAGCTCAGGAGCTTTCCTTTCTCCTCAGGATTCGGGTGCTGAGTCACATCTCTGGCTGCCTCACCCTGCCTTAGGATGAAGTACTGTCTTGACCCCAGCTGCCACAGGCTGAGAGAGAATAACGGTAAAAAGGCATTGGGTCATCTCTGGCCATTTGGGCTCCAGTCCTTAGATACGACTTGTGGAGAGCACAGGACCAGCCTTCAGTTTCCCCTTTCAGCGACCCCTCACCTTGTGGACTGCCTGGCCAGTTCCATGCTCATCCAAAGAGTTGTGGGAGCGGTGCTGTGTGTAAAGGGCGGACTCTGGGGAATCTAGTGAGATGAAAAACCGAGTGGAGACAACAATGCAGTTGAATCTAGGCACTGGTCTACACTACGAATTTAGGTCGAATTTAGCAGCCTTAGATTGATTTAACCCACACAACGAAGCCATTTTTGTTGACTTAAAGGGCTCTTAAAATTGATTTCTGTACTCCTCCCTTACGAGGGGATTAGCGCTGAAATCGTCCCTGCCAGGAGCAGCGCCAGGGTTTTTGGCGCCCTAGGCGCAGGGCTGGCTCGCCAGCCCCGCGGCTGCGGATGCTCCACCGGAGCCACAGGACCAGCAGACGCTCTGCAGGCACGCCTACAGATGGTCCACTGGAGCACTCTACCTCCTTCCCAAATCCTGGCTCCCTAGGTGACTGCCTAGGTCACCTAACTGGAAGCGCCGGCCCTGGTCCCTGCTGGGTCGAATTTGGGGTAGTGTGGATGCAATTTGACGGTATTGGGCTCTGGGAGCTATCCCAGAATGTTCCATTGTAACCACTCTGGACAGCACTCTCAACTCAGATGCACAGGCCAGGTAGACAGGAAAAACCCCGTGAACTTTTGAATTTCATTTCCTGTTTGGCCAGTGTAGTGAGCTGATCAGCACAGGTGACCATGGAGTCCCACAATTGCAAAAGAGCTCCAGCATGGACCGAACGGGAGGTACTGCATCTGATTGCTGTATGGGGAGACGAATCCATCCTATCCAAACTCCGTTCAAAAAGACGAAATGCCAGAATATTTGAAAAAATCTCCAAGGGCGTGAAGGACAGAGGTTATAACAGGGACCCGCACAGTGCCGCATGAAGCCTACCAAAGAACCAGACAGGCCAACGGCCGCTCCGGGTCAGAGCCCGAGACGTGCCACTTCTGTGATGAGCTGCATGCCATTCTAAGGGGTGCCCCTATAACTACCCCACTCTATGCTTCCCTCCTCCCCTACCCCTCCCGGGCTTCCTTGGCAGTTATCTCCCCATGTGACGAATTAATAAAGAATGCATGAATTGGAAACAACAATGACTTTATTGCCTTTGCAAGCAGAGATCGAAATGGTGAGGGGAGGGCAGTTGGCTTACAGGAAAGTAGAGTGAACCAAGGGAGTGGGTTTTCATCAAGGAGAAACAAACAGAACTTTCACACCGCAGCCTGGCCGGTCATGAAACTGGTTTTCAAAGCTTCTCTGATGCACAACGTGCCCTGCTGTGCTCTTCTAACTGCCCTGGTGTCTGGCTGTGCGTAATCAGTGGCCAGGCGATTTGTCTCAGCCTCCCTCCCTGCCATAAACCTATCCCCCTTACTCTCTCAGATATTGTGGAGCACGCAGCCAGCAGTAATAACGATGGGAATATTGGCTTCGCTGAGGTCTAACCGAGACAGTAAACTGTGCTGGTGAGCTTTTAAATGTCCAAGGGCACATTCTACCACCATTCTGCACTTGCTCAGCCTATAGTTGAACTGCTCCTTACTACTGTCTAGGCTTCATGAGCCATGAGAGCAAGGGGTAGGCTGGGGTAGGTGCGACCGCGCAGTGCTACCGACTGGGAGAGCAGCCTGAGGCCGAAGCCTCCAGCTGGCATGGAGATTCAGTCCTGCCTGGAATATCATTAGATGAAACTTAAAGAAGAGGATGACCTGGAGTCATTCCTATTCTTGTCCAGGCGCCCCCGACCCACCTCACCGAGGCCAGCCAGGAGCACTTATGTCTGCCCAGATGCCCTTGACCAAGCTAACTGAGGTTGGCCAGGAGCACCATGGGACGACGATGATGGCTAGCAGTTGTATTGTACTGTCTGCCGTCTGCAAGGCAAGGCAGGGGGATGCTGCTGTGTAGCACTGCAGTATCACATCTGCTAGCAGCGCCCAGGAGACATATGGTGACAGTGAGCTGAGCGGGCTCCATGCTTGCCGTGGTATGTCATCTGACAACATGTACCCAGAACCACCCATGACAATGGTTTTGTCCCATCAGGCATTGGGAGCTCAACCCAGAATTCCAATGGGCAGTGGAGACTGCGTGAACTGTGGGATAGCTACCACAGTGCAACGCGGCGAAAGTTGACTCTAGCCTTGGTACTGTGGACCCATACCGCCGACTTAATGCGCTTAGTGGGGACACACAAACGGCTGTATCAAATTGATTTCTAAAAAAAATCAACTTCTGTTAAATCGACCTAATTTTGTAGTGTAGACATACCCTTGATGGACGTGAATGTGAATCCACGTGAATCCATGTGAATGTATTAGGTGAGTTACACTCTCCGCTGTCCAGCTAAGAAAAGGAAGCTGGGTGCACAAGGTCAAAAAGAGGCAGTAAAATCTACCAAAATGATAAGAGGAGACTTCAGCTGTCCACCTAGAAGCTGTCCCATTGAGCTGTCCAACCAAGATATAGCTGGTTTCAATTGCTCACTGCTTTTCAGCTTCTTAGAATAGCTATTTCTAGGACACCTAGGAGGAGAGATTTCAATTTAGCTCCTGTGTGTCGTCTAAGACAAATGCAATAAGTGACAGTAGCTGAGCCAGTAAGTAACAATGACCACAAGAGTCAACATCCCAGGGGCAGGTGCCTACTGAAGAGTGACACTTGAGAAAGGGAGATTTCAGAAAATGAAGAGCCTCCTGAAAAAGGCCCTGAGTTAAAAGTAAAAGCAGAATCCTTTATTATGTGGCTTGAATGCTACTTGAAAAAACAGGAATTGTCTCACAAGACCTGCGTCCGACTGAGCTAAAGGGAAATAGGAAGGCAGGGAGTAAGCCAGCGTGGTTCCGTGGCAGGCTCCAGGGGAGATATTTAACCCAAACAGAAATCACTCAGAACTTGGAAATCTGACTCAGTGAAGCCAATAAACAGATGCATAAATAAACATGTATTTTTGCTGAGAAGCTCATGGATTTCTTTGCCTCACTCTTCAATGCTGAAAACGTTGGAGAGATTCTTTCGCCAGAACCTCTCCTTCCTGGTAACACAGATGAGGTGCTGTGAGGGACTGAGGTGACAGAAGAGGAGGTGCTGGAGCAAATTGATCATTTTAAAGTGCAGTAAGTCACCTGTCCTCCCTAATCCATCCCTGAGCTTTGAAGGAGCTCAAGTGTGAAATAGCTGAGCCGACACCAAAAGTGGGCAGTCTTATTAAAAACAGCCACTATTCCAGAGGCCTAAAGGGCACCTATATTTAGAAATGGCTCTAGGGGTGCTCTGGGGAATTAGACCTGTATGTATCTGCTTGATTGATTGAAATGATAATTAAAAACAGAACAACAGAATACCTGGAAGATCATGATATGATAGGGTCTAACCAATTCTGTAAGAATAGGGCCTCACTAATCTTAGGAGTTCTTTGAATGTGTCAGTACAGTACTGGATAGAGCAGAATAGGTTGTCATAGTTTATTTAGATTTCCTACAGGCCTTGATAAGTTCCCACACAAGAGGCTACTAAAGAAGCTAAGCAGTTAAGGGAAGAGGCAAAGAATTTTCCAGGATCAATAGCTGGGTAAGAGACAGGAACCAATGAGTAGGATTAAATGGTCAGCTTTCATCATGGCAAAAAGTTGACACTTGTGACCTAAGGAGCCACACTAATTCCTCTGTTACTTATCAGTCTGATAAAGGGGAGTGAGAGAGAGAGAGAGCAAAATTTGCAGAGGACACGTAGTATGTTACTCAGGACCAGAGAACTGTGAGGAACTTCAGAGAGAACTAACTAACCTGGATAAATGGGCAGCACAGTGGTAAATGAAATACAGTGTCAACAAATATGAAGTAATGGATACAAGAGGGAAAAGGAAAACTCCTCGTGAACCTTTCAGGATTTTAAATTCCCTGCATCAACTCACAAAAGGGGGGGGCTGGGTGTCACTGGAGACAGCTCAGTGGAGACCCTTGTTCAGTGCCCAGCTGAGATCAAAGAGCAAACATACAGGTGCGTAAGGAATGTGATCATAGGTGCCAACTTCCTCGCTTTCCCCTGGGTGCTCGACCCTGGCCCCACCCCCACTCCACCTCTTCCATCCAGTCCTGCCCCACCCCCATTTCAACCCTTCCCCAAAGTCTCCGCCCCCTCCCTGCCCCATTCCAATCCCTTCCCCAAATCCCTGCCCTGGCCCCGCCTTTTCCCCTCCTCCTCCCCTGAGCGCGCCAAGTTCCCGCTTTTCCCCCTCCCTCCCAACATGCTGCCAAACAGCTGTTGGGGGAAGTGTTGGGAGGTAGGTGGAGAACCGGGGATACAGCGCTCCCACAGAATCAGCGCTTATGAATGTGATAGTATTATCATATTCTTTGTACTATTAACTTTTATATAAATCAGCTGTGAGGCCTCTCCTGGACATAGTGCAGTACTGACCACCCCATCTCCAAATGGTTATTGCAGAACTAGAGGGGTTCAGAGAAAAGTGACAAGAATGATCAGAGGTCTGGAAAGCTCTTCTGTAAAGGCAGATTGAAGAGGTGAACAAGGCGGGGGGGAACATGCTAAAACTGTATGAAATTACACACAGACTCCATTGCAAGAACATTATTAGATTGCAAAGTCAAGCACTCAAAAATAAGTAACTGCTGGAATTAGGGTTGCCTGGACAGCCTCATTCCCTTTGTCCATATGCATTATGATACAGTCTCTAATTACGCAATGAATCAAGTACAGGTTTTCACAGGCCTGTGCCTCTTTGCGTGCACGGAGTGGATGGTGCCAGTCAATATTTTGTTCCGTTCTTATTGTTCAGTTTGTGATCCTGGCCTTATTTCCTGCTACTTTTTAGCCTCTGCTCTGAAGACAGAGTTATTAATTCCCTTGGGGCTTTTCCCTGGTGCTCATCGCTCCTACACTGAGCACGTCACAAACATGATGTAGGAAGAGGGGGCATTATCCTCGTTTTACAGATGGGGACCTGAGGTACAGAGCAAAAAAGGCTGTGAGAGAAGGGGAGCTGGCACTCATGTTCACGTCAGGGCGGGTTGGGCCAACACATTCACAGGCGGGAACAGAGCTAACCCTGAGCTGGACTGGTCTTCCTGCTCCCTTCCCTTCTCAGGACTGGGTAGGTGGACGGGTAAATAAGCAAAAGGGGGGAGGGGCAGGGAAGAGAGGAAAAAGCAGGCATATGGAGAACAAAGCAGCCTTTGGCCTGCTGCTCGCTTGGTGCTGAGACCATGGTGGGTCATTAAAAGAACCTGTGGGGAGGGAGCGGAAGAGGAAGTAGAGAGACAGGGCCCATGGGGTTGGTTGGAGCCAGGATCTGGAGGACAGGGGCGTGGAGTGGGACCCAGAAAAAAGCTGGGAAACCAGTGGAGATTCGGAGGGGTGGGAAAGGGTTGTGTTTGTGCTGCTGAGTGTACCTGAGAAGGTGGCAGCACAAGTCTGGAAAGCTGGAACCTGGGGAGGCCCCTGAAGGAAGCTGTAATGTTACTTAAACATGTAGGGTCATGAGGAAGTCCCAGCTGGGGTACTGTGAGCCTCAGGCCCCCGGGTGTGAGTATTCCTTCACCAGAGCTATCTGTGAGCGGCTCTGGAGACTGATCACACCCCTGCAGTGTTCAGTTCACCCACCAACAAACTGTTCTGTCTGTGCACCCACTCCTCGTCCCCTATGAAATATCAGCAAAGTCCCCTTGTGGCCCCGGTTGTGCTGATCCTGTCTAGGCACTTTTAACCAAATGTGTATCTGGACCAATCTGGTTGCTTTAATCAGAAGCTTCAGAAGTTGTTCCAGGAATCCTTGAATCTAAACCAAGAGCTTGGCAATATGCCTACAGAAAATTACAGGGAGGTCTACAAAGTGTCTGTGCTATGGGAAAGGACAGAGTTATTTCCAGCTGCCGAGTGTTGTCCAAATGCATAACAAATCTCAATACTACTCCTGCTTGTAAATTACTTACTGAAATAGAAATGATTAATTCTCCAGCCCTCCTGGTGATCAAATGAGCTGATGCTGTAATGGGGGAAGCACTTGTTTTTCAGGAATGCTTAATTTAATGTGAATTTCTATCACTGAGCATCAGTTCTGCTTGGTTCTCCTGTTAATTGGTTACTGGGCTCTATCAGACTACTGGAGCAGACGTTCTGCCCACCTATTGATTTGTAAAAGCACTTCAGAAAGTGCCCTGTTTGCATATCCCTACTGCTAATGGCTTTTATCCATTTTTAGAGTGGCGGAAATGCAGTAATGTTTAGCAGTAGAGCATCCTTTTATTAAATAATGTATGAGCACAGGAAATACTAGCTTCTCTGGCTGTTCACTGATTTTGTGGCTTTTAATATAGTTTTTTAAATTTGTATACTGAACAAACACGAATTTGAAGTTGCATGTCCCAACTTTCCCCTGTCCCTATAAGCAATCGATTGATAGTAAAGGTAAGTTTTGAAAGTAGAGGACATTGGCTCTCTGTCCTGGCATCTCCAGGCCCGCAGAGAGAGCTTGCTCTGTTTGAGTGGAAAGGTGGCACGCAGCTGTCTGACAAGTGGCGCAAAGGTAGCCTTGCTGCTTGAGAGTTCAGTCAGCAGCTTGGGCTGGGTTTGAGCTGAGTTACTCAGTGATGCTTTTCTGGGCCGTGGGTTTGGGAATAGGCTATCGCTCCCCTGGAGACTGATTTACACTAACTACAGATTGTCTAAACCTGCGGATGTCCTTGGTATTAAATTAACGGATTATTGTAACACTCCTTCAGTAACCGCCAGATAATAATATACTAGCACAGCATTTTACGGAGCTGAAACCCTCTGAAATGCCTTTGGTCTCCCCTTCCTCAGAGGCATGGAGAATAGGTGGGCCCCTGTGCTAAAAGCTAGAAATGTGGGCTCTTCCGGACCAGCAACGAGTGACTTTCCAAAGTGCAGGACAGCTGCCCCTGCTTTCTTTGATCTGCCTGGGGGTGCTGGGAGTGGCCCAGAGAATTCCGGTCAGGTGAGCCATACTCCTGTACCCAATCAATTGACCAAAATTATAATTAAAAACAAATTTAAAACCTGGAAGTTCATGATATGATAGGAACAAACTAGCACAGCTTTTGCAACGCAAACCGTGTCTGACTCAATTGCTGGAATCTTTGACTGTCTCGAGAAGAGAGTGGGTAAAGGAGAACTGCCTGACCATTTATTTAGGCTTTCAAAACTGCTGTGACAGAGTTCCTCGCAAGAGGCTAACCCCAAAATTGTACTACGGTGTTTTCTTAATCAATTTAATCAGATACAATAGCTGTATGTCGAGCAGACCTGAAGAAACTAGGTAGTCCAGGGCCAAAGAACAAAGCATTGTCATAGATCAGAAACTGGCTAAGGCAAATCAAAAGAGTTGGAGTCAAGGCTCTGTTTTCATTGTGATAGGATATCACATCTGGAGAAGTGGGTTTTAGCCCACGAAAGCTTATGCCCAAATAAATGTGTTAGTCTCTAAGGTGCCACAAGTACTCCTCATTTTTTTTATCACAGGGAGAGGCACTCTCGGTTAGGGAGGTCCCTGCTCATTTAATGCATTAAGTCATAGCTAGTGCCTTACGCTCCACCTGGAGACCAGTAGACCAGTAGCCAGTGTAGATCCCAAAGCATGGAGACGTGTGATGGCGTCTGTGCCAGCTTCGCTCTCCAGATGCCGATGGTGAAAAGCTGTCTGAGTTGGTGCTGTATTATGACCATCCAGCTGCGGCTGGATTCTGGAGTCCTCCAATTGTGAACTTTGGTGATCAAAAGGATTGCCTCCAGCAGTTTTCCTCCTTTCTCCATCCTCACCCCAGTTAATTTTCAGCCAGCTCACTCTTATCTGTGCCCCAGTCTCAAGTAGGCGCTTGCTAAGACCCCCTGGTGAATCAGAGGAGACAGACATACATTGACTGGGTGTCAGCATAGTGAAAACCTCACGCCTCTTACTGCCCCCATATGTGGAATATGAGGGGGACCGAGCAGCTCCCTGCAGCACTCCACGCTGGAGAGCTCTGAAGGAAAAGGGACAGTTCCCCACAATTACTTGTTATGATCTTTCCAAGGCAAAAAGAGCAGTCACTGAAACACAGCCCTGTCCACCCCTGCCGAGCTCTGAAGCACATTGGAGACTCCTGTGATCAGTTGTCTCAAAAGCAGCTGATAGAGATGATAACTTCATGGACACCCGGTCTGCATCCATTGTATTCATGATCAGGAAAAGCCAGTGAACAGTGTGGGGGAAAACTTGCAGTTATGTCTAGGGTCGTTTAGACCAGGGAAGATGTGAGGAGCATCAGTAGACCTTACTAATTTAGGAGAATGGGCAGCATAATGGTGGGTGAAATTCAGTATTGACAAATGCAAAGCAATACAGATTAGAAATTTGTACATTAGTTGCTACCACTCAAGAGATGGATCTAGGTGTTGTTGTGGATAGTTCTCTGAAAACATCCGTTCAATGTGCAATGGCAGTCAAAAAAGCAAACAGCATGTTGGGAATCATTAAGAAAGGGACAGATGATAAGACATACTGCCTCTTGGTGGCCCTCTGGTCTTTCCCAGTCTGGCAGTTCCTATATGCCCTGTGCTACTCTTTCATAGAGTGTCCAGCAGAGGGGACGCCATGTTCGTGCAGCACAGTGGGGCCCCAAATCTGCCTGTGGCTTTTGGACACTACCCCAATAGAAATGCTTAATAATGATAAACACACATTGCCTTGACCTTATCTGTTTGACCCTTAGCCAGTCCCTGAGCACTGCAAGGGACTGCTCTCGGGCTGGACAGCCGGAACCCACGTCTCTTCACCAGCCCTCCCTCGCAGCTACTCCCCTCACACAAGAGGGGACCTGGTAGAACCCTGCCTGACAGCATGCAGACGCCCTTTAGGAAATCAGCAAGGTACCAGTGGAGAAACTCGTAGGCAGCCCCACATTTACAGAGACCTATCGAAGCTCATTTCACATGTGTGTCCAGACTGGAACTCAAGCCTTTCGGTGAATGGACAGCTATTGATCCTCTCCATCACGTACTCGGATGTGGACGTGAGGATAGGTTGGGCAAGAGAATTCCCGCAATCGGGCATCTTTCTTGAACATGGGTGCCCAGAACTGTACACAGTGTTCCAGAGGAGGTCTCACCAGTGCCTTGTTTGGGAGCCTTCCAATATCCTGCTCTGTTCGCGCTGCCAGCACACTCTGGTGAGGCGGGCTTCCCCCTCTAGAGTTCGAAGAAAGCCGATCAGTAGTGTTGCTCGGGTGCTTCTGTTTGAATATTGTACTCGATGAGCTGCATCCTGTCAGTCAGAATTGGACATTTCTGCCTCTCCCCTCTCTTCATCAAGTGAAAGCGTGGGCCCACGTTCCTCAGGGCATTGGGGCAGGTGGCACTGACCGATGGGATCAGGGTCTTCACGGATTTGTTGCAGAAAGGTTCTCTTTGGTCTCCTGTGCTGTAGGGACTGAGGCCCAGATCCTCAGAGGTATTTAGATGCCTGCTTTCCATGAGGCACTTAGATATCTTCGAGGGTCTGAGTCGTAGCCGAGGCGAGGGAAAGAAACTCTGTGGGGTGGGGGAACCGTGAAAAGTAGTGTGAATTTCGCAAGAGGCGGGTGGCACATTTGGCTGCTTCTCTTCCCTCTGTGTCCCAAGCACTTCCCAGGTTCAACTCTAACAGAGTTTCTAGCCTCCAGCCTAGCATCCCATGCTGGAACTGCTACCAGCATCTAGTGCAGGGGTAGGCAACTTTTCGTCACGCGAGCTGATTTTCAGTGGCACTCACACTGCCCAGGTCCTGGCCACCAGTCCGGGGGGCTCTGCATTTTAATTTGATTGTAAATGAAGCTTCTTAAACATTTTAAAAGCCTTATTTACTTAACATACAACAATAGTTTAGTTATATATTATAGACTTATAAAAAGAGACCTTCTAAAAACGTTAAAATGTATTACTGGCAGGCAAAACCTTAAATGAGAGTGAATAAATGAAGACTCAGCACAGCACTTCCGAAAGGTTACCAACCCCTGGTCTACAGTCAAGACCTCCAGGATAGGCAAGGCCGGAGTACAGTATAAAAAACCAGCAGAAACCCTCCCTCCCCCAACCATTCAGGCTCTCTCTAGCTATCATAAAGTAGCTGAAAAGGGCAATTCCCTACCCCATTCTGCACCTCACCTTTAAAATAACCCAGCTCTTCCTGGTAGAGCCATCAAGGAAATTCAGAATTTCAACATGCCTATTAGCTGTGGCACTTGTCAAACATGGAAGGTGGGGAGTGGAGAATGCCAGGACAATGCTAACTCTTCCATGGTTGGGGTGGTAAATGTAACCTTTGTTTTCAATTCCCCACCTCGCAAACGCAGATTTGAAATGAATATTTTATTTACAGCTCCTCCCCACCCCCCAAAGTCATGGGTACGTATTTACAACTTTAACTCTCATGCAACAACATGTCTGGAAATGTACTGCTAGGGTCAGACAGACTTAACGTGAAGCCAGAAGGACCCATCTGGCTGCGCCTCAGTGACAGTTACAGAGCCTTGGAGAAAAGCCTCTTCCACTTTCAGAGATTCCAAAAGGAGACTTCTGGATCTCGGTGACAGCTGCAGGGATTTGCCACTGAATTCCTGCACACAGCTGCGCTATTGAACCTTGGCTGGGAGCAACTGCCTCTTCTCTGCTTACCAAACTCAAAATCCCGGGGAGGTCAGCTCCCAGATTAACTATCTGGCTGCTTTTAGCCACTGCAGGTGCTTCGAAAACTCCGGGCTAGGGGAGGCGATTCAGACCACCTTGTTGCTGCTCTGACTAGTGGGGAGGCTGCTTTGCAGAGCCATGCTCGCTAAACTGAGACCAACTGCCTGTGTGCACAGTGTGCTGGTGAACAGCCTACGCTCAGCTCCAGGCTAGGGTGCCTGCAAGTCTCCTGAGTATTTACCAGGCCCTATTTCCTGTCCCTGGTTATTTTGTAGGATACACACCGTAGCACTCACCACAGAAAGTCTATGTCCCACATTTAAGCAAGAAGCACCATCCACAACAGACGCTAGAGCAGGGGTCGGCAGCCTTTCAGCAGTGGTGTGTCAAGTCTTCATTTATTCACTCTCATTTAAGGTTTTGCGTGCCAGTCATACATTTTAACGTTTTTAGAAGGTCTCTTTTTATAAGTCTATAATATATAACTAAACTATTGTAGTATGTAAAGTAAACAAGGGTTTTAAAATGTTGAAGAAGCTTCATTTACAATTAAATTAAAATGCAGAGCCCCCCAGACCGGTGGCCAGGACCTGGGCAGTGTGAGTTCCACTGAAAATCAGCTCGCGTGCTGCAGGTTGCCTACCCCTGTTCTAGAGTGTATTCTGCTCCATGGGGGGAGGGCTGTTATTAGGACAGCTCCCATGGAAATAGATTGAGGGTGACAGTGATTAGTAACGACAGCTGCTTAACCATGGGAGAAAGCTGTGTGAGATACTGTATCTGGGAAATAGTATGTGATCATGTAACAAAAGACTTGCGTGGTGATAATGTACAACACACCCAGGCAGCGAGAGTCAAATGGGCAGTCCCTAAGGTAGCATGGCCTGTCCGAGTGTGAGTGCTGCAGCCTTCAGGTTGTGTTACACGGGAGTGCCAGCTCTACTGGAGTTAAGGTTGGGTGGACAGAGCTAGCATTTCACCTTGATAATAGTGCAGAAAGCTGCAGTTCCACTGGGAGGTGGGTGAGTGTCACCCCCATGGGTCATGCTGGGGGCTGAGTACGGGCATGGGAATTGCTGGCTGCCCAGTCACCCACTCAGCCTGTTAGCCCAGCCTGCTTCTGAGTGCACCGAGTTAAAAGCTGGAGAAGGACAGCAGATCGGTGAAGGACATTCTTCTCCAGAAGACTAGTAGCTGCTCCCTTCTCCCTTCATAACCCCATTGGCCCCTTTCCTTGTCAGCTCTTTGTGCAGTTGACTTATCTGTGAAGCGTGGAGCTTGGTGTGGTTCCAGACCTGGACCCTAGTATTGGACCCAAGCAGCAGGGGGCTGCAAATGGACCCAGAGCGAGACTTGAAATGGGCCAGGTAGCAGCCTCATCTCTTCCTGCCTCCTCCTCTCAGGGAGATGCAGCTGTGTGTTTATTTGTTGTGCATGTGGTTGAACCTTCCTTGCCTAATGCCCATTATAAGACTCCTGGAAGTTACTGACCTGACAAGAACACAGAGGAAACAGCCCCTTTTAATCAGTGCAAAGCTTTTTCCACGACACACGATAGTCTCAAATTAGGTTACGCTTGGCCTAGTTTCAAATGTGCCTGAGTCCAGCACCACACTGTATTCCCTGGAAGACAGAGCTGATGTAGCTCAGTGGGGCTGCTGCTCAGTTTGAGGAGGGTGCTGTGCTCAGATTCGCTCTTCATGTGCTTTTAGACTAGAGCTCTGGACCAATGTACTTTCCAGCACAGACAGATTTGCTAGTTATCACATTAAGAGTGGCTAAGGGTCCTGGCAGCAGATAGCTCTGACCATGCTTGCACTCTGTGCATGCTTTTGGTACATCCGCTCCTCTGCTGGCAGATGGAACAGTTGGATTGATTCGCATGCATTGTATTCATGCTTCCTGTCCCCTTCTCTTCCCCTTTTGTCTTTACAGCCCTGTAGCAGAAGTTTCCATGCTCCAGCTGGCCACAGTTCTCACTTGCTGGAGGTAACCCTGGGCTGTTTTATTGGCTTGGTTCTGATTTTCCCATTGTGTCCCAGTGAGGCAGTTCCTCATGAACAGGAGAATGTTAAACAATTGGCCAGAGCGGTGCAGTTGTGAAATTGTTTGTGTGTCACTGTCGTCCTGTTCTGGGGTGTTCACACCGTGCAGCGTCCGAACTGACTTTGAATAACCGAAAGCATTTTCAGCGCTCATCCTTGTGTGAACTAAAGGGAGAAGACTTAATCAGCACATTCTGGCTTGTTGTACAAGATATTGACCTTGATTCACTTGGGTACAAACCCTGCTTTCTCTGCAGATAATGTGACAAAGTTCCTCCTCTGCTTTGGTGGGTCCTGTGCTTATTGACGGATTTGCTCACCTCACAGATTTATCCTATGGGTCGGGAAACAGCCCAGAGACCTTCCCCTCTGGTAGAAGCTACAGTCCAGGTCAATTCCTCCTGTGTTTGATCAGGAGTTGGGAGGTTTGGGGGGAAGCCGGGCCTGCCCTCTACTCTGGGTTCCAGCCCAGGGCCCTGTGGACTGCAGCTGTCTAGAGTGCCTCCTGGTACAGTTGCGCGACAGCTACAACTCCCTGGGCTACTTCCCCATGGCCTCCTCCCAACACCTTCTTTATCCTCACCACAGGACCTTCCTCCTGATGTCTGATAACGCTTGTACTTCTCAGTCCTCCAGCACTATGCCTACTCACTCTCAGCTTCTTGCACACCTCTTGCTCCCAGCTCCTCGCGTGCATTTCCTCCCCTCTGTCTCCCTGGCTTCCTCTCTCCTGACTGGAGTGAGCCCTTCTATAGCATCAGAGGGGTCTTAGAGTCAGGTGCTTAGAGTCAGGTTCGTTGGAGTCAGGTGTTCTCATTAGCCTGGAGTAGCCCCTGCTCTGTCACTCAGGGAACAGAAAACTGTTTATCCAGTGGCCAGTATATCTCCCTTCTACTACTCTGCTGTTCCCAGCTGTCCTGGGTCTATCACAGCAAGTCATGTAGTTTTATCCTGTAGGCTCTGTGCTTTCTCAGCAGACTCGCAGTGCTCCACAGGGAGGATCGGGCCAGTAGACTGCCTCCCCGACAGAAGGTACACACCTGTCCCCTCGGGCTGTGGGAGCCACCTGCGGAGAGTGAGGTGCTCTACTCCCTTACTGTCCTTTGTGCAGCATCTTCCTCCACTTCCTCCATTTTCCTTTCTGGTGACTGTTTATTTCCTAAGGTCATTGCAAAGTCCTTGTGTAAAACACAGGATACGTGTTATCCCGTCTAGAACATTCATGTTTCTTCTGGGCCCTCACACCGATTCTGGTTTCACTTGGTATCCTGTCTTGTCCTTTCCTGTCACCGGCTTTTGTCTTGTCTCCTCGCCCCACTTTCAGGCTTATCCACGGCAGAGCTGAAACAGGACAGTGACTTCAAGAAGCAGAGACCAAAAGCAAAATGACATAAGAACATAAGAACGGCCACACTGGGTCAGATCAAAGATCCATCTAGCCCAGTATCCTGTCTTCTGACAGTGGCCAATGCCAGGTGCCCCAGAGGGAATGAACAGAACAGGGAATCATCAAGTGATCCATCCCCTATCGCCCATTCCCAGCTTCTGACAAACAGAGGCTAGGGACACCATCCCTGCCCATCCTGGCTGATAGCTATTGAAGGACCTGTCCTCCATGAATTTATCTAGTTCTTTTTTGAACCCTGTTATAGTCTTGGCCTTCACAACATCCTCTGGCAAGGAGTTCCACAGACTGACTGTGCGGTGTGTGAAGAAACACTTCCTTTTGTTTGTTTTAAAGCTGCTGCCTATTAATGTCATTTGGTGACCCCTAGTTTGTGTGTTATGAGACCAGACCTGTCATGATTTTATAGACTTCTATCATATCCCCCCCTTAGTCGTCTCTTTTCCAAGCTGAACAGTCCCAGTGTTGTTAATTTCTCCTCATATGGCAGCCATTCCACACCCTTTCTTAATGATTCCCAACATTCTGTTAGCTTTTTTGACTGCTGCTGCACATTGAGTGGATGTTTTCAGAGAACTATCCACAATGACGCCAAGCTCTTTCTTGAGTGGTAACAGCCAATTTAGACCCATCATTTTGTATGTGTAGTTGGGATTATGTTTTCCAATGTGTGTTACTTTGCATTTATCAACATTGAATTTCATCTACCATTTTGTTGTGAGATCCTTTTGTAGCTCTTTGCAGTCTGCTTAGGACTTAACTATCTTGAGTAGTTTTGTATCATCTGCAAATTTTGCCACCTTACTGTTTACCCCTTTTTCTAGATCGTTTATGAATATGTGGAATAGGACTGGCCCCAGTACAGATCTCTGGGGGACACCACTATTTACCTCTCTCCATTCTGAAACTGACCATTTATTCCTACCCTTTGTTTCCTATCTGTTAACCATTTATTGTTCCATGAGAGAAACCTTCCCTCTTATCGCATGACAGCTTACTTTGCTTAAGAGCCTTTGGTGAGGGACCTTGTCAAAGGCTTTCTGAAAATCTAAGTACACTATATCCACTGGATCCCCCTTGCCCATATGCTTGTTGACCCCCCTCAAAGAATTCTAGTAGATTGGTGAGGTATGATTTCCTTTTACAAAAATCATGTTGACATTTCCCCTGCAAATTATGTTCATCTATCTGTCTGACAGTTTTGTTCTTTACTGTAGTTTCAACCAGTCTGCCTGGTACTGAAGTCAGGCTTACCGGCCTGTAATTGCCGGGTTCATCTCTGGAGCCCTTTTTAAAAATTGGTGTCACGTTAGCTTGGCATGCTGGCTGTAAGTTTTGCCTTGGGGAGGGAGGAACATAGTGCATCTGGATCTGCAGTGATCTCGTCGGGCTGTCAGGTGCTGCATGTAGCGCATTTGGCTATACATCACCTCCTCTGAAGGAGCTTGATTTGGTTCATAAGTCAGTGCAGAAGTCCTTGAAGATACCCCCTTCTTTTATGCTGGGAGTAGAGCTCAAGTGTCAGAGTTGCGAGGTGTAGCAGAAATCTGCTTGTGGTGGGGCTGGGGCAATTCTGAAGCAGCCCCTGTTTTGGGAAGAGGCATGTCAGCTGGGACTTTGTGAAGAGTCTAATGAGGTGTCTGTAGTGGCACGGTGTGTGCCCCATGCATTGAACTAGAAAAGCTTCTGCAAAAGCCAAACTGAGTCAGCTCAGAATTTCAGACCCTGTGTGGGTTGTGTCAAGGGGCTTTGTCACTTCCATTTGCTTCTTGAGGTTTGTGCTGCAAGAGTCCAAGCCTCCAATGCTTCAACAGATGATGTCACTCCAAGATTCAGCGCAGTAGGTGAACCTCACTCCCTGGGTTCTCTGCGTGTGGAGATGTTCTCTGGAGACACCAGGCGAGTACTGGCAAAAGCCCTTTGAGGAGTCTTGTCCTCCTGAGTCTGGAGGTTGGGAGTAGAAAGCCACAAGCCAGCGCCTGAAAGGCTCACCTCTCCTCATCTTAGTGACATGGAAGCAAATGTTTTAAGAGACTGCAAGGCTTCCAGCCTGGAAATGTTGGTCCTTTCCAGTCTTGCTTTGCTCGTCTAAGAGTCTGGACCAAACTCTGGAGGGACGGGCCACCCCAATCACTCTTAAGCAGGTAGAGCATAAGTGTCTGCATCAGAGGGACAAAATTAACACACTCTCCCAATCTCTCCCCATGAGATTGGCTGCACCAGAACCTGTCAAAGGCAGCCGGGCAGATTGGTACTGTCTGGAAGTCGTACGTTATTAAGAATGTATCGGCTACCATCAGCCCTATATTAGTATGTACCTGCTCCTGGAAGCCGAACTCATTCACTGTCCTTCTCTATAGCGGGTTGGAGGCCTGGCACTGGATTAAGGTGGAAGGCAGTAATGAGAACAGCTGTCAGAGGAAGACACTCAGGCCAACATGCTGCAAGTCTTGGGATCTGCTGTGTGACCAAGAGAACCTTCTGAGGGGAGAGTAAGGCCACCCATGGGTCCCTGCAAGCTCCCAGCCCTTCTCTTGCCTTACCTGGGATGCTGAACCCTTAAGGGAACGAGCTGTTTGTTCAGCAGAGCCGTATTTTCATTTCTGTCTCTGCCCCTTTACACTGCTCTGCAACCACTCTGGTAATGGGCACCCGCTTCATGCTGCCAGGCTAGTGTAAATGGAAAGCCAGCCCTAAAGCTCTGCGTGTTCAGTGACATCCCACTTCTGGGCCTCCCAGCATGCAGGGTGACTGTGCTCAGCTTTCCCAAAAACTGGGCGTCGGAGAAGAAGAGCAGGATCAAGCCTTGGGAATCTCTCTCCACGGCAGACACTCCTGCACTTGAAGATGCCTGTGGCTGAGTGTACCGGAGGCATCTCTGGGAGAACATCATCCTTGGCCTGGGGATGCTTGGCACCTCCTTTCCTGGGCATGGCCGGCTTAGAGAGCATGGAGAGCTTGTTTGGGAGGCAGCCCTGGCCCTGCGGCAGCCCACGCAGTAGCACTGACATACAGTTTCAGGATGGAGGCCAGTTCTGCTTAGGCAGCTCCTCCTGTTGGCTGGTAGAGCTGCAGAGGAGTTAGACTCCTGAAGGGATATTTTTCTTAACCCTCCTCTTCTCCATGCTCCACCACACACCTTTGCAGGTGATGTGGTGGGGTGAAAAACATCGTTAGCAGCTCAGGCAGAGAGAATCTGCCTGGAGCCAAGTCACTCAGTCTTAACCCTCTCCCCCAAGCCTGGGGCAAGATGGCTCTTTGGCTGTGTTTGAAAGAGGGTTGCCTTTCCATGAGACTCGAGCTGCGTAGCAAATCCTTGGCAGTGAGACAAGCTCCCCTGTGCGGCTGGAGGTTTCTCTGGGTGTGGGTCTGGGCTGTGAAATAATAATGCATTGCCCGTTAAGACTGTCTGTCTGCTGTCTGCTGCATCTCCAGCAAACAGGATCTCTTCAAGGAGGTTTGTTTAATTAGATGTAAACCCCTGATGAGCTGTTCCTTTGCCTTCCTGCTTGGGGATGCCTGAGGAAACTGTCAGGAGGATGTGGGGATTAGTCATTTCTGGTCAGCTTTGGGAATGGTAACAGTGTCACAAAACCTTTGTATATTGTGGTCTTCTCACCCTGTGGGCATCACACTAAGCCCTCGAGTTGGCCCTGCACACTGCCAACGGGGGACACATTTTCTCTGATCATTCATGCTGTTCTGACAGGTTGGGCCACTTGCAACTGTTCTCACCAGGCTGCCAGTCTCCGCTGCCATGCCCAGGCTGCTGCACAGTGCAGCTGCTGGCCAGCTGGTCTGGGAGACACGTATAACCTCCCCTCCTTGTCTCCCTTCGGCTTTTCCCTTCATTATGGGGGATTTCCTGTAATGTTACTTCCGTAGCTGTTTGTCGTTAGGGTGCCATCCTACGTTCTGCCATGCAGCATGCATCCGGAGACAGGGAGCAAGTCCCCTGCTCAGTATGTCACCTTGAGGACAAAGATGAGATGCGCAGGGACACCAAGGATCCCACTGGCTTAGATTGAAAGGCTGTCCTGAAAGCAATGTCAGATTGAGCTGGGTTAGTCTCTGTGGTTTTTGCAGAGGAAGTGAGTTTGTAGGAGAGATCTGAATGGGGAAAGGATCAGGGCTTGGCACACTGATTTTGGAGGTCATGCCACACATGGGGTGGCGTTGTTACCTGCACACTCTAGGGCAGGGGTTCTCAAACTGGGGGTCGGGACCTCTCAGGGGATCGCGAGGTTATTACATGGGGGGTCACGAGCTGTCAGCCTCCATCCCAAACCCTGTTTTGCCTCCAGCATTTATAATGGTGTTAAATATATTAAAAAAGTGTTTTTAATGTATATGGGAGGTCACACTCAGAGGCTTGCTGTGTGAAAGGGGTCACCAGTACAAAAGTCTAAGAACCCCTGTTCCTGGGCACCCCACCTTTACCCTTCCATAGGCTCAGGGCGTAATCTTCTGCGGGTTTGCGGGGCCTTTTACCAGTGAGCAAGCCTTACCCAGTAACATCCTTAACCTCTATTTATTAAGTTACCAGACAGAACCCACACGCTAGCATGCAATGCGCACCACTGCCAATAAGATAGCTGAACTTTTCCTGGTGGCCAGTCAGGATTTGATCGTCATGGGCTCCTCCAGCTTCTGCACAGTGTGGTTGGCAGAGTGTTGAGGTCTGGCACTGTGATCTTGGAGCTGTGTCCTGGAGTTCCTTTTGGACTCCAATTTATATAGTTAAACTTGGGTCCTGCTTAGCTGTCCCGTAACCAATCACTGTAAACTGAAGTCCTCAAACCAGTATTTCCCCCAATCCTAGCCCACTACAAAACAATTCTTTAACCAATCACATCTCACCATCTTAGTTGATTTAAATATTGTAAAAAATCAGTTACAAACAGACAGAACCAAGTAAAGAAGGAGACAGACCCTACAGAAGTGGGGACTGTAAAGGCCAAACGATAGAAGTAGAGATTTCATAATCACAGTGGTTGATAAGTGGTTTCTTGCCAGAGAGAGCGCTATCAAAGTTTTCTTTAAAAATCTTAAGATCTGTCTCTTTATCTGATGGTGGTGGGTGTAGGGATCGGTCCTGGCTGGCAGGCCACCAGAAACCGCCCCCTGCAAAACCCCCTTTTGCCTTTGCCACAGAATGCTGATTTGCCTCAGAATGCTGACTCCATATTATCACAAGATTAGGAAAGTACCGCACGCTCTGCCCACATGCAGTGGGTGAGGGGAGAAGGGGAAGACAGAGTCCTCCACCAATGCGAAACAAGTAAACAAGGCTGTAAGCTATGCATGACGCTGTAACTGAAAGAATAAAAAGGTTGCCACGCCTCACGGCGGCGCGCTCTCCTGAACACACAAGCTGTCTGCGTCTGGTTCCTTCCCGCAGGTGGGACTATTAGGACAGGAGCCTTCCTAACAGCCCGATTTAAAAATTTTTATTAAAGCTAATGTTAAAAATTTGTATAGTACACAGGGTAATAAAAGTGCGTCGGTACATCTGGGTATAGTGCTTAGATAATCCACAAATTGTGACAAAGTTCCTCCTCCATCTTGGTAGGTCCTGTGCTTATTGGCGGATTTATTTGGTTCAGAGATTCACCATGTTGCCCAGAGACCTTCCCCTCTGGTAGAACCCACAATCAAGGTCAATTCCTCCTGTGTCTGATCAGGAGTTGGAAGGTTTGGGGGGAACCCGGGCCAGCCCTCTACTCCAGGTTCCAGCCCAGGGCCCTGTGGACGGCAGCTGTCTAGAGTGCCTCCTGGAATAGCTACAAGACAGCTACAACCCCCTGGGCTACTTCCCCATGGCCTCCTCCCAACATCTTCTTTATCCTCACCACAGGACCTTTCTCCTGGTGTCTGATAATGCTTGTGCTCTTCAATCCTCCAGCGATACACCTTCCCACTCTCAGCTCCTAGTTTCTCTTGCTCCCAGCTCCTTGCATGCATGCTACAAACTGAAGTGAGGTTCTTTTTAAACTCAGGTGCCCTGATTAACCAGCCTGTCCTAATTGATTCTAGCAGTTTCTTCTTAATTGGCTCCAGGTGTCCTAATTAGCCTGCCTGCCTTAATTGGTTCCAGCAAGTTCCTGTTTGTTCTGGAACTGCCTCTGTTACCTTACCTGGGGAAAAGGGATCTACTTAATCTGGGACTAGTATATCTGCCTTCTAACACTCTCCTGTATCCATCTGGCCTGACCCTGTCACATATACTCCCCCCACTCCCCGCTGAACACCACAGGGTTGGGCAACTTGGGACGTCAGGCAGTGTACCCATGACAAACCATCTGCATTGCCATGGTGGCTTCCAGCTCGGTGTTGTATGGTGAATTGAAAAGGTTGTAGGAACAGGGACCATCTGGTCACCCGTGTGTTGTTCTCTTTATTTTGCTGCATCCACTGGAGGGGTGCATGGTCGGTCACAAGGGTAAACCATCGTCCCAGAAGGTCATAACGTAGTGTTTCCATGGCCCATTTCACAGCTAGGCACTCTCTCTCAACCACAGCATCCCTACTAGTTTCCTGCTGAGGCAGAGGATTGGATGTTCTTCGTATCTAACCATCTGCGATAGGACAGCTCCCAATCCTACTTCAGATGCATCGGTTTGTAAAATGAATTCTTCATTGAAGTCCGGGGCTATAAGCACAGTGTTACTGCAGAGGGCTGTCCTTAGATCCGTGAATGCGTTCTCTGCAGTGTTAGTCCACTTCACCATGTCTGGACCCTGGGCTTTTATCTGGTCTGTCAGGGGACTCGCTCTGGTAGCGAAATGGGGAATAAATCTTCGGTAGGACCCCACCACTCCAGGAATGCCCGGACTTGCTTTTTCCAATTCAGCTGGGGCCAATTTTGGATAGCCTCTAGTTGGGGCTTGACCATGCCCCTTCCTACAATGTAACCAAGGTATTTAGCCTTGGCTAGCCCTATAGCACACTTAGCTGGGTTGGCTGTGAGGCCAGCCCGTCTCAGTGTGTCCAGAACCACTTCCACATTTTCCAAGTGGGTCTCCCAGTCAGGGGTATGAATAATTATGTCATCCAGGTATGCAGCTGCATAACTGTTATGGGGCCGCAGAAGCTTGTCCATGAGACGCTGGAAGGTGGCAGGTGCCCCATGCAGTCCAAAAGGAAGAACAATATATTGAAACAGACCCTCTGGGGTAGAGAATGCCGTCTTTTCTTTTGCATCTTTGTCAAGGGGAATCTGCCAGTATCCCTTTGTTAAATCAAGGGTTGTAAAAAATCGGGCATTGCCCACGTGGTCAACAAACTCATCAATGCGGGGTATGGGGTATGCATCAAATTTGGATATCTCATTCAGCCGGCAAAAGTCATTGCACCACTACGTTTTGTAATTGGGTTTGGGCACCAACACAGTTGGGCTCGACCATTGACTGTGGGATTCTTCAATGACTCCTGGTTCCAACATCCTTTTTACCTCTGGCTTGATCTCCTCTCTTTTTGCCACTGAGACCCAGTAGGGCCTTAAAGTTACCTTTGTCCCAGGGTCTGTGATAATGTGGTGATATGTTTCAGTGGTTCGGCCTGGTTTGCTTGAAAACGCGTCCTGGTACCGGTTCATCGTCTCAGTTACCTCCTTCTTCTGGTTTGATTTCAGATCAAGGGATATCCTGATCTGCTGATGTAGGTTATTTCCCTGGGTCGGGGCCTCTTGGGCCACCTCACATACCTCCTGCTCGTGCCAAGGTTTCAAGAGATTAATGTGATAAATCTGTTCTTGTTTCCGGCGTCCTGGCTGCCGCACCTTGTAGGTACTTCCCCCACCGGTTCAACCACCTCATAGGGCTCCTGCCAGTGGGCCAGAAGCTTGCTTTCTGCCGTGAGTACCAACACCATCACCTGATCCCCTGGTTGGAACTGTTGGACTTTTGCCTGGTGATTGTAATGGGTTTGCGGGGCCTCCTGTGCCTTTTCCGAATGTTCCCATACAATAGGGGTGACCCGGGTTATCCGGTCTCGCATCTGCAATACATGTTCTATTATATTTCTCTTTGCATTGAGTTCCTCTTCCCAGATCTCTTTGGGGATATCTAATATGCCACGGGCATGACGCCCGTATAATAACTCGAAGGGGGAAAACCCAGTTGAGGCCTGAGGTACCTCCCGAATAGCAAACATAAGGTAAGGTAGGGTGTCCTGGTCCTTCCCGTCCTAACTTACCGCTGGGTGATCTTGGCTGGTGTTGTGTTGCAGCTGCCAGGCTCTGGAATGGGGCTTGCAGCTACACAGGACGTGGAGTAGTGTCTCTTTGGCATAGCCACACTTCCTGCATCGCTTGTCCCGATTCTGTGGCGGGAACGTTGTTTTGATGCAGTTTTGATGGAATGTGAGGATGTGACTCTCTGCTTCTTAGCTCCTGGCTGCTGCTGCCCTAATGTGGCTGCTGCTGCTTAGTAAAGAAAAATTCCTCAGGCCTTACAGCATGGAAGATTGCATGGAGAAGGGAGATGGAGGGAGGAATACTACAGAGCAGGTCCTGAGGGGTGGCTGGGGCAGAGAGCTCTGCAAGGCAAGCCTAGTAGCTCAGATTGCATCAGTGAAGGGTTTTCCTGGAGGCTGCAATCCCTGCTCCAAGGTTCCTGCAGGGATTTTGTGTTCAGGTTGCTCTATGTAACCGGATCAGCATTTAAATGCTCTTTGGAGGCAATTGTTATAGTTAGTTGGAGGGGGAGATGTAGGGATCTGAGTTATTATGCAGCAGTGAAGGAGTGCTTGTGTGAGCAGCTTTGTGATGTTAACCATGTGCAGTGGAGACTGCCTGTGCTTCCCTGCTGAGTGTGGTATTGAAGGAATTCCTCTAGGAACCCTTTCCGGAGGCCAGCTGTTCCCGTGCAAGTTACAGGGTGGGTTGCCTCAGCCTTGTCTTCAGCGATCAGTTTACAGGCATGAAACTATAATTGCTTTGTTCTCTTCTTATTGTAATAATTGGTTAGAAATTCGGCTTAAGACTGCACAGCTGTTCCATGGTACAGATCCTGGGCATGAGGCGGGTAGAGGGACATGGAAAAACATTGGTTCTTCTTCGAGTGATTGCTCACATCCATTCCAGTTAGGTGTGCGCGCCGTGCGTGCACGCTCGTCGGAAACTTTTTACCCTAGCAACTCCAGTGGGCCGGCAGGTCGCCCCCTAGAGTGGCGCCGCCATGGCACCCAATATATACCCCTGCCGGCCCACCCGCTCCTCAGTTCTTTCTTACCGCCGTGTCGGTCGTTGGAACTGTGGAGCGCGGCTTAGCTGTCCTCCACGTCCCTAGCTCTCCTTGTTCTACGGTTGTTAGTTAGTGGTTAAGTATAGTTAGTATATATAGTTAATAGTGTAAATAATATTGTAGATAGTTGTTAGCCGGTTTGGGCCGTAGCCCTTCCCGGCACCCGGCACCGGGCTCATGCCTGGTTTGCCGGGCTTTAAGCAATGTGCAGCCTGTAAGAAGCCTATGCCGACCAGCGACCCTCACGACGCGTGTCTAAAGTGCCTGGGCGAATCGCACAGGTCGGACAAGTGCCGCATTTGCAAGGCTTTTAAGCCCAGAACAAAGAAGGAGAGAGACCAGAGACTTAGGACTCTCCTAATGGAAGCGGCACTTGACCCAGCAGCTTCACAGACCGTCATCTCTACACTGGCACCGGATCGCACCGGCACCGGAAAGACTCCCCGGCACCGACCTTCCCCGGCACTGGGTGCAGAAGCAAGACCCTCGAAGTCTGCAACTCCATCCAGGCAGACTCGAGTGGAGCGCCCGGCATCGACATCTGCCGCGGCGCTACCGGCACCGTCGACTCCGGGCCCGGTGGGTCCGTCGAGTCCGGTCCCGCCGAGCTCCCCCATAAGATCTGGGGTTGAGCTATTGGTCCCATCGACTCCAGAGACCTTCGCCTCGGCACGGGACCTCATTGCCCTGACTGAGTCAACTCAGCCTCCACCCCCGGTACCTCCGGTGGGGGTAGCATCCAGGGGCAAACCCATGATGACGGCGCCATCTCGGGACTCACGCTCGCGATCGAGGTCCCGACACCACGGTCGCTCAAGATCTCGCCGCCGCTCGCAGTCCCGGCACCGCTCCCCTCGGCGGTACCGGTCGTACTCACGGCACCGTTCGGCCTCTAGACGGTCACGGTCTGGTTCCAGCTGCCGATACCGGCACCGGGACTCTAGGAGCCAGTCCCGCCGTCGATCAGCGCACCGGTCGACCTCCCGGCACCGAGCTGGTGTCAGGTCCCGGTCAACCTCCCGACACCGCGTCGGTGGCAGGTCCCGGTCCCGATCCCGGCACCGAGGCAGCGGCCGGTACCGGTCCAGATCCCGGCACCGAGACAGAACCCGGTCCCGATCCCAGCACCGGTATGACTCCCGGTACCGGTCCCCGGCACCGAGAACATCTTCGGTGCCGGACCGCGGAGACTCTTACCAGCCACGGTCGGCCCCTCCATGGCCTTCCAGACAGCCGTCGGTGTCATCACAGGCGGACAGCGTATACGCGCTGGGCACCGACAGACAAGCGGCTCTTTTCCAAGACCCTCCGCAACAGGACCAGGGTCTGCAGCAGTGGGGGTTCTGGACACCCTGGGCGTACCATCAAGCCCAGGGCCCCCAACAGCTTCCTCCTAGGCCTGCAACGGCAGAGCACAGGGCGCCGGAGACGTCGTTGTCTTGCCCCCCTCCCTCCCCGGACTGGGAGGACGGATCGAAGCAACAAGACCCTGGTCTCCCTCCTGAGCCAGAGGCGAGGGCTGAGGCGGACCCCCCACTGGACACTTTCTTGCCAGGGGTCTCATCCTCTTCCCCTGACGAAGCGGTGGCTGGCACTTCCTCCAATAGCCCTCCTCCGCTAGATCTCAGGGCACATCAGGACCTCCTCAGGCGCGTAGCACAGAATCTGAGCCTGCAAGCTGAGGAGGTCTCTGAGATCGAGGACCCCGTCGTCAGCATGCTCTCCTCCGATGCTCCCACCAGGGTCGCCCTACCCTTCATTAGGACGATCCAGGCCAACGCCAATACAATCTGGCAGTCACCGGCCTCCATCCCCCCTACTGCAAGGGGTGTCGAAAGGAAGTACATGGCCCCCTCTAAGGGCTACGAGTACCTCCACATTCACCCGACACCATGTTCCCTGGTGGTGCAGTCGGTGAACGAGAGGGAGCGTCACGGACAGGAAGCCCCAGCCCCCAAATCCAAGGAGGCCAGGCTTATGGACCTCCTCGGCCGCAAGGTCTATTCGGCTGGGGCCCTTCAGCTCAGGGTTTCCAATCAACAAGCCCTTCTTAGCTGCTACGCATTTAACTCTTGGGTGGCAGCGGACAAGTTCAAAGAGCTGCTGCCACAAGAGGCTCGTCAAGAATTTGCGGCGATTCTTGACGAAGGCAAGAAGGTTGCACGAACCTCGTTGCAGGCCTCCTTGGACGCTGCAGACTCGGCTGCCCGTACCCTCGCCTCGGGGGTAACGATGCGCCGCATCTCCTGGCTTCAGGTTTCTGGCCTTCCACCGGAGCTCCAATACACCATCCAGGACCTCCCGTTCGAAGGCCAGGGCCTGTTCTCGGAGAAGACAGACCCCAGACTGAAAAGTCTTAAGGACAATCGGGTCATTATGCGCTCCCTTGGGATGCACACGCCTGGGACGCAACGCAGACCCTTCCGGCCGCAGCAACAGCAACAGCGTCGGCCATACCCCCAGTTCCGCCAGCGGCAGGACCTTAATAGGCGCCGCGGCAGAAATGGAAGGCGCAGACAGTCGGGGAACCAAGGGGGGCAGAATCAGAGCTCCTCCAAAGCCCTGCCTGGACCCAAACCTTCGTTTTGAAGGTGCGCCCGAGGGCGCAGTATCAGCTTCCCCCATGGATCCTTCCCCCCCGTTTTCCAACCGCCTTTCGTTTTTCCTCCAGGCGTGGACCCAAATAACATCCGACCGCTGGGTCTTACGCACGGTGCAGACGGGATACCATCTGCAGTTTGTATCATTTCCTCCCTCCCGCCCCCCTTCCTCGTCCCTCTTCAGGGACCCCTCTCACGAGCAATTCCTTCGACAGGAGGTACAGACGCTCCTCAACAAAGGAGCTATAGAGGTGGTTCCGGAAAACGAGAAAGGCAAGGGGTTTTATTCCCGCTACTTTCTGATCCCCAAGGCCAAGGGAGGCCTCAGGCCTATCCTCGACCAGCGAGAGCTCAACAAATACCTAGTGAAGTTGAAGTTCCGCATGGTATCCCTGGGGACCATTATCCCATCCCTGGATCCGGGAGACTTCTATGCCGCCCTCGACATGCAGGACGCTTATTTTCATATTGCCATATGGCCACACCACAGACGTTTCCTTCGATTCGTGGTGGGCCGCCTTCACTACCAATTTGCAGTCCTCCCATTTGGCTTTTCTACGGCTCCGAGGGTATTCACAAAATGCATGGCCGTCGTTGTGGCACATCTTCGGCGCAGTCACATTCACGTGTTCCCTTACCTCGACGATTGGTTAATTCGGGGCACGTCGGAGCTGCAGGTCTGCAGCCACGTCTGCAGGATCACCGGCCTGTTTGCTACCTTGGGCCTCATGATCAATGTGGACAAATCCACTCTGCTCCCCTCGCAGAGTGTGGAGTTCATTGGGGCCGTCCTGGATTCCACCGTGGCCAGGGCCTTTCTGCCGTTGCCAAGGTTCCAGGCGTTGTCGGTGATCGTTCAGCGCTTGCTGACAGCCCCCTTGACATCGATATGGACATGTCTAACCCTGTTAGGCCATATGGCAGCCTGCACATTTGTGACCGGGTACGCACGGCTCCGCATGAGGCCCCTCCAGTCGTGGCTCATCGCACATTACCGGCCGGCAAGGCAACCACTAGACATGCTGATCACAGTCCCCCAGGGAGTGTTGGATTCTCTCAGCTGGTGGCTAGACCAGTCTGTAGTGTGTGCGAGGCTCCCATTCCACCCGCCCCAGCCCTCGGTGTCCCTAACGACGGATGCCTCAGACTTCGGCTGGGGGGCCCACCTGGGAACCCTGAGAACACAGGGCCTGTGGTCCCCACAGGAGGTGAAGCTACACATCAACATGCGGGAGTTGAGAGCGGTCCGCCTTGCTTGTCAAACGTTCTGTCACCAGCTTCGGGGTCGTTGTGTCGCGGTATTTACCGACAACACAACGACCATGTACTATATCAACAAGCAGGGCGGCACCAGATCCTCTCCCCTATGTCACGAGGCGATGCGACTCTGGGACTTTTGTATAGCCCACTCCATTCACCTCACGGCTTCCTTCCTCCCCGGAGTACGGAACACGCTGGCGGACCGCCTGAGCAGATCCTTCCTCTCGCACGAGTGGTCCCTTCGCCCGGATGTTGCCCTCTCGATCTTCCACAGGTGGGGTTGTCCCCGAGTGGACCTCTTCGCGTCCAGGGGGAACAGGAAATGCCAGGCGTTCTGTTCCTTTCAGGGCCGGGAACCCGGGTCTATAGCAGACGCCTTCCTTATTCCGTGGACGACCCACTTGTTCTACGCATTCCCCCCGTTCCCGCTGGTCCACAGGGTCCTTCTGAAGGTGCGCAGGGACAGGGCCCGCGTGATCATGGTAGCCCCGGCGTGGCCCAGACAGCATTGGTACCCCATGTTGCTGGACCTGGCCATAGCCGACCCAGTTCCCCTGCCCCTTCACCCGGACCTGATCACCCAGGACCACGGAACTCTCTGTCACCCGGACCTCCAGTCGCTGCACCTAGCAGCGTGGCTCCTGCGTGGCTGACCAGTTCGGAGTTGCGCTGCTCCACCCCGGTACGGGAGGTACTCTTGGGCAGCAGGAAGCCTTCCACTAGAGCGACGTACTCGGCCAAGTGGAAGCGTTTCTCCCGTTGGTGCGTGGAGAAAGGTCTCCTCCCGATGGAAATTTCGGTGGCCAATATTTTGGACTATATTTGGTCCCTCAAACAACAGGGCTTGGCGATCTCGTCCCTGCGGGTCCACCTGGCGGCTATCTCCACCTTTCACCCGGGTGGGGATGGCCGCTCCGTTTTCTCTCACCCGACGGTGACTAGATTCCTGAAGGGGCTGGAACGTCTATACCCTAACGTGCGACCCCCTGCCCCGACCTGGGATCTTAACCTGGTGTTGTCTCGGCTCATGGGGCCCCCCTTCGAGCCGTTAGCTACTTGCTCCCTATTCTATCTTTCTTGGAAGACTGCCTTTCTAGTAGCTATTACCTCAGCTAGACGGGTGTCGGAACTCCAGGCTCTCACGGTAGATCCCCCGTATACAGTCTTCCATAAAGATAAGGTGCAGCTGAGGCCGCACCCTGCCTTTCTCCCCAAGGTGGTCTCAGCCTTCCACATCAACCAAGAGATATTCCTCCCGGTTTTTTTCCCGAAACCTCATTCTTCAGGCAGGGAGCAACAGCTCCACTCGCTTGATGTCCGTAGGGCTCTCGCGTTCTATGTGGAGAGGACCAAACCGTTTCGCAAATCCCCCCAGCTTTTCGTGGCAGTAGCGGACCGCATGAAGGGGCTTCCCATTTTCTCGCAGAGGTTATCCTCGTGGGTAACATCCTGTATCAGGACCTGCTATGAGCTGGCCCACGTTCCTACGGGCTGTGTGACTGCACATTCTACCAGGGCGCAGGCATCGTCGCTGGCTTTCCTCGCCCGTGTGCCCATCCAGGAAATCTGTCGGGCAGCGACCTGGTCATCGGTCCACACCTTTGCTTCCCACTACGCCCTGGTCCAGCAGTCCAGAGAGGACGCGGCCTTCGGATCTGCAGTGCTCCATGCCGCGACTTCTCACTCCGACCCCACCGCCTTTGTAAGGCTTGGGATTCACCTAACTGGAATGGATGTGAGCAATCACTCGAAGAAGAAAAGACGGTTACTCACCTTTGTAACTGTTGTTCTTCGAGATGTGTTGCTCACATCCATTCCACACCCGCCCTCCTTCCCCACTGTCGGAGTTGCCGGCAAGAAGGAACTGAGGAGCGGGCGGGCCGGCAGGGGTATATATTGGGTGCCATGGCGGCGCCACTCTAGGGGGCGACCTGCCGGCCCACTGGAGTTGCTAGGGTAAAAAGTTTCCGACGAGCGTGCACGCGCGGCGCGCACACCTACCTGGAATGGATGTGAGCAACACATCTCGAAGAACAACAGTTACAAAGGTGAGTAACCGTCTGTTTCTCTATCGCTGTGATGGATCCGTCCAGCTGGTGCAGCAGCCATCTCTCACATGGCAGAGTTGTGTTATGATCCAGTGATAGTTGGCCATAGACTCGCCAGATCAGTATGTTTCTGGGTGCAGAGATGATTTTTGTTCCTCTTTTTCCTCCTAAAGTTCTGGTTGCAGTGGATGCAGTGGATGTCTTAAAAAGTTAGCCTGATGGGCCTTCAAGGAATTTCCAGATGTTGAGGTTGATTAGAACAGGCCAGCCGCATCCAGAAATTCTTCCCTGCCTTTAAAGTAGTTCCATATGGCCTGGATGGTTAAAATGTTTTATTGTCATCTCCGCAGGTCTGAGGGGCTTTCTAAACCGGAGACCTTCACACAGAGCGGCATGAGGGCTGGAAATCATGTTGAGTTTCAAATCACTCTGTGTTTAGTTTGGCTCCCATCCCTGGACTAGCCGAACATCTCTCCATCCTGCTAAGCTCTGGAATAGGCCTAGCACAGAGCAGGCTGTCACGCTCTGAGCAGTGTTCCTGACACGATTTGGGACACTGCCTTTCCAAGCAAGGATTCGTATTGTACTGGGAAGCATTCAAGGGATCTGCTGAACCTCCTAGCTTTCCGCACTCGCTTCCACAGCTTCTAGTAGTGAAAAATCAGGGACGTAGTTTCACGTTTTTGTCAGAGAAGAGCCAAACTCTGGAGTTTTGTGCTGTTCCCTGTCCCGTCATGCTGAAAATTAGCAGCAGGAGAAGGAAGTTAATACGGTCCCACTGACCGGTGCCAGGGAACACATGGCTCGCTTGGGCGTGAATGAGAGCTCTGCGGGCGGGCTGGGTGTCGGACTTGCTGAGAGGTGTCCGGAGCTCCTGAGCCTCGCAGTCTGGGAGGGCTGGATGTGCTGAAGTGGGACACAGAAGTCTGCTTGCAACCTGTGGTTGACGCTGTGAAGAGGGTAGCGCTTCCCTCCAGCTCTCCGCGCTTAGTGTGCTGGGCTGGGAGTCGTGAGACCTGGGCTTTCGTCTGCTTTGGGCTGGCTGACCGGCCTGGCAGCTCATGTCAGTGCCCTCACCTGGGAAAATGGGGTATCTGCTTGTGGGAAGGTGGAGCAACTAATGTCTGAAGCTCTGGAGCCCGGAGGTGCTAGAGAGAAGCGCTTAGTTATTGGATTTAGCTGGGCCGAATCCTAGCACCTCTTTTTGTTCCTCGCGGAAGGGGTGGAGCACAGCACCCACTGTCTCAATGCGACCGCTTGGGGCGCCAGGATTGAAGTGCATAACCCTTCTGGAGGCTGGTTTGCAGCACCAGCTCATCCAGCACTCCTGCTCCCCAACTGGCTCAGGGAGGAGGCGGCTTTGCCTCTGTGTCCCAGTAAGTGAGCATCCGTGGTTGGGGGATGTGGCACTGTGGGAACGGCTGCTCAGCATTGGTTAGTTCATGTGCGTACGGGCCTCAGATACCTGTCAGTCATCGGACATGTGCTAAGCAAAGTATTTCCAAGCCGGACCGGGCTCTGTGTTCTGTGATGGGGTCCCTTCATGTGGTGGTTTGCTTAAGCCCTCCAAGATGACTAGCTAAGAGATTGCGTTGCTGGTCATTTAACTGAAAGATCTCTCTTGACCCTGCCAGTGTGCCCAAAACTGGAAACACGGGGTGCTATAGACACTGGGGAGAGCATTTACCATAAATCAGGCGACTGAATCGTTAACCTAGTTGCCCAGATTACAAACTGCTGCCGCCGCCCCCTCTCTTAGTTGGGGTTTTGTAATTAGCAAATGAGTCCAAAGTTGTATTCGGTGACTAGGAAGGTGTGGAACCTGTTCTTTAAGGATGCAAATCTGAAAGGAGCCCTTTCTAGTCCTGCTTCTAGGACGTGTCTGCTGCGTCTGTGCTGAATCCCCGGAAGAAGGCGTTACACTTCAAACGGCAGCTTGGTGTATTGGGCAAGTGCCTAGGCTCCGGTCAGGACTGGGGCCCTGTTGTTTTCCCTGGTGGCTGAAGGCTTGTGCCTCTCTCAGGGTTCTAATGTGACATGGCTTCACCGATCCAGAGCTCTTCCTGACACTTCGCAATTGGCTGACTCCTGGGAAGATCTGACAGTCCTGAAATCCCAGGTCTGTTCACTGGTGGTTGATGGCTAGGGCTTTTTGGTGTCAAACACTCATCCTGTTTAAGCTGCCGGTTACTGTGTGCAAACTTACATTGCAGCACAAGATCTGTGCAGGCTCCTCAGTGCATCTCCAGAGAGCAGAGTGCAGGGGGCTGGCTCTCTCTGGGAACGACCTGGGGTTCAGTGTTGTCAGCTGTAGGGAAAAGTCTCGTCTCAAGAGGAGAGTCTGGCTGTAGATGTATTGGCTGATTCAGGGCAGAGCTCTATGGTGTTAGCATCTCTGAAACAGATTTTCTCTGTTTAAAAACATCTCTTCACGTTTGGTGCTCTTTGCCATTCACCCAATTGTGTAAAGGAATTGCCCTACTTATGTCTCTTGCCCTGTTGCTGTGTAAGACGTCTAGCATGTGCCCAAGGCAGGCACTGAACGTGCTTGAAACGGACCAGGTGACAGCCAGCCTTCTTTTTAATACACAAATGTGACTGCCTGCCTGATGCTGCAGAGCCCAGCAGGCAATGTGGCTTTGCTCAGTTCACAAAGGATCATCATAAGCTGGGACCTGTGGTCCCCACCCTGCTGCACCGCTGGTAGGGTGAATAAGAATTCATGGCTTCTTAATTACAAATAAATTTTTAATTTAAATCAGATTTTTAACATTTAAATATTAATAAAAACCTTATTTAACATTAACTTTGAAATTGACAGTCTTTAAGGCCTTAACTTACTATAGTCTATTAAAATCATTTCAGTTTAATGCAAATAATTAATATTCAAGCAATACACATTTGCTGTCTGCAGTTTTAAAGATAATCAGACCACTGAACTGCTGGAAGTCACTGGCTCAGCACCTGCAGTCCGAATTTGAGTAGCTAACCCAGGTTTTGACAGCACTGTGCAAATAGAGATTTTTTTTTAATTTCAGTTTATTCAACTAGTTTAGTTCAATGGCTAGTTTATTCCAAGCTAAGAAACTGATTGGGAATTGAAAAAGCAGGAAAGTTTTGTTTTCCTCTTCCAATCTATGAATAAAAAATAGGTGTGAGAGGATGAGATCTGTTAGTTCTAAATTCTTGAAGGACGTGGTGACCAGAACCAATCAGTTAAACTTAACGTAAGAACATAAGAACGGCCACACTGAGTCAGACCAATGGTCCATCTAGCCTAGTATCCTGTCTACCGACAATGGCCAATGTCAGGTGCCCGAGAGGGAGTGAACCTAACAGGTAATGATCAAGTGATCTCTCTCCTGCCATCCATCTCCAGCCTCTGACAAACAGAGGCTAGGGACACCATTCCTTATGCATCCTGGCTGATAGCCATTAATGGACTTAACCTCCATGAATATATCCAGTTCTTTTTAAACCCTGTTATAATCCTAGCTTTCACAACCTCCTCAGGTAAGGAGTGCCACAAGTTGACTGTGCGCTGTGTGAAGAAGAACTTCCTTTTATTTGTTTTAAACCTGCTGCCCATTAATTTCATTTGGTGGCCCCTACTTCTTGTATGATGGGAATAAGTAAATAACTTTTCCTTATCTACTTTCTCCACATCACTCATGATTTTATACACCTCTATCATATTCCCCTTTAGTCTTCTCTTTTCCAAGATGAAAAGTCCTACTCTCTTTAATCCTTCCTCATGTGGGACCCTCTCCAAACCCCTAATCATTTTAGTTGCCCTTCTCTGAACCTTTTCTAGTGCCAGTATATCTTTTTTGAGATGAGGAGGCCACATCTGTACGCAGTATTCAAGATGTGGGCATACCATGAATTTATATAAGGGCAATAAGATATTCTCAGTCTTGTTCTCTATCCCCTTTTTAATGATTCCTAACATCCTGGTTGCTTTTTTGACCGCCTCTTTACACTGCGTGGATGTCTTCAGAGAACTATCCACGATGACACCAAGATCTTTTTCCTGATTTGTTGTAGCTAAATTAGCCCCCATCAGACTGTATGTATAGTTGGAGTTATTTTTCCCAATTACTTTACATTTATCCACATTCGATTTCATTTGTTGCCCTGTCACTTAGTTTGTGAGATCTTTTTAAGTTCTTCACAGTCTGCTTTGTTCCTAACTATCTTGAGCAGTTTATTCTCATCTGCAAACTTTGCCATCTCACTTTTTACCCCTTTCTCCAGATCATTTATGAATAAGTTGAATAGGATTGGTCCTAGGACAGAGCCTTGGGGAACTCCACTAGTTACCCCTCTCCATTCTGAGAATTTACCATTAATTCCTACTGTTTGTTCTCTGTCTTTTAACCAGTTCTCAATCCGTGAAAGGATCTTCCCTTTTATCTCATGACAGCTTAATTTACGTAAGAGCCTCTGATGAGGGACCTTATCAAAGGCTTTCTGGAAATCTAAGTACACTATGTCCACTGAATCCCCCTTGTCCACATGTTTGTTGACCCCTTCAGAGAACTCTAATAGATAGTAAGACATGATTTCCCTTTACAGAAACCATAGTGACATTTGCCCAACAATTTATGTTCTTCTAGGTATCTGACAATTTTATTCTTCACTATTGTTTCAACCAATTTGCCTGGTACCGGCGTTAGACTTACCGGTCTGTAATTGCCGGGATCACCTCTAGAGCCCTTTTAAAATATTGGCGTTACATTAGCTAACTTCCAGTCACTGGGTACAGACACCAATTTTAAGGACAGGTTACAAACCCTAGTTAATAGTTCTGCAACTTCACATTTGAGTTCTTTCAGAACTCTTGGATGAATGCCATCTGGTTCTGGTGACTTGTTAATGTTGAATTTATCAATTAATTCCAAAACCTCCTCTAGTGACACCTCAATTTGTGACCGTTCCTCGGATTTGTCACATACAAAAGCCGGCTCAGGTTTGGGAATCTTCCTAATATCCTCAGCCGTGAAGACTGAAGCAAAGAATCCATTTAGTTTGTCCGCAATGACTTTATCGACTTTAAGCGCTCCTTTTGTATCTCAATCATCCAGGGGCGCCACTGGTTGTTCAGCAGGCTTCCTGCTTCTGATGTACTTAAAAAACATTTTGTTATTACCTTTAAAAGCAGCAAAGAATCCTGTGGCACCTTATAGACTAACAGACGTTTTGGAGCATGAGCTTTCGTGGGTGAATACCCACTTCTTCAGATGCATCTGAAGAAGTGGGTATTCACCCACGAAAGCTCATGCTCCAAAACGTCTGTTAGTCTATAAGGTGCCACAGGATTCTTTGCTGCTTTTACAGATCCAGACTAACACGGCTACCCCTCTGATACTTGTTATTACCTTTGGAGATTTTGGCTAGCCTTCTTCAAACTCCTCTTTGGCTTTTCTTTTTACATTTTTACACTTAATTTGGCAGAGTTTATGCTCCTTTCTATTTGCCTCACTAGGATTTGACTTCTACTTTAACTACAAGGAATATTTCCTTTGTTTAATAAGTCACTTGGTTTTAACGTGTTTTGAAAAACTTACTTATTTGTTCGTATGTATCCAGCACATTTAAGATCGATTTATTTAAGGTTTATTTACTTTAAAATGCTGGTTTTGTGCATTTTTTATTGAATTTGAATTTCCATCCAAATAGAGCATGACACAAATCATGGGTGAAAAAAACAAAAAATCATCTAGTAAAAAAGATTTTCTAATGTAATTAAAAATGTAAAATTAAGAATCTGAATAACTATGTGTTAAGCTAGGTATAATTGCTTAAATACGTGTGTATAGCTAAAGTATAGCCTCCTGGTAAGCAAAATGGAATGCCATATTTAGTGTAAAGGTTATAATTAATTGCAAATCAATATGTTTTAATGGATATACCAATCACTGAGGATCGACCTTTCTTTAGGAAAATGAAAAGTATGAATGCAAAACAAGATTTAAAATCAGTTATTTAAATCAAGGTTTCTTGCTTGATGCTTTAACTCATGATGAAAATGGACTGACGATAAGTGGCTATGAGCCATAGGTGTGTTGCTGAGGTGGTTCTACTTCTGACACTTCCGATAGAACAAGGGTTCTCAAACGGGGGGTTGTGACCCCTCAGGGTAGTGAGATTATTACATGGGGGGTCGTGAGCTGTCAGCCTCCACCCCAAGCCCTGCTTCACCTCCAGCATTTATAATAGGTTAAATATTTTTTGTAAGTGTTTTTAATTTATAAGGGGGGGTTGCACTCATAGGTTTGCTGTGTGAAAGGGGTCACCAATACAAAAGTTTGAGGGGGAGGGATAGCTCAGTGGTTTGAGCATTGGCCTGATAAACCCAGGGTTGTGAGTTCAATCCTTCAAGGGGCCACTTAGGGATCTGGGCCAAAATCAGTACTTGGTCCTGCTAGTGAAGGCAGGGGGCTGGACTCAATGACCTCTCAGAGTCCCTTCCAGTTCTAGGAGATAGGTATATCTCCATATATATATATTAACCACTGCACTAGAACATAAGTATCTTTTGCAGGACAGAGTGGCCAGAGCCTGGACTCGGCCATGTGTCTAGCTGGTGAGACCCCTTGGTGATCTGCTGCTCTGGGAGTTTCTCTTTTACTAGAAGAGCTTTTCTTTCTTGCTGGTGTTGTCCGTGTCGAATTGGAAAGCAGCCACTCTTGCTGGAATTGCTTCCTAAGCCAGGCTGCTGGAGCTAGTCCTGTGACTTTGAGAGGGTACCGTGTACGCTGAGCCCACCGTCTCTGCTGGCAGTAGAGCTCCTTGGAGAATCAGGCTCACATCAGTTTTCTCCATTGATGTCCAGAGTACGTTTATTTATGGAAAAGACATTTGTCTCAATGCTGCGGAGCCAGTTAGTCTCGGTTATTCTCATACTAACTGTGAGGAATTAGCCAGCCACTGCACCAGCTGCTGAGCTCCTCCTCCGAACCAGAGAACGAAGGATGCCCCATGTTCTGGGAGGAGACAGGCTTCTGTTGGCTTGTTGTGTGCTCTGCATTCTGCAGCCTCCGCACAATGGTCGTTTTCTAGTGCTTCAGATTTTATCTGCTGCATTGGGATTGGACTAACGTTAGCTGAACTCTACACATGGTCCCACCCTGCCAGGGCTCACTGCACGCCGGCATAGATTCTCTTCGTTTTGGAAGTAAGCAGCGGGACAGTAATGCTCTGGTGGTTAGGTCCAAGATGGGCTTGGGGCATCCGCTGAACCTGTCTATTGCAACTAGTGTGTGAAAGACTCTGTACTGTTGTGAACACACGGCCGTACCCACTTCACCCAAAGCCCTGACTGCCCAGGCAGCTGGCTGAGAGACCAAGCTGTCTCATCGGTGAATAAAGCTAACCCCCTGAAGCAGTGCAATGAGCACCTGGTTACGACAGGTAACGTCCTGACCCTGGCTTGTGGGACGCCCTCCGGTCCCCCTGCTTGTCTGATGTGATGTGGGGAGCGATTACATCCTCTCAGCCGCTAACGGAAGGAATGGGGTGACTTCCTGCTGCTCCCTTCCACACTGTCCTGCTGCTTCGTAACTGTGACTTCCTGCTGCTCCCTTCCACGCTGTCCTGGCGATCAGAGAGGCAACAGGCTGTTCCTACTGCCCTGCGTCTGACTGAGAGTCACGGTACAGCTGCCGCTGTGTGTGGAGTCACTGCACACCTCAGAGTCTATCGATCTGTGGCCCCCAGCAGCATAGTGCCGGGACAGCTGGCAGTCGCTCCAGTACCTTCCCTCACGCCACTGGGAGGGGGCAGGGCCAGCTGTTATCCCCATGGGTAAGGCCCTACCAAAATCACAGTCCATTTTGGTAAATGTCATGGTCTTGGATTTTTAAAATCTTGAATGTCGTGGATTCAGCTATTTAAATCTGAAATTTCAGTGTTATAGTATGGACTCACAGCACCACATGGGTTTGGCCCGGAGCGCAGCTGTGTGCTGGGCACTGCACAAACACAAAGGCAGGCATGGTCCCGCATAGTCTGACTAGTGAGAGCAGCTGCTGCTCTCAAATGAAGCTACAGGTCAGCAAAACCTGGCGTGTTTCTGGCTCCGCTGAATGGCCGGAGGAATTCCAGCACCACCCTCTGGTTTGCTCAGTGTACATGGTCACTTTAATAACGTTGTACAAAGTGGTATTGAAAAGTCCCCGTTACTGCATCCCCAGCTGCTAGAAAGGAGGGCTGGAGAGGTTCCAACGTGGCTTAATGTGACACCAAGTGTCTGGGTGGGGTAACTGAGTCCTGAGTGTTCCCCACTCCTTCTAGTGAGAAACTGTAGGTGAGGACGGTCCGTGTGAAGACAGCGGGGAGCCCAAGTGGTGCAGCCATGTCTGGCTTGTGGTCAGGCTGCATTCCCCAGAGATGTTACTGAGGAAGTGGGAGAGACGGTGGTGATCGGATTGTTTCAAGCTGTTGGTGATTGTTCGGAGCAGGCGCAGTGGGAGGCGGGGGGATGCTGCCTGGCACAGAAGGAGGGACCTGGAGCGCCTGCAGTGGGACCACTCGCTCTGCATTAGCTCAGCTGAGACGCCCGATTAGCCATGCTGGGGGCGGCTGAGGAGGAGTTAAGCAGTGGGTGCAGAAATAAGCTTTGCCTCTTCTTTTGAGCCTGAGTCCTTCTGGTTTGTGCTTCTCCTTGTACGGCTGCCATGAGCTGCTGTGTCGGGGGGCAGAGTAGGGCCTGGAGCAGGAGGCATATGGGGCTCTGTGTTCGTGTGCTGGGATGCTGTGAGTACGTGGCAGTGTTTCCCTGTTGGTGTGTTGTAAGCCCCCGCTGCTGGCAGGAGCTGCTCCGGGAGAAGCCATGCGTGCGCGAGCACCAGGGTTAGAGGAGTTCTCTGGAATGCTTTGTTGAGTCTGTTCCTGCGGCACTTACCAGTCAGTCACTTCCCCGCTCCGAGCCGAGCCCTGAACCCTGGCGCCTGGGTCTCTGTCTGCACCGTGACTGGTGATGACTCACTCCTGGCTACAGCGCAGCGCTGGGTGTTTGGGTGCTGAGGACAGTGAGTCCCAGTCCTGCTCGCTGCCAGGGGGTACCTGCAGTATCCCCGCAGAGCTGGGGGCACCTGCAGTGGCTCTTATTAAGAGCTAATGCACAAGATGTTTCCACAGGAAGCCACTTGCACTCTCTTCTTTCTTGCCACCCTTCTGTTCAGGGTCGGTGACTGCTATAGACTTTCTGCGCTCAGGCTGGATGCCGGGCCGCCATGCAGATTGTCCATTCCCAGCAAAGGAGAAGAAATTCGGTTTTGAACACAAGTCTCTCTTAATTCAGAACTCTGCCTAATGAGTCCCATGGACCCAGTCTGGTCCTGCTGCCTCCATGTGTCTACCTAGAGGCTGGAGATCCTAGGAGCCCGCCTGTGTCAGAGGATTTGCTTAAGGAGGGGCCTGCTGTTGTCCAGTGGGGAATGTACCAGGCCTGAAGTTGCAGAACTCACCGAGCATATGGTATAATTTCACTCTGAGCCACCAGCCACAGAGCTGTATCTCCTTAACCTCAGCAGGGAGCCAGGTACCCAGGATCCTCCCTCAGCTGTCTCACTGCTGGTGCAGCTGGGTGCGTGCTCATACAGGTGGATACAGTTTGTATCCACACCTATCTGCAGAAATCTTCTGAATCCTCTTTTGCCACATGAGAGCAGGGTTTGTATTTCACTCCTCGCTGTCCCATGGACGGAAGGGACAAGGCCACTCACCTGGCTGCTCGAGAGTCCAATGATGCTGGCCCTCAACCTTCGTTAACTAGCTCAGCTGGAGGCTTGTACCTTTCACTCATACCCCCCTTATTCTACAAAGCACCAGAGCTTAAGGCTTGCTTCTCTGATCAGTCAGAAACTGTCCCAAAACACAAGAGGCCACAGAGAAACCGTTCAGGCCAAAAACAGATTTTTGAGGTGTTTTTTGCATAACATGGGCGAGAGTTATTGCACGCACATAATAATATTGTGGGTGGGTGGGTGTGTACACAGGTTTAACAGAGCTGTTTTAACACTTGTGTCCATGGTGGTGGGGGCTGGCACAGTTACATTTCACTCATGAAATGCTTTGGAGCTCAGCCTTCACTTTTAGGTTGGCTCCTAATTAAGTTAATCAGCTTTTTCATGACTGTTTTTTCAAGCAGCCCTTTTGGTTGAAGTCAGAACAATTGTGCTATTCATCCTTCAGTTTGTCTTGGAGCCACCGCTCAGCCCCTCTCTGACTTTTCCAGAGTCCCGATTGCCCAGGCCTGCCTTGCTGTCTGGGTTGTGCTGGGGATCACTCTGGTGAGCTCACACACTGGGCACTCATGGCAGAGCGCAGAGTCTGCTGTCCATTGGGAGGGATTTCGCTGGTCTGACATAGGTCAGGGGTGGGGACTCAAATGCTGCTTTCCTCAGTGCAATTATAAAGGGCTTTGCTTGTCTGAGCTGCATTATCCCTGGCCTGCAGGGAATATCCGGGTGTGATTATTTAGACAGCCACTCGTGCACAGGGTGCTTTACGAAGAGCTGAAACTGACAACCTGTGGTGCACCGAACATGCAGTCTACCTGACCTACCCCAAAAAAGGCAGCAGCTGGAAAATTGGGGCTGGTGTCGGAGTGAGAGAGATAAAGCATGTGAAATGCAGCTCTGGTACTAGAATTTTTCATTCCGCAGGAATCCAGAGCGTCTCTCAAACCGTGTGACTGGCGCTGCATGTGGGTCGCTGGCCAGCCGTTCTGCACCCACAGCGCTGCAGGCCAGTCAAGAACCAGCAAAGTGTAACAAAGCCATTAGAATGTGAGCAGGATGCTGGCACCTGGCGTCCAGCCGCCTGCAATGGAGTCTTTACTGGCCCAAGGAGTCAGGACTCCTCCACAATGGCGCCTCTGACAGGGCAGCGCCCTGGTGCCACACTAAGATGTCAAGGGCCGACTTGAGGGAACCAACCCCACCTCTGCAGCACCTGTGTTTTCCTACCAAGTCCCCATTGGAGTGTGAGCAGGCCAGCCTGGGCTCAGCTGGAGAGGGGCCTAAGGTGAGATGTCTGCTGCAGGAGGCCAAGGACTGCTCTCTCCAGCGCTATGCTCTGAAAGCCTCAGAGGAAGTTTCTCTGTGCAGAAACAAGCCCTGTCAAACTCACAATTTACCTTGACACTGATACTGTTGGGCCTCTATGTGGGGAGATGAAACTGTTTACATATCGAGTGACTGAGCAGGTGGGCTCTCATGTCCTTTACAGAACGCTTTAGTCAGGTCCCAGATTTGAAGCATTAATTTCACTCTGTGATTCATCCTACCCCTGCATTAGCTCCTCGTATTGCCGTTTATCAGCCACAGGGTAGCAGCCACAAGTATATGGTGTCAGATACAATCGTTCATGAAATCAGCAAAGACAAAGAAATGCTTTTGGAAAGTTTTCAAGTGCTAATTGTGTCACAGCAAACTGAGTGCTAAAGAAATTGTTCACAACACAAAAAAACTAGTGTTACTCCTCGTTAGCCCAAGTGGTTAGCCAGCATTCAGGGTGTTGTGGAATATTTTCGCCAGGAAGAGAAATTGAGATGGGGATCGTGTATTTCTTTGGTGCAATCCTGTTTATTTTGTGTCCTTGAACACAGTAAGAATCAAACAGGAGGCTGTTTCTTTGCTCACAATTCCAAGCCTCTTTCAGCCAGCACTCTGCACAAAAAAAATCGCTCTCACTTTACTTTCTCTCAGGGTCAGACTACAAGAACTTCTCTTGTTGTCTCCTGATTTTCTGCTTGCTTCTGGCTGTTGCTTAATCACAGAGGTACGCAGCTGCATCAGACAAGGCCCAGCCCCTGTGTTTGTATTCAGTCTAATCTCTGGACGGTGGCTTCTATTGTAATTGCTCCCTCATGTAGTCTGGATGGAAAGTAGCCGGCATGCCCATCAGCTGCAGTGAGGTTTCACCCAGGACTAGATCAAGCTCATTAACCAGCTGTTAATGTGTGTCAGCAGGGTCCACAGGGACAGTTAGTCCGTGGTGGGCTAGTACGGGGTAGAGTCACACCCCAGCTTTCTGTGAATGAAATGTCTGTGTAGGCAAGCACCAAGTCTGGCTGCTGCAAGTTCACTCTAAAATTCAGACCCTGACGAGTCCTTGTCATGAGCCCTTAGAAAATCTGTATCCAGCTCCTGCATCCACTCAAGGTCTGGCCCCAAATTCTATCATCGAAGGAGAGCGCAACGGTTGCTGCTCCTGTTCTGCTTCACGTGACGGGTTCCCAGTGCATCCTGGTGCTAATCCAGTATGTCACTAGGATCTACCTTGGCCCAACCAATGTTTGCCTCCATTACCCCTCAAATAGACTGTAAAAATCAAGAACAAGCATGTCGTTTCCCCTGGTTCGCCAGGGAGATCTGGCCTCTGACACACCCTGGGCCCTGAGTGTTTGTGAAGTCCGTAGTCAACACCTGGATCCGGCTGGCCGTAGCTCATTTTCACACAGACCCCTTCTGTACAGACAGCAAGTGTATCCACCCCAGTACACCAGAGACTCCTCTGTCCCATGCATCGTGCTTCAGAGAGGCCACAATAACCCGGCCTGACATCTTGATCCATAGGTGCATCACAAGTCACTCAGTAACACTGTGGTTTTCCTCTCTGCAGGAAAAAGAAGTGGTGCTGGCATAGCAGATGGGCTGCTGCACACGATCATATTATATTGGGGCTTAGCTGGTCAGCTCTTAGTGTATGTGATGTGATTGCATTGGTAACCAAGGGCCTGGTGATGGTGGTTCTGCCAGATTCTTTTTGTGTTGCCCAAGTTAATGATTGCTGCTTTATTAGTTTAAGCACTCTTGGTTTGAAATTAATTGCTTAATACTTTAATCCCCTGGTACTTAAAACGAGGATGACGCATCCCTCCATCAGATGTGAGGTTCGTACAAATTAATAGATCACAGTGAAAGTATTCAGGGCAAGGAGGGTGCTGCCATGAAAGTCAGGCTACCCTGCTGTAATTGAATGGATCTCCTGGCTTTGATGTGAAGAACATTTCCAAAGGCACTGGCCTAGGTCACGGCCGGGACCTCTGGAACTTGCCTTCCAAGGTCAATGGCAGCAGCATGTGTGCCTGCCTAAGGGAAGGAGTCTGCAGATTACTGCTGTGTCGTATCCCCTGCCCCCCTCTGTTCCTGTAGGTCTGTTCATCCGCCTGTTGTGTTGTTGTAAACCTATTCTGTGACTTGTCTATTCAGCACCTTGTCTGGGGGCTACTTGACTACAAATGAATAACAACGTGCATGGAGCTGTACGTACAGTGCAATGTCACATCTGCTGGTTGTCTGTTAGCCTTCGCCCCTCACCTACCGTGTCAGATAGCTAGTGCCCAGCCTGTCAGTGACATGGCCCGTCACGAGTGCAGCTTAATGAAAGAGCGTGCGGTTCAGCTCGCTCGGCAGCCTTGAGAGATTGAGCCGGCTTGTATTATTTATGCGACAGCTGCTGTGGGCTGATGGACAGACTGTACCTCATTGTAGGGCATGTGAGATGTGGCGGCTGATAGCGGAAACCCCCTTTGGACTTGCACCAGTGTCATTGGGGGCACACGCCATTGAAGACAAGTCCCCATGCCCAAGATTTCATTCAGGCACTGTTTCATGGCAGTGGGCTTGCACTGTGGATCGTACCATGCCTGGCGTGGGGGTCAGGGTCACTGTACCTACCTCGTACTATTCAATGCAAACCCCAGGGCTGATCAAAGTCAGCTGACTGGCACCATTTGATGGGTGGGTGTGTGTATCTCTGCAGAAGCTCTGGGTCCCCCCAAGGGGAGGCCTCGGTGTTGAGGCATGATCTGAAGAAGGGCCCTGTGTGTGTTCTCCGAGCTGTGTACAGAAGAGTGGGCTGGCACTCAATCACTCTCTGCCGCGTCTGGCCCAGACACAAATGGCAGGGGTGCTGTGCTGCTCCCCTGTTCATGTCAGGCCTACCCCAGCACCCAGACACAACACCAGGTGGCATGTTCACAAGCCAGCCAAAAAGCTGGGCCCTGGTCTGTCAAGATCCAGTCCTTCCCCAACGCCCCCAACGCGTAGGATGGCTCTATTCTGCCACCTGGGCCAGCTTCCCTCTGCATGACATCCGGTTTGCTCCCCCAAACTTTCCTGTTGGCTTCTCTGGACAAGTAATTGCAGCTGGGAATCCAGCACAGGAGCAGCCCCTCCTTAGCCCACATGTTGGGTTGATCACATGACAGGGGAAGAGGCCAAATGCTGCATTTAGTCACAAAATGTGTGATGCTTTTAGTGGTCTTGCGAAGTGCTTCAGGAAGGCTCCAGTCATCATAGCCCTGTGCTCCCCTGCCCTCAGCTGGCGTTGGCAGGTGACAGCTCCCACAGCCACTTCCCGCGCTGTTCCAGAATAGCGCGCCCAAACCCTACAGCGCCGCTGTGGTCCTTTCCATCCCCAGCACCTCTGGGCTTGGGCTCCAGACTCCCGCTCCTCAAGGCACAGGTGGGGGTGGAGGGGACAGCTCAGGCACCCAAAGGACTTGATATTGAACTGGCTTTTCAGATAGCACTCCGTCCCCCCAACCCAACAGCAGCCAGGAGGGAGCGGGCTTTGAGCCGCCAGAGGGACCTGCTTAGATCAATCGGATTCAGCTGCCTTCTCATGCTTCCTCTTGTTAGTCTCTGGGCACCAGCGTCTGCAAACACTCAGTGTGGGGCAAAGGGGCTGAGTGAGGTCCCCCAAAGCAGGGCTGGCTGCCCTCCCTGCCCGGAGCTTGGCCATCCCCGAAGCGTTGCTCCCTTGCTCTGGCAGAGGCCTCAGCTGGGTCTGCACTAGCCTTTGCCGTTGGTGCTTATGCTTTTTGTGCTGCCCTGCTGGCGGTGTTTGAACTGCTGTGTCGTGTAACTCTGCTGCGGGGGCGGAAGGCTGGCAGCAGCTGTGGGCTGCACGGAAGCGGGGGCTGGGATGTGACCGGCAGGCCTGGTGGTGGATGGGGAGATGTGCACGTCGTAAGGCCAGCAAGGAGCAGTTTGTGACCAAGGCCGGGGTGAGATTGGGAGTAGCGGTGGAAGTCTAGTTTTACTCTGGGAGGGGCTTCTGTTTAAACAAATCCCACATGTGATTCGAGGCCAGGATTGGAAATGGTGGCGTTCCCTTTGCAAGGCTCTCAGCTTTGTAACTGCTGGTTACCAGAGCACTGTGCCTAGGTGGACCGAGAGTGCTGCCCGCTTCTGTGCTCCTTCCAGAGGCGTTGTGAGGAGAGCCAGGCCTCGGCCATCAGCCCGGGGAGCTCAGGATGGCCAAGGATCTGGTTTGGATGCCTTGTAGTCCCAGCAACCCAGACATGCAAGAGATTGTCCCCATTGGCTTTCCCAGCAAGGAGCAGCCACTCAGATGTGGAGACCTGCTGTGGCTACGCAGTTCCACCTGTCGGGCGCTCGCTAGCTCTGTGGCCGACCCAGCGCTCTGCAGCACAGCCAGCTGCCCTGCGGGCCGTGCTAACCAGGCAGTAGGGTTTCGACTTTACAATGTGCTCACCCAGTGTCTGGGCATAGAGAAATGTGTTCAAAGTGCCAGTGGCGCTGGGCACCAGGCTCATAGCCTTCACAGCCGTTGTCCAGGCGGGGGGAGGCTCCGCCTGCCTGCCCTTCAGTTGAGCTAACCAATCCCAGGCTGGGTAGGGCATGGTTGTGCGATGCCCTCTGTCCCCATGGGCTGCGGAGTCTCTTCTGGGGGATTTTCCTCCCCGGGCCTTGTTGGGGTGCAAGCCCTCGCAGGTGAGCTGCTCTGGAATGGCGCGGTGACCCAGCAGAGCAGTTCCTCTCATCCCCTGCCTGTGCGAGGCTCGCGCCGAGGCCCTTCTGGGAGGCTAAGTGCATTGGTCGAATGGGGCCCGCTGTAGGTGAATATTCAAATGTCCAGCTCAAGCATGTGGGCGTCAGGGCCTGAGCTAAGGCACTCCCTCCATGTTAGTGTCTGGGAAACCTTCTCTACAAGTCAGGTTTGCTTTGGTCTGGGCCATGTTCTGCTGTCTGGCCTGAGCCTCCTGCAGCTTTGCAGCAGGGCCGGGTGATTGCACACCTGCAGCCGTGCCCTCGCTGGCTGTGTGAATCGTGGGGGTCCAGGAGCTCAGAGCCGGGCTCTATGTTCTGCTCATGTGGGAGCTGCAGTGTGGTATTGCATGATGACAGTGGAAGCAAGCTGTGAGCCCCGCGGCTGAGCAGGGTTTGCCGTGGGAATGCAGATGGGATGGGGCCCTGAGCCATCTCTGCCCCAGGAGTGTCCTATCCATTGTGCGTGGGCGAAGGAAGGTCCCGTGGCACTGCCCCTGGGCTCCCTGCGGCGCAGCAGTGGGTGGGGCAGGCCGTGTCACGCTCCAGCACAGCCCTGGCTTTGGCACTCAATTGCCACAGCCCCTTCCGAGGGGTGAGCTGCGGCCAGCAGGCTTCCTGTGGCCAAGGTGCAAGCTGAGCTGTCTGAGGTACCCATTGTGGGAGACACCTACTGCACTTGTCGGCTCATCTCTCCAGAGCAGAGACTCCTTTGACAGACCCGGCGAGGCTTGGTTCAGGAGCCTGGTTCTGAAAGAGGAAGGTGCTGCCCACCCCCACAGCCTGTGGCAAGCATGGCAGCGGCTCCTGATGGGCTGTCGGGGATCTGCCCCGATTGTCGCCAGTTGGCTGTGCAGCCCTTGTGAGGCTCAGCTGTGCTGCTTCCTGCAGGCTGGGCTGGCGGGCTGCGTTTTCTCCCCAGTGGGTCCCTGATCACCACCTTTAGGTAACTCTGGAGCCTGTTGCTGGAATATAGGCAGGAAGCCTGTTCCTGAAGCCAGTCCCCCTGCCGGAGCAGCTGTGGGAACACACCATCTTGGGCCCTTCGCCGTTCACCTTCGATGTGTAAAATACTCAACATCTGCCTCGGTTTGAACAGCCCCCCAAGCGCTGCGCTGCTTTGGCCTCGTTCCATGTGAGAGCGGGAGGCTGGGAACGGGATCGGGTAGCAAGCAGCAAATGCTGAATTGCCCTTTGTCTGTCTCTCTTCCGATTGCCAGCTGGTAACCCGAGCGGCGCGTGCATGCAGCTGGCTGCAGACAGGCAGTTTGCACGCTCCTGGGTGGAGTGTTAGACTGACCTTGCTAGGTGTATGTTCATGGCCCAGGCCAATTCTCCAGCCACGTGGCCAGTGTTCTCCTTAGCCTAGGTGGGGTGTGCTCAGCCTGCATTTTTCCGGCCATTGACAATGCGTATCCTTTTCCTGCTGCGCATTGACCCTCAGCCCCCACAGCAGCATCCGCACGGTCCTGCTGACTGGACCCTGTTCAGGCCGAGAGGGCAAGCATCTCTGGAGGGGCAGGGAGCAGCTGCTGCGAGGCACTGGGATGCCAACAAGCTCCCCTAGGGAAGGGGCTTCACAGTGGCCGTTCCCCCTGCACCTGTTTGCAGATGGGCTTTGGGGAGGTGTCTTCCAAGCATTGGAGCAGTGGCTATCATCTGCTGCAGGGATGGTCCCCTCTCCTCCCCCAGATGTGCACACCTCAGGTTGGGGTGTCTGCACTGCTTGCCCAGCCTTGCCTGAGCCAGTTGGCGTGAACAGTCCACGGGAGAGAGCGGAGTCCTTGTTCCTGCTGTTCCTGTGTGCTCTCCTGGCACGGTACCCGAGGGGCCTGGGCAGTCTCCGAGCTCTGGGACTGTTTGACAGGGGCAGGGAGGGACAGGAGTGCCCCTTTGGCCAGCCCTGAGCAATGGGCTTTGCCCCTTTCCCCGAGAGGCTCTCCCACAGCCTCGCAGACCCTCCCTCCTGGAGTCCTGGGGCGATCCAGCCAGAGCTGTGCCTTCGCCAGTGCTCCTGCTCCGCCTCTCCCATAGCTCTGTGCTGCCTGGCTCTGACTGGAAGCCACGGGGCTTGAACTGGGATTTGAACGGGTGTTTTTGTGCCTAGCTGGGCAGCCGGGTGTTTGCGTCTCCTCTGAGGTACTTTGTTCTCTTCCTGCAGCCAAAGCGTCCCTGTGAGCCACTCCCGTTTCAAACCAGGAGCTGTGTTTCTAGGTTAACCTCTTCCTCTCCCAGGCTGTGTAAGATAGAGATAAAGCCGAGGAGTGGGTTGAAAACTGGCCCTCTGGGTATGTCCGAGAGAGGAGACAGTTTTACCAGTCTGGGGGATCACGGGGGGAGGGGAGATGCTGGAGCGGAAAGCCCAGGAACAGAGCCTGTAACAGACTTGTCTGCTCCTGAAATGTAACCTGTGAAATCTGGAAACTTGGCAAGCAGGTTAGCGCGTGCCAGGGTGTTTGGAGCTTCCCAGCGCCCTGTGCGTGGCACGGAGAGGATGGCCTTCTCCTTGGCCTAGTTGCTGTTGTCCTGATTGCCGTTCTGGGCACAGGGCTGCTCCCACGTAGGGCTGAGAAAACAACGGGTGCTGGTTTCAGTGTGGGCTTTTTCTGGAAGTTGAGGCTCTGAGGATTCGAGCTGGAGATTGAGGTGCACATTTGTAACAGGGAGGGGAGTTAATCACTGGACCAGCCTCCGTAGTGAATTCTCCACCGGTGGGAGTTGTTGAATCCAGACTCGAGCTCCAGCAGAAGCAATGGGCTCTGTGAAGGAATCAGTAGGTGAGTTTCTGTGGCCTGTTAGGCCGGAGGCCAGCCCGAGTCCCTTTTGGCCTTGAAGTCGGACTCCCCTGGAGCCCGAGCGCTGCTGGCTGTTGCACTGGCTAGCAGTGCCAGGCTGAACGCTGTTGGCTCCGTGAGCTGGATTCAGAGCCCTTGGTTCATTCCGCAGAAAATGAGCCCCGGGAGGCAATTCAGCGGGTTCTCGGACAAGAGCTCCATCACTCCGAGGTTGAGGAGGAAGCTGCTTGCTGGAAAATTGCCAAGCAGAACACTTCAGAGTCCCCTGGAAGGGCCTGAACTCTTCGACAAGCTCCTCGGGAGACCGGATTGGATGTCCGCACCTTTCGGGGCCTTTGAACACCCTCCCCAACACAACTAGCCTGTGTCACGGAGTCACCGGGCGATGCTCTGGAACTGCTTCCCACCAAGCCAGTCAGGACTTTGGGGAGCCTCCTCTCCCTTGGAGCAGACTTGTTCAGGGCAAGAAGCTCACACGGCTTCACCTCCTGGGTCTCTCCTTGGAGCATTCAGCATCCTCTGCCCCTCCGTGCGCTTCCCACAGCGAGCCCACCCCAGTGGGGTCCTGGGGAAGCAACAAGGTCCTGCACCCCCACTTCGCAGTCAGACGTGACTCTCAGCCAGCCAGTAAAACAGGGGTTTATTCGATGACAGGAACAGGGTCTAAAACAGAGCTTGTAGATACAGCGAACCGGACCCCTCGGCCTGGTCTATTCTGGGGGGCAGTGAGCCAGACCCCCTACGTCTGCACTTCACTCCTCATCCCCAGCCAGCTCCAGACTAACAACCCCCCAGCCCCTCCTCTCTGCTCAGCTCCTTTCCCGGGCCAGGAGGTCACCTGATCTCTTTGTCTCCAACACCTTCAGCTGGCACCTTTGCAGAGAAGGGGCCCAGGCCATCAGCTGCTAGGAGACAGAGTGCCAGGCATTTAGGTGCCCTGTCCCTTTGCTCTTCAGCAATCACATGCCCTTATCCCACCACCTAGATACTTAAGAACTGCATAGGGGACACTCAGGCACCAACACAGTATTCAGAGGAAACATCAAGAACATTCCCAGTTCGTCACAGCCTGTTCCCCCGCTTTCCCTCCCCCGGGTTCCCATCTTGTTCCTGTGGCCCGGCAGGCGTCAGCCAAGCCTGTCAGCACCTGTGCAGTCCTTGGGGCCAGCAGCTATGGCTCCCGTGGGGCAGTCAAGCTACAGAGGCGGCCGTGGGCCCTTAGTTTCTTTGTCTGGGTTTCAGCGGCTGGAAAGGAGAGTTCCAGCCTCGGAGACCAGCCAGCTCTGGGTTAGGAGCAGCAGCCCAGACGGAGAAGCTGCTTGGACTGGCCTGGCAATGACCTTTGATGGTGGAGGAGAAGCTATCGGCTACCCGGCTGGGCATGCGCCGCCCTTCTGGTGCGCAGACCGGCTAGTCCTGGGCTTCGGGATGCTACGTGCCTCTCTCCTGCAAACTCCCTCTGGGCCCAGCTCTGGAGAGACTATGCCAGGGCCCTGACTGCTGCTCTCACAGGCCCTTGTATTGACCAGATCAGTGGGCTTCCTTCAAAAGGGCTTTGTTTGCTAAATTGTCTTCCCCTTCCCCACCCAATCCCTGCCTTTGGAAAGGGCTCCGGGTGGGGGAGGTGTTGCAGGAGAGTTCCTGGTAGGGACAGTCCCGGGATCCCACTTGGGGCAGGGCTCCAGACAGAGCTTTGCAGAGGGGGCCATAGTGGGTTCGAAGTCGAGATGCCTTCGGGGGAGTTTCAGGCTTCAGGGATTCTGACCCTCCACTCGATGTGGCTCGGAGCTGGGTGTTCCTTTGTGACTCTCAGCAGCCCAGCCCAGCTCCCCCTGAGAGAGGGGAGTGTTTCCAGCTGGCCTGGCACCCCGGTGTGTGCGGTTCATGGGCGTACGCTGGAGGACGGCCTGGGGCTGAGCTGCGGGGAGGGTTTGGGCTCCAGACGATCCCTCTGGGGCTTCAGATGAAGAAAATCAAAACTGCTCTAAGTCCCAATTCCGAAGGAAATGGAAACTGGGCGTCTCGTCATCAGACAGTGGTTAACCCTTGATGGGCTGGACTAGATCACGGTGCAGTGGTCCCTGGGGCACATGGACGTCTGTAGCGTTGGGTACTGAAAGCATGTGGCTGGCCCGGGTGTGGGTGTGGATCTCACTTTGCACCGGGCTGCCTGTCCCCGGGGTTCCCATCACAGCAGTTCCCAGCACCGGAGCGTTGCGGGATCAGAGACCTGGGGTGCCTGTAGGGTTAAAAGCGCAGCCCTGTTCAACCTCCGTGTTCCACTAGGCCCTGGGTGTTCGTGTCCTTCTGGCCATGAGGGTCCCTGCGGTCAGGCCTGAGCTTGCTGCCTGTCAGCAGAGGTGTATGCGCCCTGCAGTGTGTTCCCCAGCCTCCGGCGCTGTGTGTCCTGCAGAGCTGGACCCTGACGGGGAAGAGCAGTGAGCTGTGTCCTGGCGCTGCCTAAGCCTGATTTTCACTCTGGCATTCTCTTCTCTGGGCTGGAAGGGCATGTTCTGGCCTGGCCCGAGCTAGCGCGGGGGCCCCTGCTGTCGACAGGGCAGCTTGCAGCTTACGCCCGAGCATCCAGGCGAGGGGGTGCCTGCGAATGTGGCCTGGAGCTGTGGGGAGCCCCTGGCCTGGAGTGGGAGCACCCGCTCCCTGTCCTGCTGCCCCTCAAGCGTGGCAGCCCTCTCCAGGGCGCTGTGGGTCAGAGTGCTCTGAAGCAGGGTTTGTAGTGAAAGAAGCAGGCTGTGTTCCCAGGGTCTGTCATGCACAGGCCCTGGCCTTCTCCTGGGTGCAGCCATTTCACTGTCGCCTGCTTTCATTGCTGTCTGGGCAAGGCCTCTACTCGCCCCCTCGCCCCTGGGATGGGCAGGGACAAGGGTGGGGCACAAGGGAAAGGGCTCGAGCCCCCTCCCCCCACATGCGCACACACACCGACCTGGTCTACACTTCAAACATACATTGCCCCAGTTATGTCACCCGGTGTGTGCAAGGCGCTGTGACTTTGCGGGGTGCAATCCAGAGCGGGGAGAGGCTGTCACCCACCTGCCCTGGTCACACCCTGGGTGTCTGTGTACAGCTACAAAGCTCCAGCAGCTCTGACCCCAAACACCAGCTGCACTCTGGCTCCTGCCAGCCTGGGTTACTGCTCCCAGGGCGACCCCAGCCCACTCCCAGATGCCCCCCAAATACGTGTGTTCTGTGTGTCCATTCCTCTCCTGGACAGCCCAGCTGTGTTGGGTCTGTTGCCCCTCTCAGGGGATCAGTGCACAGCAGTCTGTACCTCAGCTGGAATTACCTGCCCAGTTCACAACACGAATTGACGAATAAAACAAGTGTATTTAATTGCAAGGTGAGAGCTGTTCAGGGGGTACAAGGAAAGAGGCACTAAAGTCAGAAATGGTTCCAAGAGCAATAAAGATAAATCGCTTCCTGAGGCTGAACTTCCCAAGCTGGGCCTGGCTCGAGCTGAAGTCCCTGAGCACGTGTCCAGTAATGCTGCTGACCAAACCCTCTGGCCAGGGTCTGCCCCCAAAGCCCCATGGCCGTTTCTTTCCTGGTCTTAGGTGAACAGGAGAGAGATGAGTGGGGAGAGAAAAGTGGGGGGGGTGTTGCCTCCTCACTTTTAGAGTTCAGCCCCCCTTTGAAATGCATTGTCTTGAGGGTGACCCCTCGATAAAGGTCTTTCCCCCTGAGAGCCAGGAGACAAGGAAGTGGGGGTGGGGGTAGGGGTTCCATGCTGCTGTTTGCTAAGGTCAGATCCGTTTGTTCCCGCCCCACCCGTGCCCCAGAATGGCCCCTTGGTAGGCGATGGCCCAGCAGCAGTGATGGCGGCAGCCTGGCTGGGGCGACAACTTGTCTTTGGGGAGTGGATCTAGCCCCTCCCCAGACTTGCCTGGCAAACGCCCTTCAGTCATGAGTTCAGCTAATGCTCAGAGCTTTACACAATGTTCCGCCAGCCCTGTCCCCGGGACATTCTTGCCCAGCGAGGTATTAGCTCCCCCAGCGTATTTGTACAAAGATGGTTGCAGTGGTGTGCGGGTGTGACGGCAGGGGGGCGTCCTGTCACCGAGGGGCACTGGAGCCCCACGCACGCGCACTGACCGGGTCGACACTTGAATTCACATCGCCCGAGCTAGGTGTGAAAAGTTCTGCTGACCTAGACCCTGGTGTGGATGCAGGTAGGACAGCGGCAGAATTCTCCCACCAAATGCTATCTCTGTCTCAACTGCAGCCGCAGACAAACCCCTTCCATGGAAATGTCTATGCTATGGCTCTGCAGCACCGGAGCTGGGCTGCCCCCAACCCAGGCATGGCCTGCAGCTCCCCAGGGCCTGCTGGAGCCCGGTTCACGCTGTCTTCCCCTGCCTGAGAGCTGAGAGTCTGACCCCTTCCCCCATACGCTTCCAGCAGGGGGCTGCTCTTGCCCCATTTGATGTCTGAGCTGAACCCCTTCCCCCGGGTACCCCCTGGCCCCACAGGTGACCTCCTTTCCTGCCTTCCTTTCAGCTGTGGGCACTCGGGCGCGGATCCTTTTCACCAAGGAGCCGTCCTCTCAGGACGCCTTGCACGGCCGCAGCGCCATCCTGCGCTGTGAGGTGGAGGAGCCGAGCGGCGTGGAGTTCGAGTGGCTGCACGATGGGCTTTCCGTCCAGGACACCGAGCGCCGCTTCCAGGAGGGCAGCAACCTGCAGTTCACTGCTGTGGATCGGCAGCAGGACGCCGGGAGCTTCCAGTGCGTGGCCAGGAGCACGGTCACGGGAGAGGAGGCCCGAACGGCGAATGCATCTTTCAACATCAAGTGTGAGTACGAGAGCAGGGCCAGCGAGCCTGCCCCAAGCCTCTCCTCCTGACCCAGACCCCAGGGTGGGCACATGGCAGCGGGTACAGCCCTCCCTCCTGCTGCCTTTTCCTTGCCAGGGCATCCCCTCAGCTGGTGTCCACTTTCCCATAGAGTCCGCTACCGGCCTGGCTCCTTCCTTCGATGTATGCTGTGGAGGGGCACACACCATGGCCTCTGGGCTCCAGGCCTGGCCCAGTCACACAACCGCCCCCCTGCCCCACACAGAAGCACATGGCAGTTCCCACCTAGAAACTGCAGTGACCCAGTGAATCCTCAGGGATGTGGCCAGGGTATGACAGGGTGGGGCAGGGGAGTGGGTGGGGTGGGGATGGCGTGGAGCAGGGGTGTGGAGGAGATGGGGCGGTGGTGGCCAGGGTATGACGGGGTGGAGCAGGGGTGGGGGTGGCCAGGGTATCACGGGGTGTGGCCGGGGTGGAGTAGGTTGGGTGGTGGGGTGAGGGTGGCCGGGGTGGGGCACAGGTGTGGGTTGTGGGTGGCTGGGGGTAGGGGTGGGGCAGAGGTGAGGGTGGCCAGGGTACGATGGGGTCGGGCTGGGGTGTGGATGAGGTGGGGTGGGGGTGGCCAGAGTATGACAGGATATGGATGCGATGGGGTGGAGCGGGGGTGTGGATGAGGTGAGGTGGGGGTGGCCAGATTATGACAGGATGTGGATATGAGGGGGCGGGGTGGGGGTGGCCAGGGTGGGGCAGGGGTGTGGATGGGGTAGGGTAGAGGTAACCAGAATATGACAGGATGTGGCTGCGATGGGGTGGGGTGGGGTGGGGGTGGCCAGGGTGGGGCAGGGATGTGGATGAGGTGGGGTGGGGGTGGCCAGAGTATGACGAGATGTAGATGCGATGGGATGGGGCAAGGGTGGGGGTGGCCAGAGTATGACGAGATGTGGATGTGATGCGGTGGGGTGGGGCGGGGGTGTGGATAGGGTGGGGTGGGATGGGGTGGGGGTAACCAGAGTATGACAGGGTGTGGCTGCGATGGTGTGTGGATGGGGTGGGGTGGGGGTAACCAGAGTATGACAGGGTGTGGCTGCGATGGGGTGGGGCAGGGGTGTGGGTGGGGTGGGGTGGGGGTGGCCAGAGTATGACAGAGTGTGGCTGCGATGGGGTGGGGCAGGGGTGTGGGTGGGGTGGGGGTGACCAGAGTATGACAGGGTGTGGCTGCGATGGGGTGGGGCAGGGGTATGGGTGGGGTGGGGTGGGGGTGGCCAGAGTATGACAGAGTGTGGCTGCGATGGGGTGGGGCAGGGCTGGGGGTGGGGTGGGGGTGACCAGAGTATGACAGGGTGTGGCTGTGATGGGGTGGGGCGGGGGTGTGGTGGGGTGGGATGGGGGGTGGCCAGAGTATGACAGGGTGTGGCTGCGATGGGGTGGGGCAGGGCTGGGGGTGGGGTGGGGGTGACCAGAGTATGACAGGGTGTGGCTGCGATGGGGTGGGGCAGGGGTGTGGGTGGGGTGGGGTGGGGGTGACCAGAGTATGACAGGGTGTGGCTGCGACGGGGTGGGGCAGGGCTGGGGGTGGGGTGGGGGTGACCAGAGTATGACAGGGTGTGGCTGCGATGGGGTGGGGCGGGGGTGTGGTGGGGTGGGATGCGGGTGGCCAGAGTATGACTGGGTGTGGGTGGGGGCCAGGGTGGAGCCATCACGCTGAGCGAGGAGCTGGGCCGCGCACAGAGCGGTTCCTGCAGGACCCAGCAGATGTCCTGTTGGGCCCGTCTAACTCCTCGGGGGGTAAGTGGGAGCAGAGGGACTGACCGGGTTAGGAGGAGGGATTTCTAGCTGGGGGCTGTGCCAGACTGTGGGTGGGAGTGGGTGGGAGCTGCCAAACTGGGCCAAAGCCTAGGCAGGGATCTGTGGTGCCCACCACCCAGGGAATGGGCCGGGAGCTGTGATAGGTCCTTCTCCTGGGAGTTACCCTTCTCCTGCTCTCCGCCTTCCCTCCACCACATTGGGCACAAGCCTTCAGACATGGCTACTGGAAAAGCGACCCCCTGTCATCATGCAAGGCCAGGCCGATGGCGCTGCCCCCAACGCCTGCTCAGTGGGGAGCTGGGCCCCAGTCCGGCAGCACTCCCACGGGGATGCCGGCATGGAGAACTGCGAGCTGGAGTCTGTGCAGCGTCTGGGCTAATCTGATGCTGGCCAGTGGCCCTGAGCGCCCCCAGTCTTAGCCCCACTCCTTTACCTCCAACAGTCTGTCTGTCGTGGGCCACTTGTCTCCATCTTTTGCTGACTCTCCTAACCAGTGTTTGCTCCAGGCTCTGCTGGACTTCTGTCCCCTTGGCTGACGCTGAGCACAGGTCTCAGCCCTTCTCCTGCACGGCACTCCCCTTCAGCACTAGAGAGACGTAACGGCCATGCTGGGTCAGCCCAATGGTCTAGCTGGCCCTTATCGAATTCCTTTATGAACCTAGTTATACTTCTGGCCTTCACAACATCCCCTGGCAGTGAGTTCCACAGGTTGACTGTGCATTGGGTGAAGAACTTCCTTCTGTTTGTTTTAAACCTGCTGCCTGTTAATTTCATTGGTTGACTCCTGGTTCTTGTGTGATGGGACAAGGTAAATGACATGTCCCTAGTCCCTTTCTGCACACTGGTTGTGAGTTTATAGCCCTCTAGCATATCCCCCTTAATCCTCTCTTTTCCAAGCTGAGACAGCCCAGGCTCTTTCATCTCTCCTCAGATGGAAGCTGCTCCATTCCCCTGAAGATTTCTGTTGCCCTTCCCTGCACTGTTTCCAATTCTTCTGGGTCTGTGATGAGCTGGGCGACCCTTGTGGTTTGACTGAGCTCTCTGGGTGCGGCTGACCCTCCTCCATGTTCCCAGTGCGGCCCCCCAGGCCAGGCTTGTGACCTCGGCTTTCATGTCTGCCTGGTTTTGATCTGCTCCGTTGCCTGCTTTAAAGGCCCTTCATGGATCTCTGCAAATGCTCTACTCCCTGCTGCTGCCCCCCCAGTGGCGCAGAGCCCCCGCGTGCTGCAGGCCATGGCTGGAGATGCTCCTGATGTGAGCGCTGGAGGTTGGGGGGGTGTGGAGAGGCCCAAGACCAGCTGGGATCAGCCAAGAACTGCCTGGGGCCAGTGCTGCCCTGCGCTGGCTGAGGGAGCGGAGCAGCTGGACCAAGCCCAGAGCTCCAAGAACCAGCTCGAGTGCTCTGGGGTCCACGAGCAGCCTGGGATGGGTACCTGGGGCAGTGCTGTCGCTGACAGGGGGCAGCAGCAGTGTGGGAGGGCTGGCATGCTCTGAGCTAGTGCCATGGCAGCGGCGGGGTGCAGGCAGGATGGTGTGGGATGTGCACACTGCTCCGAGCAGGGGATGCTGGAACTCCCTTTCCTTCTGCAGGGCTCGAAACGGGTGGCGTTGTCCTGAAGCACCCAGCAAGCATGGCAGAGATCCAGCCCTCTGCCTCCGTGACGCTGCGCTGCCACATTGACGGCCATCCGCGGTAAGGAGCCACTCGCACTTCGCCAGCGTCCGGGCTGGGCTCTGCCTGGCCTTTCACCTGCTCTCTCTCTCTCTCTCTCTGTCTCTCCTGTGAAGATCCACCAAAGCCTAGGGGGAAGGTGAGAGGCAGGAATCACCGCGGGAGCACAGTAAGGGGGGGCCTGGAGCTGCTTGGTGTGCTGACCGGGGTCTGTTTGTCATTGAGACGGCTGCATGTGTCATGGCTTCCCCAGCTGTGTCCCCGTGTGTCCTGTCCAGCCCAGTGGGGCGGAACGAAGGATCAGCCGAGCGGGCCATTTCCCGCATGTGCTCTCAGGCCCGCTGCTGGCCGCCACGCTGACATGCCTGTCTGTCTCCTAGCCCAGCGGGCCAGTGGTTCCGGGATGGCACCCAGCTGCTGGATGACCGTAGCAGCTACTGGATCAGCAGTAAGGAGCGGACGCTAACCCTGAAGAGCGCCAGCCCCGAAGACAACGGCGCCTACTACTGCTGCGCTCGCAACGCCGTGGGCATGGTGTGCAGCAGCGACAACTTCACACTGAATCTCATTGGTGAGGGGCCCCCGCCCAGGCAGCAGGGCCCCGGGAGGGGGCTGCTCAGGCCTGTGCCAACCGCCTTCTCTTTGATGTTGCAGCACATCAGTGAGGCTATGACCTCAGATCTGCCGCAGCTGGGGAAGTGTCAGGCTGGTGTGATTTCCTCCCTCCCCCCAGGAGGGAGGGGAAATGGTCATTCCCAGGGGCCCTGCCTGAGCTAGAGAAAGGAGCAAGCATCACCCCTGCGTGGCCACATTTTAACCCCGCCTCGTCCCCGGGGCAGGCACAGGCAGGGATGGTTGTAACTACCCGCTGCGCAGCCCAGCAGGTAGCTGGTGGGTTGTTAGCCCTGCTCTGCACACAGCGCTTGTATTGGTCAGCGGGGGCCGTTGTACCGCTGTGTTCTACCCATTCAGCCCCAGCACAGCCACAGTTATACCAGGATAAAGGTGCCCAGGACCAGGACAGTGTATTCCCCTTCCACCGGTGCCAGCAGCGTGAAAGCAGCATCCACCCAAGGGTCTGGACTGCTGTGCCCCTCCCAGTCCAGGTGAAGTGACCCGCCTTGTGTGTGCAGACAAGGCCTTAGCCACCCCTCCCATTCCGAGTCTTGGCGGGGCCTGGTGCAGGGGCTGTCGCTGGCAGAGGGCAGCATGCCCAGAAGAGAGGTTGGGTGAAGGTACATTTCTGCCATGTGGGAAGGGAGCAAGCAGCTTGGTGCCAGACCCTGCCATGTCAGACAGGCCCCCTCTCCGTGGCTGCTTGGAAGGCAGGCTGGGCCTTCCCCCGCTCTGCCGGCCCTGCTTGCGGCTGGGCTGGCCTGGGCTGGGCTGTGGCAGCAGACTGACGCTTGTGGCTCTGGCTGTGCTTTCCAGACTGGTCAGCATTCCCAAAGGGGAGCCAGGGGCCAAAACCACCCTGTGAAAGCCAGACGCGAGGACACAGCAGCCTCTCCAGGAGGCAGGGCCTGTGCCAGGACAGGCGTGTAAACACCTGCAGGCACGAGGTTCCTTGTCCTGGCAGGCTCTCTGGATGCTGCAGGCCTGCCCTGTGCTGGATTCTCGCCAGTCCTTGGCCAACCCTCCCTGTGTCTCATGTCTCGTGGGAGATGACCTGGGATTCGGGGGAGAGACGGGACCCCAGCCACCCTAATGTTCCTGCGGTCTCCCCTCCCAGACGAGAGTTTCCCTCGCCCGGTGGTCATCCCGCAGGACCTGATCGTGAGTAAGAACGAAGAGGCCATGTTCCACTGCCAGTTCACGGCAGTGCCTCCTCCCACGCAGGAGTGGGTCTTCGAGGACAGCTCTCCCATCACCAACAGGACACGGTAAGTGTCCCCTGTCCCCCTTGGGAAGCTGCGGTGGGGTGGGGGAAGGAAAGGAAACCCGTCTCCCATTTCATTGCGTGCTCCTGAGACCTGCAAGGCTGGAGGAGCTGTGAGCTCTGCGCGTGTGAGGGGATCAATCCCGCTTCCCGTACCGAGTTCCCTTCCCAGCACCTGTCCAGGGGCCAGGCTCGTTCTGGGTTGGTCCCACTTCCCATGAGGCTCGGTCTCTGCCAGCCACTTGCCAGGGGCTTGGAAGGGGAGCAGCAGTCTGGGGGCTTGTCTTTCGGGTTAAGACGCGGGATGAGGGAAAGCAGTCCGATTTCTGGCTAGCTCACGTCAGGAAGGAATCGGTTGAAGCTGGCTTGACCCAAGCCACTCTTCACCTGCAGTCGGAGTGGCTGCACTGCGCTTTGCACGGCCTTAACGACATCGGTTTAAAAACACCCCTGTAGTTAAACTCCTGCTAACTTGTGGTTAGGCCAGGCCAGGCTAGGCCTCAGGGTGGCTTGTTACTGTCCCTGCCCTGAGAAGCTGAAGTTCACGCCCCCCCCGCAGCCCCTGCAGTGCATGGAATTGGACAAGGAGGTCACCGTGTCGTTAGGGCACCTGCCTTGTGAACCGTGATCCCGCAGTTCCCTCCCTCCCCTGAGCTGGCCCAGGCTGTTGCTGCTGGCCCTTGGCCTGGTTCTCTTCTGTTGTGTGGGTTATGGGGCAGCTGGAGAGCCGGGCAGGGAATCGCCTGGTAGCCTGGGGTATCTCAGCACTTGATGCAGGAGCTGAGGACATGGGCAGCCAGCCCCAGACTGGCTGTGCACAATGGTGTCTGAGCGGACTCGTGCCTGGCCGTTGCTCTGCACCAGGATCCCGAGTGAGGAGCTGAGGGGAGGAGGGAGCCATCTGTAGCACTTGGCAGCAAGCCTGACCCGCCCTCCAAAGCCCAGGAATGGCACTGGAGGGTCTCGAGCACCCTCTGCTGGGCACATGCAGACAGCTCTGTGTGTTTTGGGTCCGCAGGCCGGGGCTGGGGCTGCCTGACCTGCTGAGAATCTCCAGCTGGCAAATTAACACTGTCTGGTGGGTTCTAGGCTCCAGACCAGGCTGTGGTGTGGGCATTGCTGTTAAATTGGGAATCCCGACGTGTGCGGTTGGGAAAAAGCATCTGAGTTTGCAATAGTTTTATTAACACCAGTAGCAAAATCACAAACTCTCCCATCCTGGGGTGGTGGGAATACAGAGTGACTCTCTGAGCGGCCATGTACTCACACCATCCCCCACACGAAAATCTGCAGTCAGTCATTGTCCTCTCCATTACCCTGGTGTCTCCCAGGGCACACAGGCTGGGATAGAGCTTTCCCAGCGTGGGGCGCTGGCGCCCCTGGGCCTAGCGCATATTTAGTAGGGGTTCAGCCCCTTTTCCTTACTTCTGCCCCCCACTAACGTGGGGGTGCCCATCTCCCATAACTTCATGGCATATACATTAGTGACCGTGGCCTTGTGGTGGTGGGACATCTGCTGATGTTCCTGCCCCGAGGAGCAGTAAAGCTGCTATCAGCTGGTATCCTGTGGTTACTGATCAGCATTTCAGTCCAGCTCCCGATCCGGGCTTGCTCCTGGCCAACTGCTTATGCGAGGGCCTTTTCAGCCCTAGCTTCTGTGAGTTCAGGTGTTGTTGCCCTAGCCTTGAGGCTTGTAGGCGCATTGCATTGCTGCCGTTAGCGGATACCTGTGCCTCAACTAGCAGATACCTATAGGCTCTGGTGCTCCTAGCTGGCCCCCGTCATGCCAACGGGGTGGCCGAGCCAAAACTGAGCAGAGTTGCCACCCTGTGCACCAGGTCACATCTCCGTGGGCAGGGAGCCAGCCCAGCCCCACCGGAGCGGCTGCCGCGGGGCGAGGTTTTCGTTGGGTTTCGGTTTATTCCCTGTCGTTTCCCATTTGTGCAGAGCTCTGGCTCGATCTCTGCAGCCCGGGGGCACCCAGCTGGCGTTTCACAAACCTGACGGTTCTTGCCCCCGCTGCTTCCGAACGGAGCTGAGCGTAGCCGCCGCAGGGCTGTCTGCAGACAGTCTGGCCCCATGGCTCTCAGGAGCAGATCCCAGCTGTGACACCACCAGCTCACTGGAGCCCAGAGACTAGGAAGGGCAGAGAAGCCAGCAGCACAGGGAGGGCTAAAGCAGCATAGGGGGGCTTGGGCACAGCAGGTTTCCTTGCTGGGTGGTGCTGAATGTGGCCACAAGGGACCGAGTAGCTTGAAGGTCAGTTACTCGCTTGAAGTGCGCTCTCCCTTCATCACAGAATCATAGACTAGCAGGGTTGGAAGGGACCTCAGGAGGCATCTAGTCCAACCCCCTGCTCAAAGCAGGACCAAGCCCCAGCTGAATCATCCCAGCCAGGGCTTTGTCAAGCCTGACCTTAAAAACCTCTAAGGCTGGAGATTCCATCCCCGTGCCAACCCCCGGAACCCCAGTGCCATGCGCCATCCCGAAACGGGGCCCTGCTCTGCACCCCTCAGGATGGACGCACACACCGCCAGCAGCAGACTGCCTCAGGATCCCCTCGCAGGCCTGTGCATCCAAGACCACCTCCCCCGGAATTCCCCGTCAGAGTCTCCTACACAACATGCAGCCTGGGCCTGAGAGTCACTCCGGGCCCTTCTGAGGTGGGCAGCCAGGGCTGCTCCCAGCCCCCTGTCCCAGGTGGGGAAGAGAGCCTGCCCCCGACCCCCTGTGTCTCATCTTCCAGTGCCCAGGAGAGGGGATGCAGGGAGGGAGCGTGTGACCACGGAGCATATTGCTTAGACAGAGCCGTGCTGCTGCTTTGCACGTCTGTCCCTCGTCTCAGCCCCTCACTCCTTTCGTGCAGGGTCACGGTGTTTGCCAATGGCTCCTTGCTGATAACCCAGGTGAGAGCGCGCAGCACGGGGATCTACAGGTGCATTGGCCACGGGCAGAGAGGGAAACCCACCGTCCTGGAGGCAAGTCTGCGGCTGGCAGGTAAGGCCCCGCGTGGCTGGCTGAGTGCTCGTGCAGCTCTGGATGCGCTCTGAACCAGGCGGGCACGGCGCTGCCTCTGTAGTGTGGTAGGGGATGAGCTGTTCTTTCTCCAGGGCTGCCTGGCCATGGCAGAGCAGTCCTGTCCCACTACCCAGCCAGGGCTAGAAGCTCTGTTCTGCTCCAAGGCACAGGACCTCGGTGCACGGCTGGGGGTAAGTCATGTCTCCCCCGGTTTCTCTCAGAGATCGAGGACATGGCGCCGTTCTCCCCGAAGGTTTTCATAGCAAGCCAGGAGCAGCGCGTGGCCTGCCCTGCCCCCCGCGGCGTGCCCCAGCCCCGTGTCTGGTGGGAGAGGAACGGCGTCCCGATACCCGCTAGCGGCAGGGTGCGCCAGGAGGCCGAGGAGCTGGTCTTCACCAGCGTTACTGGGAGCGATGCTGGCACTTACACCTGCCACGCGGCAAACAAGGCCGGGGAGAAGAAGCAAGACCTTAGCATCACCGTAGCCAGTAAGTGTCTTCTGCTGGGTGCTGGGGAGGGGGTGGTGGGTGTGGGGTGCTGGGCCGGGGGTGCTGGGGATGGGCTGTGAGGTGCTGGGGATGGGCTGTGGGGTGCTGGGCAGGGGGTGATGGGTGTGAGGTGCTGGGCAGGGGGTGCTGGGCAGGGGGAATTTGGGATGGGCTGTGGGGTGCTGGGCAGGGGGTGCTTGGGATGGGGTGTGGGGTGCTGGGCTGTGGGGTGCTAGGGATGGGCTGTGGGGTGCTGGGCAGGGGGTGCTGGGGACGGGCTGTGGGGTACTGGGCAGCAGGTGCTTGCCAGGGCTGGTGGGTTGAGATGGCAGATGGGCAATGCCCCCTGTGACTGACTGTGGAGCAAAGGCTGAGCGAGTGCAGGCTGCATCGCAGACCCTCGCCCAGCAGACAGCCCCAGGCGCAGCAGGGAGGAGACTCTCTTGGCTCTCTTTGGGGTGGCCTCTGGCAGGTCTCCCCAGCCCAGGTGCAGTGCCTGGGTGTCCCTGTGGCTCTGGGAGGAGGTAGGGCCTTTCCCAGAGGCCCCCTGCCCCATGCCCACATTACAGTGCCGAGCTCCTGCTGCCCCGGATGTCACGTCACCAGCAGTCAGAGTTGGGCAGGCGGGTGGTGCAGTGCCCAAGCTCTCCAGGCCAGCCAGGGGCACTGCCAGGGTCCTGGTGTGTCTAAGGCAAGCACCGCGCTGCCGGTGGGCACCCAGGTAATGTTGTCCCCTCTTCCCCAGCGGTGCCCAGGTGGGTGGAGATGCCCAGGGACAGCCAGCTGGAGGAGGGGAAGCCGGGCTATCTCCACTGCCTCAGCAAGGCCTCCCTGAAGCCCACCGTCACCTGGTACCGCAATGGTGTCTCCATTTCCGAGGTGAGTGAGGTGCATCAATCCGCAGCCAGCCCGGCCGCGCTCCCAGCACCCGCGCTCTGCCGCTGGCCAGGCAGCCCTGGAACCTGCTCATCCCTGTCGTCCCCGGGCTGCGCGTGGGTCCAGGGAGCAGGCTCACACCCTGCTGCCCTGGCTGCATAGGGCAGCTCCAATCCATGAGCCTTTCCCAGTGCTAGGACCCCCTGCATGTCTCCCTAACCCCTGCCCCCCAGCCTGCTCCAGTGGACCAGGTCCCAGCCTGAGCCCTGGCAGGGGAGGCGGCAGAGCTCAGCACACTGAGCCAGCCATGGGCTGTGCATGCAATGGGTCTGTGGGCCAGGGCGGGTCGGGGAGGGCAGCAGGACTGATGCCTCTGTTCTGGCTGGGCAGGACTTGCGCTTTGAGATCTCGGAGAACGGGACGCTGCGCATAAACAACGTGGAGGTGTACGACGGGACCGTGTATAAGTGTGTGAGCAGCACCCCGGCGGGCAGCATCGAGGGATATGCTCGTGTGCACGTCCTGGGTAGGCTGGGCGGCTGCATGCTGCCGCGGGGACCCCCCCTGCCCCTGCTCCCACTGCTTGGGTAGGCACCGCACCCCTGGGCTGGGACACCGGCTGCTCTGGGCTCTGAGCCTCAGGCCTCTCCCTCTGTGGCTCCTTGGCTCTTCGAGCGTGAGCCCTGCTCCCGTGTGCATGTGCAGCAGGGGTGGGTCTCCAGCCAGGGCCCCCGCTCCCCATGTGCGTGTGCAGCAGGGGCGGGTCTCCAGCCGGGGTCCCCACTCCCCGTGAGCGTGTGCAGCAGGGGCGGGTCTCCAGCCGGGGCCCCCGCTCCCCATATGCGTGTGCAGCAGGGGTGGGTCTCCAGCCGGGGCCCCCGCTCCCCATATGCGTGTGCAGCAGGGCCAGGTCTCCAGCTGGGGCCCCTGCTCCCCGTGTGCGTGTGCAGCAGGGCCGGGTCTCCAGCTGGGGCCCCCGCTCCCCATGTGCGTGTGTAGCAGGGCTGGGTCTCCAGCCAGGGCCCCCGCCTGTGTGTGCAATAGTGCCCCCAGTGCCAGCGCGGGTCTCCAGGCACGGTCCCCAGCTCCTGGCATGGGTCTCCAGGCACAGCCTCCCCCTGCTCCCGGCGCGGTCTCCAGGCATGGCCCCTTGTGCCAGCTCGGGTCTCCAGGCACGGCCTCCCAGCTCCTGGCACGGATATCCAGGCACGGCTCCCGGTGCCAGCACAGGTATCCAGACACGGACCCTGGTGCCAGCTCGGGTCTCCAGGCACGGCCTCCCAGCTCCTAGCACGTGTATCCAGGCACGGCTCCCGGTGCCAGCACAGGTATCCAGACACGGACCCTGGTGCCAGCTCGGGTCTCCAGGCACGGCCTCCCAGCTCCTGGCACGGATATCCAGGCACGGCTCCCAGTGCCCGCACGGGTAGGCAGTGGGGTCAGTTACACTCAGGGGTCTCTGGCCTGACTGCCCCGTCTGTGTTTGTTCCAGAGAAGCTGAAGTTCACGCCCCCCCCGCAGCCCCTGCAGTGCATGGAATTGGACAAGGAGGTCACCGTGTCCTGCTCAGCCACTGGCCGCCAGAAGCCCACCATCCGGTGGGTCAAAACAGGTGAGGGGTGGGGACATGGGATGTTTCCGGACTGCCTGGGGCTGGGCTTCCTGGCATGGGGGTGGCTGGGCTCAGCACTAGGGATTGTTCTGGCCTAAGGCCTCTGGCCTGGCCGGGTAGCTCGGTGCCCTTCTGGGCACACGTTCCCTGCTTTGCCAGCACTGCAGCGATGGGGAGCCCAGGCTACCCACAGTGCCCAGAGACTCCTGGCTGCAGCGTAACCCCCCATTCCTGCCCTCCAGACGGGAGCAGCCTGCCGGCTCATGTCAGCTTGAGCGCTGGCGCCCTGCACTTCCACAAGGTGAGCCGGAGCGACGCTGGTAACTACACGTGCATCGCCTCCAACAGCCCCCAGGGCGAGATCCGGGCCACGGTGCAGCTCACGGTGGCAGGTGAGTGCTGCACACCTCCCGGCTCGGTCCCTGCTCCAGGGAGGTGAGGGGCATTGCCTGGGCACCACCCCTAAATAGCTGTCCTGAGGAAGGAAACATGCTCTGGCCTCAGGCTTCCAACCCCAGGGGCCCTTCGCACCTACTGGTGCTGCAGGTTGTGGCCTCTCAGTCAGCTGAGCTGCTGGCGGTGTCTGTTCGTCCGCGAGTCAACCCGAAACCCAGTGCTGTTTGTGCAGCTCCCTCTCCTGCCTACGGCTCTGCCAGCTCCCCGCTGCAGCCTGTGGCACTGGGGAACGCCACCTGCGGGGAGCTGTCCTGTCCCACACTGACCCCTCGCCTGGGCCCTGCTCTGACCTCCCTCCCCAGAGCTGGGATGTCCAGGGAGCCTGCGCAGACCTGGCAGTGGGCGGTGGGCAGCGGCAGTAGGAGAAGTACATGCATCGGCGCTGAGCTGCTGTGACCTCTGTGTTCAGTTTACATCACCTTTAAGCTGGAGCCAGAGCCCACGACGGTGTACCAGGGGCACACAGCCGTGTTGCGGTGCCAGGCCGAGGGCGACCCAGTGCCACACATCCAGTGGAAGGGGAAGGAGAGGATTCTAGATCCCAGCAAGCTTTTACCCAGGTATGGAGCCCTCTCTCTGCACCCCTCTGGAACCTGAGCTCTCCTGCCTTGGGCATGTGTGGCATGTGGGCTGGTTGCCTCCGGCCCATCCTGGAGCTGTGTCAGAGGGCCAGCTGGGAGCACCATCCCCAGCCTTCCACGCTCCTGGGCCAGGCCCCAGACCTGGAGACCAGACCAATCCCCTGGGGAATATTGGTCATTGGGTGGTTTCCTGCACTGCTCTGTGAGTGAGAGCTGTGACTGGGAATCCCCTGCCTTCGGGAGCTGAGGCTTTAAGGCAAGGCCCAGCTATGGAGGGGGTACCCTGGGCCCAGGCCATTGAGAAGCCTGCTCCAGCAGAGCTCACCAGCTGAGCCACCGAGGAGCACAGGAGTGGGGCCTCTTGCCAGGAGCAGGAGAGTCATTGGCACCAATCTCGGGGAGCAGCGGAGTCCATTCCCTCGCAAGGCCACCACAGGCCTGGGAGGCCACTGGAGTCCCTGAGGGAGAGCAGCCCAGGACGGTGTGAGGAGCTAAGTGCTCAGGACAGCTGTGCACTTGGTGGTGGTACCAGCAGAGCTGGCTCCCAGGTGCTGTTCTCCAGCTGTAGTTAGGCCCTAGCGCGGGCACAGCTAGACTGAGAGAAAGGCGCCTTCTCCGGGGTAGGTACAGCCCTTCCCATGCAGCACTGCTTCAACTGGACCAGTCTAGTTACAGGGCTGAGGGGAGATGAGGCTTTGGTCCAGTTCCTCGAGGCAGGTGTCCAACGTCTGACAGGGCAGCGTCACCGACAGCCGCGGCTAAGGGGCTGAGCGCAGGGTGGGCAGGGAGAGCGAGGCCCCTAGCAGGGCTAAGGCTTGAGGAGTGGTGCCAGGGCTCAAACTTTCTGCCTCCTGGCCCCTTTCACCAGCAGCAGAGCGGTGGAACCAAGGCAGAGGAGAGAGCGCTGACTGGGGGGCAGCCAGCACCGTGCATGCCTGACCCAGCACATACCTCATTCACGCCCTTTGCTGGGCCCTGTGCTCTCCCGCTGGGTGTGCAGGCACATGCGTCTCAGCGGTGAGAACCGCTCTCCTGTCTCAGCGGCGTCGGTCGCAGTGGCAGTGCCGGTGGGATCTTGCTGTGCTGACGTATTTGAGGCCCCGGACGGATGTTCGGCTGGATCAGATGCCCACACAGGCGTTCCGGGAGTGTGCCAGAAAGTGCTCTGCACAGTCACGCAGTGTTGGAGGGCAGCACTTTGCAGAGGGCCAGCTGGCTGCTGGCTCCGTGCAGGCCAGGAGGCACCTGGAGGAATATGGGGGTAGCGGAGCTATTTTGAGGTACACGGTATTGTTCATAGAAAACATGACTAAGAATTCCCAGTCTCCCTCCCTGCCATCCCTGGCTGCACAGACCAAACAGGAACCCGGGCCCTCGACCCCTGCTGCTCCCCTCTGCTCTGGCCTCACATACTGTGTCCTGGGAGGGCCTTGCCTGGGGTTTGCGCAGCACCTAGCACCCGGGACACCCCCTACGTGCTGCTATGGGGGTGCCTGTTGTTCACAGGATCCAGATCATGCCCAACGGCTCCTTGGTGATCTACGACGTCACTACGGACGACTCCGGGAGGTACACGTGTATTGCTGGCAACAGCTGCAACATCAAACACCGTGACGCCATCCTCTATGTCGTAGGTAGGAGGCGCCCTCGAGCCCTCCTTGGGGACTTGGGCAGGAGCAGCTCAGCCACCAGTGGGAACAGCAGCTGGGGGAGGCAGGGCAGGCGGGCTTCTCCTCTCTGCACGGGCACCTCTGTGCAGTCGAGGGAGGGTCTCCTGTTCCTGTAGCACCGTTCTGCCATGCTGGCAGGTCACCATTCCTGCACACGGCACCGTGAGGGCAATGTGGAGACAGCCAAGTGGGGGTTGGAGCTGGACCACTGGGGCTTCAGTGGCAGCACAGCGGAGGTATTGGGGTCTGGACTCACTCAGGGCAAAGAGCACCCCCAACAGAGTGTCCCGCCCAGCCAGGGGCTCCCCTGCACGCGCACACCCTGAGCCGCGTCCTGCCCAGCCAGGGGCTCCCTGGGGCCACGTCCCACCCAGCCAGGGGCTCCTCTGCACACACACACCTTCTGAGCCTCATCCCTCCCAGCCAGGGGCTCACCGGGGCCACATCCCTCCCAGCCAGGTGCTCCCTGGGGCCACGTCCCGCCCAGCCAGGGGCTCCTCTGCACATGCTCACTCTGAGCTGCATCCCGCCCAGCCAGGGGCTCCCTGGGGCCACATCCTGCCCAGCCAGGGGCTCCCCTGGATGCTCGCACCCTCTGAGCCGTGTCCCGCCCAGCCAGGACTCCCTGGGGCCACGTGCCGCACAGCCAGGGGCTCCCCTGCACATGCTAACCCTGTGAGCCGCGTCCCACCCAGCTAGGGGCTCCTTGGGGCAACTTCCCGCCCAGGCAGGGGCCCCCTGCACGCACGCACCCTGTGAGCTGCGTCTCACCCAGCCAGTGGTTCCCCGGGGCCACGTCCCACCCAGCCAGGGGCTCCCCTGCACACACACACCCTCTGAACTGCGTCCCGCCCAGCCAGGGGCTCCCCTGCACACGCTCACCCTGTGAGCTGCGTCCCACCCAGCCAGGGGCTCCCTGGGGCCGCGTCCCTCCAAGCCAGGCCGCATGTTGAGCTGTGCATTGCGCTGCCATCTCACGCTGTGTCCCTTGCCCCCAGACAAGCCTGTTCCGGAAGGGGATGAAGGTCCCAACAGCCACACACCGTATAAGATGATCCAGACCATCGGGCTGTCGGTCGGGGCAGCCGTCGCCTACATCATCATTGTGCTGGCCCTCATGTTCTACTGCAAGAAGCGGAGGAAGGCCAAGCGGCTGAAGAAGCACCCGGAGGGCGAGGAGCCCGAGATGGAGTGTCTGAACGGTCAGGCCTTAGCAGCCTGCCGGGGCTTGGCACAGGTCTCCCACGCAGCCCCAGTGCGTTGGGAGCGGGCTGGGGACCGACTGGGGCTGGCTCTGTTTCCATCAGCACGGAGTCCTTTCTACGCCAGGCAGGAGCGTGGGGCTGGGGTCCCAGGCTCTCCGAGCAGCCTGTGCTGGTGCCATTGGCAGTGCAGGTGCCAGCAGAGGCTGGCCAGGTTGCCGTATGGCAGGTTGTGCAGTGACCCAGCGAGCGGCTGGGCCGCAGCAGGGAGAGTCCCCCGCAGTGCATGGATGCAGTGCCCTCTGACGGGCAGGGCAAGGCAGCACCCCCTCTGTGGCTTTCCCTAGCAGTGGGGAACATGAGAACTGACCCCCATGCCAAGGCATTCCCTGCTTCCCCTCCTCCAGCCTGCATGCTGAGCTCCCTTCAGAGGGCACGTGCTGGAGGGCTGCGTTGGGCATGGCCAGCTCGCTCTCTGCCCGGGAACTCAGGCGCCGGTTCCTCTGGTGATGGGTAGAGCCCTGTGCAGTTGGTGCGGTAACGGAAGGTCTCCCAGGGACCAGGCTTGGAGAAGCCAGTAGTGGCCTGCAGGCTGTAAGGAGCCTGGCGAGGTGGGATCAGGCTCCCAGGCCCATGTTCTCTAGTCTCGCAGAGCGCTGCTGAGCCCTGACGGGATGTCAGTCTTGTGGGGGTTTGAGTGTGTGGAGGGGCAGAGCGCTCTCCAAGCTCGATTGGGGCAGTGACCCGAGATCCTGGCTGCCCACGCCGGGAAGTGACGGCCCCCGTTTTCCTCGCAGGTGGCACTCTGCTGCAAAACGGGCAAACCACGGCTGAGATCCAGGAAGAAGTGGCCTTGACCAATCTGGGCAGTAGCTCCGGTGCCAGCAAGAGGCACAGCGCCACCGACAAGATGCATTTCCCCCGCGCCAATCTGCAGAGCATCACGACGCTGGGTATGGGCAGTGGAGCTAGGTCCGGAACCCAGGCTCAGCCAGGACGTGACGCTTCCCGGGCTGGGAGACACCTGGCTGCTGCCTGCCCCCAGCCCGAGGGTGCTCTGCCTGTGCCAGCTGGGGGTTACCTGCTGGGCAGCTGCTACTCAAGCACTCTCCTCTGGCTGCACCAGCCCTGCAGCCTGCCAGCAGATGCACCCTGTCCCCTGAGTCTCTCCCCAGGGTCCCCCTGCGGTGTCCAGCCCCAATCACGGGATAACCACAAAAATCCGAGTTCCTCCCTTCCTACGACAGGGGACCCCAGCTCCTGGGTTTTACCTTTGACATGCAGCCCTCCAGTGCAGTTACAGCCAAACAGGAGATTTACTGCAGAAAGGACAGAGTCAACTAGAAACCAGCATGAGCAGTGGACACAAACGGTTACATCGAAACCCAATCCTGGCCTGTCTGGTAGATTTTGCCCCCCAAAGTTCAGCCTTTTGCAGCGTCTGCTGCCCCGCCGCGGAGCTAGGCACCCCGCCTTGCATGAAGCATTAAATCTCCCTTGCGCACACAGCTGCACTAGTGGGGGGTATCGAGAAGTTACAAGCTTCCAGCAGAGCCCTCACATGCTACCCTTCATGGAGCAATATCCTGGGAGCGGTGCATCAGGTGTAGCGAGTTTGTCAGGTCTGAGACAGGAGTTGCTTGTAAAGACTAGTGAGCCCTTTGCCGGCTGGCAGCAGTGGGCTGCTGTATCACACGGGCACGGCTCTCAGTCCCCAGGGGCTGTCACCCTGAAGGGCTGTTTCCTCGTGCCATGTTCTGGTGTCCTGCAATCAGCCTCAGCGCTAGCATAATGGAAACCTCCCTGTGTGCCCTTGTGCAGAACAGAAAGACCAGCCCCATCAGCTTGCATGGAGCTTGACCCCCTCCAACAGAACACTGGGGATGAGAACTGTCACCCGCCCCTACTCCATGGGCACAGAGATACCCCCGGCTCCTGGCAGTGCTGGCTCCAGGAATGCCCACTTGTACAACATTCTTGGGCAGAGCCGACTGGGCCCTTGGTAATGCCCTGCTGCTCCTTTGCTGGGTATCAGCAGATAGGAACGCCGGTGGAAGAGGGGCGTTGGCTTTACCGCTAACCTAGCCACTTGCCCTGAACGTGTGGCTGTAACCCGCCAGCCATACCCTGTGTGCCCAAGTGGCAGCACATTGTCTCCGGCGGGGGAGGTATGCTTCATGCCCATCTCCCTGCTGGCCCCACTGCCCCAGCTGCTTACCCCTAGAACCGGGGCTTGTGAAAACCCCAGGCTGGGCAAAGCTCTCGGCTCTGCCATCCAGGGCTGGTCCCTCTTCCAGATGGGACTGCCTAACCGCGGCAGCTGGGATGGAGGGGTTAGCTGCCCACAGTGACCTGCCTTCGGTCTTCACGCCTTGGCCGCCTGTCTCTGGCCACACGGCGGCAGCGGGGCTGTGTGCGCGCTGGCGGGATAGAGTGAATGATCGGTGATACGCCGGGAGTGTCGTGCATGTGGCTGCCTTGCACGCTGGTCCCTGATTTATTTTCTTCCTGGGGGAGTTTCCTTCCTTTTGGGCAGAAATTAGATAATGCTGCAAGGGAGTGTCCCACTGCTCCTCCCAGCCGAATGGGTGCTGGAGAGGGAGGGTGTGTCCCCACAGACATGAGTGCCAGCTGAGCCCACGCCAGGTAGCTCCCACCCTTGGGACCAGCCACCTGTCTCCTTGCTCCAGGCCCGTTGTATGGCTGCCGCTCCCCGCGCTCACTGAACGGGCCATTCTCAGAAGTGCCGTACAGGGTGGTGTCTGTCCCTCAGCCCCCTCGTTTTGGGGGCGGCTGTCCTGCTGGCTGCTTCGAGAGTAATGCTGGGTCAGCCTTCCCCCAGCTTAGCTTAGGAAACCAGGGCGGCAGCATGGCCTAGTGGATAGGTTGCTGAACTGGGACTCGGGACCTGGGGTCTTTCCCAGCTCTGCCCCTGAGCTGCTGGGCGACTCAGGTGAGTCGTCCCCTCTCTGTGCTCCAGCTCTCCTGTTTGCAGCGAGGCAGGGGGCTCGGGCTGCACGGAGGTGACCCTGCACGTGGTCCACCTCCCGGTGACCCGCTGCCCTCTGCTTCCAGGGAAGGGTGAGTTCGGGGAGGTCTTCCTGGCCAAGGCGAAAGGTCTGGAGGACAGTGAGAGCGAGGTGCTGGTGCTGGTGAAGAGCCTGCAGACGAGAGACGAGCAGCTGCAGCTGGACTTCCGACGCGAGGCGGAGATGTTCGGCAAACTGAGCCACCCCAACGTGGGGCGGCTGCTGGGCCTGTGCCGTGAGGCAGAGCCGCACTACATGATCCTGGAGTACGTGGATCTGGTAAGGGAGGGGCCCTGCTGGCCAGGGGTGGGGCTGAATGCAGGCTGGGAGATGCCGCGTGGGGAGAGACCCTCTAGCGCCCAGGAAGGAGCAAGGCCCTCAGGGGCCGGAGGAGGGAGGCTGGGTTTGTGGCCAGGCCCTCCGCTCCCTCCTCTATCTAGAGGCTGTTTTGCCAGCTTTGCCCTGTGGGGATCCAGGCAGGGCTCCCCCCCAGCATGGTCCAGGAGGGAGCGGAGACTCTGCGGGTCTGTCTGGAGCAGGGCATGTGGTTACTGGTCCCCTGGCCCTGGGCTGGTGCCAAGCTGCCAGGCCCCCCTGGTCCAGGCTCTCCGAGTGCCAAGGCCCGGCTGGGAAACGGGGAACGGGTGGAGCCCCGATCCGCCCTAGGGGCTCAGCTGCCCATTGTGCGAGGGAGGGCAGAGCTGTGTAAGGGGGCGCTGGTCTAAAACCTGGGGCCGAGAGGATGCTGGTCTCTCCGGAGCCCTCGCTCCCCCGGCACTGGCAGTGCCAGGGCCCCCTTGCTGGAGCTCTTGCTGGCTGCCCAGCGGGCGGTGAGCTCATGCCTCTGACAGACACAGCCCCTTGCTGCCCTGAGCCGTGCTGACATGGTGATTTCGGCCTTGCCAGGGGGACCTGAAGCAATTCCTGAGGATCTCCAAGAGCAAAGATGAGACGCTCAAGCCTCAGCCCCTCAGCAACAAACACAAGGTCAGTGAGGGAGCATCGGTGACCCCTGGTGGGCTAAAAGGGCCAATCTGCCCGGCTGAGGGCCCCGATCCTCCCCAGGATGGGCCCTGGAGCCTGCCCCCTCGGGTACGAGCCCCGATCTGGCCCAGCACAGGAGTGGGCCGTGCTGCGATGCCCTGTGCCTGGCACTGATGTGTCTCTTGTGGCAGGTGTCTGTCTGCAGCCAGGTGGCCCTGGGGATGGAGCATCTCTCCAACAGCAGGTTTGTGCACAAGGACCTGGCCGCCCGGAACTGCCTGATCAGCGCTCAGAGGCAGGTCAAGGTGTCGGCCCTGAGCCTCAGCAAGGACGTGTATAACAGGTACGTCAGGCCAGACGCTGGCTCCCCGGCGCGGCGCTCTCCGGCTGGCCTGACCCCCGTCTCACTTTGCAGTGAGTATTACCACTTCCGCCAAGCCTGGATCCCGCTGCGCTGGATGCCCCCGGAAGCCGTCCTGGAGGACGAGTTCTCCACCAAGTCAGACGTGTGGTCCTTCGGCGTCCTCATGTGGGAGGTCTTCGCACACGGGGAGATGCCCCATGCCAAGCTGGCGGATGACGAGGTGCTGGCAGGTACGTGGGGCACCGCCCACACCAGGGTTGGGCGGGGCTGGGCAGAGGAAGTTGCTGGGCGGGGGGGTATGGTGGGCTGTTGCCTTCTCCTCGGCTCCTGAGAAGGCTGCTGGAGCAGCGGGTCCTGGTCAGTATCTGAGTCGGGCCCAGGGCTGGACAGGCCCCGCGGTGACCCCCGGCAATCCCTGTGCCCTCCCCAGACTGCTCAGGGCCTCGGACCTGGCCGGCTCTCCAGGCTTCCTGCACACAGGCTCAGTGCTGTCACCCGCCCTGCCCCAGGGCTCTCCTCACTCCTGCCCCCCGGGCCTTTGGCCAATGCCCCACCCTGCCTCAGGGCACTCCTGTCCCCCCCGCCCCGGGCCTCTGCTGTCTCTACAGGGGCCTGACACCTGCCCTGCCCCAGGGCTGTCCTCACCCCCAGCCCCCCGGGCCTTTGGCCAGTGCCTCACCCTGCCTCAGAGCTCTTCTGTCCTGTCCCCCCCCCGCCCCGGGCCTCTGCTGTCTCTACAGGGGCCTGATACCTGCCCTGCCCCAGGGCTGTCCTCACTCCTGTCCCCCGGGCCTTTGGCCAATGCCCCACCCTGCCTCAGGGCACTCCTGTCCCCCCCGCCCCGGGCCTCTGCTGTCTCTACAGGGGCCTGACACCCGCCCTGCCCCAGGGCTGTCCTCACTCCTGCCCCCCGGGCCTTTGGCCAATGCCCCACCCTGCCTCAGGGCACTCCTGTCCTGTCCCCCCCCGCCCCGGGCCTCTGCTGTCTCTACAGGGGCCTGACACCTGCCCTGCCCCAGGGCTGTCCTCACCCCCAGCCCCCCGGGCCTTTGGCCAATGCCCCACCCTGCCTCAGAGCTCTCCTGTCCCCCCCGCCCCGGGCCTCTGCTGTCTCTACAGGGGCATGATACCTGCCCTGCCCCAGGGCTCTCCTGTCCCTCCCCCTGGGCCTCTGCTCTCCCTGCAGGAGGCCGACACCCGCCCTGCCCCAGGGCTTTCCTGTCCCTCACCCCGGGTCCTTGCTGTCCCTGCAGGGGCCGATGCCCGCCCTGCCCCAGGTCTCTCCTGTCCCTCACCCCGGGTCCCTGCTGTCCCTGCAGGGGCCGATGCCCGCCCTGCCCCAGGTCTCTCCTGTCCCTCACCCCGGGTCCCTGCTGTCCCTGCAGGGGCTGATGCCCGCCCTGCCCCAGGTCTCTCCTGTCCCTCACCCCGGGTCCTTGCTGTCCCTGCAGGGGCCGATGCCCGCCCTGCCCCAGGTCTCTCCTGTCCCTCACCCCGGGTCCCTGCTGTCCCTGCAGGGGCTGATGCCCGCCCTGCCCCAGGTCTCTCCTGTCCCTCACCCCGGGTCCCTGCTGTCCCTGCAGGGGCTGATGCCTGCCCTGCCCCAGGTCTCTCCTGTCCCTCACCCCGGGTCCCTGCTGTCCCTGGAGGGGGCCAACGCCTGTCCTGCCCCAAGGCTTTCCTGTCCCTCACCCCGGGTCCCTGCTGTCCCTGCAGGGGCTGATGCCCGCCCTGCCCCAGGTCTCTCCTGTCCCTCACCCTGGGTCCCTGCTGTCCCTGCAGGGGCTGACGCCTGCCCTGCCCCAGGGCTGTCCTGTCCCTCACCCCGGGTCCCTGCTGTCCCTGCAGGGGCCTGACACCTGCCCTGCCCCAGAGCTCTCCTGTCCCTGACCCCGGGTCCCTGCTGTCCCTGCAGGTTTACAGGTGGGGAAGATGAAGCTGCCCCACCCCGAGGGCTGCCCTTCCAAGCTCTACAAGCTGATGCAGCGCTGCTGGGCCGCCAGCCCCAAGGAACGCCCCTCCTTCAGTGAGCTTGCCACCGCGCTGGGCGACAGCCTGTCCGACAGCAGAGCCTGAGCGGGCAGCCAGCCGCTTGCAGGGGGATGGGGGGAGCCGGGCTCCAGCATCGGACTGGGACGAGTCGGAGCCCAGAGGGACCATGGGTTATCACGGCTGGACTGGGTGCTGGGGGGGCCTCTCCCCGGCCTGCTGGCATGGTGTCCTCCAGGTCCTACCTCTGCTCTCCACGGTGCTCCAGGCAGCCCTTGTGTGCAGCAGGGAATGCTGGGGGGCCCGGCCCACTTCCAGGGCTCCTCTGCCTCCCCGAGCCCCCGCCACCCAGCACAGCCAGACCCCATCCCGGGGGGCTGAGCTCCGTGTCCCTCGGCGCTGGGAGCCTGGCAGGAACCCCCGTCCGGCTGAGACGCGCTGTGCAATGCAGCCTTCCCCTCTCCCCCGCGCGCCGCTGCCAACCTCTCCTTTGGGGCAGCCTGGCACGGAGCTGTGGGCCGTCTCCCTGCCCGCTGTCAGGCGAGGAGAGCCGTGCAGATCCTCTCCCGGAGTCGCCGAGGAACCCGGGTATTTATTCAGAGGTTCTGCTCCCCTGCCCCGCCCATGGCCCTGCGCAGCAAGCCAAGCGGCAGGAACACCAAGTGCCTGGCATATGACGGAGATTCTCACTCGCTTTCCTGACTATCCGATGCCTTCTTTTGTATGATTCCCGGGGTGGTGCCCCTCTGCTCCTGGTGTGTCGCGCTGACCCCTCCCAGCCCAGAGCCCGGGGGTCAGGTTGGTTGCGTGGGGGCTGTGACAGCCAAGGTTTTTTACACGCTGCTCTCAATAAAGAATCTCTTTTTGTAGCTGCTGTGCTCAGCCTCCTTCCTCCATGCAGAGGCTGGGCAAGTCCTGCCCCGGCTGTCGGCGCCGCCAGCCCTCCAGTGCCTCGCACACACGCCAGCCGTGGGGTGGGGCAACAAAGGGCTCTCGCTGGGCTCTGGGAGCTGGGCAAGGGGCATGCGTGCTGGCTGGCGTCCCTGCTGCTGAGGTGGCCTCCTGCCTCACCTGGGAGCCGGGCATGGAGCTGGCCGGGAACCAGGGTGCTTTGCAGGACGCATGAGCTGAAAGCCCAGCAGGTGGGTTTGTCTCTTCCGGGGAACGTTAGAAGTTTGTTTTTTGGTGAGAAGCGTAAAAACAAACAATTTCCATCCCAGCTGCTGCCGCAGAGCCTCTGGGCGTTCCTGGTCCCCACCTGTGGCCCTCTCCACTGGCCAGCCCCAAAGCTTGCTCCCCCTCATAGGTGCTGGAGATGCCCGCAGGGTGCCTGGCCATCCCTGCGGCAGATGGCACTAGCCCATTATGTTCCCAACACCCCGGGCATGGGGGGAGCAAGGCCAGATCTGTAGCGCTAAGAGGAGAGGGGGCACCAGCCCCAGGGGGACCTGCAAGGGGCTGAGCTCATGGGTCTCCCCACACTCAGGCATGGAGGCTTTTCCCTGAGCAATGGCAGGGGTAATGCCCAGATGCTGGGACATGGAGCATCCAGGCTGGGCAATGCCCCCTCCCCAAGAAATGGGTCTGTGGCCTCTGCCATCTCCCTGCATGGGCCATTCTGGCTAGCAGGGACTATCATGAACATCCAGTCTGAGCTGCACATTGCAGGCCATAGAACCTTGCCCACCTCCTGCTGCCCCCTCAGAGGCAGGCGAATCTTCCTCCCAACCGCCCGGGTCTCTGCCAGTCTGCCCTGGGGGAGGATTCCTTCCTGACCCCAAATATGGTGATCAGTTAGACCCTGAGCATGTGGGCAAACCCCACCAGCCAGCCACCAGGGAAAGATCCTCTGTGGTAACTCAGAGCCCTCCCGCCACTGAGCCACCTCCGGCTGGCGGAGATACTGGTTAACAGCAGTCGATGGGGCCGCGTGACATGGTAGGCAACGTCAGACCATCCCCTCCAGAGATTTTCAAACTCATTCCTGGCACCATCACTGCTCCCCCCGGGAGCCTGTTCCAGAACTTCACCTTCGCCTCATTTCAAGCCTAAACTCGTTGATGGCCAGTTTATAGCCCTTTGTTCTTGTGTCCGCATTGGTGCTTACCTTAAATAACTCCTCTGCCTCCCTCGTGTTTATCCCTCTGATGTATTTCTAGAGAGCGATCAGATCTCCCCTCAGCCTGCGTTTGGTTACAGTAAACAAGCCAAGCTCCTTAAGTCTCCTCTCATAAGGTTACTTTTCCATTTCTCTGATCATCCCCGTAGGTCTCTGCAGCCGTTCCAGTCTGAATTCATCTTTCTTAAACCTGAGGGACCAGAACTGCACACAGTATTCCAGGTGAGGTCTCACCAGTGCCTTGTACAATGGCAATAACACTTCCCTGTCTCTACTGGAAATACCTCGCCTGGGATCCATCCTAGGATTATATTAGTCTTTTTCAGCCGCATCACGTTAGCGGCTCATAGTCATCCTGTGATGGCCCAATACACCGAGGTCTTTCTCCTCCTCTGTCGCTTCCAACTGATACATCCCCAGCTCATAACAATATTCTTCTTGTTAGTCAGTCCCTAAGTTCTTGACCTTGTTCTTTGCACTATTACATTTCATCCCATTTCTATTAGTGCAGTTTTCAAAGTCCTCCAGATCTGGTTGTATGATAATCCGGTCCTCCTCCATACTGCCCATACCTCCCAACTCTGTGCCCTCTGCAAATTTTTTAGCACACCCACTTTTTGTGCCAAGGTCACTAATGGAAATATTAGATAAGATTGGTCTCAGGACAGGTCCCTGAGGCCTGTTGTATTAATTTACAGGGAATAGATGAGCCAGGGGGTGCTGCATAACCCAGTCGCTGTCCAGCACTGAACAGTGGTAAAGTCTGATTCTATTTCATCCCAGGGCCTGGTTGGACTTCAGCTGGCGCTGGTACGGGTGGGGATGTCACCTGGGTCCCTCTCTCTGACCTGGTCTTGTCAGGACATCTCTCAAGATGAGGATGCTGAAGGCCTGGGTTTCCAGGACATGGTGGGGTGGCAGCCATGGGTGAAGCTTGGGGAGGGACCAGGGAGCTGGGGGGAGCCAGGGCCTGCGGGAGGCTGGGAAGGGCTGCAGAGCTTGGGCAAGGAATGCTCAGGCAGTCGCCTTGCATATGTTTTTTTCTGCCCCCTTCCACGGCAAGGCAGCCCAGCCTCAGCGACTGTGGCATCTGCCCTCCCTCTCGGCCCATCTTGTGGTCCCAGCCACTGCATGTGCTCCGTACTGGTCTCTGCCAGTCTGCAGGCAGCTCTGGGCACCAACATGGCCTGGCAGGTAGGGACGAGGAGGGCGGGTGATTGCCAGGGCCCCTGTGTGGCAGGCATGTTCGGCACTCGTTTCCATGGCAACATCATCACAGGATGCACCAGGAACTGAGATTAAAGCATAATTTTAGCACCTGCTAAAGTAACAAAATTCTGCCCCCTTCCCCCCACCTCCCAACTCGCAGATGTTCCTGTAGGAACCAGAACTTCAAATTTCCTGATTCGTCCTCCAAATCAGACCTAGAAAACCAAGGGGCACGGGCTGGCTTGGAGGTGGGTGGGGACAGGGAATGGGGCATTTCCCCTTTAGGGGGTGCTGGCTGCCAACTGCCTGGCTCAGGGAATGGGACATGGGGCCTTTCCTCTCTGGGGGACGCCGGCTCTGGTCCAGCCCAAGGTGTGGGACTGGCTGATTGGGAGGATGGGCTGGGAATGGGGCAAGGGGCATTTCCCCCCCTAGGGAAACTGGTCCCAGGGCACTGAGTTCAGTCCTCAGCAGTGACAGATCATCAGGCAGCTACTTCTGGAAGCAAATTCAGCGATCCAGCAAGAGCAGCTGATAGAGCAGATGTGAATAGGTGAAAGAACAGCCACACTGGGTCAACCCAATGGTCCATCTATCAGTGTCCTGTCGCTAGTGCCAGGTGCCCCAGAGGGAATGAACAGAACAGGGAACCATCAAGTGATCCATCCCGTCGCCCATTCCCAGCTTCTGACAAACAGAGGCTTAGAGACACCATCCCTGCCCCTCCTGGCTAATAGCCACCGAGGGACTTATCCTCCAGGAACATCTATAATTCTTTTTTGAACCCAGTTATACTTTTGGCCTTCACAACATCCCCAGGCAGTGAGTTCCACAGGTTGACTGTGCGATGTGTGAAAAAGTACTTTTCAAAGCTGCTGTCTATTAATTTCATTGGGTGATCCCCTAGTTCTTGTGTTACATGAAGGAAGAAATAACACTTCCTTATTCACTTGCTCCACACCAGTCCTGATTTTATAGACCTCTATCATATCCCCACTTTGTCATCCGTTCCAGTCTCTTTCGTCTTGCCTCAGACGGACGCTGTTTCATGCCCCTAAGCTTTTTTGTTGCCCTTCTCTGCACCTTTTCCAATTCTGATATATCTTTTTTGAGACAGAGCAATCAGAACTGTACACAGTATTCAAGGTGCGGGTGCATCACGGATTGATGCCGTGGCTTTCCGTTATTTTCTATTCTATTATCTATTCTTTTCCTAATGGTTCCTCATATTCTGTTTGCTTTTTTGACTGCTGCTGCAGCACATTGAGCAGATGTTTTCAGAGTACGATCAACAAAGGCGCCAAGATCTTTCTTGAGTGGTAACAGCTAATTTAGACTCTTCATTTTGTCTAGATAGTTGGATTATGTTCTCCAGGTGCGTCACTTTGCACTTAAAACATGGAATTGCATCTGCCGTTGTGTCACCCAGACACTCTGTTTAGTGAGAGCCCTTTGTAACTCTTTGCCTCCAATTGAAGCTACCAGCAGCACCCAGAGCCCATCCACAGACAAGCCCCGGCAGACCAAGGCACCCAGGGTAGGAGAAGGAGCAGCAACTGCCATCTCCCCACAACAGCCTGGATCCTGGGCTGTGACTAATGCCTGAGCTCGGAGCTGTCAAGGGTTCCACAGGGTCAGTGGAGAAACACTCAGGGCCTGTCAGACTCTTTCATGTGCTCCAATATTTCCTGGTTGGCAAAGGTGTGAGGGATGCTAGGGAATGTGTAGAGGAGATGAGCTCCAGCCACCTATCCCTGCTTCAGCAATTAGCAACAGCCTTCAAGTCCCAACGTCCTTTAGGACGTGCAATCTAAGAGCGTGTTTCCAGCCACCAGAGGTGGGTCACCATGCAGGCAGCTCTGCAGGACAAGTATCAGAGGGGTAGCTGTGTTAGTCTGGATTTGTAAAAGCAGCAAAGAATGCTGTGGCACCTTATAGACCAAAAGAAAGTTCATGCTCCAATACGTCTGTTAGTCTATAAGGTGCCACAGGACTCTGCTGCTTCTGCAGGACAGCGGCCCACTCCCAGTCTGCAGCCAATCGAATGACGCAATGGAGTGCTGACCAGAAACCCAGAGTGCCTGGGACTGGGCTGCATAGATCTGCACTTCCTGGGCCAAGCACTGAGCTGAAAGGCCTGGCTGCACAAAAGGAACGAAGTGCCTGGCAAATCACTCGCAGAGCCTGAGTTAGACACCTGGGCTCCCCGCCCAGTGAATGGGAACAAATACCTTAGACAGCAGTTCCCAAAAGCCAGCGTGCTGGGCAGGTAGCTGCCTCAGCCAGGCAATGGGAGACAGCAACTTGGGACGGGGTGTGTGTGTGTGTGTGGATGCTAAGGCCTACGCTGCCCCCAGACCTGGCTGTTCCAGTCCAGGCTGCAGGGCGGTGCCGACTGCTTGCGAATGAGCCAGAGCAAGAGTGACCAGACAGCAATTATGAAAAATCGGGATGGGGTGTGGGTAATAGGTGCCCATATAAGAAAAAGTCCCGAATATCGGGACTGTCCCTATAAAATTGGGGCATCTGGTCACCCTACCAGAGCCCTTCGCTTGGCGCCAGGTACCTGGGCCATTTTGCCAGGAGCCGGTGCGGCCCCCATATGGCTGCAGTCCCAGGGGTTCGTGCACTCCCTGGGGAGACGGGAGACCCAGGTCTGACCCCTCCGCTCTGCCAGAAGGGGGACGATGTTTGACCAGAGCTAGGAGGGGAGAGGAGAGGAGGCCATAAGTCTGTCTGTGAGGTTTATTTCTACCAGCTCCCAGTCACAAGCTGGTCTGTTATCAGTTAGCTCCTCCGAAATTGCAAGATTTGCTTTTCAGCCTTAGTTCAGTGAAACTCTCCTATTGTTTCACCTTCTTTTGGTACTCTGTGTAAGAACACATCGTGTGTTTCATTTTTACATGGAGAAGTTCTCCGCAAATCTCTGTAACACAATTTCAGAGTTAGCCAAACTATTAACCACATCAAGTGCTGCAGAATCCGCTATGGGAAGTTACTGTCGTCCTTTTTTCAGGCCTTGTCACGTTTAGATAGAGAGTGGAGAACTGTTTAAACTCCTCCAGTTGTTTTCCAGAGTTTCAGCTCAGTGGGGCTTTTACCTGCTCCATTCTTCCACCGAGACACTTTTCTTAGGCCATGGCTATGTGACACATTTTGCCGATGCAAGTTATATCGGCATAAAGCCTTCAACATTAGTACATTGCTCATGCACATGCATGCCTGGTTCCTTGCGTCGGCGCTGTGTGTACTCACCAGGAGAACTTGTATGTGCAGTGCAGTGCACTATGGGTAGGTATCCCAGCATGCAACCCACCCCTATCCAGTGCACTGTTCTGGAAAGTTTTGGCAATACACGGTAGGGCAGAAATGAGTCGCGCAGGGGTGACTGGCAGCCAGGAGTCAACTTCCCAGCATACAATTGTCTCCATCCCATATTGTCACCTATATCCATATTTTTCACACCTTTTAAAAAAAAAATCACAGGCGCCCCTGTGGCCCTCCTCACTATCTGCCATCTCCGACAGAAGCCTGGAGCCTGCACTGCTCTGCACTAGTCTCATGTGCATTGCAAGCACTGGGGGTTAGATGACCCTGGCCATCCCTTCTAACCCTATGGTTCTATGAGTCTATGGCACATGACCCTCCAATTTTTGGAGAGCTGCACAAAGAACCACATGAATGGGGAGCGTGATGATTCCTTGGAGGACAGATTGCTGTGGGACATAGCAAGAACCAAGGTAAAGTTGCTGGTGGCATTCATGGAGCAGCTGCAGATGGTGAAGCACTGCTTCTGGGCCTGAGAAACAAGCACTGATGGGTAGGATTGGATTGTAATGCAGGTTTGGGATGATGAGCAGCGTCTGCAGAACTTTCGGATGCGCAACCCCCCCTTCCTGGATCTGTGCGCCGAGCTCACCCCAACCTTCCAGCACCAGCACGAGAGCTGCACTGACAGTGGAGAAGCAAGTGGTGAGTGCACCGTGGAAACTTGCAATGCCGGATTGCTGCTGCTCAGTCGGAAATCAGTTTGGAGTTGGAAAATCCACTGCGGGGTATCGTTGTCATGCTAGTGTGCGGGGCCATTAATCGTCTTCTGCTACGCAGGACTGTGACTCTCGGCAATGTACAGGACATAGTGGGTGGATTTGCAGCAGTGAGGCTCCCAAACTGCGATGGAGCAATAGACAGCGCACACATCCTATTTTGGCACCAAGCCACCTTGCCACAGAGTGCATTGAGAGAAAGGGCTACTTTCTATGGTTAAGCAATTGTTGGTGATCAGGGGAGATGCTTCACCCACATCAAGGTGGGCTGGTCAGGGAAGGTGCATGACGCTCACATCTTTAAGAACACAGCTTTTCGGAAAGCTGCAAGCAGGAACTTTCTTTCCCAATCAGCTGATTACCACTGGCGATGCATAAATGCCAATAGTGATTCTGAGGGACCCAGACTACCCCTGGCTCATGAAGCCGTACACCTGCTACATTGACAGCACCAAGGAAAGATTCAGCTACCAGCTCAGCAGGTGCCGAATGACAACTGAATGTGCTTTTGGTAGATTGAAGGGATGCTGGCGTGGTTTACTCACAAGACTGGATCTTAGTGAAAAAAACATCCCAATGATTATAGCTGCCTGCTGTGTCCTGCATAATATCTGGGCAGCAAAGGGGAAAAGTTGCTGCTGGGGTGGAGGGGCTGTCTGATGAGTTTGAATGACCAGATCAAGAGCTATCAGAAGAGCTTAGAACGGGACTATATGGCTCAGGAAGTCTTTGAAGGAGTGTTGTGGTGGACTGTGCTCTCTCTGGCCTTGCTGTTTTAGGGCCAGGAAGGAATTGTGTGGTGATTGCTAGACATGTAGGAATATAACACTAGCAGTGCACCTATTAATTTTGTGGTGCTTATTGCATTTATGATTATTACACTGTGTGTGTCACTGATCTTATGAGTTGTCACTGTTCAATAACGGGGGTGCTTTCAGTACCACTAGCTGCTCTGTAGCATGTGTTGTGAAGTACTAAAGATTAATTATTCTCCAAACAATAGAATTTTGAATAACAAAACCAGTGCAAAGAAAAATCTGTGCAATTTAAAAGCAAATACATTAAAAACTTAGTAAAGTAATGGAACGGAACTTAACAAGGGGAACGAACATTCATGTCGATTTTAGCTACACATACAGCAAGTGTGGCTTTCACGGGTCAGTGTATGGGAAGCTGTGGTTGTCCTGACTGTCCCCTGGGTGGAGTGGTAGGGGTAGGGATGGAGCCCCTGATGTCACATGGAACGTTGAGCGGGTGATGTAGGGAGGCACGAGACTGGAGTTCTCCATGGGCTGCCAAGGGAGCCTGGGATTGTTGAACTTGTAGGTCCGCAAGAGTCTGCAGCAGCTGTGTTTGCTGGCAGAGAAGCCCCATTACATCCTGGTGCATTTCCCCTCTCCTTTTTCTGCTGGGATGCCTGGGCCCGTCTCCTGTCTGCTCTTTCCTTCTCCAGGCTGTCTGCAATGTTCACCCTCCAAACCCTGTGCTTGTGGTCCAATGCAGCACTGCCTTGCAGGATCTCATTGAACATATCATATGAGAACTTTTCTTTCTCCTGCTTATCTGGCTCAGGTGTTCTGTGGGTGTAGAGGTGGAGACCATTAAGAACATAATGGCGGCAGCAGCTGCAGATAAAACACGCAGAGGTACCATTGTCAGTACAGTCACAACGGAAAGCAGAAGTTAAGATTCAGAACTCCCTTCCCTTGCTCCCCTAAAGTTTTAAACAAGACGTGCTTCTTGGTACTTGTGCTTCGGAGCACCACCCACAGCCCTAGCCATGGGGAGCGCGGCCTGCCAGAAATGAGAGAATTGCTCGGTTGCATGAATCTAGCGGGATAGAGCATTGGCACTGAATACTGGCACTGTTTTTCACAGGCGGGGGTGATTTTAGCTGATATTTCACTCCGGAGAGTATCAAAGGCAGAGAGATCCCAGCTGCTGCTGGCGTCCCATATGCTGCCAGGGCTGTATGCTGCTAGCCCATGTACTGCAATGGTGCAAGCCAAAGTGATCGCTGAGTGACATGGGAAAGTGTCCTACCGCAGAGGAAGAAATAAGGCTGCCATCCTTGGAGACCTTTGGCAGAGGACTGCGGAGCGCCTCAAACCTCCATGAAAGTGTCATCGAGATGTCTCAGGAGGATTCAAGGGACATCCCTGTGCACATAAACTGCTTCACATGGTCCTCTGCTTACTCTAGGGGTCAATGAAAAGCCGATAGCAACTCTAGCTCTCCTGCTTGTATCACGACCTCTCCCAGCACGAGTAAATGAATGGAAAGGCAATAGCTGGGTCCTGCTAAGTGCCACTAGAACGTCCCTGTGATGGGAAATACAATTACACACTTACCTGAAGTTCCTTCCCCTGTATCAGGCTCCACAGCTGGGCCTGTGGTTGCATCTCAAATAAATCCTGGCTCCTGGCTTAGCTGCAGCCCCTCCCCCCCCCCGGTGGGGGTTGGAGTGTAGGAGGGGGCTCAGGGTGGGGACAGGATTGGGGTGCAGGGGTGAGGGCCCTGTCTGGGGGAGTGGGCTCGGGTGGGGCCAGAGAAGAGGGGTTTGGGGTGCAGGCTGCCCCAGGACTACGGCAGGGAAAGTGGACCCAGCCCCCAGCTCTTTCCCCACAGCAGCACCTGGGCTGCCTCTCCCCTGGCCATGTCAGGTCCAGGCTGGGTTGTGGCCAGGGGACGGGCACCTCTTCCCTGGCTGTGGCAGGTCTGAGCTGGCCTGGGTTAGGGCCCCTCTCCCCCGGCTGTGGCCCATGATGATTTCTCCCGCGCTGCCCTGCTGTTTCTCCCCAGGGAGTAGAGAGCAGCATGAAGTGAGGGGACAGGTTGAGGCCCCGTCCTCTCCAGTGCCATGAGCTCCATGGGCTTTCTAACAGCCCTGCCCACGTGGGCCTTGGCCCGACTCTGGGCCAGGATCTCTGCTAGTACGGGATTGCTGACACCCACCCCACAGTCCCATTGAGGCCTCAGTCAATGGGGTTTCCCATCCAACTCCAGGCACACCCCTACACCTCCACTGGACAGGCCAGCCCAGATAGCTGCTCGAGTCTCAGCTTGTGTCAGACAGTGGGGATCAGACCTTGCGCCATCCGCCCCTTCCCCTCTGTGGGGCCCTATAAAAGGCTTCCCTGGGTGAGCAGTTCCAAGCAGTGCTGGGCTCCCCAGGCCCGGCAGAGGGCTCCTTTTCCCCTGTGTTAGAGGGTTGGGTGCCAGATGGGGCCAGTCCTACCCGCCTTTCCTGCTGATCAGAAAAGGGACCCCCCACTTTCTGAGGCTGCTTGTTCCCTGTCTTGTGCATGGGGTGAGGGAAAGGGGAGATTACAGTTTGCAGTGTGTGGGGGGGGAGAACTAGTCCAGAGATTAGATTAGTGCGTCAATAACCCCTCAGCCGTGGCTGGATGTTTAGCCAGGCCCTGGGGGCTGTTCTCTCTTTCTGCAGGCGATCTAGGGTGGATACAATGCGGGCTCTGTCCACCTTTAAGAGGGTGAGGTCAGCCTTACCTGTGCTGGGGTAACCGGCCCCCCCCAGGTGAAGGGAGGGAGGCATTTGACCAAGAACCAGCCCTGCTGGGAGGTGTAAGGGGCAGCCTGGGCTCAGGGCAGGAGGGAGGGGTGTGTTACCCTTGGCCCAGAGGGCCTGGGGGATGGGAGCCAGCAAAGGGGCCGGGGGGGGGAGTGTTTGTCCTGGTGAGTGTGATGGTGTTGGGTGCAGTGCTTCCCTCTGATGTTATTTGGGGGGCAGCAGCAGGCTCTGATGCTGGAGGAGGTAAGACCCTGTTACAGGCTCAGACGAGGGAGTCAGACAGTCCCTCAGCCTCTGAGAGGTACAGGGTGGCTGCTGCAGAACAGGACCAGGAGTGTCCCCCCACCCTCCCTTGAACTCTCCTGGCCTCGGGAAGCAGCATGTCTGTTGCCATCTCTCTTGTACCTACCCTGTTCTCTGTGGCCCACCCCCAGGGGCAGGGCTGGCTTGTTCCCCTTCCTCTGGTCTCTGTACCCTCTGCATTCCCAGCCCTTGGCCCTCCGGCGTTATCCCTCGCCTGCTCCTAACGTGTGGAGGCTCTCCCCTCCTGCTGGGGCCCCTAGCTTGGGTTCTGTTGTGAAGCTTCTCATCCGATAGCACCTCTCCCCTGGGCTACCCCTCCTCTCCCTGCCCCCCCGACTGACCTGGGGGTGACTGGTTCTGCTGAGTGGGGGAGGAATGGGATATCCAGTTGGGGCCCCCACTCCCCCCCCCAAGATAGCTGCTATCAGCGAGGATGCTGGGAGAAAGGGAACTGGGCCCCTTTTTGTGCTGTCTTTAGCTGCTTGTAAGGCAACCACTTGAGTCTCCAAAGAAATCAAAGGACCTTGTGTGAAACAGATGGGATAGGTGGGTCCTAGCTTCCAGTCATGATCTAAAGCCAGAGCTTTGTATCTTGCTGTGTAGACCTTGGCGTAGGAACTGCCAGGTTGGGTCAGAGCCATGGCCCAGCTACTCTGATAGCCTGTCTCCCACTGTGGTCAGGATCAGCAGCTTCACAGGAACGTGGGAGAACCTTGAGTGGACAGCTTCAGAATAAGCTGCCCACAAGGGGAGTTTCTCCCAGCTCCACCAGTTTGTGTCTGCCTTCTGCCCTGAAATGAGGGTTTATAGCCCTTATTTTCATGTTGTCTATGGGGACTGTGGATGTTCCTGTGCGTATTAATGTCCAGTTGTTTGCTGAACCCGGCTATGCTCTTGGCCTCAATGATATCTTGTGGTACTGAGTTCCACAGGCTAATCAAATGTTAAATCTTGGCATGACTTGGGGGTTGTGAGAGGTTGCTGGACCATAGGAAGAGGAGGGCAGTGGCTGCTTTCAGCTCGGCTGGGGGCTCATGGCAGGTCTTTAACACAGGAAAGTGCTGACCTAACCCCCTAGGCATCCACTGGGGTGGAGGTGGGAGCTGAGTGGCTCCCAAGGCCAGAAGCCTTCACCAACCTCTGGTGGGGAAGGGCAATAAACTGAGCTAATCCCCTTGTGGTCCAATCCTGGCACAGGGACTAGAAATAACCCAGGGCAGAGGCCTACAGCTCCCCTGCCCGCACGCCGCCTGGCCTGGCCTGCATAGTCCCTGATTCCCCACCCCCGGCTCGACCCCAGCCTCTCCTCGTTCTAATTCCAGCTTGTCCCTGCTCTGTCCCGGGCCAGGCCCGCGCTACCGCCCCGCAAGCATTCATGGGGCTCTGTCCCTTTAAGAGCCTCCCTAGTCCTCGGCCCCTCCGGCTGACGTCGAGCGTGAGCACAAGCGCCCCAGGAATGTATGCAAATCAAGCCCCGCCCCCGGGCCAATGGGAAGCGCCGCTCGGGTCTCCCTCGTCCAATGCCGAGCGAGGCCCGCCAGAGGGCGGCCAATGGGCGGGAGGCGCCGGCTCGCACCATATAAGGAGCGGCTTCGCCATAAAAGGCAACATTGTATCGCTTTATATGGGGGGAAAGTGGCGCGCGGGCGGCGGGCAGGAGCAGGCGCCCGAGCGGGTCCGTCTGTAGCGGGAGCGAGCGGGGCCAGGCCGGGAGGCGGAGGCGGGGGCCGGGCCGGAGCAGCCGGCGCGGGGCCCATGGCAGCGCCGGCCTGACCCGCCCTCGGGTCCCTGCGCGGCTCCCTCGCTCTCCCTCCGCGGCACCATGTTACCCAGCCAGGCCGGGGCCGGGGCCGGGAACGGCGCTGCCGCCCTGGCCCGCGGCTCCGCCATGGGCCTGGCCCGGGCCGCCTCGGGCCGGCCGGGGCCGGGGCGCCGCGCGGCGCGAACGGCGGCGGAGCGGGGCCCCGGGGCCCTGGCAACGGCGCGGGGCTGGCGGGGGGCCGCTTCGAGCGGGAGCGGGACGCGGCGGCGGCCGGGGCCGGGGCCGGGCCCGGGCCGCTCTACAGCGGCAGCGAGGGCGACTCGGAGTCGGCGGACGAGGACGAGCTGGGCAGCGGCGAGCGGCGCGGCCTGAAGCGGAGCCTGGCGGACGTGGAGCTCGGGGTGGTGGTGGGGCCCGAGGCGGCGGCGGCGGCGGCCGCGGGCTACGGCGGGGTGAGCGGGGCCGTGAGCGGGGCCAAGCCCGGCAAGAAGACCCGGGGCCGGGTCAAGATCAAGATGGAATTTATCGACAACAAGCTGCGGCGCTACACCACCTTCAGCAAGCGGAAAACCGGCATCATGAAGAAGGTACCGGGCTGGGGGGAGCGCCCGGGGTAGGGAGCGCCCGGGCCTTTGCGGAAGAGGGGCCCCAATAGCCGCCCCGGGGGTGGGGGCGGCTCGGGACACGGGGGCCCGGAGCAACCCCTCTGCCAGCCCGGAGCAGCCGCGGACCTGCGGCTTGGGAAGGTGCGGAGGGTGCTCCCCTGCGAGTGTCCCCGCACCCCAGGGTGCCAGCCCGGGGCGGAGTGGGAAAGGGACACGGGGCGGCTTCCTTTAGTCACAGCTGGGACTTGTCACCTCTCCCCCTTCTGAAGCTGGGACCAGAGAACGAGGCTTCCCCCCCGCCCCGAGGCTCCGCTGGGCCAGACAGGGGCCTGGCCTGGCATTAAACCTGCGGTAGCTAGCCCGACGCTGGTGGTTGGGGTGCAGGCTGAGCCCAGTGGAGGGGTAGTCGGAGAGGGCGGTTTGGGTGTGCTGAGGCGGGCACGCTGGAAACACAGAGAGACACTTGGGTGAGGATGAGCCAGCTCTTGGGTGGCCCTTAGACCCTTCTGTAATCAACGTGATTGATGATGATAGAGACTCTTGGCTCAAGGAGACCAGTCATATCCAGCAGCAGATTGACCAGGTACTAAACTGCCCACATGCAGCGCCTAGGGAAATACTGTGAAGTGTTGATGTTTCAGGGCTCCCATTAGATGGGGAGGAGGGAAGGTGTTTTTAAAGGGGTGTAAATCCTGTTTACACCCATGGGGCTAAGTGGTATTCAAAACACTGGCTAAAGAATAGTCACAAACACGCTGTAAATCATTACCTCTCCTGTTCTAGCCCCGCTGTGCGCAAAGGGAAACCTCCGTACCCCGTGAGTGGGGGTGGTATTGCCATACCCACGCTAGTGCCCTGCCCAATCTAGTGCCGACTGACCCAGCTGGAGAGAGCATTCTAGAGTCTTGAACTCTGCAACAGTCGGGACTCATTTCGCTATTTGGCCTAACTGGTCCCATAGCTTGTTCCTAGGCGTGACCGGGTGAAGTTTTGTACAGCCCTAATAGATCCCTTCCCTCAGAGTTCGCACCCCCAACACACTGAGTTAAGCTTTGCTGCCCCCCCAAAGTGTTCGCCAAGCCATGCTTGGCGCATCTCTAGCTCCCTTCCTTGGAAGTCAGTCCCTCTTGCCCATAGATCTGCTTCCCAGTTCCCAGCTCCTGATGTGTTTCTGGTTCTGAAGTCCAGAACAGAACATGTTCCAGATGTGTTTTACCAGAGCTGCAGAGCAGATCTGTTATTGTCCAGCCTTTACTTGATGCTTTTACATGTGATCTGCCCTACTCAGCAGACTTGCTTCCTAGCATCAAGAGATCTTGACTGTAGCAAGAGGGGAGAGAACAACCCAAAAATGCAGTATTGATATTAAGGTGGTGGCCCAGCCTCTCCCAAAAAGTTTCAGGGCAGACTTGGGATGCTGGGTTGTTGCTCTGAACGTAATGGTGTGACCCAATGCTCTGCCCATCCGAACTGAGGAGTGAAACATTGAGTGGGATGCCCTCCATCAGCTGTCTAGCATCTCCACTTGAGCGCATGGAGGTGTGGCCAGCCAAGAGTTAGAGAAGCATGGGGACCGCTACACCTGGCTGGCTAGCAACTCAAGGGAAGGTGACCGGGTGTACGCTATCACGTGAGTGCAGCCGTCTCAGCCAGCCGGGTGAACAGTGTGCCGAGGGGCTGTTCTCTTCAGCACTCCAGCGAATCCCACTTTATAGACGATACTGGGAGACATCAGCCTGGGTCAAGGGCTCTTTGGCATCGTCTCCTCCATCTCAAGGGCTGAGCTGAGCCAGTTGGGGTTTGAACCATGGAAATGGGGGTAAGCAGGGATGGAGCAGGTTTGTAGAGGAGACACCGTTATTTAGGCTAAGCCCAAGGCAGCCTGGGAGAACAGGCAGCACAATGTCAGGAAATGCGAAGTACTGGCCATTAGAGGGGGAAACTTGACCTGGTCATACAGGTTACTGGGCTCTACTGTCAGGTGAGAGCGGGACCTGGGCATCGTTGTGGGGAGCTCTCAAAACTATCCAAAAATTGGACCCGATATTCAGAGGACTGAGGAACAGGATGGACGACGATGCCATTATATGGGTCAGTGGGCACCGTGTGTCGTTCTGCCACTGCATCTCTCCCGGGAGTTTACGGAGCTAGAGCAGTTTAGAGACTGCTCAGGTGCCAGGAGGGCTCCTCTCGGGAGAGCCATTCGTTCCCCTAGGAAGGAGACGAATTAGAGAGGATGTGATAAAAGTTGATTAACAATGAGTGGGGCAGAGGAGGGAGACCCTTGGTGTACCCAGGTTCAAAAAGGGATTGGGCATCTCCATGGCTACCGCGAATACCCAGTGTTGTTATGGTAGAGCCTTTCCCGAATTGTAACCCTTCTGCCTCTGAGCTTACGCCAGTCTGCTGTGTGCCGATGTGTCTGGGAAACGCCATGTGTGCAGGGCGCCTCTGGGCCAGTACAATGTGATTCCTCCGGGGTAGAGTGGGAAGCTGCTGGGAGAGGGTCCAGGCAGCCGATGGGGGTAGAGAGTTGCCTGTGAGGGGCTGCCATGCTGTGCCGTGGGCATCGGGGCTCCTGAGGCTTCTCCGGGAATCTCTGCTGGGCCTGTACCAAACTGGGAAGAATCTGGAGCTGTGGCAGGTTGCCCTTGAGCGCAGGGCTGTACCTTGCTGGTGAGAAGGGTGGCCGGGTCTGTACCTTCGGAAGCCAACTGCTGTGATTCTGTACCACTGATGCATGCGGTGACGTTGCTGGGGATGAGCTGAGGGTGGTGCACCTGACTGCTGACTACCCTCTGGCAGTACCCCCTTGTCCTTCCTGGCTGTGGCTGGTGGCATGCAGGGCACACGGGGGCAGGTGATGCCATCGGAGGGGCAGGGAAGGCGAAGTTGGCAGGGTCAGTGGAAGCAGAGCCAGCTGCTAACATGCCCTCCTTGAAGTGCAGCTAAACAGTGCTTTGCCAGGACCCCAGCCCTGTCTCCTCCGGCCGTGACTGCTCTGCACGGCTGGGGCTGTGCTGTATGTTGCTCTGTGCTTGGCAGCGTCCGGGGGGGGACCTCCTGCAGTACGGTGTTTCTTCCCCGCTAGCCTGGTGCGGCAGTCTTGCCGGTGTAACTGACCTGCCTGGAACGGATTTGTCACCGCTCCCTGAGAGCCCGCACCAGGGATTGCCCTGATTTGACTAAAGCTGCTCAGAAAGCTGGGCTGCTGCTGCCTCTGGCTTCTGGGCTGGGCTGCTCCTTGGATCTTTGGGTGCTTGTGGGCCTGAGACAGCACTGCTGCCCCCCCGGGGTGCTCTGCTGGGGACCAGTGGGGCAAGCAGCTTCCCTCTGCAGGCTGTGGGTGCTGGGGCTCGGGAAGGCGTTGGTCCTCTGGCTGGGACTGCTCTAGTGGTTTCTGTCCCTGTTCCCCCTCTTGCCCAGGGCAGGCTGGCCCCCGTGAGCTGCTCTGAGCATGCTGGGAAAGGCCAGTGGCCAGCCTGTGCTCCCAGGGGCTGGGTTCAGGCTAACCATTGCAAAGGCAGAGCATAGCGCTAGCCGCCACTGTCCCTCCGGGGAAAGCTCTGCCTGCCCCGAATGCTGCAAAGCACCGGAGCAGCAGTTTGCCAGTCTCACTGGGGGGGGTGTTCCCACTAGACCAGGGGGTGCCTGCCTGAGCGTGCGGAGCAAGGAGGAGGTGGTGAGTTGAGCTGTCCCATGTCTGTCTCGCCCACTTCAGAGGGCCACATGGGTGGGCAGCCTAGGGAAGCAGAGGTCAGTGCTGGGCCTGGTTTGACACCTCCGTGCTCTGGCAGGGTGCTGGTGCCAGGCGCTGATGAGATGACTGGGGGAGCTGCAAACGGCTGCTGGGCCAGGGCAGTAACACAGGCGCCTGGCAGCAGGGACCTGCAGCTAGTGTGCTCTGGTGGTGTTCCCCGGATCCTTGGTGGCAAGGAGACAAGTGCCGTACCCGGAGCAGCTGGACATGCAGGGGGGCGGTGGTCAGCAAACAACATGGGGCTCTGTCTTGTTTCAGCTCCAGCCTGCCAACCTGGGAGAGGTCTGGGCCCCAGCAGCCGTGTCCGGCTTGTGCTGGGTTCGGTGGGACAGTCTCGGGATGAGTCCGGGATGAGTGTTAGGAGCTCACTTGCTCTTGGAACGCCATAGCCAAGTGCTGCTGTGTCCCGTCGGCCCTTCCCTTGCCCTGCTGGCTGACTTCCACGGCAGTGGGGTTTGAGGGGCAGGACATGGTGGGACGTTTTCTCGGTGCTGTGGTGCACAGGTGCTCACTCCTGGACCTCTTGTTACCAGGGGAGATGGTAGAGCCTTTCCCAGAACCCTGCTTGCCTCCGTCCCTAGAGACGTGAAGGGAAAGAAGGTAGATGGCAGACATCCCTGGCAGCGCCGCACTGTGCTCTTGGGCTTGGGGGGTTTCCCGGGGAGCTGCAGGGAACCTGTGCCCTGCTGTGCTGGCAGGCAGACAGGACCCCCACTGGGTGCTGGTCCTGTCCAGGGGATCAGGGGGCCATCTCCCTCACAGCGGGGCAGCCCCCTTCCTGCCTGGGCGAGGGCTGACTGCCCTGCTGCGTCGCTGAGGCTGCCAGAGCTCTGGTGTTGTTGGGCAGGGCGGATCCCCTGGCTGTCGCCGGCTGCAGCAGGAGGATTGGCTGGGGGCACCTGTGGCCTGGGGGGTCTGGCTGGCTCTCATGGTGTGGGTGGAGGAGGACTTGAAGCCAGGCAGCCCTGGTGGAGCCTAGCTCTCTGCTGCCGGGGCTGTGTGCAGCCCATGGGCTGGGGGCGCTGGCTGTTGCTGGGTCGGGGAGCCCAGGGCAGCCCAGAGGCCTCGTGGGGCTGGTGCTGTGCAAACCCAGGGGGAGACAGGCACAGCCTAAGAGCCTGGTAGCAATCTGGCTGTGGGGGAGAAATGGGGCTGAGGCTTGGACGAGCTCTGCCCGTGGCAGCCGTGCCCTGGGAGAAGCTGCCTGGGATTTGCCGGGGGCAGGCCTTAGGCTGGCAGGGGTGGGGGGGGCGTTCAGGACACTGCAAAGACATTGGCAGGAGCAGGCAGGCAGGCAGTCGAGGTGGCTGGCGACTATGTGACAAGAGAAGTGGGGTGGGGTGGTGCCGGGAAGGGCCCTGATGAAGAGGATGCTGGGGGGTGGTTCAGGCAGAACAGCCGGCCTGGGAGATGTTTTGGGGGGCAGCACCAACGTCCATGTGAGTGGCTGGCTGAGTTCAGGGCATGTGGCTCACAGGTGTGAGAGGAAGCAGTGGGGCAGGCCACACATGGCTGAGGGCTCGGGGGAGGGGGGACTTTGGGGGTTCCGGTGACCCCTACAGACCTGGGCCCTGCTGGGGAAAGGTAGAGGTAGGTAACGCTGGCGTCTCCAGTGAGGACAGCGCTGGCCCCGGCCTGTGGCTGACCGGTGTTCCCTCTGCTGCCTTGCAGGCCTATGAGCTCTCCACCCTGACGGGCACTCAGGTGCTGCTGCTGGTTGCCAGCGAGACAGGCCACGTGTACACGTTTGCCACGCGGAAGCTGCAGCCCATGATCACCAGCGAGACGGGGAAGGCGCTGATCCAGACATGCCTGAACTCCCCGGACTCACCCCCCCGGTCCGACCCCACCACCGACCAGCGCATGAGTGCCACGGGCTTCGAGGAGACCGACCTCACCTACCAGGTGTCGGAGTCCGACAGCAGCGGCGAGACAAAGGTAACCCCCTCTCCTCTGTGCTCGTGGGCACGGCCGGCTCAGGCCCTGGCAGCCTGCCTGGTCTCTGCCCAGCGTGCGGACCACCCTGTTGCAGGGATCAGCTTGAAGGCTCCTCTCCTGCTGCCCAGACTGGGGAGCTTGCAGGGCCAACTGGGGCTGCGTGCTAGATCTTGGGGGGACTCACCCCTGCAGTTCCTTGGCATAGTATCCTAGGGCCTAGTCTGCCGGCCTGGGTGCTGGACCCCCTCCTTCGCTCCCTGCCCCTGTGAGCTGGGTCCCCCTCCCTGTGGTGGGGCTGTGCCTCAGTTTCCCTGGGGTGATGATTGGGTTGGAGCGGGAGGATAGTTTCCTGGCCTGGGCTGCTATGAGGTCAGTGCTGCAGTCCCCTGCCCACCTGTGGCTCGCTGGCTAGGAGCTGCAGAGCCGCTCTCCCCTCGGTGGGGGGGGGGTGACAGGTGTCACTGCCCCTGCAGGCGCCCCCCCCCCCCCCCGCCGCTGCCCCTCACCCTGTTATCTCTCCTTCGGCGTCTCCATGCTCTTGCTCTCATTGATAAAAATTTGATTCTGCCTCCATGGCCATATAAGGTCTGGTTTCCCTCGCCAGAGTCCCTGGCAGGGCCCCTCACATTCCTTATAAGCTGCAGCTGTCTCTTGCTTTGGGGCCGGGTTGGAAGGGGGCAGGGAGGACATGGGGAATGGAATCGCTTGGCTGGCCGGTCCGTTCCTCCTCTGCTGGCTCGGGCTCTCGCTAGCCCTGCTGCCGGTGGCGTGCCAAGAACATGGGGCTGTTGCTCTGCCCTGGGGACTCCCAGGGGCTGGCTTGCTGGCTGGGACCCTCCTGGCTTTAGGAGCCCCTGTGCCGTCCGTGTCCCCCTGCTGGGAAAGGCTCAGTCATGGGGGCTGGCAGCTGGGGGAGATGAGCCATCTGGGGACATGGGCCCCCAGCGAGGGACCACGTGGTGCCCGGGGGGAGGGGAAGGAGGCTGGGCAGGCCGTGGCCTTGCTTCCCAGGATGGCTGCCAGAGCCTCTGGCAGGGGGATTGCCACCCTCTCTTGGTACCAGTCCCGGTGGGGGTCTCGGGTCTGCGCTCGCCGTGCGGGGTGTCTGCCAGTGGATCTCCTGGCTCCATGGTGGGAAGGAGCAGGCAGGCCGAGGGCCCAGTGGGGCGCCGCAGGTGGACAGGCTGTTATGCTGAGGGTACCTGGGGTGGGGTGTAGCTACCCCCTGCTGTGCGCTGGGCAGTGTGAGTGGCTGAGCCCCGGGGGGCGGGGGGGTTTGGTGTGGAAGCCACCCCTCAAGGATGACTTCCCTGCTCTGTGCTGCGCTGCACAACCGGACTGGGGCATTGGAAAACTCCTGCCCCCCATGGCACCTCCGCTGGGGCAATATTGGCACAGTCCTGAGCAGCAGCCACCCCGTTTCCTGCTGTCCCATCTGCTCCCCTGAAGTCGGTGGCTTCCTGGCTATCACAGCCCCCCAAGCGGGGTTCCCAGGCTCTCTGGACACACACTACAGCCTGGAAAGGCAGAGGAATGGAGCATCTGAGGGGGATCTTTGTTAAAACCTTCCACCCCGTGCCCTGCAGCTGAGCCCATGGTGTGGGTGACCCTGGCCCTTGCTGGGCTGGCAGGCTGAGGGGGGAAGGAAATTGGGCATCTGTGGAGATCTGCTAGCACTGGCAGTAAGGGGACTGCCGCAGCACCCCAGCCCTGTGCTGGAGCCCATGGCGAGGGGGGGGCAGTATGCTGCCTGTCAGTGGGCCGACCGACCATCTGCGGCACGGGCAGCCTGTGCACGCCCCTCTGCTGGCTTCGTCTCACACCTCGTTTTCTGCAGCTGGGGATCCTTCCCCGCTTCTCTCTCAGCCCTGCCCCTGCTGGCAGTGTGCCCTGCGCGTGCCCAGCAGGGTGACGGAGCCATGCGGCATGCCCAGCACGACTCTCCAGGAAGCTGAGCTGGGACCGGAGTCCTGATGCCCTGTACCACTGCCTCAGGGCTGAGTCTCCATGACTGCACAAGCCGCGGCCGCCCAGCCCTGGAAAAGCAGAAGCGTGTCTGTCATGAGCGCTCACACTGCAGAGCTCTCTCGGTTCAGAGGGCCCAAGGCCAGAAGAGCCCATTGTGCTCATCCCTCCTGACACCTGTAAAGCGCAGTCCAGACAGCCTCCCCCAGCAACTCTGGCATGGGGCCCAGAACGTCAGTTTGTGCTCGAGCCGGGCTCTGCCGAAGAGATCCAGTTGTGATGTAAAGTCTCCAAGTGTCGGAGAATCCACAAGCCCAGGGTTAATGATCTTCGCTGGTAGAAGTTGACGTCTTTTTTCCAATCCGAATGTGTCTAGAGTCTGCTTCCAGCCGTGGGATCTTGTCTGTGTTTGTGGGGTTGGAGCACCCTGCTAGCCAAAATCTCTTCCCTGTCTACGCACTTGTAGATTGCAATCAAGTCATCTCTCGGATAAACTGCCTGGCTGGGCCTCCTTCAGTCTCTGGCTGTGGGAGGTGTTTTCCAGATCACTCTCCTCCAGGCGCCCTGCTGCAGAGCCCTCTCCAATTTGTTCACATCTTTCTCTTTGGTTGAAGTGTGGACCCAGTATCCAGTAACCATCTCCCCAGTGCTGTATACGGTGATGACCCCCATGCTTCCTGCTTCTGCTTGATATTCCCCTGCTTTGCAGCCAAGGATCTGGCCCCTCCTTCCTACAGCATCCTGGCACTGGGAGCTGGTGTTCAGCCGATTGTCAGCCATGACCCACCCTCAAGTCCTTTTCAGAGTCCCTGCGTTCCGGAATAAAAGCCTCCATCCTGGGGCTTTGCTCCTCACGTCTGCCCTGGTGTTGGGCTGTATTAAAATCCATGTCAAAGGATCCCGCTTGACCAGCGATCCCGATCACTGAGTGTCCTGTCGTCTGCATGTTTTACCGACAAGGACGTCAGATTTTCTTCTGGATCATCGATAGACATTGAATTAGTGCTAAGCTGGGTACGGAGCCCCACGGGCCCCCACAGCTAGTTACTTTCTGAGCTCTGTCGGGAAGCTGGGCCTTGGGCTATGTGGAGTGTAGCGGGTGGCGCTGAGTCTGAGGACAGGATGTCTCACAGTTACCATATCACCTGATCTTGTGATCTCATCGGAAACGACAGCTGGCTTGTTTCCCGAAGACCCATTTCCCCCATGATCCTGTTGACTAGCATTAATTATACCCCGACCCTTTAATTCTTGGCTGATTGCTCCCAGTACCAGCTTTGCCAGGAGTTTGCCCAGGATTGAGGCCAGGCTAACCAATTGGGTGACCCAGTGTGCCCTGGTATGTTGGCACAACATTAAGGGTGTTTTTTTTGCTGATTCTCGGGCATTTCCAAGAGTTGCTGACCAGTCAGCGTTCCTGGGTGCAGCTGCAGCCCCGCCTCCCACGGCAAGTGTGTGGGAGATGCGTGAACGTCTGTTGAAGGCTGCGCTCTTTTAGCCTCCAACCCCCTTTCTGCCTCCAGCGGCGGTCCAGCCTGAGTGCAGGTCACAGTGGAGGCAGGGATGCTCTGTGGCAGCAAGCTCCATCAGACCCCAGAGAGTGACGAAAAGCCCCAGCCTGGAGTGCGTCCCGGGGCCCTCTGCACTCACAGGCCCTCCCGGGAGCTTGGCTCCTCAGCACTTCCATGTGCCAGTGCTGGGGTGGCAGCACCTGGGGAGGGCGATGGGGAAGGACGCTGCAGCGTGGCCTGGGGAGGGGAGCGGAGCAGTGGCCGAGCCCTCGAAAGCACTGGGCTGTCGTCACACCAAAGCGAAGCAGGGAGTGGGCTTGGTTAGTGCAGCAGAGATCGGCAAGGCGGGCTGCGGGGAGGATGCTGGGACTCCTAGCCGGGGGCCACTCAGGCAGCTCCAGGAGTCTCTGGCTTTCAGCTGACTGAGCAGTGAGGCTAGTCTCTTCAGCCTAATCACTCCCTCCTCGGGGTGCCCAGCTGCATTGAGGGGGGGTGGTGGGTCCCTGCTGCTTTCCCCCTTCACCTGCCTCCTTCGTGCTGCCTTTGCCTCTGGCAGTGGGCAGGCCCAGGAGAGGCCACTGGGGAACAATCAAACTGAGCAAGGAGGGAAGGTTACCAAACTGGGCCTGTACTGAGCCTTGAGAAGAGGAGGCTGGGGGGGGGCCTGATAAATCTTGGAAGATGCCAAGGGCTTCTACTGAGAGGAGGGTGATCAGTTGTTCTCCTTGCCCACTGAAGGGAGGACAAGCAGTAACGGGCATCATCCGCCGCAGGGAGATTTAGGTGAGATGTGAGGAAACTTCCTGTTGGGGTGGTTAAGCTCTGGCCCAGGCTGCCCAGGGAGGCAGTGCGGTCCCCATCACTGGGGGTCTGTAAGACCAGGGTGGGCAAACCCCTGGCAGGCATGGTCTGGGGTTACTTGGCCCTGCCTCAGTGTTGTCTGTCAGGCCTCTCCCCCACCATGGGGAGCGTCCAGCCCAGTAGGGGCGTGTGCCTGGGCATGTCTCCAAGCCCTATGTGCTGGCTAGGACCACGCTTCTGTTTGGGGGAAGGGGGAGTCTGGGTTTAATCCCTGCCTGCGTCCCTCGCCCCTCTCCCAGCCCCGCTGTGTGTACAGCACGTCCCAGTCGGTGCTGTGGGTTATGTTCTCCTTAGATCTCCTAAATTAAGTCTGATGGGGCCTGGCCAGCACTTGGCTGGGGAGCGGGGGGAGGGGGAATCCTGCTTGTGCATCCTCTCTACTTGTCTGATCCTTGGGCTGGCCCATCTGAGGAGCCTGGAGCCAGACCCCGACCATGCGCTGCAGCCTCGTGTGCCCCTGGCAGTTGTCCGTGGTGCCAGCTGTTTGATGAGGTCTCTGCTGCGTGGGAGCTGACTGAGAGCAGCTCTTGAAAGGGGGCTGCCAGGCTGCTGCTGAGCACTGGGGTGTGTGGGGCTGCAGCAGAGGGAAGGTCTGACATGGACAGCCCCGTCCCCGCCCGGAATGGCCAGCCTGAGGCAGCACCATGCGGTCAAGGAGCTCCTGTTCCTTGTGTCCCGCTGCCTGGCCTGGGGGTGGGCGGAGAGTGCCGGGCGCTGTAAACGAGACCCTGGCTGCTCGGTAGCAGCTTCCAGGAATGGTGGCCAGGAGCCGCACTCTGCCCAGTGTTCTTGGCGCACCAGTACCGGAGCGAGGATTCCCATGGCGTTCGGGGAGTGGTGAGCAGGCCCGGGAGCCTGCCTAGTCCTGCATGCAGCCTCAGCTCTGCTCCAGCTCAAACACGTCGCAGGCGGCTGTCCAGGAATTCCAGCCACAGGTTGGTTGGGAAGCATCCCCGGCTTAATGCCCCTGGCTGTTAGCAATGGGCACCACGGCTCTGGCCAGCTCTCCACCCGGGCATGCTACCTGTGCCCCGCCGCACCCCATGACCTGCAGCACGGTATGTGGCATGGGCTGGACCATCTCCTGGGGGTTGGGGGTTGTTCTCTGGCTCCATAGCCAGCTGGTTCCTGGCCCTCCCCCTGCGACCCGTGCAGCGAACCTGCAGCAAGTGGGGCCATGAGTAGCCGGCTGTGTGGGGCAGGGTAGTGAGGGCATGCGGCTGCAGCTCTCCGTGCACTGCAGGGTCAGACTTGCCGCCCCAGCAAACAGAGGGGCAGGCCAGGCTGCAGGCAGGCCAGGATGGCTCCCAGCCCCTCAAGGAGTGCTGCTTCTCTTGGCATCTCTCCTTTCCCAAGCATAGTTTGTGGAGTGGGCCTGCAGGGGCGCGGCCTGGCGGGGGGAGCCCAGGTGCTGTCCCGCATGGTGCCCCAGGAGGAGCATGAGATCCTTCCAGCAGAGGCAGGCAGCTGGTGATGGAGCTGGGGCTCAGCCTGGCCGGGGGATTGGCCCAGTGGGGCCTGCGCGGTGATGCTGCCGAGGTTCCCAGTGCAATGCCTGCTCCTCACTGAGGTGGCTGGGGCCAGCTCGGTGCCAAGGTACACAGGCCCCCCACAGCTGCCCCCCACCCCTGGCAGGGGGCTGCCATGTACGCAGGTCCTGGTGCAGCTCAGTGCAGGAGATCTGACTCAATCCAAACGTGCCGGATGCCTGCGCCGCAGGGGAGGGGAGAGAGCTGGGAGCTGGAGGTGGCGTGAGCCTCCCTTCTCCTGTGTTCCACCACCCCTGATGGAGCGGGTGGCTGCGGCCTAGGGCAGGGAGGCAGCCTCCTGTGAGCACTGGGGCCTGGGTCAGCCTGCGGGATCCTTCAGAGCAGGTGGAGGCTGAGCCCTCTGCCCTAGGACGCTGGCCAGATCTTGGGCCACACAGGGGCGAGCCAGCTGGCTCGTGTCTGTCCAGGCCAGGCTGCCAGTACCCCATAGTGTCTGTGGGCCTCCAGCCTCACCTGCTCAGTGGGCAGGACCCCCCACACACACCCTGCCGCACAGTGTTAGAAGGGGAAATAGTAACAGTTGTGAGGTCCGATCATTCAGTGCTAGCTAGGGCTCTCCTCACCCATACCCTGGTGAGTGGGGGGCACATGGGCATGGGGGGCTGCTGAGCCTGCTGCCAGTAGGTGTGGAAGGTGACTCTCCTAGCTCACTGCTCCACTGTCCCTGACCCGGGTGCATATTTCCCCCGAGCAGGGTGGGCACGCTCCGGCTGGGAGGCTCACCAGCCATTGCTCCAGGCTCTGTGCCAGCAGCTGGCAGGGCTCCCCCAAGGGCCAGGCTGAGCCTGGCTTGGGAGAGCTGGAAGTTGGGCCAGGGAGGGTGAGGGGACAAGGCAGAGAAGAGGCTGTTTGCTGAGCCCCAGGAGCTGGGAGCTGATGGGTTCCAGGTTCTCTGCTGCTCTGGGGGGACATCGGCTCCCTATGGTGGTGAGTTGGGCCTGGCCTGCCCCCCTTCCCCCTGCTGTGGCAGGCCAGGCGCCACTTGTGTGCTGACAAAGGGAACAGCTGCAGCGGGCGAGGGGCTGGAATGTGGCTGGGTAGCAGGTGTGGGGGAGAGGCCGGACGTCCTGGAAGTGGTATTGGTTTGGAGCTGGCCCCTCCCCAGCTTTGCACTTGTCTCGGGGCTCACGTCTCTCACCTGCAGTGCAGGGGGTGCACACCTGAGGATGCAGTTGGCAGTACAGCCTAGGCACAACGAAGTAAGCGCTGTCCCCGGAGCCCTGGCAGCTCAGAGCAGGGCCCTGCTGTCCGGGAGGGCGAGATGTTGCTCGTTCTGCGTGTGGCAGACGGTGGATCTCCGGCGCCCCTGCTCCGGGACACTTCCAGAGCACCCTGCTGGCAGGGGGCAGGCGGGCCGTGCCCAGCACACAGCTGTGTGAGCCACTTTGGAGCTGCACAGACACACTGGCCCCTTCCTCGGTGGGGCGGGACGGGGGTGCTCGCTTGCCAGGATGACCTGGGTCGAGCTCACTTAAACGTTTCCCTGCCATGCAGGGGCCCTGGTGCGCCTAGGTCCCTCCTGTTCTCTGCCTGGGGCACATGCTGCTCTAGGCTCCTGGAGTCTGTTCCAGGAGCTGGGTTCTGAGCAGGTCAGGCTGCATGAGGAGCTACTGCTTCCTTCTGGCCTTGGACTCCATGATTTTCCAGTGTGGCGGGGACCTCGGAGTGATCGTGTGGGAGCGCCACTCCCTCAGAATGACGAGTCCCAGCCTGTTGCTTATCCATCCTCGGTTGCTCCAAACAGCCCCAGCTGGCTGCGTGGTTCCCCTGCCATGCGGGATGGCGACATGCAGAATGCGGCCAGTGGGCCAAGGCAGAGCAGCAAGCGTAGGACACAGGAGCTGATCTGCTCTGGGCCACGAGGGCCTGTGCACCCATTGGGGTAGGTGGAGTGAATGCAGCACATGCCCGCCCCAGGGCCTGCAGCGGGGGTGTAGGAGCCAGGGACACTCCCTGTGAAGGTGGCGGGAGGAGTGTGGGCTGGGAAGAGTTTGGCGGTGGCGTCGGACGTCAATCTGTGTGCATAGGGCTGGAATGTTAGCAGCAGCCTTCTCTCAGCAAAGCGGGGAGCCTGCCCTGAAGGAACCCTTGTGGCCCCCAACTGCTCTTTGGAAATAAATTTCCTTGGCCCCTGGATTCCTCTGCCCAAGAGGGCTGGGAACCACTGACCTGAGCCCAGCTGGGGTCCCTGCAGGGCTGGCTTTTGGAGGGAGGCTGCTTTGGCCTGGATCCCCGTCGCAGCCCCTGGAGTGGGCAGCAGGGGATTGTGGGAATGAGGCTGCCCAGACCAGCAGGCACAGCCCTGCCCCAGGGAGCTGGCAGGGGACAGCAATGGAGGAGGGCTTGCCAGCCCCCATGGGTCAAAATCCTCAGGCCAGCCCCTCCCCCTCCAACACCACGAGACTTCAGATACTAAACGCTGAGTGCTCTGTGTACACGCTCGTGGATGGGTGGGGGCGCTGGGTGTACTGCAACCCTCGGTTAATGGGGCGCAATGTTGGGACCCCTGGGCTAGAGCATCTGCCCCGCATTTGAACCCAGGGTAAAGATTTTCTGACCTGTGCTTGAGCCTAGGGCTCTCGTGTCCACACTGCGGTATCCCCTGCCCTGTCGACTCCTGCCCCCGGACAGCTTGACTGCCCCCCCTGGTCCCTGCCCGCGGGCGCTGGTGGGGGCACTCTCCGTGCCGAGCTGCTCTGGTGCTCTGCTCTGAGGAACCCTGGGCTCTGCCCTGCTGGGCTGGGCACCCTGGCAGGACCATGCCAGGGGCCCTGTGCATGAGTCACCAGGGCTGTCCAGCTATTCAAATGAAACTTGGCAATTCTTAGTGTTTTGAAATGGAGGGGGAAGGGGGGGTTGGGCTGGTGGGTCTCCCCCCTCTACCCGCCTTGGCCGTTGTTTTGAAGTTTAGTTTCAAAGAGAAAACGCCCCTGCCAGCTTGGCCGCTGCAGAGTGGTGACATAGGGGGGATCCCCAGAAGGTGGTAGGGGAGTTTAGGGGCTGGCTCCCTCTCACTGCCCTGACCAAGAGCAGAGTGGGGACCAAGCAGCTGTCCTGCAGCGGGGGTTGGGGATTCTGAGCGGGCGGAGGGGTGGGGGCACTGTGGGAGTAGGCAGAGAGGAAGCCCCCCAGGTGGTATGAGTTGTGGGCAGTGCTGAGAATGCGCCCCCGTGGGTACGATACCCAGGGTGCACGGCAGTGGGGATGCCCACCCGGTTGGCTCTTATTGAATTGCTGGCTGATCCCCCTGGAAGCATCAACTGGGTGGCTGGGTCACCCTCTCTTGTCCTCCCAGTGAGGGGCTGGGGCTGGTGGCTTGCCCCTGCGCGTGGGGACAGGAGAGTGCCGCTGAGATAATGGAAAGTGATTTGCCTGGCTCTGCTCCGTTATCACATGCTCGTTCTAATTCGGACTGCAGGGAATCTCAGTGGCGCGGCTAGCGGGGCTCTGCCACCCAACCCTCCCCTCCCCTCCCCTGGGGGAGACGGGCAGGGCGCTCTGGATTGGCTGGGCCTGTCCAAAATGGGCTGCCTTCCCTTTTTTAGACGTTAGGCAGGCTGTGAATTCCTACTTCTTGGCAGAGCGACAGGCCGGCCGCAGCACATGGGAGCTCTGGGCCCGCCAGTCTGCACTCGCGGTGCAGTGCTCTGAGCACGAGCTCCGTAACCCTCGGCAGCTGGGTGGTGCTGTGATCCCCGGGAAGGCTAGTGCCCAGAGGACTGGCGCCCCAGGGCTCTGCGGCTGGCTTGTGGCTCGTTGCTCCTCCTGACCCCTGCACATGGGGGGTTGTTCCGGAGCAACTTATGGCCCACGCTGGAGCTGTGTGGGGGCCACAGCAGACAGACAGGATCTCTTTCTGCCCAGTGTGGGTCCCTGTCAGATCTTTCTAATTTCTGTCGCCATCTTCAGTGCAGCTGATCTCAAGGCTCCTGTGTAGCAGTGGTTCCTTTGCCTCTTGCCCGGGGCTGATTCCCTGTCCATCTCGCGTACTGAGCGATCACGCGTCTCTGGAACAAGAGTAGGACAGTTGGTGTTGCCTTTGAGTGTAGTTTGGCTGCAGGCCGGCTGCTAATTATTCAGCCATAGAACAAAGTTTGGTGTGGGGAGGGGAGAACCCTGTGCGTGCCATGGTGGGGTGTGCCTAGAGCAGTAGGGTGTACCTAGGGGTGTGCCCGGAGTAGTGGGGTGTGCTGTGGGGTGTACATGGGGGTGTATCCAGAGCAGTGGGGAGTGCCCGGAGCCCCAGGATGTGCCCAGAGCAGTAGGGTGTACCTGGGGGTGTGCCCAGAGCAGTAGGGTGTACCTGGGGGTGTGCCCAGAGCCCAGGGGTGTGCCAGGAGGAGTGGGGTGTACGTCGGGGTGTGTCCGGAGCAGTGAGGTGTACGTGGGGGTGTGCCCGGAGTCCCGGGGGTGTGCCCGGAGCTCTGGGGATGTGCAGTGGGGTGTGCCCGGAGCTTGGGGATGTGCCCAGACCAGTGGGGTGTTCCCAGAGCCCCAAGGCATGCCAGCATAGTGTGGATTTTTGCTCTGCCTGTTTCAGGGAGTTTGGTGCTCACACGGGCCTGGCCCTGGCTCCCAGCAGCTTCTGTTGCCTGCTAGCCTGTGTAGCCCCTTACCCAGGGGTTTGGCAGAGCCCTGAGGTCTGGCTGGGGATGGGGCACGGACGGGGCTCAGGACCCGGTTTGGTTTGAGGGGTTGGCAGAGCCCTGAAGTGGGGATGGGGCACAGACGGGGCTCAGGACCTGGTTTGGCTCTCCCTCACCCACCAGTCTCTTGTAGGACTCGCTGAAGCCTGCGTTCACAGTTACCAACTTGCCGGGGACGACGTCAGCCATCCAGACCGTGCCCACCACCTCCACGTCCATGCAGGTCAGCAGCGGCCCCTCTTACCCGATCACCAACTACCTAGCTCCTGTCTCTGCCAGCGTCAGCCCCAACACCGTCACCAGCGCCAATGGGACTGTGCTCAAAACCACGGGCACCAGCGCCGTGGCCTCCGGAGGGCTTATGCAGCTCCCCAGCGGCTTCACTCTCATGCCAGGTCAGTGTGTGCTCTCGAGGCCTGGCCCCAGGCCGATTGGTTGTGGGTGAAGCGAACAGGGCTACCTTGCTGGCAGCGGTGCTGGATGGGCCTGTTCTCTGGACGCTGTCCCTGCGGCCAGGCCTTTGCCCCGGGGGCAAGAGGGGATGGGCTCTCGCTGCCTTCCCGGCTGTGGTGGGGATTGCAGGGATCCAAGGTGGGCCGTGTGGCTGTGTCCAGGGCCGCCCCTAGGAGGAAGCTCAGCACAAGCTCCGGGACTGGAGGAGGTAAAAAGAGCTGGTCGTGATGAAGCCTTTCTTTCCCCCTCCTTTTGGCAGGTGCTTCGCTCCCTCCTGGGACCCCTACCATTCCTCTCGCCCAGTTACAGCCGCACTCGCTGGCCCTCTCCAGCCAGCAGGGCCAGGCGGTCGCGGGCACAGCTGGACAGCTGCAGCAGGCACAGCAGACAGTCTTCCGTTTCCCCGCCACAGCTGGAGGGCAGATTGTGTCTCTGACAGGTCAGCGCTCGCTTCTCCTTGGCTTGCTCGTGGGAGGGGGGACTGGGGCGCAGGGAGCACGGCCCATGCCAGGCTGAAGGGCACAGGAGGCTGGGCACAGGGTACTCTGGAGGGCAGTGCTTGCCTGCTGGCTGGCAGGGGGCGGTATCCTAAACAGGCTCGGCGCATGCTGCAGGGACGCTGCCGTCAGTGCTGAACTGATCCATCCAGCTGGGCTCCCACTGCACTGCAAGGCCTCCCCAGGCTGGGGGCTGGGCACAGCCTTGTGCTCGTCAGCCAGATGCACGGGGCAGGCTGAGTTTGACTGTGCATAGGGGGCCCAGCAGTCAGTGTGGAAGGAGGGGTGTCTTGGCAGATTCCTGGCCACCCAAGCATCTCTCCCCAGTTCTGGCGGTGGCGCTGTGTTGGTTTCGGGGAGCCGGGAGCTGTGGCGGGGAAGCTGCTTGGCTCCCTGGAGTGACTGACCCTGTGTAAAAAGAAGCAGGACAGTAGCAGCTGCTCCACCAAAGGGGTCTTACAGGAGGTGATCTGCTAATAGGGTGTCAGGCTGGAGGCAGTAGGGGGTCCCTGAACTCCCCTCTGCAGGTAACAGACACAGGGTCCGAAGTGGAGCAGGAATATACGGAGGGGTTACAGAGCAGCGAGTCCCCAGAGCACGCTGGGCACGCTTGCAGGAGCTGAGCTGTCGACAAGGTTGGTCTCATTTCAAATCAGCTGCTGAGAACCTACCAGGCAGGGTCAGAAGCAGATCCCCGGCTGGGCGCTGAAGTTGATGAGTTCAAACGGGCGATAGGATGTACTTGTCACCAGCCAGGTGGATTTGCTGTTAGGCGTTGAGGTGGGACGTCCAGCTAAAAACCGTGCTCCAGTGCCCCCATGTGTTCTGTGCCTGGGTGATGTCCTCGGTCCTGGGCTGTGTGTTTACAGTTGTCCTTTGAGCTGTTCTAGCACCTTGTGCTTTGAAACAGGGACATGAGAGTAGCCCTGGGGCTGGAGAGGTGCCTTTTGCTGCCCCTGTGACTGTTCACCCAGATTCAGTGGAGGAATTGTTCTCTGAAAATTCCCTTTGTACGTGCTCCGGACGGGTTCATAAGAGGCTCCAAACATTGTCTGCTCTGACCATGCTCCAACCCTGGGCCACAAGCTGGGGGGGGCTTCCCCTGGAATTGCTTGGGACCAGACTGAGCAGAGCTGGTCTCTCAGTGCCCCCCTCTGGTGCCCAGGCAGTCTGGAGAGGGAAGAGGAAGCAATTGCATTGCATTAACCCAAATGCAATTCGGGGAGGACAGGAAAAGAGCAGGAGAGGATACTGTAGAAGGGGCTCGGGGCAGGAAACGTCTGTGCCCATGAGAGCACATATCCTTCCAGAGCCTGGTACTGAGCCTGGCATCCCCGAGTCCCAGCACTCCTCTGCTGTCAACTCACTGGCAAAGCGTGGCTCTCCCTGGCATAGAAGAGAGCCTGCTACTGCTTCAGTGATGGAGGTCTGTGCTGTGGCTCGAAAGGCTCTACCCCTGTAGATGACCGAGGCGGGGCTCAGCGTGATTCCTGTCTTTTCTGTTTGCTTTCTAAAACCACTGGAAGTTACATAAAACCCGCCGTGAAAAGAACGGGAGCAAAGCAAACTGGTGCGCTCCAGCCCTGTGGAGTGCACTGCAGAAAAGCCTTCGTTACCTGGGCACGTGCTGTGTGGGGCCACGTGCTGAATGAGCCGGACACAAGGAGATTGTGAATCGACCTGGTCCACCCGTTGCGCGCACACAAGGGCTGAGTTCAGGTTACATAGGCAGCTGGAGAACTGGCACGTCCCAGCGTCTTGACTTGACAAGCTGAAAGTTCTGCCAGGGTTGGGTGTGCAAGGGGGGATGTCTCCTCGTGATTCCAGGTAGAAGTCAGTCGCTAACTGGCAGGGTTCAGACCGTCTGTAGCTGCCTGTTTTCGGTATCCTGCCCTCTCTCTGGACTAGCTGGTCCTGGGTTGTCAGAGACGGGACCCTGGGCTGCTCTGAGCCAGCCTGGTGACTGCTGTGTTGTGTGTGTATTGTGCAAAAACCGCACACAGCTCTTTCGGGGCCCAGCAGGTTAGACTGGAGGCCTTGTGCTGTGTCACACGGCTGCTCCCAGGAACATTGGGCTTCTCCTTTTGGCATCCGGAGCAGCTATGGGGAGAACCAGCTTCGTAGCTGGGTCCCCCTCAGGGCCAGGGCTGCAGCAATCTTCCCCATTGGAGCACAGAGCGCCCGGAGGAGGCTGGCTAGGTGGGGCTGGCCTGTGGCTGTCACCTGGCGTAGGTCAGATGTGGCACTTGCATGTCACTCAGCTAGTGGGTCTGTGCTGGGTGGTGAGTTTCGGCTCCAGCTTAGCATGCCCGAGGCTGTAGCCCATGGCAGGTGGTTCCCAGCCCCACCCCCACTCCTTTCCTGATTGAGGCAGGGGCTGGGGTTGCTGCCATGGGGGCCTGGACCGGGAATTAGTGGGTAGAGTCCTAGTTGTGAGGGGGGGCTTCCAAATCCAGCCGGGATGGGGTGTGGCGGGGGCAGACCATTTTGCTGCTGGCTGGGCTCCCCCCGAGCCCCTCTCTGTCTGGGGTAGGCGAGGGCTGTGTGCCAAGTGGAGAGGGCAGTGAGGGAGGCCCCCCACGTGCCCCCTCTGCGTGGCTGGCTCCAGGCTGTAACGCCTTGCAGGGGTTGCTGCTGTCAGTCTCCGGGGCTGCTGAGCCCAGCCGGGGAGCAGGTGGAAATCCAGTCAAGAGGTCGGCCTTTCCTCCGGCAGGCGGGCGGGTGCCATCAGGTGCATGCAGGGAGCAGCCGGGGCGCAGGGGCGGGGGCGGGTCTCCTCCCCTCACCGTGTGAACTTGCCCCAGCCCACGGAGTGGGGCCTAAACGCTCTGCTCCCCTTTCATCCTGCCTGCTCCCCCTTTCATCCTGCCTGGGTGTGTGACGCGGGGCCAACAGGTCCCTGCGTTGCCTTTGGGTGGCAGCGGCCAGGGGAGCGTGCGGTGAAGGGCTCTCCTCTCTCCTCCCAGGCGGCACCGTGACGCAGCAGGTTCCCGTGCAGGCCATCCAGGTACATCAGGCCCCACAGCAAACGTCTCCATCCAGCGACAGCAGCACTGACCTCGCCCAGACCTCTTCCAGTGGAACAGGTAACCTGCTCCGCGGCGGCTGGCTCGCTGCCCCCGGCTGCTAGGCCTGGCTGTGGTTCCCTGGCCGAGGAGGGCTGGTCTGCGCCCTGCTCAGGGGGTCAGAAAGTACGTCATAAAAAAAAGTGGTGTAGCCAACACGGGGGAGTTCTTCATTGTTTTATCCTAATACACAAAGAGGTGCTGATCACAGAACTGAAAATGAAGAGTCTCTTAAGTTCAAGTGATCATCACTTAATCGTATTTATAATGTGCGAGCGGAATAAAAGACCAGTAATATATATTCCGGGTGCTTTAAAAGAGCCAATTTCACACAGCTGTTTACAATCCACATCAGCTGGTAGGAAGAACTTTATCGGATCAATGTGAATGATCGTCGGGAATCATTTAAGAACACATTACTAGATGCCCCAAAAGTCTCGGCTCTTCTTCGAGTGCTTGTTCATGTCCATTCCAGCCAGGTGTGTGTGCTGCGTGCACGACCGATGGAAGATTTTTTCAGCTAGCAGCAACCGTAGGATTGGCCTGGGCGCCCCCTGGAGCTGTGCCTTCATGGCGCCCAATGTAGGGCCATGCTGAGCCGCCACCCCTTCAGTTCCTTCTACCACCAGTGACGGCTAGCTGGGACTTCCCTCGCTGTTTAGCAGTGTCTCATGTTTTGTGTATAGTTAGTCGTTTTTTGTTTTAAGTTAACAGTAATAGTAGTAGGCTGTTTTCATTGGGGGGGTCCTCATGCCCCTGTTTTTCCCGCACTGCTGGGGCATGCCTTGGTCGCCAGAGTTCAAACTGGGTGAAGTCTGTGGAAAGTTGATGCCAAAAAGTGACCTGCGCGGTCCTTGTTTGAAGTGCCTTGGCGAGGCACCAAAAGGACACGTGCCGCATTTGTAAAGGGTTTTGGCTGAGGACCCTTAAGGATCGTGAGCAGAGACTCAGGCTTATCCTCCCCTCTGCCCGCAGTCCAACCCCAGGTCAGTGGAGCCCGTGCTGAGCACTGCCTTCGTGCGCAGCACACCGGCACCGACAGAACGTGTGTTGGCTCCTAGAAAGGAGCCTAAGGACTCCTGCCACTGACACGGCACCGAACATAAGACTTCTGGTAGGCAACTGTCTGTATCCCCAGTGCCCCAGAAGAAAAAGGCGGGAGAGGGGGCTCTCCCCCTGCTAAGCCTAAGGAGACAGCAACAGGGAGACCTCAGCCCACCCAGTTTACTTTGGGCCCAGGAGCTCCCAGGGACTCGTCGACTCCTGCCCTGCAAGGGGTCTAGTTGAGTTCGGCCCTGCTACCGGACTACGCCTCTCCGGACTGTCATGGCTGGGACATTCAACTCCCGTCCGCTCCGGAGACTTGTGAGGCGGTGCAGGACCTTGTTCACAGATGGCTCTGCCTTCCCCAGGGAGGGATGAGGCACCGGTGTCAGCCAGGCTGCCTATTCCATCTTGGGGCAAGCCGGCGATGTTGTCATGCCACTCCCTGGCACCGGTGGCAGGGGGGAAACCACATCAGTCCCCAGAAGCCCGGCACCACTCTTTGGCCTGGTCTACAGGACGACTTTAGGCTGAATTTAGCAGCGTTACCTCGATTTAAGCCTGGACCCGTCCACACGATGAAGCCCTTTTTTTTGACTTAAAGGGTTCTTTAAATCGATTTCTTTACTCCACCTCCGACGAGGGGGTTAGCGCTGAATTCGGCTTTGCCGGGTCGAATTTGGGGTAGTGGCCTTCAGGAGCTTTCCCAGAGTGCTCTGTTGTGACCACTCTGGACAGCGCTGTTAACTTGGATGCACTGACCAGGTAGACAGGAACAGGCCCACGAACTTTTGAATTTCATTTCCTGTCTGGCCAGCGTGTTTGCAGAGCTCATGCAGAGCTCATCAGCATGATGTGCACATTGCCGGGGCACATTGCCTGGCCCGTACTTTGTGAGAAGTCTGACCATGTCCCTCTCGTCACCGCTCTTCCGGCGCCGCCTCGCCTGGTTTTGCGTGAAACAGTCATCTGCCGTTGCTCTGACGGAGGGAGGGGTGACTGATGACATGGCTTTCAGGGAATTAAAATCAACAAAAGGAGTGGCTTTGCCTCAAAGAGAAACAAAAACAACTGTCACACAGAATGACCCCCTCAAGGATTGAACTCAAAACCCTGGGTTTAGCAGGCCGTTGATTTCACAAAACAAATTGGGTCAATTTCTTGTTTTGATCTCTCTCTTACATCTTAGGCTGGCAGCAGACAATGCAGCATGACTGCTACCCATCGTCATCTCCTGGGTGCTCGCCAGAAGATGGGAATGTGACCTGGCTGAGTCACTCCCTTGTCTGCCCAGGCGCCCCAACTGACCTCACCGAGGTCGGCTAAAAGAGCACCCAGGAATACGACGACCATGGCTACCAATCGTAGTGTGCTGTCTGCTGCCAAAAGGCAATGAGCTGCTGCTGTGTAGCAGTGCAGTCCCATGCCTGCCAGCACCCAGAAGACGGACAGTGAGCTGAGCGGGCTCCATGGTTGCTGTGGTATGGCGTCGGCTCAGGTAACCCAGGAAAAAAGGCTCAAAACGATTGTCTGCCATTGCTTTCATGGAGGGAGGGAGAGAGGGAGGGAAAGAGGGGCCTGATGACATGTACCCAGAACCACCTGTGATGCTGTTTTTGCCCCATCAGGCATTGGGAGCTCAACCAAGAATCCCAGTGGGCAGTGGAGACTGCAGGAACTGTGGGATAGCTACTCACAGCTACCCACAGTGCAACGCTCTGGAAGTCGACACTAGTCTTGGTACTATGGACACACACCACCAACTTAATGCATTTAGAGCATTTTGTGTGGGACACACAGTCGACTGTATAAAAACGATTTCTAAAAAACAGACTTCTATAAATTCGACCTAATTTTGTAGTGTAGACATATCCTATGGCACCAGTCAGCATCACTTCTCCGTGGCCGTCTTTTTCGGAGTCCAAGGCGAAGCCCTGTTGTTCGGATAGGTCCAGCAGCAAGAGGTCTGAGGCTGGTGGTATTGCCTAGATCCCTTTGGTGCCGTGGCCACCTCAATGGCAATCACCAACTCGGTGGACCTTTTGAACTCCCTGGGCCTATCATCAGGCCCAGGGTCCAAGCCAGGCATCGAGATCCAGGTAGGCATCCATTGCCCCATGAAGCAGCTGGCACCGGCTCCATCTCTGGTGACGACTCCCACACTCCTGCCTGCCACTTTGAGCCCTGCACTCCCCTGGGCGCCGAGGGCAGTGACCAGGGCCATGGGCCAGTGTTTTCGTCTTCCTCAGATGTTGCAGGCATGTCATCGGCCCTGGCCTTGGAGGGCAGTAGTGTCCTTCAGCAGTTGTTGCACACAGAGTGGCCCAGAACCTGGGGATCCAGGCAGAGGAGGTGGTAGAGAATACAGATCCCGTGGTGGACGTTCTTGCCCCCTCTGGGCCCTCGCTGCCACTTATTAAAACTATTAAGTGAAACCACAAAAGCTTTGTGGAAGACCCCAGCGTCCTTGCCCCCTCCAGCGAGGTGGATGCTGCGAGCCCCAGGGAGCACCAGGAGTTCCAGGGACCCTCCCCTAAAAACCAGGAGGCCAGAACGGTTGACTTATTTGGGAGGAAAGTCTACTCCACCGGTGGTTTGCAGCTCCAGATTGCAAACCAACAGGCCATCGTTAGCAGATACTCCTTTAACCCCTGTGGAGCGATGGCCAAGTTTGCCAAGTTGCTGTGTCCGGACTCCTGTTCCGAATGTAAGGCCCTGGTGGAGGAAGGCAATCTCATTTCTAGGGCCTCCTTGCAGGTGACTCTCGATGGCGCAGATGCAGCTGCCTGAACCATGGCTACGGGCATGGCCATGAGGAGGTCGTTTGGACTGCCTCTCAAAGTCCAACAGCCTATCCAGGGCCTACCCTTTGAAGGTCAGGCGTTCTTTTCTGAAAAGACCAACAGAAGACTGCACAGTTTAAAAGACTCAAGGGATACCCTCAAGCCTCTGGGTATACACACCCCCGCCACACAACGCAGGTATTTCAGGACGCAACCTCCTCCACGGTTTTACTAGCAAAACCAACAGGACGGTTCCTGGAGGAGGAAAAGGTGTGGTGGGAAGAAGCCGCGCCCCTCCTCAGGCCAGGGCTCTGGCCAGACCAAGCCTTCTACAGGCCAGATGATGGCATACCAGATTGAGAACTGGATCTACCCCCACCTTCCCTTCTCGTCCTGGCTGTCCCCTTTCTGCTGTGCATGGTCCTTTATCACTTCAGATCACTCAGTACTCTGCACTTTAGAGAGGGGATACGTCATCCAGTTCTCCGCCTGCCCTCCCTTCCTTCCCTCTTTTCCGGTCCCTCTTCAGGGACCCCTCTCACGAGCAGTTCCTTGCACAGGAGGTGCACTCACTCCTCTCGCTGTGGGCAGTGGAAGAAATTCCTCAGGAGCAGAAGGGCGAGGGCTTCTGTTCCCGATATTTCCTAATACCGAAAGCCAAGGGTGGGCTCAAACCAGCCCATCCTGGACCTGCAAGAACGCAACAAGTTTGTGAAGAAACTCAAATTCCGCATGGTCTCTTCGGCCTCCATCGTCCCTTCGCTGGGTCCAGGAGACTGGTACGCCGCCCTCGACTTGAAGGACGCTTACTGTCACACAGCGATAACTCCATCCCACAGCAGATGCCTCAGGTTCGTGGTGAACACCACCCACTGCCGGTTCACAGTCCTCCCGTTCAGCCTGTCAGTGGCACCTCACATGTTCACCAAGTGCTTGGCGGTCATGGCCATGTTCCTGCACAGGTGGCAGGTGTGGTGTTCCCGTTTCTCCATGACTGGCTGATCCTGGGCTCAGGTAGAGAGGCAAGTTGCCTTCATAAGAGCCTCTTTTGATGACGCTGGGACTGCTACTGAATGAGGGGAAATCAAAGCTGTTGCCAGTCCAGAGGATAGGGTTTGTAGGGGTGGTACTGGATACGACACACACCGGGGCATTCCGTCCCGAAGCGAGATTTCTAGCCCTGGGTTACATTATCCCCTAGCCTCTGTTTGTCTGAGGATGGAGGTGGATGGCAGGAGGGAGATCACTGATAGGTTCACCCCCTCTGGGGCACCTGGCATTGGTCACTGTCGGCAGACAGGATACTGGGCTGGATGGACCTTTGGTCTGACCTGGTACGCCCGTTCTTATGTTCTTATTATTCGAGGTCTCAGACAATTTCCCCCCCACCACAGCACGGGACTTCGTGCACCTATGTAGTACAGCATGCCAGGCTCAGACTTCAGCTTCTTCAGTCCTGGCTAGTGTCAGTGTATCGGTGAGTATGGACAGGATTGTAACCCTGCCTCGCCCAGTACTCAACTCCCTGCTGTGGTGGCTCAACCCGCAGGTGGTAGGTGCAGGGTCCCCATTACCAGTCTGCAGCCATCCCTCTCTCTAGTGATGGACATGTCAGACTTGGGCTGGGGGGCACATTTGGGAGACCTCAGTACACAAGGGCTCTGGTCTCAGGCGGATCTCGCTCTACACATCAATGTCAGGAAGCGGTACACTTGGCATGCCAGATTTTCCGAGCCCACCTGGCAGGGAGCTGTGTATCAGTCCTGACAGACAACACCATGGCAACCTTTTATATCAACAAATGGAGGGGGTGGGTGCATGCTCCTCTCCCCTGTGCGAGAAGCCCTCATGCTGTGGGACTTGTGTATCGAATGTTCTATACAGCTGCAAGCCTCGTCCCTCCCTGGAGTATGGAATGAGCTGGTGGACCATCTCAGCAGGCCATGAGTGGTCCCTTCTCCCAGATGCAGTGAACTCAATCCCCCATCAGTGGGGCTTTCCCCAGATAGACCTGTTCACCACACAACGTAACAGGAAGTGTCAGCAGTTCTGCCCCTTCCTGAGTCAGAGCCCAGGCTCCATCGCGGACGTGTTCGGTCTCCCACAGGAGGAGGAACAGTCTCCTATGCGCGTTCCCGCCCGTCCCTCTCATTCACAAGGTGCTTCTCAAGATTTGCAGGGACCGATCTCTGGTGATATTGATAGCACCAGCCTGGCCCTGCCAGCACTGGTTCACATCACTCCTGAAAACATCCGTGGAAGCCCCAGTCACCCTGCCGCTCTTCCCGGACCTAATCACGCAAGATCATGGCCGCCTCCAACATCCGAATCTCAAGTCACTCCACCTCACAGCGTGGAAGTTCCACGACTGAACCCAGTGGAGCTGTCCTGCTCTGATCAAGTCAGACAAGTTTTCCATGGCAGCAGGAAACCCTCCACGAGAACTACCTACTTTGCCAAATGAAAGAGATTTTCAATCTGGTTGGCGCAGCACCTTCTATCCTGAACGCTCGCGTTGGTGCCACTTATACTGGACTATCTTCTCTACCTCGAGCAGCAGGGACTGTGCATGACATCAATAAGAGTGCACCTGGCTGCCATCTCCGCCTTCCATCCAGGCACAGAGGGCTGCTCGATCTTTTCCAACCCAGTGGTCAGCCCTTTTCTTAAAGGGCTCGACAGATTATACCCGCAGATCTGACAGCATGTCCTATCTTGGTACCTCAAACTGGTCCTATCCAGACTTATGGGGTTGCCATATGAGCCCTTGGCGACGTTCTCTCTCTCTCTCATACAAGGTGGCGTTCCTAGTAGCGATAACCTCAGCCAGGAGGTGTCTGAGCTCAGGGCCCTAACATGAGAGTCCCCCTACACTATGTTCCATCAGGGCAAAGTCCAGCTCAGGCCTCCCCCGGCTTTTCTCCCAAAGGTTGTCTCCCAGTTTCGCATCAACCAGGACATCTTCCTCCTGTATTCTACCCTAAGCTGAACTGGAGTGGCAGGGAGCACTTTACTCACTGCCTGTCCCTAGGTCACTAGCCTTCTACATAGAGAGAACAAAATCATTCTGAAAGTCCGTCCAGTTATTCGTGGAGGTGGCGAACAGAACGAAAGGTCTGCCTGCGTCATCACAACATAGCTCTTTGTGGATCATCTCCTGCATTTGGGAGTGCTGCAGCCTGGCAGGGGTGCCCACTCCTCCAATCACTGTGCACTTCACCAGGGCTCAGGTCTCCTCAGCAGCATTCCTGGCGCAGGTTCAGACCCAGGAAAGCTGCAGGGCAGTGATGTGGTCCTCCATACACACTACACAGTTACCCAGGAGGCCAGAGACGATGCGGCCTTCGGACAAGCAGTGCTCCAGTCAGCGGACAACTCCGACCCCACCTTCTGGACTTAGGTTTTGGAATCACCTGATTGGAACTGACGTGAACAAGCACTTGAAGAAAAAGCGGTTACTCATCTTCTCGTAACTGTTCTTCGAGATGTGGTGTTCACGCCCATTCCAGTACCCACCCTCCTACCCCTCTGTCAGTGTAGCCAGCAAGAAGTAACTGAAGGGGTGGCAGGTCGGCAGGGCCATGAAGGCGTGACTCCAGGGGGTGCCTAGGCCTACCCGCTGGATGCTGCTGGGGGAAAAGTCTTCCAGCTGTTGTGTACGTGGCACGCACACACCTGATTGGAATGGACATGAACAACACGTCTCAAAGAACAACAGTTCTGAGAAGGCCAGTAACCATTTTTTCCCCAATCGGAGAAGAGGGCTGGACTGGTTGAAAAACTGATCTGACTTAGATGGAAGTGAAGGCAGCTGTTTAAAAAAAATTATATTGTGATAGGTTTGGTCAGAGAGATCCCCTTGGGACTGTCATCTGATGTGCTGACATTACCTCTGAGCCCACTCTCCCTGCCAGCTTGGGACTCCAGAACCCTGCCTTGTTGAGCCAGACATGCTAACCTGCTGCAACCTGACCCAGGGTCTAGGTCACACCTCCGAAGCGGCAGACTTTAAAAACAGCTCAGTAGGTTACCTCTCCAGCACCCAGACTTTCAGCTTCCAATGGGATCCAAACCCCAAATAAATCTGCTTTACTCTGTATAAAGCTTATACAGGTAAATTTATAAATTGTTCATCCTCTGTAACACTGATAGAGAGGTATGCACAGTTGTTTGCTCCCCCAGGTATTAATCACTTACTCTGGGTTTATTAATAAACAAAAGTGATTGTATTAAGTATAAAAAATAGGATTTAAGTGGTTTCAAGTAATAGACAGAACAAAGTAAGTTACCAAGCAAAAACACGCAATTGTAAGCCTAATACACTAAGAAACTGATTACAGGTAATATCTTACCCTCAGAGATGTTCCAATAAGCTTCTTTCACAGGCTAGACTCCTTCCTAGTCTAGGCCCAATCCTTTCCCCTGGTCCAGTCCTTGTTAGTTCCAGCAGACATCTCAGGTGGGAAGCAGGAGTTTTCTCAGGACTGACAGCCCCTTTTGTCCTGCTCCACCCTCTTTTATAGCTTTGGCACAAGGCGGGGATCTTTTGACTGTGTTTGTCCCCGTCCCCACCTCATCAATGGAAAAGTACCAGATTTAAGATGGATTCAATTATCATGTGACATGGTCACATGTAAGACCCCCAGTCTCCATTCTTCCTGGGTTGGCCCACAAGTACACAGGAAGGCTTGCAGGTAAATAAACCATTTACAACCAATTGTCACTGGCACCGGGAGCCATCAAGATTCTAAACCACCATCAATGGTCCACATTTTGCATCAGTACAATAGGACCACAGAGTTGTACTTCATATTTCTAACTTTAGATACAAGAATGATACATGCATACAAGTAGGAGGAATGTATTCAGTACATTATAACCTTTGTAATGAGACCTTTTTGCATAAAACATATTCCAGTTGTATCATATTTACACTCATGAGCATATTTCCATAAAATATATGGAGTGCAACATCACCAAATAATTTTATTCATATGAATAAGAAATGGAAGAAAGGGGAAGTTGATAGAAATGTATATACATCAGAAATTAAGAATTGTAGAAAATTGGTAAGGGAAGCAAAGGGACACGGAGAAATCTGTAGCAGATATAAGGACAATAAGAAGGAGTTTTTAAAATATATTAGGAACAAAAGGAATCCTGACAATGGTATTGGTCCGTTTAAATGATGGAAATGGTACAATTATCAGAAAATAACACAGAAAAACCAGAAGTTCTCAATAAATATTTCTGTTTGGTATTTGGGGAATAAACAGATGATATAGTCTCATCATATAGGGATTAAACGCTTTCCACTTCACTAGTATCTCTGGAGATATTAAATAGAAACTACTAAAGTCAAAACATTTTGAAATCAGCAGGTCCCGATAACTTGCACTCAAGAATTTTAAAAGAGCTGGTAGAGAAGCTTGCTGGACAATTAATTTTAATTTCCAATAAGTCTTGGAGCCCTGGGAAATTTCCAGAAGACTGGAAGAAAGCTAACATTGTGCCAGTTTTTAAAAAGATGAATGGGATGACCCAGATAATAGGCCTGCCAGCCTGACATCGATCCCAAGCAAGATAATGGAGTAGGGTGACCAGATGTCCTGATTTTATAGGGACAGTCCTGATTTTTGGGTCTTTTTCTTTTATAGGCTCCTATTACCCCACCCCTCCACCCCCATCCTGATTTTTCACATTTGCTGACTGGTCCCCCTATAATGGAACCTCTGATATGGGACTTTTTTAATAAAGACCTAAAGGAGGGTAATGGAATTAATGCAAATCAGCATGGGTTATGGAAAGTAGATCTTGTCTAACTAACCAGATACTTTTTTTTTTTTGAGATTTCAAGTTTGTTTGCTAAAGGTAGCCATGTTGTCATAATATACATAGACTTGGTGTCACTTGGCATTTTGATTTAAAAAAACTAGAATGATATAAAATGAACATGGCCCACATGACATGGATTAAAAACTGGCTAACTGATAGCTGTAAACAGGGACTCATCAAGCGGGTCTCTTTCCAATGGGTCCCCTAGGGATTGGTTCTTGGCCCTAGGCTATTTAACATTTATTCCATGACCTGGAAGAAAACAAAATCACCCCTGATAGCCTGCAGATAACGCAGAACTTGGGGGAGAGGTAAATAATGAAGAAGAAGGTCACTGACTCAGTGTGATCTGGATTGCTTGGTAAGCTGGGTGCAAGCACACAGTGTTTTAATATGGCTAATTGTAAATGCATATCTCCGGGAATGAAGAATGCAGGCCACGCTTACAGGATAGGGGCCTCTATCCTGGGAAGCTGCAACTCTGAAAAGGATGTGGGGGTTGTGGTGGGTAATCAGCTGAACATGAGTTCCCTGGGTGACAGTCTGCCTGGAGGGGCACTACAGGTGTAGTGTGGGGGGAGGGGCCCTGTGGAGAAAGTGCAGGCGGGGGCTGCAGGTCATGCTCTCCCTGGGGAGCCCCTCCCACGCCTCTGACTAGCGCTTGCTCTGTTTCCTGCCAGTGACGCTGCCAGCAACGATCATGACTTCGTCTGTGCCAACCACAGTGGGAGGTCACATGATGTACCCCAGCCCTCACGCCGTGATGTATGCGCCCACCTCAGGCCTGGCGGACGGGGGGCTGACCGTCCTCAATGCCTTCTCCCAGGCGTCCTCAGCAATGCAGGTCTCCCACGGACAGGTCCAGGATCAGGGTAAGAGCGCTGCTTCCCATGCTTCGCTCGACTGCCCTTGTGCATGTCCCGTCCCCCCAGTGCATCCAGCCTCCACCCACAGAGCCGGCCCCCACCCCCATCTATCTCCGGATGATTCTCTCTGCCTGCTGGCAGCAGGGGGGTTGCCCTCTTCCCCAGCAGGGGGTGCTGGATGTGCCAAGAGCCATCTGTGACCCCAAGGCAATTGAGAAGGGTGGGTGAGAGCAGCCGTTTTGAAAGAGAACAGCTGCTGAGTGGGGCTGGGTGAAGATTTTTTCCCTCTGCCTCTGCTGCAGGAGAAGTGTTCAGGCAAGCAGAGCGCTGGCAAAAACTGACCCTCGGCCCTAAGAGACATTGTTAAAACTGACCCATTGCCCCAGATCTGCTCGCCAGGGACGGGAGGTGTGGGTGGGAACGTGGGGGCAGGAGCAGGATTTGGGGAGTACATGGGAGACTTGGGGGATGTGCGCAGTGGGATAGGAGGGGCATTTTGAGGGTGTGAGGGGGGCAGAAGGAAGGGGGATTTGGGGAGCGCATTTTGGGAGGGTGTGCAGGTGACATGGAGAACAGGAAGGGATGGGGGATTTGGGGGTGTACATGGGAGGAGGTGAGAAACAGGAAGGGAAGAGAGTTTGGGGGCGCACAGGCGACTTGGGATGGACACTGGCTCCTTTGTGATGCCTTGGCGATGGTGAGCCGGCCTGCGCATTGTGGCTGCTTGGTCTGGTGTGGAGCGGGGTGACGCAGCCAGTGCGCGTGGCCGAACAGGCTCCCAAAGGCTCGATGGCTGGTGTTTCACGTGGCCCGGCCTGCCACGGCATCCCGGGGCGTGTTTCACGTGGCCCGGCCTGCCACGGCGTCCCGGGGCGTGTTTCACGTGGCCCGGCCTGCCACGGCATCCCGGGGCGTGTTTCACGTGGCCCGGCCTGCCACGGCGTCCCGGGGCATGTTTCACGTGGCCCGGCCTGCCACGGCGTCCCGGGGCGTGTTTCACGTGGCCCGGCCTGCCACGGCGTCCCGGGATGGAGGATCTGAGTGCTGACTCTGTGTGGCAGGTGCTGTCCCCCAGGTGTTCCTGACGGCCCCATCGGGCACTGTTCAGATTCCAGTCTCAGCCGTCCAGCTTCACCAGGTAGGCACAGAGCAGTTCGGTGGGTACCTCGCCCACGCCTCCCACCCAGCCTCTTCCCCGCACCAGCCCTGCGGATGTGTGTCCCTCCCCCTGCTCGCAGGGATCCCCAGTGGTCACTGGTAACAGAGGATGTCCCAGCTGGAGGGAGGGCATGAGAGAAGGCACTGTGCCCATGGGACTGCTCTGAATGCAGTCAGCCTCTGCTCCGCAGCACCCCCAGCCCGTAGGGGAGACGGCAGCAGCCTAGGATCTGGTCCACAGATGAAACAGGACCAGAGCCTGGCTGCTTGGCAGCCTGAGTAGGGGAGCTGCTCCTTCTTCCTGCTGTTAACAGCGCACCCTTGGGCCAGGTTCCCCTCCCAGCCCTGAAGCATTGCTCTGTGGATGGGGAGGCCTGGCATTGGCCCCCCCGAGCAATGGGTGGAGCTGGCAGGCTGGCTCTCCGGGTGGGCCTGTACCCCAGGGCCCTGGCTGCACCCTGGGGTGGCCCCGTGACGCTTCCCGGTGCTCTCTCCTCCCTTCTCTCTCCAGATGGCTGTCATTGGCCAGCAGTCCAGCAGCAGCAGCAACTTGACCGAGCTGCAGGTGGTGAACTTGGACACGTCCCACGGCGCCAAGAGTGACTGAGAGGCCCTGTGGTGCCCCGGCCCGGGAACTGCGGCAGCTGCTGCCAGCCGGGTGCTGTCTCTGGCCTCGCCGGCGCCGGGATCAGCAGCGATTCCCTCTCGTACGGACTGCGTCACTTATTTATTGTTGCCTTTTCACGTTTCCTTCACACACACACACGCACGCACACACGGGGCGCGGAATGGAGCTGAGCCGGGGCTGGGCTGCATTGGGATGCTGCATTTCCTGTGCTTTTCTCACTCCAGCCAAAGAAACTCGGCCCTCGAGGGCAGGGCTCCCCTGCCGTGTCACTAAACAACCTGGTGTCTGCCCCGGCTCCTTGTGATCACACTGGGCGTCTCCAGCTGCTGTTGGCCAGGAGTATTCGCACCGAGCAGGGCACGGGCCCAGCGACGCGATGGGAGCAGCCCCCACCGAAGGAGCTCGCTTCCCAGGTCCAAGTCTCACTCCCCTCTGCCCCTGTGCCAAGGAGGGGTAGGGTGGGTCCAGGCAACGTGCCTTCAGCATGGCCCAGCAGCAGGTGCCCTCCTGCAGACGGCAAGCTGCTCCAGGGGGCTCCCAGGCTGAGTCTGCTCCCCTGCCAGGAGGGACGCTGGGGCATCGACATCCTCCTGGGCTGCTCTCCTGCTGGCAGGGTGGGCTGGACAGGACCTACTCCTGCCCAGGTGGCAGCACAGGTGCCAGGCCCCATGGCTCGGCCTGCGTGGCAGAAAGCAACCCCCCAGCAGTGGTAGTGCAGCACCATGGGCGAGATGCTCCCTTGTCTGTAGCCCTGGCACTGCACTGCTGGGACACAGGAAAGCGAGCTCCTGGCACAGTCCCTACAGCCCCACTGGCCCCATGCAATGCCTCCTTGGCCTGGCGGGTGTCCCCGGGGGGCTGTGATGCTGTCCCAGCACTGTCCATGAGGAGTGGGGCCGGAGGGGCGCTGCATGGGAGCCGAGCTGGAAGTAAAGTGCGGTTTGCATTTCCCATGTTAAATGTCTCTTGTTCTGCCTGGCCAAGGCAGTTGCTTTTGTACCCCCTGGACACTAGCGAGCTGCCTGGGAGCAAGGTAACCCGGTTGTGGGACCCTGCCCTTCTCAGAGAGCCCTAAAGCCCATGGACATAAATCATCTCCGTGGGATGCTCCAGGGGCCACCATGTGCTCTCGTTCAGGTGCCAGGGCTGGGAAGACCCAGGTATGTGGGGGCAGGATTGCTCTCTGTGCATCGCAGCGCTGCCTCACTCCTGCCGGGGGCGCTGTCTGCACCCGGGCACAGTTCCTGCCATGGTTAGTGCTTTCCAGAGCACCATTTCAATGCGAGATGGAGGAACCAACTGAAACGTTCAAGGGAAAAACTTCAGGGTCCCGGAGCTGCCGCGCAGCCTGGCCCAGGAGGCAAACGGGGGCGGTGCGGATTCCTTCAGGCACCTGGGAGGGGAGGTGGGGCACCCCAGAGGGAGGCGCTTTGGCCGTGTGGACACAGCAGGAGGGGGGATGGCTCTGCTCGGAAGGAGCGTCCTGTCCTGGGGATAGGAGAACGTAGGTTGGAGTGAGCGGCTCTGTGGGGAGAGAGGAGGCTGCTGACTCCTTAGGGAACGAAGCAGCTACTGTAACTTTTTTAAATTAAAGACGAGAAGCCTTGAAAAAAAAAAGACTTTATTTTTCTAAGTGTTAAACTCAGTATTTATGTAATTCTCAAAGGAATTCAAGTCTGGCTCCTGTACAGTTTTCATGGGGTTTGTACCACGGTGGGGGGCGGGTGGTAGGGACAGGAAGGGGCCTTGCTTTTGAATTTGTATTGTAACCTTGGACATGGTTCCTCCAGCATTAGCGTTTAAGCTGCCCGCCCTGACGTGCTCACAGGTGCTAGGAATTGAACTGGGGCCAGCTCTGCCAGTTCTGAGGGTGCCTGCGTCCCTTGGACCAGTCTGGGTGGCCTGCATGGCGGGCTACAGTCCAGCCACTGGCCCCCAGAGGGCAGGGAGGGGCTGCTGGGCTAGCTCCTGCTGGGAAGGGTGGGGCAGGGAGTCCGTCCTCTGCTCCCTCCTGCTGTGTGGTGGGAAGGGGGGAGAGGCTGGCGCGAGGTGCCCAAGCCCTCAAGGGCTCTGCCTGGTGTCGACTGGGATATGCGTTGCCACATGGCTGCAATTGGAATGGCGCCCTCAGAGCTGAGATGGGGACAGGGCCTAATGGGGGGTCTGCCCTGGCACCCCACTCCCTAAAGCTGTTGTCAGTCTGGGAAACAAGTGCCTCCAGCAGTGGGGTTTGAGATGGCTTGGGGAGAAGTTTCCAGTGTCCCTGCAAAGCCTTAATTCTCCCTGAGCTGGGCAGGAGGCCAGCGCCCAGCCCTGGGCGGGCGAGATGCCGGAGTTTCAGGCTGCTGGCTCTCCTGTCCCCCCGGGGCCAGTCTCTGCCGCTCACACCCCTCCCAGTAACGCATGCAGACATGGCTCCCCCCTGCTGCTTTGAGGAGAGGGGTCGGCCTCCCGCCAGCCCTCTCCTTGTGCTGTTTGCTGGTGAGCTGGGCAGGTCCCCTTGGGAGTGTGGAGGTGCTAGGACCAGTCATTCCTCTTCTCCGCACTGGGGCACTCGCCGGAGTCTTCTCCAAGCCAGGCTCTCTGCTCCCCTCCGGCTGCGCAGCTCCTGGCTCTCGGCAGCAGCTGACCCGTTGTGGGGCCGTGTTCGGCAGGGGGCGGGAGGGGTTAGAGCCCAGCCATGGCTCAGGCTGATATGCCCAGGTCTCTCTGTGGAACAGAGCCACTTTTCTGGGCAGCAATTTCTTCCTCGTGTTGCTAACTAGGAGTCAGCCAGGGCAGGGAGGGGATCTGGAGCTGTTGTCTGGCCTTCCCCCCCTGCTTTTCTTCAGCTGATGGTGCAAAACTGACCCCCTGGCCGGAGCTGGAATGAGTTGACGTAAGCCCCCGTGCAGCTCCCCCTACCCTCCAAAGGAAATGCAGTTTAAACGCTAATGTTGTATTTTATTTAAAGTGCGGACTTGTCAGAACACTTGTATATCAGGGATGAAATGGCATTTATTGTGTGGTGACATTTTTAGTTCCTTTTATTGATTGTTTTGGGGTTTGTGTGTGCGAGCGTGTGCTTGGTTGTGTGTGTGCGTGCGTGCATCTGTGTGTGTGTGGTGGTTGTGGTTTTTTTGTTTTTTGTTTTTAAAGTTTCCAGGGCCGTGTTTTCTGGAAGGATGTGGAAGTAATCACAGTACTATGTACAGAGCTTTCTTTTGTATTAAAAAAATACTCTTTCAATAAATGTATCATTTGTGCACAGATCGGATGGTCGTGAGTCTGCTTCTAGGAACCAGGTGCTTAAAGGAGAACAACTTTGGAGGGGCTGAGACATGCGTGGTGTATGTCACGCCTAGTTGTAAGTGATTTCACACGAGCAGAAACGGCTTGGTTATAAGTTTAAAGAAACAAACTGGGTGCCCAGGCCAGATGGCAAAGGCTGACTTGCTAACCCAGCCAATCAGCCACCCACAAAGTCAACGCCAGCCTCTCCCACGGGCTCTGCTGCACCTGACCTGACGAGTGAACATTTGAGAAAAAGGAGGTTTAGGGTTGATTGTTAATGATTTGAAGATCTGCTCTATGTCCCTTGGGAGCATGTCTTGGGTAGGGGTTGTGTGTGGAATTTTTAATAATTAACAAAGCAAGGAAGTTCCAAGACCCACAACCTCCTTGAAATGGAGTGAAGGCTGGGAGTATTAGTAACTTAAAAGATTTAAAAAAACAAAACACCTTACCGGGGGCTTGTAATTCTTACTAACCCAAGTGCCACACACCCAGGAAAATCAGAGATGAGGCTGCAGTTGAAAGAAATCCAAACTTGTAATGCTCTGGGAAAGCACCATGAAGGCACCCAAACAACTTTGACTCTGCCCCCAAGTCAGGCCCTTCCATAACTGTGCCATTATGACTAAGCTTTTTAGGGATGGAGGTGACAGCTTAGACCAGGGGTCAGCAGCCTTTCAGAAGTGGCGTGCTCAGTCTTCATTTATTCACTCTCATTTAAGGTTTTGCCTGCCAGTCATACATTTCAACGTTTTTAGAAGGTCTCTTTTTATAAGTCTATAATATATAACTAAACTGTTGTATGTAAAGTAAATAAGGTTTTAAAAATGTTTAAGAAGCTTCAATGCAGAGCCCCCAGGACCAGTGGCCAGGACCCAGGCAGTGTGAGTGCCACGGAAAATCAGCTCACATGCTGCCTTCGGCACACGTGCCATAGGTTACCTACCCCGGCTTAGACTGAACTGATTTTTAGGGAGACACTAGGTTTTTTCCTGCCATGAGGTAACTGCAGGGCAGAGTTGTAAATTTGGCATTTCCTGATGGTTGAGTGCTGTCCTTTTCTCTACATTCTCTGAACAGAGGAGTTTTTTGTATATAATTTCCAAGGGTTTTTTAAAAGCAACTCTAATGCCCTCACTCCACCATGATCCTGATTAAACCCAAACCCTTCAGTATGGCTGCACAGACCCTGCCTACATGAGTTGAAAGATTAGTTGTAGATGCCGGCGGGTGTAGGCTGTTGTTCTCTGTGGCCCAACCACAGTGTGTGTAGTACACTGAAACAGGAGTAGCCTTGTTTTAAAGACAGCATAGCTGAATCTGGAACCACACTGCCTCTCAGAAAGAAGCTGCCACAGCTAAGTGGTTGTCTCCCATATTAAACAGCTGGGTTCTGTTCCCAGCGTGGCCAGGTGTGAGGGATACGAGCCACAGATGTCAAGTATCAGAGGGGTAGCCATGTTAGTCTGGATCTGTAAAAAAGTGATAGACTCCCACGAAAGCTCATGCTCCAATACATCTTGTTAGTCTATAAGGTGCCACAGGAGTCTGTCATTTTTTATGAGCCACAGATGTGACCCCAGGTTTACGCTAGGCCAAGACCACTTAGTAGGAAAGTTCATGAATAAATAACGATCAATGCAGTCAGAAGACAGCTGTGAAATCATAGTCCCCCATCTGGTGCACCTTCCCTGAACCCCACAGGCAGCTAAGTGGCTGAGGAGCCATTTGTCCATGTCCTGGCTGGAAGAGCCGGGTGAGGTGATGCTTGTGCAGTACTCATTGAATGTTCAGGGGTTTTGACAGCAAGCTGCAGGCAGCAAATTGCAGATGAGAAATGACAATTTCCAGCTGCTCCTAATTGCCAGATCTGAACAGATTTACATAGGGCCAGCAAAAGGCATTTCCCTGACCCCAGTATGTCCCTCTTGCTGAACTGTGGAGTCCTGCTGCATATCATGAAGGAACTAGAGGTCTGAAAAAAACAGTAGAATTGTAAGGGAAAAGCGTAAAGTAACGAATATAGCAGTTGCTACCATGGCACCCTGCTGATCTCTGAGTGGAGAACTGAAACGAATCCCTGAGCGCAGCTTGTGGTACAGTCACTCCACACACACTTTCTCAGCATGCTAACAGAGTCACAGTGCTAACAATTGCTACTTCCATGTAAAGACTGTGGCTCCGCTCCTCTGCGGAAGTTAAGTTTATATTATGTACAGCACTAGTTTTAGGTCTGTTTCTAATGTGGGGTGTAGGATTATTTCGGGGGGAGGAATAGCTCAGTGGTTTGAGCATTGGCCTGCTAAACCTAGGGTTGTGAGTTCAATCCTTGAGGGGGCCATTTGGGGGAACTGGGGTAAATATCTAGGGATTGCTCATACTTTGAGCAGGGGGTTGGACTAGATGATCTCCTGAGGTCCCTTCCAACCTTAATGTTCTATGATTTGACAGTGCTAGTTGCCAGGAGAAATCTACTTGTCTCTATGATTAGGAAAAGATTCCTGTTTGGCTGTACTTGCACACTACGGTGAGGAATGCAAGACATCTCGCTGGGTAGCTAGATGGGATTGATGCTATTTAGAGCCCTGAGGAACCCCTACAAGACACACAAGGACTGGTCACAGAGGGAGGATGAAAACCAGGAAAGAGGGTATGAAAATCAAGGGGTAAATAGAATCAGAGCAATCAAGGGTAGTGCAGAAGTCCAGGAGGAGGATGACAAAGTGCAAGCTCTGAGATTTGGACACATCTCTGGAGATTTCAGGGAGAGCAGTTCTGGTGGGGACCACATTGGCTGGCTCCAAGTGTAAATAGAGAGGAGGAAGGCAATGGCCAGTCCTCTGTGAGGTCAGAGAGTGGAGGGAGACAGTGGGGTAGGTGGAGAGACAAGCAAGGTTAAGGGGGAAATGGGACAGAGCTGGACAGGCCAGGGCCCAGGTAGAGGATTGGAAGTGGAGACGAGGCCATTAACCTGTGTCAGATCTTGTCAATAGCCTCTCTGAAGAGCAAGGTCTCCCAAGTGCCCATGGAACAGCCTGAAGCTTCAGAAACTGTTGTCCAACAACTTTCCACCTGTTCCCTATTTACTGTTGTTACACTGCCTTGAACCCAGGACCCCAGGGAGCTCAGCTCAGCCCCCATCCAGGCCTGGGAGAGCATGACCTGTGTACTTCAGTGTTTGCAGGATGGGGGATGACTTACAAAAACAAGGATTTTATTACATTTTCAATTACAAAAGGGGGTGGGAAATCACATGATACTGAAAGGTCAAATTGAATATTACAGGACTGTACAAGCATTATAGGTAGAGGATTCTTTGGAAGGGCTGAAGCTAGTATACCCTAAAGGCTCAGAAACTAACAGAGCAAATTAAAAAACCCAGTTTTTGTAATGTATTGACTTCTGGGTGAATAACTAATGATTTTGAATGCTTGTCCTTGTCAGTCTATCTAGGGGTTGAGTATCTGTATTTAGTAAAAATTACAGTACAACTTTGTGCCCTTAAGGTCAGTTTTTTAAAAGGTATTAATTTAGGCATCTAGTGGGATTTCAAAACACCTCTTTACATTCAATCTTTAACTCATGTGAGCCCACAGAATAAATTTTTCTTTTTTCATAACAAAGAGCAACCATTGACCATTACAAGCTAAGTTCCGCTATTGCAACACAACCAGGAAATGTTACAGTAGGGGTGACAGCGAAAGGCATGTATGCAGCGTAGGTGCGTGGGGGTCCCAGGTCACAATGTGGCTCTTGAAATTCCCAGCAACTATTAATATTTTCAATGATTACAGACTATTAAACTATACATGAAACAGCACAATGCCACCCAGCTCCACAATGTTAACATGGGTCAATGACGAAGTGCTAAAAGTAATAACAGATTAAAAGTAAACAACATAAAGGTGTGAAATGCAGTTACCAAAAACAGACAGGCCCATTCAGAACCGCAGCTAGGTCCCTGCAACTTGCTTTGTGGTGGTGTGCACGCCTCCTGCTGTGCAGAGCACTGATAAGGGATTCTTTGCAGGCAGTGCTGCTGTAGACAGGTCGGTCCCGTGCTATTAGAAAGGGGTGGCGTGGGAGGGAATATACTGGGGGCTGCGTGGGGAGGACTGGGGGGCTGCGCAGGAAATGCTGGGGGCTGCGCGGGGAGGAATTGGTGCTGGGGGGCTGCGCGGGGAGGAATTGGGGCTGCGCGGGGAGGAATTGGGGCTGCGCGGGAAATGCTGGGGGCTGCGCGGGAAGGAATTGGGTCTGCGCGGGAAATGCTGGGGGCTGCGCGGGGAGGAATTGGTGCTGGGGGCTGCGCGGGGAGGAATTGGGGCTGCGCGGGGAGGAATTGGTGCTGGGGGCTGCGCGGGGAGGAATTGGGGCTGCGCGGGAAATGCTGGGGGCTGCGCGGGGAGGAATTGGGGCTGCGCGGGAAATGCTGGGGGCTGCGCGGGGAAGAATTGGTGCTGGGGGCTGCGCGGGGAGGAATTGGGGCTGCGCGGGGAGGAATTGGTGCTGGGGGCTGCGCGGGGAGGAATTGGGGCTGCGCGGGAAATGCTGGGGGCTGCGCGGGGAGGAATTGGGGCTGCGCGGGAAATGCTGGGGGATGCGCGGGGAGGAATTGGGGCTGGGGGCTGCGCGGGGAGGAATTGGTGCTGGGGGGCTGCGCGGGGAGGAATTGGGGCTGCGCGGGGAGGAATTGGTGCTGGGGGCTGCGCGGGGAGGAATTGGGGCTGCGCGGGGAGGAATTGGTGCTGGGGGCTGCGCGGGGAGGAATTGGGGCTGCGCGGGAAATGCTGGGGGCTGCGCGGGGAGGAATTGGGGCTGCGCGGGAAATGCTGGGGTGCTGCGCGGGGAGGAATTGGTGCTGGGGGCTGCGCGGGGAGGAATTGGGGCTGCGCGGGAAATGCTGGGGGCTGCGCGGGGAGGAATTGGTGCTGGGGGGCTGCGTGGGGAGGAATTGGGGCTGCGCGGGGAGGAATTGGTGCTGGGGGCTGCGCGGGGAGGAATTGGGGCTGCGCGGGAAATGCTGGGGGCTGCGCGGGGAGGACTGGGGGCTGCGCGGGAAATGCTGGGGGCTGCGCGGGGAGGAATTGGGGCTGCGCGGGAAATGCTGGGGGCTGCGCGGGGAGGAATTGGGGCTGGGGGCTGCGCGGGGAGGAATTGGTGCTGGGGGGCTGCGCGGGGAGGAATTGGGGCTGCGCGGGGAGGAATTGGTGCTGCGCGGGGAGGAATTGGTGCTGGGGGCTGCGCGGGGAGGAATTGGGGCTGCGCGGGAAATGCTGGGGGCTGCGCGGGGAGGAATTGGGGCTGCGCGGGAAATGCTGGGGTGCTGCGCGGGGAGGAATTGGTGCTGGGGGCTGCGCGGGGAGGAATTGGGGCTGCGCGGGAAATGCTGGGGGCTGCGCGGGGAGGAATTGGTGCTGGGGGGCTGCGCGGGGAGGAATTGGGGCTGCGCGGGGAGGAATTGGTGCTGGGGGCTGCGCGGGGAGGAATTGGGGCTGCGCGGGAAATGCTGGGGGCTGCGCGGGGAGGACTGGGGGCTGCGCAGGAAATGCTGGGGGCTGCGCGGGGAGGAATTGGTGCTGGGGGGCTGCGCGGGGAGGAATTGGGGCTGCGCGGGGAGGAATTGGTGCTGGGGGCTGCGCGGGGAGGAATTGGGGCTGCGCGGGAAATGCTGGGGGCTGCGCGGGGAGGAATTGGGGCTGCGCGGGAAATGCTGGGGTGCTGCGCGGGGAGGAATTGGTGCTGGGGGCTGCGCGGGGAGGAATTGGGGCTGCGCGGGAAATGCTGGGGGCTGCGCGGGGAGGTATTGGTGCTGGGGGGCTGCGCGGGGAGGAATTGGGGCTGCGCGGGGAGGAATTGGGGCTGGGGGCTGCGCGGGGAGGAATTGGGGCTGCGCGGGAAATGCTGGGGGCTGCGCGGGGAGGACTGGGGGCTGCGCGGGAAATGCTGGGGGCTGCGCGGGGAGGAATTGGTGCTGGGGGGCTGCGCGGGGAGGAATTGGGGCTGCGCGGGAAATGCTGGGGTGCTGCGCGGGGAGGAATTGGGGCTGCGCGGGAAATGCTGGGGGGCTGCGCGGGGAGGAATTGGTGCTGGGCTGGGAGGACTGAGGGGGCTGCGCGGGAAATGCTGGGGGCTGCGCGGGGAGGAATTGGGGCTGGGGGGCTGCGCGGGGAGGAATTGGGGCTGCGCGGGGAGGAATTGGTGCTGGGCTGGGAGGACTGGGGGGGCTGCGCGGGAAACGCTGGGGGCTGCGCGGGGAGGACTTGGGGCTCCGGGGCACAGTCCCGGGCGCGGCGGACACGCGCCGCCCCCCGCGATGGGACCAGCCCAGTGCCCCTCCCCCCATCCACTGCAAGCAGCGGCCCCGGCTACCCAAGCGCCTCAGCTCTGCAGCGCATGCGCGCCGGCGCTCGCCCGGTCACCCCGCTCCGACCCGGAAGCGAGGCTCGCGCCGCGCATGCGCCGCCGTACCCGGAAGCGGAGAGCGGCCGAGCCGAGGACGGGAGCGCGGCGCTGACTGGGCAGGTGCCGGGCTCGGGCCGCGCGGCTGGGGGGCGGCGGGCGGGGCCGGGGGGAGGCCGGACCCCCCCTCCCCCAGCACCGGGCCGGGCCGGGCCGGGCCGGGCAGCGCACGGGGGCGGGGTCGAGCCGGAGCCGCCGCGGGCCCCACAGGACTGTGCCCCGCCCGGGACGCTGCAGAGCCGGGGGGGGCGCAGGGCAGGAGCGGCCCCAGGGTGTCTCCGAGGGGCCGAACAGCCGGGGCGGGTCGGTGCCGGGCCCGGGGGAGGGCGGTGAGGCGGCGGGGGGGGGTTGCGGAGTCCGCGCCGTGTCTCGGAGCCGCCGTCTGGGCCTTCGTTACAATCGGAGTCCCCACGTGTCTGCGAAGCCCGTGTGAACGGAGTGTAACCGGGGCCGTGGTCTGAGGCCCATTCATCGCACCCTGACAGTACTCGGAAACCTCAGCGTAGTTACTGTTCCGCTGCTGAGAACTTTGCTAAAACCCCTCAGCTATCGACCCTACCACACAATCCTAAAATGCCTGTCGAGGTGCCTAACCCCCAGCTGTTTCCTACCCAGCCGCCAAAACCTCCAGCTTCAGCTGGCAACTTTTGTGATCCGTTGCCGGCACAAAACTCGGTGGCACATTATGAACACTGAAAATGTGAGGACAGTGAAGTGAGTGCAATGTAGGATCAGAGTAAATGATACGGGAGCTGTTGCATGTTATTCTTTCCCTGTTTCGTTCAGTTTCTAGTCTATATAAGCTGTTTGGGGCTAGCACCTTCTTTTTTTCTGCATTTATACAGTATGTGGCACAAAGGGATTTTGGCCCAGGCCTGGCGCTCATGGGTGTTACCACAAGATATGTATAGAATACATAATGTCATCCACTGTTTAATTCAGAGGAAGCACCCACAGAATCCCCGCTCTACTGTACCAGGGTGCTGTGGAATCCAGGGACCGTGCTACAGGATTTAGGTCTGGATGTGCCCTCCCTCTGCATCTCAGTATAGCCCTCCTTTACATGCAGAGACCTCCCTCTAATTGTAGGAAGGATGATTCGTTCCTTGTATGATATCTACTTGTAGACAGTGACTCAGAGAACTGATCCAGATTCAGCTTAAGCTGCACAATGTTTCTACTTGTTACCAGCTCCCTTGGCCATGTGGGTAAATGATTGAGGCAGCATCTATTTATTCCTCCCCACTGTCTGCCACATGGACTCCATTAGTCTCTCTTGCCATGTAAATGATTGTCAAGTATCAGAGGGGTAGCCGTGTTAGTCTGGATCTGTAAAAGCAGCAAAGGGTCCTGTAGCACCTTACAGATTAACAGATGTTTTGGACCATGAGCTATCGTGAGTGAATGTGACATGCATTTGACAAAGTGGATATTCACCCACAAAAGCTCGAGTAAATGAATGTAACCCAGCATCATGAATAGTACAGAGATTGGTGCTTTACATGCAGTCTAGTCCGCAGGATCATTGAGAACAGTGCTACGGACAGCGCATGTCATTAGGACCTTTGTTCATATTGATAGGAAGTTTCCTGCTGACAGTCTGGTTATTGGCCCCCAGCCATAAATAAGGCTGCAAACCAGAGAGGAGCTTGAAATGCAGGAATGGCAACAGAAAAGCAAATTTAGTTTCTTGGTTCGCATGTTCCAAGGTATCATGTCCATAGTACTTGCCTCCATGTGAGATGATAGTTTCTTAGTCTGGCTCTGGGGAACCTTCCCATTCAGTACCAGGAAAACTCAGACAGTTTGCATGCAGTTTAGGAAATGACTGGGTCAGTGCGACTTGATTTATTCACTGTATGTGTATTGAACCTAGGAGATTCTGTGAATGACTTTTCCCTTTGGGGAACGATGGTGGATATTAAGCTATTTGCTGTACAAACACAGTGAGTGGCTGTCTCTGCGCTAAAGAATTTACAGTCCAAGCACACAAGACAGATCAAGTGTGGGAGGGAAAACAGAGGTGGTGACTTGCTTAAGGTGACACAGCAGGTCGGTGGCAGGGCTGGAGGCAGAACCCGCAGAGCTCTCCATCTCTAGTCCCCCCCACCAGCTGGGTCCCAGAGGTTCTTCCTTGGAGAGCTCTCTCCCTGAGCTCTCGACCGGGGTTCCTAGGCGGATCATAACCTGCTCCTGTCTCTCTCTCTCTGCGCAGACGTTCCCCGTCATGGTGGGTGAGAGGAGGAATGGAAACCTGCTCGTGCACCTGGGGCCCAAGCTGCAGGCCCACCCCGAGGAGCTGATCCGGCAGCGCCGAGGCCATGATGGCCACACCGAGTACCTGATTCGCTGGAGCATCCTCAGCTTGGAGGAGGGCCCGGGGAGCAGCACCAATGCCTCTTCGGCAGAGAACAAAGCGGAGAACATCCTAATGTGGATGTCAGCAGAGGAGGTTTATGCCAACTGCCCGACGCTGCTGGGCAAGAGGAAGCCCGAGGGGCAGCGGGTGAAGGAGGAGAAGGCGCCCAGCACGTTCCCTCCGGACGTCACGCTGGACGAGGCCTCGCTGCTGGAGATGAAGGCTGACGTCAGGAACCTGGTGCAACGGGCTAGCCGGCAGATGGCTGGGCCCACGGGCCCAGAGTCCTCCATCCTCAACACCATCCACGTGCTGAGCGCCTACGCCAGCATTGGTTCTCTGACGGGCGTCTTCAAGGAGACCGGGGCCCTGGACCTGCTGATGAAGATGCTGTGTAATGAGGAGAAGCAAATCCGCCGCAGCGCCGGCAAGATGCTGAGGGCCCTGGCTTCACACGACGCAGGTGAGATCTCCTGGCCAGGAGCCCCAGAGAATGGCTGGGCCAGGCCCAACTGCTGAGCACGGTGTACTGGGGGGATCCTGGAGCTCTCTGGGAAGGGGAACAGATTGGAGCTGGGTTCCCCCAGGCAGCAGGATCTTCTTGGGGACCCAGTCCTCTTCTGGGTGGCGGGGGAGGAGTTGAGGCTGGGAACTTTTCTAGTATGTGGGCTCAGTACTCTGAGAATCTGACTGGGTCGTGAGGGCCTGACTCACACATCTCAAGGTTGCCCAGCAGAATGTAGAACTCAGAGGCCTGAATGTGTTTCAAGGTGCCTCCTAAGGAGAGAGAAGTCCCATAATTGATCTCCAGACGCTTCCAAGGCCAGCAAACTCAACAGAATTTCCTGGGAGGAATGAGGCCAAGCAGTGAGCAGAGTGAGATGCTGAGGACAAGGCACGGGGACTGCACTGCTGTGGGAGACATGGGTTTAGTTCCAGTCTTTCGTCTGCTGTGGGTACTGAAGAGCCAGGCCCCAGGCCCATCTACGATGCTGGCCCAGGCAGCCTAGAGCAGCATTCTGGACTCTGAAGCCTATGTTTCTGTGTTACCTGGTGCTCCTTGGAGAATCCCAGCGGAGTTTGGGAGCTTACACAGAATCTTCATTTCCCGCTTGCCGTTTATCCTATTTTATAAGATAAAACTTGATGCTAAAAACATTTCCGAGCCTCTTGTTAGCCCATGGCTCAGGGATGTGGATTTTCTGTGTGCTCCTTGGAAGAGCCTGGTGGTTTCCCTGTCTGCCCCTCTTCTTTTGAAGTTTTTTTTGGCTCATCCTGCCTCCCATTCCCCAAGGACAGTTCTTGCTGGCAGTGACTAAGGCCAGGTCTACACTACAGACCTATGTCCACCTCCCGAGCGATTTTCTATCAACCTAACTCCTGTGTAGGCAGCCTTATGTCAGTGGGGCAGCTACCGCCTCTTGGGGAGGTGGACTGCACTGACTGGAGCACTCTCTCTTGTTGGTGTAGGAGAGTCTTCACTTAACCCTACAGGGGTGCAGCAGCATTGGTGCAGCCGTGCTGATGCAGCGTTTTAAATGCAGACCTATCCTCGGTAACCAAGCGGCAAAGCTTCCTTCATGCCCAGCCCCAACTATGTCTGCAGAGCTCCGGTGTTCCTAACAAAGCACCAAGCAGCAGGGGAGTTCCCACCCTACTGAGTTCCTTGCCTCTCCTTCCCGTCTTCCTTTCCCTTCTTTCCATAGACTTTAATTTTTGTGGCACATTTGGTCTGTCTCTGGGCGTGAGAGCAGCTGATAAGCTGGTCCAGTCAAAGATACTATCTAATCCATCTCCAGCTGCAGCCCCTCAAGAACTCAGCCCTGGCAAGTGGACCCATTCTTGTAGCCACAGCCAGCCTGTCGCTGTCTTTGTCTCTCTCTTGTTCCTCTGTGACCCCTTCAGGCAAGGGGGGTTGACAGCTAGCTCTAGTAGGAGGGCAGCGTCTGGTCCTGTGCAGTTTGATCTGGCCAGGGTACAGTAATAGTGCTGAACAGGCAGATGGAGAGAGACTCAACCCCTCTCATGCAGGGCTGGGGGGTGATAAGAGCCTAAGAAGCTGCACAGCAGTAAAACAAGCCCCTTCTCTTAGTTCTGAGTGATCCTCCCAAGAGGGGAGGGCAGCCTGGTTCTCAGCGATCCTCCCAAGAGGGGAGAGCTGCCTGGTTCTGAGCAGGAGACCCAGGAGAGGCTATTGCCACGTGAGGGCTTTGAGCCGAGCGCTCTGGAATTAGACTGTGCAGGGGGAACCTCCTACGCCACAAGACAAGTGTTTCCCCAGAGATGCTTGGGCAGGAGTTTAAATAGACCAGCTCTGATGAGTTACCCGGGACAAGCTGCAGTACGTCCAGGTCCCAGAACTAGACAGTCTATTTCCAAAGGGTCAGGGATCAGAGTCTTCAAGCAAACATTTTGAAGCACTGGCCTCATCCATACAAACCTCTCTCTCTTCAGAGCTATCACAGCCTGGTCCAGCCTGATCATGGATGAGCCAAAGTGAAATCCACTGTAAAGTTTTCCTAATGGCTCATTGATGGCTGCAGTGAAATGCTCAGTGAGGTCTCTGGCTCCTAATGCTGTAGTCTGATGCCAGCTGTGGCTCTGTGAATGAGAAAGGGGCTCCTACATCAGGTCAGCTGTGACCTCTCAAATCTCAGGGCAGTAGCTCTCCGAGGGCACCTTTGTGAGCTGGAGCAGACCTGCAGAGAAGGAGAAACGCCTGCTGCTAGCACCCAAGCTCCCCAAAAAGAGAGCGGGCTCCTTTCCCAGCTGGAGTCATTTCTCCTGCCCTAAAACTAGTAGTAGGTGTTGTTGGCACAGGACGGGCAGGGTACCCCTTGACATGGTATCTGGACACCAGTGTATAGGCACAGAAGAGAGGTAGGTGCCCGGCACGGTAACATGACAGAGGAGGATACCACTGGCACATTGTGCCTAATGCTTCCTCCAGCACCCACTGATCCTGTGCATAATGCCAAGTTCTAGCCCTTGCAAAGAGCAGTTCAGGCCTGGGGACCAGGCTCAGATTTTCTTGCTGCCTTTCTGCCTGGCAAAGGGACACTATGCTAGCGGGTGTTTCAAGAGGATGCTTCAGAATTAGCCAAGGTTTCCCACTTTTGCTTCATCCCAGTCCCCACCTTCCAGGGGTCCCTGAAGGCAAATGAACATAGTGGGGAGCAATCTTCCACCTACTCTGTATTGGTGCAGGTCAATATATCTGGTGAAATGCCATCAGAGCTGTGCTCGATGCTCTAAAGACAATGAAACAGGAAGAGTTCCCTGCCCAGTGAGTTTCCAGTCTAACGGACTGACTGGGTGTAAAGAGATGTGGCACTGCGCAGGGCTGGGTGTGGTGGGGGTGAGAGCTGCTTGGCTGTGACTAAAAAAATATTGGTGCAGAGCTCTGCAAATTCTGTAGAGCAGCTGTCCAGAATGTGCGTGTTAACACCACCACTCCCACTAACCCTTGCCCTCTTGATGTACAGGTATGTGTCTCGCTTCCATGTCTGGGAGGCCATCTGGCAGCTGCCTGGTTAGTGGCAGGGGGTGATTGGGCTTCTAGCTGGGAGAGAACTGAATGGACACAGCCTTGATGAGGTTGTTCCGGGGCTTGCAACTGCATGTCAGGGAATGGGCCTGGTACGGAGAGGCCCAGGGTAGTGAGTGATGGAGTCAGGGAAAAGCACACGGGGGTCCTTCAGCTCAGTTCAATGAGAGTTTATTGAGTAATGAGCTCTGTCAGTGTAAGATGTAGCCAGACCCCTCAGATCTAATCCTGCTCCCATTGATATCAGTGGAAACAAGTGTGGGTCTTTAATTAGCCATTTGAGGGGGATTTTGCAGTGTGCTTGAATTGAGATTCCCCCTTCCTTCCTGGGCTGTCCAGAGGCAGTGGAGACCCCGGTTGGGGCAGGCAGGGAGCAGTGCTGGTGCTGCATCAGAGCATCTCAAATCCTTACATCTGCCATGATGATATTTGGATAGCTTAAAACCGCCTGACTTTTCTACCACGCTCAAGGGGCGATCCCACAAAGAGGGGGCACATCTGTAATCTGCCTTTGCTGTCTTGGGTTATTAGTGTGCAAAGACTTTCTTCGTGTTCTGAGCTCGTCTTCACCAGCTGCAGGGGCTGTGCGCAGACTTTACACACACCCTCGGGAAGTGCCAAGCGTGGCACGTGGCAGCCCCAAAGGAACCTGGTCAGAAAATTATGGGCCCATCAATACAGGGTGATCAAATCCCAACAGCACCTGCAAGGCAACTTGCAAAGGGTTTTAAAAAACCGCGCTTGTGCCTTTCGGGTTGTCTCTGATGACAAAAGGGGCCTGAAAGGGCTTTTTCCAAAATCAGGGGTTTTCCGCGGTTTGTTTTATTTTCTCCTTATGATACAAGGCATGTACATTTCATGTTTTCTGGAGGACCTGCTGGATGTCTGAGAGCTTGTGTGGGGTGAGCTCTCAACGCAGAGGCATGGGCATTGAATCTGGCAGGCAGGGGGCTTTGCAATGCTCCTTGTCATTCGAGTGAGATGTTTCCAGGGAGCTTTAATAGTGATGCTGTTTTCCCTTCTCGACTGGTGCAGTTTGCACTCCCAAGTTCCCATTTCACTCATTCTTCAGTCAGTCCCGCAACTGACAGGGCTCAGCTCCCTAATGCCAAACCCGAGGGGGACAGGCTGTTTTGGGAGAGAGGAACAGCAGGGTTGGGCTTCTTTTGCCGTCAGAAAGCAGCAAAACAAAAGCACAAGCTTTGTATTTTACTTTGCAGGGTCACCAGCAAGTGTGGGCAGGTGCTCCCAGCTCATGGCTGCAATCTAGCTTTCACTAATTGCTTTTTGTTTCACTTCGGGGGGTGGGGGGCAGTAAACTCCGTGGCTCTCATTGACTCTTCTCCCCAGACGAGGACTCGGCCTCTTGCTGTGGGAAAAGCCTGGGGTACTGCAGGCCTTGGGAACGCTCCCGTGCAGTGATAGCCCTATGTTTTGGTTGGTTGTTTAGTGGCTGGGTGGTGGTTGGAAGGGTCTAGGGGAGGGGGGACAGGTTTAAGTTGTCCAAGGGGGATAGGTGGTCAGGGGGTGGTGTTTGGCTTTATGTGGCTGATTCCCCTTTCTGGGGCAGAGACCTGCCTGAGGGGCAGCTGGGAGAAATGGAGAGAGGACAGGGCGCGGGTGCCAGGAAGATTGAGATGCTCCTGATGGACAGCTGGGAGAAATGGAGAGAGGACAGGGCGCGGGTGCCAGGAAGATTGAGATGCTCCTGATGGGCAGCTGGGAGAAATGGAGAGAGGACAGGGCGCGGGTGCCAGGAAGATTGAGATGCTCCTGATGGGCAGCTGGGAGAAATGGAGAGAGGACAGGGCGCGGGTGCCAGGAAGGTTGAGATGCTCCTGATGGGCAGCTGGGAGAAATGGAGAGAGGACAGGGCGCAGGTGCTGGGAAGGTTGAGATGCTCCTGAGGGGCAGGTGGGAGGGAAAGCACTCAGCTGGTGTGTGTCGCTGCTGCAGGGAGTCGGGCCTACGTTCTCCTGTCCCTGAGCCAGCAGGACGGCATTGAGCAGCACATGGACTTCGACAGTCGCTACACCCTCCTGGAGCTGTTTGCAGAGACCACGTCCTCCGAAGAGCACTGCATGTCCTTCGAGGGGATCCACCTGCCCCAGGTACCCGCAGGCCTGGCTCGCCCAGGGGAGGGGCACAGGAGCAGGGGGTTTCACTGGGCAGGGGGCTTGGAGACCTGTCTGGTGTGGAGATGGACGGTGTGGTGACAGGAGAGAGAGCTCAGAGGCCTATTGGGGAGGGGAGGGATGGCTCAGGGTGGGTAGGTTGGGGGAGGGTTGGCTCAGAGGCCTGTTAGGGATGGGGGAGAGGAGGGTTGGCTCAGGGTGGGGCAGATGGGGGACGGTTGGCTCAGAGTGGGGAGGATGGGGGAGAGTTGGCTCAGGGTGGGAAGGACGGGGAGGTTGTGGGGAGGGTTGGCCCAGAGGCCTGTTAAGGATGGGGGAGGGGAGGGGTGGGCAGGGTGGCGGAGGCCTGTTGGGGTTCGGTAGCGATGCTCCAGAACAGGGGTGGGCAGGCAGGGGAGTGGGTGGGGAGCTCTGGTACCGTGGCTCTGACACCGTGTCTGTTGCAGATCCCCGGGAAGCTGCTGTTCTCGCTGGTGAAGCGCTATCTGTGCGTCACCTCTCTCGTGGACAAGCTCAACAGCAGCACGGAGCTGGGCGGGGAGCGGCAGGACTGCGCCGTGCCCTGCGCTCATGTCGGGGAGAGGAGCCGCATGCAGCGGGAGTTCGAGTTCAGCATGGCCATGGCCAATCTCATCTCCGAGCTGGTGCGGGTGATGGGCTGGGACCGCAGCCAGAGGATGGAGCTGCTGTCCCTGCAGGAGGGGCAGCCGCGGGTCGTCCGCTCCATCTTCCAGCACAAGGCTCCTGCCTGCACCTCCGTTCAGGTGCCTCTGGTCATGCCAAAGCCCTCGCCGTGCAAAAAGCAGGGCCCCGGGTTCCTGACTTTGTCTGACTTCGCCAGGCGCAGCAGCTACGTGGAGTACGTGCAGGAGACCCTCAAGCCGGGGATGAGGGTGCGCATGCTGGAGGACTATGAGGAGATCAGCGCTGGGGACGAGGGCGAGTTTCGCCAGAGCAATAACGGCATGCCCCCTGTGCAGGTGAGTGCCCGAGGAATGGAGGAGTGTGGGACTGGCACAGAGTAAGGGAGGAAGGTGAAACACTGCAAGTGGCATTGCTTCCCATCCTCCCTTCCCCTGAGAGCCCCAGTCCCTGGTGTTCGGCTTGGACTCTTTGTAGGTGGCTTCCTTTGATCCGCAAACAGGCTGTGCTCCCCTGGCCGAGGGTGAACAGGTTTTTCATCCTCACACTTCCGGTTTAGGAGAGCCAGCTGCAAGTGAGAGTGCGGTCTGGGGGGCTCCCTTCACACTATGCGTGCGGAGAGCAGCATGTGTTTGGTGCAAGGTCAGAGCTGCAGACAGAGCCCACCTGACTCGGGAGAAGCTTAAGTAGCGTCTCCAAGAGAAGTTTGCCGCTATGCCTACAGCTGATGATGATGATGAAAATTTGTGGGATTCAAAACTGCCATTCTCAGCATGTGCTGAGTCCATTGGATATGTCACCTACCATCACCAAGATTGGTTGATGAGAACGATGCTGAGATTCAGGGCTTGCTTGACAAGAAGAGACAAGCTCATTGCATGTAGCAAAACAGCATATCACACCAGCCGAAGAAAGAGTCATTCAAGCAACTCAAGGCTGAAGCCCTAAGGAAAATCTGTGTCATCAGAAATAAGTGGTGGCGAGAAAAGACCAAGGAGATTGAGCTTTACGCTGATAAACATGACATGAGTCTTTTTCAGGCAATAAGGGCCATTTATGGTCCATGCTCCACCCACACCACTCTGAGGCCAAGACGGATCAACGTATTTTAAGAAGAGCGAAGCCATCAAAGCCAGATGGAAGGAGCATTTTGAGTTAGTCCTGAACCATGAGTCAACTTTCTGTGATGCCACTGCTGAATCTATACCTCAACGACATGAAAGAGAATTTCTTGCTGATCCATCCCCCTACCCCCAGAAGAAGTAACACAAGCCATTATGCAAACTAGGAACAACAAGGCAGCAGGGCCTGAAGTCTACAAGTTTGGAGGTGAAGAATTGGTAGGGAAGCGCCACAAACTTTTTCTTCATATCTGGTATAATGAGAAGATTCCAGAAGACTTGAGAAGTGCTAACATTGTTACAATCTTTAAGGAAAGAGATAAGTCGGAGTGTGGAAACTATCGAGGCATTGCCTTGCTATCTACAGCAGGGAAGATTCTTGCCTGTATCCTCTTAAACCCATTACTTCGCCTTGCTGAGGAAATATTGCCAGAATCTCAGTGTGGTTTTTAGACATCCTGTGGGACAACCGACATGATCTGTGTTGCCCACCAAATCCAGGAAAAGTCTTGAGTGCAAAGTCAGAACCTGTACATGGCTTTCATCGATTTGACAAAGGCCTTTGACTCTGTCAATCACGAATCCCTGTGGAAGGTGCTGGCTAGATTTAGCTGCTCTCCAAAATTTCTGAAGGTCGTAAGGGTTCTCCATGATCAGATAACTGCCACGGTTCTCTGAAATGGCTTTGAGATGGAACCTTTTGTCATCAAAACTGTGGTTTAGCAAGGTTACATTATCGTCCCAACCCTGTTCTCCATCTATTTAACAATCATGTTTGTTCTCGTTAAAGACCACCTCCCCAATGGAGCTGACATTCAATACAGAATGGATGGGAGGATCTTTAATCTTCAATGTCTCCTCAAAGTCTAAAGTCTTCAGGGCATCCATTACTGATGACTGTGTCATCCTCACGCACACTGAGAATGACCTTAGTCCATACTGGATTTTCTTGCACTAGCTTACCAAAGCCTAGGACTCACACTCACTATTGGGAAGACTAAAGTGTTCCATCAACTTGCCTTAGGCCTTGCACATGACCCACCACAAATCACCATCGAGGGTCAAACTTTGGAGACAGTTGAGCACTTTTGCTACTTCGGTAGCCAACTTTCTCAAAACTCAAAAATCGACAGTGAGATCCAGCACAGGATCCAGTGCGCAAGTGCTTCCTTTGGGAAATTGTTCCAACGCGTTTTCATGGACCATGACCTACGGCAGGACACCAAGATCCAGGTCTAGAAGGCAATTGTTGTTCCTACACTTCACTATGGATGCGAAACCTGGATGACCTGTCGACAGCACCTCAAGAGCTTGGAGAGGTACCACCAACGATGCCTCTGGAAGATCCTTCGTGTCAAGTGGGAAGATCGCTGCTCCAACGCCAGCATCCTCGCTGAAGACAATGTCACCAGCATTGAAGCAATGATCCTCATGCACTGACTTTGCTGAGCCGGGCATTGTGTGCAAAATGCCAGACTCTTGCCTCCCAAAACAAGCCCTCTACTCTCAGCTCACCCGTGGCCAGAGATCCCGCGGTGGTCAGAGAAAATGCTACAAAGACACACAGAAAGTGGATCTTATGAAAACTGATGTGGACATCACAAGCTGGAAGGAACAAGCCACTAACCGATCCTAGTGGTGCCATTTCCTTCATCAGGCAGTGGCCTGCTTTGAGGAGAAGTGCCTGGGCCTTGAAGCTGAAAAGAGAGAGAAGGAAGGAAAAAGAAAGAACTTTCTGCCAGCAGGCAACTGGCCTGCCACGAAATGTCTGTACCTACTGCAGGTATATTTGTGGGTCTGGGATCAGACTCTTGAGTCATCTCAGGACCCATATATAATTCCACGATAGAGATCATCCTCGAATTGAGGGATCACTTACTTAATCTGTTAGTAAATTCAGTTTGTGCTGATGCCCTGAGAGGGATAGTGGTTGAGGTAAAGGAGATCAAGGGTTTTTTATTTTTTTTAAAGGTGGGAGAGACTAAAGCATGGTTGTCCTGGGAGGGGAATGAGCCGGAGGTGAGGGGGATCAGGGTGGGATAGGGTCACAGGGGCAGGGTAGAGGGGCTGCAGGAAGAGAGAAGATGTGCTGTCAAGTTCAGTGATTGGGGCCATGAGAGGGAGTGGTGGTGAGAGGCAGAGGGGAAAGGGAAGTGAGGACTGGGCGGCAGAGAGATGGAGTTCCACTTGGATCTTGCTAGTTTTCTTCCCGCAGAAGTTAGGAGGATCCCAGGAGGAGGGGGATAGGAGGGAGCTGAAGGTGGCCGGTTGGTGAGCATGGTGCACGCTAAGGGCAGAGCCATAGGAAAGGCCATTTGCAGCGGAGCAAGTCTTCCTGGGGCTGGGACATGTGCTAGAGGCCCTCCACTGTGCAGCAGCGGGAGCTGAGGAAGTGGATGGTGGGGCTAGGGCAGGGGTGGGGATCTTTGAGCTGGGTGATTGTGGAGAGTCAGTGACTGTCACTGGAGAGGGTGGAAAGCTGAGAAGTCCTGGCAGTGCTGGGGGAAGTCAGAGGCCGCTGGGTAGCGGGACAAGTAGAGGGCGCAGCAGGCTGTGTTGGAGCTGAGACGCTGGCCAGGCACAGGAGCCTCAGTGAGGGAAGGGCCCGAGGGGAGCAGATCAGACTGGTGCCCGTTTTGGTGGGTGGGAGAGCTGCTCCTAGGCTGTGGTCAGGGAGGTCGGTGGCTAGAGGCCAGAAGGGTGGGATTGTGGCACGCAAAAGAGAAGGTGCTAGGAGTCCAGGCCAGAAAGAAAGGTGGTTGGAACGTTCCCGTGGGCAGTAGATGACGGCATCATGGAGGGAGGGGAGAACAAAGTCAGATGCAGTGTTGGTCTCACTCAGTCGCTGCCGTTTGAAGAGGGATGTGGGGTGTTGGGAGAGGAAGGCTGGTGCCCTCGCTCCGCTCCTTAGTGGGGGAAGCTGAGCTCGGGGAGTGGAGATGGAAGGAGTGACTGCAGTGTTGGGGGAAGTGCAAGTTTCAATGGGAGCTGGGAGTTGCAAGGAGACAGGGTCCTGAATGGCTGTGATCTGTTGGGAGATTGACCCGACTGTACCCCTGTTAAATAGGGTGCAGAATAGCCAGCACCTAATGCTTGTTCCTTCAGACTGCAGGGCTGAGAGTCAGGAGATTTTCACCTGGACCCGTGGGTGTTGGGGAACTTTGAGCCCTGACCACACCCACTTCCGTTCCATGGATCTCCTGGCCACGCTCCCTACCAGACTCTCCCTTCTCCCCACCATAGATCAATCAGCTCTCTCCACCCTGTGCGACGACTGGCCTGTGGGTTGTGTGTGTATTCATGATGTTCATTGCTCGGCTTGCCATCTGGGGTTTGTTTGCACATTTCATGCATCTGTCTTGTGCTGTAGCATTGTCAGCTGAGCAGACCATATTACCTCACACCCAGTATTGCCCTTCCTGTCCCAGACTGCACTTGTAATCAGTATTCTGTGGCCACTCTTCCCACTCCGTTTTCCCATTCCGTTCCGCAGTGGTTTCCTCACTTGGCCTTGGACCATACTTAGGAATGGTGTTTGGATGCGGTTCCAGTTAGCAAGAGATCACTTGGTTTGCCCACCCCTGTTCCCATGGGTGTTCTGGCTAAGGTCCCAGTGGAGATTGGAATGTGTTGCAAAGCATGGTGTGTCTGCAGCCAAACAGAGTTAGCGAGAAGTGCTTAAACATGCTTTCCACTGTGTTTAGGAACCAAAAGCCATGGTAGATGGTGCCATGCTGTCGGGAGTGGCTCACAAGTGAGAATAGCAACCTCAGGGCACAAACCCCAAACTAGTTGTGAGTTGTGTAATTAGATTTCACCAACCAAGTAACAAATGTAAACTTTGCAGGTCCTGTAACAGCTTACCATGGAGTCACAGACAGTCCCCTGGGGCATTCCGATCTACCTCACCACCCAGGCAAGCTTGTCTCTGTGATAGTCACTTTACACCAAAAATTGCAACCATTTTTGGGTCACTCCCAGTCCCCAAGGACCAGTCACTTGCCCAGGTCAGTTGTATTTAGATTTCAAACCCAAGACTGGGTCTGTAGTCAACAAACTAACTTAGGGCAGGTCTACTTAAAACACTGCACTGGCACAGATGTGCCACCATAGTGCTTAAGTGAAGACGCTTCTACACCAACGAGAGAGCGTCTCCTGTCGCTGTCATTAATCCACCTCTGCGAGAGGCGGTAACTGTGTCAATGGGAGAAACCCTCCTAACAACATCATGCTGTCTACACGGGGTTAAGCTGGTGTTACTAAGTTGCTCAAGGTGTGGAGTTTTCACGCCCCTGAGTGACGTAATTAGACTGATATAAGTCTGTAGTATAGACCTGGTCTGTGATATATTAAGTAAGAAAAGAAATGAAGGTTATTTACAAGGTTAAAACAGGAAACATGCGCAACAATGAGTTAGTCTTAAATTTAAATATGAACTGTCAGCTTCTATAATAAGCAGCTGTGTGTATCCTTTAGGGCTGACCCAGGCCAAGCAGCATGGGGATCTCTTGTTTATGCTTAGAAATCTTTGCCCCTTAGAGTCCAGGCAGCACAAAAGGACCCCAATTTCTTCTGGTCAGGGGTTTTTATCGCCCCCCCCAGAGTCCAAGTCGATGGGATGAATGCTTCTGAACGTAAACTCTTTGTGGGTGTGTGTGGGGAGCAATGGACAAAGTCTTTGCTCCACAATGGCCCAGTTGGATTCTGTAGGCCTTTCTGCCGGGCTGAAGGTAACACCTACTGTAGGAATCCAGCATTTTGCACTAGGTGATGTTTTTTTTTCCTGTTTGGGGAGTTACGGCGTTTCAGAACAAACATTTTACAGTTACAGAGCAAACACCAAAGTTTTGCCTTATAGCATGACATACAGATAGTAAAATTCATCCTACAAGCATTCCATAAAGTCTAATCACATTTCTATAACTCTGATATCTGTTGTAACTATACCAACCCGCAGGGGAGCCAGACCACTTTCCAGCTACGTTTTGTCAGTGTTCAGCGAGGCCTTGGCATGAGCTGGCACCTGGTCTGCCAGCGTCACAGAGGGGGCTTTAGAATCCTGCCCAGATGTGGCCACAGCTCCGTTCTGTGACCCTGTGCCATTACCCACTCGACCCTACTCCATCCTCTCTGCTTTCTTTTCCCGTGCTTAAAACATGGGGCCACCATGAACGTTCTCTTCCCTCCTCTGTCAGTGCCCAACTTCCTCCAGAGCTCAGGTCTTCCCCAGACTAGCACGCTGTTTTGCATAGCCCGTTACGCTATCTTCCTTGGCTGCCTCCACCGCCCTCACAACCCTCCCGGTCAGCTTCGCTGAAACCATCTCCTTTCTTGAGGCAGAGAACGAGCCATTGTGTGTGACCAAGACAAGGAAGGCTAGATTTAAAAACCATCCTGACCCAGTCAGTGGCCTCTGAATCAGCAGTGTCCAGTCCTCCAGACCTCCCCACATGAAAAGAGCAACTATCCGGCGTGTGTGCAGCATCTTCCACCGATGTGCAGTGAGCTGTCCTGGCTGCCCCAGGCATGATCAGTCTTGGTGCACCGGGCCGTGCCACCCCTGAGCCTGAGAAGCTGGCTTTGGGAGCTCAGAGCTGGGTAGCCGCTCATCTGGCCTGGCAATGGTATAAAAGTTCCTGGTAATGGCAGTGGCTCTGTCCCGATCTTCCTGTCACTGGTGAGACCAGCTGGTTGGCGAGTGTGCCACAGTGTCCAGATAAGATTTCTGCTGTGCAGTTGATGGCTGGGTGCATCCCAATGTATTTAGAGTTGAAACTGTAAAAAAGATGTCTCTACAAGGTTCTAGGCACCCTACCTCATTCGTTAGGCAATAGAGTGAAATCCAGCAGCATTCCCACAGGAGCTCAGCCAGCCAGTGCCTACAGAAACTTATTTCCATCCCCCGATTGTTGTGGGATGCGTGTCCTCTGTCCTCTCCAGAAGCCGTGTCAAATGGGGGTCTTTGTAACATGACCAGGAAGTCACCAAATCTGAGCTCTTTTGGATCAAGGCGGGAAGCAAATTCCAGAGTCTGAGCCCTCGGAGAAGGCTCTGCCAGCCATAACAAACAAACAGTCCATCCCTCACCGTTTCTCCTTCCTTCTTGACACCCTCACCTCTCCATTCCATGGCCTGGCCTCACTTGATCAGTCACTGTATATGGCCTCCGGCAGAGCCCTCGTTTGCCAGGCATGGAACTTTCACCGCGTGGACTTGCTCCTCCCTGCCCGGAGCCCGACTTTACCCACCAGCCATTCAGTTTCCATCCTCCACAATGAAATTCTGTCACTGGAGGTCCCCCTTTTCTTCCAGGCCCTTTACTCTCTCTAAAAATCTGTCATCCCATTGCACCTGCCCGCCTCTCCTGTCCATACTAGTATAACACACTCTCAATCCTTGAGTTAAAACTGGAGGATTGCTGGCACACCAATCATTTCTCTGTCCTCCAGCCCGCAGCTCTAGTGATCTAGGAGTTCTCCCTCTGCTTTCAGCTGATCGTGAAAATCTTGACTTATGGGCTCAGGCCTGTGGTTTGTCAGATGTTATTTGTGAAGGACTTTTTCCCCCAAGGTCTTTAAAAAGTTCCTAGACTCTGACTCATCCTCCTTTTGTTATCTTTCTTCTGGGGCCTAGGAGGGCTGAAATTGTAAGTGTGAAGAAGGCGCTGTACTTTCAGAACCGTGTTCAGACTTGTAGACGTGATGCCAGCTTTGTCAAAGCACTATCCTGTGCTTGAAAACTTGGCCGGGTACCGATCTCTGTGGAGAGCTAAGGCCTTTGCTTGGCTTGGGAGAAGTTGTTTTTGAGTCTGCTACGATGGGACAAGCTGGTGAGTGTCTGCAGAGCATGTACAGCAGAAAATGTCACTAGCTCAGCACTTAGTGTTAGGTGTGCAGTCACACACACATCTAGTAGGAGAGCAGCTTTTAAATTCTGTAAGCTGAGGCTGTGCCTGCACTGCAGCTGAGAGCAGGCTTTCTGGTAGACAGATGCACGGCCCCTGCTCTAGCTTGCACACAAATAGCAAGGTTGCACGAACAGTGGCTTAGGCCAGCTGTCCGTGAATGTGCCAAGGAGGCTGGGTGGCTTTGCACTGGCTTTGCTGCCCCGCTATCCCTGGCTACGCTGCTGTGTGTGGTGTCCTGGCTTGAGCAGAGCTGGCGTGAGTCTGTTGACCTGTGCTGGGAAGCTCATTCCCAGTTGCGGTGTAGACATACCCTGAATAAATCAAGAGCAAGGAGCAGAAGCAAAGCTGGTAGAACTTATGTAAGTAGTTCCTGATGCTGTTTTTAAATAAGAACCTAGGAAACAGACGCAAAAGAACTTGTTAATGCAGTGCAATAAAGTTTACCCGTTTAAAATCAGGAAAGGCAAAGATTTCAGTATCAATATTGACTAAGCCACATTGTATGTCCTGGATACCACAGAACGTGCCCACGTTTATACAGCTTAATGGGTGAGATAGTGGCGGGCGTATTCCCTTCTCTATTTATAGAGCGTGGGCACTGGGGAAGTGGCAGGTCTGATCACACGGGTCTGCTTCCCCCACAGGTTTTGTGGCAATCTACAGGCCGGACTTACTGGGTGCACTGGCACATGGTGGAGATTACTGGCTCTGGAGAGCAGCCTGAAGAAGGTCCTGCCCAGGAGAAGGTATCCAGTCTGACAGAGAACTTGACACTAACCACAGGTGAGGTTATGTGCACTGTATGTACATGTGCATGCTCTGCCTATTGCTTCCCTATGCTCTGGGGAGTGCTTTGGGACTGGGCACATCTCCTTTCCAGTATGAAGTGACTTGAATTTCTTCTACGGATTTTCCTAAAGAGAAAAGTAATTCTGCGTGTTCTGTATGAGGGGTGACAGCTTGTCAGTCAGTGATATGACTTAGAGCTACATGGGAAACATGCTCAGATAACAATAGGTGAAAAATGTCATTTAATACATTGACGTAACTCTAGTTATAATTAAACTGAACTAACCGCTAAAACCAGCATGTTATGATATTTTGGCACTTGCTGCAAAGGAAACCACCTGAAATTTGGTTCATATAACATCAAGAGGAATGAATAAAACAATGTAGGTTCATAAGTTTTAAAAGCACTGGCGTGCTTTTTTTGGAGTTTGATAGGCTAAGGTTTTAAAAGCTGTTTACTAATTTTTGGGTGTCTGCATTTCTGGGGGTGCATCTTGAAGCACCTTAAAAGGTCTGGTTTTTCTAGGCAGGATACTCAACAATTTCCTTTAAGGTGTCTTAAGTTGAACACCCCAAAATCGAGGCACCCAAAATTTAGTCACTTTTGAAAATCTTTTTCATCTAGTCTGACCTGCGTAACACAGGATAGAGAATTGCCCCAGTAATTCCTGCATCAAACCCAACAACTTGTTGTTGAACTAGGATGCATCTTTTAGACAGACATCCAGTCTTGATGTAAAGACTCCAAGTGGCAGAGAGTAAGCTGTTTCAGTCTTCAGTCACCCTCTCTGTTAGAAAAGTGTGCTTCTATTTCCAATTTGGCTTTCTCCATCACTGACCTCCAGCTGCTGGACCTTGTGATGTCTCTGTCTGTTAAACTTTGCCTGAACACCAGCTTGCTTTGGCTTAAGTTAAACCGCTGCAAACCCTGGTAGGGATGCTCTTATTTCAGTTTACACATGGCTTAATTTAGTTTAGCTTATATCTATTCCTAGTCAAGCTAGTTTACCTGAAATAAACCTGATTTAAACTGGAATAAGTGTGGCCCCACAGCTTTGGCAAAGCTTTAAATACATTCATTTAAAATCACACCTTTATCCTGTGCACTCTGCATGTAGGCAAGCCCTTCTGTTACCGAGCTCTCTCGTGATGATACCGTCTCCCTGCGTAAGAACTTCCGGACCATAATCAGGGCTACTTTTATCCTTCCTTTCAATAAGCTAAATCGATGTAGGGCATGCCTACACTTGCCATTTAAAGTGGGAAAAGTCCCTTTTTTGCTCAAAAACCGTGGGAGCATCTACACTTGCTAATGATTCAGAAGTTTCACTGCAGACAGAAAACCACCTCCACGAGAGGTGTACAGCCCTTACCGGTGAGGCTTTTGCAGTGATGAGCAAGTGAAGACACGTTCTGCCTGTTTACAGAGCTTTAGCCTCCGGAGGATATCCCACAGGGCCTAGGTGACCATTCAGGCCAGCAGCTCAGCTGCTTTGACGCCAGGTAAACAGACCTCCACCCCTCCCCTGTAAACTCCCAGGAATTTAGAAATTCCCCTTCCTGGTTTCTTGGCAAGTGCTGACTTATCTGGCCAGGTGACAATGGCTGCTCCACAACAAATGATCCCCTGCTTGGAGCAATGCTGAGCTACTGGAGCTGATCAGTGTTTGGGAACAGGAGGCTGTGTAGCCACCCAGGTTGCCCCTTGATCAGCCTCGCCCTTCCCATAAGACCTGTCATCAAACTGGAGAGAGCTGCACTGTGGGATAACTGCTCTCATCCGGGGACGCATGTGGAAATGAGTGAGGACGCAAACCAGCGCTCTTCTTTCACCGGGGAACCTGATGGTGCAAAAATGCTGCAAATGTAGACATAGTCTCAGCTCTTTAAGAGTCTTGCATATTTTCCAGACTGTTGATTGTTCTTATGGCTCTTCTCTGACCTCTCCGTTTTTGCAACATCCTTCTTAATGGAACCGGACATGGTATTCTAGAAATGATTCATAGCATTTAAGGCCAGAAGGGAACCACTAGATCATCTAGTCCAGGCCTCTCAACCCTTCCAGACTACTGGGCCCCTTACAGGAGTCTGATTTGTCTTGTGCACCCCCAGTTTAACCTGACTTAAAAACAACTTGCTTACAAAATCAGACCTAGAAATACAAGTGTCACAGCCACACAATTACTGAAAAATTGCTGACTCTCATTTTTACTGTAGAATTATTAAAATAAATCAACTGGAATATAAATATTGTACTTGCATTTCAGTGTATAGTATATAGAGCAGTATAAACAAATCATTATGAAAATTTAGTTTGTACTGACTTTGCTAGTGCTTTTTCTGTAGCTTGGTGTAAAACTAGGCAAATCTCTAGATGAATAGATGTAACCCCTGGAAGACTCCTGCATACCCCCGGATGAGAATCGGTGCTCTAGTCTGACCTCTTGTGTAACGCAGGCCAGAGAATTGCACCAAGTTGACCCCAATATTGAGTTTAATAGATTGGGTTTAGCTAAAGCAGCTTCTAGAAAGGGATTCCATCTTGCTTCGAAGAGATGGAAGATCCGCTGCTTCCCTTGATAGTATGTTCCATGGGTTGATCATCCTCCCTGTTCAAAATCTGGGCCTTATTTCTAATTTGAATTTGTCTGGCTTCAGCTTCCAGATGCTGGTTCTTGTTCTACCTGTCTCTGGGGGATTAAAGAGCCCTTAGTACATGGTATTTTTTCCCCATGAAGGTACTTATACACCACAATCAAGTCCCCCTGCAGTCTCCTTTTTGATCAGCTAAGCAGACTGAGCACTTTAAGTCTCTCACTGTGAGACATTTTCTCCAAGCCTCTTTTTGTTTTGTGGCTCTTCTCTGCCCCCTCTCCAATTTTTCAACTTTCTTAAAACGTGGACACCAGAACTGGACGCTGTATTCCAGCATCAGTCTCACTAGGGCTGTCTATGGAGTCAAATCACATCCCCGCTCCTATTCCCTCCTCCCGGGTTTATATCTCCTGGGGTCGAATTAGCCCTTTCGGGCCCAGCGTTGCACTGGGAGTTCACATCAAGTTGCTGGTCCATTGTGACCCCTAAATCCTTTTCAAAGGGGCACTGTGGAAAAAACAGCATCTGGTCCCGTAATTGAAGAGTGTATCATAATGCGAACACACAAGGGGGCTGAGTTAAGATTGTATGGGGAACCTTAATTCTGGCGTTTCCTGACTTCTGAGTGCTTGGCTTTACGAGATGTTCAGTCTTGTTGTGTGTAAATTGCTGGGTTTTTAAACTAGATTGAAAGGCAAACTGCAAATGCGAGTCAGTCTCCTGTAGGCCTCACAACTTCGAAAGGGAATTGTTTTGATTTTTAGGTGCTTATTAATATTCATAGTATCCAGTGCCTAGGAGCCCAGCACTGGGACCAGTTTTGTCATGGTGGTTGCCAAAGGGACTAAGGCCTTGTCTGCACACACACGTCGTACTGCTGTAACTATCCTGACAGAGTTAAATTGCTACGGCCCCTGGTGTGGATGCAGTTATACCAGGATGAACATGTTTATACCAATATCACTTATTCCTACCTGGGAAGAGGACCGAGCTATCCCAGTATAAGGCACACTTATACCAGTACAATGGTCTAACTGTATCGGTAGAAATCACTCCCCCTTTTCGCCACCAGTGTAAAATCTGGGCCTAGATCAGGCCGACGCAAAACTAAGATCTCTGAGTACTCAGACCCCAAGCCACATCTGTTCACTCCTGTGGCTGAGCCCAGGACCCTCACCCCGGTTAATACAGCAATGAAAAAACAGGGCCTTTTATGCTTGCAGTTTTGGTGTGCGGGAAATCTCTGTACCTCGGTACTGGTACAGCCCTGGGGCCATTGTGTCTGAGCACCAAAAGCAGGTGCTTCTACTGAGCAAATGTCTGTTCTCTTCAGGTCCTTCTTTATTTTTCAGTCCTCACAGATGTTCTCTGCTCCCCCGAGCGGAGCCTGCCAGTTAAGATGCTGCTTACTGCCTTCTTCCAGATGTTAGGGAGGCTGTTAAGTAAGACTTAACGCTGATCTCCACAGTACCCCCCAGACGGCCCCCATTTCCTGCCCCCTTTCCTTTGTTGACAGTCCTCTAGCCAGTGATCAGTCTTTGTGATGGTGTCGTGTCCCCAAAATGATGAGTGTGACTGTAATAATTCTCCCCTTGCTGTGCCGCACCGACCGCCTGGCGTCTGTGGATTGAACTGAGCAGCTGGCTCCGACTAGTGAGCTCAGATTTCAATCAGTTTAAAGGGAAATCCTTTTATTTAAAATTTCTGCTGGATCTCCCCTTGTCGCTGGGCAGGAAGGTGGTGGTTGGTCCTGACAGCCACCCAGTGTTCTCTGCTCTTGCTTCATGTGCTCGCTCTGTGTGCGGGAATCCAGCCATCCTGTTAAGAGACTGAATTCCTTTTGAACCCTGCCCCTTGGCTGCCTGACTGGCCCAGGCCAGCTGTCCCCTCCTGGCTCAGATGGCTCTGCAGCAGGGTAACTGTCCTGCTGAGGTGCTCAGGGTTTGTGTCTCTGCCTTGCTGTGCCCCCCTGCAGTGACCCAGACCTTTTACTGCAAGCCCCTTGGGGGACTGTACTCCCTGCCCTACCTGACGGACCAGCTGAGCGAGGACTCCGAGGCCCTGAGCCGGGTTGAGTGGTGGGAGCTGCTCTTCTTCGTGAAGAAGCTAGACCCCCACGAGCAGCAGGAGATTGCCCAGCTCATCCAGCAGCACCAAGAGGAGCAGGTGTGGGACGGGGTGGTGCAGGGGAAGGAGAAGGACCTGGGAGGAATAGGGAACTGAGAGGTGAGAGATACCATGGAGCGAAGCGGGAGAACAGGTGAAATGGGAGTGGATGGGGGCAGCAGGGATGGCGTGGAACAGGGAACTGGGGAGCCTTGGGAAGGGCGGAGCAGACTGGGCGGGGAGATTGAACCGGGGAAGTAAGTGGGGATGGCAGGGGGGCAGGTGAGGCGGGGACCAAGGGGTGTGGGTGGAACAGAGGGAGAACGAAAGAGGAGACCAGCTCTGCCCAGGCCCAGGTAGAGAAACTGTGTCCAACAGACTCTGGATGGCAGGTCACAGGCATGGGGAGATGCTGTCAGCAGCCACTCGGACATCGATGTAGGACAAGAGAATTGGGCTTATTTGGTTCTGGCTGGCCTGGGAATATCCTAGTGTTGAGTCGGTTCTGGCTGGCCTGGGGATATCGTGGTTAGACTAACCCAGTTTCGGGTCGGTTCTGGCTGGCCTGGGGACATCGGCCTGCTGAGCATTAACCCAGGCCCTGCATTTCCAGCTGTTGGAGCTGGATGAAGAAGCCCTGATCCAGCTGTCGGTACCGGCGGAGCTGGCCCAGAAAGTGCTGCGGGTGCTGAGTAAGCAGTGCCAGGGCTGCACCCTGAGTGACCTGCACAGCTCCCGTGTCTACAGCAAGTACTTCCTCCGCCCAGGGGGGGTGCAGCCGGGCGGCCTGGGGCTGGATGCAGCCCCCTCGGAGTGCGCCGAATCCCTGGTGTCCAAGAAACCAAAGAAAGACCCTCCCACCGCCAGAGTGCCTGTCCCTGCCCCGGCCCCCCCGGAGAAATCCGACTGCCAGCTGTTCAGCGAGCTGCTGCGAGCGGAGGGGCTGCCCTGCCTGGAGATGGTGGAGGAGAAAGCCAAGGGTATGTGCCGGCCGGGGAGGGAGCTGCACGCGGCAGTGCTGGGTTCTGGGCTCTAGCTAAAGAGGGTCCCTGCAGGCCAAGGGGGGTCTGGGCGGGGAGACCCAGCCACTGGCTCAGGGAGGGGTGGGGCAGAGGGGCGATCTGTGGGGGGTGGGGAAGCGCCGCAGGGAGGGGCTGGCTGGAGGGTTTGTGGGGCAGCCGGGGGTTGATGGGTGTTTTGTTCCTGGCCAGTGTTGTGCAGCGTGAAGGGGTCGGGGAAGAAGAACTCGTTGGAGAGGATTGCAGAGGTGGTGGAACTGATCCAGAGGTCCAGCTCCGAGGTGGGGCTGCAGCTAGCTGGGCTCAGGTTCATTATCAAGACCCTGGAGGAAGAGGCCGGGCGAGAGCGGCAGGTCGTCAAACCCGAGGGCGGACTCACCATCAGGTCAGTTCTCTGGTGGGTCCTCTGAGCGTGCCCAGACCTGGAGATGGCAGGCCAGTGCCTCCCGGGAGAGAAGGGGCAGGAAAAGCAGCTGCTCCTGTCTGCAGGGGCCGGCTGGTGGCGGGTGTCTGTCTCTGGCGCGGGCATTGCCCGTGGATGAGGTTTCTATTAGAGACGTGCCAGGCAGAGCCGTAACAAGGAATTTTTGCTTCCAAGGCAAGGGCCGGCTCTAGGCTTTTTGGCGGCAATTCGGCTGTGGGTCCCTGAGTCCCTGTTGGAGGGAAGGACCTGCCGCCGAATTGCCACTGCTGCTTCATTCATTCTTCGGTGCCAAGTCCTTGTGTCCCTCTCGGAGAGAAGGACCCACTGCCGAATTGCCACCGAAGAATGAATGAAGCAGCGGCGGCAATTTGGCGGCAGGTACTTCCCTCTAACAGGGACTCAGGGACCCGCTGCCGAAGAAGCGATGGTGGTAGAGAAGCCGCCAAAGTGCCGCTGATCACGGTAGAGCTGCGCCGCTCTGCTTTGTGCGCCCGAGGCAAGTGCCTCATTCTTGTAACGGCACTGGTGCCAGTCAGGGCTGGGCGCCTGGGCTGTGCTCACGATCCTGGCTCCAGAACCTTACGGTCTAGCTACAGCAACGTACAAAGGGTTTGGGTGTGGGGGGCAAAAGATCCATGTCACCGATTGTACAGCCGGCAGGGACCACTGTGATTGGCTGGGCTGATCCTGTGCATCATGCAGGCCAGAGAGCGTCACCCCGTCACTCCTGCCTGGGACTGAAGTCTCCTGGGTTAGTGGCCCATGGAGGTGGTGGTCTTTGGGCAGATGGCCCCTCCCAGCGTAGCGACCACAAGCTGTGGAAGACTTGCCCCATCCCTGGGAAGTTGGTCCCATAGCCGGTCACCCTCCCTGGTAAACAGGTCTCTGATTTCCCGTTTGAACTTTGCTGTGGTTCTCCTTCCACCTCTGTCTGCTGGTTCAAAGAGCCCCCGTGTCAGCAGGGTTCTCTCCAGGCAGGTGCCTACAGACTGCGAGCAGATCTCCTCCCCCTTCGTCCGAGGAACTGCCTGGATCCAGCTGCTTTAGCCGCTTGTTGTGAGGCAGGTTTTCCAGCCGTGGATGCTTGCAGCCCGTTTCTGACCCCTGTCCGGTAGCCCTGTACCAAGTGCGGACACCGGCCGACCAAGGGGTGACTTGATCATGATGCGCAAGGACCTTTCTGGGGAGAAAACACTAGTGCTAATGGGCCTGTTAGTGTAGCAGAGATGGGCAGGACCAGAACCGGTGTCTGGAGCTGAAGCCAGACATGTGCCTGTGAGGCGTAAGGCCCAGATGTTTACCAGGGAGGGTGATGAGCTGGAAGAATCTCACAGGGCAGGGGTGGATTCTGCACCTCTGAGTAGCTGGAAATCAAACCTGGCTGCCCTGCTGGGGCTCCTGTGAGGACTGGGGAGTGGGGGACGTGGTGGGGCCAGGAGGGGTGGGAGGGCTGTAGGGGGCCCAGGGATCTGGTTTCTGAGCTGGAGCTGACCTGGAGCCACACAGCAGGTCAGTCCCCGGTTGCCCAAGCCCGGCTCCTCACCCACCCACCATTGCTCCCCGCAGGGAGAAGCTGGTGAAGATGCTGGTGGAGCTGCTGACCAACCAGGTGAAGGAGAAGCTGCTGGTGGTGCTGGCTCTCCGCCTGCTCTGCGTGCTGATGGCCAAGTACGACTGGCGCGTGCTCTTCGCCACAGAGGGCGGGGTGCGTGCCGTGCTGGCCTGCATGCAGGAGTACACCCCCTCAGCGCTGGTCCAGCAGGCCGGCCTGGCGGTGAGTGTGTGCCAGCAGCCACGGGGCCAGGCATCTCTTGGGGGGAGAAGTGTGGCTCCCGGGGGAGATGGTGGCTGTAGTGGGCTCAGGTGGGGACATGCCGGGATCCTGCGTGGGAGAGGGCGGGATGGGGTGGCCAGTGCTGGGATCCCAGGTACATTGGGCAGCCTCGTGTTCTGGGCCCGGGGCTGGCGCTGCCAGCTCTCCTCCCTGATGGCTCCCTTGGCCTCCCAGGCTCTGAAGGTGCTGGTGGGCGCCGGGACCTGCGAGCTGGTGGGTGCCAGCGAGAAGCCCTATCCCCTGAACCACGCCGATGCCCCGATGATGTGGGAGATCTTCGCCAGCATCGGCTCCGCCTCCAGCAAGGACTCAGACAGCCTGCTCTGCGCCCTGCCTGCCGCCATCCGCACCATGCAGGACATTGCTGGGTATGGAGGCTGAGCAGAGTCATTTCCGGGGGGGCAGTGTTGGGGGGCAGCTCCCTGGAGGCTCTGGGGGGTGTATGGCCAGGGGGGCCCTTGCTGGCAGGGAGTGCCGTCGCCCCACAGACCCCCCGGGAAGGAGCAGCGGCTGGTGCCCGCGGGCGCTCATCCTGGCGCTCTGTCCCGCAGGGCCTCGTCGGCCGTGAAGAACGGCCTGCTGGTGGCCGGCCTGCTGATCGACAACCACCGGGGCCTGGCCGAGCAGCTGGTGAGCTGTGACGTCCACTCGGCCCTGCGGAGCTGCTGCCAGGGGGGCCAGGGCCACACCACCGAGACCCTGGCCCAGATCGCGCTCAGCCGCCTGGCGGAGCACAAGCTCCCCATGAACCTGGACACGGCAGGTACAGAGCCCCCCGACCCCCGCAACAGCCCTTGTCTGAGGATGTGGGGAAGGCAGGTACGGAGCCCCCCGACCCCCGCGACAGCCCCTGTCTGAGGATGTGGGGATGGCAGGTACAGAGCCCCCCGACCCCCGCAACAGCCCTTGTCTGAGGATGTGGGGATGGCAGGTATGGAGCCCCCCCCCCACGACAGCCCTTGTTTGAGGATGTGGAGATGGCAGATACAGAGCCCCCCCTCGCCCGCAACAGCCCCTGTCTGAGGATGTGGGGAAGGCAGGTACAGAGCCCCCCCACCCCCGCGACAGCCCCTGTCTGAGGATGTGGGGATGGCAGGTACGGAGCCTCCTGACCACTGCCGCAGCCCCTGTCCCCCCGCATATAAGCCTGAGGACGGCTCCTACACAGCGCTGCTCCACATACGCAGCTCCTGCCCCACCAGCCCCTGTCTGAGAGCTTGGGAACGGCAGGTACGGAGCCCCCTGCCCCCCTCCAGCCCCATCTGAGAGCCCGAAGACGGGGTTCAGAGCACCTGGTGCCCCCAGCCCCACATTGCCTGCGAGCATACAGCCGGTAGCATGCAGTCCCCGGCCCCAGCCCCACTGCTCTCTCCCTGTGGCAGAGGCAGGCTCAGTCCCACGCTGCCTGTGAGCGTGCAGCCGGCGGTGTGCAGTGCCCGTCCCCACGGCTCTCTCCCTGTGGCAGAGGCAGGCTCAGCCCCACGCTGCCTGTGAGCGTGCAGCCGGCGGTGTGCAGTGCCCATCCCCGTCCCCACGGCTCTCTCCCTGTGGCAGAGGCAGGCTCAGCCCCACGCTGCCTGTGAGCGTGCAGCCGGCGGTGTGCAGTGCCCGTCCCCGTCCCCACGGCTCTCTCCCTGTGGCAGAGGCAGGCTCAGCCCCACGCTGCCTGTGAGCGTGCAGCCGGTGGTGTGCAGTGCCCGTCCCCGTCCCCACGGCTCTCTCCCTGTGGCAGAGGCAGGCTCAGCCCCACACTGCCGGCGAGCGTGCAGCCGGTGGTGTGCAGTGCCCGGCCCCAGCCCCACGGCTCTCTCCCTGTGGCAGAGGCAGGCTCAGCCCCACACTGCCGGCGAGCGTGCAGCCGGTGGTGTGCAGTGCCCGGCCCCAGCCCCATGGCTCTCTCCCTGTGGCAGAGGCGGGCTCAGCCCTGGAGCTGAAGGATGTGGATGTGCAGACGCTGCTGGGCCGCCTGCAGGAGGGCAGCCTCTCCAAGGAGCTGGTGCTGGCCCTGGAGCGCTGCCTCTGCGACGAGGCCGGCCCCGAGAGCGAGGGGGCCGCAGCCCTGTGGGACCGCCAGCATTTCCTGCTGCTGCTGCGCAGCCTGGAGCAGCTGGGGGCCGAGAAGGCCGTGCAGCTGGGGATCCTCCGGTGAGTGTGAGACGCAGCCGGGTCCTCAGTGACACGGGGGTGGGGCGTCCTCGGTGTCCCTGGGGGGGACATGCGGCCGGGTCCTCGGAGACACTGGGGTGGGGGGTCCTCAGTGTCACTGGGGGGGATACGCAGCCGGGTCCTCGGTGACACGGGGGTGGGGCATCCTCGGTGACACGGGGGTGGGGCGTCCTCGGTGACACTGGGGTGCAGCCTGGTCCTCTGTGACATGGGGCATGGTCCTTGGTGACACTGGGGGCGGGGGCGTGCCAGGTCCTCAGTGGCACTGGGGCGTGGGGTGCAGCCGGGTCCTTGGTGACGCTGGGGTCCAGGTCCTCTGTGACGCTGGGGGCGTGGTCCTTGGTGACACTGGGGTGGCGCGCTGGGTCCTCAGTGGCACTTGGGGGGGTGTGCAGCCAGGTCCTTGGTGACACTGGGAGGGGAGGGGTGCATGGCCAGCTTCTCGGTGACACTGGGGGGAGGGAGGGTCCTTTGCCGGGGATCCTGGGGTGACACCTGGGGAGGGGGACCTTGGCCTGGGATCCGTGGGTTGTACTGCGAGTGTGTGGCTGGGATGTCCCAGGTTGGAATGGGAGCCAGAGCGGGGGTGTGTCTGGTTGGGCTTTCCTGGGGGTGGATTGAGGCAAGGTTAGTTGGCACTGTCCTGGGGGCGGTTGATTGGGGCTGTCCTGGGGCTGCGGATGGCTGTTTTGGGGGGTCAGGGTTAATTGGGGTTGTCTGGGGGAGTGTTTTGGGATGTCAGGGTTGGTTGGGGCTGGGCTGGGGATGGGGGTGGCTGTTTTGGGGGGTTAGGGTTCGTTGGGGCTGGGCTGGGGATGGGGGTGGCTGTTTTGGGGGATCAGGGTTGGTTGGGGCTGTCTGGGGGTGAGGGTTACTGTTTTGGGGGGTCAGGGTTGGTTGGGGCTATGCTGGGGGCGGGGGTGGCTGTTTTGGGGGGACAGGGTTGGTTGGGGCTGTCTGGGGGATGTTTTGGGGGGTCAGGGTTGGTTGGGACTGTCTGGGGCTGGGGGTGGCTGTTTTGGGAGGTCAAGGTTGGTTGGGGCTATGGTGGGGGTGGGGGTTGCTTTTTGGGGGGGTCAGGTTGGTTGAGGCTGTCTGGGGGGAATTGTGGGGGGTCAGGGTTGGTTGGGGCTGTGCTGGGGATGGGGATGGCTGTTTTGGGGGTCAGGGTTGGTTGGGGCTGTCTGGGGGTGAGGGTTACTGTTTTGGGGGGTCAGGGTTGGTTGGGGCTATGCTGGGGGTGGGGGTGGCTGTTTTGGGGGGACAGGGTTGGTTGGGGCTGTCTGGGGGGATGTTTTGGGGGGTCAGGGTTGGTTGAGGCTGTCTGGGGCTGGGGGTGGCTGTTTTGGGAGGTCAAGGTTGGTGGGGGTGAGGGTTGTTTTTTGGGGAGGTCAGGTTGGTTGAGGCTGTGCTGGGGATGGGGATGGCTGTTTTGGGGGGTCAGGGTTGGTTGGGGCTCTCCTGGGGTTGGTGGTGGCTGTTTTGGGGGGGTCAGGGTTGGTTGGGGCTGTCTGGGGGATTGTTTTGGGGGATCAGGGTTGGTTGCGGCTATCTGGGGTGGGGGTGGCTGTTTTGGGGGGGTCAGGACTGGTTGGGGCTGTCTGGGGGATTGTTTTGGGGGGTCAGGGTTGATTGGGGCTGTCCTGAGGTGGGGTGTGTGTGTGGTCAGTTGGAGTTTCCCAAGGTGAGGGGGTAGGTTGGGGTGAGGGTGGTGGGGGGCTGTCATGGGGTGAGCGTGGCCCGTGCAGCCAGAGGGCCGGGCACACGGGGGATCGGGGCACTGTCAGCCGCTGGCCTCTCCCCTCAGGCCCCACCTTCCCCCGTCTCTTGTGCAGGATTTTGAACAAGCTCCTGGACAGTTACCAGGAGGAGGCGCTGCCCTGGCACGAGAGCATCGAGCCCTGTCTGTCCTCCATGAGCGCCCCCAGCACCGAGCGGGAGGTGAGGGGTCCGGGGGGGGCCCTGCTTACCTGTCGGGGGTGCGGAGGCTGGGAGCAGGCCGGGGGCAGGGAGGGGCTCCTGGCTCAGCCCCAGTTATGGGTTCGCGGCAGGAATCGCTGATCTGCGCCAGGCCTATCCCGAGGAAGCTGGGGCTGTGGCCCTTTACCCAGGGCCCCCGGGCAGGGCTGGGGCCTGTCTCTGTTCTGTCAGACTCCAGCCCGGGCACCGCAGGAGCTGAGAGCTGCTCCGCCCCAGGGAGCTGCGCTCCCCATAGACCAGGCGGGCGAGGGGCTGGGGCGACTGGCCCAGGGAGAGCAGGTCGGGGCAGGGGTGGGACTAGAAGCAGGTCTCGTGGCTCCCAGGCTGGTGCCCCAACCCCCAGGCCGCGCTGCTCCCTCTGCAGGTCGTGCAGGAGTTCGTTCGCTTCCTCCACCGCCTGGCCACCACCAACAAGGACTGTGCCGTGGTGATGTGCCGCCTGGGCACCAAGGAGGCCTTGTCCAAAGCCCTGGACAAGCACAACTCCAACCTGCTGCTGGGGTCGGAGCTGCGGGACTTGGTGACCGACTGTGAGAAATACGCCAGCCTCTATCAGAAACTGACGACCAGCATCCTGGCCGGCTGCATCCAGGTGAGGTGTGGGGTGGGCATCCTGACCCCGCCCAGGTGACCGGGGGCTCTGCCATGGAGGAGACCTCCCCCCACCGCCTGGGGTGGCCTGCCCGCCGGGTGGGTGGAACCTCTGCAGCATGCCGGGGCACGACCAGCGGGGGTCCCAGGCTGTCTCTGAAGGGAGGGGAGGGAGGAGGGCAGGTTGTCTGTCTGTGGGGAGGGGTTGATGGTCTCTGCAGGGGGTGGCCTGGAGGGAGGGAGGGAGGGAGTGACTTTCCCCAGGGTGCAGCCTGGACTACTGGGTCCCCTTAGCTCTCCCACCTGGGATGCCTTTTATGCTGCTGGGAACAGCAACCCGTCCCTGCTCTGCTCACTCCCTGCCCCCAGCACGTCGTCACTCCCAGCTGCGCCCAGCCCTCCATGAATTACATACAGGGCGACACCCGCAGAGCCCCCGCCCCAGCCTTGCTCCCCAGAAATGTGCCTTTTGCACTGCACCGAACCCTCCCGGGCAGCGTAAGCTCCTCGCTCCCCATTCCAGCTCTGGGAGGGAGCATGCGCCAGCCTTTGTTGTCCCAAGCAGAGGTTTCCCAAACACGTCAGTCAACACACGGGTTCAAACAGAGCCATGAAACAAGTCTGTTACCCAGAGAGGGGTGGATTTGGAGTGATCGCAGGCGGGAAGGCCTAACAGTCAGAACTGGTCACAAAAGGAATAGAAAGATAAACACGCAAGCGAATTCCTAAACTTCACCAGGACTAGTAAGTTTAAAAGCAGAAGAAGGAGTTTTTCTCCTCAGCAACTGCAGTACATTTCACGGGCTGCGTCTTTTCCCAGCCTGGGACCACTCCCCCCTTTGTTCAGCTCATTGTGCATCGTCGTCGTCATGAGCGGAGAGATGGACAGAGGAGAGGGGTGGCCAGGGACATTTTTCCCCTTTCTTATACTCCTGCCCTTTGTGCTGGAAAAATCCCTGCTCGGTCGTGGGGTCGGGCAGTGCTGTTGTATACGTGAGCTCCAAACTGCCCTCCTGATGAATTGTAACTTGTTTCCCTCCCCTCCCCGCCAGCGGGTGACTGTCTGATTTAGTACTTTGGTACTTTGCTGGCGTGCTAGGGTGTCTTTGTCCCTGAACAATTAGTTCGTGGGCATTACCCAAAATGGCACCGTATTTCAGTAACAATCATGCAGCTTTACACACTGTGTTGTTACACGCATCTTAACAGGACAATGATATTCAGCGGTTTATGAATTTTCAAATGATCCCTCACAAGGCGTACTTTGTACAAAATATAACCATGTACAATGGTGAACATGGGGTACAGGGTGTCACAGAGGTTGGTGGTCTCTGGAAGGGGTGACCAGGGAGTTGTCTGCGGGCAGGGAGAAGGGTTGGTGGTCTCTGGAAGGGTGTGGGCAGGGAGGAGGTGGTGGTGTGTGAAGTGGGGAGAGTGGCCATGGGGCAGAGGCTCTCTCTGAACCCAGTTCACTCAGTTCCCCCTTCCCCACCTGTGGGGCTGAGTTCCTCAGGGGCTGGTTGCTGCTCAAGGTCCGGCAGTGGAGGAGGGCTGCCAGGTCCTTCCTCCCATTGATGCTTTGCGCCCCCCCTCTCTTCCAGATGGTGCTGGGTCAGATTGAGGAGCATAGACGAAGTCACCAGCCCATCAACATCCCCTTCTTCGACGTCTTCCTGCGCAACCTCTGCCAGGGTCAGTGCTAGGGGGGTCACCCGGGGTCCCTGTGCCTGAGCTGTGGCCCCGCCAGGGTGGCCCCCTAGCTCCCTTCAGCACTGTCCCCTCTCCCTGCAGGCTCCAGCGTGGAAGTGAAGGAGGACAAGTGCTGGGAGAAGCTGGAGGTTTCCTCGAACTCCCACCGAGCCAACAAGCTGACGGACAGGAACCCCAAGACCTACTGGGAGTCCAACGGCAGCACCGGCTCACACTACATCAACATCTACATGCACCGTGGCGTGGTGGTCAGGTGAGGGGGGAGGGGGCTGTGGGTACTAGCCCCCGGGGGGTATGGCTGTGTGTGTTGGCTGGCAAAGAGCATGTCCTGGGGATGGGGTTGGGATCAGGTGCGGGGGGTTGCGCTGGCTGCCCAGGGTGTCCCGGTGATGGGGGTGGGATCAGGTGGGCAGCGGGGTGGCTGGCTGCCCATGCTGTCCTGGAGATGGGGGAAGGATCAGGTGGGCGGGGGGGAGTTGGGCCCAGATAACAATTTGGCGAGGGGTGGCAGGGTGCCCGAGGTGGCACAAGGGGGCTGCACATGCTGGTTCCCTGGCTGGGGTGGGTTCCCTTCCCAGGAGCCAGCCATGCAGGGACCTCGTCTGTGTCCCCGGGCGCCATACGCCCTGCTGGGATGGCTGTCGGCACTGCGGGCCCAGAGCAATGCAGCACCAGGTGCAGCCCCCAGGAGCTGGGGCCAGGGTTTCAGGGTCTCCCGTTAGGACCAGCAGCCATTTGAGGCTCTGAGCCCACTGGAGGACGTGCCCCTCGGGACGGGCACCGTAGGCTTAGGCCAGGAGCACAGCCCAGAAATGGGCTGGTGCTGACGCTGTGGCTCTCCCCGGCTGCAGGCAGATGAGCCTGCTGGTGGCCAGCGAGGATTCCAGCTACATGCCAGCCCGGATCGTGGTCATGGGAGGAGAGAACCCGGCCAGCATCAGCACGGAGCTCAATACGGTGAGTGTGGGCCAGGCCGCCCTGGACAGGAGAGGGGGCGCTGCAGGGGGTGGGGGTCCTGTGGCTTGGGGGCTCCCTAGCAGGGCGGGCGCAGGCTGAGAGCTTCCCACCTGCCAGCACCCACCTCTGCTGGTCAGCGTGGCGCTGGGGCAGCCCGGCCCAGGCCGGCAGGGGCACGACTGCCTTGGAATTGGGACAGGCAGCACCCGAGGTGCAGGGAGTCGCCAGCCCCAGGCCTGTAGGCCCTGTCCTGGCGAGCACGTCACCGGCCTCTCCTAGGCGGGCGGGAGCAGGGCAGGGCCCCAGGCTCAGGGTCTCCAATGCTGGCCAGAACCAGCTGCTCCAGGGGGAGGGGCAAGACACCGCAGTGGCCAAGTCCCGGCTTCCCCTCCTGTCCTTCTCATCCGCCCCGTGCAGGCCTGGCACCGCCTGCCTTGTCCTAGCTGCTCCCCTTTCTGCTGCTAGACCCTGCCACCCTCCCGCCCTCTGCTTCCCCAGACCTGTTACCCACCTGGCCCACGCCCGAGTGAGCTGCCCTGGGAAACCTCTGGCCAGAACCCAGAGGCGCTGTCTGGGCCGGGGCGCATGCCTAGCTTGGGTTGTGCTAGGATCTCGGCTGCACGGTGGCCATAGAGCAGAGGACGGACCGAGAGGAGCCGCCTTCCGGCCCCCGAGGCAGCGCTGAGTCCCAGGAGGTCACTGGGGAGAGGCAGGGGGGTGGGCGGGGCAGACACGCAGGCCAGCGCGTTCCTACTGGGAGCAGCATGTTCATCTGTGCCCACGGCTGGCTGGGTGTGGGGGCACTGGGCCTTTGCTTACAGTGGTGGTGCTGGCACCAGCTCTCGGCACGGCTGGGCTGTTCCTTAAAGCTGCAGCTCCTGGGGGCAGGTGGTTCCATGAGAATCCAGCCTGTGACTTCCCGAGTGAGGCTCCAGCCCCCCTGCTGCAGAGAAAAGCTGGAAATTGGGACACCCCCGCCCCCCGCAGCTCCAGACCCAGTGGATAGGCCTGCTCTGGGCGCTGGGGCTGGCGGTGCTGGGAACCTGCTCGGCTGGCTGCGTGCAGAAGGAACAGGATCGGTTACAGTCCCCTGGGCACTGGGAGCAGGGTGTGATGCTTGGTCAGTAGCCCCACTCGGGCTGGGAGTCGAAGGGGTACGCCAGGAGATCTGCGTCTTACTCGGACGGGCCGCTGGGCTGTGGCTGTCGGCCAGTTCCCATGCCCGGCAGCATCCCTCCATCCCCATCAGCTCTGGTCTCTGCGTCTGTTCCCGGTGGGTTGACGGCAGCCCCTGAGCGCGGTGGAGCTCCCGGGGCTGGTTTCTTGGTGGCCCTGCCGGGAGGGAGCAGCAGGGAGCGGTGGAGAGGTCTGGCGTGTCTGACTGCTCCAGCAGAGCCGTGATTTCTGTGATCTTCCCAGGTGTGGCTGGAAGGGGCCCTGGGGCTGCCTGACGGTGTGGCAGAGGCTTTGCTGGGTAGTCCCGTCCCTGCTGGGAGGCCACTTACGTCCTAGCTGCTGGTCGTCTCCTTGCCCTATCCCTGTGGGGCCCGTGTTCCTGCACGCCGCTAACCCCACGGCTTCGCTTCACGTAGCTCTGGAGCCTGGGCCTGGACAACACTCTCGTGGGGTGGGGCAGGGCGGGATCTCTCGTGGCCTCGCTAGCTCTGTGTCCTGACGGCTTGCGGCTCTCCCTGCCCCCCCAGGTGAATGTCATGCCCTCGGCCAGCAGAGTGATCCTCCTGGAGAACCTGACCCGCTTCTGGCCCATCATCCAGATCAAGGTCAAGCGCTGCCAGCAGGTGGGTGCGCTGGCGGGTTGGCCCCCCATGACAAGGTTCAGCTCCCAGGGAACCACCTTTGGAACTGGTCACCTGATGTGACCTAAATTACCTCTGACCGCTCTCCCTTGGCCAGCTTTGGACTCCAGAACCCCTGCCTGGTTGAGGCCAGACACAACTAGCCTGCTGCAACCCCGGAACCAGCGTCTGGGTCCACACCCCAAAAGCTTTCAGACTTAACTGACAACAGCTCCGCAGGTTCCCTGTCTCCTGCACCCAGACCCTAAATAAATCCGTTTACCTCCCTGTAAACCTTGTGTAGGGTAAATTTATAAATTGTCTGCCCTCTATAGTCTGATAGAGACACACGCACACTGTTTGCTCCCCTAGGGAGTAATCCCTTACTCTGGGTTTATTAATAAACAAAAGTGATTGTTAAGTATAAAAAGTAGGATTTAAGTGGTTTCAAGTAATAACAGACAGAAACAAAGTCACCAAGCAGAAACTGATTACAGGTAATATCTCACCCTCGAGATAGTTCATTCACAGGCTAGACCCTTCCTAGTCTGGTCCAGTTCCTGGTTCATGTCCAGCAGACATGTCCAGGTGGTAAGCAGGGGCTTTCTCCTGACTGGTGGCCCCTTTGTCCTGCTCCACCCCCCTCTGTAATTTTGGCACAAGGCAGGAATCCTTTGTGTCCCTGGGTACCCACTCCTCCTTCTAAATGGAAAAGTACCAGATTTAAGATGGATTTCATTATCAGGTGACATGGTCACTTGTCACTGTAAGACCCCAGTCTCCATTCCCCATGGGCTGGCCCACACCTACACAGGTAAATAAACCATTTACAGCTGATTGTCCTAGTCACTGGGAGCCATCACGATTCTAAACCACCATTAATGGCCCACACTTTGCATAATTACAACAGGACCTCAGAGTTATACTTCATATTTCAGATCCAAGAATGATCCATGCGTACACGTAGGAGGGTCATATTCAGTAGGTTATAAGCTTTGGTCTGATCCCTTACAAGAGACCTTTTGCATCCAGCATATTCCAGTTACATCATAGTCACACTCATAAGCATATTTCCATAAAACGTCGCCCCCCCCGTCCCTGTGTGCGGCCGAGCTGGGCCCTGGCCTCCCTCGCCCCCCGCAGGGCCTCTACGGGCAGCGAGAGGCCTGGCCCAGGGGCGCCCCGTGGGGAGTCGCTCGGCCTGGTGGGCCCGTGTCTAACCAGGGGGTTTGTGCCCTGTGCAGGGTGGCATTGACACGCGTGTGCGTGGCATTGAGATCCTGGGGCCCAAGCCCACCTTCTGGCCGATCTTCAAGGAGCAGCTGTGCCGGCGCACGTACCTGTTCTACACCACCCAGGCGCACACGTGGTGCCAGGAGATCGCGGATGAGCGCGTGCAGCTGCTGCAGCTCTTCAATAGGTGAGGCCTGTACCCGGGGTCCCCCCAGCCCTGAGCAGAGCCCCCGGCAGTGCCCTGCCCTGTGTGTGTCTGTACCCGGGGTCCCCCCAGAGCCCCCGGCAGTGCCCTGCCCTGTGTGTGTCTGTACCCAGGGTCCCCCCAGAGCCCCTGGCAGTGCCCTGCCCTGTGTGTCTGTACCCGGGGTTCCCCCCCCAGCGCTCACCGGGGCCCCCGGCAGTGCCCTGCCCTGTGTGTGTCTGTACCAGGGATCCCCCCAGCGCTGAGCAGAGCCCCTGACAGTGCCCTGCCCTATGTGTGTCTGTACCCGGGGTCCCCCCAGAGCCCCCGGCAGTGCCCTGCCCTGTATGTCTGTACAGGGGGTCCCCCCAGTGCCGAGCAGAGCCCCTAGCAGTGCCCTGCCCTGTGTGTGTCTGTACCCGGGGTCCCCCCAGCGCTCACCGGGGCCCCCGGCAGTGCCCTGCCCCGTGTGTCTGTAGCCAGGATCTGCCCCCAGGGCCCCACCAGTGACTGGCGCGGGTGTCTCTGCTGCTGCAGGCTGAACTGTGCGCTGCGGCATGAGCAGGTGTTTGCTGATCGCTTCCTTCCCGATGACGAGGCCGCCCAGGCTCTGGGCAGGACCTGCTGGGAGGCCCTAATCAATCCCTTGGTGCAGAGCATCACCAGCCCAGGTACCGGTTCCCCAGCCCGGCTCCCCGCTGCCCCCAGCCCGCCCAGCCCGACGGCTCAGCCTCCCCCTCTGGCCTTGCAGATCCCAGTGGCGTCAGCCCCCTGGCCTGGCTCCTGAGCGAGTACCTGGAGAACCTGGAGACGGGCCGACGCGCCAAGAGCCGCGCCACCATCTTCAACTCCCGCGTGCGGCGCCTGAGTCACCTGCTGGTGCACGTGGACCCCGGCAGCCTGGAGCCCGAGGAGCTGAGAGCCCCAGTCAAAGCCAGTAAGGGCCCCTGCCCTGCGGGGCTTTGGGGCTGGTGCCAGGGTGGGGCTGGGGGAGGAGGCCCTGGGGTGCTGAGTGGGGAGAGGGATCTCCGGGCTGCCTTTGCACGTCCTGTCCAGAGCCGGGCGCTGGCGCTGAGCTCGGTGTGACCCTGTGTGCCCGATGCCCGCAGGCGGGGGTCCGTGGGAGCACGCTCTGTGGGGCGGGCGGGTGGGCAGCCCCTGGGCCTGGTGCAGCAGAGGCTGGTCCTCCAGGCCCTGGGGCCGGGGCGTAGGAGACAGCGTGGGGGCCTAGCCCAGCACTCAGAGCCATGGGTCTGGTGCCCACAGGCAGAGCCGGCAGGTGCCAGACGCCCCTCTGCAAAGGCAGCCCTGTTGTAGGGGGCAGGGTCCCAGCCGGGCGTGGCTACTCCACTGCTCTGGGGTGCCTGGGGCTGGCTGGCTCCAACTCGCCCCAAGCTCCAGGCTTGGCCCTGCGCCCCCTCACTCAGTGACCATGTGGGGCTCACCGGGCCCATCCGGTTCCCGGCCGACCCTGCCTATTGCCAGCGAGGCTGCCCTCCCTGGGGGAGCGCTGGGAGGGTCGGGCCCTGCCCTCGCCCCACAGGCGGCTTTGGGTCAGGGAGGGGGGTAGTGCTGGGGCTGCTCTCACGCCGGCCCCCCCTTGGCAGACGGGAAGAACGGGAAGAACAAGGAGACGAGCTCTGGGGCCACCAAGATGTCAGGGAAGAAGCCCAGCAGCATGACGGGGATTACGCAGTGCTGGAGGGGCGTGGTGCAGCAGCAGGTGTGTGTGGGGGTGTGACGGGGGAGGGGCGTGGTGCAGCAGCAGATGTGGGGGGGCTGATGGGGAAGGGGCGTGGTGCTGCAGCAGGTGTGGGGGCGCTGATGGGGGAAGGGGCATGGTGCTGCACCAGGTGGGTGTGGGGTGTGATGGGGGAGGGGCGTAGTGCAGCAGCAGGTTTGGGGGGGGCTGACGGGGGAGGGGCGTGGTGCAGCAGCAGGTGTGTGCGGGGGGTGAGTGTGGTGCAGTGGGGGGGCAATGGGGTGGTGCCCATCCCCCTCCCGACCCTGCATGAGGGTAGCAGGGCCCCCATCCACCTCTGTCTCTGCGGCTCCTGCCCCAGGCCCATGGGACACTAGATGCGGAGGACTCTACCCACGCCTGGCCCATCCTGTCCCCCTGGGACCCTACCCACCTTCCGGGCCGCCCCCACCCACGGCCCACCCTGTATTCCCTGGGGCTGGCCAGGCCATCCCCCTGGGGCCCTCCCCACGCCTGTCACGTCCCGTTTCCCCTCCCCCCCAGACACCTGTCCCAGCCTGTACCTCCCCGGGGCCCTCCCCACGCCTGTAACCGTGTGCCGCCTGCCCCCGCACAGGTGAAGCGGTTCCTGGAGTCGGCGTGGCAGGGGCCGGACTTCGTGGAGCGGTACTGCCGCCTCTACCGGGGCCTGCGCAGCGCCATGGAGGAGCTGTTCGGGCAGCAGACGGCCTTCGCGCTGGCCCTGCGGCAGGGCTTCTCCGGGGGCCTGCTGCAGCTCTCCTTCCTGACGGCCATGCACGTGAGTGGGGGGGTGCCGGGGGCTGGCCTGGCCCTGGGGGACGAGCCTGGGCCCCAGCAGAGCTTCCAGGCTGGTCGGCCTGGTGCCAGCCCGCCGGGCTAGAGGCTGCTGTGCCCCCGTGGGGGTGAGCCCCTCGGCGTCGGCTCTGCCCAGCCACGCTCCTGGCTGCTTTCTGGAGTCCGAGGGATCCCAGGTCATGGGGGTCTCTGCCAGCTAACCCCCCTGCGCTAAGGCCGTCTAGTCCGCTCCTGCTCCAACAGGCCCCTCGCGCCCCCTTGCCCAGTGCCCAGACACGCAGCTCCCATAGCCCCGCCTCCCCCAGAGCATCTCCCCCATTCTGCCTCCCTGTCTCCACGGGGGGTGACCCCTGGGAATGACCCCAGCTCCTAGGGAGTGGCCCCTCCCCCTCTCCGGAGGACGACCCCTCTGCAGGACTGTTCCCTCCCCCAGAGCCCCCCCCATCATGTGAGCATCACCTGAGCTGTCGTAGGGGAGCCGCCCCGAGAAGGCCCCCTGGCAGCTGGCGCTCTCCCCCGCAGGTGAGCGAGCAGTTTGCTCGCTACATCGACCAGCAGATCCAGGAGAGCCGGACGGACGTGGCCAACGTGGAGTCGCTGCACCGGCTGCAGCAGAGCCTGGAGCCCATCCTCTTCCTCTCCGGCCTGGAGCTCGCCAACACCTTCGGAGCACTTCTACGGTGAGGGGCCCCAGCCGTGCCTCCCGCCCAGTCGGGGCTCTGTCTTGGGCCCGTCGCGTCAGCGGGCACTGGTGCCTGGCTTGTCTTGGGGGCTCTGGCTCAGCTCGGGCCGTGGGCTCCCCAAAGTCCATCCGCCACCAGCACCGAGCCTGTGTGCCCAGGCCGTGGGTTGCAGGGGGGGCCGCAGGGCTCTGCAGGGCCCCAGGGCTGGTCAGCCAGGCCGTGGGCTCCACAGCGCACGCGCCAGCTGCCGGCCGGCTGGGACACCCTGCGTCCAAGGCCATGGCAAATGCATGGAGGGGCCGAGGGGGGTGTTCCGGGATGGAATTGGGGGTGGCTCTGGCCCCCGCACCTGACGCCAGGCTGCCGTTGCAGGTATTACCTGGGCGGACCGGCTCCGGCCCAGGGGAACGTGTGGCTGAACAGGGCCCGTCATTGAGCAGATCGGGCTCTGCTTCCCAATCGCTTCCCCCAGCCGATGCTGAGGAGCCTGAGCGAGTCGGACGGAGCTGCAGCAGCACACTTCCACCTTTTCCAGCTGCAGCAGCTCGACAAGCGCCTGCTGGAGCTGGACGCAGGCCAGGACGACGCGGTGAGAACCCTTTAGGGGCAGGGTCTGCGCCGTGCCCCGTCCGTACCCTTTAGGGGCAGGGTCTGCGCCGTGCCCCGTCCTTACCCTTTAGGGGCAGGGTCTGCGCCGTGCCCCGTCCTTACCCTTTAGGGGCAGGGTCTGCGCCGTGCCCCCTCCCTACCCTTTAGGGGCAGGGTCTGCGCCGTGCCCCGTCCTTACCCTTTAGGGGCAGGGTCTGCGCCGTGCCCCGTCCCTACCCTTTAGGGGCAGGGTCTGCGCTGTGCCCCCTCCCTTTCCCGGGGGGGCAGGGCGGGGTCTGCGCCGTGCCCCCTCCCTTTCCCGGGGGGGCGGGGAGGGGTCTGCGCCGTGCCCCGTCCCTACCCTTTAGGGGCGGGGTCTGTGCCGTGCCCCCTCCCTTCCTGGGAGGGGCGGGGCGGGGTGGGGTCTGCGCTGTGCCCCCTCCCTTTCCCAGGAGGGGCGGGGCAGGGTCTGCGCCGTGCCCCCTCCCTGCCCCGGAGGTGCTGCAGACGAGCCCCTGGCAGGGAGCCTGACTCCTGACACCCTGATCCCGTCCCCAGGTGATGGAGGAGGAGCCGGCCGAGCCGGAGGAGGAGCCGGAGGTGAAGGTGCTGGCCCTGTCCCCGCGCTGCTGGACCATCTCCCCGCTCTGCTACCTGGAGGATCCCAGCAGGTGTTTCCCGCAGCCCCTCGGGGGCTACTTGGCACGATTTGCCGACTTCTACACCAACAGTGAGGCTGGGCGCTGGGGGCAGGGCTGGGGGGCGGTCACTGTGCCCCATCGTGGTGGCGGGGAGTGGCGTGTGATGGGGGAGGGTACACTGGGGGGGCCTGTGACTGGAGAGAATGCACCGGGGGAGCGTGGGAACGGGGCTAGACTGAACAGTGGGGTGAGCTCCAGCCCCGCCTGGGGGTGTGTGTGGCTGCGGGGGGCGGGGCAGCCCCAGCTGGCTCAGGGACCCCACGGGCCCGGCTCTCTGGTGGCTTTGCTGGGACTGGCTGCGTCTCTTGCAGGTCAGAACCGGTTTGGCCTGGAGCACACGAAGCCGCGGCGCCTGCAGTGGACGTGGCTGGGCCACGCGGAGCTCCAGTTCATGGGCAGCACCACCCTGCACGTCTCCACCCTGCAGATGTACATCCTGCTGGGCTTCAACAGCGCCCAGGTGGGACCCCCGCTCCCTCTGGGGGGTGGGACCCCACAGCTGGTGCAAATAGGGCACCAACTGCTCCTGTCCTTGCAGCACAGAGAGTGCCTTCCTCCCAGCTCGTCCATATGGGGCAGAGACGGTCTGTCCTCCTCCATGGGCAGACACCCCCCCTTCCCTCTGTCCTCCCCACATGAGGCAGGGAATCCCCCCCACCCCCGAGCCCTTGGACTTCATCTCCACAGCCCTGGTCCCTGCTCCCTTGTGGCCCAGGAGCTGCTGAGAAGCAGCCGCTGCATCCCCTGGATGGCTTGTGCCAGAGGAATCGTTGTTCTTTCTCCCCGTTGCCCCTCTGCCCCCCCCCATTCAGACCATCTTCTGATGGCCCCTCCCCCACAGGCCCCAGCGACCTCGCCCCCATGCCACGGCCGCCAGAGACTTCGCCCCATTGCCCCAGCCCCTGGGCTGTGGCCCCAAGACACCTGTCCTGGCCCCTCGAGCTGTCGCCCCATTGCCATGGGCCTGCCCCTGCCTATTCACTTCTTGTCTCCTTTGCTCTGCAGGAAGTTGCTGTGGAGACCCTGGCCCAGGCCACGGAGCTGTCTCCTGTCCTGCTGAGCCATGCGCTGAAACCTCTGACGGGAGAGGCTGGGATCCTGACCCAGAGCCTGCCTCAGGGGGGTGTGTATGGGAGGACTGGGCGGGGGGGTTGAGCCCTGTCCCTGAACAGGGCGACCACAGATGGGGACGGAGCCCTGGAGCCCCTACACTGGGCCTGGTTGGGGGGTGCGGAGGGTTGGCCGGGCAGGGCTGGGCCCAGGGCAGGTGCCAGGGAGCATGGGGCTTGTCTGTGAGCTGGAAGGGGGTTTGTGTCTGGAGGGGCCAGTCTCCAAGCAGGGCTGGGGGAGCGGGGAGGGAGAACTGGTCTAGTGGGTGTGGAGGGCCTGGGCTGCTCCCCAAGCAGGGCTGGGGGGGCGGGCATGGTGGGGGTATGTGGGAGACCTGGGGCTGGTCCCTGAAGAGGGGTGGGGGTGGGGTTCATGGGAGGGAGGGCGCATGGAGGGCTGGGGCTGTTCCCACAGCAGGGCTGGAGGGGTGGGATATGTGAGGGGGGGCATGGAGGGCTGGGGCTGGTCCCCAAGCGGGGCTGGAGGGGTGGGATATGTGGGGGGGGGCATGGAGGGCTGGGGCTGGTCCCCAAGCGGGGCTGGAGGGGTGGGATATGTGAGAGAGGGGTCATGGAGGGCTGGGGCTGGTCCCCAAGCGGGGTTGGAGGGGTGGGATATGTGAGAGAGGGGTCATGGAGGGCTGGGGCTGGTCCCCAAGCGGGGCTGGAGGGGTGGGATATGTGGGGGGGTCATGGAGGGCTGTGGCTGGTCCCCAAGCGGGGCTGAGGGGTGGGATATGTGGGGGGCGGGCATGGAGGGCTGTGGCTGGTCCCCAAGCAGGGCCGGTGGGTGCTGGAGGAGCCGCTCCCTGGGCATGGCTGAGTGTGGCTGTGTTGGTCCCAGGCGTCCTGCGTCTGAACGAGGCGGCCCTGGCGCGGGCAGCCGGCCAGCGTCTGTGGCTGCTCCCCAAGCAGACGTACCTGAATGTGGAGGATGACGAGGGAAGCACCCTGGAGAGGAAGAGGAACATCATCTGCTGCCTCATCATCCAGATCCTGAAAGGGGAGAAGGAGCTGCACATCGATAACCTGGTGTTCAGGGTACGGGGTCCTGGCAGGCGAGCGGCCACGCGGCTCCGCGCCCCGGCAGCCTGAGTAACTCTGCCCTCTCCCCCCCACCCCAGGTGATCGACGCCTGTCAGAAATGGGAGTCTGGCCCTGCCCTGAAGTTCCTCAGCTTCTGCTGCAGCAGCACGGACGTGCTGTCCTGCACCCTGCACCTGCTGAGCCAGGGCTACCTGCGGCGCCAGGAGGACAACCCCCAGCTGCTGGAGTACGTCTCCACGGAGCCCACGACACCTCACCGGGGCCAGGCCCAGGTCATTTTCCATAGCACAGAGTGCCTGAGGGGGCAGGACAAGGGCAGCAAGTTCTCCCCATTCAGGTAGGGAAGCGTCTCAGGCGGGGGCTGGCGGGGGCATCACCAGGAGCTCTGCAGACGGGTGACGGTTTGCTCTCTGCCAGGCTGGATGCCCGTGGAGTCGGCCCAGAGGCGGTCCTGATGGAGACCCTGCTGCTGCCTATGGGGCGCACCATGAGTCAGGAGGAGGTGCAGGTGCTCATGAACCAGATGGTGCAGCAGGTCCTGGACACCCTGAGTGTCTCAGCTGATAGAGCCCAGCACCTGCTCATTCACTGCAAGTGGAACGTGGACCTGCTGATCGAGCGCTACACCGAGGACCCCGAGCTGCTGCTGATTTCCTCAGGGCTGCAAGTGCAGAACCCCCAGCCACCCCCGAGTCCCATCACCCACTGTCCGGTGTGCGTGAGCCAGCTGTGCCCGGACGACAGCCCTCCCACCCTCTGCTGCATGCACTACTGCTGCAAGGTGAGGGGCCTGGGGGCTGGCAGTGTCCCGGGGGCATACCGCCACCCCTTTTTCCCTGGCTTCCTTGTGTTCCTGGGCTCACTCCCTGTTTCCAGGTGTGGCATGATTCTGGTGGCACTCCGCCTGCATGGCAAATCCCTGAGTTTGTCAAGCTGGGAGCTGGCCCCTGACGAAGGGAGGGGGCTCATCAGGAGGGTCTGTGCCTTGGGGTGGGCACGAGAGGTTCTCTCTAGATCTGATCTTGTTCCCCCTCCCCAGTCCTGCTGGAATAAATATCTGACGACTTGCATCGAGCAGAACCTGGTTCAGAACTGCACCTGTCCCATCCCTGACTGCCCTGCGCAGCCTACCACGGACTTCATCCGCTCCATCATCTCCTCCCAGGAGGTCATTGCCAAGGTGGGTGAGGTCATTACTGGGCACGGAGCCGTGTCTAGTCTGCCCTGAGCAGGTGTGTCAGGGAACACGCTTTTGTTTCTGGGCCACCGCCTTTCCCCCCTCCCTGTCATGGAGAGTGGTGGGGCTGAGAGCTACCCGGGAGAAACCTGGTGCCTTTGAATGAATGAATCCTCCCTTGTGCCAACTGTCTGTTCGCTCCCCTGCCCTCTGTCAAGGTTTTTTTTCCCCACTCTGAACTTATGGGTACAAATGTGGGGACCTGCATGGACACTTCTAAGCTTAATTACTAGCTTAGATCTGGTATACACTGCCACCTCCCAGAATTCCAGTGTCTGGGGCACTCTCTGTCCCCCCAAAATTTTGTCCCCTCCCTGAGTTGCCTTGAGGGACTTTACCTATTCCCTGGTGAACACAGAGCCAAACCCCTTGAATCTTAAAACAAGGAAAAATCAATCAGGTTATTAAAAAGAAAGCTTTTAATTAAAGAAAGAAAAGGTAAAAATTATCTCTGTAAAATCAGGATGGAAAATGCTTTACAGGGTAATCAGATTCCTATAGACGAGAGGGCCCCCCCCCACCCAGCCTTAGGTTCAAAGTTACAGCAAACAGAGGTAAAATCCTTCCAGCAAAAAGAAACATTTACAAGTTGAGAAAAAAAAATAGACTAACACGCCTTGCCTGGCTAGTGACTTACAAGTTTGAAACATGAGAAACTGATTCAGAAAGATTTGGAGAGCCTGGATTGATGTCCCGTCCCTCTCAGTCCCGAGAGCGAACAACGAACAAAAAAACCCACAAACAAAGACTTCCCTCCACCAGGATTTGAAAGTATCTTGTCCCCCTATTGGTCCTCTGGTCAGGTGTCAGCCAGGTTTACTGAGCTTCTTAACCCTTTACAGGTAAAAGAGACATTAACCCTTAACTATCTGTTTATGACACCCTCTCTCACGCTCTTTGTGCTGCCCTCTGTGCCCTCCCTTTGCGCCCCCTGCCTCCGTTCCTGTCGCTCTGTATATCTAATCCCCTTCCAATCCAAACTAGAAATCAACCGCGAGAGGACGATGGTACTCCCTGTGCAGAAATGAAAATAGCTCCTCTCTCGCAGGGCACATCAATCCAAACAGTATATGGCTAGAGTGTCCCTGTGTTGCGAACATGAGCCCCTAATTCTCAGACACTCCCTCTGCCCAGTTTCCTTCACCCCACCTTGGAAAGCCATTCTACCCTTGGACAAAGCCCTCAGCAGGAGACACCAAGGTGGGTTGGCTTCTGATTGGCAAAGAGGGAGGAGGAGTCAGGGTCAGGCTCCCAATGGAAGGCTTGTCTCAACATTAACATCTTTTCAGAACTGATCTTTCCTTCCTCTTCCGGAAATGACTGGTGGGGACCCCTTCCCGCCTCCCCATCTACAGAATTATCAAACACCTGCCCGCGCCCCTGTTGTGCAAGGAAGTATGGCATGCCTAGATTTGCAGAGAGCTATTTTAGTTTCTGCACAATTTCTGTGGCAGTTCCTGGTGGAGAGATCCTGGAGGCAAGGATCACTGGGCCTGGAGCAGAGAGGGGTGTCTAAGGTACTGCTGTTTGAGTCTTAGCTGGGGGAAACTTGGGATCTGCTCACTCAGCCATTTGGGAGGCATTTCTTGCTCAGATTTCCTTTGACATCCAGGCAGCTGCTGTTGGTGGCTTGACTGGTGCCCAGATGTTTCTCTCCGTGCTGACTTTCTCTCTAGGGTGTGAGTACTGTCCTTGTTATGATTGGGAGCAAGAGAAGTTCCTTATTTGCACAGAGGGAGAGGTTTCTATTCCTGCAGCTTCTGGATTCCCAAAAACAGAGGTGGGTCTTTGATCCATTCTGGACTTCATTGTTCAACGGATTTGTCAAGAAAATGAAGTTCAAGATGACCACCCTTGCTTCTGTTATCCCTTGCCTGGAGAGAGCATCCTGCAGGTTGAGGGCAGCATACCAGCTTCCACGTGGCAATACAGCCAGACCACAGGAAGCTTTTTTTCAATTCATAGTACCCAGTATGCATTGCCGGTATATGGTCCTGCCCTTGGTCTAGCCTCAGCCCTCTGGGGATTCACAAAGCGAACAAAGGCTGTTGTGGCTTATCCGTGCCATCTTGGAATTCAGATATTTCCTTACCCGGATGATTGGCTAGTTCCAGAAGATCAAGGTCACATATCCAGAACAGCCTTCTTGTTTTCAGATGTCTGTTCTCTGGTACAGGTCCAAAATTGGACATAGAAAAATCATTGTTACAGCCTCAACAGAGAATACATGTCATGGGGTGGGCCTTGACAGCACATCTGCCATGGCTTACCTTCCAATGGACAGGTTCCAGGAGATAGTCTCTACAGCTGAGAGTCTCACGTCCACTCTGCAAACAGTGTGCGAGTCTGCAGCTCTTGGGACACATGGCCTTATGCACGTACATGCCATGCTTTACTTGAGATGTCTGCAAACCTGGTTTCATTCAGTATATCCCCCAAACCGACATTCCCTGGGCATGTGAGTTTGCACGAGTGCTTCCATCTTTAAATTGGGGGATAGAACCGTAGAACATATGCAGAGGAGTTCCATTCCTGACCTCAGAACCCACTGTGACTTTCCCCTGGCATTATCTAGACCAGTGAGCTGCTAGGTCACTCCAGTCCTCGACACTGCGAACCAGTCTTACCCTGCTCTGTTGTGAGAACCCCCACTTGCAGGCTGCTCACGCACAGCCTCTAGCATGTAAGCTGCTCCCAGCTATGTGAGTGAGCACTTTTGGCCAGCCGCTGCTTGGATTGTGCAACTGAATGACACTATCTAATATGTCCGGTCCCAGACACAGCCCTAGGAACCTCCATCTTGCAGTGTCCAGTTATGCCCACTGGATGCTGCAAGCTTATATGAGTTCATCAATTTAACAAAGAAATTGATATGTACCAGGCCTATTATCCCAAGGGGAGTCTCTGACATGCATCAAACCAAACACACTGCTTCAGGTAGGCTGGACAAACCAATTTATTAACTACAAAAGATAGATTTTAAGTGATAAGTCAAAGCACAAGAAGTCTGATTTGGTTAAATGAAATAAAAGCAAAACGCATTCTAAGCTGATCTTAACACTTTCAGTGTCCTTACAAACTTAGATGCTTGTCACCACAGGCTGGCTGGTTGCCCTTCAGCCAGGCTCTCCCCTTGGATCAGCACTTGAGTCGCTTGGTGTGGTGTCTGTAGATGGAGGTGGAAGAGTCTGGCAAAATGTTTCTCCCTTTTATCATGTCCTTTCTGCCCTCTTGGCTTTGCCCCCCGCCCTTCAGGGTCAGGTGAGCATTACCTCATTGCAGCCCCAAACTGACCAAGGGAAGGGGGTGACTCACTATAGAGAGTCCAACAGATCCTTTGTTACTGCCTAGGCCAGTGTCCTTTGTTCCTGTGAGGCTGGGCTGGGTTTGTCCTGTACATGCCCTGATGGGGTGTGAACTGCCCCTCTGCTCCTGGAGAGTTTTTGCCTGGGCTTGTTTTAAGTCATGAGGACATGTTTTAAGCCTCATAGCTATCTACATGACATTACAACCTATAACATCACTATAACAACACTGCTGAGTGCATCGTGAGCCTGCCGGAGACACCTAACATGACAGACTTTGCACTGAATATCACACAGTCATAAGGATGAACATGGGAGTGCTGGGTGTTTCCCCGAGGCACAAAGCATCATAGCTACCTTACACAGTAGTCTATAAGGACAAAATCTCGCTACAACTACACCAAAATTCACTCCTAAGGTAGTTTCAGGATTTCATATAAACCTGTCAGTTCACTTACCTGTGTCTTTCCCAAAGCTGCATGCATCTAGCAAAAAAGGGAGACTGTTTGCTTGATGTGAGATGAGCTCTGGCATTGTACCTTCCGAGAACAGACCGGAACAGAAAGCCACCTAGACTTACACTGTTGCCATAGCAGGATGAGTATGAGGACATGAGGACGAGCTGTATCCTCTGAGAATATCGAAGTGGATCTCTGGCTGTATCCTGTCAGATGGTACAGCTGGGAGTAAGGGCTCCCCGTGGGAGTAAGGACTCCCTCTGCAGGGTCACATGCAGCCTCAGCAGCATCCCCTCAAGAAGTGCCCCTTGCTGTTTGCAGGTGAGCTACATGGAGTTCCATCTACACATTCCTGAGACTTTTCACCCTGGTCCAAGACTCCAAGATGTCCTTTGGCACCACAAGCAGCTCTGCCTTCTTCTTGAGTAGTGTCCCAATGGGTGCCCCTCTTCAGGTGTGCGCACGTCCTGTGTACCTTAGATTGGAGATCCTCGCGTTCGGTAGCAGTGCCTGTTGGGTCCGCACAATCACTCTACTCTGCCTCGTGCTCTGCACCATGGCCACAGAGAGCTCCACGGGCGAACCGCCCTCAGTTCCTTCTCAGCTGAGACTGAGCCTCAGCAGTGTCCCAGCTGAGCTGAGCTCAACTGTCATTTTTGTTTTGTTTTTTCCCTAGCTTTACTTAGCGTAATTAGCTTCAGTAGTTAAATCATTACACAAACTACAGGATTTGTTGTAAGGCTGAGCGGCGGGCACTCCTGGTATGTCTGTTGCCGTGGGAAGTCACACGCCCCCTCCAAAAAATGTAATTTTTGTCTGGTTGTGAAATTGAGAGAACCAGGAGATTAAATTGCACCTCCGAATGGCTTCTGACCTGTGCACCAGTCTCCAAGCAAGTTACTCACATCAGCACAGCGCTCCTCTAGAGCTTCTAAGAGGAACTCAAGAATCCTCTCAAAGAGAGACCAAGAAACAGAGCTTGGGTTCCCTGGTAGGGACTCTATCCCAAAGAAACCCTGATCACAGATCACGACAACTGCTTCAGCACCCACTGGTTCCTGACTCTGCACCCACGAGGCTGCAGTGTTCTGTGAGCACCATTAAACCCAAAGAATGTAAGGCTCCCAGCTCTGCGAAATGGTCAGTACCTCAGGGTTTGAGGTGATAAGGAGAAGACTACTCTAAGTTGGTACCAATAGACTCAGCCAAGCCGTCGGTACCATCGTAGACCAGACTGCCATCTAGCAGACACTCCTTGGAGCTCATAAAGCTTACGGCACTGGCAGTAACATCTGCCCAAGCTGCTGTCTTGGTACCAAGCACTTGGGTACTGCAGGAGTTTAGATTTTCATGAGACCTTGCAGCAACAGATGCCTGGCTCCTCATTGCTTGGTACCGATCTGTTCCAAGGCCTCTAGATCCCTTGGCATTCAGCCAGTACCAGCGGAGTCACCACCTTTTCTACCAGTGCTCTTTCAAGAGACTGTCTAAAGCAGGAAATAGACGCTCCCCTGAACTGAGTTGTACCCCTCTAGGATTCTGTATTGGTGAAGGAACCAAGGGCCAGCGAGGTCCTTGGGTGCAGGCATGGCCCCAGCGAACGCTGCTGGCCGAAGTACTCTGTTCATCTGAAAGAGCCACTGTTCCTGTAAGGAAAATAACATTCCTACAGGAACTTTGTTCGCTCTAGGCGGGTCAAACAAAAGCCTTTCAGCCCTGACGCACCAGGGGGTCTCTCCTTGTTTGCAGAAGTAGAACTGTATCCAGCAATAAGTGCCACTTGCTTTCTGCCAGATTCCTGTCTGCTTCCTTGTGCCTGGGCACTGAGCCAACCCCCCCGGTCAGATGGGCCTGTCCCGTCCGTAGCCTATGGCACTGATGGGTAAAGAGTGGCTGCTGCTGAATGTCTGTTTCATCTGTCCTGTTTCTCTCTGCATCCCTGCAACTGTCCTCTCTGCCGTCGCCCATTCCCCTCTCCAGCTTGCCAACGCTGTTTTTTCTTTCCCTGCGAGAATTTGACAGGACCATCCCTGTTCTCAAGACAGAGGACTTCTCTCCCGGGCGGCATCGTTACAGACTCCAGCATGTTTGGTGCTGGGGAGAGGTGCTGGCTTGAAAGCTCTAGGAACTCAAGTCTTCTGGTCTCAGAGGGTGTCCCACATGGCCGGTGACATGGCAGGTTTTCCGCATGCTCTGCTCTTCCAGTCTGCCTCTTCCTTGCCGTGAGAGTGGCTCATTCAACCCTTGACTCCTCTGCTCAGATGGCCTGGCTGCGTCACCTGGGCAGATGTCGCATCGGACACTGACTGATGGCCATAGCCTGTTCCTTGTGCGCCGGGCTGCCCTAGAGAGGAAACCCATGGCCCTTTCTCCTGAGCCAGCCATCTCTTTTTGGGGATCTTCTGCTGCTTTGACCTCCCCGTGGAATTACGCCAAAGCCTTTGTTACACTCCATCCTCCAGTCAGCCCTGGTGCTCTTTCCTCCACACCTGACTCTCAGGCAGTGTCTCTACAGCTGCTTTATCCTCCTCTTGTATCTGCAGTAAGTGTGTGCATGTTACAAGATCCCTCGGGGCTATATTGTTTCCCACCCTTGTGAACCTAGTCTGCACCCTGGTGAGTATTTTGCACCTAGCTATGGAGGCAGATTCAGACCAGAACTGCTGTGTGCTCCATGGCTGCCCTGACAGCAGTCCTAGGGCCTTTGCCAGGGAGCGTGTTGCTTTCTGTTCGTGTGACGGTCATGTCAGCCAAAACTGCGCCCCTTTGTGCTGGGCGTAGTGCGAAGCAGAGTTGTCCCAGCGAGCTTACGACAATCTAAACAGACACGACAGATGCATGGTGGGAGAAAGGAAGCATCATTGTCCCTATTTTATGACTGTGGGCTGAGCCGCAGAGGAGGGAAGTGACTTGGCCACGGTCATGCAGTGAGTTGGTGGCAGAGGTGGGAATTGAACCCACAGCTCGTGAGTCCCAGTCTGGTGCCTTAACCACATGACCATCCTTCCTCCTCATGCACCTCTGCCCTCGTTTCTCTCTCTGCAGTACGAGAAAGCTCTCCTGCGAGGCTACGTGGAGTGCTGCTCCAACCTGACCTGGTGCACTAACCCCCAGGGCTGCGATCAGATCCTTTGTAAGGAGGGACTCGGCTGCGGAGAGGCCTGCTCCAAGTGCTGCTGGATATCCTGCTTCAACTGCAATTTCCCAGAGGTATGGCTGAAGTTTGTTCAGCTGCGGGCCTGTCTTCACGCCGGCTCGCTACTGCCTTCCCACTCCCTCATGATTCATGCTCTGTCCCTTGCAGGCTCATTACCCGGCCAGCTGCAGCCACATGTCTCAGTGGATGGATGACGGTGGGTACTATGAAGGGATGACGGTGGAAGCCCAGAGCAAACACCTGGCCAAACTCATCTCTAAGCGCTGCCCAAGCTGCCAGGCTCAGATAGAGAAAAACGAGGGCTGTCTACAGTGAGTATCTTTCCTCATTTGGGAGCTGGGCCAGGAGGAGATGGGAGGGATCCAGGCAGGTTTCTGGGGCACTTAAGAACATAAGAACGGCCACACTGGGTCAGACCAAAGGTCCATCTAGCCCAGTATCCTGTCTTCTGATAGTGGCCAGTGCCACGTGCCCCAGAGGGAATGAACAGAACAGGGAATCATCAAGCAGTCAGTCCCCTGTTGTCCATTCCCAGCTTCTAGCAAACAGAGGCTCTGGACACCCTCCCTGCCCCTCCTGGCTGATAGCCATTGATGGACCAATCCTGCATGAATTTCTTGAGTTTCTGTTTTTGCTGGTCCTGAGCGTCTGTGCTGTTGTCTTGTTACCCCATTGAACTGCTGAGCTGCTCTGGTTCATGGGATTTGCGGAGCCCTTTGCTGATCCCAGGTCCTCGATGGCCAGAATGAACCCCCCTGATGGCTCTGCAGTGCTGTACGTGATATAAGTGGGTAGGTCTTAGTCTGTTTTTCAGTGGACAGTTGCCCACCTCACCACAACTGGAACATGGCCTGGTCTGCATGCTGGAGCGCAGGAGATGCTCAGCTCTGCCACGCTGCTCTTCAAGTGACTTGAGCCAGATCACCCACATTGTGCTTGCGAATGATCAGGAGAGCAGTGTTGTGGCACTAGGTGCAAGTGGCTTATACAAGAGAGGGGGTCATTGATGTCTGAGCAGAGAGGATGAAACTTTCCATGGGACGAGCGCAAGGTGCCATGCAGTAACTGCACCCGTGAAGGATGTTGAGGGGTTAAGCGCCCTGTCTGACAGCTGAAGTGCTGAGGATCACCTGTCCAGGCCATGCAATCTCGAGCGAGCAGCCTTGGGTGAGGGGTTTGCAAGGCAGAGTGCTGAGGGAGGACGAGGAGACTGAAGCAATGAGACTTGTGAGCCACAGAGGCCCCAGAGAGCTGCCTCTGCAGCCAGGGCAGTGCTTTGAGGTTCTGCAGGATAGAGTTGCTCATGCCATATTTTACCACCCTGTCCAAAGCTCTGTTTTCATCACAAATTACACAAAGAAAATGCCCAACTCCACCTCACTGATTTCTGCTCCAAATGGGAAACCGAACCCCAGAGCACGGAAATTGTCAGCACTGCTAGGCATAGGGGCAACAGGTGTTCTCCTTCCAGTACTATCAGTGCAGATCCTGCTCTGTGCACAGCCCAAAGCACAGAGCCCTCTGACTTTTGGGAGCATGTGGCCTTTGCCTGGACCTGTGGAGCGCTCCATGGTAAGCTATGTTCCTGCCTCCCTTGGTTCCTTCCCACACCAAACCAGCAAACTGAAACTTCCTCTGGTTTCTCAACTTCCTACTCGTTGGGCACTTCTTATGTTTGCGCCTTAATTAGGAGCTAGCTTCAGCGTAAACTATGTTAGCACAGCGATAGAACTAGAACTAGTGTGTGGCGTGGGCATGTCTTTACAAGGTTCTTAATTCTGACTCACCTGCCCTCTCTAGCCTCTTTGAGGTCGTTTTGGTGGTTTTGCTGTAGGGGCAAATAAGAAAAACCCCAGGTTTCAGGACTGATTTTCAAGAAGTCCATAATAGACCCCTTATGGTTTCTTTGTTCCTAGACATAGGGCCTTGAATTAATGTAGATCCCCATACAGCACTGGGAGACTGTCTTCTGGAAAGCAGCGAGTCTGGAAAGGACTTGAGGGTAATGGAGGAAATCAACTGTACACATGCCCTTAGTGTGATGTTGTATCAAAAAGTCTGTGGGTCCTTTCACGTATAAATGGGAACACAGAGGAGGAGTAGGGAGGTGGCATCACATGTGACTAGGGTGCTTCTGAGACTATTCCTGGAAGCTATCCATTGTCCATTTCTGGTGCCCACACTTTAAAAGGAGTTCGTCCAAAGAGCTGCCAAAGCTATATGAGGCCTGGAAAACCTGTCTCCCAGTGAGAGACGAAAGCAACCCAGTCTTTGTGTAGGGGTTTAGTGGACAAGAGAGAGAGCCTAGAAGTACCTGCCTGCAGAGATGATTTCTGATGCTAGAGGGCTCTTTAATTCAGCAGGAGGCAGCACAAGAGCTGGTGGGTGGACGTTGAAGCTCAAAGCAAAATATTCAGATGGGAGATAAAGCATCCTTTTTTGCGAGTAGTTAACCCTTGGGACTAAAGGCTGGATTCTCCATCATGTGGCATTGTGCCATCAAGATTGGGTGTCTTCTAGTAGTCATGCTCTGGCTCCATCACAGGTCAGGGAGCAAAGCTATTCTTTGAGAGTCTGTGTGTTCCCACTTACAGGAATGGTGCCCTGGTCCCTTGAGTCTGCAATGCCCATTGGGCTGCACTCTCTTTAGTGGCATTGAACGTTCAACACCCAACATTACTTGAGCGCATGCAGCCCTCAGCTGCCTCAGGGTACTGAAAGGTCTGGGCTCTGAACAATCTCAGAACAACCCTCATCAGCTCCTAGACCCACTATAACTAAGTGGGTAAAGCTGTTGCCTCCACACTCAGATATTGTCTCCAAGGCCCATTCCTTCCTCTGGATTCAGCCGGGCTTCAGCTGACATCTTGGTTATTGAAAAGAGAGCCTGAACAATGCTCCATCAATCTGCCAGAGTCATCCAGACTTTGCTGGCACCCAGGAGAGCCTCATAGTCCTCTATCTGGTCCAGGTTTAGTGGCTGGTGCCAAGAGCATGGGGCGGACCCCAGGAAACGGAGGATTTCAGCCATTTTGGACATTCTCCAGGCACAAGGGCCTTCAGTCCAGCACCACAGCTCACCAAGTTTCTGCTTTCAGGAGCATCTTTTTTATGGGGTCTGCGGGATCCTTGGCAGAGAACCCCAGACCTCCAGGTTCCTCAGAGTGGTCAGGCCAGTCTTCCCAAAATGGGATCTGCTACAGGTTTTGAACGCTCTAACATATCATCCCTTCAAGCCCCTGACTTCAGTATCCATAAAAATCTGTTTTCTTGTCGCTGTCGCATCTGCTAGATGGTTGTCAGATCTGGCATTATTGTCTGTACAGGAAGCAGAGTGGTGCTGAGAACTAGAGTTCTTTCTTCATGAAGTAAATTCTCCCTTCTGTAGTTCCCAAGAAGCCATCCATCCTTTGTTCTGTCTGAAGCCGCAAGATCTGGTAAAGAAGTGACACATCCCAGAGCTCAGGAAAGTGGTGGAAATCTACATCAAGCGCATGGAATCCACAACGAGGTCAGGTGCCCTGTTTGTGTCCTGCCAGCCTAAATGTCAAGGAGTCAGTTTCCAAGTCATCCATCGCTAGGTGGCTTCGGCTCTGTATCATTGAGGCCTACAAGGCATCAGAAACCCAGCTCTGGAGGGTATCAGCACACTCCACAAGAGCTCTAGCTGCCTCGTGGATGGAACGAAGAAGATATTCCACACTGAACATCTGCAGAGCAGCCATCTGATTACCAGCCAGCACTTTCATCAGTCACAAGAAGGTGGACTTTCTGTCCTCAGCAGAGGCTTCCTTTGGCAGGCAGGTGCTGCAGGCAGTGGTCCAAAAATGATGTTGACCTTTGAGCAATTCTTACAAAAAAGGGTGGTCCCCTTTTTTCCCTCTTCTTTCTCATTGCTCGGTTTCTTACCTTCCTCTCCAAACCTCCATTCACTGCTTGCTACTTCCCTGTCGTCTCAGAATTGTGGGAGATGCTGGGCTGCAGAATGGAAGATTTTTTCTTTTTTTTTTTTTGGTAACCGATAACATCCTTTCTGCTGGCAGCATCTCTCACAGTTCTACCCACCCTGCAGGGCGTTATGCCGAAGAGTCTAGTATTTTCTTTGTGCTGGATCGTTATGTTGCAGGCTGTATGCGAATTCTCCAGAGCTGCTGTGCTCCCATGGAAGTTGCGGATCTCTTTCTATGAGTTCTGCACAGCTTTGGAATGACTCTTCTGGCAGCAAGCAAGAGCAGGGGGGTGGCCAGTGCTTGTGATGCTGCAACTTTGGACAGCCTCTGTGAACAGCAACGCAGAGAGGTGCAGCCTAAGTGTCATGGAGTTGTGAGAGATGCTGGTAGCAGAAAGGAGATTATTGTTAGGAAATCTTCCAATTCCTTGCCCTCTTTCCCCTCCACTGCACGTGCTTATTCGTTACGCTCTTTTGCTTCAGTCTAAACTGTAAACTTGGGACAGGGTCTCTCTATTTTTGTACAGCACCCTGGGTTCCTTGATCTTAACTGGGGCCTCTGAGTAACTCTGATAGAATAAAAATAATGGTTTGTGTGTGAGGAAAGCATGCAGAGCTGAGCATGTGAGACTCAGCCACCCCTGTACACCAGCACCACAGCCAGATTCCAGTGCCCAGGAACCGGGCAGGTGTCTGCAGGGTACTGCAGGGACTGCACCTTGCATCAGGCCAACTTCAGCTCCCCTTCTCTCTCCTTCCTGTGCAGCATGACCTGTGCCAAATGCAACCATGGATTTTGCTGGCGTTGTCTCAAGCCCTGGAAGCCGACGCACAAGGATTATTACAATTGTTCGGCCATGGTGAGTGTTTGCTGCATGCAAGCGGTTTGGATACTCCTTGGGGTGAGGACAAACTTCGGGACTCTGGGGATCACCTCTCGTGCTAGGCCTGTGGCATTTGGTGGTTGTGGGTCTTGTGTTGACCCCGCCATGGAGATATCTGCCACTCTGGGTAACTGCTGCCTTTCCCTGCAGGTGAGCAAAGCCGCTCGGCAGGAGAAGCGTTTCCAGGACTACAATGAGAGGTGCACTTTCCATCATCAAGCAAGGGTGAGGGCTTCTCCCACACTCCGGGCACAGGCCCTGGCTTCTAACCCCAGGTGCCCACAGCAGGCGATTCAGACTCCAGTGTGGCTGGAGTTGAGGACTGGGCTGCAGATCTGTGTGGTGGAGTTGAGCGTCCCCCCCTCCCCCGTGGCGTGTGATAAAATTCTCTCGCAGTTTGCTCCTCTCTGCCGACTCTGCTTGGAAGCGTGGGGATGAGGCTGGTGCGGTGGCAGAGAACAAGTCAGGTCCAATAAGGACGTGTAGACTTCTGTGCAGGCCACTGGTAGGAGATAGAAGCTGCTGGAACTTTGCTGCCACTGCTCCTCAAAGACCTTGCCAAGAAGAAGGACAGGATCGGCCTGGTGGTTGCTGCCATGGAGCAATGTATAAATTCATAGGGCATTAGCTCTTCATTAGACTTCACCAGCTATGAGGGGTGGGAGTCAGTTTTCATAGGTGGTCAGTCAGGCATTCCCCAGCAATTCTAGGTGCAGATCCATCGTGGCAGGTGAGATGGAGACGGATGGTGTCGCAGGAGGCACCTCGGTCTCAGCAAGGCACAATCGGTCACAAGCTCTTTGCATTGAGCAGACTGAGGATCGCTCCGCGCAGCTCACCAAACAGAATAGCTGGGCTGGCAGTGTGATCGTAACAGAGGGACGAGGCAGAAACCTCCCTGAACCTGGGAGCCCAGTCCTTTGTAAAGAGAAGGAGGGGAGGCTGAGCCCTTCTGGCTGGGGCAGTGATCTGGAAGCCGGTGGAGGGTGAAGCTGGGAGATGACTTTGCTCTTGGTGGTTGTAGGAATTTGCTATGAACCTAAGAAGCAGAGTTTCTGCCATCAGTGACGTGCCGCAGATTCGAACCTTGACCTTTGTTGTGGATGCCTGCAAAGTCCTGGAACAGGCCCGGAAGGTAAATGCGTGAGGAGCGGGAGACTGATTGGCTTTATTTTGAGGTATTACAGCAGTGCTTAGTGACCCCATGGTGCTGGGCACTAAGAGATGGTCCCTGCCCCAAAGAGCTTGCAGGCCCAATAGCTAAGATGGACACAGGCTTGGAGGGGGAATGGAGGCACAGAGAGGAGAGTCATTGGTCCAGGGTCATGCAGCAAGGCTGGGTCTAGAACTCTAGAACTCCCAAGTCCTGGTTGGTGTCTTAACTACTGGACCAGACTGACCTGTCATTGAGCCATAGACACTGGAGAGGGGAAAATCCTATTAAATTACCTAGTCCATGCCCTAGCGTCAGTGCAGGGGTGCACCTAGTAGCCTTCACCAGGGCTTTGCCTTGTCCACATTGAGATTTCCCAAACGATGGAACTTCCTTGGGTGTGAACTTGGAGGGTTGTTGGGTAAGGGTGTAAAAAATATGGAACAAGTTTTTTTTGGAGAGCGAGGAGGGATTGTTAGGGAGCTTCCCCCCATGCAGACCCTGACTGAACCCTAGCCTCTCCTGTTCAGTCAGGCACATCTGTTCCTGTTCCCAATGTGTTCCTGCACCCCCATGTGTCCCTCCACCCCCACTCAGACACCCACTCACCCCTCCTCATGTGGCCATGAACCCCCTTCCCCCATCCCCATGTGTGTCTGTGCCTCTGCCCAGCCACCCCACTCCCCATGTGTCTCTGTGCTCCCACCCAGCCACCACGTCTCCATGTAGCTCTGCACCCCTCCCCCATCACCATGTGGCCCTGCACCTCCACTCCCATTCAGTCCCTGCCCCAGTCTGGTCCTCCTCCATGAGCTCCTGTCTGACCCCCGCCCCAGTACCGCACATTGTCTCCCCATTGCCCCTGTCTCCTAACCTGGCCCACTGCGAAGAAGGCAGGCTCTTTCTCTTCCCTTGCTGGTGGGGAGCTGCTGCTTTGTTCAGTTGCCACAGCACCCTCTGGTGGGCAAAAAGCAGAACTGCAGCAACATTTTGGCAGATGCTTTTTTCTGTGCACAAATTTTAAAATGTGCAGGGCTCATTAATTACGCACATGCACAGTAGCGCAGAATTCCCCCAGAAGTAAAGAACACCTTTGTGCATCTCTGCTCTGAACTCTCAGGAAAGGTAACGGGCCCTGTGGCAGCTCTTCTGTGCTCCTCTTCTGTTTACTTCCAATCCTGCTCTAAAAGTCGGTACCTCCTTTGTTTTCTGCACGTGCCTGACGCCACTTACGTTCTGCATGTTTTTTCAGAAATATTTCAATGGTTGGTTAGCTGTGTTAGCTATTTCCCGCAGCTCTAACCTGGCTAACGTGTTTTTGTTCATGCTTTCCAGATAGAGAAGGCAATTTACCCGGGGGTTTTGGTTGGCACCTGAGCCCTTGGGTAGCATCATATTGTCCAAACTTGTCTTGTTTTGTCTGTCACGTGTAAATGACAGCGGAGTGTATCTGCCATTAACAGTCCTGTTCTTCCTCTCCCTGCTACTGTGCTCTTGTCTTCAGTTCTTCTCTCAAGGCCTGAACAGCACCCTTGAGTATAATTAACCCTGCTTTATGTTGTCAGTTGTTATCTATGCATAACAATCCGAGAGTGGCTCTGTCTGGCCCCATCTCCTGGTCAGTGGTTGGAAAGCAGCCTCCTCTGGGCTCATCTCAATCTGTGACATTTAATTGGTCATTTAATTGGTCAGTGAACCACGGGGAAAGGAATGTACCCCTGAGACTGGCTGAACAGAGTCGGCATCTGGGCAGTGCTCCCTGGGCCTGGGAAATGCCCAGAACTTTCAAACCTAAAAGTTGTAAAGGGCAGTGTAATGCTGGAGAGAGTGGATTGGAAACCTGGCTGCCTGATAGGGACACTTTCCATCACTCCTAGTAAACCATAAACGCCCTTCAAGAGCTACCACTTTGATCCAGCGTCCTCCGGGGGCAGAGGAGTTCTACAGAGATCCTGCTGTTCTTAGCTAGACTGGTCCAGAGTTTTCAGGCTCTCCCACTCGCTGTCTCAATGGCAAATGCAGCCACCTCCCGTCAGAGAGGAGAGCACGTCTGCCGTTAGGGAACTGGCCTTAGATTATGTGAGCTGTGTGTGAATACGAGGGCTCGTGCTGCTGTTGCTCTCCATCTGGCTTGGCTACCAACAGGTCTGAGGTTTCAGGTGCCATTCAAGCCCTTCCATCATTCTGTTCTTATTCCCAGTTCCCATCCTCCTGTCATCGCTGTAGCATGTGCAACCCCCATAGAAACCAACTTCTGCATGTCACATACATGTAGCTCTCCTGGCCTCGGGCCTTAAGGAGGACCACTGATCGGGTTCTCCTGTGGACGTCCGTGGAACCTGCAAGAGGCACTGCTGATAGGGAATGCCTGTGGGAATGTGTTTGTGCTGAGATGCTGTGTAACCCTATGGGAGCCCCTTTGCCCTCTCCTGTCTGCTGCTAGGCTAAGTTTTCTTACACCTTTACCTTGGCTAGTTCCTGCCTTGATTTAACTCGGCACGTCCATGAATCTCATGACCGTGCTCACGTCTAGTTTGGGCATCCCTGCTAGCCTGTATGTGTGCCTTGCTTGGCACCGGTTGTGCCATCCCTGCCCGCTGTTTGCTCACTCTGTGGTGCCAGTTCACATGCTGTCCATGCTTTGACGTGGGTGGCTACCCCCGGGTCAGAGCTGGGACTGTCAAAGCCCACCTGGCGCGCTGCAGTGGGTTAGGGTGTTCCCATTAGTGCCAGGTGAAGTCAGAAATGAACGTCCAGCTTAGAGCCCCCAGCTGTTCTGTCCGTGCTGGCCCTGGGCACTGACAGCCGGCTCTGTGCTGCTCCAGGTGCTGGCTTACTCCGCTGTCTACAGCTACTACAACCAGGACACTGAGAAGATGGATGTCATGGAGCAGCAGACGGAGAACCTGGAGCTACACACCAATGCTCTGCAGATCCTTCTGGGTGAGGGGATGGTGCTGCTGCCTGAGGCTGGCAGCTGCACAGCGAGGGAAGCGTGCTCACCGACTCCGTAGCTCTGTCCTACTATTGGGTTGGAGGTGTCCCATCCAGGAGCTGCTCTGGCCTGGTTCTGGCTTGGTTTATCTGACGGATACAGATTTTTACAGGGAGGGTAATTATCACTGGGACAATTCACTGAGGGTTGTCCTAGATTCTCCATCAGCGTTAATCTTTAACCCGTGGTTGGCTGGGTTTCTAAGGGAGCTGCTCTAGCTCAAACAGGAGTTTGTGCAGGGAAGTTCTGTGCCCTGTGCTGTACAGGAGGTCAGATTCCAATCACAATGGTTCCTTCTGGCCTTGGAGCTTGGGAGTCTAAATCTGGCTGCTGGCAGGCCAAGGCAGAACAAGAGGAGTCTCCCAGCACTCCCTCCACCTCAGCCCTGCCAAAAGGAAGGCTGCTGCCGGCAGGGCCACCTAGCGAGTGCGCCTGTGCCTGCAGGCGGCGGGGCGGGGGGTAGACCCGTTCACCTAGGGCATCCGCGCTCGCTTCTGGTGACGGGCCCCTGAGTAGGGATGCTGTGTAACGCTGCCTCTCTTGTGTTCCAGAGGAGACTCTGCTGCAGTGTCAAGACCTGGCCTCCTCCATTCGGCTGCTCAAAGCCGAGCATTTTAACACTGGCCTGGAGCTGGTGCGCAGGATCCAGGAGCGGGCTCCTCGCGATCCTGCAGCACTCCACTCAGGTACCAGCTGCATTTCAGCTGGGGCATGTGGGTGGGGGTGGGAGGGAAGGGCAGGCTTTGTCCGCTAAGCTGTGTCATGGAGTGTGAGTGGGGGCAGGAAGGGGGTGTGAAGTGCCCCGCCTCTGTCTCTTGTTCTGACTGTTCCATCCTGGCAGGATTTCCGCGTTTGGCTTCCAGGCCCGGCCAGGCTCTGACCAGAGGAGATGAAGTTGTCAAATGTGCCTAATGCAGCACCACCTTACAAAGAGTGAGGTTTCTTTTCGGCAGGGGACACTGGGGAGGGGAGGAGCAGGATGCTGGTGCTTCCGACTGGATGCCCAAGTGTTTGTGACGCCAGCTCAGGGCTCCCACACCTTCCTGGGTCTACACTGTCGCCATGGTAGAGGGGACCAGGCCTCCCTGCAGGCAGCCAGTGCGCTGGTGTGAGCAAAGCAACCACTGAGGAACGGGAAGGCCAATAACACAATAGCGGTAATGCCACTAGAGAAATCCCTGGGGTGGCCTCCCCTGGAGACGGCGTGCAGTGCTGCTCACCGCAATCTCCCCCAAGGCAGTGCAGCGCTAGGGGGGGGTGACACGAACTGCCAGGGGCCTGCAGAGCTCTTCTGTGAAGACAGGCTGCAATCAGGACTGTTTGCTTTAGAGACGAGACCGAAGGGGAGATGATAAAAGTCTGTGACTTGAAAGCCTGGGACAGGGAAAGCGCATGAGGCGCTTCGGTTTCTCCCTGTCTCCTAGCATGAGAACAAGGGAAATTTCAAACCCTTCACAGCAGGTGAAAGAAAAGCCTCTGCCAGCTGTGATCACACTGCAGACTTCCTGCCAGCGGCCGTCTGAGGCCAGAATGTAGCAGGAGTCAGCCGGGGAACAGCCACTTTCCATGGCTAGCCAGGGAAGAGCTGTCATAGCTCATGTTAACAATGCTTGGAAGGGATGGAAAGCTCCTGCTCAGGGCTGGACAGTCTCTAGCCAGTAGGGATCAGCAGATCACCAGATGCAGGGGGCCAGTTTTCACCCCGCCTACTGCGAGGTTTTCACCCCTTTTCCCTGGTCCATCTACCGCTGGCCCCTATGTCAGAGACAGGAAACTGGCAGCCAGGTCTGATCCAGTCTGCTCATTGCTATGGGCCTAGGGACCCAGGGAGCCACGCTGGTGGATATCTCCCCGCTTTCCCAGGCAGGGGGTTGAATTCTTTCCAGAGACCTGGGCTCTAGCCATTGCCAGAGCTGGTCTGTCTGACTTTGTGATTGGTGGCTCCATCAGGCCTGGCAGGAGACAGGCTGTCCCGGGAGCAGCCTGCGCTGTGGCTGATGCAGAGGGCTCCGATCACCCAAACGCTTCTCGGGGCCGGGGAGCCAGACAGTGCCCCCGATGGCCCATGAGTGTGGGATGGAGGGGGAAGGACACCAGGCCAGTCTCTGAGCTGAGTCCTGCATCCCGGACCTGCCCGCCTGCCTGATGCTCGGCTCAGGCAGGAAACGCTTGGCGTGCGCCCCACTCTCTTCATTTGCTTCTGCGCAGGCTGAAGTTCGATGGGGCATCCGACTCCCCTGACACAGATGAGGGGGCCAAAGAGGAGGAGGATGAGGAAGATGAGGAGTATGTCCCAGATTGGCAGGAGGAGTATGATGAAGACCTGGATGATGACAACTTTTCCTATGATGACGAATCGGAGAATCTAGAGCGCGATTCCTTCTTCTTTGATGACGAGGATGAAGCTTATGACTAGAGGTGGCCCCCGTGCTGCTGAGCCCATCTTAGAGCCTAACATGACACCACCTCTCCTCTGCCAGCCAGCTCTGACACGCACCGCCGCTCCCTGCTCTGCCCCAGCCATGCCGGGGGCCCCCAGACACCAGCAGGGGCTGTTCACTAGTTTCCAATAAAAGGGAAGTTTCCTTTTAGGGCTGGTTTGCTCTGTGACTCTGTTGAACTTGCTTGGCCACTGTCCCTGGGCCCAGGTCCCGTTACCTCTGTTCCTGTTCTAGCACATACCCTCAAGGATACTGCAGGCCCCATGGATCTTGAAGGCCTGGCCCCTGGGGAGGGTGGACAGACCCAGTCGGTGTGTGAAGGGATGTGCTGTGTGCAGTGCCCCATCCCTTCCCCGGTAGTAGCGTTCCCACCTGCCTGGCCCTGCCGTCTCAGTCCGGCACGCTGGGAAATAGCATCTCCCAGTCCAGGGGCGGGGGCGGGATCCCACATGCTGCCTTCTGGTGCCAGCAGTGCCTCTGGAAGTAACGTGCTGCCTCTGGCCCTGAGTGAACTCCCCGGTCACACTCGGTGCGTGAGAATTTCACAGTGCGGGGCTGCTCCCGTCCGCTGCACTTCCAGAATGGGGACAGGCCCGACCTGGCAGGGCAGTGCACATGGCAGCAGGGGGCGGTGGGAACGGTTCTCAAAGTAAGTGTCCAAACTGGAGCCAAAGTGCCCCCCCTGGAGCTGGCTGGGGGCTGGGCGCGGCCACCCCGGCTCGGCCTGGCTGTGTGTGTTGGGCCTGGAGGGGCGCGTTGTCTGTAACTGCATTTTTGCTCGTTTACCATTGGAGTTGTGGCCTTCTCTGGTGTGAAGGGGGGTCATGCGGAAGGCCGTATAGATAGTATAAATATATATATATGTGCAGAAGCTGTCATTGTTCACAGATTATACTTTATCTTTCTGGAAAAGAAAAACCCTACAGATACAGCTTCCGTTTATGAAATAAAAGGCTTTTCTTCTAGCACCGGCCTCTGTGTCCTCCTGTGGGGATGGGGGGGACCCCCAGAAGAGCCCAGCCCATCAGTCAGAGCAACCTGACATGGCCCCGTTGCTTCCCGAAGGTGCCCTGTTTTATGGAGAGGCAGTGGCTTGGCCACGGTCATCCTGGGGGTTAGTGGTGGCATGAGGAGAAAACCCGTCTCCTGACTGTCTTGTCTCCAGGCCCTGGATCGTGCTGCGTTCTCTGAGCCAGAGCGTCGGAGCCAGCCTCTGTCCAGTTGGACAGCAGCTGGGAACTTGTCAGGATATGGCAAAGAAGCCCCCCGCCCCGCCCCGCCCCTGGCCCATGTGGGAAAGGAACGACTTCTCAGCGGGAACCTGCCCCTTGACTCATGTCATGCTCCAGCTCGCTCTAGATGTTCCTGTCCCATTGGTTTGCACTCCAACGATCCCGCTGCACTCCTCTGTCTCCCCGGGCCACTGATTTGAGGCCACCTCTTCCCCATAGGGACAGGGGCCTGTGCTGGTTAGAGCTGGCAGTGCCAGGGGGCAGTGGGCCCACCCTCTGCTCTGCATTCAGGGTCATTCTGGAGCCCTGCAGCCTCATTCTCCACCCCCTCCGTGTGTGTCTCAAGCACTGAGCTGTGAACACGCCCTGCCCATCCTGCCTTGGGCGATGTTTCTATCTGCGCTCCAGGTAGAGCGTGTGCGCGATCCTGCTCCCCCTTCACTTACACATTGGGCAGCTTTGCTAATGCTGGCTTGGCCGGGCCGCCAGGGGGCACGGGCATCCCGCTGCGGAGGGGCAGCCTCTAGGGAGCGTGGATTGTGCAGAGAGCCTGGAGGGAGGGACAGCGCTCCCTGCAGGACGTGTACTCCCAGCACCAGGCGGCTCTTGCAGCTCCAGCTGGGGCAGTGCGGCTGCTGGCGCGTACCCGAGCAAGGTGGCTGCTTGGGAACGAGGCTAGAGTGGATACAGCTAGATACACACGTGCCTGTGTGATTCCGCCTCCGGCCAGGCTGACAGCCTTTTGCACTAAGATCCTGGGCCTAACACGGCTACGTCAGCACCGCAGACAACGTAAAAGAGTGATGCCAAAGGTAGGGGGTGGGGGAGGGTTTTCTACAGAGCCTCCGGCTTACTTGGTTTCTTGGCAAACACCCAAAAACATTGGTTCTGAGGTTGCAGGTTTGAGCAAACACAATCATTCTAAAGTGCCCTGGGATGGCCCGGCTGTGCGGTCTGGCGGGGAGCAGGCTGGGCTCCCTGGAAAAGCTAGGAGGGCGGGGGGGACAGGAAGTCTGGTACGACAGCACCACCCATACTAGGTCACATGGGACTGGGGGTCGTGGCTGGGGCTTATTCCTCTAGGCCAGGATAAGCGCTGAGCTGCTTGGCACGGCCCTGAGGCTTTTAGGCACCTGAGTGAGGAACCTGGTCACTCCAGATGTCCCTGGCGTCGGTGTAGCCATGTTGGGAGTGGGACTGCGGGGCCTCCAGCCTGCTGCTGTCGTAGAGCGGGTGGGAGGGGGACACTGCCTTGACTCAGGTGAACCCCTGAGCAGCAGGCTCACGCTGCAGGCACCCGGGACCGTTCTCTCCAGGGAGCCTGGCCCTGCACCCCTGGGCGGGTGGGAGTCACTCACCTGGGCTGCTCTCCTTCCCAGGGGTGGTGGTGCTGGACCTCCGCTAGGAAACTGAAGCTGTGCTGGCTTTGGGAACGATGAGCCACCGTGCAGCGCAGGCTCATCCCCAAACCCACCGGCCCCATTAGCTCTGTGCCCCCAAGAAACCCCAGGCCTCCTGCAGATGGAGGGCTGGACACACCTCCCAGTCACAGAGGACTCCTGCACCCAACCTACCTGGCAAATGAGCAAGCAATTCTAGGAGACAGATCATCAGTATTTTCATCATCAGCTGTTCTGGAAGGTGCACGAGCGCTGATCAGTTAATATGGTGTCCCTAGGATTTCCTCAACTCCAGTGCAGCGTTGACTGTTGCTTTCAGTTACAGGGACGTGTTAACAAGTCGTTGTTTGCCAGGAGATGACGTCAGAGCTGATGACCAAGGCCATGTCCCTGTCCCTGGAAGTCCATGTGAAGGTATCACATGGGTGAGGTACCAAGTGCCGTATCTGTCGCTAGCTCGCGTTAAGGTGGGTTACCCACCATCTGTCCCAGCACCTCAGCTAGGGGAACAGGGCGAGCCAGCAGGAAACTGCGTGTTTGCTGCCGGGGCACCAGTGTAGTGGCTGCATGAGAAGCAACAGATCAGGGGACCTTTATTATCCAGTTTGCGTGAAAACCGGCCTGCTGCTCAATCATACAGTCTTCACGCTGTCAGCCAGACCCTTCTGTGCCCCTTTGTATCTGGGCATCACCAATGGGGCCGGCTTAGCTCTCCGGCTGCGTTCACCGCTCTTCAGAACTGAGTGTCTGGCTGTGTGGTTTGGAAAAGATGTTTCACACCAGAAAAAGGGAGACTTCAAACACTGCTCTTTGCCCCCAGCCGCTCATCACTCCTGGAACAGTCGCTGAGCGTGTTCCTCTTGTCCTCCCCAGTGAGCAGCGTTGCCTGTGACGCTGCACAGAAGGTCTTCACTGTGGGACCCTTTGCCCACAACGGCAACATCTGATACCTGTAGGCACCAGTCAGCGCTGCAGCTGCTGCCCACAGGAACATGGGCATGTTGAGAAGTCTAGTGGCACAAAAGCGGATGGTCGGGCAGGTTCAGTATGAAGGGAGTGGCAATGGTGCGGTGACCAGGTGCTGGGGGGCTGAGTGTTACCCCCTGCTCCCCGAACGCACTTGCTGTGCTGGCTAGGGTGGTTCCGTGTGGAAGTGGCTCTGCTGGGCAGAACGTACAGTCCTGAGAGGAAACAGTCCCAGCCCACCCAGCTAAATAGCTGACAAATGAGGCCCTTTCAGGGCACAAAGCACCAGGTCATCAGGGGGTGGATTTCGTCACCAAGCAGGGCAGGTAAAGAAATGCTGTCTTGTGCTAATTAGCCTGCGGCATTACTGGTAGAAAGTGTTAGGTCTTGGGAGACCCGGGTTCTGGTCCCAGCTCTGCTCCTCGGCCAATTGTTCCTATCTCTGTGCCTCAGTTCCTCCATCTGTAAAATGGGGATACTGACCTCTTTTGTAAAGTGCCTTGAGATCCTCTGTGGGAAGAGCAGTGTGGTGGTGTTACTATTAATGAGCAGCTTTATAGGAGAAGTGATTGTGAACACTTCCCAATGCTAAAGAGTTGTATTAGCTTTTCAAATGGCCAAGCCCAGGCAGGCAAACAGCACAGGACAGCCTGCCCCTATTCCTGAATGCACTGGTAGAAGGATGAGTTGGAATTGGGTTACTTAGTTCAGATGATCTATTCAATAGGTGAGGAGGTGCTCTCAAATCTAGGTGTTGGATGCTGGCCCCTGCCTGACGTCTTTGTGGTTTTGTTATTACATTCCTAATGCGTTATGGAGATTCAGTCATTCAATTGTAAAGTGTGTTTTTGTGTTGGTTTTTTTTTTTTAAGAAAAAGTCATGCATGTTTCTGCTGATTTTTGGGGCGTGCGTAACTTGGGTTCAGTTTTGAAGTACAATTAAAATCCATGCGGGGTTGTGTCATGAGCTTTCCTCTCCTTTCTTTACCAGCCATTGCCAACAGAGGATCCATTAAGAGAGTAAAACGGATCGCAGAGCCCACGAGGGTCTGAAAACCTTCAGTCCTGTAGAGGGCAGCGCCTGCAAGTTCAAACAGGCAGAGCTGCTAGGAGTAGCGGCTACTGGTGTATAAATTGCAGCGTTGGCTGAAAAATGTCAAGTCATGATTTTTGCAACATATTTGTGAAAAACGTATCCTCTCTGATGAATTCTAATGAGCAGTTGACTACTCTTTTTTTGGGGACAGGACAAAAAAATGGTCATCAGTATTCTTCTATTTGATATAGGTGCTTATACTGTGCCCATCGCTGGAGTATCTGAACACCTTCACGTGCGTTAAGAAATGTCTGTCACAGGTTGTCTCTTCTCCTGTCCCCTGCCCAGGGGGAGAAGCAAGTGCAGTGGAGTGACTTGTTTTGGTAGTGTGTGTGTGGATATTTTGTGTTATGAATACATCTTCTGTGTACTTACATTAGAGAAGGCAGGTCAAATAAATGTGCCTTGCACTTGGAGCAGACAGTGGTGAGGTTTGTGCTGGCTCTTAGTTCTTGGAGGAGTTCATTCCGCAGTCTCGGACCATCCCGGAGACGGTTCTGTCCCCCTCACAGACAAGCTTTCCTCCTCTTGCTGAGAGTTCCCTTGTGCCAGAAGGGTGGAGCTGTCGACCACAGTCTTCATCCCAGAGCATTCAATGGTGGTCTAGGTATCCTGGGCCCAGGCCAGGAAGCACTTTGGAAGCTAAAGACCGAGACCTTGTATTTGACTTGCTATTCTATGGGAAGCCAGTGTCGAGAGCAGAAGACAGGTGTGATGTGTTCGCAGTAGTCTGTAGCTGAGGAGACGTGCTGCAGCATTCTGCGCCCATTGGAGTTGCCTGAGTGCTGAAGGCTTCATGCTCAGGTATATCAGGTGGCTGTAGCCCAGCCGAGAGGTGATGAAAGCATGAATAATTGAGGCCAGGTCTTTGTCCACCAGGATGGGGCAGAGTCTTCTAGCCAACCAGAGGTGGTAGAAGAAGTTACTCACAGCTGCATGAGAGCTCTGCCTTGGCAAGGAATCCAAAAGCGCTCCTAGCTACAGACTGAATTGACCAATTCCAGATGCGCATCTTCAACCAATGGAGACAGGCAGTTCTTCAAAATACTTTCCTCTCCCCACCATCATCACCTCTGTCTTGCTCAGCATCGGCTTCAGCAAGCTGTCCTTCATCCTTGAACTTAACACCTCCAAGGACCGGGCCATCTTAGTGGAAGTCGTATGTGGTGAAGGACAGGTAGAGCCATGTGTCATCTGCATACAGCTGCATGTTGATGTTGAAAAGGGCGTGAGAGAGAACTGAACCTCGTGGTAGAGGTGCAGTTTCCCATCAGTACTCATTGGGTGTGTCCCTCCAGGAAGGACTCAAACCATTTTAGCACATTAATCTGGATCCCTACCACCTCTCTCAGGCAAGACAGCAATATCAACAACATTGTCGAGTGTTGCAGACAAGTCCAAGAGAATAAGAATGGAGGCTATCCTCTCTCCATTGAGAGGAGGAGATCATCCATCACCAGCACTAAGGTGGTTTCGGTTCCACGCATTGGCCTGAATCTAGGTTGTGCTGGGTCTAGAACGTTGGCTTTAGTTCGATGAGCTTGTAGGTTGCCTTTGGCTAGCTTCTGTCTGAGCTTCCTCAGGAATGGGAGGTTTGACACTGGGCAGTAGTTGGCAAGGACTGAAATGTCCAGGGTGGCTTGGACTACTGTGTAGGAATATGTTAAACTCATGTGGGGAACTGGCAAAGCTAAAGGGCAGCTGGTTCCAAGTGAGAGGACCAGCTTGTCCTGGTCTTGGGGTAACGCTTCTAGGGCCCACAAGCTATAGATTCATGGACAGATGGGGTGTGCGGTATTGTCTCACGTGGAATGATGGCCAACCCTTATGTGTGAGAACCTCTACAATGTGCAGCGTAGTGCAGCCACACAAAAATATTGTGAAATTCTTGGAATATCTGGGCTAGATCTGATATGTCCTTGGGTAGGCGTGCACTACACTTGGAGTTGGGTTTGTTCTTGGAATTCAGGGTATGGTTCTTTCTGATCCTCTCCAACCCTATCTCCTTAAGCAAGTATTAGTATTGGTTGTCTCAGTCAGGGTGCACCAAGTGTGTGTTCCCAAGTGTCATCCCTTCTGAGGGGATCAGGTGCCTTTCTCCCCCGTGTGGGGGTGTGTAGTGAGTGTGTATCTGGATCGGACAGGAAGGGAGAAAGACAGACATACTGTGTCTGCTCATCCCCTTCTAGTGAGATCTCTAAGTAACCTCTCCAAGGAGAGGCGTGTGGATGTAGCATTTGGCAAAGTGTTACTCATCGTTATCCTCATGCTTGTAGTGCTGGAGAGCCTGGAGGTTCAGAGGTGCTATTGTTCTCGATGGAGTGTATCATTCCTATCTGGCTTTGAGGGAAAGAGGATCCTGTTTTCTGTGTCGAGAGGTGATTTTCTGGTTGGGTTGCCTCCGGTGGCACGACGCTGGAGTCAATGGTCTTGTTAGTCTTGGCCTTGTTCTCTTCCTGAGGAATATCTGTTAGAACAGGCTCTCCCATCTCATCATCCTTACTTCACTGGTTTGTGTCAGGCAGTCTCGGCCTCTGAGAATGACTCTCCTTGGGGCCTGGATTTGTTTCTCAGGCAGATAGCTCATTGTTGAGAACAGTTGCTGACGTTGTCCCAGAACATCTTTCGACAGGCTGGATTCCCATTTCGCTTACCTTGCTTTGGGGAATGTAATTCGATTCCAGCATAAGGAAGAGGATCTGAAACATATGACCAGAGGGTTGCTTGGCAGCTATCGCTCCACCAAATCTAAGGATTAAATCCATGCCAATAATCCTTTGCTTTGTTTTTCATAGATATGTTTGCTCTTAGTTCCTGCAAAGTCTAGAGTAAACCTGGCCTATTCCAAAAGTCTAATAACAGTTAGACAGGGTTATAACACTCTCTCCCATCTCAATTGCACCGGGATAACCAGTTTGGCTAAGTTCTTGGAAGAGTCCAATAGTCGTAAGGCAAACCTCAGCCCTGGAGTCTAGTAATGCCCATGTTGGGACCTTACCTCCTGCACATATTGCTGGACATTCTTCTGCGGTTGGAAGTTTTCCCAAAGAAACCTTGTCGGGGAGTCAGTGACCTGTCTCTCCTTTGTTTTCACTGCACCAAGGGACAGTGACTGGGAGTAGCTGCATTCCTGAATGGTGTTAGGTATCACTCTAGTGGAAGGACCCACTGCTCCAGGCCTTGGTTTGGACTCTGGGCAGGAGCAGAGGGTGCCCCAGTCAGTGTCCCGGTCATTAGTTTTGCAGCTCTGGGAAGTGGGGGAGGGAGATGCAAGAGGCAGTGGGAGTTTGGAGGGTAGGAGAATAGGGGAGCTGGGGGATGCCCTTGGGTATGTCCGCTCTGCATTTAAACCCCAGCGGCTGGCCCAACTCAGCTGACTAGGGCTCACTGGGCTTGGGCTGCTGTAGAATTGCTGTGTAGTTCAGGGTCAAGCTGGAGCTTGATCTTTGGGGCCCTCTCCCTCCCCCCAGAGGGTCCCAGAGCTTGGGCTTCAGCCAAGGGTACCGGAATAGGGAGGCCCCCCCCCCTGTTTACTGGCCATAAGGGCGAGCAATGGGGGGAAGGGGCGGAGAGGAGTGAGCGGGGGGCAGGGTCTTGGGGGGGGGAGAGGTGGTGTGGGAGCAGGGCCTCGGGGAAAGAAGCAGTGCGGAGGCAGGGCCTTGGGGGCGAAGGGGCAGTGTGGGAGTGGTGCCTTGATGAAGCAGGGCCATGGTTTGGGTGCTTGTGGCCCCCCCATTTTTAGGGTGCTTCCGCCACTCCTTGCTTCAGTCTGAGCCCGAATGTCCACGCCGCAATTTTTAGCCACCCAAGCCCAAGCTCAAGTCAGCTGAGCTGGCCAGCCACGGCCGTGCTGTGGGTCTCTCTTATTCCCGTGTAGACGTGTCCTCAGTTTTTTTGTGTGGCGGCTGCAAACCTAGTTCCGTTGGCCCGGTCACTCTGTCTGCTTTGTGCTGTTCCACAGTAGGGCAACGCAGCAGGGATGTACCAGTTACTCTAGGAGGAAAGGCTAAAAATACACATTTCCTATCAGGGCTTCAGGTCATTAGAAATATCACCCGGTAAGATTCTCTTTGCGATACTTGTTCGGTGATTAAATACTGATTTGAAAAAACCAAACCGACGGAATGCCCAAAGCAAAGGTACGTTAAGATGTGGCTAAAGTGAGAAAATCTGTCAGTAACTTGGAGCAAAGGACAGAACAGGGATGTTACAATTTTCCAGACACAAAGCCTGTAAAGCCAGGAAATACCGAGGTTACTTTAACAGAATCCAAATATCCATGGTAGTGCGGATCTGGGACAGGAGACCGGGTGGCAGGAGGCCATGTAGGAAGCTGCAAAGGCGTTTCCAGCCCTGTACTTCTAAGGATATTCCTGACATTACGTCCTATGTCCACTTCCGTGGTTCGTCATTTCTTTGCTTCTGTATCAGTCCATCATGTTTTCTAGTTCCCAACTGGACGCAGCTGGGGCTTGATTTTCAGAACAGCTGAGCATTCTCATCCCCAAGTGAATCCAAGAGAGCTGCTGGTGCTCAGCACGTCTGGAAATCAGGCACAAAGTGTCTCCACTTGGGCACCCAAAACCATTGGCCACGTTGACGTTAACCTTGGCACTGACCTTTTCAGGGATCTTAGCAGGAGACTGCCAAATCCAGCCTCCACCTCATAGCCAGCACACGATGATGTCATGGCTAGAGGCTGGAGTTACTTTCAAAGCAGCCAGGCGGACTTAGGGGAAGGATACAACAGGAACAAAGCAGTGAGGCTGGCTTCTCCCCACAGAGAAGCAGGGAGCTGGGGATCTCTAGGAAGACTCTGCTAAGGTAAGGACAGTTCTTCAGTCTGGGAGGGGTTTGGTTTGTTCCCCCTTCAGCCGACACTTAACTCTGCTCCAGAGGGGCACCAAGAAAACACAATCCGATTGTGATTAAGGATTGTAGAGTTTTGAGGACCCAGATTAGCCTAAACTGATTTTTAAAGCCATTAGATTTTCGTTTGTTTCCCCTTCGTGGTGGCACTGCAGAGCAGAGCTCAGGACTTGAGGAAAGGTGTGGTCAAGTTGCCTGAGAGCCTGTAATTGGACTTGGCAGTAAATATTTCAATTAGTGAAAGCAGCAAAGACTCCTGTGGCACCTTATAGACTAACAGACGTATTGGAGCATGAGCTTTCGTGGGTGAATACCCACTTTGTCGGATGCATGCTGACAAAGTGGGTATTCACCCACGAAAGCTCATGCTCCAATACGTCTGTTAGTCTATAAGGGGCCACAGGATTCTTTGCTGCTTTTACAGATCCAGACTAACACGGCTACCCCTCTGATACTTGACACTTCACTTCACTTCATGAGTTCCCCAAAGCCTTGTGGCCTGATTGCACGGTTTCCGTTGCACAGGAGATGAACTTGCAGTCAGCAGGGAGGGATTGGCCTGCCACCGATCCCGCATTCATCAATCCCAAGGCTGGAAGGGACCATTGCGATAATCTAGTCTGACGTCCTGGGGAGCGCAGGCCAGAGACCTGCCCCACAATCATTCCCGGAGCAGAGCTTTAGAAAAACAGCCCAACGTGATTTTAAAATCATCAGTGATGGAGAACCCACCATACCTTGGTAAACTGTTCCAATGGTTAATTACTCTCAGCCGTTAAAACTTCACGCCTTATTTCCAGTCTGAATTGGTATTGGATACTGTTGGGCCTTTCTCTGCTAGATGGAAGAACCCATTATTAAACATTTGTTCCCCATGTAGGTAGTTAGAGATTGTAATCAAGTCCCACCCCCTTAACCTTCTCTTTGTTAGACTCAAAGAGCTCAGTCTATTCAGCTTATCACTGCAAGGCAGGTTTTCATTCTCGTGGCTCTTCTCTAATCCCTCTCCAGTTTATCAGCATCTTTCTGTGGGAGACTATTCTGCAGTCTGCTAGAGAACAACCTCCACCCGCGTCGCCTGGGAATCTCTTTCCATTTCCTCGTTATTCCCTGTTGGTCAGCCCCACCCCAGGAAATTCCTCTCCACCCATGAGGAGGCCATCTTCCTCCACAAAAGCCTCTGGCAGGGGCACAGTCCCTCTCACTTCAGCGCAGCACACAGAGACAAGGGGGAAGACATCTACCTACCATTAAGCCTCACAAAGTCAGGGAGCTGTGACTCAGCACACGCAGGGGAGTGGGCTCCTCAGAACTAAGTTACTCATGAAAGATCGTGGTGTTTCTCAGACTAATCCCCGACTCAGCCACCCCTCTCCCGTGCAGCCCATGTCAGGAGGCACAGGCTCTGAGGGCCCCCCTCCCAGGAGGGAAGTGATACAGCAGTGGGAAAGGGCAGCATTACATCTATTACAAACCGGTTATTTCTATTTCTTTTCCCATTTCCCACCCCCAGCCCATCTGCGAGGACACTTTAACAACACAGGGCCCTGTGTCCTGTCTTCCGATAGTGGACAATGCCAGATGCTTCAGAGGGAATGAACAGGACAGGGCAATTATCAAGTGATCCATCTTCTGTTGTACACTCAGCTTCTGGAAGTCAGAGGTTTAGGGAGACACAGAACATGGGGTTGCATCCCTGACCATCTTCGGTAATAGCCACTGTTGGACCTATCCTCCAGGAACTTACCTAATTCTTATGTTTGTTTTAAGCCTGCTGCCTATCAATGTCATTGGGTGCCCCCTAGTTCGTGTGTTACATGAAGGAGTAAATAATGCTTCCCCGTTCACTATCTCCATTTCATTCATGACTTTATAGACCTCTATCATATCTCCCCTTTTGTCTCTTTTCCAAAGCTGAACAATCCGTCTTTTAAATCTTTTTCTCATATGGAAGCTGTTCCAAAACCCTAATCATCGTTGCCCATCTCTGTCCTCTTTCCAACTGTAATATATTTTTTTACATGGGGAGACCAGAACTGCAAACAGTATTCAAGGTGTATGCTTTCCCTGGATGTATATAGTGGCATTGTGATATTTTCTTATCTAGCCCTTTCCTAATGCTTCCTGAAATTCTCTTCGCTTTTTCTGACTGCTGAACACTCAGCAGATGTTTTCAGAGAACTATCCACAGTGACTCCAAGAGCTTTCTTGAGTGGTAACAGCTAGTTTAGACCTCATCATTTAAATTTGATTGGGATTATATTTTCCTATATGCATACTCTTCACTTATCAACACTGAATTTCATCTGCCATTTTGTTGCCCAGCCACCCAGTTTTGTGAGATCTCTTTGTAACTCTTCACTCTCCACTTGGATTTAACTATCTTGAGTAATTTTTTACAGTGGCAAAGTTTGCAGATGACACTGTTTTACTCCTTTTTCCAGATCATTGATGAATATGTTAAACAGCACTCATGCCAGTACACATTCTTAAGGGACCTTCATATTCACCACTGTGAAAAATGATTATATAGTCCTACCCTTTGTTTCCTATCTTTTAACCAATTATTGATCCATTAAAGGACCTTCCCTCTTATCCCATGATGTTTTACTTTTGCTTAAGAGCCTTTGGTGTGAGACCTTGTCAAAGGTTTTCTGAAAGTCTGAGTACATTATACCAAGTGGATCACCCTTATCCACCTGTTTGTTGACACCCTAAAAGAATTCTAACTGATCGATAAAGCATGATTGCCCTTAAAAAAACCCTGTTGACTCTTCCCAAGCATATCATGTTTATTCATAATTGATAATTCTGTCCTTTTACAATAGTTTCAACCATCTTGTCTGATACTGAAGTTAGGCTTACCAGCCTGTAAGTGCCAGGATTGCCCCTAGTGCCTTTTTTAAAAATTGGCATCACATTAGCTATCCTTCAGTCACCTGTACAGAGGCTGATTTAAGCAATAGATTATGTATCATAGTTAGTAGTTGTACAATTTAATATTTAGAGCTCTTGGGTGAATCCCATCTGGTCTTGGTGACTTATTGCTGTTAAATTGATCAATTTGTTCCAAAAGCTCCTCTACTGAGACCTCAGTCTGGGACAGTTCCTCAGATTTGTCACCTAAAAATAATGGCTCAGTGTGGGAATCTCCCTCACATTCTTGGCAGTGAAGACTGATGCACAGAATTAATGTAGCTTCTCCGCAACAGCCTTGTCTTCTTTGAGTACTCCTTTAGTATCTTGATTGTCCAGTGGCTCCACTGATTGTTGGGCAGGCTTCCTACTTCTGATGTACTTAAATATTTGCTGTTTAGTTTCTGTCTCTCTTGCTAGCTGCTCTTCAAAATCTTTTTTGGGGGGCTACCTACTTGTATTTTTACATTTGACTTGCCAGAGTTTATGCGCCTTTCTATTTTCCTCAGTAGGGTTGACTTCCAATTTTTGAAGGATGCCTTTTTGCCTCTAACCACTTATTTTACTCTGCTGTTTAGCGATGGTGACCATTTCTTTGGTCCTCTTACTGTTGATTTTATTTGGGGGTATACATTTAGTTTGTGCCTCTCTTATAGTGTTTTATAATAGTTTCCATGCAGCTTGCAGGCATTTCACCCTTTTGACTGTTCTTCTCAATGTCAGTTTAACTCGCTTCCTCCTTTTTTGCGTAATCCCCATTTTTAAAGTTAGATGCTATTGTGGTGGGTTTCTTTGGTATTTTCTCCCACACCGGGATTTAAAATTTAATTGTATTATGGTCATTATTACCAAGCAGTTCAGCTATATTCACCTCTTGGACAACATCCTGTGCTTTACTAAATCAAGAATGTCAAGTATCAGAGGGGTAGCCGTGTTAGTCTGGATCTGTAAAAGCAGTAAAGAATCCTGTGGCACCTTATAGACTAACAGACGTTTTGGAGCTTGAGCTTTCATGGGTGAATACCCACTTCGTCGGATGCATGTAGTGGAAATTTCCAGGGGTAGGTATGTATCTGCAAGCAAGCTAGAGATAACGAGGTTAGTTCAGTCAGGGAGGATGAGGCCCTGTTCTAGCAGATGAGGTGTGAAAACCAAGGGAGGAGAAACTGGTTTTGTAGTTGGCAAGCCATTCACAGTCTTTGTTTAATCCTGAGCTGATGGTGTCAAATTTGCAGATGAACTGAAGCTCAGCAGTTTCTCTTTGAAGAAACTTGCATATATATACCTGCCCCTGGAAATTTCCACTACATGCATCCGATGAAGTGGGTATTCACCCACGAAAGCTCATGCTCCAAAATGTCTGTTAGTCTATAAGGTGCCACAGGATTCTTTGCTGCTAAATCAAGAATGGTCTCTTGTCGGTTCCAAGCCTAGCTGTACCAAGAAACGGTCACTAATAGTGTCTAGAAATGTTATCTCTGCCTCCCATCTTGAGGTGACATGTTCCCAGTCAATATTATTTATTGGGCTTTCTGTTTTTGTAGTCTCTCTAATCTCCCTGAGCATTTCACAGTCACCATCACCATCCTGCTCGGATGGTCGATGGTATATTCCTGCTGCTAGACTCTTATTGTTCAGGCACACATTTCTATCCCTAAAGATTCTTTGGTACTGTTTGAGTGACTTACAATTTGTGCTGTACTTGACTTTACGCTTCTTTTTCATATAGTGCCACTCCCCCACCAGCATGACCTATTCTGTCATACATATTTATTTTATACTGTGTCCCATTGGTTATCCTCTTTTCACCAAGTTTCCATGATGCCTATTATATCAATAGCCTCATTTAATACCAGGCACTCAAGTTCACCATCTTAGTATTTAGATTTCTCACATTTTGTGTAGAAGCACTTTCATAAGATTTGTCAATATTTAAATGTCTGCCTTCACATGACGTAATTGTGAATGGGACTCTTTTTCATCTGACTGTTTCCTTCAGTTCCTGCCTGTACTTTGTCAACGTCTATTCTCTCCTCTTTACTAGGCTTTAGAATATCCTGTTTAATAAATCTTCCCTTAAGGGATGTCTGCGTCCAAACCGTGTGCTCCTGAGAATCTTTACTTTTAATTTTCCTCATTATTCCCTGTTGTTATAACTCCCCAGCCTCACCCTAGGAAACTCCTCTAGAGACGTCACTACAAGAGGCACAGCCCCCAGGAGTGCCAATGCAGCACAAAGAGACCATCCCACCCCAGAGCTGTGGGAAAGCAGGAGTGGGGGAGAGCCCAGGGCCTGGGTCCCCACTGTCTCTGTGCTCATCCCTGTTCTTGCCTCAGTGTGCAGGGGACCCAAGGCAGTGGTGCTGAGAGCAGGGGGAGGAGGAGCCATGGAAGATTTAAAGAGCCCTGACAGTTGGACCACATGATCTACCAGTGAGAACTCTTGCAACCTGTGTCCATCCACTCTCTCTTCCTGCCGCTGAGTCATTACAAACAATAGAATTGTTGCATACAAATTAGCTGTGGAGGAAGAGTGGTGACTGGCTGATTTTTTCTTCTTAGGAATTACCTGAGCTCTTGATCTGAACCTCTCCGTAGCCTATATATCCACAGCAATTAGATACAATTGTTAATAAGTTAGAAATTATTTTGTAAAAGCCATGTACAAGATTGCAGTTAATTTTGACAACAGTGTATGGAAAATTGGACATGTCTGGCACCCATTTTTAAGTAGGGTGACCAGATGTCCTGATTTTATAGGGTCAGTCCTGATATTTGGTGCTTTCGCTTATATAGGCACCTATTACCCCCCAACCCCATCCCAATTTTTCACATTTGCTATCTGGTCACCCTATTTTCAAGATTCTTTGAGAGACAGACTGATACAGAAGCTGCATTTCTTAATGGACCCAGTCTTTAATTCATTTTAATTCTAGCTAATTGATTTACTTGTAAAGGCTCAGAAAAGTCATTCTTTGCCCAAAGAGTCAGTGCTGTAATTTTAGGGAGTACATGCTTAAATTTTGATGCAAAACGGAGAGGTTGAATTCCAGCTTTCAATGCAAAACAAAACAGTCTAATCACAATTATTTTATTGTTTCTATGTTGTAATTTTTTTTAGTAAAATGACCCATTATGACATTGGGTAAGATATTTGCATGGGGCTTTATTTATGTAAGTGTAATAATTAAACTTAGACTTGTGTTTCATGACTTACATTATATATTTATTTACTTATTTTTACAAAATTAAATTGTTTCCTTCTGTTACTTGTCTACATATTCCAAGATGGGTTTTCTGATTCACAAACTTTCCTCTGCGTAAAGTGAGAGAGGGCTGAAAAGAGGACACATTTACAGAGCTGTAGAGGAAGTTCTCAGGAAGCTTGCAGGCAGGATTGCAAAGGATTACATTGATTGACTTGACTGAGCAGGAGACAGCAATGAAAGATACAGGGAAAACTGGAGCAGTAGTTAGAGGCAGGATGAGGTTAAGGGTTATTTATTTATTTTTTTTGAGGATGAAGAGGGGAAGGAGCCAGCTCGATGGAGGAGGAGATGGCCATGGGAGGCAATGGACTTAAGTAGCAGGAAGAGATGGGGTCACTGGGGCAGACGGAGGAGTTAGAGATGCAGAGGAGGCAGAAGACCTCAAGGTCAGTGACATGGAGAAAGGCACAGAAAATGTAGGGGAGGAAGGGATAAGGAAGGCCAGGGGACCTCAGCCTCAGTAAGGAAGCTGCTGCCAGCTCTGACCCTGGTGATTCCAGGAATCTGCTCCCATAGAGAAAATGGAGCTGTTGATCTCCTGGCACTTATGCATGTCCATCTATGCAATGGCTGAGTCCACATCTACAGGGGTATGAGAGTGCAGAGCCTATGTGTATATCACAAGGTGCACATCTGCGCACACAGCAGCTGTGTTCACATCTGCAGCTGTCCGGGAGATGTGCACATCTCCAGATGTGTGTGTACGGGCAAGGGCCATATGCACCTCTGCAGATGTATGAGAGGGCAAGGACTGGGTGCACTCTGCAGGGGTGTGGGTGTGTGCAGGCTGTGTACACAACTGTGTGCGCGCATGGGGAAGTGCCTCAGCTGCAGGTAGATGGAGTTGCAGGGGCGAGGTGCACAACTCCAGGTGCATGGGGGCTGCACAAATCTATAGGTGTCTGGAGTATGTGTGTGGGCTGTGTGCACAGCTGTGGGTTCATGGGGGGCTGGAGGGGCTGTGTGCACATTTGGAGGGGTGGGGGTGAGGCTGCAGGGGCTGTGTGCCTAGCTGCAGTTGTGTGGATGTGCAAATTTGCAGTTTCATGGGGGTTGCAGGAGCTGTGGAAATCTGTAGGTGTCTGGAATGTATGTGGGGGCTGTGAACACAGCTGCAGATGCATGGGGGGCTGTGTGCACATTTGGAGGCATGTGGGAAATGCATGCAGGTGTGTGTACGGGGGGGGTGTTGCAGGGACTGTGTGCACAGTTGGAGGTGCATGGGGGATGTGCCCAGCTGTAGGGTGGGGGGGGGCCTGCAAGGGCCTTGTGCCCAGCTGCAGGTGCATGGGGGGCTGCAGGGGCTGTGTGCACAGTTGGAGGTGCATGGGGGGTGTGCGCAGCTGCAGGTGGGGGGTTGCAGGGGCTGTGTGCATGTGCGTGGGGGTCTGCAGGGGCTGTGTGCCCAGCTGCAGGGGCATGGGGGGCTGCAGGGGCTGTGTGCACAGTTGGAGGTGCATGGGGGAGGTGTCCAGCTGCAGGTGCATTGCAGGGGCTGTGTGCCCAGCTACAGGGGTGGGGGGGGATGCAGGGGCTGTGTGCACAGTTGGATGTGCATGGAGGATGTACCCAGCTGCAGGGGCTATGTGCGCAGGTGCATGGGGGGCTGCAGGGGCTGTGTGTCCAGTTGGAGGTGCCTCGGGGATGTGCCCAGCTGCAGGTGTGTTTGGGGGCTGCAGGGGATGTGCGCCCAGCTGCAGGTGCATGGGGCATTGCAGGGGCTGTGTGCCTAGTTGGAGGTGTATGGGGGCTGCGTCAAGGTGCAGGTGTGTTTGGGGGCTGCAAAGGTTGTGTGTGCATGTGCATGGGGCGTTGCAGGGGCTGTGCGTGCATTTGGAGGTGCATGGGGGGGCTGTGCGCCCAGTTGGAGGTGCATGGGGGCTGTGTCCAGGTGCAGGTGTGTTTGGGGGCTGCAAAGGTTGTGTGTGCATGTGCATGGGGCACTGCGGGGCAGTGTGCCCAGCTGCAGGTGCAGGGGGCGTTGCAGGGGCTGTGTGCACTGCTGCAGGTGTGTGGGGGCAGCAGGTGCATGGGGTCATTGCAGGGCGGTGTGCGCATTTGGAGGTGCATGGGGGCGTTGCAGGTGCAGTGTGCCCAGCTGCAGGTGCATGGGGGCATTGCAGGGGCTGTGTGCTCAGCTGGAGATGCCCGGGGGAGGTGCCCAGCTGCAGGTGGGGCGTGGGGAAGGAGCGGGGGCTGCGCACATCTGCAGCCGGGGGCTGGTGCTGGCCGCGGCGCAGAGCAGGCGGGGCGCGGGGGGCGGCGCTGCGGGTGATGTCAGGCCGATGCTGCTGGAGCCGCGCGCGGTGCATTGTGGGCGAATCCCGCTGCCTGCGCCGCCTCCTGCCGCCGCGGATCCCCAGGCCGGCGCGCGAGGATGCTCCCGGGGCAGGCGGCGGCGCGGAGCCCGGCGGGGCCGCAGTGAGGGCCGCGGGGGGATGCGCCGGCCGGAGAACGGGGCGGCGGCGGGGACCAGGTGAGAGCCGAGGCCGAGGGGGCCGGGCCGGGCTGAACCGGGGAAGGGAGCGCTGCGAGCCAGAGGACGGGGGCACTGCGGGCCGAGGCGCCTCAGCTCGGGGCGCCCGGGGCACGGTGGGAATTGTAGTTTCGCCCTGCTCCCAGGCTGCGCTCTGGGCGGGGCCGGCCCGGCGCGGGGACTCGCACTCCCAGCACGCCCCGGGGCAGGGCGGGACATGGCGGAGTGAGGGGCGGCGCAGCCAATCAAGAGCGGGAACGGGCCCACCGCCGGCCAGGCCCCTCGGGGAGCCTAAACATGTCGAGCGGGTTATGTTGGAGGGGGCGGGGCCTAGAGAGGCGGGACTCGGGCTTCGCACCTCGCCTGTCTGTCAGCACGTGGGGAGGGCGGGGCCCCGAGGGCTGCAGCAGGGAGGGGGTATTTCTGAGGGGGGAGCAGGGACACTTCATGCTGCAGTGTGGTGGGGCCGACGCTGGGAGGGGGTAATGCCTGCGCAGGGGGGGGCTCTCTGGGGGCGACGCTGGGAGGGGGTAACCCCTTCGCGGGAGCGGGGTTCCCTGGGGGCGACGCTGGGAGGGGGTAACCCCTGCGCAGGAGCGGGGCTCCCTGGGGGCGACGCTGGGAGGGGGTAACCCCTGCGCAGGGGGGGGGGCTCTCTGGGGGCGACGCTGGGAGGGGGTAACCCCTGCGCAGGGGGGGGGGCTCTCTGGGGGCGACGCTGGGAGGGGGTAACCCCTGCGCAAGGGGGGGGGCTCCTGGGGGCGACGCTGGGAGGGGGTAAACCCCTGCGCGGGGGGGGGGCTCCCTGGGGGCGACGCTGGGAGGGGGTAACCCCTGCGCAGGAGCGGGGCTCTGGGGGGCGACGCTGGGAGGGGGTAACCCCTGCGCAGGAGCGGGGCTCCCTGGGGGCGACGCCGGGAAGGGGGTAACCCCTGCGCAGGGGGGGGGCTCTCTGGGGGCGACGCCGGGGAGGGGGTAACCCCTGCGCAGGAGCGGGGCTCCCTGGGGGTGACGCTGGGAAGGGGGTAACCCCTGCGCGGGAGCGGGGCTCCCTGGGGGCGACGCCGGGAAGGGGGTAACCCCTGTGCAGGGGGGGGCTCCCGGGGGGCGACGCTGGGAAGGGGGTAACCCCTGCGCGGGAGCGGGGCTCCCTGGGGGCGACGCCGGGAAGGGGGTAACCCCTGCGCAGGGGGGGGCTCCCTGGGGGCGATGCTGGGAGGGGGTAACCCCTGCGCGGGAGCGGTGCTCCTTGGGGCGACGCCGGGAAGGGGGGTAACCCCTGCGCGGGAGCGGGGCTCCCCCCTGCGCGGAGCGGGCTCCCTGGGGGTGACGCCGGAAGGGGGTAACCCCTGCGCGGGAGCGGGGGCTAACCCCTGCGCGGGAGCGGGGCTCCCTGGGGGGTGACGCCGGGAAGGGGGTAACCCTCTGTGCAGGGGGGGGCTCTCTGGTGGCGACGCTGGAGGGGGTAACCCCCTGCACAAGAGTGGGGTGACGCTGGGAGGGGTACCTCTGCACAAGAGTGGGGTGACCCTGGGGGTGACGCTGGAGGGGGTAACCTGCGAAGGAGCGGGGTTCTCTGGGGGGTGATGCTGGAGGGGGTAACTTCTGCGCAGGAGTTGGGTTCTCTGGGGGTGATGCTGGGAGGGGGTAGCCCCTGCACAGGAGCGGGGTTCTCTGGGGGTGATGCTGGGAGGGGGTAACTTCTGCGCAGGAGCGGGGTTCTCTGGGGGTGATGCTTGGGAGGGGGTAGCCCCTGCACTAGGAGCGGGGTGATGCTGGGAGGGGATTCCCTGGGGGGAGATGCTGGGAGGCGGAACCCCTGGCCATTAGCGGGGTTCTCTGGAGGTGATGCTGGAAGGGGGTAACCCCTGCCGCAGGAGTGGGGGTGACGCTGGGGGCGACGCTGGGAGGGGTAACCCCTGCGCAGGAGTGGGGTGACGCTGGGGGTGATGCTGGGAGGGGGTTCCCTGGGGCGATGCTGGGAGGGTGGTAACCCCTGCACAGGAACGGGGTTCTCTGGGGGTGACGCTGGGAGGGGGTAGCCCCTGCGCAGGAGTGGGGTGATGCTGAGGGCGATGCTAGGAGCAGGGTTCCCCTTGCGCAGGAGCAGGGTTCCCTGGGAGCGAAGCTGGGATGGCATATCCTGGGGCAGGAGCCATATCCCCTGTTGCTGTAGCAGGGTTCCCTGGGAGGTAAAGGCTGGGAAGGGGTATCCCTGGTGGGTTCCTCTGGGGTCATAGCTGGGAGGGCATATCCTGAGGCAGGAGCCAGTTTCCTTAGTGTCGTAGCTGTGGGGGGCTGTGGATTACACTGGGGCATAGCTAGGTGTATCTGGGGAGCATCACTGGAGTGAGTCTCACAGGAATGGGTTTCATTGGAGCGTAGCTTGGAGTGCGTATCTCTAGGGAGGGGAATAGGTTCCCCAAGGCTTTAAGGAGAGGGAGGGAGAGAAGCTGGTCAGCATGCGGTGTAGCTGGAAGAGAATATCCCCATGGAGTGGGGAGCAGGTACCCATGGGGCATAGGAGGGGGGGTATTCCCAGGAGTGGTAGCCAGTTCCTTTGGGCTGTAGGGAGTCCCTGGGGAAAGTTGAGTGGGTTCCCTGGGTGTTGTAGCTTGGAAAGGACTATTTGTTGGAGGGGGCATCTTCCTGTGGAGGCATAACTGGGAGGTTTTTCCCTGGGGGAGGAGAATGAGTTCCCCTGGAGTGGTAGATAGGGGTATTCTATTATGGTGATGTTGAGGAGTTCCAGGGAGAGTAGCTGGGATGGGGTAGCTCAGAAGGGAGGAGGAGCAGATTTCTCTGGGATGTAGCTAGCAGGGAATTGTTCCCCTATGGTATAGCTGGGAACCAGCTTCCTTTCTTTCTCCCCCACCAGCAGATTTCTGTAGGGTGGTAACTGGAAGGGGTGTATCCCTACAGGAGGCAGGGCGGGTTGTCCTAGGGTAGTAGCTGGTGGTGGGTATATCGCAGAGGGTGGTACGGCTGGTTCCCTTAGTGTAGTAGTTGGAAGGGGGTTAATTTCCTAGGTGAGGTGCATGAGCTGAGTGTCAGTTTGGGGTAGGGCATTGTGTCCCACTTATGGTGAATATGGGAGGCAGGGGAGGAGGTGGTTCCCTGTGGGATGGTATTTGTGTGGATAGTAACCTTGGGGGTCCCTTTGGGCGTGTGTTTGGGAGGGAGGAGTTCCCGCCACCAAGAAAGCTGCTGCTTCTTGGGGATCCCTAGGCTGGTGTGTCTCGTTGCGGGAGCATAGTGTCCTCCTTATAGACTTGCGCTTGACGCCCTTTCAGTGGGTGTTGACTGAGCCCTTAGCTGGCCTTTGAGCCTGTGTATGGCAGTATGGAAGGCTTGAGGCCCGTGGGATTCCACAAGTGAAGGCTGTCAATGTGAAGAAGCAGCTATTCCATTCCCCCGTTTTGGACTAGGCCCCGTGGGTCCTGCTATGTTGTGTACACAGAGCTTGGCACTGTCACTGGCAGCACATGGATCACAGTAGGGAGCCTAGACGCCTTGTCACTGAGCACAGCTATGAGGAGATCACCACCAGTCCAGCATGGCAGCCTCTGCTCTGTGGCTCGGGGCCCAGAATTCTGAGGGAAGTTGGATTCTGCTGGAGAAGAGTTGCCCGTCCCTTCTCGGTGACCAGGAACATGTGAGACCTGGGTGTTTGCTAGGCACGTGGGTGGAATGCCCCCAGTGTGTTTGTGGCATTTAGTCAGGCTCTGGCATGCTTCAGAGCCCAGGCATCGTGGAGGGGCTTGCCCAGAGTTCTCAACTAGCTTTTACCAGCTGGCAAGATCCCTCAGTCCTTTCAGAGGTTCTTTCTGTGTCATCAGTCTGCTAGACAGGGTGGCGTGGGGCTTCGCTCTGCGCTGGTGAGGCCTCTTGGGGTTTTCTTTTCTCAGGGAAGTATAATTAGAGCTCTGCACAGCTTGTGATGCTCGGGTCTGATGCTGGTAGTCTGGGTTAGCTAGCATTCTGAGGAGTGGGATTTTTTTCTTTTCTGTGCTATAACAGGCTTTCCGGTTCCCCTTGAGAGGTTTTGCATAGGTTTTGTGAATTATGTACATGAGCTCAGCTATCGAAGAAGGTCTTAGTCACACAGAAAGAGAGGTGGTCTTTCACGTAACCTAGTTCTGCGAGAGCTCTGGTGATTAGTGCCATGACCTTGAATTGGACCAGTGTTTAGTGGGAAGCCAGTGTACTGATGGAAGCACTGGGGTGATATGCTCCTGTCTGCCAATGTTTCTGGGCAACTGTAGGCCAGCTGAATGTTTTTTCAGGGTTTGCTTACTCATTCCCAGTATGGTATGTTGCAGTGATCTAGCCTGGCTGTAATTTATAGGCTTCTTATTCATTAATTTTCCCAGGTTTGAAACGGGAAGTATAGGCAATTTGATAAATAGAAGGAAAGGTCATCTAGTTTCACTGCAGCACACGTGAGTGCCTTTGCATTCTCTGTTAAAGTGCTACCTTGTTGTGTCTGACTCCAAACTCCTCTCTGGATTACAATGGAGATTCTTGAGCCTCCTACAATAACACTGCATTAGGGAACTTGGGGTCTCCCCCTCCCTCCCATTGAAACATGACAATGGGACGTGTTACACCTGGGGTAGGATGCACTATCTCCTACTGTCGCCACGCTAACAGCTGTAGGTCCTGCACATAAAGAGCAGACCTACAATGTGCATCACGGCTGTCTTCGGTAGTTATTACTGTCATTAGATAAAAAAAAAGGATAGACACTCTAAAAGGATTAGAATTTATGTTAGGGTTGTTCTATGAGTTTTTTTGCCTGTGGATTTCTTCTTTGGTGCACTGATCCAATGCATGAGAGATCAGAATCTTATGGGCAAAAGTGTTTGTTGGGACTGACTGTGCCCTGTGTGTCCTTGTGCAACCCTCCCTCCCCCTCACAGCTCAAAGTATGAAGTGCTGTGTGGCTGCAGCTTCCATCAATTCCCTTTTACCAGCCGTAGCAGTGAGATGCGTGCTGGTACTCACCTGCTCCCCTGTAGCACACTGTCTCTCTTTAGTGAGATAGCAGTTGGGGTTTCTATTCAGTTGGCAGACTCCCTTTAGTTCTTAAATTTCTTTAATAAAATAAAATCTTCCTTTTATCTTTTTTTTTGCCTCGTTGGGCACCTAGTGCCATTACTGTTTCAGCCTGGTGGTGGAATCAACCCTTTCAAGTTTTAAGTCATGTCCATTGTGTGATGGTTTCATTCTCCTTATGGATGGGCATAGTTGGTGTCTTGTCTACTTGGGTGACAGCCATCTCTCAGAGCGATGTTTGGTTTGTCGGTCGTTTCCCACCAGGTCTTGTCCCAGGGACACTTGACTAAATTCTTCCCCTGGGAACAGTCTGTGAGAGGAGCATTGGATCCTGTAGGATGGCTTTCTGACTCAAAATTGACTCTCTTCCCACAGGTCCCATTCAGTTAGTGCCCCTGGGAGTGGGGACTGTTCTCCTAAACTCCTATGAGTGATAAAGGCTGCATTGCCCTCTCTGCTGACCAGCCTCAGCTCCCTAAACCAAGTTTGGCACCAGCTAGGACCTTGGCACTAAAGCATGGTATCACCTCTTCACTGAGGCAGGGCAGACTGAACCTCCACTGCAAGGGAGATTCTCGGTGCTAGCTGACTTTCCCGGAACGGGAGAGGCCAGAGGAACCCAAGAAAAGCCATAGGCCTTCTGTCTCTTCAGCCCTTGGGCCAAGCCATGCCACGCAGGCTAAAGAGGCTGAAACCTTGAATAACCCAGATCTGAGGGGAACCAAATTTACCCTGGCTCTGAAGCCTGGTACTGAGGAACTCTCCCTGGTGCTGAAGCTGCTAGTACCAGAGTTGGCTCAGATAAAGGAACCCTTAACAGCCCACGAAAGCTTATGTCCAAATAAATGTGTTAGTCTCTAAGGTGCCACAAGGACCCCTCGTTGTTTTTGCTGATACAGACTAACCCGGCTGCCCCTCTGAGTCTCGGGAGAGTTGCTGCTGTGTGCTGCTGCTTCAGATTATCACACAGAGCCCTTGCACCGACTCAAGCACAAATGCTGAAAGTAGTGCTGGCCCCTGAACTGGTACCGACAACTTCTCGCCCTCCCTTAGAGCATGAGCACTCCTCCTCCTTGTCCCCGGCCCACCCTTGTTCCCTTGAATGAAACCCGCTCCAGTTCCTCTTGGCTCTCTTCTCCTAGATGTAGGTTAACCTCCTGATCTCCAACCCCTGATAGAGGCCCCCCAAACTACCTGTTACATAGTCCACTACTCCATGGCAGTCCTCTCTGTGGGTCCACCTCCTCAGGTTGTCAAATCTTATAGTCAACCTCCCCAACCGTTTCTATTACTTTGTATGGCTCTTGCCATCTGGCTCAGAGCTTGCTTTCTGCTGTAGGCACCTGCACCATTGCTCAATCCCCTGCCTGGAATTTCCAAACCTTTTCTCGACAATTGTAATAGGTCTGTTGGCCGTCCTGTGCTTTTTCAATGTGCTCTCACACTAGGGGGTTAATTTGGGCTACTCTGTCCCGCATCTGCATTGCATATTCAGTGATGTTACTTCCCAGGGTAGGCTGTTCTTCTCAGCCCTCCTTGGCAGTGTCTAATATGCCATGGGAGTAGCAGCTCGGAAAACCTGGTGAAAGCCTGGGGAACCTCTCTTATAGCAAATATCAGGTAGGTTAGCAAGGTATCCCGATTTCTCCTGTCTTGACTCACTACTTTCGATATCATGCCCTGTAGTGTTCTGTTAAAGCATTTGATGAGGCCATCAGTCTGTAGAAGGTAACTGAGGTTAGTAGGGCCTGTATTTAGAGCATTTCACACAGATCTTCCATCAATTTTGACATGAAGGGGATCCTGTGATCCGTCAGAATCTCCTTGGGTATTCCTACGTAGAAAAAATTGGATTAACTCCTTTGCTTGCATCTTGGACATTGCATTTCGCAGAGTATGGCCTCCAGGTATCGTGTAGCGTGGTCCAGAATCACAGGTGCACATTGAGCTCAGGTGGGCATGACAGGTCCATCGCTATCCTCTCAAAAGGACTTCAGTAATCAGTAGGGGTACTGAAGAGGTCCTTAAGTGAGATTGTGGGCCGCATAATTGGCATTTTGGGCAGGAGGCCCAATAGCATCAGACCTCCAGATAGACTTCTGGCCTAAAGAGCCTCCATAGGATTCTATCTAGGGGTTTATCCATCCCTCAGTGTCCCTCGAACAAATGACTATGGGCTAGGTCTAATATTACCCTTTGGTGTCCTGTCTGGCTTCCAAGATATCAAAAGAGGGAGATTCCACCACTTCCCTTGGGAGTTTGTTCCAATGACTAATTACTTTCACTCTTAAAAATTGTACTTACTTTCTAATGTGTTTTGTCTGACTTCATCTTTCAGCCATTGGTTCATTAGACCTTTCTCGATTTAGATTAAAGACCCATTCAGTACCTAGTATTTTCTCCCCATGAAAGTATTAATACACTGTAATTAAGTCACTTTTTGATCTTTTTGATGGACTGAACAGATTGAAGTATTTAAGCCTCTCACTTCAGCCTTGAAAAATTGTTGTGGCTCTTTGCTGCACCTTCTCCAGTTGTTCAACATCCTTTTCAAAATGTGGGTACCAGAACCATGCTCAGTATTCCGGTGTCAGTCTCACCAATACCATATATAGAGGTTAAATCTCTTACTCCAGTCTCCGATCTCTTACTCACTATTCCCCTGTTTATTTTGCCTCAGCATCACACTGGGAGCTAATGTTGAGTTGCTTATTCATAATGACCTCTAAATTCTTTTCAGAATCACTGCTTTCCCGGATACAGTTCCCCATTCTGAGTGTATGCCACACATTCCTTGCTCCTAGATGTATGATTTTGCATTTGGCTGTGTTAAAACACATTTTGTTTGAACAGTCCTTCCTCTCTTGTGTATCTGAAAAGAAGCAGGCTGATGTACTTATATCATATGTGTAGAGTGAAGTATTTTCCAGTCTCTTAGTATCCTAGGAGGATGCTATACAACATCTACTAGGGATGAACATTTTTAAATTGGTAGGTCTGCTGAACTTGTACTCAAGAGTCCTAAAAGAGCTGGCTGCGAAGATCTCTGTCCCACTGATGTTAATTTTAATAAATCTTGGAATACTAGGGATATTTCAGAAGACTGGAAGAGTGCTAATGTTTGCCAATATTCAAAAAGGGCAAGTGGGATGACCCAGGTAACTAGGCTGGTTAGTCTAATGTCAATTCCAGGCAAAATAATGGGAATGCTGCTATGGAATTAATTCAACAAAGAATTAAAGGATGGGGATATAAATGCGAGTCAATATGATTTTATGGAAAATAGGTCTTGTCAAATGAACTTGATTTAATTTGATGATGAGATTATAAGGCTGGTTGATGAAGATAGCTCCATAGATGTAATATATTGAAACTTTTGTAAGGCGTTTGACTTGGTTCTGCGTGACATTCTGACTAAACTCTTAGTGCTATATAATACCAATAAAGCACATGATAAACGGATAGAAAACTGGTTAACTGACAGGTTTCAGAAAGTGGGACTTGTCCCTGAATGGGGGCGGTAGCACCCCCCACCTGTGTTCTTGTTACACATGATGCATACCATTGGCAGGGGCACCAACGCATCAGCAGTGCGCCCTCCCAACAGCAGGGGCAAGGAGGAGCAGCGAGGGCCATGCCACTGCTCTGCAGCCCCTCTGTCATGATGGGGGAGCGGCAGGGCCAAAACTGAGTTAGTGATATTGCTATTTGGTGCACTGGAGTTGCAGGACCACTGAGGTTTGGCACTGTGGCCCCACTGTCATGGCGGAGGGAGTGGGGGGCCAAAACTGAGTGAGTCATGGTGCAACGTGGTGCACGGAGGTCTCAAGAGCATTTCGTTTTGGTCTTGTCACCCTCCCCATATGCAGGAAAGGCTGTGGGGTTACGCCTTGAGCATCTGTGTTACCTGCACACTCTAGGGCACCCCACCCTGGGGCCCACCCTGAGTGGCCTGTGGGGTGGCTGTCACTGCTCCTCCTCACTGCTGCTGTGTGGCCAGGTCCCCGGCAGCCTGCCCAGCATCACCCTTTCCAGCAGCTCACTGTCACGGCCAGGGTGTGGGCAGTCTGATCCAATGGTCCGAGCATGAGCTGGGAGCCAGGCCGGGTTGGATACAAGGTGGACAGAGTATGAGAAAGGGCAGACCGAGAGAGGTGTTAGGAGACGGCAGGGTCGGATACCAGGAGGTCAGAGTCAGGCAGCAGTAGCAGGTAGCACAGTAGAGGTCAGACTAAGCAGGGGAAACCCAGCTGCATTGAAAATGTCCTGTTCCTCTGCTTGGTTTAAGTAGAAGCATGGAAGCAATCTGGACCCCTGGAGCTCTGTCAGTCAAAGAGCTGCAGCAAGTACCTACCCTGCATAATGGAGCCAGCGGGGAGTGGGTTGGTGGGGAGCCTGGGGTGTGCCATGTGAAAAATGTTGGGGGGGGGCTGAACTGGGTGTTTCTAGTGGGATTTTGCAGGGATCAGTTCTAGTGCTGATGCTATTCAACATTTTCCTCAGTGATCTGGAAGTAAAAACACTGCTGAGAAAGTCTGTGGATGACCCAAAGATGGGCAGAGCGGTGAATAATGCTGAGAACAGAGCAGTCATACTGAGCGGTCTGGATCAGCTGGTTAGGTGGGCCCATTCCAACCCAATGTGTTTTAACACAGCCACAGGCAAACTCGCACATCTAGGGACACAGAATGCAGGCCGTCCCTACAGAATGGGGAACAGTGTTCTTGAAAGCAGCGACTCTGAAAAGAATGCAGTGGTCAGAGCAGAGAGGCAACAGGGGAGTAGTAAGCTAACGAGCCCCATCGGTACAAAGGAGATTGAAAGGTGACTTGATTCAGCATATAAATACCTTCCCAGGGAGAAACAATAGCAATAGCATGGACTCTGGTACCACGCAGGTGAGAGCTGCTGGAGAGGAAGTGCTGGGCCATCTGCAGCTGTGACGTAGCCAGTCCAGCGGCATGGAGAGCTTTCCTGTGCCTGTGGCCCCGAGGAGGCCATCGTTTAGTGCCTCTGGAGCTGACTCCGTGCTGGGCTGTGATTGTGGGGAAAGCTTGATGCTGGCCGATTTCATAGGTTGTTGGAACTTGGTGGTTACTAGGGTGAGTTGAAAGCCTAAGGAGTCTTTGAGGGCAGGCCAGCTTCCGTTGCATGCTGCCCTGGTGGGTTGGTGGGACGACTCTGACCTCTGCTTGGACGAGGTGGTGATCATACCAGGAGAGTGGCGTGTTAGTAATATCTCCAATGGCCGTATCTGGGCTGAAGATCCGATCCAGCAGAGGCGCCAACTTTCTAAGGTGCTGTAAGGTGCTTGACCCTTGCTCTGTCCCAGGTCCCGCCCCCACTCTACCCCTTCCCCCAAAGCCCTGTCCCACCTCTTCCTGCCCTGTTCCGCCTCCTCCCCTAAGCACCCCCTGCCCTCGCTGTTCCCCCTTTCTCCCAACGCCTCCTGCACGTTGCTGAACAGCTGATCTGTAGCGGGCAGGAGGCGCTGGGAGGGACGGAGGGAGAGGGAGGATCTGATTGGGGGGGGCTGATGATGGGTGCTCGGCACCCACCATTTTTTTCCTGTGGATACTTCAACCCTGGAGAACCCACGGAGTCAGTGCCTATGTTCTCCAGCCTGTGTCTGGCTGCATGTGTGGGTCCAGGAACTGTCTGGAGAATCCAGTGGTTTCTGTGTGGACTGAGAGAACATGTGCTGCTGTACTGTTTATATTGTCAATGTGGGGGCTGAGCTCATTGAGAGCCAGAAAACTTGGGGACTCTAGGACCATTGTGGTTAGCAGGTCCGTCGCATCCTCCAGGAAGTTGACAGAGTTTCCATCTGGACGTCTCTTCGCAACAAGGAGTCCTAGGTTTCCCCTGTCCTTTGACTCACAGATCATATATGGATGCTTGAATGTTTTGTTTTCTGGGGTTATCTTCTGCCTCAGAGGCTGGAAGGGAACACGGTGGCTACTCTGCTGCCGCTTTGATTTTTCTGGTTCATTCCGGGATCTGTCTGGGCTTGTGGCATACAGAGCATTCTGTGGGGCTAGCGGTACTAGGGAGGTGGCATTGGACCAGATCTCAGTGATGCATGCAAGAAGTGAGGACAGGTGCATCATCCAAAATGAAATCATGGAAGGTGCAGGCTTGGTGAGGACTGGTCTTGCATTCGGCTGCAGAAGCTTCAGTCTGTCATCGTCATCTTGATTTTGCTGATCAAAGAACTGGCTTTGAGTGTGTTTGGATTTATCCTAATGCTCTTGGAGGGTGTCCTCCAACCCAGTGATAGTCAGGAGTTGGGAGAGTGGGAGGTATTTGGATCGCAGGCCTTGTGGTTCATCTCTGTTGCTGTAGTATCTGCTGTCTAAGTTCTTTCAGGTTAGTCGCCAGACAGTTTTCACCTATAAAGCCCTATTTGAGCCCTTTCTAAGGGTAACTGAAGATTTGTTAAATTTCAGGAAGTCAAAGCTTATATGGAATCTGGATTTCTTCTCTGCAGCTTGAAGCTTTTAGGGAACTGTCTGGTGATTGGTTTCTGATTTCTTTCAGAGTATTGACATTTTAGGTGTGAGCACAGCTATTTAGTAGAGTGAAGGTCTTTTTATTTCTGCTGTTTATTTTTATGAACGATGAGAAGATTTTTTTCTCCATTGGGTAAACTAGGCTGGACCTGAGGAAGCAATTCTGTTTGCAGAAAGCTATTCAAAATGCTCTTGGGTAACAAACTTACTCTGGCATTATTAAACAGAATGAGGCTGTGCTCTGAATAATTAGTCAAGTTTGGGTTAAATCATCTTGCAAAATTATTGTGAACATTTGCTAACCCAGGTACAAAATCTCTTTTTTATTACTTCATTATAATTACGATTAAAATGAAAAACCTTAAATCCTATTTCTCTGGCAAATAAAAATCTTACTTTAGATAGTAACATGACATGCTTTATTGGAGGCTTTTTCACCCAATTGAATTTTGTGCTTCTCTGCTCTTTAATAGGGGTACTTTGAGGATTGTGTCACCACTACAGCAGGGGTCGGCAACCTTTCAGAAATGGTGTGCTGAGTCTTCATTTATTCACTCTTCAAATTTAAGGTTTCGCGTGCCAGTAATACATTTTAACATTTTAGAAGGTCTCTTTCTATAAGTCTATAATATATAACTAAACTATAGTCGTATGTAAAGTAAATAAGGTTTTAAAAATGTTTAAGAAGCTTCATTTAAAGTTGAATTAAAATGTAGAGCCCCCCAGACCAGTGGCCAGGACCCAGGCAGTGTGAGTGCCACTGAAAATCAGCATGCATGCCGCAGGTTGCCTATCCCTGCACTAGAGCTACCACAGATAAAATGCCAAAATACATCCACAGGATGAAACAATGAATTGGCCATCAGCAACAAACTGCATGAAAACTAAATTAAGTGAAATTATATTCAAGGGGCTTTTCTGTCAGCGGAGGTGTAAATGAAAAGGTCCTGTGTGATGCTTTGAAAGATTTGATGGCATAATTAGAAGATACATACTTGAGTCATAGAGCTTTCAGAACTTCTTTTGGTGTGTTTTTTGTATCTGGTGAGTTTTTCATAGATTTAGGGATGGAAAATAGACACATCTACATAGGGTCTTATATCGTACTTATTGCAATCTGCCAAATTTTGATTTGTACTCAGACTATTTTGTATCAGCTACAGACTGGATGTCCAAACTTTGCAACACAGAGATCTGCACATAATTTGCATATGTATATAGGTATTTACTGTTAATAAATGCACACAAACAGCTACAATGTTTACTCCTGCTTCTAAATTAATAGAAGTTGTTTATAGGCTGACTTGTGAGGATATGTGTGTGCAGCAAAAGGTGGATTCAAGCTAGTCTAGACAAGCTAGGTTGAATCCACCTAGCACAAGTAACTATAGCAGGGAAGACAGCACAATGTGAGTTTTGGTGCAGATGGGGGCTCAGCTCACTAGCCCACGCACACCCTGAAGCCCACACTGGGCTGTCTTCACTGCTGTTGTTACCTACAGTAGCTGGATACAGCCTGTGCACAGCTCTTGCTGGGTAGAGACACCCTGAAAAAGAAGTAGATCTCCTGAGACTGAGCTCTTTTCATAGAAGTACTATAGAATATCAGGGTTGAAAGGGACCTTAGGAGGTATCTAGTCCAGCCTCCTGCTCAAAGCAGGACCAATCCCCAGACAGATTTTTGCCTCAGATCCCTAAATGGCCCCCTCAAGGATTGAGCTCACAACCCTGGGTTTAGCAGGCCAATGCTCAAACCACTGAGCTATCCCTCCTGCCCCTCTTGCTCTGGTGGAAATCTGGAGTAACTCTGACAAAGCCATTCAGCCTTGTCTTTGCTGGGCTTTTCCCCCTGAAATTCCCCATCCTTTTTACTATGGATTCAGATCCACCTCTGGTAGCAGCAATGGGAGGACAGGGAGCAGTGGTTCAGACAAGGTGTCATCAGTACTTGCATTTTAAGCACTATATCGTTCAGATCCACTCCGAGCATGGTTAGACCACGTAGTGGTTAAAATGCCAGTGGGTGCCTGACACCCATCTACAGCGGTGCTCCTTCCATCACTCCAACTGACGGAGCTGCATTGGTGATAGTGACTGTAGGAAAATAAGGCTACAGCAGCCACAGATGTCTAGGCTCCCTCGACTTGCGTCTCCATTGCTTGCACCTTCTAGGGTTATCTCCAGCTGTGCCAGGGGTGTCCGGTGCCACTGCCTGTGTAAGCCAGTGGAGAATTCTGCTTTGCTGGTATTCACACCACTCCCTTTGCACAGCTGTAAAGTGCACTTGGAACATCACTGAACTCTTAGATCTACTCTCAGTTTTGAACTCCACCATTTGTGTTTCTGCTCATACTAATGCTTTTCAGTAAAAGTAAATTGCAGATAATTCCCCAAGTGTAGATCTGCTTTGGGATCTTGCCGCAAGCTGACTTCTGGTGAACAAATGGTACAAGACTCAATCCATAAAGACCTAAAGGATGTTAGATGCCAATCAGTATGGCTACGTGGAAAATGGGTCTAGTCCTGCAAACGTGATTTTTTTTTTGATGAGATCACAAGTTCGGTTGATACAGATAGCTATATTGATGTAATATAGGTGGAATTCTGTAACGTGATTGGCTTAGTATCTCACGGTGTTATGATTAAAAAATTAGCACTAAACAAAATCAATGTAGCACATATTAAATAGATTAAAAACTGGTTAACTAATGGATCTCAAAACATCAGTGTTGATGAGGAATTATTTAGTAGGAGTGTTTCTGGTGGGGTCCCGGAGAGATCAATTCCCAGGTGTAATAGGATGGTCTGCCCCTTTAAAGGTCAGGAGGTCTTTCAGTTAGCCTGTGATGGGGTGTACAGACCCCACACTGGGCCTGAAGGGATTAAAGAGCAGTATTGGGCCCAGGTATCCCCGCCCCTCCAGGCCTGCTGGGAATGCTCCAACATGAGAAGGAGTTGAAAAGGGAGCAACCCAGCTCAGAAGGAGGAAGGCTGGGGAGGACAGACCTTCCCTAAAGGCTCGTGACAAGATTGCTGAGTAAGCCTCCTTGAAGGGAGAAGACAACATGCTGAGCCTGGTTGGGGCTGATGGCTTGTTTGTCTTTTTTCCTTTTGCCTTATATCGGACTGGAGGCTGGTGGAGAATGGCAGACGATAGGAAGTGACCCAGGGAAGGTAACTCGGAAGGTACCTTTGGGACATGGTTGCTCCTCTTAGGGCTCTGGAAGTGGACTGCAAACCCACCCACAGGCAGGCGGCATCAAGGATGCTAACCAGGAGGTCTCCTGACCCACCAAGGACTCTCTTACATCTGGTGGAGAATATGGGCAGCATAGTGTCCCTGGCTGATAGTAGACCAGAAAGCAAAAAAAAGGAAACAAAAAACCAACGGAGATGGATGTGAAAAAACTGCTAAATTGGGTTTCTGATAACCAGCAGCAGGAGGCTGCGTAGCAGCAGCTGATTAAGAAGATGGCAGTGCAGCAGCAAGAACGGCAGCAGAGACTCGTCTAGCAGATGGCGACACTGCTCTGACTTCCTGAGGCGGTCTCAGATCTTAACATGGGTGGGGGGAACGCTGATCCAAGCCCACCCATCCTGGTAAAGCTGACCAAAATGCGGTCAACAGATGAGACTGAGTTCCTTGTCACATTTGAGAGGGAGGTTGTCATGGCCTGACAGTGCGCAGAGAGCTGGGCCACCCTTTTGGCGCCTTACTTGACTGGACAGGCCCAGGTGGCATATCGAGGTCTTGATGCGATGATTTCCTGGGCCTGCACTCACATCAAAGCAGCCATCCTAGACGCTTTTAACATCTCACCAGAAACCTAGCGTCTGTGATTCTGCCTGGAGAAATTCCCTCCTGGCGCGCGTCCACGAGTGGTCGTTCAGCACCTCAAGGAATACTGCTTGCAGTGGCTCCAGTCAGAAAGATGTACGGGGATCCAGGTGGCAGAGAGGATTGTTGTAGAACAGTTCACCCAAATCCTGCCATCAAGGGCATCAGTGGGTGGTAGGACATCAGCCAGAAACCTTGGCAGAGGCAGCGAGGTTAACAGAGAACTATCTGATGTCTCTTGGGCTGGAGGCAGAAATGCCGAAAGTCAATCTGGGGCATCCTTGGAGCACTGATGCTCAAACTCTGCCAACAGTAACTAGAGGGGCTTGGGTGCCCAACCCTAGTGCAGAAGGGCACAGAAGCCAAGAGGAGAGCCTGGAAATCTACCCCTGCTGGCCAAGAAGGCTCTGCCTGGCCCATCTGAAAGGCCTTATCCAAAGGGATTCTCTTCCTTGGGACAATCAACCGAGAAACCAACTTCTCCCACCAGGAACTGTTTTGTATGTGGTATTTCAGAAAGGGCTTTCCATTCATGGACTGTAATTCTGGGCAGGTCTGGACAACCAATAACGAGGCTCGGAAGAGGGGGCCCTGGGAAGATGTTGGTCCCAGTGCAAGTGGGTGGAGTAGTGGCATAAGGACTAATAGACTCTGGCTGTAGCCAAACCTTAGTCTGGGAGAGGCTGGTTGGGACAGGAGGTAAAACTGGGGACATAATGTACTTACAGTGTATCCATGGGAACACATAACCATATCTGATGAGAAAAGTACACCTGACCGTGCAAGAACACAGTGAGCTGGTCTGGGCTGGAGTGGAAAAGGATCTGGCCTATCTGGTCATACTTGGGCATGACTGGAAGTTCTTTGAAGAGGTGGTCGAAGGGTGGTGAGAGGCCATTGTGCTAAACAGGGTGGGTCAACGTGGTTTCTCGAAAGAGATAAGTCCAATGTCAGGCTTGGAAACATGCTATCTCAAGAGTCTGGAGGAGAAGACCACCCAGTTATCTATCATAGCAGGAAGTTGTTCCCTCATCGAAAAGGAGACCCTGGTGGTGAAATGGGTTGTCAATGCCCTATTACTTGTGTGGGCAGCCCTTCCACCTGACCATGTACTATTTCGCTGGCTGAACTCAATGGAAGACCATAGCTCTCGCTGCAGCCATATAGCTTTCAGGTGGTGCATTGGGCAGGCATGGACAATGAAAATGCGGACTTCTTTTCATGGGATGTTGAGGAGATGACCCGGACCTAGGACACCACAACCCAGGGTCTGAGGGGGAGAGTGTGTGGTGAGGTGTACAGACCCCACACAGGGTCTGAAGGGCTTAAAGGGCAGTACTGGGCCCCGGGAGCCCTGCCCCTCCAGCCTTGCCGAGCATGCTCCAACTGAAGAAGAGGTTGAAAAGGGACCAACCCAACTCAGAAGTGGGAAGGCTGGGGAGGAGGTCAGACCTACCCTGAAGGCTCCTGACAAGGGAAGTGGAGAAGCCTCCTCGAGGGGAGAAGGCTGCGAGCTGAGCGTGGTTGGCATTGCTGGTTTGGTTGCCTTTTCTTTTTGCCTTAGATCGGACTGGAGGCTGGTGGAGAAAGGCAGACGATAGGAGGTGACCTGGGCAGGGTAACTCGCAAGGCACTTTCAGGGGCCAGACCACTGTTGCCCCTCCTAGAGCCCTGGATTGGAGCCCGGTGGAGTGGGTGGGCCTGAGCTCTCCTACCAACTGCCCTACTACAAGAGGGACATCGGCCTGCCTCACCGCATCTCTGATTAAGAGAGAAACTGGTCTTCAAACCCTACCCACAGGGAGCTGGCATCAAGGACACTAAGCAGTAGGCCACCTGACCCACTGAGGACTCTGATACATGGCCCCTACCCACAACATCTACACTGGTTGTGGGAGTTGGACTGAAAAGGAGCTCGTGTGGGATCCAGTAAAGACTTCAGTCAGGTAGGGCTGGGGCTGCCAGGAAGGACGGAAATGAGGGAAGCTGCAGCAGGCTTGAGGGAGCAGCTACAGGTCAGCGCTACAGGGAGAAAAACTGGCTGCCACAGGGCATAAAGAAACTGAATCCAGCTCCAGGAGATGGCTAGGGGCCCCTGACTCAAGGGGTTTGTCTACATGGGAGCTGGAAAGTGTAAATTCCTGCTCAAGGAGATGTACCTGCGCTGGCTTTGATGGAGCTAGCACGCTAAAAATAGCGGTGTAGCCACCATGGTGGGAGCAGTGCGAGGGGCTAGCTGCACTGAGTATGTACTTAGTGTCTTGGACTTGTGCATGCTAGTTCCTGTCACCACTCACATCGCCATGGTTACGCTCCGTTTTTAGTGCACTATCTCTACCAGAGCTAGCATGGATATATCTCTTGAAGCTGGAATGTACATCTTCCAGCACCAGGATAGACGTACCCAAGGGGCGAGAGAGAGAGACTGAATCAAACCCAGCTCTAGGAAGGAGGGCTGGGGATTCCTGACTCAAGGGGAGAGAGACAATGAACTGGGGTTGGGATCTGGAGGGTCAGTGTGTGTAAGGACTAAATAAACTGGACCCCAGAAGGGGAGTGTTTTAATTACCGTTAGTCTGTGATGCTGAATTATTGGGAAGCCCAGGGAGGAAAGGGAAACTGAAGCAAGGCACTACAGAGCCACTCCTGGCCGCCTGGAACCTCTCAGGGCCCTGTTACACTGGTCCGGTATTCAATATCTTGATCAATGACCTGGAAGAAAATAAAAAAAATCAGTGCTGAAAGTTTGCAAATGACACTAAGCCTGGTAAAGCTAGAGACGAGGCCAGGTCACTTATGCAGAGTGCTTGGAAAGCTGGAAGTGAACAAACATGAGCTTTAATACAGACTAATGCAAGGAACAAACAATGCAGGTCACATGTGCAGGAGGCAGGACTGTATCCTGGATAATAGCCATTTTAGAGGTGATTCTAGTCTATTCTGTTCTATTCTCTACAGGTTCTTATGCCTCCCTCATGACCGCAGTATTGGAGCACTTTCCAGTGGTGTGTCAGCAACATGCCTGAGCACTGTTATATGTGGCTAACTAGTAGAAGATGGGGTCCCGCTGTGATCTTTGGATGTGTAAATGGGAATATTGAGTAGGAGTAAGGAAATGGTATTTCCTCCATGTGTAGCACTGGTGGGGCCATTGCTGGATGTTGGGTTCAGTTCAGGTGTCCGCACTCTGAAAAGGATGTTGAAAAGTAGGAGTGAGTCCAGAGAAGAGCAATGTTCCAGGAATTGGTGAGTCTCCCTTACTGCAGAATGCCGAGCTCTGTCTTTTTAGTTTAGCCACAAGAAGATGAAAAGGTGACTTGATCAAGTCTGCAAGTACCTACACGGGAAGGAGAATTCTGATAGCACAGAGCTATTTAATCTAGCATACAGAGGCATACTGGGGCAGGGCTAGAACCCTAGGGTACAGGTCTAGAACCCGGGACTGTGGGGGCCCTGGTTTGCTGACACTCCTTTGTCACTACCAAGGGAGATGGGTGAAGTAGCCTCTCATTAAACCTGAATGGTCAGGCCCCACAGGAAGTTCTGTCAGAGCACCCAAGACCTGTGGCCACCTGATTGGCTCACACTGGCTAGTTAAGCCAGGCAGTGAACTGAGAGGTTGTCTGAGCAATTGTGCAGACTTCCTGTTACTTCCACATTGGCCTGGTGCCTGCAATTCAGATCCAACCCTGTCCTGATTCCTGTCCTGTTCCTCATTCCTAGCTCCTACCCTGTGTCTGATCCTTGCTGCTCTTTGGTTCCTGCCCTTTCACCTTTTCTCCTGACCATCAGCTACCAATCGTCGCTCTGACCCCGGACTCTGACTTCTGATTCTGGCTCAACGCTTGGCCCTGACACTTAGTATCTGACCTTACCCTGGCTCTGATCCTAACTTTGGTTCCTGGTCCTGGCTCTGGTACTTGGCTGTTGACTCTAGCTCTGATCCCTGCTTCCGTTCCCTGACAAGGATGCCAGCTGTGCTCACTAGACCTGAGGCTTGCTTTGGCTGCTATGCCAGACCACCTACATCCCAGTTCCTAACACAGAATGTGATATAACAACTGCAAGCTGGAGCTTAACAAATTCAAATGAAAATGAAATGTACATTTTTAACAGCGAGGGCGATTAGCCACTGGAACAATTTAGTAAAGGTTCATGGTGGATTCTCCATCCCTGGCAATTTTGAAGTCAAGATTGGATGTATTTCTGAAAGATCTAGTCTAGCACAAGGACATGTTTCTGGGCTCAATGCAGGAATTGCTGGGTGAAACTCTCTGGCCTGTGCCATGCAGGACATCAGAGAGGTTATCATCATGGTCCCTTCTAGCCTTGAAATCTGTGGTTCCATGAAAATCTGACCCTGGAAGTTGTGCAGACCAGGTTTACATGCTGATGTAGGTGGTTCTGTAAAGTGTAAGAAAAGAGAGATTCTTTCTCAGATGGGCTTTTTGCAATCTGGTGACTTGCTCCTGGCTTCTCTCTGCTCTGGCCAGGGAAACTATATTAGTATCTCTTGAATGCACATTCTTAAAGCATGCTACAGAGGCGCTAACGTTATTTTCCTGGCCTATGTGAAATGTAACTGCTTTACAAAACCAAGTGTTGTCTACACGGGAATGTTACAAACATTTCCCACTGGTGCTAAGTGTGGTCCAGTGGAGCAGCTGGGAGTTCCCGTGGGTATTGTTTTGTAGAGCTCTTAGTGTACAGCTGGCCTTTAGAATCTGTCGCTTGATTCACTGAATGAACCTTCCTGGTAGAGAGACTGGACCCAGCTTTTCTACAGCCTATAGGTGCTGGTCTTTGTCTGGCAGAGAGGGTGATATTTGGCCCTCCTGCCTTTGGTAAGCTGCATAGGCTACCGCTGCTGCCTTTTGGGCAGGGACCTTCTCAGGGACATTAGCTTTGAGACCTGAGTTGGATCTCCCACATGGTCATGTCAGTCACAAGACAGGCCCAAGAATGTTTCTTTTAAAGAAAAAGAACTAACAGAATCTTTTGGTGTTATTTTTCCCAGGATAACTTTTCCTCTTGTTCTTTCTTTCTCTTGTTTAGCTTGCTGTCCATCCTTATTGATTCCTCCTCCCCTTTAGTTCTGGTTTAGTTTGTTATCGATATTTCTGTGGCATGATCACTCAGTCTCTGCGTGCCCAATGTTGTTAATACGGTCTCTGGCTGTATGAAGTTGGGGTGTTTAGCTGTAGGGGATGCCTCTGTCCAAATCACCGTAGGGATTTTGCTTATTTATGAATGATGGCTTGCAGAGCAAACCCTGCAGAGATGCAAACCAGCTTCCCCCCAGGTTGGCACATGCTCTGTTTCGATCGGTGGGCCATACCCTGGTCTGTCTATGGCCCCTTTATGCTGTTCTGCCAGCGCAAAGGGGCTGTAAAGCTGTCTTGACCAGCCTTGTGGGGATTCCTTTCCCAAAGGGGGAATCCCTTGGGGAGTTGGAGCTCTGGTAGTGGCTCTGGGTCCCTCCTGACTCCTGCTATATGAGATGTGGCTGGGGAAGGAGGCATGCCCACAGCATCGTGGCACTCTGGCTATCCCCAGAACAGCCTCTTAGTCGCCATCTGGAGCTTAGGGCAACCAGCCTAAGTCTTTTCTCAGTTGTGCTGGGGACCAAGCTGGGTCCAGCTGACTCCTGAATTGGGTGTAAAGCCACCTTTGCCTCCAGCTATGTTCTTGCGCTGAGCCAGTCTTCACAGAGGAGAGGGCCCTGCATCTCCAGGTCGCAAGGGTTGCTTTAGTTATGGTCACACTGTTATGAATTCTTAATGACTCTCGAAGTTCAGACCTTCCAGATATTCCCCCAGATCTGTCAGCCTGACCTTTGAAGTTCCAGAAAGTGTTGGAATGCTGTGTATCATTGGTGCAGAGTTTTCCAAGCCAGTGGTCCCTAGGGCACCCCACCACCCCTGTATCTGGTCTGAACTCCCCTGGAAGCCAAGGGTGGGAGTGGGGCTATGGTTGGGGTGGGGCTGGGGCAGAGCTGGGCTGGGTGGCACTCCCTCCCTGTCCCCCCTGTAACGACTGGTCCAAGCCCCACTTTGCCCCTCTCCATGTCCCCCTAGGGAGGTTCACCCCACAGTTTGGGGACCACTGTTCTAAAGCATGGAAAATGACCTCCCCATAGGCCAATGTGATGAGTACATTTCAGCGCCGGGGAGTCCAAGCCACAGCTGGGCCTGCTGCTAAACAGATCCACCGGAGCAGAAATAAAGTAATAAAGAAATATTTGTGGCTAAAAGCAGTCATTCGTCACCTTTCAGGCTCCTGCTGTCAGAGAGACCTTAATAGCACATGACTGGTTATTTTGTAATTGCTGTGTCCACTTGTGCAGAAGGGATGCTATCTGGTTGAAACACATGAGGTCAGTGCACTGTACCTTATTGATCACCGCATCGTTTCCTGCACAGGCCATGCTCATTACATGCTCTTCACATTTTTCCTGTGATATTCTTGGGCTCTTGGGCAGCTGTGGGATTTTTTTTTATGCAGAGACTTTAGCATGGTTTTAACACTTTTAAAACTGATATTGTTGAATGTTAAAAGTAGAGACCTCTCTTTGGAAGTGCATGAGGGGCTTAATCCTGAGAGATACTGAGCATTGTCAGTTCCCGTTGATGTTCGTGGAGCCCAATATATGCTGATTGGTCACCTATGGGTTCTTGATTTCTGACTGCCCACAAACCTTTCTGTTGTTTTTTCCAATTTTGCCTCTGTCCTTTCAGTTTCTGTGTAGCCCTGGTCCAGTGCAGTTGGCTTCACAGTGCATTTTAGGTGGATTTATGTAGAGAAAAGTCTTTGAGTCGTGCTTTAATTCTTTTTACAACTCTCTTCTCTTCCTCTCCGTCAAGTGTTAAGGGGGAGACTGCATTCCAGAAATCCACTCATCTTGCTCATCTCACTTCTGTAGATACATAACCAGGTTTGTGCTTTTTGTCTTGCCTGTTGTAAAAGTTGTAGTTCTTGTGGGATTTTTAAAACGCTACTAGGACCTAATATTAAGGTGGATCCTTCCTTTCTTGGGGAAACTTTGGTAAAGTGGAAAGGATCCTAGGGTCCAACAGCCTAAATAAACATTGCTTGTTCTAACTTTTCTAATTTATAGGCTGCCAGGGGTGAGGATGTACCCTGAAATAAAAAGGGATATTGCATTTCTTCAGCAGTGAGCTTAACACACTTAAGTGTTTCCACGACCGTTGGTAAAATGGTGAGAGACAGACTTCATTCATAGCTTCGTTCTGCTGTACGAAGACAAAAGTGCATTGGATGAGATTTCAGACTGTTGTTCCTCTTTACTTTTGGGCTGTCTGAGCAAATGCTGCTGCAGCGAACCTGAACTGAATGATACGTAATATAGGAGAGCGGGTCTGTTGTACAACACAGAGATTTCAACCAGGAAAATTGTGTATTTAAAGTTTTTATTTTGACATCGTTGAGATCCCATAACATTTATTTAAGTAGTTTTAGGGGGAAAAACAATCTGAAAATGGCTCTCTGTGTGTGGATTTCCAAATCCATGCACAAAGAGTCGTCAGATGCTGCTGATTTATAGTAATTGTCTTAGTTTTCTTGAAAGTCTAACTGAACAATAGGACCACAGCATTAGCACTTGAGTGCTATTACCTAGTGCAGAATGGATGTAATGTAAGAGGAGTGGCTAGACAGAACTGTACTTCAGATCTGATTGAGCCTGTAATGCCAAGGGCAGCAGGAGAAGCACCGTCACTTGATTGGGCATAAGTAAATAAAGGAAAGTTTCTGAATGATAAGGTTCTGCAATACATGCTGGAGAAGGCATGGCGAGGTTGGAGCTGGGTGGATTCTACCCTTCTTCAGGCTGAAGTTGCTCAAGGAACAGGGTTTACCCTCTCACCCTCTCGTTTCCTTCTCACCATCCTACTCTCCATTCTGGTCACCAGGAAAATTATCACACAATATCCTAACACCGGATTTGAATGCAGCATCTCTCCCAGCCTTGGCATTGCTGTGTGGGAGTAAACCAGTCACTTCCTGTCAAGGTGGTTCTTTCCCAGGGGGACCCTTCCTGCTTGGAACAGGGAGGCAGGAAATTCTGTCTCTTTTTGTGGACAACATGCAATACAATGTTGTGATTTTATGTAGTGTCATATACTCTCTGAATGCCCCCAAACGCTGGAGTGGGTTCATGCCTCAGTCACTGTTCAAACCCTGCATTTCTCTGAGGGTGAAATTCACCCTGGGTGGAGGCCCAGCACAAGGCCTATGTATTGTTCATGTCTTATTTCAGCCATGTTTTAAAGAGATGCATAGGCCAGGCATGGATCCTCTGCCCAGGGGTAGATTTCACTTGTGTCCACCATCTCCCCAGAGCAGCTATGGAGATGTTTGTTGTGACTATGTAAATGGCATAGGTGTGCGTGACACTTCAGACACACGGCTCCAAAGAGCCTTCGTTCCATGGCTCTGACCCTGCTCCTGCAGTAATAAGGGTTTTATGGGCCAGGGTTGCTGTGCAGTGCTCCAGTGATACAAAGCAGCTATTAATTGGCTCTGCTGGTGGCTAAACAGGGTTTACAATGGTTCCACAACCCCATGCAGTAATATGAGGCAGTCAGAGTAGACTGGTGATTCTTGCCCGACATTTTCCCATCGCTACAGAAAGATTAAATAATTCATTGACATTAGCGATTCATTGTAATACCCTATGAGGTAGGCAGTTATCATTAACCTCATTTTACAGGTGGGAGGCAGGACTCAGATCCCCTCCCCCCCCCGCCCTTGAGGATTTGCTCTGTTTCAAAGCATATGACTTGTAAAACGTTCCAGTATTTTTAATTTTTAGTTACAGTTAAGGAAACAGACAAATGTGCCTCGCACCATTTGCATCTCAACACTACGGTACTGAGAACTGTGAGTGAAACTGCCCAGGCAGTATACTTCACTTAGGGGGTTTGTCCAGCCCAACTTTTAAAGGCCACATCAGTTTTATGCTACCTTTGTTCTCCAGATTCGCTTCTTTTGGTTAGTTTGTCACAACTAATTTCTGCTTTAAAGCCTGCCATTTAGGGTGACCAGATGTCCTGATTTTATAGGGACAGTTCTGATTTTGGGGTCTTTTTCTTACATAGGCTCCTACTGCCCCCCACCCCCTGTCCTGATTTTTCACATTTGCTGTCTGGTCACCCTACTGCCATTTAAAAATCCCACCTGGTCCAAGCAAAACATTGAAAAAGTAACAAACAAGATGCATACAAGAGAAAATGTATATGATCTACTATCCTTGTAAACAGCTCGGAGGGAGGAATGAATACACAGTGGTACTTAGGTGCGTCATTGTTCAGCATTGCAGCATCTGACTTTTAGGTGCCTAGAAGATCCCAGGAACAACACTGCGATCCACAGAACCTGAGTTAAGCAACAAGATTCTATACAATGAAGGTGTAGAGAGAGAAGCGCTGTAGACTGCAATCCACAAACGCCAGCGTGGTAGGTGGGGAGTTGTCTACACTAGTTGATGGGAGATGTGTAGGAGAGGGGGATTCTAAGCACTGCCCCTCACTTGGAGATTGGCACCTCCTGGCAACCTGGCTTTAGGTGCCTATCTCTGCTTAGTGATCCACGAATGGGAACCTGCCTCCTTAGGCGCCTAAACTGTTTCTTGTGAGATGAGTGGATGATGGAGTGAAGGAGAGAGGAGGCTGAAGGGAAACCTCAAGACTGGCAGATGCAAGTTGGACAAGAGTACTGCGAGGGTTGACTTCTGGATGAAGAAAGTGGCCCATGGAAGCAGGTGACTATGAGAACCAGGCAGAGGAAAAGTCTGGCTGGCGATGGGGAAATACAGCTGAGGAACAGGTTCACTGAGTTGGAAAATGAAAGGAAAAGGCGGGCAGTAACAGAAGATGGGAGAACAAAAAAGACTAGCGTAGCTAGTCCTACAAGAAGAGAGGAAGAGTCAATGGACATAGCCAGAGTTTAGAGTCTGGAATGACTCTCAGATTGCAAGGGAGAACAAAAGACAAGAGAACTTGTAGCCAGAAGGTACAGAAGGAGGAAGGCCGGAGAATCACACCAACACCAGGCATAGGTAGGTCAGCTTGATTGAGGACACGCTACTGAGAAGAACAGACAGGTCTGTCACCAGAGCTGATCTGGAGAACAGAAAGGTGTGTTGTCTGCCAGGAGCGGTTGAGACTGAGGCTGAACAGGATCCTAACGGGAGTGGGAAAGAATCTACTGTTTGTCCTTGTGGGAACAAATGATAGAGCTGGATTCTCACTGAAACATATCAAAGGAGACTATGGCAGGCTGGGAAGATGCTTGAAGAAATGGAGGCTCAGATGATCTCCATTGGGATTCTTCCTGTCCCTCGATTAGAGGAGGAGGGCAGAGGTGAAATTAGATTGTGAAGAACAGCAGATGACTCAGGCAGTGGTGCTATAAGGAAGGCTTAGGGATGTTTGACCACTGGGAGGCATTCATGGACTGGGGACTGTTCCCATGGGATGGACTCCAGCTGAGCAGGGAGGGAAATAGATTTCTGCGATGGAGGCTGGCACAACTGATTAAAAGAGTTTTAAACCAGGAAATCAGAGGCGGCGGTTGGCAGGTACTCAGATAGTCTCCACACCAGATTCAAATGCTGAGTGGGAAGAAATCAAGTGAAAGAGGATACAGCAGTGGAGAAAGGAACACGGGTAGGAGAATGGACAACCAGAGGAAGGATAGCGCCAATACCCAATGACACTAACAGTCGGGTAGGTGATGCTGGCAAGGGAATGACTGCACATCATTGGGCAAAGCCGAGCAGAAACAACTAAGACGTTTGTACACCAATGCAAAGAGCCTGGGTAACAAAATGGAGGAACTAGAACCACTGGTGCAGGAAGTAAAGCCAAATGCTATAGGGATAATGGAAGCATGGTGGAATAAGAATCATGACTGGGGTACAGGAAAGACAGAAGTAAAGGTGGTGGAGTAGCATTGTATATTAATGACGAGCTAGACTGTAAAGAAATTAGAAGTGATGGAATGGATCAAGTGGAATCTTTTGGGGCCAAAATCACTTTTGAGAAGAAAGGTAACAGAGGCTCCACTGGGATAGTGCTGGAGTCTGCACCATCCCCTCTCCCCCCGCCCCCAGATCCGAATGGGGTATGGATAGAGACCTCTTTAACATTTTAATGAGATAAATGCTACTGGGAATTGTGTGATTATGGGAGACTTTAATTTCCCAGATGTTGATTGGAGGACAAATGCTTCTAATAAAGGCAGGGCCCAGACATTTCTGGATGTGATGGCAAACAGATTTCTTCACCAAATAGTCACCAAACCAACAAGAGGCAATGCCATTTTAGATTTAGTGTCGGTAAAAAGCAATGACTTCATAGAAGAACTTGTTGAATGTAGAGGATCAGAATATCATACAAGAAGATTTGGACGATCTTGAAAACTGGAGTAAATAGAAATGAGATGTATTTTAATAGTGCAAAATGCAAGGTCAAGCATTTGGGGCTAACAACAAGACTATTGCTATCAGCTGGGGATGTATCAGTTGGAAGCGACAGAGGAGGAGAAAGACTCGGTGTATTGGGCCATCACAGATGACTATGAGCCGCTAACGTGATGCGGCTGAAAAAGACTAATATAATCCTAGGATGGATCCTAGGCGAGGTATTTCCAGTAGAGACAGGGAAGTATTATTGCCATTGTACAAGGCACTGGTGAGACCTCATCTGGAATACTGTGTGCAGTTCTGGTCCCTCAGGTTTAAGAAAGATGAATTCAGACTGGAACGGCTGCAGAGACCTACGGGGATGATCAGAGAAATGAAAAACAAACCTTATGAGAGGAGACTTAGGGGGCTTGGCTTGTTTACCTACCAAACGCAGGCTGAGGGGAGATGTGATCGCTCTCTATAAATACATCAGGGGGATAAACAGGAGGGAGAGAGAGGAGTTATTTAAGTTAAGGTCCAGTGTTGGCACAAAACCAAAGGGCTATAAACTGCCCATCAACAAGTTTAGGCTTGAAATTAGGCGAAAGTTTCCAACTATCCAGAGGAGTCAAGTTCTGGAACAGCCTCCCAAGAGGAGTAATGGGGTCAAAAAAACTAACTTGTATCAAGACTGAGCTGATAAGTTTATGGAAGTGATGGAATGGTGAGGCAGCCTACAATGGTATATGGCCCATCTGTGACTGCTATTAGCAAATATCTCCAACTGACGGAGATGCAGAACTAGATGGAGAGAGCTCTGAGTTATTACCGAGAATTCTTTTCCGGGTGTCTGGCCTGGTGGGTTTTGCCCACATGCTCAGGGTCTTACTGATCACCATATTTGGGATCAGGAAGGAATCCTCCCCCAGGGCAGATTGGTAGAGACCCTGAGGGGTTTCACTTTCCTCTGCAGTGTGGGACATGAGTCACTTGTTGGTTTGAACTAGAGTAAATGGTGGATTCTCTGTAACTTGAAGTTTTTAAATCAAGATTTGAGGTCTTCAGAAACTCAGGTTATGGGCCTATGACAGCAGTGGGTGGGTGAAGATCTGTGGCCTGCAACGTGCAGGAGGTCAGTCCGGACGATTATAATGGTTGATTCTGGCCTTAAACTCTGTGAGTCTGAGACTACAGATTTCAGAGTGGTAGCCATGTTAGTCTGTATCAGCAAAAAAAAACGCGAAGTCCTTGTGGCATCTTAGAGACTAACAAATTTATTTGGGCATAAGCTTTCATGGGCTAAAGCTCACTACTCTCTGTCTCTGGGTCCAGTGACTATTTAAATATTTATCCACCTCCTCCAGCTGGATTTTGAATGGGAACTGATCTGGTAGGCAGCCTCTGAGCATGCCTACTGGATCAGGCCCCACATGCAACTTCAGTGGCCAAATGCCTACCTTTCCCCAGTTCATGAATCGCTCTGGGGCTTAGGCGGGAGATAGGTATCTGGCAGTCTAGAGTGACCCAGCAGTGCACATGCCCCGAGGCAGAGGGAACTTTTACCGTGAACTTAGGCCTCAAGTGACTTTAGGCACCCACAGGTTTTAGCAGGAGTTTTGTGGATCGCAGTGGAGCCAAACTGGGATTCAGGCATCTAAACCTTAGACTTAGGTGCCTGTGTCTGGGGTTTAGACACTTAAGTAGCTTTGTGAATCCTACCCCTACCCCCTTCCCATTGTTCTGTGTTGCTGCCACCCTTCCCAGGCCCAGATCCCCTGTAAGTTGTGCTGCTGTCTGATCATGCAGCTTATAAGGGCTGCAGAAGGGATCCTCTCTCTTGTGCCGCTCTAAGAGATGTGCAGCGAATAAGGGAAGGGTGCTACAGGCATCACTCAGCCTGTGGGGTGCATACTGGGCCACGTTCGTACCCGGAGTAACTTCATTCAGTCCAACTGAGGTACACCAACTCTGCATTAGGCTCACACACTGCAGCACCCCCCGACGTGCAGGCTGGGGAGAAGGAGCCTGGGATGGAGCCTCCAGCAGTGCAGAGCACTAACACTAGTCCATGAAGCAGGCCTCACTGAACAGAACTGAAACTTGGCCTGATGTCCGCTGCCCTTTCCTGGATGTCGGAAGAGCTGCTGTTCCATCGTTGGCTCTTCACGGGTCCCTGCATTGATGAGAAACTCCACACCCCTTTGGCAGCACGTTCTGCTTCGCTTTTAATATATTTGTTTTGCCTCTCTCCTCTGCTTAACGATTGGTTTGTATTCTAGCCTATATCATTGGGTTGAGTGGGTTGCAGTCTCCTTTCCCAGTGGCATACAGTTGCCCTCTTTTTCTCCTAATCTTTTCCTGCCTTCCTTGCATGTATTGTCTCTTTGTTTTAGAGCATGACTGTCTCTCTTCTTTGAGATCCTATTTGCATTTTTATTTGGTGATCCTTCATGTGGCATCGTCACATCCTGGCCGCTTTGTGGCACTAACTCCATCTGCAGAACTCACACGTTCATGTCAGGCCACAGGTCTGAGCCTTCCAGCTGTGCTTAGGGAACGGCCACCTCTCTTCTCTGATCCACAGCTCACTATATTCTGATTATTATTCCAGCCTGAAGAAGTCGAATGACCGACTCTAACCTTGTTTTCTTATTCAGCATGTATGTTGTTAACTGTACGTGATCTCTGTAGAAGAACTTGTTTTATATCGAGAAAGGGCATATGGGCTGTATACCTGGGAAAACAGGGCAGAGCTACCAAGAAAACTGTGAATCAAAGGGTGTGGGCTCTGGGCTAGCTCTGAGGCCAGAAAATAGCTTGTAGCTGCTGGTGAGATAACCTCTAAGGTTCCTTTAAATAAGCAAGATTAGCACTGATACGCAGCTGAGAGTCACCTTTATGGAGGAATTCTAACCAAAAATTCAAGAACAAAACTGGCCACAGAATCAGATAATCTGGAACTCCTGGATGAGTGAGAGCACCTCTCCCCAGAGACAGGGAGAGAAAGGAGGGGGAAGGGAAAGTTGATATTGTATCCATCTCTGTGCTTGAATTTAATGTTTTTTAGCAAGGCTTGTGTGTTACGAGGACTAATCCATATGTGGCTGAAACCCCTTCTAACTGTCCCCTTCTCTGCCTGGCTGTTAGCGGTGTTTGTGACCCTGGCACTCTAGAGGCCGTCCTAGCCCCCTTTGGCTTCCAGAGCATAGTACCTGGCAAGTCTTGGTGATGGGAGTGTTGTATACGGTCAGCTGGAAACCAAAATAACAGAAAATGAATCAGCTGCTCTGTTAAAGCAAGATCTTTTTTTTCTTTTTTTTTTGCCTGGTACAATTACAGCTCTTTCTTCGTTGTTCCCACCCTGATACTCAGGCTGTGTGCAAGGATTTGGCATTGGCCCATCTTTGAGTTGCTGGCTATGAGGCCCCAGAGCACTGGGACCCTGCATGGTGTAGCCAGTAACCTTCAGTTGGTGCTGCAGACTTGCGGCATGGTTGCTTCTGCCAGGTTTGTGCCTGGAGAGCGCTGATGAGTTTGTAAAGCAGGCTGTTGCTTGCTGCGCTCCAAGGTGAGTTTGCCATCTTCCCAGAGATGCTGTTTCTGATTGGCTGTAAACCAGAGCTGTTGAGATGTAGTTTCACCAGCATCAGCCATCTGCAATGACCTGCACTAACTCTTTCCTTTTCTCCCTTTTGTTTTTCTTCCCAGATAAATGGCTCGTTTAAACTGGGAGCTACTAAAATACTTTCTGGCTGGCAAATGCAGTGCCTAGTAGCAGCTATCAGGGAGGAACCAAACATGAGTGGGGGAGGGGAACAGGTCGACATTCTGCCGGCCAACTACGTGGTCAAGGACCGTTGGAAAGTGGTGAGTAGCTCTGACTCTGAATTTCCATTACTGGCCCAAAAGGCTCTACTCTGTAATGGTGTAAAAATGCTTCTTGCTGGTCCCAGGACTGATCAGAAGGCACTGACTAGGGGAATCTGGGTCAGGGCATGTCAATCAGACAATGAAAGAAGGTGGTAAATATTGCACCAGTTTTTTGAGACGGCTGATGTTTTAGAAGAACAAACCTGCCAGGGATTTCTGGGTAGGATGAACTGCTGCAGGTGACCTGATTAGCAAAGCTCTCAGACTCTGAGGGTACGTCTTCACTACTGGCCGTGTCGGCGGGTAGCAATCGATTTCTCAGGGATCGATATATTGCATCTCATCTAGACGCGATATATCGATCCCCGAACGCGCTCCTGTCGACCCAGAACTCCACCAACGCAAACGGCGGTAGCGGAGTCAACAGGGGGAGCCGTGGACATCGATCCCACGCCGTGAGGACGGTAGGTAACTTGATCTAAGATACTTTGACTTCAGCTATGCTCTTCACGTAGCTGAAGCTGCGTATCTTAGATCGATCCCCTCCCCTAGTGTAGACCAGCCCTCAGATGCTACATTGCCAGTTTTCAAGTCCTTGCCCTAGAGCCCAAAGGTACTAGAATGTTTCAATCGAATGTTTGCAATCCACGTTTTAACACTGGCAAACACACTGTATTTACCCTAACCCTGTCCTCAGAAACCGCAGACCCAATATAGGTGAAACTTTCCAAAATCAGGCAGCTGAAGGTAGACGTTCGGCAAGGAAAATGTTGCCTTGAACAGTTTAAGTTTGGCAAAGTTATAAGCGGCTAAACACAGGGTCTCATAATGGAAAGTGTCATTCAGCCTTAACTATGGACACTGCTACCAGCTCTGCCTATAATAAATGAATGAGCCGAGGAAGTTGCACTGACTCTGTCAGCAATAATTGACTCTTACTGTTGTAGAAATAATAATACTCAGCATTTAAAATGCTTTACTCACACTAATCCTCACAACAATCCTTTGAGGTTAGTAAATATTACCTCCAGTTTACCATTCAGGAAACTGAGGCCAAAGGAAATGAAGTGCCTTCCTCAAAGCCATAGAAGGAGGTTATGGGAACTTTGGAGCTTCTGATTCCCAGCTCTGGGCTCAAAGCGCTGGACCACACACAAGCTGAGTTGTGCACTGAGGGCCCAGAGACTAGAGTAACAAGCAGGTTTATTTTGGCAGTCCTGTGTTCACACAGGACACAAGCTTTACCAACGCTAGTAAAGCTGATAGACGTGTGCACACACATTTATCTGTATGAAACCCCTTAGCAGCCTCAGCTTGTCCCTGCTGGATGTAAGGCATTAATATTGCTTGCAATTAATTTCAAAGCTTTGTTGAGCTCACTGGGAATGTTCAACAGCTGGCTAAGTGTGGGGCATGGAATTAATCACGTACCTTTCTTGTGGAAGGTGCCTTGTTGCAGAAAAACCTGTTTAAATGAAGAAGAAATTAACTGAATTTCTTTCAGGGAGGGAAGCTAGCCTACTCCTGTGCTGTGCGAATTGTTTCCCCTCTCATCCTTTGCCTATCTTGTCTGTTTAGATTGTAAACTCTTAGGGGCAGGGATTGTCCCTTTGTACAGCACCTAGCACAATGGGGCTCTGATCTCACTTGGGACCTCGGGGGACTACCGTAATATGAAATATAAATTAAATGGGCTGGAGCATGTGTTGTAAATGTGGCTTTATTTTGAGGTTCTGGTCGTATACCTTTCTAGTTTGCTGGAAGAAGTGTAATTAGTAGCTGTCCTTGCTTTTTCTCCACATTGTTTAATACTGCTTCAGAACATCCCATCCACAGGTTAGGGCACTCGTAGTTGATGACCTCCATGCGTACTGTGTCCTGAGGCAGCTGGTAGGCAGATGGCATGTGCCACAAGGTTTCACTATGCTTAGCCTCTGGCAAGTGAGTAAACTGGGTTAATTTCTTTTGTAAAGCTCTTCCATCTGCATGACTTGTGGTCAGACCATGTCACCAAGGTACATTGTGTGACAGAATCTTGCTGCTTTTTATGATGACTATTTGGAGGGGAGGAAAGAATAGTTTTAAAAAGAATGTGAAGGACAGCATGGCATTCCTGCTGTTCAGAGGAATGCATTCAAAGTTATCTTGCTGTGGGCTGTGTTGGGGAACTAGCTTCTCTAAGTCCTTAGCACTCATCATTTCCGAGGCTTAGTGGACCCAAATATTTTACTGGTTTAGCTAAAATCGGTTTTTAATCTGATGTAGTTAAGCTGATGCACTCCTTTGCATGGATGAATTTAAATGGGTTTACAACTGGTTTATAGCTAGGCTTGGCTGGATTAGATTTGTATTGATAAAATGTTGATTAACGTCAATTTCACTGTCTAGCCACAAACAGACAAAATATTTCCATTGATCATTGAAATTTACATAGGCAAAAAAAGAGAAAAACGCTGTTTAAGGACTTAGTTTGATTTAAGGATATTGACTTAATATGTTTTGACATGTGATGTTGACAATTTGTGTTTTAATGGTGATAAAGCTTTAACATTTTGAATATCAACAACTACTGTCATTAAATAATTGTCTGATCTCTCCTCTATAATTTCCTGCAACTGTGAAAACTTAAGTTGATAAGAATAAACCTCTTAATTTTGGGTGAATTTGAAAATGTGAATAGATAAAAATGAAAAAAAAATGCTTAAAAATAAATTGATATTATCCATCAAAACTATTCAAAAAATCAGATTCTGCCAAACCTTCCTATAGTGATTTGATGCTACATTAATATAGGTTAGTTGTAAACCGAGTTAAGACTGAGTAAATGTCACCTTGGAGCATGATGCAGAGATAAAATTTCTAGACACCATCAATGACTGCTTCTTGGAACAGCTAGTCCTGGAACCCACAAGGGGAGAGGCAATTCTTGCTTTAGTCCTAAATGGAGCACAGGATCTGGTCCAAGAGGTGAATATACCTGAACCACTCAGTAATAGTGACTGTAACGTAGGTGGGGTAATACCAACCCCCTCCCGAAAAAACCCAACTGCAGTAATATTTAACTTCAAAAGGGCCAAAATGAGGGGCTATTTAAAAACATAATAGAGGCTCAGACTAAATGTGTACCCCGAATCAGAAAAAAAACAATGAGAGGCCTAAAAGAATGCCACCATGGCTAAACAGCAGAGTAATAGAGGCAAAAATACATCCTTAAAAATTTGGAAGACACATCTTAATGAGGATAATAGGAAGGTGCCTCACCAAAGGCTCTAAGGAAACTAGGGGACCATAGGAGAAGAGGAAAGTTTCTCTCATGTAACTGGTTAAAGGATTAGAAACAAAGGGTGGGGATAAATGGTCAGTTTTCACAATCAGATGGAGAGAGGTAAACAGAGGGGTCCCCCAAAGATATGTATCAGGACCTGTGCTGTGCAAATATTCTTTATCTGGAACATAGAAGTTGCAAAATTGGAGATGATACAAAATTATTCAAGATAGTTAAGTTCAAAGCTGACTGTGAAGAATTACAATTACAAAGGGATCTCACAAAACTGGGTGACTGGGCAACAAAACAGCATATGGAAATTCAACACTGATAGGAGCAGTGTAAGGCACGCTGGGAAAAATAATTCCAACTACACATATATAATGATAGATTTTAAATGAGCTGTTACCACCCAAGAAGGAGATCTTGGATTCACTGTGGATAGTCCTCTGAAAACTTCAGCTCAGTACACCACAGCAGTCAAAGAGATAAACAGGCTGTTAGGAACTGTTAGGAAAGAGATAGCAAACATCATAATGCCAGTATATAAATCCATGGTGCACCCACACCCTGAATGCTGTATCCAGTGCTGGTCGCCCGTCTCAGACAGGATAAAGGAAAATGGGAAAAGACAGTGGGGAGACAGCATGAGTAGGTGAAGAAGTGCTCCGCACTAGGACGGCATGGCAAGGAATGCGACAAGTTTGACCATTTTAGCAGCATGTGCAAGAGCAGAGGCAGAGCAGGGTCCCAGAAAGATATAGTCAGACTTGTACAAGAGGGGAGCTGGAGGGCACGTCAAACAGCATAAGGTGACATACACTGGATGTCTGCTCACAGCAGAGGGACTGAAATAGATCCCAGCAGAGACATGGCAGCTCCAGTGGATGTGAAAGGGGCGCAGCACTTCACAGGAAGGAGACATTTTCTGTCTGTGTTCTGTCACAGCTGGCTGCGGAAACCCGAACCCAGATGTCTGCTCGCAAGGCAGGATGTGTTGTAGGACTGGGCAGATCCCCCAACAGCAAGCACTGACACACAGAAGCAAATTATAATGGATGCTCCTGTCCTGATGTGCAATTGTGGTTACCCTCACCCTGGCACTAGCATCTGCTGCAGCTGTGATACAGCAGCACAGAATGCTCTCCTGGGGAGAGAGATGGGCAACAGGAGGGCAGCTCGAGCTGGGGTGGGCTTAGAATCCACCCAAAGGGGCAAATGAGGAAGAAGAGGCTAGATGCTGAGCTAACGGATGAACCGGACCCTGGGTAGGAGGGGAAATCATAGAAGAAAAGTGGGGGACTGAGAAATGAGAAGGAGAAAAAGAAGGAAAACAGGAAAGGTTTCAGATCGGAAGAAGCAGAAAAAAAGTAGACCTAGGTATGTGAGCAGACACTATTAGAGAAGGGAAGTAGAGGGAAATAAAATCTACGGATGTACCGGAGAGAGGGTATCAAAGGAAAAAAATGAAAAGAAATCAAATTGGTGAAAAAGAGAGCTGACCAGAAAGCTGTGTTAGAGGACAACAGATCCTGAAAATAGCAAACAAGCAGGCCACCCACAAAGGACCTAAACAGAGAGAATGACTAGTTGGACATCTATTGATGGAATACAGTTCAAAGGTGCCTACTGGACAGGTGAGGGCCCTCTTGATGAGGAAACCCACTTGTGGATAAACTCAGTGACAAGAGATAACAGCCACAGAAACATCGACTCAGGCTGAAGAGCAGCAAAGGACAGGACAGCAAGAGTGGCACTAGACTTCCAGCCAGGAGAGGAAATGTCGATTCTTCTCTGAAGTGGCCCAGTATGTTGTAGCGTGATCTCTCTTCTTGTTAATAACAATGCATTTGATACTAACTGCAGAGCATGGACAAGTTCACAAAAGTGAATGTTTTGGTATCCTGTAGTTTTATTATTATTAGTAGTAAGTGTTTGGTAATGTTCTATATTATTTATGCTCCTGGTACAGTGTTGGGGTTTTTCCTTACAACGTTCTAGAGATTTTAAATCAGCCCTTTTTTGCTTTGGTTTGCCTTTGCCTCTCCTCACAGTTAGCCTAGCCTAGCTGGGTCCCCACACTGCCAGCCAGCAGGCCACTGACACTCCAGTATGAAGCATCGGAGAAAGGATTGGGTGTAGGTCTTTGATAGGAGCAGCTGGTTGCTTGATATCACTGTCCTGTAACAAATAGTACACTGTTAATTCCATGGTACGTAACTGACTCCTGTAATGCATCCAGGTAATGAACAAATCCTGCTTGTTGTCCTTTGGGCGCTCCGCGCTCCAACTCTAAACACGGGCCTCAAGATGTGACCTGATTCCTAGTCAGGGTCGCCTGGGGGGTGGGGGTGGGGCAACTGGGGCAATTTGCCCCGGGCCCCGCAGGGGTCCTGCGAGCCCTGGCCCGGCAGCGGTGGTCTGGGTCTTCAGCGGCATTTCAGTGGCGGGAGGCCTGTCAGTGCTGCAGAAAATGCGAAGCGACTGAAGGGCCCCCCGCTGCAGAAATGCCGCCGGGTGCGTACAAGCACCGAAGCTCCCCTGCTTTGCCTCAGGCCCCCTGAATCCTCTGGGCGGCCCTGCTCCTGGTGGACTGCAAAGCTCATTGACAACAAAGGCAATAATTGCTGAAGGCCTCTAGGTGTCTTTGTCAGGATATGGAGGATGTTGTTTCTGATGTGGGGTGGATAGGATCATCTGCTAGATCAGTGAAGGCATGCCAGGGAGAAAAGCTTTCCAGAAGAGATGCAATGAACTTGGGGGAAAGAGCTGGAAGGATTATGTGCAGGACGGGTGATGCCGTTGCTCAGAGCTTTACATATAAAAATGAACTCCAGATTTAGGGAACAAATCTAGAAATTATTCAACCTTCCAGGATCCCTTTGATAGCACCTGAATCCTCCAGGCAGCATCCAAACCCACCTCTTTGGTTAACTTGAAGCATGAATTGCTTCTTTTAATCATTATACTTTTCTATGTAACAAGATTCCAGGAGAGTCACACTGAAGCCGCGAATGTCTGTATAGTCAATGTGAAGTGCTGGAAATAGCTATGTGCGTGGTTGAGAGCTCTTTTTGTTCAGAGTATCACCGGATTCAAGCACCAGTGGGATTTCTGGTCTGTTACTGGCCAGTTTGAAGATCTCAGCCATTTTGACTTTGGGAATTGCCCACATGCTGAATATAGCTACAGTAACGCATGTACCAAGGCCATGCTAAGAGCCCTAGACAGCTGAGGTAACTCAGCCAGTTGTCATCTTTACTGTACAGATAATTTGCATGCAACAGTTTCATTGGTTGTTTGAGGGAGACTGCACAGATGGGGATTACTTGACCCAACTGTGACATCCAGGTGACTGCGCAGGCTTTCAGCTACTAATTATTATTTGTATTACTCTATTGCCTGGGGCTTAGTAGAGACCAGGAGCCCACTGGGCCATTTATCTCTGTAGTTAAAGCCTTCATGTCTCACCACGCACTGCTTCTCTGTTGCACTGGTCTCCTGGTTTTCATTTCTGTGCTTCATTGTAGCTGCCATCTATCATCCTCCAGATTTAACTCTCAGATGGTGTGTGTGTGTGTAGAAGTTAATATACTAAAGGTAGGATTTAGTAACACCCAAGGCATGAACTCTTTACACACTTTGTCTGTGGATATGCAGAAAGCCCTTCTCCTGATCATAGGAACGTAGAAATGGCCACACAGGATCAGACCAGGCGTTCACATTGGCTAGAGTCTCACCTCTGTCAGTGATCAGCGCCAACTGCTTCAGAGGAAGGTGGAAGAACTATTCAATAGGTTCCGGGATGGGGTGTCAACCTCACACAAGCCCTGAGCAGGTTATTGTGGGCCAGAAGGGGCCAGTTAACTTTAGATTCTGCACCTGGAGGGGAAGCAGGGACAGACAGGGCCTAATGGCAGATGCATCCCAGCTGGAGGAGAAACTGGGCTAGGAGTATAGAACAGGACATGAGCACGGGAAGTGGCTTCGGGGGCAGCTCTGCAGTCACTTTCCAGAGAGAAAGGGATTTGCCTAGGGACAAGGAGAAGTTCTGGAGAGGAGAGTAAACCCTGGGATTTAGCCCTGGACTAGAAGCTGAGAGTGGGGAGTAGCCACTGAGAGCAGACGAACCTCAGGCTCATAATCCCAGAGGTGGGCCAGGAGCTAAAGAAGCGAGGTAGGAAGGAGCCCAGGGAAAACAGCAACAGGATCTGAGACTGAGCATATTGCTAGGCACAAGATCCCTGGGCTGGAACCTGGAGTGGTGGGTGGACCCAGGTTCCCTTCCAGCCCCTGGGAAAGTGGCACTGTACTGGAAGACTGCCTGATGGCATACGGCCGGTCTGTCCAGTGAGACTCTGACACCCTGGAAGGGGAGAACTAAACAGGATGAAGAAAGGAGCATACGAATCCCAGAGTAAGAGAGACAGACAGAAAGGGGTGCTAGATGGGCAGAGAGCTAATCCTCAGACCCAGCCTCAAGTAGGTGTCCCCAGCTGTGAGTGTACCCTGTTACAGGCACTTATGAGACAGCCTGCCCCAGGGAAACTCCTGCTAACCCTCAATAGTTAGAAGTTGACTCATGCCCTGAAATATGAGGGTTTTTAAAAATCTTTTCTTTCTGTTAATTTTCTAGTGATGTTTATTGTGATAATGCTGGAGACTCTTGATATTGATACCAGTGTCCAATCTCCTTTTGAATCCTGCTGGGCTCTTGGTCTCAACAGCATCCTGCGGCAGTGAGTTCCACAGACTTGTGACGCATTGTGTGAAAAAGTATTTCCTTTCATCAGTTTTAAATTTGCTACTTTCCTTTTCACCGAAGCTGCCTTTTTCCTGTTCTATGAGACAGCAAGCTCTTTCTAGCTCTCTTCCCTCGGCCAGTCATTTCTTTATATACATTTCATCTCTTTTCTATGGTGAACTGTCCCAATGTTTCCAGTTTCTCTTCATATGAGAATTTTCCAGGCCTGGCAGCATTCTTGTTGCCCTTCTCTGGACCCCCTCTGATGCTGCTGCTTCCTTGCATTTCAGCAGTGAATCAAGATATCTGCTGAAAACTTGTGCAGTTCTCATATTCTGAGTGAAACGGTTACAGTGAAACCGCCTTACGATTTCCTTGATGGCAAGGAAGTCACATAAGAAATTAAGCAGAGGAGAGGGGAAGATCTGAAAAAGAGTGTGTGCTTGAGAATGTTGCTTTTGTTAAGTGTAATTAAAACTTTGTCTTCATACACTGATAATTCACAATTAGCTGACTTTAACAAACTTTGTTACATAAGCAAACCTACTAATATGGCGAGCTAATTGCTGGGGACAGCTCAAGAAATCTTCCAGGACATGATGTGCATGGGAGGCAGAGCCTTTGCTGCCTCTCTGTATGGTGCTAATCACAGAGGCAAGGTGGATGAGGTAATATCTTTTATTGGACCTCTGCTGGTGAGAGAGACAAGCTTTCTTTCCAGCCATACAGCGTCCTTTTTCAAGTCTGGAAAAGGTACTCCCAGCATTGCACCTAAATGTAAGGTGGAACAGATTTAGTATAAGTAGTTTGCGTAAGGGAACATTCAAGATAGTATGGCCTGTTAACACCTCTGCAGTGATAGGACAAAACCAGGGGATTAGTGGGTTACAGATTGTTATAATAAACCATAAAGCCAGTGTCTCTGTTCAGTCCACGATTTTTAATGTCTAGCAGAGTTGTGAATTAAGGCCATGTCTACACTACGTATCATACAGTGGTACAGCTGTGCTGCTACAGAAGTGCAGCTGGAAGATACACAGTGTAGCTGCTCTTTATTGGCAGGAGAGTGCTGTCCTGCCGACAAAGCGCTATCCACACTGGCTCTTTCCGTCAGTAAAGCTTTTGTCAGTCAGAGGTGTGGTTTTTTTCACACCCCTGACAACCAAAAGGTTTTCTGATGAAAATGCAGTGTAAACCTTAAACTCCTAGGCTTGTCGTTTGAAAGTGTTGTCCAGGTTTCCTTTGAGGATGAGGACTGAGAAGTCAGCTATAGAGTGATCGCTCTGGGAAAAGTGTCCACCCGTAGGTGACAGGGCATTTTTGTCTGTTATCATTGTCCTGTGTGAGTTCATTTGAGAGCATTGTGGTTGTCTGGTCCAATAGAAGAAATTATCTCACCCACCTTGTCTCTCTAATATCCTGAGAACCACACAGCTACACCTGCACTGGTGCTAATTATGTCATGCTCCATGTCTGATGTTCTTCCTCTAGAGCTCTCTCTGCCCCATTGCCCCCATCCATGGATCATACGCTATCCTCATCACATCGTTCCCTGAAACGCAGCAGAAGTGAGTCAGAAATTTTTTTTTTATTATTTTTTTTACAAGACCAAACCTGCTCCACATATGCCTGGCTCAGTGCCCATATAAACCCTGGCCTCCTTGCCCATTGGTTTATTCTGCCCCCCTGCTGTTGTGCCAAAAATGAGATTGTCCGCATGGGGCAGGGAGCATGAGTTTATCCGCTGGGTGCTGTGGAAGAAAGAAATAACAATGATTATGTGGCTGCAGCCTGCAGCATTGTGCTGGTAGCTGATGCCCGACTTCTGCTTCAGCGGATGGTCAGAAAGCTGCTTCTCTCTTTATCCTCTGCAAACTTGCTGACTGCAGCCAGAAGCCCTCTTTTGCCTGCCAGTCAGCATCTCCATCAGAGACCCTCACCAGTTCACCCATGCTGTAAGAGCTACACGGGAAAAACTCCCAAACAGAATGGGAACTGCCACCATTCTTCTTCAGATCCCTCTGTGAGCCTGACCTGGGCTGGTCTGCAAGCAGAACCCAGGCAGGAGGTGAGCTGTCACTACTGGTCACTATGAGTAACAGTTTGGTTTCACTCCTTCCTCCTCTTTCCCCACCCATCTGCTCACTGTATCCATCAACGTTGTTAACTTTCTGGACACCACCCTGATACAAATAGTAACTGCACACACAAAACTGAACAAAGAGTGTGAAGGTCATAAAGTCAAGCGCTTAAATGTTAGGAAATGTCAGCATTGTGCCACCGAATTTGCCCGACTTGGGCATGTGTGTCATGACACGGTCTTTAATCATCACTCTAGTATCTGAGGACTTCCCAAAGATTAATTGATTTATCTTCCCAACACTGGGGAGATGAAGGGGTGGTGTTATTGAATAGGAAACTGACACACCGAGAGATTAAAGTCAAAAGTGTCCACTAATTTTTGGTGCCTAATTTGAGACCTGTAGGACCTGATTTTTCAGAGTACTTAACATGATATAGCACTTGATGTGTTCAAAGCAGAGCTCTTAGTGAATTCAGGGCAGCTGTGAGTGCTCAGTGTTTCTGCAAATCAAACCCCAGGGTTTTAAGTCAGACACCCAGAGAATGAGAGACACACAACTAGAGGTCACGTGTGAAACGCTGAAGTGACTTTCCCGGCATCACACAAGAACTCTGTGGCATTGGCAAGGATAGACGCCAGTTCTCCAGGGCAGTATTCAATTACCTTAACCATGAGGCCATTCTTTCACTTCCTGCAATCCTCTCCCTCAGCATTGTACATTTTCCAGCTTCTTCAGCAAACTATGCTGGGGCCTTAAAGACAACGGCCCTGAATCATCCCCAGAGCAGGTGTGTTCTGTGCACTGAATGAGGCAGGGGTCTTGTGGAAAATAGAGTATGTGATCATGTAACTACAAATGGTATATAATGCATATGGGAAGGGAGCCAAATTAAGGTTACCCAGGCAAACTTAATTCTGACATTTCCTAACTTTTGAGTGCTTGGCTTTGCAACCTTAATTTTCTTTCAATATAATTTTCTGTATGTCATTTCCTAGGTTTTAAAAAAGCGAATTCCATCATGTGGAATCGTATTGCTATCCGTGTGGTTCATCAGCAGAGTTGTAACCTTTAGGTCCACCATACAGACATCTGCCACTTGAGGTAATGACGGAACTGGAGCAATGGAAGGTTGTTATGCTCTGCACATACCAGCCATTCAAGAGGGATGGGATACATGCTTTGCCCATGGGTTTCACAGATATTTGCTGATAGCGGAGGAATGCTGAGACTCAGGGACCCTGGGTTCCATTCCAGGCTGTGTAAGGGAGTGTGCTTTGCTGGTCACAGACTCTTCTGCCCATTCGCCCCCAAAGCCTGTTCACCCCTGGCTTCTCATGCCAGACTCTCCAGCCCTAGCTCTTGATCCCCAGCTCCTTGTCCAGACTGTCACAGCCCGCACCAGCTCCCAGTCCCTTCCTGCTCTATCTTATAGTCCTAGTCTCCCCCTGCTTCCTCTGCCTTCCCCCTCCCTGGTCCAGTTTATCTTGGGACGTTTCAGCCCAAATAGTTAAAGTTCTAAGCAAATGAAAACCGTTTTATAGTGGACAGCGTTGCCTTCATAATAGGCACCATTGCTACCTGCTCTTCTGAGACCCATAACAAACATTCAGCTGTAGTCAGACCATGGTCTCTAACGTGATCTTGTCGGTTTCCAGCTTTGTCTTTCTTAGTAATTCCAGTTAAAATCTTCTTCGTTTACACGTCATTTGTCTGTCCGCACCCCAGCCTAGGGTGCAGATTTCAAATATGGCAGACCTTCGCCACTCAGCCATGCTGCTCTTTGGAGCGAATGTGCCCAAACCATGTGATTTAGTTATTGTGCCATACTGGGGCTTACCCAGACCAGCGAGGGGTCCTGTCCCCACCTGCCTTATAACGTCGAGTGCCTTAATGCTGTGCTGCCATGGCTCAGAGCCCTGATGCCAGGAGCCAGCCCACAAGCAGAAAGGTTTCACTGGGCTGCCATCAGCCCAGTTCCTCCTTGTGGGATGACCTCAGCAATTTCCTCCAGTCCCAAGTTCCCCCAAATCTGTCTCGCCACGTTCTTAACTACCAGACACTTGGAATTCTCCCTTCTGGTTCAGCACCCCTGAAGGAGTGAAACCTGCCCGAATGATCAGCTCACTCTGGGGAACACAGTTTGCACACCAGAGGCCAGAGACCTGCTTGGGGTAAAAATAAACGAAGGTATATTTAATAGAAAAAATCACAGAATGGAAGATGAACTCATCGGGGGAAGCAAAAATTTACAAGTTACACAGGAAATAACCAGAGAGATGCAATCTCAGGCTTTCACACATCTGTGTTAGCTCAGTTCCCTTTTCTGTAAGTTACCTGGTGCCTCTGGCCAGTTTCCCAGCATGCCCTCTGTCTTGGAGGGGAGTCTAGCATTCCAACATAGCTGGTGTCCTCAGGTTCTGGATAAAAATTCTCAAACCCAAGCCTGTATTTAAAAGTTTTTTCTCTTCTTTCCTGCTCTCCCCCCGCTCCCCTTTCTTTTGGCATAAAGACTCATGTTTATTGCAGGGGGCAAACTCCCTTCTTTCTCTGTTTTCCAAGACTTGGGTTTGCCTTTCTTATCAATGTCTTTCCATGAATGGTAATGGTCCAATATTGTGTTTTTTCTGGCTGGACAAGGGCTGGGTATTGTGTAAACAACTAGCCTGGGAGATGTCCCCCCTCAGCCTGATTACTTCACACCCTTTTGTGAGTCAATGTTATAGTCGCACCGCAGTTACAATTAAAAATCTCTAGACATGCAGCTATCCATAGCCATCACTTGTATGCACATCTCCTATTGACTATCTAGTTTGGAGCATGACAAGCTTTCATAAAACGCCAGACTCAACATATTTATGCACAATCACATGGTATAAGCCAGTTGATTCAATTGTTTGTTCTTTGGGGTTCAGAACCCCTCTTTTCCCCTTAGGGTGTCTACACCCTGGTTGTCACAGTTATCCTGTCTCCAGCCACTAGACAGACGCCCTTCTCAGACCCAAGGATTCATAGATTCACATTTAAAGCCAGAAGGGACCATTGAGTCTTGATTCCTTGTATAGCATAAACCAGAAGACCTCACCCAGTGAATCCAGCAATCCAGCCCATCAGTAAGAGACAGAGCTCAGAATTCCTGATCTCCAACATCCTACTTCAATTTACAGAGAGAGAGAGAGAGAGAGGTCCTAACCCCCCAGCAATGTCCTGTAGACTCACAGGCTGGCTTCTAGGTAGTAGTGGGGATGTGAAGTTTCAAGTCCTGCTGATGACCCATCTTAGAGGGTTCCTCAGAGCTGTACACGATAGAATTGTTTCTCCCGTTTTCTTCTTCTTCTTCTTTTTTTTTTTTAAACGGTTTATTTAATGCTCAGTGCCGTTCCTACTGCTGAAATGAACAGGACAGTGGTGTAAGCAGACTCCCAAAAGGAGGATCTGCAGGTACTGAACCCAGTTGAACCAGCTCGGTAAGCACGTTTGAGCCACGGGGTGCTGGAGCCCAGGACTCAGCTGAGACTGGGGGAGTTGCATAATTCCACCCAGGGAGGCAATGGCCTGATGCCTGCGGGGGCCCCAAACTGAGGCCAGGGAGAGGAGCAGTGAGCCATGAGCACCATCCTTTCACCTCCAACTCCTAACCTATCCTGGCTGCAGGGATAGTCAGCGCATACTGCTGATGTCGGTACAGTATTCAGGGTTGCTTTGCATTTCACCTCCTGCTGGTAACTACTGGTTCTAGCCTGGTGGCCTCCTTAGAGTGCAGCATGCTGAATTCACTCCTTGAACCAGTCAAGCAGTGTCAGGGAGAAGCTCTCCAGTCCTGTCCTCTGTCCCTCTCCGCACTCCTGGCTGATTCAAGGAGCAAGGCTGGACATCTCTGGGCACTGGTAGGGAACTAAAGAGAAACAATCTTGAGGGGTTTTCTCCCCAAGCTAGTACATAATAAGCAGCTGGTGGTTTGCAGGCTGTGCTGTGCCTGTAACTGATGCATGTTGAAGCTTAGATTTTTTTAGCACTGTGTTAAACTCAGCCGGAATTGCTTCAGATCTGCTGCTCCTGTTGTGATTAATGACGCTCTTGTTTTCTATCCAAAAACCTTGAAACCTTCATTTAGTCAAAGATACAGGCTGCAGGTAGTGCTTGGACATTGCTGCACCTTTGATGGAGAGTGGCTGAGAGCTTTCTGAAATCTGAAGCTGAAATGGATCCTTTAAAAAAAACCCAGACAGCTTTGCATCTTGTAGACTACAGCCCTCGCTGGAGTGGGTATTCAGTTCCTTCCTGCTTGGGATCGGCTGAGTGAGGTGCAGACGTCAGTGATCTAGGCTGTCCCAGGCACTTTCCTAGCATTTCTGTGTAGAGCTGGGACAGAAAATGAAGCTGTTAATTGGCCACACATTAGATACCTAGAGACAGGGTGGGGACAACACCTCATTCCCTTGAACGATCTTTTCCTTCAATTTTCAGCACAAATGGGTTTCTCTTGTGCTGCTGCTGCTGCTGTTGCCTTGTCTCACAATCATCATATCAGGCCATGAAGTGCAAGAATGGTTTTGGCAGCTCTTGCAGGGCCCTTGTCGGTTGCTTTTTAATGTATGTATCTTTTGTGAAACCCTCCCTTCCTTTCTTCTGCTCTAGATTGTTTTTCCTTCTTTGTCTTTGGATCTAGCTGTGGTTCTGGCCAGGGCCGCCTGAGAAATTTTGCTTGTCTCTGTCTATGCCAGGGGTGTCAGACTCATGCGCTGAAGAGGGCTCAATTCCCTGTTAACTTATGGTCTGTAGGGTTGCCAACTGTCTAATTGCACAAGCCCAAAGCCATTGCCCTGCCCCTTCCCCCAAGGCCACGCCTCTTCCTGTCCCTTCTACAAGGCCCCACCCCCACTCACTCCAGCCCCCTCCCTCCCTCCATTAATCGCTCTCTCCCACCCCCATTCACTTTCACTGGGCTGGGGCAGGAGGTTGGGGTGTAGGAGGGGGTGCAGGCTCTGGGCTTGGCGGTGGGGCCGAGGGGTTTGGAGTGTGGGAGGGGGCTCTGGGCTGAGCCTGGGGCAGGGGGTTGGGGTGTAGGAGGGGGTGCAGGCTTTGGGAGGGAGTTTGGGTGCGGGAGGGGTGAGGGGTTGGGCTCTGGGAGGGAGTTTGTGCGGGAGGGGTGAGGGGTTGGCCTCTGGGAGGGAGTTTGGGTGTGGGAGGAGGTGAGGGGGGCGGCGCTTTCCTCGGGCGGCTCCCCAAAGCGACCAGCACATCCCTCTAGCAGAGGCTCCTAGGTGAAGGGGCCAGTGGTCTGCCCCTGCATGTAGACTCCTCCCCCGCAGCTCCCATTGGCTACATTCCTGGCCAATGGGAGATGTGGAGTCGGCACTCAAGGTGGGGGTAGCACGGGTAGACCCTCTTGGTCCCCCTCTAGGGACCACAGATATGCGCTGGCTGCTTCTGGGGGCGGGGCCAGGGCATGGAGGGATCCTGCCTTAGCCCTGCTGCGCCGCCGGACTTTTAGCACCTAAAAATCTCCGACATTGGCATCAGTAGCCTCCGGGAGATAGGACCTGATTCTGGGAGACTCCCGGCAAAACCAGGAGGGTTGGCAACCTAACAGTCTGTGAGGCACAGTATGAATTCAGGATTGCTCTCCCCTCATTCCATGGAGAACACTCCCGAGTCCGTCCCTCCCAGTTCCAACATGAGATTTGCACAAAGATCCAGGGAGGATACAGTCTCTGGAGTAAACCTCGTTACTTATTATTCAGCACTTTATTGTCCTACTCAGCATCGCTCAGTGGGGGAATATCCTGCCCGTTTGGTCCTCGATGTCTTAGCTGTTTGCTTTTCCTTTGCCATCCTCCTCTCAGTTTCTCTCTCCATTTCCTGGCTATGTCTCCTTTGCGTCCACTTCCATTCAGCGACTCCTAATCCACCCCCCTCCATACTAGGGGCTTCCCCAGGGCCTCGCTAAAATGATCAGCAATTAGTGAAGGCTGATCATCAAGTGTCTTCATTAGGCTCTAGCATTAACACTTCAGTGAGATTAATGGAAGGGCCGAAGAGTTTGTGCCTCTTAGAGTTCTTGTTCCAGGTTTTCCACAGGCTCGGTCAGACATCACTGTGTTGGGGATTTCCAGGTCACACGTGGAAGCTCTGCTTTGCAGGAGGACTAGAAGTACATGCAGACCTGATGCTTTAGCCCCGGCCTGCACATTAGGACCACGACATGCTGATATTTTTGCTCAGGGAAACTACTTCTGTGCTAGTGAGCAGCTGTCTCTCCTGGCTGCATCTCCTCTGCCTAGAAAGACCCAGGGTTAGCTACTTATATGGGCACATGCATCTTTGACACCTTTTGGTTTCTTTGATACTGTCTGTTTTTCTTATAGCCTGTTAAAATCTTGAAAATAAAACTTTCCCCCCTCACCAACTGTCTTTTTCCAGTGCTGACCAGCCTGGCTTTGTTATCATGTGTCGAACGGGGCAGAAATGGACAGACCTGTTTAAGCACCTCACTTGGTGTGAGGCCATTTATTCTGTGTGTGTTGTTTGGGCACCAGCGCTGTACGTAGTGGGTTACTGCAAACGGCTGCTCTGCAGGTATTCGGTGGAGGACACAGCAGTGGCACTGGGGTGTTTTGTTTTAGTGCTTTGTCAGAATGGACTTTAAATAAACACCTTCAGTGCAACAAAATTGTTGATGCAACAATAAGGTTGCGATGTTATGCGCACCCAAGTTAGAAAATTAAAAATTACCTTTCCTGCAGCAGGCATGAACTGGCCCCTCGTGCACTGTAAAAAATGTTTTGTATTACTGCATAGGGTGAAGACTTAAAGGTGCCCTACAGTGGAGAGGGAATTGTTGTTGTCCATTTTTTCTTCTCTTTCTTCACTTTTTTCTGAAAGTATTTTACATGGTAAATGTAGGTCTTGGCTAACCTGCTTTTGCCAGAAGACTAGGGATAATTGGAGAACTAGCACGGTCCTCACAGAGCGCGAGGGAATGAAATCTGAGCACTTCAAATGCTTTTTATTGATTTTGCCGGTGCTATCTAATAGAATAATATAAGTAAACAATGGGGAAGAGTGATGTTTTTGTTAAAGATCCAGCAGCCTGTCAGCTAAGAGCGAGGCCCTGTCCAGTTGTCTGGTCCTACAAGGAGACGTCCCGCACAGACGGGGAGGTAAGACTTGGGCATCCTGATATTTCCAGAGCAGATACAAACTAAAAAAAATCAAACCCTGACCAACCCCAACTCCCTTTCAGGGCTTCTCTGCTCATTGTAAAGAAGCAAAATGGTCCTGAACCCAAATTGTATTCTCCTTTGCAGATTACCCGTCAGAGAACAAAATAAGGGGTGTTTGCAAAAATCCTTTTTCTTCTCTGTCAGCTCCATGGGACTCAATCATGCAATTTACTTATCACCCCTTTGAATGGAAGCCCTGTCTAAGTAAGGATGGCAGGATTGGGCCTGCAGGGAGGAAGAGCTGAAAGGAAAGGGAAATGCAATATATTTCAATTTCATTTTGCTTATGGTCTTTCATACAAACTGTCATTCCAGGTGCTCTGCCAGCTACAACATTAAATAGAAATGCCAGGCAGGGAGCAATTAAAAGGGGCTGTCGCTGGAGAGTAAGTCCGTGTTCAGCACAGCTTTGAAATGAGATGGAGAGGCAGTTCTGCCCTCCCATGGATGCTGACACAGAATCCACGCTGCACGTCTGATGTCAGCATTGCTGGCAGCGATGGGACCGGCTGGGTAGAGAGCTGTATGTGAAAGAGATATCAAGTGAGACCAGAGGAAAGGAGGCTGAGTGGATAAAAGAGATCAGAAAGGGAGGGCAGGGAGCTGGCAGCAGTTCGTTTACATTTGCAGTGGTGATACTGAATACACTGGTGTGTACGTTTCTGTAGCACCCAGGACACCTGGCTGGGTTTTTTCTCCTGCTTATTGGCAGTCTGCTGGGAACAGCAGAATCCCTTAATGGTCCAAGGAAATGACTTAAGTGACCGAGACAGTGTAAGATTCCCTGTGCCCATGTGCCAGGCCTCCACATGGCTCTGGAGGGAGCACCTTTAGGATGCAGCTAGTTCTGTCCCTATCACAGTCAAGTGGTTTGAGCTCTTTCTGGGCTGGGTTGTCTCAACGATTTTTATGTCCTTGGGGAATTCTCCATAAAAATAGATAGGAAATCTGGCCCTTGGAGATGCCAACTGCTTAGTATGATGGCTGTAGTTTTAAAAAAACCCAAAAGGTAATATTGGGACTCAGTTGAGAGTCTCAGCTTCATTCTTCAGTAGTGAAAACGAGATCAAAGTTATTCTTTGCCACAGCATGTGGATAAAAGTGAAATCTGCCTGTAGTAGCCATCAGAGCAAGATCAAACACATGGCCACAAGCTGTCCCGCACCAGCTTGATGTGTTTGTGACCCACTGTAGCCATCCCAGGTTTCTCTCCAGCCTTAAAGCATGCACTGCCTCGCCCAGTCCTCTTCCAGGAGATGTGTTTTCTTAACAGAGGTTAGCAAACAAACAGAAAAAAACAGACTTTTAACACATTCCTTAGCCCTGGGCTTCAGGGCCACCCCTCCCCGGGTTCTCTGGCATGCCTGCTCCTGGCAGGTTCCCAGTTTCAGTCAGCTCTGAGTCCCTGGCCCCTTGTTCTGCTCTGGTGTGGCTTCCCCTTCCCAGGGTGCAGTTTTTCTCAGTCCATCTCCCCCTCTGACTGCCCGCCAGCAGCCCTTTATAAGTGTAGATGGATTGGATTCACCTGCTCTGGTCAGGGGCACTGGGCTTGGTCTATCCACAGGGACCAGCTACCCTGAGAGATCCACATGACACATTCAGACTGTACATAACATAAGCTTTTACTTCTTAAAAATCAGTGTCTAGCCCTCGTGGTTGCAAAGAAAACCTTCCATGTGTTAACCAAAGGTAATCAATGCAGAGAGGTTTTACTGCATGTGCAGATGCGTTGAAATAATGCCTGAGATGTGGACACCTCCCCCTGCCCCACTAATGTCATTGGAATGTCCACAATGACACTTCAGTGTTGATATGAACGATTTCATTGCGGATCATTTTCATGGATGGGATGGAGGAGGGAGTGCAAGTTCAGCCTGGTAGCCATCAGAGGAGTGAGGCTCTGGAACAGCCTCCCCATAAGAGGAGTGGGGGCAAACCACCTAACCAGCTTGAAGATGAATCTTGATAAGTTACAGATGGGGTTATCTGATGGGACTTCCTGTGAGAGCAGGGACTGGACCGGTGATTGCTGGCAGAGTAGTATTGTGACTTTTTAACGCTTGGCATCCAGGGCAGAGCTCAGAGCACTGGGTGTGATCGTGAGGGTGTCCAGCAGCAGAATGGGTTGGTTATTGTTGCAGGCTGAAATACAAACTCTATTGTGTTTTATTCTTGTGCCTGGCAATGCTAATGATCGCTCGGCTTTAACAGTGTCAGGATTTAAAGAGCCTGTTTCAAAGGAGCCCAAGGGAGTATTTTTCAAGGGTTGTGTGTTACCAGGCCTTGTTTCTACAGAGATGCCTTCCTCTGCCATTACTGTCTGTGAAACAAAGAAGCAGCATTGATGGCTAGACCCGTTAGCTCTGCAGTCTTCTCCCCTAGTGATGTCTAAAAAGAGTAGGCTGGCTAGAGAGGGAAAAGATTCTCCTGTCTAGGATCTCATCCATTTATTCTGCTAGGAGAGAGGTGGACAAAGTGCAGGACACAAACTTGGGCAATGGAGTCCATGCCATCCCACATCTTACAAATAACAGAAGAATGAGAATAACACGAGGAGTCATGATATCTTGGGTGCTGTTCCCCATTCTGCCACTGACTTACTGGATAGTCTCAGGCAAGTCCTTTAGCCCCTGAAAGCCTGCCTTAGTTTCCCCATCTGTAAAATGAGGATACCATGAACCTTCCTCTCAAGGGATTGATGAGGTTTAATCAGATAGTCTTGGGAAGTGTGATAAATGTGTTATTAATATGGGATGTGGCCCAGGAAGGCTGATCCCAGCATGCCCTGCTCCCTCTTGATCTTCACACTTTCAGTGATGCTATTGGAGAGCTAGGGAGGCTCCCGGGTGAACAGCTATTTTCTTTCCATTGAATAGAGGGGAGCTGAAAGGAACTGGTGGTCCCAGGCCAGATGGTTCTCATTGGAGTCTGAGTCCTGTCTCTAGTAATGTTGGTGTTATGTATTGCTCCACTGTATAGCGTGCAAATTGCCTTCTCTTCACCATGTCCAGGGAAAATGGGGTATCCCCAGAAGTTGAATGGATGAGCAGCTGGCATAAGTTAGAGCAGCCTTAAGTCTGTTCTTACTTGTGCTGGGGTCTGGCCTGACACACATCAGCCCTAGATTGAGGGAGCACAAAGACCTTTTCCTTCCCCAGTCTTCAGTTGCGCATAACAGGCAGACTGGGAAGCTGGGCAAATACTTCACTGTGCTTTGATGGGGTGGTCACATCGCAGAGCGGTTGGGAAGCTGGGCTGTTACCTCCCTGGGCAGCAAACGGGTGGTGTTGGAGACCAGGGGTCTTGAACCCAGGTCCATGGGACTCATAGGAGCAAAATGCTCAATCTGCTACCTGCTGCTAAGACAGCAGCTGAACCTCAGCAGAGGACTCCAGTCCTGGCACCAGATTGGCAGAATGCTGGGGGTCCCGATTGGTCCACAGCTTCTGTATAAACCCAGCACAGCAACAGGAAGTTGTCCGTACAGCTGGGATCTGCTTGGCCCTGGGAGAATGTGTTGCTTGTGCTCCTGCTCCCCTGGCTTGACTCCCTTGTATTCCAACCTGGCCTGACTCTGGTTGTCATTAAGAACATAAGAATGGCCACACTGTGTCAGACCAAAGGTCCATCTGGCCCAGTATCCTGTCTTCCGACAGTGGCCAATGCCAGGTGCTCCAGAGAGAATGAATGGAACAGGTAACTGTCAAGTGATTCATTCTCTGTGGCCCATTCCCAGCTTCTGGCAAACAGAAACCATAGTTCTGTTGTTCAGCTCTCAAGTTTGTTTCCTGGTTCTGATCTCTCGGTAACCTGCATCCAGGCACTCGATTCTTGGTTTGTCCTCTGACCTCCTGGTATCCGACCTGGCCTGACTCTCCTAACTCCTGCTTTGACCACTAGCTCAGACCACTCATGTCCTGATTGTGACAGGTGGTCATGTCACAGGCAACCTGGGAAATGGGCCCAGTACCTCCCTGCGCAGTGAAGAGGCTGGTGCCCTGCTCCTTCCTGCTGTGTGATGGTAAATGGACAGACGCGGTCTCGCCCATTTGTGCTAATCCCTGCTTTTGTGTTCTGTTTAGCTGAAGAAGATTGGTGGTGGTGGTTTCGGTGAGATTTATGAGGCAATGGATCTTCTAACCCGTGAGAATGTGGCCCTGAAAGTCGAGTCAGCCCAGCAGCCCAAGCAGGTCCTTAAGATGGAGGTGGCTGTCCTGAAGAAGCTGCAAGGTAAGATGGAAATGAACTGGTAACCAACTGATCTCTTCTCCGGCAAGTGTGTGTGATCTTTCAATTGCTCTGCCATGGCCAGGGTTGGAGGCCAAGTTGGCTCGTACTCTCTCTAACCTTCTCCTATGGTCTAGCTGAGAGTGTGTTTGTGACATTCAGCTTTTCAGCACAGGGCTCTGTTATGCTCTGCATAGCGTTGGGCTTCCAGAGTCTGAGACCTCTTCCACTCAGCTTATCCAGAGCACCGTGTCCAGTTCTGGGAGAACATTTCCTCCAGGTCTCTGGAATCCAGACTTGTCACTGAAGTTTCTTTATGGGCATTTCATGAAGCTGTACCTGAGGTGAGCAGGCTCAGGTGTGGCAGGGTGGGTTAGGGTGAACCTCAAGTCTGAAGTACATAATTATAAATCAGCTTATATACCTAGTCTAAAACAGACTAACGCACGAGCATGACATTCTACATTGTATCACACGCTTTACGATTGGTTTACTGATTTTATGAACCAATCCCTGCATAGATCATGAGCTGTCCACACGCTGCAAGATGTGCTAGTTAGCAAAGCTGCAAGCTGGTCACACGTGACTCTTCTGCTGACTTGTTATTTACTAGCTACAGATGGTTCATAAGGCCACTTGTGAATTCATATTTTGTGCATTGTTAAGCGCTGTTTCCTTACTTCTGTTTTGTTCCACTGTTCACGCAAGGCCTGCATTTCCACTCCTTTTGTTTCTGTTTTAGTACAGCAGTGTTGGTTACTGTACAACTGTTAAAAGTACACTGACTGTCTGAACTACAGGGTGGAGGCTTCCTACTCTTCATAGCCCACAAAGGGTTAACTGCTCCTGCAGTGGTGGTGCCTACCTCATGATACTGTTTGGTTATGAGCTGGGTGATGGGTATCAACGGTTCCAAAGTGTCTTACTAACCCCTGGGTTTAGTTCTTCTGTTCCCTAAGCCAAATGAATTACAAGGCTGTTACTGCATATAGCACATGCAGTAGCCTTGAATACCTAACTAGTACTAACAGGGATTTTAAGATCCAGGAATACTGCTTTTAAATAGAGTGACCAGATGTCCCATTTTTGAAGGGACAGTCCCATATTTAAGCCCTCCTGCAGGTGTCCCGACTTTTTCTTAAAAACAGGCCAGTTGTGCAGTATTTTCTGTCTCCCCTCCATCGGTACTGGCAGATCCTGCTGCTGGCTGGATCCCTGCTCGCCAGCCAGCCAGCCACCAACGGTCAGCGCTTGGGGGGTCCAGTGGCCGACGATTAGAGTGGGTGTGTAAGGCTGATGGTGGGGTGAAGATGCAACATGTAGGGAAAGCTGCTCCCCCTGCTGGTCTCTCAGTGCAGCCCCCGCTGTCTGCTGGCTTTTGGTCCGCAGGGCCCCGCCCTCGTCCCATTTCTGGCTGATGAGTGCAGGTAGGTGCCACACAGTGGCCATTTACATGCTTCCCATCTCACTGTCCTCACCCTGCTTTGCCCCTTCACCCTCCCTACCCTCACTGCTCCTCCACAGCCCCCCCCCCGGGGCGGGGCACATCCCACTCCCAGCACTGTGCAGAGAACCAGCCCCTGGTCAGAGCTCTCAGCTCACCAACAGCCTGGCCAGCAGGCTCCTTCCTTCCTTCCTTCCCCCACTGCATCTGGCTGGGCAGGCACCCCTGGAAAGCCCAAGACCCTCTGGCTCAGAGGAGCCGACCCTGCATGTGCCAAAGCCCCGCATGGTACTGGAACAGGGAAGCCTTCCCGCCTCTCAGCTAATCTCTGGAGTGGTGGGAAGCAATTTCCAACCTGTTCATGCTACAAACCTGCAGCTTCACAGCAGCCCCCTGGGCAGGGGTTTAGCACCCTTTTCACCCCTCACCTCTTGGGTCTGCCCCCAGGGAGCATGGAGCTGCTCCGTCCCCTAGGCACTCTCCCCTGCTGAGCCACGTCTCTGGGCAGGTTCACTGAAGTCCCTGCAGTCAGGGTCCCTGGGCCTTGGTGCACAATGCATCCTTAGGGCTTAACCCCTTCTTGCCCCGCTATAGCCAGGAGGGACAGGAGGTAGCTGGGTTATGTCAGTGGCCAGCAGCAGCCTAGAGGTGTTAACTGCCTTTCGACACTGTGCAGGCAAGAAGGAACAAACTGCTTCCAGCCACGGGGGACACAGGCCAGGTCATCCCTCCACTGCCCCTCTCCACCGTGGCTGGAAGCAGCTCCCATCCCTTCCCTCCCGCACAGTGCCGAAAGGCTGCTGCTGGCCACATTCTGGTGTGAACCCTGGCAGAAATCTGAGGAGGGGGGACATGTGACCCTGCGTGCCGCCCCATTTGTTGCCTCTGGAAGAAGTGGCATCAGGTACTGGAAGAAGTGGGTCCTTCCCAGGGGCCCAGCCAGGCATAGTGGGCGGAGAGCGCCAGGCAGGGAGGGGAAGGAAGGTCAGTCCGTCACACCCCTCCCCCCGTGCGAGAGAGGTTTGCAGGACTGTGTGTGTATGTGTGTCACCTCTCCCTGTGTGTGTGTGGGGAGGTTGAGTGTGCATGTCACCCCTCCCTGTGTGAACCCTAAAGCCTTAAAGATAAAAAGGCAAATAAAAAGAATCCAGCTACGCAGTATTCGTTTTTAACGGAGGCTCAGTCAACTTGATGTTAATTTGAACGTTTGTACTGCACAGTTCTGATTGATTGCCGTTGAACTTGCTTGAATATGAGTAATTTTACCTGGTGTCCTGTATTCAGCATAGGGAAATATGGTCACCCTACTTTTAAAGCATCCTTCTACAGTTTTAACTTTCCCTATATTTTAGTTACTATATCCCCTAACAGTTTGTATATTGTGTTTTTATCTATCACCATAACAAATTCAGCACATTCCCTGGGCCCATACCGGAAGTGATCCCCATCAGCCACCATACAACATTTGCCATTCCCAGCATATGTAGATTTTACTGCACCAACTTCCCATTGTCTCAACCATATTGTGTGATCTGTAGACTGTGCCCCGCAGAGTGAACCCACATGCTGGTGACCCTGTCTGTAAGACATGACACCTCTTAGTGTCTCTCAGGTTCCAACAACAGAACAAGTCTGGGGCTTTCCAGACCTTGTCATTTGTTTGCAACAATATTTGAGGAGGCAAAACAAACTCCTTCCACACCACATGGGCTACAGTGACTTCACATTTAACTTCATGGTATTGGGTCTTTGTTAATTTCCTTATCTGGAACCAACTGATGTCCTCTCTCTCGTACTGCACATTTAACTTTTCTGTGGCAATAAAACAGGGCAAGCTTTCTTGCTGCATATTACTTAAGGCTGGTCTTACTTTGTATAGCATGTATCCCCCGCACTGCACTCTGGTGAAGCACAGGGATTCAATCCCGTACTTCCTTGAAAGCCATTACAATATCATGTATATTATATACAGCTAACAAAGCTTAATGAATTCTTGGTTTTGCTCATTCAGTGGATGTGAGATGTTTGTGGCTATCTTCTGTCGAAATGCTTGGTCACATTCCCACAGCATCATAGTGTCAGCTGGGTTTCAGTGACATGTCAGTTGGAAACAGTCCGGTTCTTGTGCCAGTCTTATTAAGTTTCTTTTGTTGTAGTTGCTGCTCCCCCTTGGACAGTTTACACCATTCTAAGGTAGACACTGGTGTTCAGAAAATCCTTTCAGCAGTTCTTAATCATATTGCCCCAACCGTCAGTGGGCACAATCCTTTAGGTAACTGCTAATTGGTAAAATTCAATAACACTGACACATAATGAAATTGAACATTTCTGTACAATATTTCCCCTGGTAGATTTTAACCCTAAACGATAGACCTGTTTGCAGTCTAAGACACCTTAATCTGTTTTGTTTTGTTTGTTTTGTCTTACAAAACTCTACCATATAGTTCTTGTGTTTATTCCCTTAGGGGAATTTTTTTACACCACAGTTAAACAAGACTTTTGAATACAGTTTTCAAAAGGAAATGTTGCCATGTTTGTGAATGGGCAGGGCATTAGTCGAAGTTGCTCCATCATCCATAATTAATAACCTGTTAAAAGAAAACAGGATTTGGGTGGCACTTTCCAACGGTGGCTGGGCTTCACTGATTTTCCTTGGCTCTGGGTTGGTTTCTCCTTTCAAAACACATAGGATTTGAATTAAGTACCACGTTCACACTTCTTTTACCCCTTTCACTGTATACACTGCATGTTCCATAGGAATGCTTACTGCTTTCATAAGTCATTTCCGTTTTTCACTTGCCATAACATTATACTAGCGATGTCAATTTAATTATATATACACCTCCACCCCGATATAACGCTGTCCTTGGGAGCCAAAAAAAATCTTACTGCGTTATAGGAGATACTGCGTTATATCAAACTTGCTTTGATCCGCTGGAGTGCGCAGCCCCACCCCCCCCGGAGCGCTGCTTTGCCGCATTAGATCTGAATTCATGTTATATCAAGTCGCATTATATCGGAGTAGAGGTGTATAATATATTATTAATATTTTTCTGCCACTGTTTCAGCTGTTGCTTTATTACTGAAAAAGGGATCCAGCGTCTATCCTTGTTCTGGCCACCCTTTGAGTCCCTATTTTCATGTATTAATTTATAGATAAAGTTTATAACCAAATTTTTTTTAAATATTTAATCATTATAAAAGCATTGAGGTGCCCAACATGTTAACGACCAAAGTTAAGGCTGCCAGGAGATGTTGGCTGCTGCCCCAACAGAGTGTGAGTCAGCTTTGCAACTCTGAATGAAAGATTTAGCTAGATTTGTAGTGGAATCTTTTAAAAGCCAATTTATTTTATGCTTACGTTTTACATTTCCTTTTTAAACAGTTTTTTAAAAAAATCTGCAGTCCCTTGCTGTGCTGCAAACAGTTTGAAACCAAATAAATATTTTAAATTTGCTCGGCTTAGCCTTGCCAGCTGAGCTTCTGAACCTTCTTCTTTCCTAAAATGGTTTTACACGCCTGCTGTCTTCCCTTTGTAAATGGCAAATTATGAGCAGATGCCATCACATTTCTAAACTGCAATTCGATTTGTATATTTAAGCTTTGCACAGGCGAACTCTTTTGGCCTGGGCTCTAACTGCTGTATCCTAGCCACATTTTATTTTACAGCTGTTTTTGCTCCCTTATTTTCCTTCCATGTCTCAGCTGTCTGAGATGTTAGTAAGCTAATTGTAATATTTCCAGTTTTTCTTTTCCGACTGGCAGTATTTCTGTTTTAATTTACTACATGTTTCCTCCATTTTTTCCCCTTACAGTCTGTTGTTTGGGCTGATCAGCGCCCCTGGTGTTGCTCTAAATTATTTTTCTACACAACTGTATCCAGGTTACAGACACACTAGTACACTCAGAAGCAGTGAAGCCATATTGAAATCCCTATTTCTGTTTCAATCATTTTGACTAAATAGTCCATAGTCAAATGATCTTGTCTGCCTGCCTGCAGCAGTCATTTATACTTTATTATTTACAGACCATTACTTTGAGAAAAGGGTTCATTTTCCTTCAGAGTGGCTGTTAAAGTTTCCTGGAGACAAAAACATATCAGTAATCACCACCTGTCCTCTTGTATCATTGACTGAGGGTTCCACCAGTCGTGACTATCCAGAGTTGGACTGACATAACTGGGTTTTATTATTAAACTTTTGAACACTTCTACTTTTAACACTTCTACTTCCACTTTGTAACACCTCCACAATCCAACGATTTAGTTCCCTCTGAGCTATGCAGTGTTAAATGGTGCAATCCCTCCTTTATAACTGCCCAGACCTTTTCCTTAAATCACTTACCTATCTCCCAAAGTGACACATTTCTCAGTGATTTTTCTTGCAGGCTTTGAGCTTATCTTTATAGTTTTTTTGCACATATTCTTTAGCTACAATTGCTGCTCCTCCATGGTTGTCCATGGGTCTTATTCTTTAAAGCTCCAGTGACATTCAAGAGACCTTTGCTGTGTCCTGCCAGTAATTCTTTTCCATAGATAGCTAAATTACCGCTCTCTATTTCTCTTAGCTTACGGAATTTTTCTTAGGAGAGAACATGTTTTTTTCTTATTATTTTTTAAAATGCTGCTCCACTTACTGGAGTTCCATTTTTCCACTCGTTCCCAGTCTCCTGTCACTTTTCTGGGGAGTCCAAAGGGTCTGCCCTTGGATTTAATCCAACCCTCCAGTGAGGTACTGGCTTCTCCATACTTTAACCCTTTCAGTTTCATTTCCCTTACCGTGAGCCTTGCTGCCTAACACAAAGGGGTGCATTACCGGACAGGGAAATCCCAGGTTTACTCTGGACTCATCACTGAAGGAATTTTACCTGCTTTAGACAAGTGGATCCTGGGTTCTGGCACCAAAATGTTGGGATTCCCTCAGACCTTTTCCACTCGTCTTATCCAGAGTGCGTCTTCCAGTTCTGGGAGAACATTTCCTGCAGCTCTCTGGAATCCAACACTCGGCTGGAATCTAGACTCGTCGCTGAGGTGTCTTTGCAGGCATTTCATGGAGAGCCACACGTGATGTGATCAGGCTCAGGTGGGGCATGGTGAATTGAGGGGCATGACAACTCCGAAGTACAGCTCTGCAAATCAGGTTATATGCCTATTCTAAACAGACTAGCACATGCGCATCCCATTCTGCGTTGTATCACATGCTTGGCAATTGGCTTATTGATTTTGTGACCCAGTCCCTATGCTACACTATGTACTGGTCAGCAACCGAACATCTGTGAGTTTATCATGCATGACCTTACTTATCATTTCTCTACTAGCTATGTATTATTTACAAGGCCACTTGTGAATTCACGCTTTGTGCACTGTTAATCTGTTTCCTTACTTCTGTTTTCTTCCATTGTTCATGCAAGGCCTGCACACAGGGTACATCTACACAGCAAAGAAAAACCCACAGTTGGCCTGTGCCAGGCGGTCTGGGCTGCTGGACTATTTTCATTGCTGTGAGGACTTCTGAGCTCCGGCTGGAGCCTGGGGCTCTGGGACCCTTCCACCTCCCAAGGTCCTGGGTTCCAGCCCAAGCCCCGAAGTCTACACAGCAATGAAACAGCCCCGCAGCCTGAGCCCCAGCTAGCTCGGGTCGCTTGGCACAGGCCAGCTGTGATATCTCGTTGCTGTATAGGCATAATCACAGTGGCCACTATCTTGCTCACTGAACTTGCACCCCTGGAAGTTTTCCGACACGTAGATGAGCTGATTTTAGGCACTGATGGTTAACGTGCCCCAATAGGCTGTGAGAACAGCAGGGAAAGGGGTGAACCTGAGAAGTGGAGGAGGCGGGTGACCCTGATTACACAGTGAGGAATGAGGCCTAAGATGTCTGACCACGATGGAGAGAGAAGACTGGGCTGCTGTCTCCCAAAGCGCCAGAGCAGTGGTGGTGATGACCAAACCCATGCTGAGGAGTGTAGGGAATTCTGGCTGGACTCTCCTCTGTTAATGGAGTGCTTTAATGTCCTTGGGAAGGCAGGTCAGCTCAGCTCCCTCCACATCATGCCCCTGCCCTTGCCCCTGGGCAGCGGTAGGAGGGCCGGGACTGGGGAGTCCCTGTGGGAGTGTTTTTGGGAGTGGTGGTATCTTTGGCAGAGTCCACTCAGGACTGTGAAGACCTCTGCTCCCAAGGTGGGCCTGGGGCAGTGGAGAGGCAGAACGATGCTGCTAAGTGGCAGGGCTTCAAAGCTGGGGCAGAGGCAAAGTGCCTGGTGCACACACCCCTGTGTCCCTGGCAGCTCCCCCGAAGTCTGCTGGGTTTGAGAGCGGAGCTGTTGCCAAGTTGTCAGGGAGGGGAGCCGCCCACCACTCCTCACCTCCGGACTGAACAATCCTAAGGAAAGACCTTGAAATGCCTTCCAGATCCCAGTCCCTCTCCCACAGCTTCTCCTGGGAGAAGGGCCGTCTGGCATCTAGGTAACAAATACAACTGAACACAGTGATCCCAAAAATAGAGAGAGTCCAGCCAGAGGAGACGCCACTCTGGGCCGCCAAGGGGAGTCTGAGTGATCATGTCAGGAGGATAAGCAAGCTTGGTAGCACCCATCACACATACAGAATGGGAAGAGACTGTCTAGGAAGGAGTATGGCAGAAAGAGATCTAGGGGTCATAGTGGACCACAAGCTAAATATGAGTCAACAGTGTGATACTGTTGTAAAAAAAGCAAACATGATTCTGGGATGCATTAACAGGTGTGTTGTAAACAAGACATGAGAAGTCATTCTTCCGCTCTACTCAGCGCTGGTTAGGCCTCAACTGGAGTATTGTGTCCAGTTCTGGGCACCACATTTCAAGAAAGATGTGGAGAAATTGGAGAGGGTCCAGAGAAGAGCAACAAGAATGATTAAAGGTCTTGAGAACATGACCTATGAAGGAAGGCTGAAAGAATTGGGTTTATTTAGTTTGGAAAAGAGAAGACTGAGAGGGGACATGATAGGAGTTTTCAGGTATCTAAGAGGGTGTCATCAGGAGGAGGGAGAAAACTTGTTCACCTTAGCCTCTAATGATAGAACAAGACACAATGGGCTTAAACTGCAGCAAGGGAGGTTTAGGTTGGACATTAGGAAAAAGTTTCTAACTGTCAGGGTAGTTAAACACTGGAATAAATTACCTAGGGAGGTTGTGGAATCTCCATCTCTGGAGATATTTAAGATAGGTTAGATAAATGTCTATCAGGGATGGTCTAGACAGTATTTGGTCCTGCCATGAGGGCAGGGGACTGGACTCGATGACCTCTCGAGGTCCCTTCCAGTCCTAGAGTCTATGAATCTGTGAATCCCAGGCTGGGTGAGGTCTGCATACAGTCTGGTGGCATGGGCAAGGGTCTGAGATTTCAGTACAGTAAATGATAAGGAATTAAACCCTGAGTCCGATTCTACCCTCAGTTATGCACTTGCAACGGCCCTGAAGCTAACAGGGAAGAGGTGACTATGTCTGGCTGGGGAGGCGGCTGCTACCACAGCGCAGCAGGGAGCAGTGTGGAAAGCAATCCATGTGAAAGAAAGCACGAGGGGCAAGCAGCGGCCAGTGTGGTGTCATGAGGGACCAGGCAGGGGAAATGCCACTGCTAAAAAGGGGGAAGAAAGGAAGCAAACTGAGTAAAGAGCCAGTTAAGACTTGAGAGGGAAGGAGAAAGGTCAGTAAAGGAGGCAGGCTGAAATGGCGCTGACAGAGGGCTAACAAGGGCTTTCACAGATATATCCGGGGGAGAATGCACTCTAGTAAACGAACAGGGGTGTGGAATTCCGCGGGGTAATGTGGCTGAAGAAAAGTAATCAAGAGATTTGGACAACTGTGAATGAATGAAGAGGCTGTGATTGAGTTATTGATGCAAAGCAGGGAGGGAAATCCTTGAATGCTCACGTGGCACGGACTGTCATTTCTGACAGTTATGTGAAGGGGTGGGGAACAGGAAGGAGCTGAGTTGTAGAGGGTTGGTGGACTGTTTTAGAAAGATTTTAGATTGTGCCTACTGATGCAAAGTGGTGTTACTGTCCTGGGGTCAGGCTCTGCTGCTTTTCCCGGTGTCCATAGTGACTCCTGGCAGCCTGGCACTGGGGACAGACCAGGCAAGAGGCAGTCCATCAGCTGGCAGCAGTGGAGAGGACAGGAGGATGGGGTAGGGGCTGGCGACATGGAGCTGGTGACAGCCCAGTGAGGAGAGGAGGAAGCAGGCTCAGGATTTGTTAATGGATGTACACCAGGAGTCATTGAGGGGAAGGCAGTAGAGGTGGGCTGACTAGGATGGATATGGTATTATAGCTGGGATGCTGTGCTGCCAGCCACATGGTGGTTCTTGGGGAGGCTTCTGCACATTCACACTAGTAGGTGGTGTCCTGTAGCCCCTTCAATGCCTACACGCTCCCCCTCACAGCCTCTCACTGCAGACACAAGGGTGTGAGAGGGGCCTGGCGGCAGTGCGCAGCCCCGGCGCAGCTCTCCCGTTTTAGCAGCACTCTCTAGTGCCCGTATCTGTACCTGCACAGTCACGGGGAAGGTTCCAGTGGTATCGGTGATGTCAGTGCATTCCTCAGGACTCTCGGTGCTGTTGCCGGGATCCCGTAGCCCATCTGCCTGACTCCGAGCAGGGGGCTGCCTGTGAGGAGATCACACCCTCTACATTGCCTGCCTAGGGGAAGCACAGTTCTACCCCAAGGCCAGGCGGAGCAGACAGAATCTCCTATAGGCACCACTCCTACAGGAGGAGACCTACTGGCCCTTGAGTTTTGAGGGAAGGCCTTTGTGGGAACCATAAGGCCCTGTCCTTGGCTCTCAGCCCCTCTTTAGGGGGCCAGGGGAAAGGCTCTTCTGCCCAAACTGACACCTGCTTCTTGATCTGGAACCAGGACCCGGGGTGAGGCAAGTTCCCCCTCTGGGTCAGTTCTGCTCGAGATAGGGGTACTGTGGATCAGAACTCAGGGCTCCTCAGGGCAGGCAGCAGCCTCTCCTGGTCCTGACTGCAGTAGAAGACAGGCCTGGGTATGACGCTCCAGTGCCAAAGGGTTCCACAGCATCTCGAGATTCCAGGACCATGATGGATGCGACAGGGCTACCGCCAGGCTTCATAGCCCTCTGATTGCTGGCAGCATGTTCAGTGCTCGGATCCAAGGAGAAATGTTGGAGCCTGGCTGTGACCATCCAGCACCAGTGTCTCCTTGGACTCTCCCTACCTCTCCTAGACATGGGGGATCTCTGGTTCCAGGCTCTGTCCAGCCTGGTCTGACCTCCCCATCCTCCTTCCCCCCTCTCTGCCCAACTTGAGTAGTCACCCTCTTCAGAGCTGGATTTTTCCTCTTTGTTGTGGCTCTGGGAGTTGTCTGAGCTGGCCTCAACACCATCTGGAACAGATTTTGAAGCTCATCCACCCTGACAGCCCATCTCCTAGATCCACTGGGCCTTACAAGGCCCACCAACTGTTCCATCTAGAGGGAATTCCCCATGGCATTCCTGGTGGGGTTGCACCTGCCTGTTCCCCTTGGATTTACTTAGGCATCACTCAGACTGTATAAGGAGGGTTGAGAGCCATTCATCTCCTTCCTCCAGTCCTTCAGAGAAGGAGCCTTCTCAATCTCCTGCTCGACTCGCAGCCTCCCAGCAGCCGGACTTTGTGCAGCCTGCTATGGATCTCCATACAGACGGTGATGCTGTGGCTTCTCCCACCTCACCCACAGAGTAGTGCAGGGTCCCCCATGGCTGCCTGGGACCTGGCAGCAGAGCAGCAGCCAGTGGTGGTACCACTGCTCTGAAGCAAAGGAGGGTAGACACACAGATGGCACACAATAGTAAATGAAAGTAAAAACCAGCTTGCCCAAGAAGCAGAAGGGTGCCCATTGGGAGATCAGCAAGGGGCCTTGCACGTCTGTGGCATTGTCTTCCATCTTCTGCACTCCTTGTCATGTGTGCAAGCAAATCTTACTACTGACATGGGTGACTGCAAGTGGACCCAGGGTTGGGAGGTCAGTCTTCATGTGAATTCATCCCCATTCCCTGGCAGATGTGCTGTATGGCATGGGTGGTGCCTTTCTCCTCCTCCCTGTCTTCACTTAGTACCATAAACCACTGTGACAGAGTACACCCCTGTGTTCACTTCCTCACACTACTGTAATAATCTTTGTACAGAGTATGCCTTGTAAGGCAACATTTGAAAACTCACAATTGGCTGGTCAGTATCGTCCTGGTTAAAATATGTGCAGCAACATTGTGTGGGAAGTTATACGATTCCCTTGCATGGTCTTATTAGCACATGTTCCAAGTCCTAGCGCCCTGCCCAAACAGAGGTTGGCAAACAGGTCTGTCCTAAACAAAGGAAGGTGTGTTCTGCTTAACTTGCATTTAAACAGTAAACAGAGTCCTCAAGCAGGCAGAGAAGACAAAGGAAGTGCAAACAGGTAAAAAAACAGCAGGGAACATCCTTCCACGTAGACTCTTTGGCGCCTGGGTCTCAGCTGGAAATGTTTTTCAGGAGAGGGACTGAAACTGTAAAAAGGAGGAACAAACACCCCAAGACACCCCCCTCTCTCTCCCTGCCCATCGCATTCACTGCACTTGAAGAGACGAAGGAAGCAGCCACTGGACTCAGGGAGTGGTCTGACCTAAAGAATCTAATGTAATTTGTCAAGTTAGGCATCAGTAAACGTTTTATCTTTATTTTTCTTGTAATCATTTCTGGCTTTTATGCCTCATTACTTGTGCTCATTTCAAATCTCTCTCTTTGTAGCTAATAAACTTGTTTCCGTGTATTACCTAATCCAGTGTGTTCACGTTAAAATGTCTGGTTAACTCTATTTGGGGTAGCAAGTTGTTACTATATTATTCCTTTAAAGGACAAACAAAGTATCTCCATACTGCCAAGGAGAGGGCTGGGCAGTACAGGGCATATGCTCCTGGGGGAAAATCTGGGACTGGGAGTGTTTGGGGTCATTTTTAAGGCTGGTAAGAGCCAAGGTGTGGCTGGCTGGCGGCAGCACACAGAGACTCCCTAGCTGGGAGTGACTTACCGGTTGGAGGCTGTTTGTGAGCAGTGAGACATTGTAAAGGGTACCCCAGGTTACAGGGCAGGGTTGACACAGCTACTCATTAGTCTGGATTGGACTTCAGTATGGCACAGGCATGTGTATTGCTTTACAGGACCAGGCTTCTGCCCAGCGAAGATGAGTCGGTGTCAGACCCAGATGGCCATCAGCTGTGGGTAGGGGAGGGCATGGAGAAGTCCGGAGTTGCAAAGGGAAGGATCACCTCTTGTGGTCCCCTTGCTAGTTCCCTTCCTCCCACATGCACAGAGCCTGGCTCTGGGGAGTGGGTCAGGGTGAGTTCCCTGCCCCTGGACCGGGGAATGGTCCCAGTGAAGCTGCCCTCCAGAGTTTGCGATGGGCATGTATAACGAAGGAAAGGAAGGAGCAGAGTTTTCTTTTTCTCATTTGTCAGGAAGGCCCCCGTGACTGCGAGAGGAGTTGACTTTCCTCATTTCCTGAACCTCTGCGCCTGCTTTGGAATGCTGGCAGAGGGAGCCGGGGCTGCTCGGTGTCATGATACTTGGCTGTCACTTTCCAGAGCAGATGGGACGCTTACAAAATGGCAGCGTTTGGTATGGAAAGTTACAGTACTGAGTCCCTTGGGGCATTCCTGCAGGGGCAGAGTTAAGGTTGTTTGTGGGGGTATGTGAGAAGCCTTACCTTAACTCTGTTTCCTGACTTTGTTAAATGTCTGGGGTTTGTTGTTGCTCTGTTTAGGGTTTGCACATGTCTTGAGTACCTGTGCTTTAATCTGACCCTGGTGGTAGCAATCTTCACTTCACTTTAGCTATATGCCATGTGTAACCCCAATGGATTTATCCTCTTTGCCCTTCTCTGTGCTCCTGCGGGGAGGAGCTGTTGTAAACTGTTTGGATCAAGCACTATGCTGAAAGCTGAGCCGTTGCTGGGTGGGGTCCTGCTGCAGTGGAGACAGTCACTTTGAGAACATCCCTTTGTAAAATGTCACTCTGCCATCCTTTGTGCAGAGAAGGAAACGTCTGAATCTCCCTGAGACTGCGGCTTGGGGATTCTGAGGGGGTGTTGCTCAGGGCTCCAGGCTTGCTCTGTAGGAAGAGGTGGGAGGGATGCTCAGCGAGAGCTGGGGGTAGGAGCGTACATGTGTGTGCGTGCCATGTATGCCGTGTGCTGAACTCCCTGTCTGTGCTGCTGCAGCCTGCAGCTGTGTGAAGCGGGGATCCATGTGCGCTTCTCCTTGACCTCACGCCGCAGGACGCCTGCTCACATATTTACAAGCTCCCAGAGTTCACTGTGGCATTTCCCCTGTCCATTCCTTTGGCTCCGTTTAACAATCTCATTACATAGGCCTCTGATTAGTTTTACTCTGCAGTGCAGGGATCTTCTGAATATTGAACAGTTGTGTGAGGTGCAGCCTGTCTGTCACAGCCATGCTGTGGTCTGATTGCATCATGATCTGATGGCAGCAGGCACCGAGCAGTGGTGCATTGCCTGTTCCCTGCTCACTGCAGGGGGAGGCAGAGCTGGGGATCTCCTGACACAGGAGAGCCCTTCCGCGGTTTGCCCATTTGTTCCCAGATAGCTGTCTGGTTGCCATTCGCGATGCCGTTCGCTGGCCTACCTGTGTTGCTTTCATTAGTGGAGAATGCTGCAGTCTTGGCTCCATGTAATTCCGTTCTCATCCCTTTGCAGAGCCTTTTTGTGGGGCCGAATAAATCTCTGTTCTTACCAAGCGTGCGCTGCGTGTCCCTGGTGTCGAAGGGCCTGGGTGAGGGATGGATGGAAGGGGATTCAGAATGCGCCGTGCTGAGCTCGCCTTGTTTGCCGTTGTCTGCCGTGCTCTGTTTGGGAGTTGGCATTTACCTTATCTACCAGGAAAATGGTTCCGGTACCACCCCGTGACAGATGCACTCTGACGAAACAAAGGCACCTGCTGACTTTCTGGGGTCTTCTTCCCTTCTGCTCTAAACTGTGCTTGGCTCCTCTCCTACTCTGATCTCCAAGGTGGAATCTTTCTCTCCAGCCTTAGAGGAGAGCATGACAGTCTCCTTGCCTGGACATCATCTTCCTGGCCATGGAGAGAGAAGATCCTGGGGTCCCCAGCTAAGTTCCCTCTAAGCTGGGCGGCTGTGCAGCAGGCTATTAAGGGCCATGCAGATGGGGAGAGGCGTCCCTCCCCCAGCCTCAGAGCTGCACAGCTGGGATGAGGTGCTTCTCCCCGGGCCCCGGGCTGCTGTGGTGAGAGAGGGCCTGGGGGGAGTTCTCTCTCTCCCCACCATAGCCACGGGGCAGCCTGCACCCCAAACCCCTCATTCCCAGCCCCATCGCCAGCAGGAGCCCACTCCCGTACCCCAATCTCTGCCCCACCCCGAACTTCCTCCTGCACCCCAAACCCCTCATTCCCGGCCCCACCACCAGCTGAAGCCTTCACCCCCCCACCCTCTGCCCCACCCCTGAACCTTCTTCTGCACCCCAAACCCCTCATCCCCGGCCCCACCCCAGAGCCTGCACTCCCAGTCAGAGCCCTCCCATCCCTGAGCCCCGCCCCTGCCACAAATCACCTCCATATTGATGCACATAACAAAATTCATTCCGCACGTGGATCTAAAAAATTAGAGGGAACGCTGGTCCCCACCAGGGTTGTATTCGTGCTGCTCCAGAATTCTGATAGTCCGATGGGCAGCATAGTTGCCCATGTCCCAAGCCGTGCCTGCTGTAACCCTTGCTCCCACCAAGCACAAGCAGGCTGGCTGGCCAGGCACTGGCGCCATGCCTTTCCTAGGGGCTTCTCCTGAACAGAAACCAGTCTGTCTATCTGGTGCCTGCTGGAGCTGAAAAGTGAGAAGAAGATAAGACAGAAAATACCCTATTGCCTCTATATAAATCCATGGTATGCCCACACCTTGAACACTGCGTGCAGATGTGGTTGCCCCATCTCAAAAAAGATCTATTGTAATTGGAAAAGGTTCAGAAAAGGGCAACAAAAATGATTAGGGGGGTTGGACCAGCTGCCATAGGAGGAGAGATTAACAAGACTGGGATTTTTCAGCTTGGAAAAAAGATGACTAAGGGGGGATATGATGGAGGTCTATAAAATCATGACTCGTGTGGAGAAAGTAAATGAGGAAGTGTTATTTACTCCTCATAACACAAGAACTAGGGGTCACCAAATGAAATTAATAGGCAGCAGGTTTAAAACAAATAAAAGGAAGTATTTCTTCAGGGTCTGGTGCAATTCAATATTTTCATTGATGACTTGGATAATGGAGTGAAGAGTATGCTTGTAAAATTTGTGGATGATACCAGCTGAGACGGTATGATGAGGTAGTCTCCCCTTAAGGGTAATAGAGCCTAATGGTCAGCCCACCCCATCAGGTGGCATGGCCCTTTAAAAGTTTGAAAACTATATACACAAAGATCTGGGAATGGCTGGGTGAGAGGAAGCCATCCCGGGAGTAAGAGGTGTTTGGGAAGAAAGGCACTTACTGTTCCTTTAAGGGCCTGGGGCCAGGAGCCTTGCAGAGAGGGCAGGGCAGGACTCCTCTCTTGCCTGACCAGCTGGGAGAAGGAGCCCAATGTAAAGCTGCCTCCTCCCTCAAGTGTGACCTGTTAAGCACCCTGAAAGCCAGCTAGCTAGTTAAAGAGAAGGGTCCAGCTGAGGGAGAAGCTGGCGAAGGCCCCAAGCTGGCTAACCCACAACTCAGCTCCCAAGAGGAGCTGGGGCTCCTGCTTCAGAAGGGCCAGAGGATGTGATTAGCAGAACCCAGCTCCAGCCAGGAGAGCTGGAGACACTCCTGTCTAAGGAGAGCGGGAGGAACTAACAAATACAACTCAGCTCCAAAGAGGAGTTCTGGGCACGCCTGCTTGAGGGAGGCTGAAAGGAGTAACTCAGGGGAGGAACTGGGGAAGGATTCCAGAAACAGACTGTTTACAGGTGAGAAAAGTCTCTTGATGGGAGGAGCCAGAGATTGCTAGTTGGACTGAGCCCAAGATGACACCAGGGTTTGGTACCTGCGGCCTCCAGGTCTCTTCCAGCTCTTCGGGGGTAAACGGCAGTGGGCACTCCAGGCCAGTCCTTGTCTGCACCAGAGAATCGGGAACAGCCAGGCGCAGGTTCCTTTCAGGGCCTTTGGAGAATAGGCCAAGTGTCCTCCTCCACTGTAGGCTCTCCCCAAACTGAGCTGCCAGTCCGACCTTTTATACTTCTGGCCCCGCCCCGGTACTTCTGATGAGGGGGGCGGGATGATCTAGGCTCCGCCCTCCAAAGGGCATCTAATGCTTCCTCCCCCTCCCGGTTGGAGGGAGACCACTCAGGCTCACTACAACCTCCTTGTGGTTATGGGACACAGGCTGTGGTGTCAGTGGGTGGCTAGCAGCTTTGGCCTTGAAGGTTTAATCTGGAGTATTTACTATTCTAATTCTAGCTATTGTTGTTAGGTCAATGTCCTGTTCCTGTTTGACTCCTGCTGAGCTCTTGGCTTCAGTGGTATCCAGTAGCTGTGAGTTCCAGAGGCTAAGTACATGGCGTGGGAAATTTGAGACTCTTCAGTTTCATTGACTGGCCCAGTCAATCTTCCCTAATACCATTCTTCCTCCTTACTATGTAAACTGCTATTGAGTTTACACTTATTCCTCTTTTAAGATAAACGGTCCAGTCTTTTAAGGCTGACTAGATGTTGGCTGTGAAGCTCTTTCTCTGCAGAAGCTGGGTCTGGTTTCTTATATTATATTCTGTATGTTTGTATTTCCCTGCAGGGAAAGACCATGTTTGCAGATTTATCGGCTGTGGAAGGAATGAGAAATTTAATTACGTGGTCATGCAGCTTCAGGTGAGTTCTTCTGTTCCCTGTCTCAGAGACATCTGGGCTTTACCGTTGTTCCCAGTCAGCAGGAGAGTGAGGTGAGAGTTGGGGTGATGGCTGGCTGGATGAGGGAGGGGGATCTTTTGATGCCTGTTGCCTGTTGGATCCTTGTGTGGCTCAGCATGAGACTCTCCCCTTCTGTACAGTCAGCACCTCCAAGAGCCTATGGAGCTACTGGGGCTCTGTGTGGGGCCCATGGCAAAAGCAGCTGTCCTCCACAACAGGCCTTCACAGGTGAAGAGATAAAATCACTGGCTGGGATTGCGGCGACGGGAGGAACAGCTGATGGAAGGCCTCATGGCAGGGAGGTGGGAATAACCTCTAGTGAATGGAGATTTAAAGCAGCACTTTCATCTTGGTAGTGAGCCAGTTTCAAACAATGTGTTAGAAGCAGATTTATATTTGACGACTGCTCCAGAGTGTCTCTCAGCCAGTGTTGGAGGTTTTACGATCACATTTGCCTGTTGATTATTGTATTGTTTGTGTGACAGTAGCACCTAGAAGCGCTGACTGTCCTCAGGGCTCCATTGCGCTTGGCGCTGTATAGTCATAAAATAAAAGGCTCTCTCTGCTCGAGAGAGTTTACATCCAAACCAGGCATGATGTGACAGATGGGTGCAGAACGCTCTGGATGGAAGGTGAGGGTGATGATAACAAATAATAGGAAGCCAAAGTCCCCTCTACTAGCCCAGGGTAGCCCAGTTTCTCTCATTCACTTATGTTATTTAATTTAAATTAAAGAATCTTTATATTATCTTTAAATTAAATAATACAAGTGAATGAGAGAAACAGGTAGATCACTAACTGAGCAGCTGCCTAGCCAGTAACATTAGACAGCTTTCCAGTGGGCATCGCAGCAGAGATGGGCGAAGAAGGGAACTGAAGGCCAGGGGAAGGGGCTGTGTGAATTGATTAGGGGAGGGTGTTCCATGCATAGGGGGCAGCCTGGAAGAGGTGCTTGTTGGTGCTGGGGGAAGCAGAGAAGCAAGTAATGGTGGCTGCCCTGGTTGATGGATCGAAGAGGATGCTGAGATGCGCCATACTCCAAGTCCTGTCAAATACCCAGAGCAAGCAAGCTGGCAGATAGACAAGTAGGGTTTCCGTCAGCCCCTTGAAGGGATCTTGTGTGGTATAGCTAAAGATAATCGGTAAATGCTATTCAGCGAGAATTTGTGACTTTTTTGTTATCTTGACCATGCCCCTTCAAAATAAACGTCTCATTCTTTTAACGTGTACTTCTTACCTGAGAGCTTGTCCCCTGTGTCTTCCTCTTGGTGCTGGATGCAGTCATTGCCTCTTCTATCTAGGGAAATCTTGCATCACTCTGAATGCAGTGGGTGCAAGGCCTTTTCCAAAGGACAGGGAAAGCCACGGAGGCCAGGCTGAAAATGTGCCTCTTTGGCTGCTCCATGAGCCCCATTGAACCCTCCTGGAACAGCCGTCAAGGTTCTGAAGAGTGGGGCTAAAAACCTAGCACCGTCTAACTTCACTTGTCTGTTCCTGCGGACCTCCAGTGTCGTTCCAGCTGCTTTTAGTGACAGTCGTTGTAACCTTCTATCCCGTGCTAGCCCTGCAGAGCCAACACAGCTGTACAGGAGTAAATGCAGCCTGAGCTCCTCAACAGAATTCTCTTAAGATGTAATTGCAAGACCCAGTTCTTCCCCACTTCCACCTGTACAAGCCCCCTGAAGACAACGGGCCATGGGGTAACTGAGGACAAAACGTGACTGATGGTGTACTTTCAGAGCACAGGCTGAGTTGGAAGGGCCGGCTGCTAGAAAAACCTGCTTTTTTTTGCTTGTAAACGGAGGCAATTTTCTATGCAGTCATTAGACACAAACTCATGGATGCGTTTTCAGTGTCACTTGACAGTGCGGTTTTAGTCTCAGACGTTTGTCCATTGCTCATCAAAATCAACTCTCACGCAGCTGCTTCAGAGCTGCCTTCTCACTGCCTCTCCTGGGACGCTCTGCAGGACCCCCTGTTCCCTGGCACTGCAGGGGACTTTCTCATTGGACCAGCACCACTCAGGCTTTCATTCTGACTGTTGCTACTTCGGAGCAATGCCTGGGACGCATCTGCTCCTTGCAGCTGCTTCTCGACCAGTTCTTTGTTTCTGATTTAATCAGGGCACTTCAGTGTCACTGCTGTCTCCCAGACTTTTGCAAAGCTGCAGAGCTGCTCCTGTTTTCTAGTTTCCTTAGAGGCCGTCATGGACCACCATGGCTTTCCATGCCCCTGGGTAGCTTTACTGACCTGAAACCATACCTTTGTCTCCCTCACCTGCCATGGGAGGGTTGTGGCTGGAACAGGGCAACCTTCGATGTGTACAGTTGTTTGTTTTTTTCTTAAAAAGATTCTTCATGATTCCAGTAGCATAAAATAAGGACATGAGAGGCCCCAGAAACAACATCCTGGTAACAGGACAGCTCTGGCTGCACTCCACAAAGCCAGAATATTTGGAGTGGATAAAAAAAGCTGTGCTCCCTGTTCTTAACTCATACAGGCAGAGAAAAAGAAAAGGCTTGAAAGCCAGGTGCAGCCAAACCCTAAATACTTCCTTAGTGACTTGGTTCTGAGAAGGGGCACGGATGGAGATGAAGGGTGTTTCACTGGGAGTGATCTCTAGGATGTCTGTACAAGTCCCCAACAAGCACCTGCAATCCTTTCTAGCCCATTCCTGTGTGAACTTGACTTGATTAATCCTTTCTATGTCCGTGACATTCCATATATTTCTGCAGGGGTAGAGACAACAGGGTTCTATAATATAGTGTTATCAGCGCACCACAAATAATCCCTGTGTTTAATGTAGGTCCTCTGAATGTTTGCAATAACACGGTGTGGCCTTCTGCCAAAGGAGCTCTTCCTAGGTGCTTTTGATCAGTTGATAGCCTTCTCTGATGTTGAAGATTACCAGGAGTGTGCTTCATCGAAAGAATTATACATCTCAAAATCCACTTCCTCTTTGCCAGTTAAAAAAACATAGGCAGAGTTCAGAAGACAGGGATAAACAGAACCCTGTGATTTGGACATAGTCCATCCTTAGCTTTCATTAGTTTGTCTTTAAAGCTATTCATGAGGGTTAGAACAGGGCCTCTGAAAGACCTGTGGTTTTATATCTGTAAAAAAGCTTATATAATGACAGTAGGTAACAGGAGAGGAAGCAGCTACAAAGGGTTCTGAGATGGAAATTTCATACTTACGGTAGCATTCCCAGAGCAAAAATACATTTCGGTGATATATATCCCCTTAAACTCTACCTTAGCCAGCAAGTGAGAGGATGTAACTTTCCAGAGAGCAACTGTATCTGCCCCAAATCAAAACAGCAACAAGTAGTCAGCTGCAGCTAGTATATTTCAACTCCTAAAAACACAGTTTACTTGATTAGACAGTTTACCTTGCAGTATTTAGTCTCCTTTGGTCTATTTCAAGTACAGCATCTACTCATAATAATCATTGGAGATATACCAATCTCCTGGAACTGGAAGGCACATTGAAAGGTCATTGAGTCCAGCCCCCTGCCTTCACTAGCAGGACCAAGTACTGGTTTTGCCCCAGATCCCTAAGTGGCCCCCTCAAGGATTGAACTCATGACCCTGGGTTTAGTAGGCTAGTGCTCAAACCACTGAGCTATCCCTCCCCTCCTAAAAGGGCTTCCTGTCTTTATAGAATATCAGGGTTGGAAGTCATCTAGTCCAACCCCCTGCTCAAAGCAAGACCAATCCCTAAATGACTCCCTCAAGGATTGAACTCACAATCCTGTGTTTAACAAGCCACTGCTCAAACCACTGAGCTGTCCCCCCCCCCAAAAAAAAGCACATATATATAATAGGTATCTCTCCAATTATATATATCTATATTTCTCTCTCCTAGAACTGGAAAGGTCATCAAGTCCAGCCTCCCCTAGCAGAACCAAGTACTGATTTTTGCCTCAGATCCCTAAAGTGGCCCCCTCAAGGATTGAACTCACAACCCTGGGTTTAGCAGGCCAATCCTCAATGCTCCTAGTCTAACACTCCCCCTGTACTACAAGCTTGCAGAGAACTCTGTCTATGTCTATGCTGACTCAGGTAGCATAACCACGGTTTGGAAAAAGGGATAAGAAAACGTCAGCTATTAGGGCTCAAATGGAAAATTAAAATCTAGTTACCAGCTAGCAAGCAGGTGTCCCAGAGGAGCGTTCAAATCTGCACCCCTTCCTAGAGCCCTGAGGAGGTTTTGGCTGGGGAGCTGTGCTCCTGTAGTGCCTCTGCCTTGTGGTGCACTCATTGATATTTGAATTTTTGCTGGGGGAGCCCTGAGAAGGACTGAAGCAGTGTGTTTGCTATGGGGCATTCATGGACTGCCAGTACCACAGTGAGGAGACACAATCAATTGACAGAGTTGCCAGCTCTTGGGATTTTATCAAGTCACACAATAGTTGCTGTTTTTTAAAGCTGCTCATGATTTTTTCACCGATTTCTTGTGAATTGCTGCCCTTATTAAAAATGGACCCATACCTCATTACGGTTTGTGGGACTGAAGTTCAGGCATGCTCTAAGTCAAAATAGCTGCCACATTCCTGTGCAGTTTGCAGGTAGAAGTAATGCGACCCCTAGTAAAGGTGGCCACCATCTCCCATAGGTTCAGTGGGACTGAAGCCAGCCTTCCCTTTGGGAAGATGACCAGCTCCTGGATTCTGTGGTTAGGAAATTGTGAAGAGGCAGGAGAATATGGCATGCAGGAGGGAGACTTAGGGGCTGGAAAGGCTCTTGGGAAGAGACAGAAGGCTGTGGAGGTTAGAGGGAGACTGGGACCATAGAGAGGAAGATTGAGTGTAGGAGGGGGAATGATAAAGGTGCAGAGGAGTATGGGGCAGAGCAGGAAAGTGTGAGGGGTAGAAGATATGGGGCAGGTAAATGAGGAGGTTTGGGGGGAAGAGGACATTGTGGGGGAGGATATGAGTGAGGTAGGATGCTGAGTGGAGCAGGGAAGGCGACTGGGTGGAGGATGGGGGTAGAGAGGGGATTGGGGATAGGATAGCAGCTCCCTTAACCCAGGGGATATGAGAGACGAAGGGCAGTCATTTTTGAGTGTGCAATGAGGGTGAATTGTGAACCTGAAATGATCACGCACAAACTGGGAATGGTGGCATGTCCTGAGAGCATGGCATGCTTCCTTCTTGTTTGAAAACCTTGCGACTTTTAAGCCCATCTTATGATTTTTCCCCCCCTGGAATCTGACTTGTGATTTTTAACCACTCAGGGTTGGATTTGCTGTTGATAAAAAAGGCAAAGGTTAGAAATGTGGGTGATAAATGGTGAGATTTAGCTGGGACTCGTGCACCTAATCTCTGAGGAAAACAATCCTGAATGCAGGTAACAGGCAAAGCTGGGAAGCAGGGATGCTGATGGGTAGATGTTTGCGCTGCATTATGGAGGGAAAGGGTAACGGTGAGTTTAGGTTACATGCACAGAGGACCAGGTCACACAACAGAAAGTGACAAAACGAAACACACCAATCCTGCAGCCTGGCAGCACATTGCTGAAACTGGGGTCTGAGGCAATGCCAACAAGCCAGGCTGCTGCACCTGCTCCACACTGCAGCACCAGCAGGATTAACACCAGTCAGGGGGAATGTCCTCTGTGCGGACCGGCACGCTGATTCTGGGGAGACTAGGCTGAGGGATGGAATTTCTCTCCAGAAGGGACCATTCTGATCAGCTAGTCGGGACACGGGCAGGGACCATAGGTTTGCTGCAAAGAGTGACATGGAGGCAGATCTGCAGCTTGCCATGTCTGTGCTGGGATTTTAGAGTGCATTTGTGATGCCATCTGAAAACAGCTGTTTCTCCTAGTCTGGACATGGTCATAGAATGAAGGTGGGGGATGCGGTTCCGGGGATGTGACTGTGGTGGAGAGGGAAAGTGAGGGATGGGGATGTGACTGCAGTGGAGTGGGACACAGAAGGGGGGACGTGACTTTGGTGGAGTGACGGCAACTGTTATCGCTGGGTGCAGCGTGAAGAGGGAGGTGAGTCTATAAGAAGAAGGCAAGGGAATGTATGAATGAAGGCAGGGCAGAGGGGGAAAGGGCGGAGTGGAAAATCTTGTGCATGTGATTACTTAGTCCACACACACAAGAAGAAAGCACATCATTTCTGGGGGCTCATTGAGGCCTGTGACCTGGATCTTACCGGTGTGCTTACATGAATATAATTTAGTGGTCATCGGTCAGTATTCTGCTGAACTGGTAGCCTTTACTTAGACTCAGAAATGAACTAAGGTAGAGGTTAAATTCCCACTTAGCCATGGAAAAATATAATCTCTCCAGGAAAAATCTCACTCTAGCAACTCTGTATCTGGCCTGATTCTTAATACAAGAGCGTTGCTAGGCCTGGACTTGCGTGAAATGCTTACATGAAGTTCCCACCCAGAGGACTGGGTGTCTTGGTGGGGACTGCTAATGGAATTGGTTCCAAAAGGCGTTAACAGCCAATGGGTGCGTGGCTCATTGACCACCCTTGTGACTGGCTTACTCTCTGGCCTTTCTGTTGAGCTTCCAGCCAAAGGCTGAATATGTCGGAACACTGAAATGGGAACCATCTGTATTCAACACTCTATCTCAGGGACTGTTTGTCTGTGTGAAGCCTGCCCTCTTACTGTCCTTCCCAGACCTGTTTTGAGGATAAATAAATGGGGTTTTTCAGCTTCCAGAGCTGTCAGTCTGGCACCTTTTATTAGTGAGTAATTCACTGGAAAATGAAATCCAAGAAATAAGGCAGACCCAGGTGTGTGCACAACTGTGATCGAGTGGGGATGGGGAGGGGAGTGTGTGTGTTGAGCCACAGCGCTGTAAAGTATTCTCTGGGAGTGGATTAAATGCCGTAAATGGTGCGTGTGAGATGTTGGGGTACACACCATATTAATTGTTTCAGGGCCGGAACCTTGCAGACCTCAGAAGAAGCCAGCCTCGAGGGACTTTCACACTGAGCACAACCCTGCGATTGGGCAAGCAGATTCTAGAATCCATAGAAGCCATTCACTCTGTGGGATTCCTGCACCGGGATATCAAGCCGGTAGGTAGTTTTCGAAGCGTTTCTCCACTTTAAGATTGAGTCAACAGTCATCCTGGGGGCTGGGACAGTGGGCAGTTTTGGCAGAGGCTACCGTGTTGCCCCATTCGACATGCGAGAGAGGAGTAGAGTGACGTATTCCCCAGCCACCCCTTTGCTAGAAGAGGCTACTCCACAGTGGGTCTGTGGCCATGGTGTCATGCTGCCCCCCCAGTCAGATCAGATTCTGGAGGCAGGCAGTCCCACGTGTTCCTGTGGAATCCAGCCCATCACTGCTAAGCAGCTGGTACACAGGTTCAGAAAGGGCACCCTTCCGTGTGCCCCAACACTTTGATAAAGGTCACATCCACACATTTGTCTTTGCTAAAGAAAATCCCCTTTCCAGAGCCATTATTTCATAAGCAGGGGTATCTGCATGTCCTGGCAAACAGGCTAGAAGTCCTGGAAACCCTGCGTTGGCTTCTGGGGAGTTCTCTGTGCCGAATGCAGGCAAAAGGCGAAAAGACGCTAGCCTGGCTCCTCTGCCCAGGGAGGAGTGACGCCCCACCAAGGGTCAGGGTCAGCCCTCTTCTCAGGGCTTCATCGGGGAACACACTTTCCATATCCACCCTCCCTTCCCCTAACCTGGGGCCTTCCGCAGGGGCTGTCTGTTCCCTACAGGTTTCTACTCTACAGACCATTGGCTGAGAGTCAGAGCCTGCTCCAGGGCCTCTTGTAGGAGGCTTTCTGCTGCTTCCTGTAGCCCTCTCCCATTGACCCCGGGACTTCCTGCCAGGCCCTCCCTAATCCTGGCCGCTTTCTCCTTAGCAGATCCAGCTCGGCTGGGAGCTGTGACAGGGCTGGATTCTCAGCTGACGTAGGATAGTGTTCCGCCATTGACTTGCTGTGCCTGTTTACTCCAGCTGAGAATCAGACCCGGCATGGCAGAGTTGTGTGCAGGATAGCATGCCCTAGTAACTATAACATGAGGAGGAACAGCAAGCACTTTCTGCCCATAGTAACCCCAGCCTGAGTGGGGATGCTCCTTGATCACTACAGAGCTCTGGATGTGGAGTATAAATATTTCCCATAGTTTTGCTGAGTTAACACACACTCTGGTTTTATGGTTATCATCCGGATAATCTGTAGCCTCCTGTCTTCAAACTGATTTCTAGTTGGGGGAGCCTGGAACCCCCTTCACTGCTGGGCTGCTTCTCTGCTCCTTGGGACACACTGAGCCGCTGACTTTCTCTGCCTGGGGGAACCAAACATGTTAGCAAATAAACTAGGAACTCATGGTGCTGCCTTGACATGCACTGTGTTCCTGCCTGAGGCATTGCTCGGTGGGGTGGTCGGGAGAATGGCTGCTGCTCCCCAAACCGATTATTTTATTCTTTCCTTTTGGCCAGTCCAACTTTTCCATGGGTCGCCTGCCTTCAACCTACAGGAAATGCTACATGTTAGACTTTGGTCTGGCCCGGCAGTACACCAACACCAACGGCGAAGTCCGGCCAGTAAGTGACACCTTTTCCAACTCTGCTTCCACTCAGGCAAGGAAAGGGGTTTTGTTGTTTTGTTTTGTTATGACATGTATTGGGACTGCTTCTCGGGCTGGGTGGGGGTGGGGAGGGGTTGTGTTTGAGCTGGGAATGGAGGAATCTTGCTATTGTCTGAGAAATATGGGTTTTTCCATGCTAACAGTTTTCCACGATGCGCTCGGCCAAGCAGGCGGGAGGCCAGAGCTGTGCGAGCTGGTGGCCTTCCTCCCCCTGCAGTAGAACAATCCTGTTCATGTCTTTGTCCAGCCTAGTCTGGGGAAGAGACCTGGGCGTGTTCTTTAGAGTTGTTTGTTTGCAATGCAGCGGGAGTCTGAAGAGGACTCTGCTCTTCCAATACACTGGGCGTGATGTGGTTCACCAAGACGCTGGGCTGTCACCACTGCCAGGAGCATTGTTCCTTCCCCTGCCTGGCTTTGTCTCTGTGCTCCCTTTCTGATTGCTGAGCAGGGGGCCAAGGGTGGTTGGTCAGGATGGGAGGAAGGGGAAGTAACTTGCTCTCCTCTGTGTGTGTGTGTGTGTCGCATCCAGCCCTCTTGCTCAGTAATGTATCGTTTGGGCTCAGGCATGAGTGCAGCGCAAGCTCCAGAGATGGATGTCTCACCTGGATCCTGTTAAGCGACAGGCTGAGTGCTCCTGGCTTTGCCATTGAATAGGTTGCTCACCACTCCCAGGACCAGGCCTTGGCAAGCTCCAATAATCTGTTTGGCTGGCTGCCCAGTGTCGTACCTTTTGGCTCCAGAGCCTCTTATATCCGTATGCTCCCTGTAAGCCAGGCTGCCTCTCCACAGAACCCCAGCCTAACTCATCCTGAAAGTCCCAGGCTTTGGCCCAAAGTGCTTCTACCCTGAAGGTGGGCTGGAGCCTGCGGGGCTCAGGGCCTGAAAGCCTGACAGCCCAAGCTCTGGTTCAGCAAGTGACTTCCCTGCTGCTTAGGGCCAGTCTGGCTAAGAAGACTATGGGCAGCAGCTAGGTCCTGCTGGTCACTACCACGGAGAAGGCAGAATTGGGGCAGTTGTAGAGATGCTCCTTCCTTATCTGATACACCCCTCGGCTCCAACCATGTCCTGCCTGGAGGGGGGCTCCAGCACCCCTATGGACTCTGCATTAAGGAGGTTCTATTAGGTGGGCGGGGGGCGCGCTGGGGGCATTACCAAGTGTAGAAATCTACACAGAGCCTTCCCTCATGGTATTAATTGTTATACACTGTGCCAGTGCTGGTGTTGTCAATAAAGCGTCTTAGAAAATCAAACCAAAGCAGCAGAGAATAAAATCCTGTTTAGCATAAGGGTACAGTTATGGCTGAGCCACGTCAAATTGCCAGGGAGTCGCCCTTGGTGTGAACACACTGGGCTTGCTCCAGTCTAATAGCTGGCATATGTTTATCGTGGGTCTCTCCACCATGGTGGCTGTACCAATATTCAAGCAGGACTGGACATTCCCTTGGTAACAAGACTATCCAGAGTTAGCACAGCGAATGTTACCAGTATTTCTGGAAAGGAGATCAGTCATCCTGCTTCAGGGCTTAAACCAATTTCTAACCATTAGAGACCAGGATGAGACCTTCCTGGGGCGAGATTATCCAGCTGTTCCTGTGGGGCTTCTTGCACCTTCCAGTTTGATTTAGGATATCACATTGCCACCCATCTCCATAGTATCTGGTCATCTTCCATGTAAAACCAATAGCAGCAGTGAAATCCCCAGGGGCCTCAATGGAGACTCTGGCCCTTCTCCCTTTTTGGGGTCAAGGCTGTGCTTGGATAGGGGCTTTAGGCTGGTTGGCTGATTAACTTGTTATTGTGGGAGAGATTGGGTTGATGGAACATTGATGAGGGTGGCCACTGTCCAATACAGAAGAGTGACTTCATGGAGCTCAGGTGTGATCCAGTCTGACAGCTCCAGTTTCGTTTCACTGCCAGCCACCATTTTCAGATACAAGCTCTCAATTTTTCTGATCCCCGCCCCCTCAGATTACAGCACTTCAAGGGCCCCATGAGGTGGAGAAGTGTTACCTTGCCCCACGTGGTCTTTGCCGGCCAACCATTTAATGAGACTGACATCTGTCTGTGTGCTCCATCCCCCTACGGAAGCTTTGGCTGTCTTCTTCTCAAGTCAGTCATTCTGCTTTGGTCCCACCCTCACCACGCACACCTCCCGTCACACCAACTCACCCAGACAGCCCTTGCCCCCCACTCTCTAAGGGCTGGTCTACACTAGGGGGAGAATCGATCTAAGATACACAACTTCAGCTACGTGACTAGCGTAGCTGACGTCGAAGTATCTTAGATCGATTTACCTCTCGATCTCACGACGCGGGATCAACGTCCGCGGCTCCCCGTGTCGACTCTGCTACTGCCGTTCGCGCTGGTGGAGTTCCGGAGTCGATGGGAGCGCTTTCGGGGATCTATATATCACGTCTAGATGAGACGCGATATATCGATCCCTGAGAAATCGATCGCTAGACATGCCCTAACTATCCAAGTTGGCCACCAGGAAGGAAATTGTCTTGTGAACCCAATAGCAGCAACACCACACTGGCTCTGCGCAGAGGCTGGGCCAGCGAGATGCCCTGAGCTGGAACATGACTTTAAGGCATGTCCATTCTGGGGCCTGCCTGCCTTCACTGAGACCCCATTAATAACCACAGGCAGTCCCTAACACACTCAGACAAACTGATAAGAGCTTGCATTATTCTATTATAATCCTATTGAATTCAACTGATTTTTCCCTAATCCCCCTCTGTCCAAGCTTCTTGACTGAGAGTGAATTGGTGGTGTAGTTTCCAGGAAAGCTTCACCCTTCAGCCCTTCTCGTTAGAGATTATGGGGTTCCTGTCTCCTTGGGGGTGCCTGCAGGAAGTTACCCAGACAGCAGGAAACACAATAAACCCAGGATTGAATGGCTAAAAACATGGAGGAGATGGAATGAAAATAAAAAACAGGGTTTGCGTAACCCCTGTAGACTGACACTCCTCCAATGTGAATCAGAGACGGCTTTTTCTGCATGTGCGTTGACAACTGTCCCATCTCAGGCCATTAGTGCAAGAATTGGATGTCAAACCCATTCCTCAGTGTACATTTCATAATCCAGTGCTTGAAACGAGGCTGTGCCGAACAGGCTGCAGGAGGACGTATCAGAGAGTCTGGTGCTGGGGAATGACGTGAAAGGAAATGGAGACCAATATTGATATAGTGTTTAGTATTTTATGTTCATTATATGCCCCCTCCCTTCCCCCCCCCAGCATCATGATGGGCTGTGGAAAGGGACTTAAATGGAAGTTTACTACACTGTTCTTTCTTTCTGTGAACAGATAAAGTCTCAGAATGCTCACACTGGTTAGACTGCAAACCTCCTGAGATTTCCCTTTTTCCTGAACAAAACCGAACCTTAACAAAGTTTCCCCTAGAGCTGCCTGTTTCCAGAGTCTTCCTGTAAGACATCCAACCCCTCTCCTGCTTTGGAGACTCTCCACCTTACAGCCAGCAGAGCTGGAGCTAGTGAGACCCAGCTGCTGTGACTATGTGGCTGCCAGGGTGAGTTAGCAGAATAGTCCTGCATTTTCCTGCTGAGTCCTAGAACCTGCCGTCCTGTCACATACCCCTTAAACAACATCAGCACAGGTAGCTGTTTTCTGCAAAATGCGTACAAACTAAAGACGTGCCTGAAGGGCCTTTTGCTCTTAGAGCTGATTGTAGCTCAGCTTCCAAAGGTGCAGGCCAGGAGTACAGGACTCAGTTTAATTTCTCAAAATGCTGGAAAGGCTGTTTTAAAGTGAGGTGACTGAGAGGTAAATAGAGAGACCCGACAGCAAGAACTATGTGGCGAAATGGCCTTTACGTTATTAAAAAAAAAGAGAGAGATTGTGACAGTTTCGGTCACAGGGATCCCCTGGGGACTGTCATCTGATGCGCTGAAATTACCTCTGAGCCTGTTTCTGGGCCTCAGTTTCCTTTTCTTAATTCCATCTGCCTTTTGTGTTCATTTTCCTTCTCAGCAATCTGCAACCTCTGCAGTTCTAGCTTCTTCTGAGCTTCACTCTCACTCATTTTGCTTAGTTTTCTGTCCCTATTTCCCTTACCCGAAATAAGCAAACAGAAAATAACAAACCAGTAAACACTTGGTCTGTTCTCCAGCCACCACACTTAAAAACTCACTTAAAAGCACTACCAGCGTCTCAGAGCAATCAGCTGTGCACATATCCTGCCAACTATGCCACTGTAACGGATTCGGTCACAGAGATCCTCTTGGACTGTCACCTGATGTGCTGACATTACCTCTGAGCCCACTCTCCCTGCCAGCTTGGGACTCCAGAACCCTGCCTTGCTGAGCCAGACACACTAGCCTGCTGCAACACAGAGCTAGGGTCTGGTCCACGCCCCCAAAGCTGCAGACTTAACTGAAAACAACTCAGCAGGTTACCTGTCTCCAGCACCCAGTTACCAATGAGGTCCGAACCCCAAATAAATCCGTTTTACTCTATATAAAGCTTATACAGTGTAAATTCAGAAATTGTCTGCCCTCTGTAACACTGATAGAGAGAGATGTACAGTTCCCCCAGGTATTAATCCCTGACTCTGGGTTTATTAATAAACAAAAGTGATTGTATTAAGTATAAAAAGTAGGATTTAAGTGGTTTCAAGTAATAACAGACAGAACAAAGTAAGTTACCAAGCAAAAACATGCAAGTGTAAGCCTAATACACTAAGAAACTGATTACAGGTAATATCTCACCCTCAGAGATGTTCCAATAAGCTTCTTTCACAGGCTAGACTCCTTCCTACTCTGGGCCCAATCCTTTCCCCTGGTCCAGTCCTTGTTAGTTCCAGCAGACATCTCAGGTGGGAAGCAGGGGTTTTCCCATGACTGTCCACTTCCTTTTTCCTGCTTCACCCATTTTTATAGCTTTGGCACAAGGCGGGAATCTTTTGTCTCTCTGAGTCCCCACCCCTCCTTCTAAATGGAAAAGTACCAGATTTAAGATGGATTTCATTATCGGGTGACATGGTCATTTGTCACTGTAAGACCCCTAGTCTCCATTCCCCATGGGCTGGCCCACACATACACAGATAAATAAACCATTTACAACCCAAGTCACTGGGAGCCATCAAGATTCTAAACCACCATTAATAGCCCACACTTTGCATAATTACAGTAGAACCTCAGAGTCATACTTCATATTTCTAGCTTCAGATCCAAGAATGATCCATGCATACAAGTAGGAAGAATATATTCAGTAGGTTATAACCTTTGTTATGATACCTTACAAGAGACCTTTTGCATAAAGCATATTCCAGTTACATCATATTCACACTCATAAGCATATTTCCATAAAACATATGAAGTGCAACATCACAGAGACTATTGTTGAGCGAATGGGAAACAAACGATGGACAGAAAAATACAGCGTGTTCAGTGTGGGGCAATCCATGTGGACAGCCACAATTCTAATTTTATAAAGGAAGAAGTTGCAGGTGTGGTTTGAGGCCTGGGTGTGAGGCCAGGGACCAATGAAACAGTGGAGGGATTACACTGCCTCAAAGTGAGAGACCGACAACTCAGGGCTTGTACACACTACAACTGATGTCGGTGTAACTTATGTTACTCAGGGGTGGGAGTAAGCCACCCCCCTGAGTGACACAAGTTACACCAACCCAAGCGCCAGCCTGGACAGCACTATCTTGGTGGGAGAGCCAAAGCATGCAGTGAACATTATAGCCTGAACTGAATCATACAGACAAGAGGCATAGCAGAATGGAGACAGAACAGACTCACTGGTGTAAAGGAGCCAGCTTAGCCTCCTTATTAGGCATTTGTGTCTTTCGTGTCAGGGCCCGCTGAGTGTTCTCAGTTTGTGGATAATAATACACTAGCCCTTGATGACTCCTTCAGTTCTGCTGTGGGTTGTCACATCAGCGTGTCTGCCAAGAGCTCCACCTCCTCAGGAAGCTGGACTTCATATAATGCTCATGGCCTGTAGCTGCTTTTGAAGCCAAAGCGCTCCTGTCCTTTCAGGTGCTTTTCTCCAGGATGCACCCCTGCCCTCCCAGGCAGCCAAGTCCTGATTTCGATTTGCAGACCTGTTGTCCTAAAATGACCAGGCAGATTTATTTTTTAATTTCAGTGTGAGAAAGATTCCATCTGCCCTCAGCTCTTCAGGGTCACAGTTCAGCCTGGAGTAAACAGTGGCTTCCTAAATAAAATCCTCTAAGAAGAGGAAGACCTACAGGAGATGCTAATGCCAGCTATACGGGGGTGGTGTAATATAGCATACTGTCATTACTGTTACCTAACAGGATTGGTAAGTAACCTCTGGGAGAGAAGCTTTGCAGTTGTTTAGCATGCTGAACTGCAGGTTTTCAAGGCTGAATTTGCACTCCATGCGCTCTCTGTAGGAACCTGGCTCAGTACGGGCAGTAATTGTGCCTGACGCCTACGTCCTTTTTAATATAATCGCAACAAGCCGTGGATTCTTTGCATTTTCAAAAATCATCATTGAAAATTTTCCAGATGAGCTGTTATTTCACTAGCTTACTGCAGTCAGTTATTGGCCACCAAGGGAAAGGTGGTCTTTTTTCTGGGATGTGGCTCTCCTGTTTGTCTGAACTGGCAAGGTGCTATTGTGCTCTTTGTGTTTTTTTTTTTTGCTTAGTCAGCTGCAGTCCATTGATTAGATCTGTCTCCTTGTGGTTCAGACTGCACTGCAGTAGTTTCCAGTGCCTTGCTGAAGATACTATATGCAAGAGCGAGTGGCGGTCTGTCTATGCAGAAGGAAAGCATCTTAGGCAGAACAGTACATAGCCTCTTTAGATGAACATGGTCAGTGTTGCAGGACAAGGTAACTGAGAAGATTTTAATTTTCTGCCATTAATTTTCAGTCTAAATCTATGCTTGCACTTCGGTGCAAACTCTTAAAAAGAGCCTTTTGTTACTGCAGTGAAAAGCAGACTAGAAATGCACCTAGGTAAAGAAGAAACGGTATTTCCTACAACTGGAGCAGATTTTCTTTCAGTTGGAGAGAATGAACTGTAGAGAGAGACTGTGCATAGAATATATTGTATCCTCCCTCAGACCTGAAATATTTAAAGCCAAGCCCAATGGGTCTGTGCTGCCCACCTTTCACATGAGACATATCATCCCTAAAAGAGTTAGGCCTAGTCTACGATGCGGGGAGGAGGAGGGGGGGTGTCAATTTAAGTTACGCAACTTTAGCTACGTGAATAATGTAATGGACACAAAATCCAGGCACAACGTAGGGAGTGATGGGCATGGGGTTTGGTAGTTTCAGGACTTGTTTTAAAAAAGTTTGTGTTCATACTATAAAAGTGTAGGATTTTGGGGGGGAGTGGGTTGGTACTAGAGATGACATGGAGGGAGGGGAAGAGATGATTATTGTCTTATCTGTAACAATAGTGAATAACTGGACACATGGCAGTTGTAAGACTCTACCTCCAAGGGGACAAGTGAAAGCACACAAGTCAAGCAGTGTGGGGGAGTGAAATTCTGCATGCACAGCTACAGCAGTAAGCCCAAACCGATGTAAATAAACATTGTATTCTCACAGAGGTTATGTTCATAGCAAGATGTATTTGGTTTGTACCCTGCTGCTGCTGGATACATGACAGCTTCCATATCACCATGACTTTAAATGGTAGAATTGTGACTCATGCTGGAGAACTTGGAGGCTAAGCTACACTGGGGCAGGAAGTGTCTTTTCGTTCTGTATTTGTACAGTGCCCAGCACAGTGGGGTCCTAGACGCTGCTGCACCACACGTAACAACAACCTGAGCAGATTCATGACAGTCACTTCTAGTGGATTTTTATCGAATCAAATGCAGTAATACCTCCCTGCGTCAGATTTGTCACAGAGCTTATTGAATGGTTTATTAGTGCCAATTAATAACGTACACCCGTATCTCACGCTTTGAAAACAGACAACACAACGATTTGCAGTCTATGTACCATATAATGGACAGCGCAAATGAGCTGTCGTGTTTGTCCTCGTTATGGTGAACCTTTAATAATCCCTTCTACGGCCACACTCAGACCATCAGCATACTCCCATCTCAACCCCCGTGCAGAGCCCCTAGGCTGCAAGTGTATAGCGTTAGCCAGCCTGCGGTCGCAAGAAGGGTGGAGATAGGGCCTGTGGCCCAGCGAGATGGTGGGGGCTGGAAGTGACCTGGAGCGGCAAGGCAGCAGCTGGCATGGTGGAGGGGTTTTCAGCAGTGGGGGAGCAGAGCTGGTGGTTGGATTGGGTGAGGAAGGCAGAGTTGATTTGTCTGTGGGAGGGGGAGGAGCCCCAGAAGGTTGATTTGGTGAATTTATTTTATTTTATTTCATTTCATTTGAGGGGGAGAATCAGAAACACTTGTCTTAGGGGGGGCAGGACTGAAGCCCCCACTACAGCACTTTGGGCACCAGCCACTGCTGCTCTGAATTTTATGCCTTGTGTTAGAAATGGCGAGTGAGGAGAAGCTGGTCTCGGGAGAGACCCTAATCCCTCCGGCGGAGAGCTCATGGTGCTTGTCAGGCCGTTCACAAAGTATGGGTCCTTGTCCCAAAGGGCTGGCTGTGTCAGTGGGCCCCTGCACAGCCAGGGGAGACACACCCACCAGTGCTGGGGAGTGGGCGTGGGGGCTGACAGCAGCAGCTGAGGAGGAGATGCGTGCATTGGGAAGGGTGCAATATTGCTTTGATTTTTAATTCATTTCTATTTAATTTTTCTCCATTTTATGTTTTTTTATCATTGTTTTCTTTGGGTTTCTCTCTGTTTTACAGTTCTTTTGGGCTCTTCTTTTGAGGCTGTGTTTGATGCGTTGGCTTCCCATCCGCTGCTCGTAACCATCTCTGCCATGAGTTGTGAGTGAGCCATCACCATGCTTCTGGGTTTCATTTTGTTTTGTGCTTTCGTTCTCGATGGAGTTCAGAATTAAGTCTGTTTGCGTTTTCCCTTCATGATATGTTTCTGTTTTTCAGCAGGATTGTGAGAGCCACCTAATCTGATGCAGAAGCTCAAAGCTCTTGTGGTTTTGGCCTCAGGGGCACTTGGGCACTCTGTGGGTTCCAGTCTTGGGAACTGGTTGTCACTCTTAGGGGTCTGGTGTAAGGGGCAGGGCTTTTCATCCTGGGTATTGTTGCATTTTGAGTCTGGTTTTCTGTAGTCATTCCTTCTCAGCTCCATATGAGGATAAAAGACGCTGCTGTCATCAAGGGTTGAACAAAACACTGCCCCTTAAAAGGGGCATCACTAAATCTCACGGGACAGAGTGTTTGTCTCTGATGGGACCCTCAGCACAATGGCAGCAGAGACCAGTGCCCCTCACTCCAGGTCACTAGGGCAGCCTGCCTGTCGCACGGATCGAAATCGGAAGTTCCGATTGTTTAGTTTAAGTTGCTTTATTTGCTTGTTTATTTAGTTAAACTTCACTTCACATTGCTTCCTGTCCCACCTTTTTTGGTAAGCCCTTACAACGAGGACCTATTGCCAAGCACTGGCAGAGAATGTGGGACTCCAGGTTCTCCAGGGGCCCTGACCATGTTTCTCTGGAAATCCCTTCTGGGTTTCCGTCCTGTGTACACACTTTGGAGGAGAAAGGTTCTCCTTGTTTAGTTGGAAGTGTAAATATCAGAATTTAGTAACATCTGCAAAAAGCTCTTGTCACAAGTGAAGAGAAGTCACTATTTCGTAGAGGTGGACTAATCTGAGATCTCACTTCCAAGTTTTGTCAATTATTTTTCTCTAAAATAAAACTCTGCCCTGCCTTTTCCAGCATATGACACCCCTGCCTTGTATTCACTACATTAAAACCTTATTTCCCTACTATGAGATGGGCTTTATAGAGCTCTACTCCTGGAGTTCCCTGTTGAATTGCAGCTGACCAGTACCTAAGGAAGTCAGATGTGAGGAGTGTCCCTCATTGACCACCATACCCTGGGGCATTTGTCTGGGATTGTAGCTTACATCCCTGTTCAGTCCCTGGGGCCTTTATCAGTAAGAACTTCCCTTCAGGCTCTTCCGCTTGAATGTACTTTGGCAGAGCGTGTTGGGTGCACGCCATCTCCCCACCATGCGTCTTCAGTTTTGACTTCATTGACCCCAGACTTGGCTCAGGTATGAACAGCTTCCTTGGTGCTATCAGAGGAGCTGGAAAAGAGTTTGCTGGCACCATCTGGCATTGTGAAGGGGCTGGAGACACTCTTCCAGGCCTGGGGATTAGAGGCGGCTTCTAACCTCTGCTAGAAGCAGTACAGCTGAAGTGCTTAGCGCTATGTCAGTGAATTCCACGTGTACCTCGTCCACTTGGTTGTTCTCAATGTATAGAGATGAACACTTATCCAATAGACTAGGATCATTCCCCTGTAGGGTGCAAACCTAATACAGTTCCCCAAAATAAAGCTCCTTATGAACAAAGCATACTTCACATGCTGTACATTTCCTCTGGGGTGCTTTACATTATTATTGTTAAGGCTGCGAGTTTGTCATGGAAGTCACGGATTCCGTGACTTTTGGGACCTCCGTGACTTCTGCAGTGGCCAGTGTGGCTGGCTTCTGGGGCAGTCTCAGGCCACCATGCCTCCCCCATGCCCCAGCAGCAGTAGGAGTTTGGGTGGGGGAGCTCAGGGCTGGGGGTTGGGGCACAAGAGGGGGGAGGACTCTGGTTTGCACTTATCTAGGGGGGCTCCCTGAAAGAGACTACATGACCCTCCCTTAGTTCCTAGGTGGAGGCCGCCTGCTGCCTTTGCCCACAGGCACTGTTCCCACAGCTCCCATTGGCCACTGTTCCCAGCCCATGGGAGCTGGGGAGCTGGCACTCGGGCCAGAGGCAGTGCACGGAGCCATCTGGCCGCGCCTCCACCTAGAAGCTGAGGGAGGGACACATATTGTCACTTCTGGGGAGTCACACAGAGACGGGTTAGGGTAGGGAGCCTGCCAGCCCCAGCAACCTCCCCCAGCACCTGTGGGGGTTCTGCCCCACCCAGCACCAATGGGTGTCCCAGGCTGCTCCCCCTAGAGCACCTGCGTCATCCCCGGGCCACCCCCTCCCAAGATTTAGTCTAGGATATATAATACAAGTCATGGACAGGTCACAGGCTGTGAATTTTTGTTTACTGTCCATGACCTGTCCATGACTTTTACTAAAAATACCCGTGACTAAAGCGTGGCCTTATTTATTATCTGGACTCTGGCACTTATCCCCAGTGCGCTCGGCATGGCTACACAAGGAGAAAGACACATCCTTTCACCTGGACAACAAAATGTATAGAAATCCTAAAGTTTACAAAATGAATCAAATATTTTAAAAGTTAAGATTTTTATTTACCATTTGCTAGTTCTTTATTGTCTTCGCATTTGTTAGTTTTAAATGGCTAAAGTGGATATTTTGTACTTTTGAATTCAATTAGAATTTCCTAATTGTTTGTAACATTTCAGATTTTACGTGGAATTTTTTCTACTAAGAAATTTAACACTTTAAAAAATGCACACTTAAAAAAGTCACGTCCTAACCCTTTTTTAACGTCTTTTGTATCTGAAACACAAAATTGATAAGTAAATGGCCTGTGGTATTTTTGCAAGCAGCAGCACCACCTTCTGATCCCTTGTATATCCACAAATCAAGAAAACCAAAAGGCTTTGATGAGACCGTACTCTTCCTTCAGAGTTTGCAACTGGTGGCCATTTCCTGAATAAAGTGTTTCAAGAGGAGAAAACCGTGTGTTTTCACAACCTGTCTGGAGAGCGCATGTGTCTTGAGTACAGATGGGAGGTGTGACGTTCATAGCAAACCTATTGTATATGGGACAGCAACTACTGAGGGAGGGACTGTTTGTGTGTGACAAGCTAAACATCTTCAGTTACTCCTGTTCTTCCAAACATCTGACCACAATTGCTAGTGATACAATCAAAATATGTGAGAGAACATTAAGTGCCAGGCGATTGATGTTGTGATAGACAATGCAGCCAACGAGGTTAAGAGGAGAAGGGGAGGCTTGCAAGAAAAAGATGACCTTGGTGAGTAAAGTCTGGCTGTTCTGCACATACTCTACAAATGCTGCTAGAAGACTTGGAAAGAAAGAGTGGCAAGGACCATGGTATTGAAGGCCAGTCCGATCCTGTGATGTGATGCGTGAGTCTGGATCCCTGTACCAGTGTGGAGCCCCACTGACTTTTGTAGGGCTCACGGTGTTAGCCATGTGGATTCAATTGCAGGAGCAGGGCCTGCGTGATGAGTTTTGCACAATAACCACTTTGCAAAGACAAGCGTAGAGATGGCCATGTATTTGTGATGCCTCAAGAAGAAAAGTGGAATCTGCATTTGCAGATTGCCTGGAAGCTTGTTTCAGAATGGCCCAAATTAATGAAAACCTGTGAAAAGCAGAAACAGGATATAGTCTCTGTTTGCCAGAAAGTAACAAATATTGGCCTGAAGAGATTTGCTGAGGAATTGCTCCAGATATTGAAGGGAGCATTGTTGGGACTTGATTTCGAACAGATTCATGAGCTATGGCTGAAGATGTTGAAGTGTGAAAGAAGACAGAAAAAAAGCTTGTGCTGAACTGCAATGAGATAATTGCAAAATGCATATTCTGAAAGCATTATGACTTGCCAAGCATGAAAGCACAGGTTTAACACCATGTCACTTTCCAGCTTATGAAATATTCCCGTGTATGCCAGCTTCCACTAACAATTTAGGAATCAACACTTGAATATGTAGAAGAGGCTTATGCTGGTTGTTGAGTTCCATCTACCGTAATTCAACTGCAGGCCAAATCTACATTTCGGAAAGTCATTGTTCTCCAGTGAAATACTGAAAAATGTAACAGCCGCTCACTGGTGGAAGTCTGAAGTAAATGCTCTGGGAGGACCAAGGCTGGATCATGAAAGCAGCATCACAGGTGTTAATTGCTACAGTTTCTTTTGCTGGGACTGAATGAGTATTTTCATCACTCGGGCTGTGTGCTCCAGGATTACAAACCTCAGGGAACAGGTGGGGCATCCATGTTGGTTTTCCTTCTCAAGCACTTTAATTCTGAAAGCCTTGAAATCACCCTCAGTGAACTGGAACACTGGGACTCAGTGGCATAATAGACTTGTGACTTTTGATCATGGATTTTAGCTGTGGTTTCAAATGCTGCATTATACGTTCCGTATGGATAAATCAGTAACACAGTGTTTGTGTGAATACAGGTATAAAAAATTCACCATTTCGAACTTTGACAATGTATTGAAAAGCTAGGCAGATACTCACCGTTACCCCTGAAGTCAATTTGTGGTGAGAAAAATCCAAATAAGCATTAAGAGAACATTTTAATATAAAAATACAGTCTTGGGTCCTGATCCTGCAAGTACTTATACATATGCATAACTTTAAGCATAGGAGTAAACCCAGTGAAGTCAGTGGTACTATTCACATGAGTAAAATTACTCATGCGCTTAAGTGTTCATAGAATTGGGGTCATAATTTTTCAATATTTTGTTTTTTACCTACCTCAGTTGTGTGAAATTCAAATAAGATATCCTACCAGCAGTGACATTGGAAAAACCCAGCATTTATCATTCAGTTCATGTTAAATTTTAATCAGAAATTACAATAGCTCAGATTTGGGGGTTGGGCTGAGATCTGGTAACATTGATTTCAATCAGATTCTTTAAATCAAGGTGTGAATGCCTGCACTTTGCAGAACAGCTGATAGTCTGAGACGGGAAACCACAGGCAGAGGGAGGCAGTCGGAGGATACACAGACATGTATGAACTCTACTGAACTGCCCGTCAGCCAATCCATCCCTGAGCCTTGAGGACTCTCTCATTCTTCCCCTACCTTAGGCCCCACTCCCAGCTGTGCAGGCTGGTCAGGAGGACTGAATAGAATCCCCTTCAGCCCAATCAGCACTGAAGGGAAATTTGTATCGACGCACGCAACTGAGTCCTCAGGGCCGACTGCTGCCTCCCAAGTGATGAGAGAATGGAACTGGCATCTCCTTGCACTGCGGTGCCGAGTGCTCTGACTTCTAAGCACCTGGGTCTGTCTGGAGTTTTTAGGGTGGGATTTTCAAAAGTGCTTGCCCTGGGCTGAACTCTGAGCCCATTTTGGCCATTGTCAACTTCCCCGGTCTAATTATGCTCCCATTACTTTTGAAAATCCCATTATTATTATTATTGTTATTTACATCTGAAAAGCTCCCTGTAATCACTTGCCACGTTTCATTATTGTACCTGGAATTAGTTCAGAATGATCACGTCTTCCACAGGTGAAGTTGTGCAGACCTGGGAGATCTGTGGAAACAGCACTCTCAGCCCCGTCAACAGTGGGAATAACCTCCTGTGATGGAGGCAAGGAGCAGTGCTGACTTGGTCTCAAGACAGCTGTATCCATCTCCTGAGTGGGGAAGGGCATTTGAGGGGTGAGAGTAAAGAAAGGGAGAACAAAGGCTCCAACAGGGACTCGGGGGAGCCTGGGAAAATAGGTGAACATCAGAAGGTTTTCCACTTGTTAACTCTTAGCATGTAGCTTCCATGTGGGTGAGGGTTGGTGCATGTTCAGAGGTAGGGGAGAGTTTTTGACAGCACCTGCTTTGGGGGTGGGGAATAGGTAGGAAATTGGGAAGTTCTTGTCTAGGCACTCAGATACCATGGTGGTGGGAGCCATACAAGTACCTGGAGAGGTGAAATGAGTGGGTTTGAGCACTGGAGTAGGGCAGGACTGAGATATTAGCGCTGAATGTGACCTAGTGGCTCCAGTGCAGTCCATCGTGTAGGGATCCGAGCAGGATGCTCTCGTGTGTGGTCCCAGCAAGTGTTTCAGTGGGGCCTGCTTGTCTTCAGGAGATGGAGGCATCGTGCAGCTGGCAGGTAGCGTTGGGTGGAGTATGATAGGGGTTTGCAGGAGGGTTGTGCATGGGTGGAGAGGATTGAATTGCCTGCGGGGAGGTAACAGGCAGGATCAGCACCTGCATCTATCCAGCGGCAGGATCAGAATAGCAAAATGCTGGGCTGGCCCTCAGGCACTGCCTTGGGTTTAGCTTACCCACACTGCCCCATTATCCGTTTGTACTCAAAGGAGGGATTGTTTCTGGGCTCCTGCACTCGCTTTCTGCTCAAAATGAAGTTTGGTTATGAAGGTACAAACCTGGGTGATACTGACAGCTTTGCTGCCCGGAGCGACTTTACTAATCACTTTCCCCTTCGCGCAGAAGGAGTTTTTCAGGGAACTGTAGGACTGAGGCACGTGTTTTCTGTTTATGTAGTCACTTGATCACAGGGAAGGCTGTTAAGAAGAGACCTGCAGCTCTCAGGTTTGTATGGTCCCGGGACAGAGCTGAGAAGTCTTTAGGGGTTTGCTGCACTCTGGCTTCTCCAACGCCCTGCTTTGTTTCTGAGATTATGTATTGTCTCCCATCAGCCTCGCAATGTTGCTGGGTTTCGGGGAACGGTCCGCTATGCTTCAGTGAATGCACACAAAAACCGAGTGAGTATCTCCCTTTCTTAGGGATTAAAAGAGAAGGGTTTTTCCCACCCTTGCAGCCACGAACGGTACGTCTACACCACAATAAAAGATCAGCGGCATGGCCATGGCTGGCCCGAGGCAGCTGACTCTGGCTGTGGGGCTCAAAACTGCAGTGTAGACATAGGGTTCAGGCTGGAGCACAGACTTTGAAACCCCACGAGGGAGTGTATGGCAGAGCCCAGGCTCCAGCTCGAGCCCAACTGTCTACACAGCTATTTTTAGCTCTGCATCGTGAACCTGAGTCAATTGACCCAGGCTCTGAGACTCGATGCTGTGAGGGTTTTATTGCCGTGTAGACATAGAGTAGCGCTGTAGCTGCAGGAGGGGTCAGCTGGTGTGAGTTGCTTGTTGCTTACAGCACGATGATGTGTCAAATAACTCCAGTTGAAGTGGAAGGCTATTGATTGTATGTATAAAAATATGAGCTAGTCATTGGCTTTTCTCGAATTGCCTGTCTAATATTTGGCAGTTACCATATTTGCTGCTCCTGTTAAGAAAAAATAAAGCCATGTCCCTGTGTGGCTCCTTGCCATGGACCCACCGCCCCGGGGCCCCAGCAGCATGCTGGCCGTAGGAAGGCTGTGGCTCATGGCAGCCTAGCCCTGGTGACATAGAATCGTAGAATATCAGGGTTGGAAGAGACCTCAAGAGGTCATCTAGTCCCAGCCCCTGCTCAAGGCAGGACATGGGTAACTCAGAACGAATCCTAGATTTTTTTCCTCCGAAGAGGGACGTTACTTCTGCAAAATATTTGGCCTATTTCACCCCAGTCTCCCCTAATGTCTGGTCTTCCCTGTCTCATCCAGTATTTGTAAATATTTAAGCAGTGTTTCCTGTGTATATGGTAAAATTCTTCTGATGCTTAGACTATGGAACTAAAGTTCCTGCCAGAAGTCTCCTCTGCCTGATCTCCTCCTTCCTCCAGCCTTTTTGCATCCCAAGTGAGCTGGCTTTTAGGAGGAGATTTGAAAAAGCATATGTGTAATTACTGTAAGTGGTAAAACACGGGTACGGGGCTTTTAATCTTCACTGGGCTTCCCAGACAGCTAATTAACCCCAACAGTTCTCCCTGGAAATAGGCAGATCAGTGTTATCCTCTCTCACAATTTGGGATGCTGACACCCGAGAGGCAAAGTGGCTAGCTCAAGATCACAGTGTCAGCAATGGGATTAGTAATCAGGCTTCTAGGCCGGGAGTTGCATTGTGTTCTGCAGATCCCCCACAAATGGCCTGCAGACTGTTGAAGAATAGGGATAAAAAGAAGTATTGACCAGCTCCCCATGCATTGAGCATCATCCGTTCTGTGCACTGAATGAGGCAGGGTCCTGTGGAAAAAATAGCCTGTGATTGTGTAATTACACGCATAAGCACAAGGGGTACAAGTTCAGCTTGCACGGACAACCTCATTTCCTGAGGTCTGGGCTCTTGACTGTACAACCTGAATGATATTTACCCTCGTTTCTGGAAGTGTCCTGAGAATGGAGGTGACGCATGCCCAAGGCAGTGTTCACTCCCCTTGACACACAGTGGTGGCTCTGCAAGTGCACCATCTCCCACACAGCAGGAAAGGTGCTGTTTGGCTGTTTTTGCTTTACTTTGTCTTCCTTTTCTCCAGGAGATGGGTCGACATGATGACCTGTGGTCCCTCTTTTACATGTTAGTGGAGTTTGCAGTTGGTCAGCTTCCATGGCGCAAGATCAAGGATAAGGTAGGAAACATGGTGACTGAGGTGTAATGGGGGTAAAATCTGTCCAGCAGCTGTTCCACTCCCCTTTCCTGCACCTCAGCATAGACCAGAAGCCATTTTCCAGGGCTTTTCAGAAAGCATTGGGCAGAGTCAAGCCCTTGGGCTGTTCCACTGAAACCTTGGGTGTAGTTGTCAGGGAACAACTTTCTGCCTGTCTCAAGGAGAGCGCACCACCCACAGCTGCTGAGTAAACTGACATTTACATTGAATGCACACTCCACCTCGCTGCAGCAATTCTTGGAATACTCTTAAATCGCCTTCAAACCAAGGCTGCTAACTAATAAATCTACCAGTGTACTCCCACGGTGCTTCCTGCCGCTTCCCTAGCTACATTCATGGGATGAAAGCTGGCTTGTAACATTAGCATCGCCGGGTAGGATTTTGGCTGTACTTTAGCGCACACACAAACGCTTTCTTCCCCTCTCTGATCTCCTTGCGGAGGTCTGTAACGTGGCCTAAAATGCAGTGTGTGGCCCCTGGATTGCTTCCGAGCTGGAAATGAAAGGTGCCGTCTCAGCTTATCTGCTATCACCAACCACCTCAGCCCTGTCTGCTGGCCCATCGTGTCTGTCCTGTGGTGATGAGCTGACTGGTTCCTTCCCACCAGCCAGCTTCCCAGGAAGTGCTAAATGGGAGTGTTGGCTGGCGAATCAGATTGAGTCCGTGGGAATAAGACAGACCATCCAGGTGTTCCTGAAAGATCCCCCTGGGGGAGGGAAGAGCCAGAGAGCAGCCACCCCTAGGAGTCTCCACTGAAGGGGCAGCTCCCAAGAGGAGTCCAAGCTTCCCTGCATGAGCAGATCAGCCTCACTTTGCTAGGGACTGTGTATAAGCAAGACCCTGGGGGCTCCTGAAGGGTCTGTGCTGCCCACTGCAGGTGGGTTTCAGCTGAGGGATTAGGAGTGTGCAGCCAGGAGAGTGATGGTGGGATCTCGTGTATGTCCCCTTTCTGCAGGAGCAAGTTGGCATGATCAAAGAGAAGTATGAGCATCGAATGCTGCTAAAACACATGCCATCTGAATTCCACCTCTTCCTGGATCACATTGCGAACCTGGATTACTTCACCAAGCCCGATTATCAGGTAAGAGACTGGCCTTGTGGAGAGCCTGGTCATGTCACTGGGGAGGGCTGCTTTGATTCCACAGGTGGAGAGGCCATTCCTGCGAAGCTGGAAAGAGGCAGGGTCATAGGGTGGTTTGTCACTTCTGAATTTTTTCCTCTCTCCTCCCACCCCATCAAACAAAAAGCCCCGGCCTCTGAAGCAGACAGACCCATCACCATGAACCTTGGTGGTGTGAGAGCTGTTTGAACATTGTCAACAGTCTTTTAAAGACAGTTAAAACATCAGTCCTACATGGCATAGTGACAGTCGGGCCTGTAGGGTGCATAATCACCCTATAAATCACCCTCTTGGAAAATCCAGGTTATGTTCCTCAAGGAGCTGTGTCTGAGCTAAGCATGTTACGTGTTTGCTCCCAGTAGCTGACTACTCTGCACATGCGTGTCTTCCTTTGGAGTCCCATGAGTCCTGCCTGCAGAATGAGCCCCACTGCGCAATCATGCTGGGCAGTTATGCACACATCTGGTCTGCCGGAGAGAGGAACTCCAGGCTCTAGGGATGCAGCAGCATGGTTTAATCAAATCAAGGTTAAAAACATGCACACTTTCTTTTCCTAGCTCTTAAGAGGTTCTAGGCAGCCAGTGGGGAGAGGGACACATTGGGAAGCAATGTCTGATGCTCTCTCCATAACATTTACTTTCTATTCTTGACACCGTTCTTAGAAAGGAAGGAAAAACTAATCTGTCACTTAGGCCTTGGCTACATGGGAAAGTTGCACCAGTTTAACTTAAATCGCTTTTGAAGTTTATCTAGTTAAACCAATGCAAATCCCTGGAGGGGCGAACCAACCTGCAGATTTGGTGGCTGCATCCCACCGAGATGAAGTGACTTGGCCAAGGGCATGCAGGAAGGCACTGGCAGACCCGGGGATCAAACCCTGAGTCCTTGGCCAGAGTGTTAATCACAGTCCATCCTGGTGCTCGGGCAGGGGGAGGGCTCCCCACACTGTCCAGAGACGGCTAAGCGCCCCCAGCTCCTGTCGTGTAATTGACTCACCCAGCACCAGGCGGGCAGGCTGCGGCAGAGCCCAGGCCAAACCCTAGGTGTCCAGGCCTCCATCCATTGCCTTACAGAGACCATCCTTCCCCCTCCTGCAGCTACTATCTCACTCCCTGGTCTGAGCTGCCACCGTGGGTGATTCCTTGCTAGGGCATTCAGCCTTGTGTCTCACAAGCTGTGGGCAGCAGAGCCAAAGCCGTGCATTCAGCCCCTTGACTTCCAAAGGCAGGGCAGCTGAGTTACTGCTGTATGGGAGACCTGGGGTCTCAGCCCAGCTCTGCCAGCAGGCACGTTTTCTTTTCTATGTGACAACTTCCCAGTGACCTGAGCTGAGAATGAGGGATTTTCCCTTTGGAGGGTAAGGCTGTAAGGTCTTGGTTAATATTAAGTATACAGCAGTACTAACGCCAGTCAGCGGAAGAGAGGACTTGCACTCATATCTATCTAGCTCCTAGGCCAGATCCCCTTCCCCTAGGTGACTGGATAGTTTGTATGGAAGGGCTCTGTCTCACGGGTCTGGACTCAGTGCTGGTGTTCCATGCATTGCTCTCCACAGCCCACCATGCCACTCCAGAGCATCACCTGTAAAGTCCAGTAACTTTGGAACGATCAAGTTCTGGAGCTGGTTCTTGCTGCTGGGCACTAGATCTCAGCTGGGGCATCCCCACGATATTAGCTTTATGGCTCTTACCCATTATTTCCCCCATCTCCACTCAAAAAAGCATTATAAAAAGTTACAGTTTGTAAAAGAGGTCATGTTTGGCAGTGCTGTGTCTCATGGGACATGTTACCAAATGACCCCAAATGTGCCCCATAAACTTCACCTGGGGCCCTAACTGGGCTTTACTGTTTCCAGGCTGATCTGAGAGGGGACGTGGCTGAAAGTTTTAGAACAGGCTGAAAGTTCAGCTTTCTAGAGACAGGCTGATAGAACCTTAGCTGTGCGAAGCCCTGTGATACGGGAGAAAGAGGTACCAGCTGGAGCTCGTCAGAAGATTTTCATCAAAAGTTTTCTGGCAGAAAATGTTTGACAAATGCAGAATTTTTAATAAAATCATTTCCACTGTGTGTGTGGGAAGGATGGTAGGGGAGAGAATTTAAAAAAAATAGTTTCCAAAAGTTTTGTTTTGGAAAATGTTTGAAATTTAGTTTCAAAACATTTCAATTTGAAATGTCTTTTTTGTTATGTTTTTCACTTTTATACTATTTCTGTCTAGTATTTTACATTGTTTCATGACATATAGTAGTAATGCATAAGAAGACATGGTATGTTATCATAGGACAGGATGTGTCATATTATACACTTTTATCAGTAACGTCATTTTATGATGTTAGTCATAATATAGCCAAAGTATTCTTTTCTATTTTTATACTTTCAATAAGAAAAGAAGGTAAGCACTTAGTATTGTAATAAGAGGAGCAGCTGTTTTCAATCTTCTAGAGAAATAATTCCAGGGTAACACCAGAAAATTGAAAACAGCTGCTCTTCTAATTAGCACACTCAGCATTTATCTCATTTTCTAGATCCAAGTGTCAGATTGTTTCATTACAACACAAACAGGAAACACTTTGAGCTAGATTAGAAAATAAGGAGGTTTCAATGTGTACTAAGTAGCAGCTGTCATTAATGCTATTTTTTAATGAAATAAAAACCAAAATAGTATATTTTGACTATTCTATGATGTTATGATGTGATGTCACATGCGCTACTGCCAATGTAATGAAATTATGTAAAAATTATACAATAACATGAAAAAATTAAGTTTGTTTTGAAACAAACTTTGGAAATTTTTCTGAAATTAAATTTTCAAAACTGAAATTATTTCAGAATTTCGGTTTCTCAGGAAATTTTTAAAAAATTAAGTTTTTTGTTCTGATTCTGAACTAAAATAAGTTTCAAAATGCCAGAAATGCCCATGAAATGGAAATTGTGAGTTTGAACAAGCTCAGTGTTTCAGGCATTCTTTAAAGCAGCTGTCAGCTGTTACAGGTCCTATACCTTCCTCCTTGTTGCTATGTTTATTCTTCTAGCTGATCATGTCAGTGTTTGAGAACAGCATGAAGGAACGAGGCATTACTGAGAACGAGGCCTTTGACTGGGAGAAAGCTGGAACGGACATTTTATTGTCTACAAGCACCTCCACGCCACCACAGCAGAACACCAGGCAGACAGCAGCCATGTTTGGGTGAGTGTTATGGTCACACCTGTCATGCTGTCAGCAAGCACTGGGCCAAGGGAGAGTCACTGGAAGGGACACAGGCCATGATTGCCCTGGACAATAGGATTAGGTACAGAAGCGTTGTTCGTTTGGCTGTAGAGATGAAGTGTGTATAATGCAGTGTGCCGAAGTCACTGGATTACACCTGGATCCCGAGCGTTTGTCTTGGTGTTGTCACCTTGTATGTTCTACTGGGAACGTTCCCCTGGTTATGCTGTTACATTAGGAGGGTGCTGCACATGACGTGGTGCGAGGCACTAGCCGTTGTGCCAGTGCACATTACACGGTCCCTGGTGCTCGCCACAGAGAACTGTGTGCTGATACACATTATGTGGTATCTGGCTTTCTCCAGTGGGGTCCGTGACCCTGGGACAAAGAGCTATTTAGATATTTTTAAATGGGCTGGAAAAACTCCTCCTCTGGGGATTGAAAAGATTGGGGTTGCCTGTTTTAGCGAGGTGGCGAATCAGAGGGGCTGTGACAACAGCCAGTAGAGCAATGAAGGGCTCAGAAAAGGGAAGTGGGACGTTCTCTTCTCCACGCCTCACAGCGTTAGGATAGGGGACAGTCAGTGAAACTGAAAGGTGGCCAATTCATGACCGATGAAAGGAAATGGTTTTCCACAGAATGTGTGATTAACCTCGAACTGCTCATCACAGGAAGCCGCAGAGGCTGGGAGCTTCTCAGATGAAAGATTGGATGTTTATATGGGTGGCAAGACTACCTAGCATTCTAATAGCAAATGCTAACGTGTTCTGGCAGGGATATTAGATCTTGTATTCTGGGCTTTAAGCCAATCTCTACCTGTTAGAGATCAGGGTAAAACCCAATGGGGGCGCAGCTTAGCCCATATCTGCCTCTTCAGGATTCCTTCGCCTTCCGCTGGATCATCAGTAGCAACCCCGTCCAAGACAGGAGACTGGAGTAGGTGGACCCTGAGTCAGTCCTGTCTGATACTTGCTTTGAATAGACATAAGCAGGTGGCATGTTTAGAATCTTCTAAGTGGTTTAGCAGCACAATCCAAGAGGAGGCAACTGGGATTTTCTCTGAAGTCGCCTAGGTGCTTATGAGGGTCCTGTCATACCTGGACGATGAGCACCTGCTCTGTCTCACTGGGTAGGGCAACATGGTTCTGGTTTATGGAGCCCCATTGGCTTGAGGCTAGGTGGACTCTTCATCTACAGCAGGCTATTCCCTAATGGTCCATTCTGGGGAGTCCAGCAGCTTCTCTGAAGCAGGGGTTTTCAGCCTGGAGGTTGTGACCCCCAAGAGGTCATGTATAGGTCTGAGGGACTCCCTTCCTTTTTGGCTAGAGGGGAGGAGTTTCGTGAACTTGTTGTGGCATGGGTTGCTGGCCTGGGAAAGGTTACAACCCCTGATGCAGCCAGCCTGGCAGCTCCTACATATGGCGTGGGGCGCTGAGGCAGGTCCATGGTGCAGGATATATCAGGGTCCTGGTTCTCTCTGTGATCAGAGTTGTTGTCTTGTCTTGATGTTCCCCATAGGGTGGTTAACGTCACTCCAGTTCCTGGGGACATGCTGCGTGAGAACACTGAAGATGTCCTACAGGGTGAACACTTGAGCGACCAAGAGAATGCTCCTCCGATCCTGCCAGGCCGGCCAGTGGAAGGGCTGGGCCAGGCTCCTAACATGGCCTTCAACGAGACTGAGGTTTGGGAAGAGACGGACGTGAACCGCAACAAACTCAGGATCAGCATCAGCAAAGTAAGGAACCTTCCTCTTGTCCAGCAGTGAGATGTGCGTGCCCAACTCAGGCCGTAGATTTAAAACCAGAAGAGACCACTGTGACCATCTGGTCTGACCTCCTGTATAACACAGACCAGAGAACCTCACCCAGTGGGTGCTGCCCTGAGGGAATTCTTTCTCCCTGCTACATGTGTGATGCTATCTAGCCCAAACACTTATGGTTGAACTAATGTGTGTCTTTGAGACATCCCAGCTCAATATAAAGACTCCAAGCTTTGGAAGATTTGCCGCATCCCTTGGGAATCTGCTGTAGTATGAGACATCTTCTTCCCTTGTAGGTACTTATAAACCAAGATCAAGTCACCTCTTTATCTTCTCTTGGATAAGCTGCGTAGCTTGAGCTCCATAAGTTTCTCACTGCTAGGCAGGTTTTCCACACCTCAAATCATCCTTGTAGCTCTTCTCTGAATTGCACTTTGAGTTTTTCAGCATCCCTTTTGATGTGTAGAAACCAGAAATGGGCACAATACCTGGCAATGGTCTCACCAGTGAGGTAATATCACCTCCCTACTCCCACTCAATATTCTGTCATGTTAGCCTTATGCCACAGCATTGCACTGGGAGCTCATGTCCACTTGGTTTTTCTCAGGATCCCAAAGACCTTTAATCACTGCTTTTCCAGACAGAGCCCCCACCCAGTAATTGTGACCTGCATTCATTGTTTCTAGATGAATGAACTTGAATTTCATTGTTTACAAACACCTATTACTTGATTACTGCCATCTCATCAAGTGATCCAGATCACTCTGTGTCAGTGACCTGTTCCCATCATGATTTACCAGCCCACCAATCTTTTGTCATCTGTTCCTTACCAAGGCTTTTATATTTTCTTCCAGATCATTAATAAAAATTGTAGGGATCGGTCCTGGCTGGCAGGCCACCAGAAACCGCCCCCTGCAAAACCCCCTTTTGCCACAGAATGCTGATTTGTCTCAGAATGCTGACTCCATATTATCACAAGATTAGGAAAGTACAGCACGCTCTGCCCACATGCAGCGGGTGAGGGGAAAAGGGGAAGAAAGAGTCCTCCACCAATGCGAAACAAGTAAACAAGGCTGTAAGCTATGCATGACGCTGTAACTGAAAGAATAAAAAGGCTGCCACGCCTTACGGCGGCGCGCTTTCCTGAACACACAAGCTGTCTGCGTCTGTTTCCTTCCCGCAAAAAATGCCAAATATTTTTCGACCAAGAACCGGTTCCTGCAGGACCCCTCTAGAAACTCTCTCATTGGATGATGATTCCACATTAACAGTTAGGTTTGAGATCTGTCAGCCAGTTTGTCACCCATTTCATATGTGCCATACTGATTTTTAGTGCTAATTTTTTTTATCGACGTGTCATGTGGTACTAAGTCCAAGTATATAATGTCAGCGTGGTTATCTTTATCAACTGGACTTGTGATCTTGTCAAAGAATGATAGCAAGTTCATTTGGCAAGTCCTTTTTGCCACAAAGGCCTGTTGATTGACATGGATTATATTCCGATCCTTTAGGTCTTTGTGGATTGAAACTCATATCAACCTTTTCATGGCTTTGCCTGGAATCAATGGCAGGCTAACTGCCCTGTCGCTACCCGGGTCATTCCATGCATGCCTTTTATATATTGGCACGGCATTAGCTTTCTTCCAGGCCTCTGGAGCTACTTAGTATTCTAGGATTTATTAAAAATTAACATCACTAGTCTGGAGAGCATCACAGCCAACTCATTTAAAACTCCTGGATGCAAGTCTTGTGGACTGGCATGTTCCCTTTAGAGACTGGTGCGTAGTGGAGACAGGATCATAGACTAGAATGGGGAAGCTTTGTTTCCTTCATGTCTTACATTCTTACGTCCATATTGTGGAAACCATAGGCCACAAAAAGCTGTAACTCCTGGTTCCAAAAGTCACCTCAGCTTTTTCTGTTCTTGAGAGCCACCAGATATACTGCAGCTTCTCATTTGGGCTGAGACACCCCTGACAGCCCCGGCACAGAAAATCCACTTGGTGCTTTTCCTTACTGGTGCTCATTTTGGCTCATGAAGGAGTTATGTTAAATTGTTAGCCTTGGAGCAAGTGCTGCTGGTCTGATTTCCCTCTCTGGTCTGCTCCAGTTGGCAGCCATAGACATTCCTTCCCAACGGTTTCTTTTGCTCGTCATTCTCTGTATTCCAGCTGGATGGAACATACAAGGTACTGGGCCTGGAAAACTCAGCTTCCCCTATCATGCCAGTCTGATTTCCTTCAGAGATAGATGTGAGTTATACCAGGAACCTTCATGTCAAAGGGGGCATTCAGACCTCCTTTCTGCACAGTAATGGTACATCCTGACAGTGCTGAATGCCAGAGCACTGGCGAGCCATGCCAGAAGGTCACCCACAGATAAGAGAGGCCTCTTCAGGAGCCACAGTCTGACCAGGGTGACCTTCCATCAGTCTGAGTGTGCTGTTGTTTCTTGCCAGTTTCCAGGAGAAACAGTTGAGGACCTCCTGCAGGTGCTGAGCACCTGGAGCTCCCAGAGACTTCAGCAAAAATTGCAGTTGCTTGACACCAAGCAGGGTTGGGGATATATCATCCCGCCCCATGAAACTCACACCACTCCTTTTTTTTCTGTCAAAGACCGGCCATACTGGGTCAGACCAAAGATCCATGTAGCTTAGTATCCTGTCTTCTGACAGTGGCCAATGCCAGGCGCCCAGAGGGAATGAACAGAACAGGGAATCATCAAGTGATTCATCCCATTCCAGGGGCTGTAGCTGCGTGCTGCATGTTTTCAGATAAAAGGACACAGCAGCAGAGCTGCAGCTAATCCCGCTTTGCAGATGAGTCCCAGTCAGCCCCTGGGCAGGAGGAGCTGCTGCTGCTCAGTGTAAGCAAGCTCCCAGCTGTGTCGCTGCTTCCAGTGTCAGTCCCAGCCTCCTGTGCTGTGTCAGCACCAGACTGAACGCTGTGGCAGCGTCTGAAGCTCTCCTTTCTCCATTGCTGCTTGCACCACTGCTGACACCACCACTGTTCTCCTGGGCATCCTGTCCTGCAGTTCTGGGGCTGGTCTGACTCCCCTCTTGTCCCCCCCATTCATGCACCAGCCAGAACTTGCCACTTTTCTCCACATCTCTCAGATCCAACCCTTTCTCTCTCTCCCATCCAGGCCCTCTGCAGCTCCCCACTTCACTGCTGCAACCACCTGCCTCTGGCCTCCCTGCTCCCTTCCAAGCTATGCAAAACCCTGGGCTGAGATCCGCTTCCCAGTCAGCTGTTACTCCGACCAAAGCCTCCCATTGACCTCCCTTTCTCCGCTGCATCAGGCTCCGTGGCCTACAGCCCTTCACAACTCAGTCCCGCATTCTTCCTCGCCGCCCCTTGTGCAGAGAGCTGCCCTGGACTAGCCCATGAAATCACTGCCATCTCCTCCAGACCTGCTCCTGTGATCGCTGCAGGAAATCACCCTCTGATCCTGGGCACACGCTCAGCAGGGAGGCGGGCTCATTATTTAGCTCTTTATTTCACATACAGTCTAAACAATTTCTATCCTCTGGCATATGTCCACGGTCAGGCCTGCTCTGCACACACAGTTTGTACCACTGTCTCTTAGGGGGCTGATTTTTCACTGATGGGGCATACCAGTCCCACCTCAACTGTGGACGCAGGTATGCTGTTAAAAAGGTGCCTTATCCCAATCTGGCTTATTCCCATTCCTCTACAGAAATAGCTACCAGTATAAAATACCATTACTCGGTGCAGCCGCATCCACTCTGAGGGGCATTGTCTGCTGTAGTTATAGCACTGCAACCTTGGTACTCCTCTTGTCCTCCCTCCCCAGTTCCCTCCTGCTTGTTACACTCACCTCTTGTGTCAATAGTATATTCTGTGGGGCAGGTACCATCTCCTGCTGCCAGCACAACAGGGCTCAAGTCAGGCATGGGCCCCTGAGCACTGCCAGAAGACCAGGGACTACGTAACACCCAGCCCCTGCCAGAAAAGCAGCCCTGGCACAGGAGCAGGCGCTGGGCAGCCACGCCGGGGTCCCGGGCAGGTGGTATGACAGAGATGATTCTCCCTTGGCCACCTCCACTCCCTTAGCTGCTGCAGGAGTTTTTTTTAAAAGCGAGTTCACTCCAAACATACGAATAGATTAGGTTGAGGAGGTGCATGACGCTCCTCCAGAAAAAACCCTCTTATTCTGAAGTAAGAGGGTCCACACACGGTGTTAGTCCAGGACAGCTGTTCTGCTTTAAATTCAACCCCTTCCTTCATGTGAAATAGCTTCCGTGTGTTGACAAGCCCCTACATTCCTCCAAGCACAGCCAGCACAGGCCATGAGAAGACAGCTGTGGTTGTATTCTTCTGGAAGGAAGAGACAGGAGAGATTCAAAACCAGAGCAGGCGTCCCAGCCATGCTGGGTTCCTCCCCCATGTCTGCCATCAGCTCCTTGACATTCTCTGTGTTTTCCCCCATACAGACCCAGTGCATGATGGAAGAGGAACAGAGAAGTGCTGTCTGCCCCAGCTCCCCGATACGGGCACCTCCAGACTCCCCTACCACTCAAGTGCGCTCTCTGAGATACCGTCGTGTGAACAGCCCTGAGTCGGAGCGCCTGTCCATTGCCGATGGCAAAGCAGATCTACACGAGAGAAGGTTTGCTCACACACTACAGCATCCCTTTGTGCTATGCCCTGGGAAATGAAGGGCAAGCGAGCCCAGTGGCCTCCTGCCCTGCAGGGGGTATGGCTGGATTTGTAACACATTGTAAAGTATTTTTCTTCAGCCTCAGTGTCTCTCTAGCTTTTGGTACCGTTATTGGCATGACACGCTATGCAGGGGCTGCCTACGTAGGCTCTTCCTACTCCTCTTCGCCCCTCTATAAAACCACCACGTCTCTCTTGTGAAGCTAGAGACGTTTGTGCAGAGGACACCTGGCTGGTTTGCTAGCTGGCATCTTGCTGGCATTGAGAAACAAGCCCCAGATGATGCCAGTTGTTTTATACTCAGCATGCTGCCGTGCTCCCAGCTGGAAACTCAGCAGGTCCGAAGGGCTGGCAATCTAGGGCTGTGCCATTCTTGAGAGTCCCAGTAGGAGGGTGGCTTCAGGGGGAGAGGTTAGAAGCTCTGGGATGGCAGGACAGGAGTGCAGAGGGATTGCTGGAGGCTTGGCAACAGGAAGGAGGGTATGGGGGTCAGTCGCTGGTGGGGGCAGGGAGTCACAGCTGGAAGGGCAGGCGGTTTTTTTAGAGGGAGGCAAAGGTGAGTCTAGCAGCCAGAGAGTGTTCACAGCACATGGCTGGCAGCAGGAGGGAGGTAGGAATGGACCGCTAGCCACACAAATATGCCCCACCACTCTGAGAGTTAAATGGGACACACCTAGACTGGAGTTTACCTTGCTGTCCCTGAAGTGCTCGCTTCACCCGTTCACCTCCTGGCTGGGGGAGCGCAGAGAAGCGTGCTTGTGTGTGCGCACAGCGCACTGGGAATCTGGAGCACAAGCCCTGACTTCAAGTAGCAAAGGCCACAGGAAGACCTTGTGTGAGATCCGTGGGGAACGAGGCCGCAGTGGCCGTAATGAGGAAGGGGAGCAGTTTAGGGTAGAGGTAGGAAATGAGCGTGCCATGAAGTTCAGCACTGGGTCTGTTCTGGTGTGGCTTGGATAGAAATCTGAACCTGCTGATGACACAGGGAGGTGTGGGATCACCAGGATTCAGACAAAAAGAATGAGGAGTACTTGTTGCACCTTAGAGACAAAATTTATTTGGGCTTAAGCTTTTGTGGGCTAAAATCCACTTCATCAGATGCATGCAGTGGAAAATACAGTAGGAAGATATATATACACAGAGGACATGAAAAAATGGGTGTTGCCTTACCAATGGATGTAGCCACTGTAACGAGAGTGATCAGTTAAGGTGGTCTATTATCAGCAGGAGAAAAAAAACTTTTGTAGTGATAACCAGGACTGCCCATTTCAAACAGTTGACAAGAGGGTGTGATTAACAGTAAGGAAAAAATTACCATGGGGAAATAGCAAAGAATCCTGTGGCACCTTATAGACTAACAGACGTTTTGGAGCATGAGCTTTCGTGGGTGAATACCCACTTCTTCAGATGCATGCCTTCAGATGCAGAAGTGGGTATTCACCCACGAAAGCTCATGCTCCAAAACGTCTGTTAGTCTATAAGGTGCCACAGGATTCTTTGCTGCTTTTACAGATCCAGACTAACACGGCTACCCCTCTGATACATGGGGAAATAGTTTTTACTTTGTGTGATAACCCATCTGCTCCCAGTCTTTATTCAAGCCTAATATAATGGTGTCCAGTTCTGCAGTTTCTCATTGGAGTCTGTTTTTGAAGTTTTTTTGTTGAAGAATTGTGACTTTGAGGACTGTAATTGAGTGACCAGGGAGGTTGAAGTGTTCTCCTACTGGTTTTTGAATGAATTATCACATTGGCATCAATATTTCCCTCTCTGGAAGAGGGCACATGGTTTGTGACTCTCAGTGTGGAAGACGCATACTTTCACATGCACATTTACCCAGGTCACAGAAGGTTCCTCAGGTTCCCCGTTGGTCAAGACCATTACCAATTCAGAGACCCCCACACTCGGTCCATAAATTTCCTAGAAGTGACCTTGGACTTGACTGCATCAAGAGCCGATCCACTTAACAAAAGATTCCATGCCAAGGAGACCCCATAAACCAGGTCACCCTCAGACCTTGGACTGCAGTCAAAGCTTGCCTCTCCTTCCTTGGCCACAAGGTCTCATGCACACACATGATACCATTTGCCAGACTCCATCTCTATTGCTGTCCAACCTGGCTTCAGTCAGTCTACTCACCAGAAAAAGTCAGCATGATTGCCAAAGTAATTATTCTGTCCAGAGTTCTAACCTCTCTTGTCTGGCAGACAAAGCCTGTAGAAAGTTTGAGTGGGGACTTCTTTCCTCACACCTACATCCTGAAGGGACTTCTTAGATCCTTCCCACCATTAGTGAAGCCAACCCTGCAATGGGACCTCAACCTCATTCATTCATCTCTCACCAGACCTCCCATCGAACTTTTAGCCACATGGTCTGTGTCCCACCTCTCGATGAAAGTTGCCTTCCTAGTTGCCATCACATCAGCTAGAAGAATCAGTGAACTAGGAGCACTCATGGCAGATCTACCATATATACCTTTCATAGAGAAAAGATCTCTCTTCACCTCCACCTGGAATTCATCCCTAAAGTAATTTCAGAGTTGCACATGAGAGAAAGAACTCACTTTTTTTCCCCCAAAAACTACATGAGTCTGATAAGGAAAGGCTGCTTCATTCTCTAGATGTCTGAAGAGTGCTGGCCTTTTCTCTGCAAAGAACAAAAGCACTTAGAAAGATGCCTTGATTTTTTGTGTCATTAGCAGAGAAATCAAAGTGTCAAGCTCTATTTGCACAGAGACTTTCTAAGTGGATCTCTGGCTGCATTATCCTTTACTACCAACTAGCTCACATTCCTCTTCTGGAGGGAGTGAGGTCTCATTCTGTCAGAGCACAAGCCACCTTTGCTGCATGTCTGAGAGACGTACCTCTACTGGAGATATGTCAGGCAGCTACCTAGAGCTCATTACGCTTTGGTCCAGTCTTCTACGACAGACTCAGCTATGGGGACAGCTGTGGGGACAGCCATCACTTCTGTGCCCTCACACCCACCTTCTGTTTGACTGTTGCTTGCAAATCTCCCATGTGTAAACTAGACATAGGGACCAACGGACGCTGCTACTTAAAATCTCCAGACTCAGGCTCATGGTGTGCTTGTGTAGTCACATGTGGAAGATGGATAGGGACCACACATCTTGAAGACCCTCCAGTTACAGATAAGTAATCTCCACTTACTTGCCCTACATAGTAACTGGAGTTCTTTGCGATGTGTGTCCCCTGTGGATGCTCCACTACCCAGCGTTCTTTCCCTCTGCTTTAGAGTTTCCTCTGAGGGACTTGTGATGGAGAACGAACTGAGGGGAGTTCACCCATGCAGCCCTATATAGTCTCAGTGTAGGGCATGAGGATGTGTAGGGCTCATATGCAGGCCAAATGAGCACTGCTACTGAAAATCTCTGATCAGACGTGCATGGAATAGACATAACCTCTGGCTGAGTTACTGTAGAATTAAAATCGTGGTTTAAAGACTTGAAGTTATGGAGAATCTTCCATTTACACTAGTTTAAATCTGCAAGTGACCCGTGCCCCACAGTACAGAGAAAGGCACAATCCCCAGGATTTCTGACCCGGGGGAAAATTCCTTTCTGACCCCAAATATGACAGTCAGTTAGACCCTGAGCATGTGGGCAAGGCCTGCCAGACAGATATCTGGGAAAGAATTCTCTGTAGTAACGCAGAGCCCTGCCCATCCAGTGTCCCCTCTTCAGTTGGTGGGGATTTTTGCTACCGGCAGTTGCCGATGGGCCACATACCATTGTAGACAGTCCCATCAGACCATCCCCTCCATAAACTTGTCAAGCTCAGTCTTGAAGCCAGTTAAGTGTTTTTGCCCCACGGCTCCTCTGGGAAGGCTGTAAAAACCCTGATATGAAATGAACATCCAGTATTCCCTCTGTCTTCAAGGCACTTTTGTAGTCTGGGTTAGAGAACTGGTCATCAGGTTACAGAAGGCATGGTGCCAGGAAACTACGGTGCTGCTGTAAACAGACTGACCAGAAGGAGAGCGGCTTGAAGGGGTGTTTCCCAGTGGTGTGTAACTCCCATATTCTCCTTGTAGTCATTTAAAAGGAAAAGACATTAAGTTAGCCCTAATCCTGAAGCAATTTGGAGGGGATTTCTTTATATCATTGTAGGTTCTAGTTACATGTTTTGGGTTAAGCTGGGTTATATATTGCTTGGGTGTATGGCAGAGAATTGGGGAAGGGATCACATGGGTTTTCTGAGAAACTATGTGAGTTATGTGTTGGCTCCTAATGTCCTTGTGGTCCTAAATCTTGGCTCAAATCTTGGTTTCTTTGGCTTGTTTTCAGATCTCGCGTGGACTTACCTTGCTCCCCTTCCCGGCTGGTGTGTTCCTCCCAACCAGCACAGATGCTGTCCATCGACACTGGCCAAGTAGACCGTCAGGCAAGCGGCAGGATGGATGTGTCTGCTTCCGTGGAGCACGAGGCCCTCAGCAATGCTTTCCGCTCCGTGCCGCTGGCGGAGGAGGAGGACTTTGATAGCAAGGAGTGGGTTATCATTGATAAAGAGACGGAGCTGAAGGACTTTCACCCGGGTGCTGAGCCGAGCACTTCTGGAACTACAGACGAAGAGCCCGAGGAGCTTAGGCCAATTGAAGAGGGCGAGGAGAGGAGGCGATTAGGGGCAGAAGCTGCAGTCCGGCCGAAGGTCCATGATGGGAGAACATGGGGGATGCAGCCTGTGACTGAGGAGGACAGTTCACACAGGCATGAAGGATACTGTCAAACGGTATCTGACACCAAACCCGAACAGCAGCCAGGAAGCCCAGCCCAGTTATCCTTACACTCAGCACCAGCTCTCCGACAGCACAGACGGGAGTCCGAACCGACCGGGCCTCAGAGACAGGTAAGACGTACAAATGAACTGCAGCTCACCCACTGCGCTGATCTCCTTCTCTGCCTCGTAGTCTCCTTGCGTAGCTTAGGAAAGGTGCCATCTGGGCAAGCCCCTGCTGCACTCGGGAATTTTGCTGATCCCAGCATTGGTGCCTTTGAAAACTCGCCCCCTGTCCAGGCTGACACGTCAGAAGTGCTCCAGTACTGGTCAGACCACACCAGTGCTCAGCGTGTCTTGTGACCATCTCCACCTGCTCCAGGTCCGTTTGAGCCGTGTCAGGGCAAGGGCGGGCGGAAGGCGAGGCACTCGTCGTGGCAGCTGGGTGCGTCAGTGAGAGCAGGCAGCGTTGTCTCTCAGTCCTCCGCCCTGGATCTAGGCAGGCCAGAGGGCTGCAGCAGTGGTGTTCAGACGGTCTCAGATCTGACCCAGGGCCGGCTTGGGGCAGGCCCTGGCGGGGACAGGTCACAAAACAGCTCTTTGAAAATGAAACTCGGTTAAGAACACGGAAGTGTGTACGTGAACTCCCCTTCCCTGGGTAATCACCATCTGTCTGAACAAATGCACACCTGCAGACATACACACGCACATACACACCGCAAAGCAGACACCCAGACCCATTGTTATTGTTAGGGGTGGGTTGTTTTCAGGCATGCTTGGTAAGTGCTCTGTGTCTCCCAGATGTTCAGGAAAGGGCTGTCCACACGCCAGGGAGAGTACAATGCTAGGGACGGGTGTGCACTTCTGCCAGGGGCTGGTATTTGCATGGCTGTGAGGCTCCCCAAGCAGCAAACTAACCCAGAGATGCTTCCAAAGACATGCCCAGGACATAGTAAGACTATGACTCTCCCCATGGGGCCCTCCATTGGGCCAGTGAGCAGTCCCAGGTGGCCCATCTCTTCCCAACACCTCGAGGCCCTGAGCGGTGCAGAGTCTGCCGGGCTGTAGGTGTGGAGCAACCAGTATATCTATGTGGGGCTGTAGCCACTGTGGGGAGACTAGAACCACTGGAAACATCACAGGATGGGGCAAGGCGCACCCCTGGGTTCTGTCCCACCCAGAACCTGTGTCAGCTGTGAGGCCCCCCTAGAGATGTGCAGCGGATACACAGAACCCTGGGAACGTCCTGTCTGCTGTGCATCTGCTCCCGGGAGCTGGGCCTGCAGTTATGTGCGAGGGCTCGCCAGGGACAGATACAGCAGTGGCAGGAGACACGGAGATAATGGGCTTATGGGTGACTTGCTGCTAACGTGCCAGGCGGCCCCAGTCTCCAGCAGGCTGTCAGATGCTGTCTTCTCCCATGTTCCTTATGCATCAGATCACCCCTTCCTATCTGCTCCCTGAGTGCCTGGGCTTGGATCCAGGGCCATGGCTGCTCAGCGCTGCCAGCTAGTGCTGGGTTTGGTTGAATGGTTGGTTTTCCCTCTCATTTACAGCCATGCTTAGACCCTACAACTGCTTCTCAGTGCACAGCACAGCTCTGAGGGGAGGACTGTGCACTGGGCAGTCACGAAGCCTCTACTCCTGCGTGAGAAGTGAACGGGTGGGGAGGAGGACGGTAGCTGGGAGGAAAAGTCTCCGAGCCAGCACTGTGGTGAGGGAAAGGAGCTGTGTAGAGCTAAGGGCCCTGACCCCTGCATGCTTTTATCCAGCCCTCCCTCAGGGGGACTTGGCTTGTACCGGCATGGCAGCTGGCTGTTGTAACAGCCCCAGCAGCACTTGGTGAGTGGAGGGGCTTCGTCCGTGCAGCATGGCCTGCGTGCCATGAGCTAACTCCAGGAAGCCTGAGAATCTGTTAAACCTCTGACCAGGCAGCGTGCGTTTGAGGTGCCACTCACTGCAGTACCGGCTGGCAATAGCCACAGGTGTTATCGTGTAGATACAAGACCCACTCCTGGTCCCACTGAACTCCCTTGGACCTCTGTGAGCCTGGCCTCTAGTTCTGTTTGCTACTTACACGTAAGATTAACTGCAATCCTGTCTCCTTACAGCAGTACCTTCCTGGAGTTACCCATTTAGCGATGGAGCTATCGTCCTGTCCCAGCATCTCCCAGGTGTTGGAAAGGATTGCGGTCTCTCACTCCTCTTCTCCAAGAGGATTAGACTGCCCTTATGAATAACTGAGCCTATCAGAGTGTGGTTGCTGCTAGTGTGTGTGCACATGTGTGTGTGCGCGTGCCTGCCTTTCTGTTACTGAAGCAGGAAGGAGCTTTTATCCAAACCCAGATAACAGAGTCCAAAAGGAAAAATGTCTCAAAGCAGCAGATGAAATTCACAGACAGTGACTATAGCCTTCTAGTTGCTGCCCAGGATAGAAACACAAATGCATGTGCGCTCCGGGATTTTGGCTACCGGTCCCCTCTGAAAACCTTTGAATACTTTGGCATTTCTTGGAGCATGTTCCTCATTCTTGCTAGCGTGCCAGGCACTGTACATTCTTCTTCATCTTCATCTTCCCCAGACACGTCACTGAGATGGAGAGGGATTTTTCCTGACCTATGTCTCTGGTCTCATGGCAGAATTGATTCTTTAGGACAGGTTTGAATGAGCAAGAGGCCTGGTGCACTAGGACTGGGAGTTTGGTCTGTGGACAGGAGCATGATGGAAGGAGGCACAAAGCCATGAGTAGGAGAAGGAAGAAGGGGAATAAAATCATTGGCAGCACAAAGAGTACAAGGTAGGATGTGACTGGAGGTGCAGGCAGAGCTGTGCATCGCCTAGACAGAGAAGATGAGCCGCTGAGCTTGATGCTCAAGGCAAGGGGGAGTCACGGGAGGGATTCAAAGAGGAGAGTGATGAGAGAACTGGGTGGGAGAGGAAGCTGCAGTAATCCCAGTGGGATATGCCCAGGGCAGGGACGTGTCTGAGCTGCTGGGATGGAAGGGAAGGGCCCTGGAGGGAGAAACAGCAACGCTAGTAACAGCTGGGGGGGAAGGGAGAAGCTGAAAATGCTCTCAAGTTCCTGGCCCTGCGAGATGGCTAGGAGAGTGGTGGTGACGGCAGAAGTGAGGAGTAGGTTGTGGAGGACAAGGAGCCCTGTTTTAGCCATGTTGAGTGTAGCCTGGCCATGGGCTACTTGGGTGTTGTCAGAGAGATGGGCACAAGTCTGGGCAGAGGCAGACTCGTGGCTGAGGCCTCAGCACCGATATGGGACCATGGCTGAATCCATACAAGTGGATGAGGCCGCTCCAGAGTCAGATGTGCAGCTAGACGATCAGGGGACCAAGGACAAAGCCTAGAGGGAGCAGAGACAGGACCTACCAAAGGGATGCTGGAAGTACCGTCAAAGAGGTGAGAGGAGAACCAGGGGACAGCAGAGCCATGAACGCAGTGCCCAGTGTTGTGTGCGCTGTTAATAGCAGCCAATCTTCACCCTAGAGGTGGCCGCAATCAAGCACTTGGCAGGTGGGAAGTGCCAGGTTTATGGTGGTTTGTGCCCCTTGCTGTGCCTGTGCTGTGCACTGAGTGAGGCATGGTCCTGGGGAAGAGGTAGTGCGTGCTCATGTAATTAAAGGCCGTTTCCTGGTGCGTGCACACAAGGGGGCACTACTATGTCTGGCATGTCATGAGTTTCAAGTGCTTGGCCCTGCAGCGTGGCTCTCATTCGTTTGACATCCCCTTTCTCTGGAATGTCTTGGGTTATCTGTAAATGGTAAAAATAAACCCCCTTGTGTGCAACTGTAACAGGGCAGGGTTTGAGGCCCCAGCACCGGCTCCTGTCAGTGGAGCTACAGGGCTAGCGGCATGAGACAGCTGCTTTCCCAGGAGGAGGATGGGCCTCTGGTGCCCCGTGGTGTGTCTGGAGCGTAGTCAGAAGGATCCTAGTGCAGCGGTGAGAGACTCTTGCCCCACAATTTGGCACCAGAGTGAGGTCTGGACTGTTAGGGCCATGTGCTGGATCCAGAGGGATGGCTGGAGGGAACCCCACTCAGCTCTCTCTTCCCTCCGCCCCTGGGATTGGGGGACTTCCTGCCCCTTGGGGTGCTCTCAGAGTGGGGCCTGGGCTGCTGGGGCCACAGGCCAAGTCCAGTGTGGTCAGATGCAAGGGAACATAGTACAGGCCTCTCCCTCCCAGTCCTGCCACTGCAGGAGTTGTGACAGCTCCCAGGCATTCCCAGTACGTGCTAGGCATCCTGAATACCGGAGCCCCTGCTGGCTCCCCGTATGGTCCATACGTAGCTATATAGGCACACTGCACACACCCACGAATCATGACACTGCTGAAATGCATCCACAGCCAGCCCCTCCGCCTGCTGTCTCTGCCCAGACCCCAAGAGATTTACCTTCTTTCTGTTCACTTGCACCTTGCTGAGCTAGCCAGATAGTCTTCACTGGAAGCCACGGGGCAGAGGCAAGAGCAGGCCCCACCAGGGCTGGAGCGGCCACTGCGGCGCCTCCTCCTGCTCCTGTCCCTCTGCTCCACATTGAAAACAAGTGTCCACTGCCTCTGACAGGACCACTCTTTGCTTATCTGCCTCAGTAGGTCTGGTAAAAACTTTTCCTGCAGAGCCTCTGCTACAAGTGTCCTGTTTCTTTGCTTGTCCCTAAGCCGTTTGAGTTTGCCTGTGGCTGTCAGGCTGGGGAGGTCATGCCTGGTGCATCATTGAGAATGGTAAGCCAGGGCTAAACAATGTAGAAAAAGCAACTTTTTAACAGCGTTCCTGGTGAACAGTGCCGAGGAGCAGATGTAGGGGTGAACTCATGCCTCAACCCCCAGGGCTGCTGGCCCAGCTCAGCCCACGGTGCAGGCCACATGGAGTTTCTGTACAGCCTTGAGGGCTGCCTGAGCTTTTGCCTTCAAGCGATTGCAGCAGCTCCGAGCAGCCAGGGCACAGGAATGTCCTGACTGGGCCCTCTTCCTGCCTCTGGGGGCTTCTACCCAAAGGGCTTCCTGCTCCTAAGGGAGGTGCAGAGCCAGCGCTCCACCCCCACAATGGACCTCCCGCAGCAGGGCTGTTCCCTGAGAGGGAGGGGACTCATGGACTTTGGCACACTGCTTGGACTGGCACAGAGGGGCCGTGGCACAGAGGTGGTTCCCCGAGGCTTCCTTGGTGGCTAGCAAGGTATTAACAAGGTGGGTTGCTGCTGTGCGTTGCGGTCTGGGAGCAAATTCCCATTTCTAGACACGGATGTGTGAGTCTCCTGGCACTTACATGCTTTAAACCCACCAGAGGCATTGGAAAGCAGGGGGGCCCCAGCCCAAGTGCACGGGAACCCAGTGCTCACAGCCAGCCCCAGCTCTCTGGATGCCACAGAATTAACAAACACTGACAGTGCTCCACCATTGCTCTCTATGGGTCTCCTCTGCCCCTGAGTAAGCTCCCATCTGCTCCCTGACCTCAATCCCCCGAGACAGCCTGGGAGAACAGACAACTAATGGTTTGCCCTAAAGCTCCCCAAATCTGGGCTCTGCCAAACCACTGCTAAGGAACCCTCCCCCAGAGCACCCTGCGTCTCTTCCTTTCCACTGAGAGATCATTGCTGAGTGATCACTGGGGGCTGTTCTCTCTCAGGCTGTGATGACCATAACCACCGTGGCATCGCATAGAGAAGGGGGTGTCTCTCAGGTAGCCAGGGCCTCAGTCATTTAGGGCTTTATTGGTCACAACCAGCACCTTAAACGTCACCAAGAAATCATCTGGTATCCAGGCAAACTGTGGGCTACCCAGGAGTCCCCTCCACAGAGCCTGGACACCACATTCTGCATTAGCTGCAATAGCAGGAATCACAACTTGCTGGGACTAAGAGGTGGATAAAGGGCCACGCTTCCAGAAAAGGCAGACTGCTCCCTCATTCGACGCAGCTGAGAAGCCATGTGGAGATCTTGAAATGGGGTGACACTGAAAGTACTGAAGGGCAGGAGCAATCCATATGCCAGAGGTGCTAAGATAACTTTGGCCACTTCTGCTTACTTCTCCCCTCCTATAGGCTTTACAACTGTCCTGGTTAGCCTGGGCACTGAGTTATTGCACCAGCAGGGTCAGGCATCAGCTGGAACTGTGTGCCACCAGCGTACGGAAGACCAGATGTTAACCTTCTTGGCAGCCCCATCTGCATGTTAACCAGAGGGGGGACAAGACAGAACCTTCTGCGGCTTTGCTAGGGGCTGCTAGCCTGGCAGCACACCTCACGCACAGTGGTGCTGAAGACAGCTGGTAGTCTGGAAAGGCCTGGCATGGACACATTCATCTTCATCCGCCACTGGCAGGAAGTTATCAGCCAATTCCCTAGCAGAGTTCCTGTACTGTACCCAGCGCTAGCACCTAGCTCTATGTGTAGGTATATCGGTGTTGGAGTAAGGCAGGGATGGCCAACCTGAGCCTGAGAAGGAACCAGAATTTACCAATGTGCATTGCCAAAGAGCCACAGTAATGCGTCAGCAGCCCCCCGTCAGCTCCCCCCCAGTCCCCAGTGTCTCCCACGCGCTAGCAGCACCGCTGAGCAGCACCTAACCGTCCATCCCTGCGCCTCCCGCCTGCCGCGATCATCTGTTGTGTGGTGTGCAGGAGGCTTGGGGGGAGGAGTAGGAGTAGGGGCGCGGCAGACTCGGGGAAGGGGTGGGGGCCTTGGAGGAAGGGGTGGAATGGGGTCGGGGTCTGGGGCAGAGTAAGGGGTTGGGCAGTGAGCACCCCCCGGCACATTGGAAAGTTGGCGCCTGTAGCTCCAGCCCTGGAGTCAGTGCCTATACAAGGAGCCGCATATTAATTTCTGACGAGCCGCATGGTTGGCCCCCCCTGGAGTCTGGAGTATGTTGAGGGGATTACAGACTGGGGTTAACTCAGGGGCTCTCTCCGCAGCCTCTGCCTATGGATGCCGGTGGAACAGGGCTGGTGCATAAATAATGATGCCCACACCTTGAACACTGTGTGCACATGTAGTCGTCCCATCTCAAAAAAGATCTATTGGAACTGGAAAAGATTCAGAAAATGGCAACAAAAATTGTTAGGGGTTTGGAACTGCTTCTGTATAAGAAGAGATTAATAAGACGGGGACCGTTCATCTTGGAAAAGAGGCGACTAAGGGGGGATATGATGGAGGTCTATAAAATCATGCCTGGTGTGGAGAAAGTAAATGAGGAAAAGTTATTTACTTGTTCCCATAACACAGGAACTGGGGGTCACCAAATGAAATTAATGGGCAGCAGGTTTAAAACAAACAAAAGGAAGTATTTCTTCACACAACCCACAGTTCACCTGTGGAACTCCCTGCCAGAGGATGTTGTGAAGGCCATGACTATAACAGGGTTCAAAAAAGAACTAGATAAGTTCATGGAGGACAGGTCCATCAATGGCTATTAGCCAGGAGGGGCAGGGATGGTGTCTCTAGCCTCTGTTTGCCAGAAGCTGGGAATGAGTGACAGGGAGTGGATCACTGGATGATTCCCTGTTCTGTTCATTCCCTCTGGGGCACCTGGCACTGGCCACTGTCAGAAGACAGGATACTGGACTAGATGGACCGTTGGTCTGACCCAGTAGGGCCATTCTTGTGTTGCTTTTCTTTTTCAAGTTTGTTTTCGGAAGAGTTTTTCTTCTGAGTGTGGTTGAGAGCTGAATGTGATGTGTGCTCTACCTGCAGAGCAGGGGCACTGCCTCCTTGCCTCCCCCCCTCCTTGCCCTTGTGATTCTTAAAAAGTCCCCTGACCCTACCTTGTGCTCTCACTACTTTGTATCGTCTCTATAACTCTTGTGTCACGCAGCAGGTGCCTGCCTGGGAAGTGGGGTGTCTGAAGCAGGCGTGTGGGGCACTGACTTTCTCTCCGGGTTGCTGTGCAGACGCATGCCCAGTCTGCGACTGGTTCTGTACTGTCGAGTGTAGGTTTGAGGGCCTTGTAGTGCAGGCTGTGAACACACACTTGCTGGTGGGTTTTTTGCTTTTAAGCTACCTGTGTTGGTTCATTGGAATCTCGGACTCCACTCTGGAACAACATTCAGGGGAACCTAAAATTGAGTCACCAAAGAAAAACACCCAGGCCTAGCGCTGCCCGGTGTGGAACCTCAGCTTGGCCTCACTGAAAAGGCTGGGAAGTGCTTGTGCCGTATCTGTGATCCACCATGTTTGGCAGTGTACAGCTGTGAACACCAAATCTAGCCAGAGCAAATCACCTTTACGGCTAATGCGCCAGAGCGCCCGAGCCCTCTCCCATAGACAGAGCTGTCGACAGGTACTGCGGGTAGCGTGGGTGAGAGACCCAGGGGAGAGCAATCGCAGCACCAGGACAGTGTTGCTTTCCCTACTTGTGCTTTCTGCGGGGCCTGGCCTGATTGACTCGAGGGTACCTGCTGTGGTGCTGCCTGCCAGGGGCTGCAGCCCAAAGCGATTCTGTCCACCCGCCCAGAGAGGTGCAGGGGCTGAGCGGGACTTTCGCTGCATCGCTCTGCCCAGTGTCTGGGGGCCTCTGTGGCTGCAGGCACCAGAACTGCGAGCAGGGAGACTGTCTAACCTCGCCTTCTGGCTCCCCGGCAGTGTGGAGGAGGGAGCTGTCTTGCTGGAACAGAGGGGGGAGAGAGGCTAAGGATGACAGGGGCAGTTCGGGGAAGGGTCTAGGCAGGGGGGCCAGAGGCTGGCCGAGGATGACAGGCTGGAGGGGCAGGGACATAGGGGACAGGTTGGAAGGGGCTAGGCAGGGAGGGGGCGGAGCAGTACTAAGGGACCAGAGCAGGAGAAGGGAGAATAGGATGCAGGGCCAAAATGGAGGAGGCTGCTTCAGACTCTCCTGCCCCATCCCCCTTCCCCTGCTCCAAAAGACCCTGGGAGCTCTGTCCCCCACGGCCTGCCCCTCTGGTCCCTAATATCTTCTTCTGGGTCCCCAGTCACCCCAGGTCCCACAGTTCCCTGCTGCTACTGGCTGTGAAGGAGGGGCTAGTGCCTTCACCCATGCCCACCGCTCCCCACTGTCCCGGAGCACACCAGGGGGCCTAGGGAACCATTCCCCACTGGTGAGAGATGGGCTGTGCTGGGGAGAGCATGGGCTGTGTGGATCCCGTTCAGTAGATGGGAAGCGGGATGTACCCACACTGCCCCAACGTGTGTAAGTGCCAGCAAGCCAGAGTAACATCACTGAGAGGAGAGAGTGAGTGCTGGGTCTGGGCATATGCCAGCTTCCCCTCAGATCAGCGGCAAGCTGTGTGCGTAGAGCCAGCCTCAGAGGCCTGAGTGCCTGTAAGTAGATAAATACAGTAGATGGCCAGTGGGCGCGTATATATAGTATATCTCTCACACACAGAAGGTGGGAGTATCTCTTCCAAGAGATCGTGCCTGTGAGAAGAAGCTCTTTGGATTCTGGGCTCTATACATGGACCCAAATGACCTTTGCAGTAGGAGACTCAGGGAAGAAAGCCAGCAATTTACATAAAGTGAAGCTTTATTAACAAGCGGCCTGGCTCATGGCAATCCAGACCTACAGTTCAGTTGTAGTTACCCGATTAGATTCCTTTAAGCCATAACATAGCCTGCTGCATTCTGCCTCCTCCCTGCCCCTCGAGGAAAAGCATTCCCTTTTAAAGGAATGGGTTAGCATTCCCAAGTCCCGTGAAGCTAAAGAACCAGGGAATGTGGCTGGAAGCTTCCATTTCCCTCAGCGCATAGGGAAGGCTGGATGCTGTTCCTGAAGGAGTGTGTCGGTTTCCTTAGCAGTGGTGCTCTGAGGTCCCGCCAGCATAAACCAACATATTGTCATGGGTGAGTGGGGGCAGAGGGGCATGTGGGGCAGGAAGAGGCCTGTTGGAGGTGGACTGGGGCAGGGTGGAGCCATGGTGAACCCGAGCATATCTTAGAGCTCCCAGGCTCCTGGCCCGGCCAGGGTCAGAGAAAGGGCTTACAGCTCCTTCCTCCCTGGGCTTCGCTCTAGACAGGCCCTGTAACTTCCTTTGAGAAATGGCTGCAGTGCTCAGTCTGCATTGACTGCGTTCCAAGCAGCCCCTGATTCTCCACGTGCCCAGGGTCGGTACCCCAAGCTTGCGCCTGTTGGGGCGAAGGGCGGAGGTGGCGCACTGTGATTTCAGCGGCATAGGCAAGAGAAAGGACTGATCTGTCCACTCACAGGAGGGGGCAAGCCGTCGAACCCCTGGAAGGAGCCTGCCAGCAGTCCTGGCCAGTCAGGGAATGTGTTGGTATCAGCTGTGAGGGGGTTTGCTCTGTCTTAGCAAAGAGTTTCCACCAGTGCCCAGCTGCTGGCCGTTACCTGTACGTAAGGTGTCTGAATGGCCTAGCTGCAGTGCCAAGATGAATGATGCAGAGAAGTAGGCGTTGGTGGTGGCTTGAGGAGCCAGTGCCTGGCAGCTGGGGCAGGGGACTGGCGTGCAGGAGTCCTACGCTCCCTCTCTCCGTCATGCTCCCACGTCACTGGGGAAGGCAGGCCAGCCCCGCTCCCCTGATGCAATCTGAGTGCAGGTGTTAGTTGTCCCGTAGGGTCTCCAAGCAGCCTGACACAGTTTACCAATGCAGAGCAGTAGGTAAGGTCAGCCTAGAACGAAAGCCTTTGCTGCCCGCCAGCGAAGATGTCTGCAGCATGCACAGCACAAACGAGGAGCGAGTACCTGACACCTTTTCCTCCACTGTTCTTGGTCTTTTTCAGTTGGAGGAGGACAGGCATTCTCAGCACTCCCTCCCGAGGTACAGCCCCCTCAGAAGACTGGCGTCCTCCGTTTTCTCCTCCTCAGCCCTGGAGACAGAGCACTACCCTCAGCTCGGTGGCACTTTCATACAGCGCAGCCGGTCAGCGGAGAGCAGCCCCGTGCGCATGCCCCACCGCAGGCACATGCCCCTCACGGCAGGAAACCACAGACTCATGCCTTCTGTCCTCCGCATTTCCAGGTCCCAGCTCCAGCAGGTGTGGGCCCGCTTCACCCATAAAACATAGCCCGTACGGAGGAGCAGCAGCCTCCGTAATGCAATAATAACGCCCACCTCCCCACAATGCGTCACCACTTAACGCAATACTGAATCCCAGACAGCATGGCCTAAGGTACTGTAACTTCCAACGCCCCCTCAGCCACACCTAGGCAAGAGAAAGTCCAGACTGAGAACACCTGCCGCTCCAGCCATCCGACACGCCGGGCGAGGCCGCATCCCAGCTGAAGGTGGATGGGAACAGCCCCGGTGAACATGGCAGGCATTAGCGGGCTGGCTCCCGCGCTTCTCTGCTGGGCTCCGTGGTGTTATCGTCCAGCCACGGGGTTGTGAGTTCACGGCTGCCTCACGGAACACACGCACACGCCAAACACGTTTTCAGGTTAGGCCCGGAGTGGAGAGGCAGTGCAGGTTCAGAGAGCGCCCACTCTCCAGTAAAATCCAGGTCAAGTTTGTTGTAATTGCTCTGTTACACTAGGCCAAATCTGGGGGCCGTCTGACTCGATCTGGACTCAGGTGGAGTCTCCCTGGCCATCTGGCTGAGTTAGTCCCTCAGGATTTGTCTCTCTGTGGAGTCCTGGTCATCGTTTCTCTGTTGCTCTGAAATCCCAGAACATCTGTTGCAGTCTGTTTTCACATGGTGACCACACCTTTCTGTCCCCTGTGACTGTGTCTCTGGTGTGTGACAGTGAGCCTGTTTGTCTGTTCTCCCCTCCTAGAGCTGCTCCAAACCTACCTGCGTTGCCCCGGGAACGCTGCCAAGTGTAGTGGGCTAGTAAGGGTTTCCTTACCAGCCAACCTGTAGATGGCTGTTTTGAAAAACCCCTGAAGCTTCAGGCACCTCTGGCTTTTCATAGGCGAACCAGCACAATGCCTTGCCATGTCTGTTCTTGTGATAGCTCTGATTTTGCTTTGATGTGTTTCGTCAATGAATTGGTGAGCATGCTGAGTCCTTGGATAGCTGTTCTTAGCTGTGACATGAGGAAAAGAGGGAAGTAACTTCTAGGAATTCTAAGTATTGTTTTGCTGCTTCTCTAGAGACTCTGCCGCCTGGCACATGCTCCTGGTGCCCCTGGAGAGCCAATATCCCAAGGCATGCCAGTTTCTTTCTCTTACTAATTAGATCAGGTTTCTTGTGGGCCTTGGACCTCAGCACCCGCTGTACAGAGCCCCAGAAGACCCCGTCCGAAACAGAGCCTGGAGTCTGAGGGGCTCTGGAACATCAGGGGTGATTGAAATTGTCACCAGAACCCTTGTGTCATCTGTCAGTGTTCTCTGGGCAATATTGCGCCTCCCAGTGCAGCTGCAGTGTATGGACAGGCTTGGATTGCAGCCCACTGTGGTTAAGTGAATGCAGTATTAATCTTCTCTTGACCTGAGCCTTTGGTCTGTTCTTCTGAGAGAAGATGCGAGTGAGTGCTGGTCTATAAAAGGAGAGGGGCACTGGTGAGGCTTAGGGGTTTAGAGGGATGTGAGCCCAGAGGAGAGGACTCTGGAGAAGAAACTGAGCCCGGGGTTCTGATGACATAGTTCTGGGGAGCTCAGACAGCAGAGGATGTGCTGGTGTGACCAGGCAGGACAGAGCTGGGTGTTAAGAGAGAGAGACTGGCATTGTACTGCATCAGAGGGTTGTTTCAGACTGAATCACCAGGAATGCTTCCTTCTCAGTCATGATCCATGCATGTCCTCACAGGAGTCCTCTGTTCATCTCTTTGGATTTGTGATGTATGCAGCCTTTTTGTGGTAGTTCAAAAACTCCTGCTGCAGTTTGGGGTTCAGTCCTATCATCAGCACGGCATTGGTCACTGCCAGAGTGGGGAAACCAGACTAGATGGACCAATGTTCTAATTCAGTTTGGCACCTCTAGTGCTAGGTGTAGAAACCAGGGAAGAACAAGGTTTCGCTCCCCTGGAGAATACTCTTCCAGGAGATGATTTCTGAAGGATTGATCAACTCTGATTTTTCTTCTTTGTATGTTCATAACATTTGTTTTTACTGGACAGCATGTTCTTGAGCATACAGCATTTACTAAAGCAACACGTGAAAATCAGCCACCCTGGAGAACTCACACCCAAGAGTTTTAAAGGAGTTGGCCAAAGAGCTATCCAGATGACTGATGTTAATTTTTAAAAGTCTTGGAAAATTAGTCGTTCCAGAGGATTGGAAGAATCCAATGTTCTGCTAGTTAATAAATGAGAGAGCTAGCATAATTACAAGCCTTTAATTATCAGGGCTGGATTAACCTTTTGTGTGACCAGCACCAAACATATTTGTGGACCCTCATGGGGGCAAAGGAGAATGGTGTGAGGAGGTTGGTCCCCAGAGCAAGGGGCTGGCCAGGGGCATTGGGGCATAGCATGGCGGGGCTGGCCCTGCTCCGCCCAGCCCCGTGCAAGGGCACTGTACACAAATCGGCAGTTGCCAGATGCACACTGGCCCACCCAGCCCTGTAATGCCAGAATGCCCCTTCCCCTCGGAGGTGGGCCCATGCCGTGCCACACAGCCCCCCCACCCAACACCCCCCAACTCCCTATACCCAGGAGACCCTGACACTGCTATGCCCAGCAGCCGCCCTCCCCTGACCCTCCACCACAAATGCACAGCGGCCTGCCCAGCAGCCCCCTGCCCAGCACCCCTCCACACAGCCGTACCACTACTGCACAATACACTTCCCCACAGCCCGCCACCACAACTACACAGCACCCCACTCAGACCCCACTGCCTAGCACCCTCTGATAGACACCTCGCCCCACTGCCTAGCACCCAAAACACACATCTACCTCACTGGCCAGCAGCCCCCCACATACCCCCTGAGACCAACTCCCTTACACCCTGCCCCCTGGCCACACTCACCGGCCCTCCTGGGAGGTGACAGTGTCTGCCAGGCTGAGCTGGCAGCACGGCCAGGGCCGGTCCAGTGCCAGGGCAAGGAATCGCTCCGACCTCTCGGGAGTGGCGCAATTAGCCAGGCCAGCATCTGCCCCCACCCCAGCTGGGCTCCCTCAGGACCCACTTGCCTCAAGATAGGGGGACCATATGTCCCCTTTTGGCCAGGACAGTTCCTTTTTTAAGCTCTGTCCCGGCCATCCTGACTTTTTTGACAAAAACGGACATTTATCCCATTGTCACTTGGCAAGAGAAAACAAACAAATGCTCAGTTTACCAAAAAAGTCCGGTGCACCCCCTCCCCCGCAGGGCGTGGAGGAATGTGGGGGGGGGAAATGTGAGGTGTCAAGCCGCAGGGCTTGGGGAGGTCAGCCCCAGCTGTAGGTAAAATGGCACTTGGTGGGGTTAGGGGTCAGCCCCTGTCCTGGCAGTGGCATGCAGAGCTTGGGGGAGAGCCCCTGGCTGTGGTGTAGGGAGCTGTGGGGGAGGGGTCAGCCCCAGCCTCTGGCCATGGCGAGGGGAGGAAGGGTCGGGGGAAGGGGTCAGCCCCAGTCCTGGCAGTGGCATGCAGAGCTTGGGGGGGGGGGGAGAGCCCCTGGCTGTGGCATGGGGAGCTGTGAGGGAGGGATCAGCCCCAGCCTTTGGCCATTGCGAGGGGAGGAAGGGTTGGGGGGGTCAGCCCCTGGCCACGGCGCTGGGAGCTCGGTGAGGGGAGGAGGGGGTCAGTGACACGGAGCTGGGGTGGGGCTCAGCAGCTGCATTGACGTGATATACTTAAGACTCCTGTAAGGCATTTGACTTAATACTGCAGGAGAGTCTGATTAAAAAATTAATTCATAGATTGAAAACTGGCTAATGCAGCTCTCAAATGTATTTGTAAATGGGAGTCATCAATAAATTGGGGTGTTTCTCATTGGGACCCCCAGGATCTGATCTTGGCCGATGCTATTCAGTATTTTAACCAGTGATCTGGAAAAAAATATAAAATCTTTGCGGGTAAAGTGTAGAGGTGACCCAGATTGGTAGGGTGGTAAATAATGAGGAGGACAGGGCTGTCGTACCAAGCGATTGGGGTCACTTGGTAAACTGGGTGAAGTCAAACAAACATGCGCTGTAACACAGCTAAAACCAAGGCCAGGCATCGAGGTGCAAAGCGGGCAGGTCGCACCGATAGGATGGGGATGTGGATCCAGGAAAGCAGGGCCTTGACAAGGGTTTGGGAGTCCCGGCAGTTAGGCAAGTGAATGTGAGCTCCCAGTGGGAAGTTGGGGCAGAAAGTGCAAGGCGATTCTGGGGTGTATAAGCAGGAAATGCTGAGCAGGAGCCGGGAGGTGGTGTTACCTTTGCGTACAGTACCAAGGAGACCATTACTGGATTCTGTGTCCAGGTCCGGTGTCTACGTTTTTAAAATGGTGCTGGAAAAGTGGAAGAGGTTCAGAAAAGAGTTAGAAGCATTATTTGAGGTCTGAGAAATCTGCCTTGTACGAGAGAGAAGGCACTCAATCGATTTAGCTCATCGAAGACAAGGTTAAGAGGTGACAGATCACAGTCACTGAGTACCTTCCTGGAGAGATCCTGGATGGCTCGTTAATCCAGCAGATGGGCAGAATGAGATCCAATGGCTGGACACTGAAGTCAGCAAAGTTTAAACTGGAAATAAGATGCACATTGTTAACGTTTTTAATTGTTCAGCTGTAGATAATCATTGACCGGCTTACCAGGGGATGCAGGGAAAACACCAGCATTTACACTGAGATTGGATTGGGGCCGTTAAAGGACTACGGAAGTGGGGGGAAGTAACCAAAACAAGCCCTATCTGAGTGGTGTTGCACCCGTCCGTCAGGTCCCAGCGCCACCCACTCAGATTGGGTCCAGCCACCCCTCCGTCATGCCAGCAGGGGAAAGGCCTCTGCTGTTATGCCCCCCACACTTGGTCAGGGGCTACGGAGGGGCTGCCCCCCATTCATCCTTTCTGAGTTCGGGTTCTCAAAAAGGAGTGAGCATAGCCCTCCTGTTTAAAAAGTTGTGAGAAGAGGAGTGGCCCTTTGCCCGCCCCACCCGATCGCCAGCACTAGGGATTGGCTGTTGTTGTAAAGGCAGGCTGTAGCTCCACGACAAGCTAGTGGCTGGCTGCAGGAGTGGGTTAGGGTCTCTGACCTGCGCTGTACAGGAGGTCAGAGGGTGGTCAGAATGGTAGAGGCTGACTAGGCAGGTGCTAACTGGGGGGCTCGGGGTGCGGACTGGGGTTTGTTTTGTCAGATTATTATTTATTCGCGTACTCAACAAAGCACATTGAGTAGCATCGTGGGGTCCCCAATTGTAGGAGGAGAGGATTGTAGAGAGATGGCGGCTGCCAAGAATTGTCAGGTAGCTCCTTTTTCGTTTTATAGTTACAGGAATCTAAAAAATGTTCCTACCTACCATGTGAGAGTGCAGTTCCATAACATCTGCCAGATTAGCGTGTTGCAGCAGTTCTCAGACTGAGGGTCGGGACCCCAAAGTGGGTCAGGACCCATTTTAATGGGGTCACCAAGGCTGGCTTGGATTTGCTGGGGCCTGGGGCTCAAGCCCGAGTCCCACCACCTGGGCCAAAGCTGAAGCCCAAGGGACTCAGATTACAGCACCCCCTGCCTTTAAAATGTCCTTTAAACAGCTTCTCCTCTTCACTTTGGCTTTGGCCTCCCTGCCTGGGGTGGTGGGGCTCAGGCTTCGGTCCTCCCTCCTGGGGTCGTGTAGTAATTTTTGTTGTCAGAAGTGGGTTGTGGTGCAATGAAGTTTGAGAAGTTTGTTGTAATCACAGATGCAAACATTTAAATGAGCAATTGTCAAATATTAAACTTCAAACCTCAGAAAAAAGTAATTTGCAGCCAGGGTGCGTGTAAGGAGTTTGTTGTCCTAGTCAGATTTTCCCAGGTACCTGATAGCTCTCAGAATTAACTTGCTGGCTGCAGCCTCCACACCAGTGCGAGAAAACTCACTCTTTGTGAAGTCAGACTCTGGTGCCTTCTATCTGTGTGTGTTAGCAACGTTTGGGACCGGGATCCGGGGGTGCTTGTGTCCTGAATGAGCAGCGTTCTGTTATTGTTGGCCTGTGCCCCACTCTGCACAGCACGTGTTCCCTGTCACTATTTACCGCTCTTATTCAAAATAAGCCCCACTAACGTGGTGAGGCCACAGTGGGGTAGGATCCAGTGTAGATCAAATTGTATGTTATCTGCAAAACCCTCCTATCCTATAACCTGGTTTCCATGTGTGGGCTGGGCCCCTGGTTCCTTCTTTTCTGTGGCCAACACCTGTAGTCTTCCATCCCTTCATCCCATAGCAAAGAGCTGACGAGACCTTGACTTTTAACCCCTCTCTGTGAAAACGTTGCTATAAATGCTGGAGTGACGCTAATTTAAGGAGTTCTAGGCAAAGGCCTCCAATCTCCCTTCTCTATTGTCTGGATCACACCATCCTGGGTGAGTCATTGGCCCTCATTTGAGTTGGTGCATTAGTCTCCTTCAAAGACCTTATAGAGCGCAAGGGCAAGCTCTGAGCGCTGTCCCGGGAAGCTCTCTCCCAGCCCTTGCGCGCTGCCATTAGACCAGCACGGGCTCTGTGGAGCTCTGCTGTGGGGGGGGGGGGGACGTTCATCTTTGGTGGCCTGTGTCCGAAGCAGGTAAAAGCCAGCAGCCAAAGAGGCTTGGCAAGGAAAAGAATATCAGCCCTTCACCCGTTTGTGGTGCTTCCGCCCGCCCCCCTTTGTAGTCGTCTTCTGCCCAGGCTGCGTAGTGTATAAAGTAGGGGCTCTGCTGCTTTCATCCCTTGCCCAAGTCCCTTTTAGCTGCACGGCTGACAGGGTGCAGGAGAGGGGCCTGTTATGGTAGAGAGGTGAATGGCCCCCCCATACACACACACACCACGAGTGTCTCTCACTCTGTCAGCCTTCCCTGCCCGTGGGGTAGGACCAAACGACATGATGATGTCCGAGGCTGCTGCCGGGGTGGGGGGGAGCACAGCTCCCCCGAGCCACTTCACTGCTTTGCTTACACTGTCCACACACTGCAGTGATGCTGCAGCTGCAGGGTGATGGCGTTCCTGCCACTGAGCTGATTTGAAGGCCTATTAATAATCCTCCTCATTTCAAAGGGCGCTCAGTTGTGACAGCTCCCATATGGGAAACAAAACTAAAGCTCCAGGCGGTGTTTGCTGTGTGCTTCAAACCAACCACACCACTTCATGCAAAGGGTTCCCTGGGGGCAGTGCCCGACTCCGTTCCTCTGCGCTGCCAGGTGCTGGTCGCCTCGAGGATTTGATCTATCCATTGTCTTTGGTTGCACAGAGCAGGTGTCTGGCAGGACATGGCGGTGGCAGTTGCCCGCTCTGAGAGCCGAGGGCCTTGGTTTCAGAGCTGAGGTTTTCTAGTTAGACTAGGGGCAAGAAGTGACCCTCGGCACTTTAGCCTTTTCTCCATTGCACAGGTTTCCTAAGGGAATCAGGGTGCAGAGACTGGGGCACTGCGCTTTTCAGACAGTTTGTAGCAGAGCAAAGGGGAACTGGAGAGCTCTTCCTGTCTGATTGACAGGTAGTTCTCAGAGCTCCAGAGAGAAATTGGAAATCTTTCATTTCTCTGAGCTTTAAAAAGCCGATTTCAGAGTTTATTCAATAATGTTATAGTGTTTTACCTTTCAGTAGCACACCCCATCCCAAATGATCCCAAAGCACTTTCCAAAGTGTATAGATATGTAATAGGAATCTCTTCTCCTCCCATTTAAATGCCTTCATCCCAGGAGATCCTGACCTAAGAAAGAATTTGACACGGCAGGGAGAATTTCAGGAGGCAGAGTGTAATTACCCGAGTTGGAAGAAACTAGGCTGGGACACTGGGGCTAATACCTGGACTATCCCAAAAAGCATCCTGGGGTTTCACTGGTCGCAAGAGGTCAGGATCGCTGGTGTGTGTCTCACACAGAAATGCTCTACCTGAATCCAGAGCCATGATCCTGGGGAAAGGAATGAGTGAAAGAAGAAGTCATTTCTATTTTAGATTCTTTGATGTTAAACAGCTGAATAATAAATAGGCTACCCACCAGCATCTTTGAAACTAGCACTGAAATCAATGCCAGGTCTTTTCCCCCTGCATCATCACTTTCTGACGTGCTTCCTCTACATGTTGTTAGCACTTAGTTCACTTTGACATGTGTGTTCTGTGTTTAAGCGCTCCGTGGTGGCACAAGAGTACTCTAGCAAGGATAGGGTAGGGTGTCTATTGCTCATGAACATGGCCTGGGGAGGAGATCTGTCACGTAAAGTCATTTGGTCCAGTGAAACTGGCATCTCTTCAGTGGAATAGGTGGAATCTCGGCACTCCCCGGCCACATGAGCAGTACTGTGTTAAGACTGTATTAACCTGTAATGCTTTTTCTGCTAGATAATATGAGGTGTAGTGGAGGGCCTTGACCTACCCCAATCAGATCTTTGCCTTGAGCTGAGGCACTTTCTATGGAGTTTGCACTGCATAGCTGAGAGGCCTCTTCTCCTAGTGCATTCAAGGTGGACATCTCTTCGGTGGTCAATGAGTCAATGGAGATAATTGCTGGCCAAACTCTAGCATTGCTCAGGGGGAAGAGACAGAGCTGCCTGCCAGAGTATGTCTACACTGCAAGAAAAACCTGCAGCTGCCAGTCTCAGGGCCTGAGTTAGCTGCCCCGGGTTCATGCAGTGGGCCTGAAAATGGCCGTGTGGATGTTGCTGCTCGGGCTAGAGCCCAGGCTCGGGGCCCAGGCAGGAATGTCTACTCTGCTATATTTAGCCCTGTAGCATGAGCCCGATCAGCTGCCCCGGTCTGAGACTTGCCGCAGCAGGAGTGGGGTTTTTGCGATGCAGATGTGCCTTGAGAGGCTTGCTGATAAAAGTGGGGTTGGGTTTTCTCCTGGACAAGGTCTGAAGCCCTGAAAATCCCTAAACGCCTCTTTCTGTTTCTAGTAAACAAACAACCCCACATACTTCTCAACTTGAAAACATGGGTTGCCTTTCTTCCTAGCTTGGCTGCCCTCCATCTGCCCTCCCTCCACACACGGATAGGCGGGTACGTCCGGGTCACTGGAGAGGCTGGCCAATATAAGCCAAATATGCCCCCCTTTTCTCACCCTTGCCCCCATGGTGACAGTGGAGTTTTTTGCTGGAGCTTCCATTGCTGATTGTGTGACAGTTCTGCAGGTGTGTCTATGAGCCCTGCCAGGAGTGTGATGGGCCAGGTTTATCACAGAGGCATAGCACGGGCTCGCTGCTCTGGCTGTGCAAGTGGGCCTGTGTCCATCAATGCAAGTACCCCAAGGGCTATTGCAAAGGAGAACCTCAGTGAAACAAAGGGCCGTACCCTTGTCGTGTCTGGTTTGAGTGGATGATCTGGCCCTACGTGTGGATGCAGATTAGAGCAAAGGGCCTGGCGCTAGTCCATCCCTGTTTCAGGGCAGTGTCTCATAGCACGTTTATGTTTCCATTCACCTGCAGCTGTTCTCCAGTGACAGAATGCTGCGGTGAGGAGGGCCCTGCTGCCACTTGTGGCCGCTTGGGGTTGAGTCCATGAGAATGTTTTTTGTGCACTGTTCAGTTATTATATGCAAAGGCTGATCGGTGTGCCAGTTCCTCCCCTTGCTGCATTCTCGTACCATGTGCTCTTCGTCTGGGTCACTGTAACGTAGAGATCTGCACTGGCAGTTCCTCATGACAGCACAAAGATTCATTTATAGGAAATGTTTCTAACTCTCACCGGATGTATTGAAATTCCTCCTTTGTACCACAAAAAACATTGTGGGAAGTGATCTTACAATGAATGTACATTTTTTAACAAGCTGCTAAACCACGTAAGGTGGGAGTGAAACTAACCTCCATGCTACATTCACCTGCATGTATCTGAACATTCAGAGAGAAACTCGCTCTGTGTTGGGAGGTTTTATTTTTTCAGTATGCAAAAGGCGTTTCATGTTGGCTCCTGTCACCCAGCGAACTTGGCTTATATCTTCCTTACAAGAACTCCCAGAGCTTCCTCATCAGCAGCTTCATCACAAGCACAGGCAGGTGATAGGCCAACATGAAACACGCTCATTGCAAAAGCTGTTCCATGCTCCCAGGTGAATAACGGGGGTGCTCATGGGATGCCTGCCCCTTCAGCTTGGTCCTTCCTGAGAAAACCACGTCAGGCTCCTGCCCAGTGCTGCTAATTTACATGGGCTCTTGCTACTTAGGGAAGAGATTGGCTTTGCAGGCTTTTTTCTTCATCCTCTTCCTTGCTGCTATCAAGTTGCTTTCGAAATTGGAGACTGGAACACGTTTGGCATCGTTTTCCTTCCACTTTGCTTGCCGTTTCCCAGGTCTGTTGTGGATAGTGAAAACAGCCCTTCCCCGTCGGTGCATCTCCTCAAGCAGACTCTCCCGGGGATGGTAATCGCAGGAGAAGTAGGGAGTTCTGTGGCAGGGGCATTGGCATGTCTTCACAGGTCTAGCACGTCTTGCCAAGGGGTGTGAGGCAAACACGAAGAATGCACACAGTGAGAAGCTGGGCACACAGCTAGCATAGCGATAGGTGTGGCATATGCACCTCTAAAGATCAATAGGAGGACAGAGTAGCTTCCAGTGGTCAGACACTGGGAACGGAGATCATCTCCATGAGACCAGTGCTGCCGAACCTTGGAATAACAGGCGTCTGCAGACCAGCGTAGCAGTCCTACGGGATTGTATTCAGTGAGGGCACCTGCTCCATGTTACCTCCGGGGGCAGCTGGCTTGGAAGGAAAGCTGCTTCAGGCACTCAGATTTTAGCTTTCCCCCTCGCTGTAGTAAATTCTGCCAAGTCTCCCAGTCGCCAATGAGCTCAGTCACTGCTGGCAGAGAATAATGTCACTTCCAGGATATGCTGAGGCCCCGACAGTTGAAAGCTGTTATTGGGAAGATTGGACTAAAAATCTTGCTGTCTATTTGCTATCTGCATTCCTCAGGACTAAGGCCTCTTCCCGTTCCCAAAGCAGAGCTTTGAGTCATTTTGGGAACTTGCTTTCTGTTCTTGGACCTTCCAGCTCTCATGAAAAAACTCAGGGACCAGCATATCCTTCCTTTGCATTATCTCCCACAGCCAATGGCTCATTGTTGTGCTTCTGTCGCTGCTATGCCAGATCAAGTCCAAATCATACATTCACTGCAAGCCAGCTAAGGTGCAGGGGTGTGTCTCTGTAGTTGTTGTTTCTGTTTCAAGCAGACAGAATTCGATGGTGCCGATGTACTTATGGCATGGAGTTAGCCTGGACACAGCTGTGCTGAGTGTGGGGGAGCTTCCTGGTTTGCTGGGGAAAGTTCAGTTTGGGGGTCTGGTTCTTGAGAGAGTCCCCTTTGTGCAACCCTCCAGGTTAGTGTCTTCTGGGAAGCACATGCATCTGACAGCAGGTCTCGCCTGTCATTGGATTCAAAGTCACTCTGGAAGCCCATTGCAGCGGGTGAACTGCCTGCTGTAGCTTAAAAGGTAATGAGGGACTGGTTTGGAAGGACCAAGTTGTCTGAAGGGGTCCAGAGCTTGTTTTTCCCTGAGCCTTTTTATTCTTCCTGTGTCTAATCCCTTTAGAGCCTAAAGTAAACCCCTCAGCCTTTTGTACTGCAATAACACTGTATTATACGCTTGCACTATTCTCCTGGGCAGACCAAGCATGCAAGAAACAATTGAAAGCTTTTTTTCAGAAGAAAAGCACTGTATTATTGTGTATATAGAGATCCCGAGAGAGAATTTGAATTCTAACTCCTGTATAAAAGCATGCACTGAATACCTGTATGTAGAACACGCTGTAAATGCTGCCGAGTACTGTAAGATCCTACACTTGAAACCACAACAAATGAGCAACTTCATCTAAAAAACAAAGCAGAAGCTGTGCAATGGATTCTGTGCCTTTTTTAAATCCATGTATGTTAGTCCAGACAATCGGAAAAAGCTTGTATACTACCAAAACCTTATTAAAGAATCAAAGGCACAACCCTGGTGACAGTGTTTTCTTTCACCCCTTCTCCTTTAAATCTGTTGGAAGATCCTTCTGTGATGTGTCATGCTGACTGTTAGTAGGGTGACCAGACGTCCCGATTTTATAGGGACAGTCCCAATTTTGGGGGCTTTTTCTTTATATAGGCTCCCACTACCCCCACCCCTGTCCCGATTTTTCACATTTGCCCTCTGGTCACCCTAACTGTTAGCAACAAGTGGAGAGCTCAGTTGTTAGACAGACAGGGCTTACCCCTTTTCAAGAGCTTCTCTGTGAACCCCGGGTAAGCTGGGCTGGATTGTCACTCAGCTGAGTTCACTCTTTTCCCAGGAGGCACAAATGAAAAGACCTCTGGTTTCCAGGGATGCAGTGCTGACAGTCGTTCGTGTTGCTGGTGCGGCAGAGTTGTCGGTGCTGCTAGTGCAGCTGTTCTCGGAGGTCCGGTGCTAGCTGCACAAGCAGAGAATGCAGACTGCTGATTCAGCAGACCTCGAGTTACTTATCGAGAGAGACCACAGGCTCGGTTCGATGGCAAAGGTGCTCGGCCATCTGTACTGTCTCTTGGGAGTTTGTTTACGTAGTTACGTGGGGTGTTCTTGTTCCATTCTCGCAGGTCAGGAATGTGCTTATCTCGTTAGCTAATACCTAGTGTGTTACTGTGCTGCCAAGGCCAGGCCTTCTTTGGTTCACCTGTCAGCTCTGCCTGGGGCTCCGGCAAGGCCTTCACCCGCTTTTGGTTCATGTTTAACTAGTGAGCTAGGGCTGTGAACATCTCCCCACTCCAGGAGCTCGCCAGCCAGAAATGTCAGAGGCAGCCAGTGTTTCATTCAGATTTGCGATCAATTCTCAGCAGGCCCGAGGGAATCAGGATTGTCAACCTTCAGCTGATAACCTCAGGCAGTCTTGCCATGACGTGAAGAGTTTGGAGAAGACAAGTCCGAGATTCTGCTCCCAGTACTATGGGGAAGGTGTGCTTACCTACCAGCCCAGGGGCTGAGTTCTAATCCCACTCCTTTCCTGATGGCTGCAAATACCTTCTCTACTTCCTCACCTGTACTGTGAGCCAAGGTGTCACTGCTGCCTTGGCGAGGTAACAATCGTCACCAAGACGACATGTGAGAATTCGCACCAAGTCACGGCAGATAGAGCTGGGCGTAGATCCAAGGTCTCTACTCTGACAGCGCATCCCTCAGCTCTTGGTTTACCGCTCAGGGGACATTCCCCTCGTGTATGGCAGGGACAGTTTCTCTCACACATAATGAATATTTTTACCAGCAGTGCAGGAATGTGCCACTGACCTGCACAAAGCATGTGTTCCGTGCTGGAAGTGTGACAGTTGGCAGGTCAGCTGGACACTGTGTGTTGTATCTCCCCTGTAAGATCTGGTCTGCAGAGGACAGGAGCGTTCTTTTCCTCTGGCTAGCGGCTCCTAGCCTATAGCTGAAGTGGCTGCGGTCTGTCCTATAAAGCTGCAGGCTGTGGATTCAGAACCTGGGCCGGAGGGTTGATACAAAGCTCCATTGTGTTGGCATGGGTTAAACAAGTTCCTAACTTGGCATGTTTCTCTGAAAGACTGTGTATCAATGTGTATGAGACTTGGTTGCTCTATTAGAGAACCAGGTTCTGTCCCAGCTCTGTATAGAGACCTCTTGTAAGCTCCGCTACCTGTGAAAGGGGCAAATGCTAAATCATCCCCAAGCTGGAGGCTGTGATAAGCCATCAGGGACAGAGCTGGGGCTGGAACGTGTGGGCTCAAGGCTTGCAGTGCATTGTGGGAGTTGATCCGTCTGATTTTGCCTCCCCGGGATTGCTCGAAGGCTGGAAGTTTTTGGACCATCGTGAGATTGCCTGCAGCTGGGGGCTGTGTCACTTGTGACTTTGTTGTGCACAGTGTGTGTCTGGGCAGTGAGGGGAGCAAGGGGTTACCCAGATCTATGGCTTTACACTGTATTTCCTGGATTTGTCGAGCTTTGAGTCCCTTAACAGCCTGATCTGTCCCTTGCAAAGTGTTTCTTCAAGATTGAATTCCCCGTGGTTTCCAATGGTTTAAATCAAAGAGACTGAAAGGAGGGTATGGCCTGCAGCCCCAGGGAGACTCAGCCAGGCTTCTGGCATGGAGTATCTCCCCCACGCTGAATCTCCTGGCATGGGGAGCTTTCTGGAGCTCAGCAGAGGCAGGAGGAGGCATAACAGAGACAGATCTGCACCCTGGCAATCCTGTACTGCCCAGAGGGACTCTGGCAGTAGGGGGCACAAGCCAGGGTAGCTTTTGGGCTGCTCTAATCTATGTCTGGGGCTGATCCATCCTCCTTCGGCCCCAGCAGCAAGAAGGTAAAAAGCCTCCCCTCCTAGTCCCAGTTCTGAGCCCCCTCTTACCCCCAACATACTGTAGAAAATCCAGACCCTTTCAGTTCATCACCCTTCTTTGCCGTGGAGACCTGGGCTCCCTGGCTCAGGTGCCTCCAGGCTGCTGTGCTGTGTGTGGGCTCTGAGAAGTCTGCCTTTTGCCCAGAAGGGTTCTGATAAAAGTGAGACTCCCCAGGCTGAAAATCTGGAAGAAGGGATTTTTGGAAACACTGTAACACAACAGCTACTGTTGGAATCAGAAGCGTCCTTGAAAATTCAAACAAGCTCAGATTTCTCGTTCCAAGTAGTTTTTCTCAAAACAAAAAGATTGCAATGGTCCCACTGAAACAGAGCTGAAAAATTGCAGTGGTCCCATTGAAAGGAATCTTTGGTGCAATCTCTGGCCTGGTCTGCACTTAAAAGTGAGCTTGACATAGCTACATTGATCAGGAGTGTGAAAAACCCTGTCTCTGGCAACAACCCCCCCCCCCAGTGTAGACACAGCTGTGGGGATGGAAGACAGTTTCCCTCATCGTAGCTCCAGTCACTTGGGGAGCGGCTCTAGGCTGTGTCTATTCTACAGGGTTATGCCAGCATAGCTACGCTGGTATTTGGTATAGTCATGGTAGTGTAGACGTACTCTTAACCACAGAGCTGCCACCAGCACCTCTCGCATATAGCAGTCTGCCGCCCTAGATCTCAAAGGGCTTTGCAAAGGTGGGTCAGTATCATTAGTCCTGCTCTCTAGCCGGGGGGGAGTGAGGAGAAATGCATCACAGGCAGATGCAGGATTAGAAGCCAGGTCTTGGTCCTGCGCCATGGTCTGGGCTTGCTATCATGACCGAGTTAACACATGCTGTTCCTGACTCCGCTCACAGCTGAGTTCCACGGTGCGTTCGGCCCAGGCAGGGGCGCTGGAACACTTTGAATAGTGGGGATGCTGAAAGCCAGTCCCCTTGCCTTGTCCGCCCCTGCCCAGCGCTAGGGCCGTGTCTCCAGGAGGGGGAGGGATCCGCACAGGCGTGACAGGGCCAAGGCTGCAGCCACAGCTGCAGGCATGCATGGGGCCAGCAGCGAGGACCCTGGGCGTGGGGGGGGGCAGTGCAGCCCCGTGTCAAACCTGGTGCTGCTGCGGCTCCCCCCGCACCCCTAGTTCCTGCGCCTATGAGCCCAGATTGGCTTCAGGGGTGGGTTAGAGCTTGAGTGCTGCTTTCACACAGGCTGAAACCACCTGGCTTTGCAGTGAGGATGCAGGTGAACTGACTCTAGTGCTAGTAATCCTCCAGTGCCTTCCCACCATCCCCCGGGTGCCTAGGCAGACAGAGGCACTCTCCAACAATTCACTGGGAGAGAACTGCAGCTGTCACGGGATTGCTCCTGAAAGTCCTAGCACCACACCCAGGGGAGCACGGCACCAGTGCGGACCCCGGTCACTTGGGTGGGGCTTTGCAGTGTGGGTGCTCGGCTAACCTGGCTGCTCAGAGCTGGGGGCCAAACACCCAAGTTAACCCTGCAGTGAAGAGACCCCCTCAGACCACGATTCCTTTGGGATGGCTTTCTTTTACCAAGTCCAGGGAGTGTGAGTAACACAGGTAAGGACATGGGTGTGCTGAAAGGATGTCTTACCACGCTGTCCCTGCAACCGATTCTCTTTGGTCCAGGTTTGCTGGCAGCTGATGCTGAGCGCCGTTTCTTTTGGCCCAGTTCTCTCGCTGTCAGATATTTGCACTTCTTGGGGTTCCCTGCAACAGGCATTTGAAAGGGCAAGCCAGGAAAACACACACAGCCGGAGGCCACCCAGAACTGTGAGGAACACAAGGTAATGGTGAGCTGGACGTAGAAGGTTTCATAACCCAGCCTAGCAGTCAGTTATCGCAGGGGTGGGGAGTCAGGAGGGGCGTGAGCCGCATGTCCAGGGTAAGAGGAAGGTCCCAGTCCGGAGAGGACACCACCCATACGGTGTGGTGTGACTGCAGGCTACATGTGCAGCCAGACCCACAAGGAAACAGGTTAAACGAAAGGGCTGCAGCATGGCTCCGCAAAAGCAAGGTCGAAACTTCGAAGAGAGGGAAGGAATTGTTATTTTTCGTGCTGTCGTAGCACCTTGAAATCCAGATCCGGGTCACCCGAGGGCTTCTTATCCCAGGGAGGGGTGTAACGAACAGCAGGAAGGAGCTGATGGCGAGCGTGGAGCGGAAGGAAGCTGCAGTGGGAACGTGGGCTGATACAGGCCAGCGGCAGGCATGGCTAGATGGGGCCGAGCGTTTTTTAAGTACAAAGGTGATGTGATATTAGATACTAGCAGAGAATGAGAGAAATAACAGGAATCGGGACCTGCGGCTGAGGAGAGGGGCTAATGCTGCCCAGCAGAAGAATGAGCTAGAGCATTAATATCCAGCCCCATCCCTGGTCCCACTGCAGTGGGGCAGGTTGCACAGGTCCCATGGTGGGTAGAGCACTGGGGGATTGCAATAATCCCTCCGGCCCATACAGGAGCAGCTCCAGAGAGGTTCACCCAGCTCCCTTCGACCAGAAGGCTGGTGACCATGGTGCAGGCCTGAGAGCAAAGGCAGAGGTTTAAAGAGGCAACTGTGGGTTCGTCCAGCCAATGACAGGGAAGTGGATGATCATCCGCCACCACCACCACCCACCCCCAGTTCAGAGGAAATGGAACAGGGCTGGAGCAGGAGGACCTCCATGGAGATGTTGCTTTTACCAGTGTCTCTTCTCTGTGGGGAACCCAACGCCCTGGGCAAGCTGCTGGGGCTCCTGCACCGAAGGCCTAAGGCACAGCCCCACCGAGTCGCTGGAAAGAGCCCCGGGGCATGCTGTTTGCACTGCAGACTCTGTGCTTAGCAAGTGAATGGAATGCAGCCTTGGGCCACAGAGCCGGCCTAGACACACGTCTGCAGGAGGTGCTCAGGCAGAACAGCTGTCTGGATACGTCGCCTTGTGCAGTATGTCCAGTTCACCAGCCGAGGCTGATCTGACTAAGTGGGGATGCGACAGGGAGAGGGAGACGGGTCCGCACGCAAAGGTGTGCGCTAGAGTCATGCTGCAATTGGACCAGCCGGCAGAGCCTGGGGCCTGGGAAATAAAGCAGAAGTGAACCAGAGAGTCCAGAGGGCTCTGGCGGTGCCCAGCCGCACCGTAGCCTACACCACAGAAAAGAGGCCAGGCCAGAGCAGAGGAGGTAGAATGGGGGGGAAAGGAGGAGGCAAAGTCAAAAGAGACATGAGGCCAAAGCTTTTCCTGGGTAACAAAAATGGACATTGTTGAGAGGCAACACCCAGGATGTGCTGGAGAAGGAGCTTCACATGGCCGTGCTTCCCTGCGGTCTGGAACCAACTCGGAGTCTGCATCTGATGTCTCAGGTGCACAAAAGGGTGAAGGGTGTTGACATTCAAGGCACGTTATTCTGTGCAGAGCTGCTGCCTGTTTGCCGATTCCCAGTGCAGCTCGGCAAGGAATTTGAGATCGGATTGTTCAAGTCAACAGCTGTCTGGACCCTTGTCCCTGTAAAGCAGCCAGAAGAGATCCTTGACTCTAGCTTGCTGAATGCAGCTGGGTGCTGCAGGCTCTTTCCAATGATTTAAACCAGGGTGTGTCAAAAAAAAAAAATCAAAGCTTAAACAGCAAAGCCCTCAGGGAGTGTTAATAGTAAAATCTGGAAGACACTTGATGTGTCAGCCTTCACTAATTGCTGATCATTTTAGGGAGGGACTGGGGAAGGGAGGAGGGGGAGCCCATGGTGGGGGAGGACTAGGAGTCACTGATGGGAAGGGGACACAGATAAGACAGCCAGGGAAGGGGGAGGGGAGGTTGGGGATGGAAAAGCAAAAGGCCACAACAGTGGGGCCCTAACTGAGCGGTGCTGAGTGCGACAATAAGGTGCTGAACACAGATAATAACGAAGATTACTCTGGAGAGGCCATATTCTCCCTTTGCTCTTTGTGCAAACCTCACGTTGGAACAGGGGGTCGGGGACAAGGGGGTGTCCTCTATGGAATGAAGGGGGGATGCGGTGCTAAATTGATACCAGGCTGTCATTCAGCCTGGGAGGCAGCCCGGCTGTAGGACGAGTTGAATGCCTTGGGTGACACTGACCGGCAGGTGTACAGGAGACTGCCTGATGACAAGGAAATGGCTTTGGAGGGTTGCTTTGCCTCTCGCCAGTGCCCTGCGCTAGGGAAGGCTGGTTCATGGGCATGAAGACAGACATGTCACGTGACCCTTCCCGCCGTGGTTGGTGTTGTGACATTGTGCCCATGCTCTTGTGGATACTAAGTGTTTTCTTTTTTACGTCTATCTTGTTCCAGGTGTTTACACTGAACTCTTTTGAAATGAATAGTGTGCCCAAGGCGGTGCCTTTAAATTTGCCTTATCAAGACTTTAAACGGGATGTGTCAGACTCTAGGGAAAAGCCTAGGATCCTCCAGCGGATAAAGAAGGTTGACTTCTCAAATATTGTCTTGACCGCTCCTTGTAAACTGCCGGAGCCCCATCTGGAACTGAATGGGGAGTGTGAGGAGGACGAGGACGAGGAGGACGAAGAGGAGGAGGAAGCTGGTTATCTGGGAGAAGAGATTGACATGCACAGTAGCTCCAGCAGCGACATGAGTCAGAAAAGCACAGAGCGCAGTCAGGAAGGGGCACCATCCACTCTGCTGGCTGATGATCAGAAAGAGTCCAAGGGCCGCGCTTCCATGGCCGATGGTGATTTAGAACTGGAGGAAGGCTCCAAAACGCTGGTGTTGTTTTCACCGGGTGACATGAAGAAGTCTCCACTCACCACCGACTTGGCGCCAGATGTCGATCTGGGGACACTTGCTGCTTTAACGCCTCAGAGCGAGAGGCCCCAGCCCCTGGGCAGCCAGCTGGATGTGTCGGAGCCCGGGACCCTGTCCTCCATCCTGAAGTCTGAACCAAAGCCTCCAGCAGCGGTTTCCACGACGTCCTCCCCCTTTACCAAAGTCGAGCGCACGTTTGTTCATATTGCTGAGAAGACCCATCTGAATGTCATGTCTTCTGGAAGCCAGCTGGTGAGGCACGAGGAGTACTGCCCTCCCGGCCAGCTGGAGGAGATCATCCTTGAGGAGGCCCGGGAGGAGAACCTGGGGCTGGTAGAAAATGGGAGTGCGAATTCTGGTTTAGAAGGGGGAGAAATGGAAAGCTGCGCGCTCTCGGTCAATCACATCGAAATCTCCTCGGAGATGGCAGGGGAGCCGCTGACGCTTCCCAACGGCGTGGCCCAGTCCCCGGAGGAGAGGCTGGAGCTTAAAGGCAAAGCCGTGCTGGCACTGGATTTGGAAGAAACTGGCCGGCTGGTTTCAGGAGAGCCTAGCTTAGAAAAGACCATTCTGGCGACTGAGCACCTTACGCAAGCCGAGGCTCTCCTGGGAACAACGACGCAGGGCCCGAGAAAGCCTCTGAGTGCCAGATACAGAAGCTGGATTCCCATCTTGTTCTCTGAGGAGGACACCGGCTCAGACCTGTCGGCCTCGCTGTCGGCCAAAGAGAGGCTTCACAAGAGGGCCAAGCAGCCTGACTTGGTTCGCCTAGTGATGGAGAGAAGGCAAAGCTGCCGCCTCAGACTGGCCTCGAGGGCCTCCTCCTCAGCCTCCTCCAGCGACGAGCAGAGACGTGCCTCAGAGACCCTCTCGGCCACCGGCTCAGAGGAGGACACCCATGACTCAGACGACTCCGTCCCGAGGAGGATGGGGGAGGGGAAGGTATTCCACCGGGGAAGAGAAGGGAAAACTTTAAGCACAAAGAGCAGAATCCCTCGGCCCATCGTGCCTGCGAGGACGTTGCCGGCAGCTGTGAAGTTCAGGAGCCCAGCAGCACCAAACAGCTCGATGCTCGATGCAGCTCTCACCGCCAGGTCAGTCACCAGCATGGCTCTTGCTCCTCACCGTGCAGGTCTCCCATCGCCCATTCCCTCGGCCTGCCTCTGGGTTCCCCCCCCCCCACAACACCCCATTCCCTCAGCCTGGCCGTGGGGTCCCCCCCCCACAACACCCCATTCTCTCGGCCTGGCTATGGGGTTCCCCCCCCAGCACCCCATACCCACAGCCTGGCCATGGGGTCTCCATCACCAGCCACCCCATTTGCTCAGCCTGGCCATGGGTGCACTCCACCAGCCCCCAGTTTGCTCAGCCTGGCCATGGGTGCACCCCACCAGCCCCCAGTTTGCTCAGCCTGGCCATGGGTTCCCGTCTCCACTTGTCTCCCTTCACATGTTCTGTTTCTGTTCAGGGCAAACCAGCTGTGCTTAGCTCTCAGCTCCCAGCAGCCTGGGCCTGGCCCTGGAGCCTAGTGGAGTGGGGTGGCTGCCTATGGCGAGTTGCCAGGTGTCCGGTTTTCGACCAGAACGCCCGGTCAAAAAGGGACCCTGGCGGCTCCAATCGGCACGGCTGACCAGGCCATTAAAAACCCAGTCGGTGGCGCAGCAGGGGCCTGGGGCTAAGGCAGGCTCCTTGCCGGCCCTAGCACCACGCGTCTCCCAGAAGTGGCCACCAGGTCCCTGCAGCCCCTAGACACATGGAACCGCGACCAGTGGGAGCTGCGGGGGCAGCACCTGTGGGCATGAGGGCAGCATGCGGAGCCTCCCTGGCTGCCCATGTGCCTGGGGGCTGCAGGGACCTGGCGGCTGCTTCCCGGGAGTTGTGGTAAGAGCTACCAGGACTCCACACCCCAACCCCCCTCCCCAGCCCAGACTCCCCTCCTGCCCCCAAAACCCCAACCCTCTCCCCAGCCTCCTGCTGCACCCCAAACCCCTCATCCTCACCCTCATCCCAGAGCCCACACCCCCACATCCCCAGCTGGAGCCCTCACCCCCCTGCACCTCAGCTCCGTGCCCCAGCCCAGAGCCCCTTCCTTCTCCCCAAACCTCTCATCCGCGGCCCCATCTCAGAGCCTACACCCCCAGCTGGAGCCCTCACCCGCCCTGCACCCCAACTCCCTGCCCCAGCCCGGAGCCCCTTCCTTCACCCCAAACCCCTCATCCCCACCCCAACCCCCTCACACCCCAACCTCCCTGCCCCAGCCCAATGAAAGTGAGTGAGGGTGGGGGAGAGCAAGCGATGGATGGAGCAATCACAGGTGGGGCCTCAGAGGAGGGATGTGGCAGAGGCGGGGCCTCAGGGCAGGGAGCAGAGCAAAGGTGTTTGGTTTTGTGGGATTAGAAAATTGGCAACTCCACGCCTGCAGTGACTAGGGGGCCACATCTGCGAGGGCCCAGCACTCCCCTTGGTGCTATGCTCACCAGAGTGCTCCCTGGGCAGGGGGCCCGGAGCCCGGCCCGGAGCCCCGCACCCTGGGCAGGGGGCCCGGAGCCCGGCCTGGAGCCCCGCTCCCTGGGCGGGGGGCCTGGAGCCCGGCCCGGAGCCCCGCTCCCCGTGCTGGGCGCGGCCAGGGGTAGAAACCAGACAGGGCCGATGGGTCGGCACCCTCTTCTCTGATCATAACTGGGCTGGTGCCTAAAGCGCCAGTGGGCCCTGTTGTGCTGGCTGGCGCCCGAGGGAGGCCGGGTCTCTGCCCAGAGAGCTGGCAGCGTTAGGACAAGCAACCTGGGAAGGGCTGGGGAGAGCAGAGCCACCAAGCCAGCGGCATGGACACAGCCGGCTCGTCGTCACATGAGCAAGGATTGGCTCTGCTGCCTGCCTGTCCCGCCATCAGCCCATTTCTCCCACCCACCCCATGGCCTGGCTTCCCCACCTACCCCGCAGCCCATTTTCCCACCCACCTACCCACCCCCGGTCCATCTCCCCGTCTGCCCCTGGGCCTGGCCATGAGACGCTGGCTGGTTTCTTGCAGGGCTCAGCGATAGCATAGGGCTTTCCTGATCCCATCTGGGGCTATTAACCCCTGGGCAAGCCGGGAACCCCGCAGCCAGCCTGGCCCTGGGGGCGGCTTGGCATTGGGGCTGAGATGGTTCAGGAGAGAAATGCCAGCGTGCGGCTCGGGCCCCTGCTCTGGGCTGCAGAGACACGGCCCACGTGCCGCTGGCCTCCCTGTGTGCTAGCACCGGCTGGCTGTCGCTGGGCAGCCAGCTCCAGCCAGAGGCCATGCATGCCGGTGAGAATTGCCCAGAGCCCTGGGTTTACCCCCTCATCTCCCCTCCCCTCTCCTCTCCTCTCTCCCTGCAGGCTTCAGAGGACAGCTGGGACTGCGCCCAGTGACTCCCCACTGAAACAGCTCCACAGCCGGCTCCCTTCCTCCCCGAGTCCGGCTCCTCTTCCTCCCCCCTGGAGCCCCGGCCTGCCCCAACGCAACCTCAGTGCTTCCCCCAAAAGCCAGTCACTGTCCAGACGGGAGAGTCCTTCACCCTCCCGGCAGCACAGGCCAGGCTCTGCCCTGCAGCGAGTTCAACCGTCTCCCCGCCCTCAACCCCGAGTCCTGGCGCGGGGGCTGCTGGGAGACCCCTCGGCCTCCCCAGGCCTGGCCAGGAAAGGACAAAGAGGGAAACTCCAGCCTCAGAGCCCAGCAACCAAAGGAAGGCAAGTGTCCGTGGAAGGCAAGGCTGCGGCCAGATAATGATCTTCTGCCGCCAACCCGTCAGGCTGGCTAACTCCTGCGTCTAGTGCACACTGAGCTGCCCTACACGCCGGACCCACGAGCGGCTTGCAGCACCTCAGCGCTTCGCTCCCTCCCACGCCCACGCCGTCCGGAAACCGTTGCCCCAGGGCGGAGCGCGTCTGCCCCACCGAGGGCTCGACCGCAGCGCACGCTTGCTAGAGCAACCCACCATGCAGAGCCTCAGCAGCCTGCCTAGTGCCTGACCCCCCCCTTTTCTCCTGCTCACTTAGCAATACCAGAGTCTCCAAGCCAGCGCGCTGACACGTGAGCTTTAGCGAGCAGCAGTCGAAGTCGGTGGAGAGGGGACGGGCATGGGAGGAGAGGGCTCTGGGACTGGAAGGAGCTGCCCCCCCCCCGCAGTGCGGTGCTCCAGGAAGCCCCTGCCTCCCCGCCTCGCCTGTTGTACTTGCACTGACGGAGGTTACAACCCACCTCCTGCCCAGCTAGCCAGGGAGCGCCGCTGGCTTGGCTAGGAGAGCAGCCGGCTGCACTTTACCAGCTGCTCCTGCAAGTCTGGTAGTGCAGGGAGCCGGGCACCGCTGCTCAGGGATGCCCCCTAGGCCAATCTGTCTGTGGCAGCAGGCGGCTATGTGTGACCAAGCCAGGGGCCCAAGGGCTAGGGGGGCAGATTGCAGCTGTGCCCCATGGAGACTACCAGTCCCAGCATGCAGCCGAGGGGGGGCCAGTACAGCTTTTCCTGTAAGCTCCATACTAAAGAGGTGAGTGTCACTTTTGTGTGGGTGCCCCTGCACCGAACTTCCTTGTGCTTTGTTGTCACGCTGCCAGGTGGCGGGGGGGGGCTCCACAGTGGCTTTAACACTGCAGGGGGGTGACTCTGCAGGCAGTCGCTGCTGCTTTGCAGCCGGAGATGGGCTGGCACGTTACTGATCCACTAGCGTCTAACTAGCTGATTTGGGCAGGTGGGGTTTATGGCTTCCTCCACCTGCACTCTCAGCTCGTCGACGTGCTGCGGGAGCACAAACCATGGGAATGTAGTGGCAGGGTCAGCTTAGGGCCCCAGTTCTGGATGTCATGTGACCCCTGCCACCCCGGCTCTCACTTTAACACCCTTTTAGCCTTCATGGCTGGGAAGCAATGCTCAAAAAACATGAGCCACAGGTGACCGCTGCCGCAATGTCTGCCTGAGTCTGCAGAGAGCCTGAGACAATCGCTTGGGGAGAGGCAAAATGCTCCATTCATCTCAATGGGGGCACCGCCAGGACCCACTGCGCTGGGGAGCCCTACCTGCACCGCCTGAGCGCGGCAGAGGAATACAGTACGTGCTGCCAGCCCCGGCCTGCAGATGCACTCAGCAGCCGGTGTAAAGACTGGTGGGGAGGTAAAGACAGAGGGCCAGGGCTGGCCTGCAGCGCACTCTGGCTTGCAGGGTAAGTGAGCTCACTGCACGAACAGGCATTCAAAACAGCCACCTGCAAGGTCAGACTCCTGACAACCACGACTGTAGCTGGCACTTAGAGGGGTGGGGATGCGGGGTCAAGCAGGGGCATATCAAGTAGCCACAGGCATGGGCTTACCTCGTTGTACAGCATGAGCAGAGTTACCAATACTTGCAATGTTAGTCTCTCCCTCAGGTCTCCATCAAGCCAGTGACATAAAGATCAGCATGTGGGCCTGCTGCAGCCAGCGGCGGGTGCTGTGGGGCTCCTACTGCTGGAACCCACCTTGTGCCATGCTTGCCACAGCAAAAGGCATGTGGCCGGGCCAGGCTGGGGGACGGAGGGAGCGTGGTGAAGGGGCTTAACCATACAGCGCATTACCTGCTGCCGTGTGTGTGAACGGAGAGCCAGCCTCCTTGTGCACAAAACCTGTGAGCAGCCATGGGGCAGCGAGGGAGCGGGACTGTGGGTGATGGGCAGCAGCAGCCGGGCATTGGATCCGCGGTTCAGGGCAAAGCGGGTGGTGGTTGGGGTCAGGCGCACTTTGATCGCCCAGCGGCGGAGCAGGCAGGGTGTGACTGATGCCTCCATAAACGGGGGCAAACTCGCTGCCTCGTGGGCTGTGACACCTCACGCTGCCACCAAGGGCCGTTGGCTGGGGCCCTGCACCTGCTTCCTTCTCCCACTGCTGTCTGCCCCTTGTAGCTTAGCCGATATGCAGACTGGACACCCCCCCCCCCCAGGGAGGAGGCCATCTCTCCCCACATACTTACACTGGGTTAGTTAAACTGGTTTCGTTTAAGACTAGGGTGACCAGCCAGCAAGTGTGAAAAATTGGGACAGGGTGTAGGGGGGTAATAGCCTATAGAAGAAAAAGCCCCCAAAATTGGGCCTGTCCCTATAAAATCGGGACATCTGATCACCCTAGTTAAGCCCAGCTTACCCTAAACCTGTTCCCAAGCACCTTTAGCTAAGCCCCTTTTACACTGGGTGGGCCACCTCGGGGTGTGTAACCCCCTTAGAGAAGGGGCTAAAGGTGCAAATGCACTGATTTAACTATGTATTCACACCCCAACAGGCACAAACGTCGCACCAAGCGAAGGCCGGTTTGACCCATGAGCCGCGCGTCTGCATCCCTCGCTGACTCAGGCTAGACTCCCACCTTGGTGAGCAGCTCTCGCTGCAGGCGCTCAGCCGAAAGCTACAGGCAATACAGCCGTAGCAGGGTGCTCTGCCTCTCCTGTGTTGGGGTCTGGCCTCAGTTACACCCCTCGCTGGCCAGTAGCTGCTAGCACTGCCCCAATGCAGGCCCCCTCGGGGAGCAGCGGCAGCAGCTGCGTGGATGCTGCTTTTCAGATGCACCATGCGTCACACTAGTGCAAAGCTGCTAAAATTGGGGCTAGTCCCCCCCACGAGATGGTCTCTGCGGCAGCATGGTGGCTGGGTTGTGGCTGATGGCCAATGGGGCACCCGCCAGCAGCCTGGCCCGTGGCCCCCACCTCGTGCGCTATTCACTGCATCGTTCCTAACCTCCCTCCTTGTAGCAGCTGTCCAGTCAGCCCCTCTTGCTGGCAGACCCCACAGACCTTTCTGGGTTAGCCCCTCCGGCCAGCACTGCCTGAGGCAGGGTGGCGGGTGCTGGCAGAAATAAGGATTTTTCCTCCCTTTTGTTCACACAGCTGTAAATAAAACAAGTCACAGGCTGTACATTAATGCGTCCTCAGCCCACGGAGCAGAGCCAGCAGTGCGGCTGCTGAATTCAGGGCGCTAGTCTCTCCTTCGGAACTCAAACCTGTCCCAACAGGCAGCTACCCCTGAGCCCCCACACCAGCTGGGTCTCTAGGGTGCTAGCTGCATGGGCCCCTGCGGTGCTCACTGGCAGAGACTGGGGAGGCTTGTGTTGTCACTTGGAAACACTCGCCTCCCGCTTACACCCACCTTGCCCTGGAGTCGGCAGCAGCACGGCAGGCTCTGTATTCCTCTAGCGTAGGCAGGGACCATACATGGGGCTCCAAGGATTGTGAGGCAAAGCCAGGGAAACAGTATCTTTGGGAACAGGTGTCACTGTGCCGGGGCTGTATTACGTGCTGGCACCATTGTAGCTTTCTGCCCGAAGTGATGGCACGTGGCTCTTAACTGCAGACATGACACCTGGAGCAACTCTGTTAATTTCCTTCTCAGCCAAGCAAAGTGTTCTGACCCGGAGACAGGACTTCTGCTCCCCGGGCCTGTCTGCCCGGCCCTGCTAGCGGGGCCCCTGGCGCCACCTCCCTCCGTTCTGTGCACTCTTTAGGAAAGCCACTCGAATGTTTACACGTTGCAATTAGAATGTACAACCACCACCAAGGACGGCGAAGCTGGGCTAACTGCATGGCAAACGTCTCAGCCATCAAGCCTGGCACGTGTCACAGAGACTCTGGCTGTGTACAAATCCACCTGCCAACCGCCGGATCATGTCCTGGACCAGCTGATGATGCATCAGACGCAGCTGTCATTATTAGATTTGTTCTGAAAAGGGGATTGTCGATCATGCCATTAAAAGCCTGCCTATCTTTTCATTGGTGTCTTCTGCCCTTTGTTTGGTTTCATCCAGGTGATGTGCTGTTAGGGAACGGAGCCCATCTCAGAGAAAATCCCGTTAATAAAGTTACAACTGTTTCAAACAGAGCCCTGAGCCCGGTGTGGTTTCCCAGTCCTCTAGCCAGGGCCACCTCATGGCAACCTGCCCCCACTGCATCATCCCCAAGTTTCCCAGAAAGCTCAGTTTTCTAATTCCTCTCAGCTCAGCGAGGTCTCCACGACCTGATGTTCTTCCCGCCGCTCTCCCTGCTTCCCATGCTTTGCTCAATGGCCCCACACCTACCTATGGCGACTCATCCTACCCAAGGCTGGGCCTGCAGGGGCTAAGGGCTCTCAGACCCTGACCGCTCCCTGCTGGGTCCACTCTAACCTACGCTTCATGACTTTCCCTCCTCAGCATCCGTTGCTCCTCTGCAGACCATATTCCTTATGGGGAGCCAGGCTGACTGACAGCCCAACAAGTGAAGGAGGGGTGGGGGGTTTGAGAGCCAGAATGATTCTGAGCTGTCTGGAGGAAGGAGAGTGGCAGCAGACTCAGAGGCGTGGAGACCGAGGGCCTTTTAGCCAGCAAGCGCACAGCTGGCTGTGATACATTCAGGTGGAAGAACCAAGAAGGCGTCAACAGCCATGTGGACACGGATGAGCCCGTTGACACAGTGTACTTCAGAAAGCCTTAGCCCATGTTCCTTCCCCAAAGGCTTGTAAGCAGTCCTGGGATCAGAGGGAAAGGCCACTCATGGATCAGTGTCTGGTTCAAAAAAATAGGAAACAAAGGCTAGAAGCAAAAAACTGAGGTAAATAATTTGCCAGAGAACTTTGTGAAGGCCACAGGATGGTGTCCCCAGCCTCTGTTTGCCAGAAGCTGGGAATGGGCGACGGGATGGATCACGTGATGATTCCCTGTTCTGTTCATTCCCTCTGAAGCACCTGGCATTGGCTACTGTCAGAAGACAGGACACTGGGCTAGATGGCCCTTTAGTCTGACCCAGTGTGGTCTAATTAGCTATTACCACTCAAGAAAGCTCTTGGAGTCATTGTGGGCAGTTCTCTGAAAACATCCACTCAATGTGCAGGACAGTCAAAGAAGCAAACAGCATGTTAGATGACAGAAACTATTTTAATGCCACTGTAGAAAGCCATGGCATGCCCCCCCCCCTTGAATCCCACGTGCAGGTCTCATCACAAACAGACCCCCAGTCACAAACTAGATACATGAGACTTTGAGCAGCAAAACTGTTTTTTTTGGGGGGGGGGGGCAGAACCAACTGCTAGACGAGGCGAGATTAAAAAGACTGGGCCTCTTCGGCTTGGAAGAGAGATGGCTAAGGGAGGGGCTATGAGAGCAGGCGCTAAAATCATGCCGGGTGGTGAAAATAAACGGGGACGTGTTATTGTCCCGTCAGCTCACCCAATGGAATTAACGGGCCGAAGGTTTCAAACAACCATAAGGAAGTACCTCCCGCACCACACGGTCAGCCTGTGGAACGCAGCGCCAAGGGATGGCGTGGAGGCCAAAACCCTAACTGGTTTAAAAAGGAAGTAGGTCAGTTCAAGAGACTAGGTCCCACCGTGGCTATTTAGTCAGGGATGCAAACCCATGCTCCAGGTGTCATCGAGCTCTGACAGGCAGCAGCCGGGTGGATTGATCACATCCCACAGGGCGACGGGGCAAGCTCTGAGCTGGGGGGGGGGGGTTCCCATGTGGTGAATGGGAAGGAATGAAAAGGGAATGGTTGGAAAAGCAGGAGTCAAGGCAAGCAGGCAAGAGAAGCACTAGTAGTGTCCTGCTGCAGGGCAGCACCCTGTTCCCCTCTCCACCCCCCTGCCCCCAAAGGGCCTCAAACAGCTCCCGCCCTCTGACCCTCAGCCTGCCTCCCATCACAGAAGCAGCCATCGGTCTCCTGGCTCACACTGCCCAGCCCTGCCTTGGAGTGGAGTGTGATGGCCCCGCACAGTGGCAGGTGTCACACAACGCTGCCTCCGACTTTGTGCCATACGTCCTTCATTGCTTTGTGGGGCTGGTGAGGAGCCGCTGGCTTGGCTCCGGCTGTGCTCGCGTTGTGAAGCAGACGGCTTGGGGGTTGCGGTCCTTCCCCGAGGGGTTACACTCGAATGCGGGCAGACATTTGGCACCTCAGGCCCCAGGGCGCTCACAGCTCAGTTGGCTACAGCGGGTTGCAAGCATTAGGTGCAAAACAATACAGTAAGGAGCTCAGCTTCAATGACTGCACAATGTGTTGCCTGCAGCCTTAACCCGACCGCGTCTCAGGTCCCACCGATTCCCCATCGCCCACAGGCTCAGCTGGTTCCACGGGGCAGCTCCCAACCCACAGGCAGCTGTGCCCATGGGCCTGCCGCTGCCAGCAGTTCTGGGTGATTGCAAGCAGGGCTCAAACCTGCTCTCGGTGAGCCGGAGACTTACTAGGACCAAGCTGTGGTCAGTACTGGCCAGCTGGGTGCTGCTCACAGACCCAACCCCCCGCCCCCCCTTTGGCTCAGCTGTCTGCTCTGGCCTGCAAGCTCTTGGGGCACAGCCTGCCCCTTTCTGTGCTGCCCTCCCCCCGGCTCAGAGACCTAAAGGCCAGGAATTCCCCTTCCCCCAGCCACCTCCACCTGCGCTGAGCCTGCAAGGCTCCTGAGGAAGGGAAGTGTGTGGGGGACAGCGGAGGAAGGAGATACAGGCAAAGAGGAGAGGAGGAGACCACCAGCTCCTGTCCCAGGCTCAAGCTCCCGAGGGGGGAGCTGGAGCTGGGCTGCAGTCCAGACAAGGTGCCAAGCTGGTCCCAGGCCTGAGGCTCGCGCTGCGTACGGAGCAGGGGGACTAGGGGCTGGTTTATTGGCCAGCGGCGATGTGAGACGGGCGAAGGAAACAGCCCACGCCAAGCACTGCGCCCACACCCACCACAGCAGCCAGTGGGGCTGCCCCATGCAGATCAGCCTGCAAAGGTGCTGGGGCGGGAGTGAAGCCCTGGGGGGCAGGGAGGCCGGACACACCCCATGAAAGGGAGCTGACACAGCCGTGACCCTGGGAGCATTTCCTGGCAGCGAAGGCGCAGGCGAGGAAGGGTTAATGGGGGTGCTCTGGGCAGCAAAAGAGCAACTTGATAAAAAGAAACTGACATGAAATTTAGGCTATGAAACCCTGCCCAATTATTGGCGCTGCCAGAGCACAGCCTGGCCTGGGATGAGCTTTCCACACACGGCTCTGCCCGTGGCCCTCACTCCTGCCCCTGCTAGCCCAGCCCTGGGCTCCATTCCCTCCCTCCTGCTCTGCCAATGCCTCTCAGGCCTGACTTGATGCCCCACTGGCCCTGGAGTCGTCTCCCTACCCCAAATCTGCTGATGCCCCTAAAGCCCGACCTGCAGTCCTTCTGGTGTGGCAATTTTCCCTATTACAGGGTGTTTACCAGCCTCCTTGATTACTAACAGCCTAGAAAGTGTTGCAGCAGCCTCCTGCACGAGAACCTCACCCTGCTTCTGTCCTAATACAGAACAGAAATATGCATTAAACGCCTCTGTCAGACAAACCTCAGCAGTGCCACTTTACGTCACATCTCATGGCCCAACCTCTGCCCGAGGGATGGAGCCTTCTGAACTGAGAAACCTCAATGCCACAGGCCTCGGACAGAGGATAACCAAACGGTCACGCTCTCAGCATGCTCTTCTGAGCTGGGAGAGGCCAGCTCTGCTCACATAAGCTCTTTGTGTTCAGAGGATCCCCTTCATGTTATGACCTTATTTCAAACCAGGACTGAGGCCTGGAGTAAAATTCTCCAGTTAATTCTTGGTAAACAGGCACTGCTGCCATGCTCTAGTCCACTCACTTTAGACGGCAGCTCCCGGCGCTCCGTGCTCTGTCACAGGCCAGCACAAAGGTTCAGACTCACTCTCTTCGCCAAGGCGCATTGGGTTCATCCAGCCATCAGAGCCTCTCCCGCTAGCCCGGTGTGGGGGGGCGGCTGCAGTCACATATGAGCACGAGTCATGCTGGAAAGAAAGGATAAGCTCTGGCAAGCGAGACGTGTCTGTGGCCAGAACTATGTTACGTTTCTCCTTCCAATAACTACGACTGGATGCCAAAAGAATCCAGCTGCAAGTGGCCACCCGGACCCCTAAGCGTGCACGATGTCACCGCTTGGAATCGCAAGGTACCAATTCCAGCTCGAGGGGACAGCCCCCCACTAGCTCTCTCAAGGGAACTCACTGAACAGCAGTGGCGCTGCAGCAGTGCATGTCGCAGGAGGGACTGGAAGTACCTCGGGTCTCGGGTGGGACCGGACTTGGCAGCCAGCCCCTGCTGCTACTCACACCCCTGCAGCAACACCTCTATTTTTAGTGAGTTCGCTTGCTCTGAGCTACCAGGGGTATGTCTCCGTGCACCGCGAATCACAGCCCTGCACCAGCTGCCAACACACCCTAGGCAGTAGGCCTTGAATGACCCAAGCAAAACTTGGTGCTTACCCCCTACAGGCCTGTGGGAAATGCCTCTCCAAGATTTACCAGCCACTAGCTCACGAGAAGCAGCTTTTACCTGGTACCAGCATTAGTGCCCCACAGCTGGAGCTGTGGCAGGAAAGCTGACGCCCCGTTTCACATTTAGCTGAAAGTGATGGAGATGTTGCTGTCACAGCCGGTGTCTTTTAGCCTTCCCTGCAAGAACACAAAACGGGAGGGGGTGCGGAAGGACAGCAACATCTCCCTCACTTTCAGCTGAATGTGAAACGGGGCATCAGCTTTCCGGCTGCAGCTCCAGTCATGGTTGTGCCCAGCTCTGAGCCTTTGATTTTTAAATAATGGCCCAAACTCTACCCTCAGGTAAACGCCTGCAAACCCACCAACATCACCAAGAGCAGGATCTGGTGCAGCTCCTTTCAGGTTTACCCAGCAGAAATGTGGATCATGAAGACAAGACAAGTGACACGGTTCTGTAGTTTGTGATCTTCTCCCAGCACCTGACTGGATCCGGGTTCACAAGGTCTTCACCTCTGTGCTGATGTTCTCCTGCTGTGGGTCCAGCCTTGGGCTCCCCAAGACTCCTCAGAAGGCAGGTACAGCATATGGGCGTTCCTGAACACCACACAGGCGGCCACTTCCGGCAGCTCTGATGAGCCAGGCTTCATTGTACATGGCATTAACGCCTGAGGGCAACAGTCAGAATTAGAGCTCCAGTGTGGAGTATGGCAGAAAGAGATCTAGGGGTCATAGTAGACCACAAGCTTAATATGAGTCAACAGTGTGATACTGTTGCAAAAAAAGCAAACGTGATTCTGGGATGCATTAACAGGTGTGTTGTAAACAAGACATGAGAAGTCATTCTTCTGCTCTACTCTGCGCTGGTTAGGCCTCAACTGGAGTATTGTGTCCAGTACTGGGCACCGCATTTCAAGAAAGATGTGGAGAAATTGGAGAGGGTCCAGAGAAGAGCAACAAGAATGATTAAAGGTCTTGAGAACATGACCTATGAAGGAAGGCTGAAAGAACTGGGTTTGTTTAGTTTGGAAAAGAGAAGACTGAGAGGGGACATGATAGCAGTTTTCAGGTATCTAAAAGGGTGTCATCAGGAGGAGGGAGAAAACTTGTTCACCTTAGCCTCCAATGATAGAACAAGAAGCAATGGGCTTAAACTGCAGCAAGGGAGATTTAGGTTGGACATTAGGAAAAAGTTCCTAACTGTCAGGGTGGTTAAACACTGGAATAGATTGCCTAGGGAAGTTGTGGAATCTCCATCTCTGGAGATATTTAAGAGTAGGTTAGATAAATGTCTATTAGGGATGGTGTGGACAGTATTTGGTCCTGCCATGAGGGCAGGGGACTGGACTCGATGACCTCTCGATGTCCCTTCCAGTCCTAGAATCTATGAGTTTATGTGCTTGGTGCCGTACAAATGTATAGGAAGACAGAGTCTTTGCCCCAAAGAGTGTGTGGTCTCCCCTACAGAAACCTAACCAAGAAATGTGTAGGATCCTATGTCATTAACTCAGCATCACTTCTTTACCACAGTGGTTTTGAAGTGCTCGGTCAGATACTATTATACATGCTAGCGAAGCAAACCACCTGAGCGACTTCTGGGAAATAATCTGCTGAAGACCCGGACAATGATAACCATATAATCCCTGAATTAGCAACAAGAATGTGTGAGAGAGCTCATGCTATGAGCTGCATGTCCCCACCCCCTTCTGGCAGCGTATCCTCTCAGCACTCTATTCCTTGTTGAGGCATTGAGACAGCAGACCAGATCTTCCCAGAATGCACTGGTACAACCACATGTAGGCAGATTGGTAGTATGGACACACAACATAGTTGACACACTGTTCTGGAGAGGAAATACCAGTTATAAAACAGTTGTATTTTTAGTGCAAACACTTGACCCTACTGAAGTCATCCATTGCCTAAGAAATGTTTCAGTTGTGGAGATTTGTAAGGCTGCCACATGGAGTTCTGTTCATCTAAACACAGAAAGCACTCCCAGGGATTGAGACCGTCGCCTCTTCAAACAGCGTAGCACGAGATCAGACACTTCACCCTGATTCTTAGCTTTGCTTCATGCCGAGCCAGGGCAGAGAAGGAACAGGGATGTTTGGCAGAGGCATTTTCTGGAGAGAGAGAGAAAGTTCCTAGGCTCTGCTGGAGCACTGTAACCTAGGGCTCTAAGCACTGGGTTTGAAACACCAAGCGGGCCTGGTGCTACAGGCTGCGCTCTGGGCAGGGCTGGCAGAGCCTTCGCTCCTCGATGCAGATAAATGGAGTTCCATATATTTTACTTTGCGATTTTTTTGAGTCAAGAATGAACGATGGGGACTGTCCACTCTTTGTGAGCCCTCAGAGCCCAGAACGTGTTTGGCAGGGCAAGGAGCTGCTGCTTCACGGCCTGGGCAAACACTGCCCGGCATTCACCAGCGTTGGATGTTTCCTGTGCCCGCTGGTGACTGCTCTCCTCTGGTCTTGTATCTGTAGGATCCGTAAAGCACTTTGGTACAAAAGAGGCTATTGAAATGGAAACCGCCCCAGTACCCTTAATGGGGCCTGGCTAAAACAACCATCTTCTTTAGTGGGACATCTCCCAGGAAACTGACTTAGTCAAATAGCAGCAAAGGGTAATGACTGCAGCTGAACCGTGACAGTGCTCACGCCAAGTTCTCCTGAAAGGTGACCCACAAAGAAGATAAAATGGTTGGTGCCTTTTCCCCAAAGTAGAAAAAAGCCCAAACCTTCTCTCCTCCCTAACCCCTATTTTTACTGTAGAAATAGCAAGCTCCTTCACTGCCTTTGTCATGGGACTTCGCTGAAGATCATCGCTGGGGCGACCAGGCTCTCAACCACTAACAGAAGGGCCAGAGGCCTGAATCTATCAATCATATGAAGAAAGTAAATGAGGAAGTGTTATTTACTCCTTCTCATAACACAAGACCTAGGGGTCACTAAATGACATTAATAGACAGCAGGTTTAAAACAAACAAAAGGCAGTATTTCATCACACAACACACAGTCAACCTGTGGAACTCCTTGCCAGAGGATGTTGTGAAGGCCAAGACTATAACAGGTTTCAAAAAAGAACTAGATAAGTTCATGGAGGACAGGTCCATCAATGGCTATTAGCCAGGATGGGCAGGACTGGTTTCCCTAGCCTCTGTTTGTCAGAAGCTGGGAATGGGTGACAGGGGATGGATCACTTGGCGATTACCTGTTCTGCTCATTCCCTGGCATTGGCCACTGTCAGAAGACAGGATACTGTGCTAGATGGACCATTGGTCTGACCCCATATGGCCAGTCTTATGTTCTCCCAGCTGCTGGGCAGGGTTGAGTTAAATGGATGTGAACAAAAACCAATTTTTAAAGAGTCTAAATCCTTCCCCATTGCAATCACTCAGGCTTCCCTCTCTTACTAGCCGTCCTCCCATATTCTCCTTCAGCAAATGGCTATGCTCAGAACTTACCTTGTTCTAAGCTGCGACTCTAAGAACGTCCCAAGGGGAAAGGCAATGCAGTGCTCCCGTAGGGGCTGGTTTCAGGACGTCAGACAGCGGGGACCTCACTTACGCCCCAAACAGAGTTTGCGGGTTGCTATTTTATTGCAAAGACATCCCTTTAAAAGCATTTAGTAAGTTGGAGGGCAAGGAACTCTCTCTGCTGGTGTCCGACTCATTCCCCACACCTGGGACCATGCTCCCTGTATGGTGGGACTTGGAGCATTTGCCTGCTGTCTCTCATGCTCTTTAGTGTTGCTCTGACACAGCTGCCAACCGGTGGGTCACCCACTACACGCCAAGAAGAATCTCAGCACAGAAGGGACGGCAGGGGGAAAGGAGGGAGCTGGCATCAGGCCCCCGGGCAAGGTGGGCGTTCCTCCTTTGCTGTGAGCTGCAAGGAAACAAGGCCCAATGGTGGCCTTTAGGAAACTTGACCCATGCTACCAAAAGGAGAGAGGCCAGCCCACTACCCTCTCCTGTGACTGCTCTGACTGACGCGGAGCATGGTTTTCCGCCCGTTCTGACAGATCCCTTCGCAGTGGGATGCGTGTGTTTTACAAAGCAGGCTTCTGTCCTCCTCCTACCTCCAGGGCTGACTGATTCACTGCTTTCAAGAGGCACTTTGCACAATTCCCTTGTAGAGGAACAGGCCAGTTTAGTTAAGAGGTGGAGGGCTGCTAGCAATAGCCAGCACCCATCAGGAATGCGCAGGCTTCCCCGGGTAATTGTGCCGATGCAGCTCAGCTGTGACCAGCATCTCCCCCGGGAAGCAATGAGCCACTGTGCCAACTGCAGTCACAGTGCTTCTAGTCAAACATTCCGCAAGCAGCGGGCAAAGGCCATGCACAAAGGATCCTTCCATGGTAGGGAAATGCTTTAACATACAATGCCCCTGAGGCTTCTGCTTCTCAGCTGTCACCTACGTCACAGGAACGCTGAGCGCCCAACACCTATGTGTAAAAACGAAGTCCCTGTTTCGAGTCCAATCCATAACAAGAGTAAAATCGGATTGTGTCAAACCATATCTCAGCTTCTGCTTAAAGCCACCCTGGGCAGCTTTGAGCAGTCACACGTCTTCCACCCCCGGGCAATAACTCCACCAGGGCACTGGTCCGCAGCTCTGTTGACTCCAATCCTGATTGGATGTTCTGTAACTTTTCAATGCACCTGAAGAGCAGCCTGACACATGAAGTCCCGTTTAACCACAGAACACGAACCAAAGTGGCAGTGCCAACCTCCCCATCCTGCTCAACCATCTTCCTCGCCCCTCTTGCAAAAGGACCAGTTCCAGACGTGAAGGGGGGATTCATTCCCTCTATTGATGATGCCAAATGAGATTTGTTACATGGCTTCCTATTGACAAAGGAACGGATGGCAACCGCTAGGAAGGTATTTCCCACGGGGCACTGAACAGCCATTGCTAGAAACATCTTTCTTTCTTTGAAAGTCAGCACTGCGGGAGCGGGTGGGGGGGCTCCAGATTTCATGATCAGTCCTGAGTGCTCCAGGTTGCCTCTGCCCACGAGGGTTTGGCTAGAAAGCTTCTACAACTTTGAAGCATGTGACTTCTTTTCAGCTGGTCTCCAGTGCGCACAAGCAGGGTGATTTCCTGTTATGTAGCAGAGTTTCACATTCACGTTGATTACCATCCAGAGGTGGATCAATGTCAGTGAAACTCATGGAGGAAACACTCCAGCCCTTCTGGGAAGAGAAGGGTGTAAATGTATTTGAGCAGCTTTGTCCTTTGCCAAGCAGCTGTTCAGGAGGAAGAGCCAGCAGGGATGAGAGCAGAAAACAGTCTCTAGCATAACCATCATTTACTGAACTCAGTTTGAGATGTAAAGGTCTCGTCTCTCTTCTGGCTGGATGGAGAATTGTGGCTTGGTCCAAAGCCCACTGAAGCGAATGGAAAAGCTCCTCTGACTTCAGCGGGCTTTGGACGTAGCCATGTATGTGCAAGTCCCAGCTCCCTGAGCAGAGACACCCTAGAAGAGTGGCCCCCAAACTGTGGGGTACGACCCACTACGGGGGTGCAGGGGAATGTTCAGGGGGGTGCGTGGCAGGGCTCAGGCCAGCCACCATGGGGGGTGGGGAGGGAACACCCCTCCAGCCCCACTCCGCCCCCAGCCGCAGCCCCGCCCCCTGTTCCAGCCCCAGTCTGGCTCTGTCCTCATTCCCTCTTTGCCACCAGGTCAGCTCTGCTTCTAGCCCCAGCTCGTCCCCCATCCTCAATTGAGGAAGCCTCGGCTGTGCAGTAATGGGCGAGGGAGCACGGACAGATTCATTACTGGTATGGTGAGTGGGGGCATGACAGGAGAAGTTGGGGTCCCACTGCCCTATAAGACTCGTGGTGCAACCCCACTACTCCCGGGCAGGATATGAAATCATAATGGGACTGGTCAGAGCCAGGTTCAAATAAGCCCCAACATTCAGCTCAATGAAGAACTCGGGACAGACCAGCTTTTGCACATTGATGAGAGCCCAACGCACTTAGTTTCAAAGATGAATCCACTAGTTTAATGACCAACTCACAGACTAATCCTTAAACGGAGCTCATTTAACATCTGCTGTATCCTAAACTGACTGATAAGTGCAGATCTCAGACTAAACAGCTCGTGAAGGTGCAATTCTTGGCCAAGTGGTTTATACTGAATTTAGAAAAGTTCTGGGCAGCTTGACCAGGTAACGCGCTCGCTCTCTCTCTCTCCCTGCCCAGGTAATGATGTGGCTCCAAGGGCAAGCTGCATGGCACGTGATTCCTTGATCTTCCTAACAAAAGTCAGTCGAAAGTGCTATACTGGAAAAAATACAACACTGACAAAAATGCGCCTACATAAAACATACTCCCAGCACTTAACAGGATTCAGTTAAAAAAAACAACAAATTCTCTGCGTTTCTTCTCTGATTTGGAGTTTTCTATTACTCTCATGAGAATTGCCAGCTTCCCATTCCCTAGTTTGTTCTGTGACCCTTTCATTTTTGGCAGAAGCCATTTTGCTTAGGTTTATTTCTTTGACTATTTTCCGAAAGCTAAAATGGCATTTACCAAGTTACTTCTACCAGGATCAGCGCCATACACTGACAATACCAAAGCGTTGCGGTATCAGAATCCATTTCCGAGCAGCAATTAGCAGTGGGTCTTTATAAAAGTGCTTCTCAGCTTACTGGGTGGTCACAAGCTTTACAATCATACTAATGATACGAGATCCTCGTGGGCACGTGCATAAATCCATGCTGGGATTCTTGATCTTATCCTGGAGTAACTGGTCTAGTTCACAGCGCAGTTCTTTCACCAGCTCTGCCACCTGAAGCAAACAGGGAAACATCACCCCAATTATCATGAAATAACTTCTCCCCTGTACTCGACATCTGCATGTTCTGTGTGTTGCAGAAGCTGAGCAAGGTTTGAAGCACTCACAATCTTGCTTGTGGGTTTCATTACCTGGTGGGAGGCTGCTGCGAAACGAATCCATCCGTCATCAAGCGAAATGACAAACTCCCCCCGTTGCAGCTGAACGTGGACCTGCCCTCCTCCAAATAAGACCAGCGGGTACACCGACACCATGCTGCAGTCCCGGATGAACACACGGCTCGTTTTGATCTTCTCGTGGTACACCAAGTAGGGGCTGTCAAAGTGCCTGGTCTGGAACATTCAATGCCAGAGGGTTGCAGTCAGTTACGAGTAAGAATGGCGACTACATTAGTGTCACTGAGCACACATTTTCAGTCAGTTACGGAATCAATCTGATTCCCATTCCCCTGCAGATTACGGGCTTGCTCGCTGCCCTGTGCATATAAAATGGCACATACAATTTATTTTTATTATAAAAAACAACCTTCAATGTTTTAGACACACAAACATCTCTTATCAAAACATATTTCACACTTAAAACTACAGGATTTATTAAACCGAGGGATTAATTGCAGTTATTGAATTAAACTGATTATTTCATATCAGCCTGGGAACATTTTCAAATATGCCTAAACCAAAGCACGTCAGCTCTTACTCGCTTAAGTCTCTTGAAAAAGATCCAGTCTCCTAAGTTACTTGGGCTGACTTACTGTGCCATATTGATAAAGCTTGGCCTCAAACGTTAGATGTTTTCCCCGATTTTCTTTATACAGAAAAGCAGCCTCTAACTCAGTGTTTGTGATAGAAGCTCATGGAGTTGGTATATTTACACCTCTGCCCCGCTAGAACGCTGTCCTTTGGAGCCAAAAACTCTTACCGCGTTATAGATGAAACCGCGTTATATCGAACGTGCTTTGATCTGCTGGATTGCGCAGCCCTACCCCCCGGAGCACTGTTTTACTGTATTATACCCAAATTCATGTTATATCGGGTCATGTTATATCGGGGTAGAGGCGTATTTTGTTATTTCAATGTTCTAAGGGATAAGTTTAGGCTTTAACAGATTTTGTTTTAAATTCAGATTTTAAAATAGATGCATTTAAAAAAGAAAAACTTGTAATTTCAACAACAAGATAAAAAATCCAATTTAAATTAAAAAATCTGAATTTATTTTTTCAAAACCATCATTGATTTTTATCCATCCTGGGTGTTGGGAAAGCCCAGTGGTTCTGCTTGTTCTCCCCTTTTGCTCGTCAGAATCTGCCTGGGAGTCAGTGCCTGCTTCCTCCGCACAGCCGCCCTTCCCGCGAGTGCAAAAGGGTTTTGCTGCAGCTGCTCGCAGGGACCACATGGCATTGATTTCTTTGTATTTCTAAAACGTGTCATTGCAGAGCTCATAATGTCACATATAACATAATCCTGTCTCCTCCACCTCGTCTCCTGTGCACGCTGTCTTCTGCCCTTCATCAAAATCTCACACAAATGTCTACGCCTCTTCCACACTGCCCCTGCTCGCAGTATGGCCTCCCTGAACTAATCCTCTAGGACACTACCTTTTTGTCTTTCCAATCTCTCCTCAGGACCCACCTCAGCCACAAGGCCTATACGAAATCAGCCAATTACCGACAGTGCCTTGAGTTTCCCACACCCAGGCAGGACAGCAAGGCATGTTTGAGGTGTAAGTAGTTCATTCTTATGTTAGTTTAAACTCAGCCTGATTCACCAGGATAGATTTATAAACACTTAAGTTTTACAATACTCCAACAGGCTATTATATTTAACAATGTAATATGAGTTTTTAATTTGTATCCTCGAAAAGGAGAACAACGTTACCATGTACCACTTTAATAAAAAGAACACCCGTTCAATGGTAGGTTTCCCTCATGTGATCTTTATTAATGGGATAGCATCACCTTCAAAGAAAATGATTGCATTTGATCTCATACGAAGAAGTGATACTGTGCATTTCAACAGTGAATGATTTACAAATAAAGTATTTCAATGGTAGAAATATGCACCCACATGTTCAGTCAATTTGCCCGTGTAAAGACGCTACGTGCATAAACAGTTGCCATTTCATGCACAGTTCCTGAGATTGCATGGACAATTGTGGTGGTCCCTACAGGCACAATCCCCTACAATTAGGGTAACTCTGCATGAACATGTGTTCTTGCAATTGTGAAAATCTGGGCCATGAAGTTGCTTGACCCTGCAAACTTAACTTCATAATCTGAGTTTCTGACGTCTACTGTAATAGAGGTTCCTACCCGTGATCTGTGCCATTATTTAAAACCCATCGCTGAGAGGATTTCAATCATGCCGCTGCTGTATTTTTAAGACTGGTCAATGCTCTAGTTCATAATCCAAGCAGCTTTTAGTTGAAGTAATGTCTTTTTTTTTAAATGTAGACAATGTATTTTATTGAGTTGGAAAAAAATCCTTACTTGATAATTCACCGAGGAAGGATGAATGTGAACGTAACCGTCATTTTTTGTAACGAACTTCAACTCCTCTGCCTTTGGGTGCAATTTAACTGCTCCTGCACTGGTATACTGGTATTTCCCCTCAGGGGTTTTCACCTAAATGTGAAGATAATAAATAGTAACAAAATAAATCTCTCTCACATCTCCTGCCCCAAGGAAACAGTCTTACCCGAGGTCTATTACTATGGCAACACCAACATGAAGTATTACGGTAGCTATTAAGAAAGGCTACTGTGTTGCATTTCAGCTTACATCTAACCCAGGGATTGGCAACCTTTCAGAAGTGCTGTGCCGAGTCTTCATTTATTCACTCTAATTTAAGGTTTCACGTGCTGGTAATACATTTTAATGTTTTTAGAAGGTCTCTCTCTGTAAGTCTACATATTATATAACTAAAATATTGTTGTATTGTAAAATAAACAAGGTTTTAAAAATGTTTAAGAAGTTTCATTTAAAATTACATTAAAATGTTGATCTTACGCTGCTGGCCCGCTCAGCCTGCTGCTGGTCTGGGGTTCTGTTCACCTAGGCCGGCAGCGGGCTGAGCGGGGCCTGTGGCCAGGACCCCAGCTGGCAAGGGTCCAGCAGCCAGAAACCCAGACCGGCAGCGGGCTGTGCGGGGCCAGTGGCCAGGACCCCAGACTGGCAGTGGGTTAAGCGGCTCAGCCCACTGCCGCTCAGGGGTTCCATCCGCTGGCTCCTGCCAGCTGGGATCCCGGCTGCCGGTCTGGGGTCCCTGCCCTGCCCTGCCCACATACAGTGGGTACCTACCTTCTCCCGGGTTCTGGCCCATCTCTTCCTCTCTCTGCTCTGAGCACAGGGCTGGGGGTGAAGGGTCTGGCTAGGAGCTAGAATGAGGGAGAGGGCTCAGGGTTGGGACAGGAGGTTTGGGTGTGGGGCACGTACCTGGGCAGCTCCCATTTGGTGCGAGGGGTGCAGGTCGGGATGTGTGGATCGGGGCGGGGGGGGGTGCAAGAGCTCCCGTTTGGTGCTCAGGGTGGAGGTGGGGATATGGGGGGTGCATGGGGTGTGGGGCTGGGTATGTGGTGGGGTGCAAGAGTCAGGGCAGGGGGCATGTGAGGGGGTGCAGGTGTCAGGGCAGGAGGTGGGGGGGGCCGGGTATGTTTGGGGGTGCCAGAGTCAGGGCAGGGGTAGTGGGGGATGTGTGAAGGAGTCAAGCAGAGGGCTGGGTATGTATTCGGGGGGTACAGGGCTCAGGGCAGGGGCCTGGGAGGTGTGCAGGGCTCAGGACACGGGCCTGGGGGTTGTGCAGGGCTGCGGGGCTCAGGGCAGAGGGCTGTGGGGGGGGAGGAGGGCTTAGGGCAGAGCGCTGGAGGGGATATGCCCCTATTCCACCACCCCCATTCCTCAAGGCCCTGTCCCCGCATCTTCTCTGCCTCCGCCGGGAGCAGCGAGCACGCTGACTCTGCTTCTTCCCAACCTTCTCCCTCGCAAGGGCCATCAGCTGATCGGCCAGCAGGGAGTGCAGGACGGAGAGGCAGAGGAAGGGCAGGAACCCAGCACACTGTGGGAAGAGGTGGGGGGGGGCAGAAGGTGGAGAAGAGTAGGCCATTAAAAATGGGCACGTGTGCCATAGGTTGCCATCCCTGATCTAACCCAATATTTTCAGTTGCTCATAACTCTCAAACAAATTCTTTTTAGAAGACATTTTTGCTTGGTCTCAGCCCAGGATGACTTTGGAAGTATCTAGACCCCATTACCAGAGTACTGTCAGCACTCTGCAAAACTACTCAATACAGTTTGGGGATCGGCTTTATAATGTTCCAGCTTTCATCCCAGAATGTACTTCCTTCTGCTCATGTTCAGACTGTGGCCTATGGTGGCTACCGATGCATGTGCCTGGCATCTTAAGATCACACTAAAATAGAAGTCTGTTGGAATAACACCAATAGCCGGCTACATGAGTTTGTAAACTGGAGTTCAGTTGCTTAAAGTAATAGGGGCAGCATGCTCGGTGGAGGTATCGTACCCTTGGACAGGAGGCAGTCTGTCTCCAGCTCAAACTAGCCCACCTTAATTGATCACTCATTACAGCTGGTATGGCAACACCCATTTTTTCATGTTCTCTGTGTATATATATCTTCCTACTGTATTTTCCATTCCGATAAAGTGGGTTTTAGCCCACACAAGTTTATGCGCAAATAAATTCGTTAGTCTCTAAGGTGCCACAAGTACTCCTGTTCTTTTTGCAGAATCAAAGCATTCAGTACAGATCTGCCACTCAAAAGGGAGCAGGATGTAAAAGAAGATAGCAACCTCTTACCTGGACAACATTGGGATACAGAGCAGCACATAATATTGCTGATATCAACTTGATGTTCTCTGCATTGGAGTTTGCCTGTGAAATACATACATACAATAAGTACTACAATTCCAGGTTACTACCTACATGCCTTATACCAGTGACCCTTCAATGAAAACCAGGGATTTCTTGATTCACTATAGAACATGACTTCATATTAAAACTAAATTACTGACACTGTTGGTATCCTTCTTTTGAGCCAACTATGTAACTTCTTATTTGGAGCAGTTAATGGATTCTGCACTCTCAGGTTATGTTTTAACTACACTTTTTTTAAACCTTTAATTAAACTAATTGCCAATTAATTTGCAATAGTGAATGTTTGTCAGAGCTAATCTGGACACTCCTCAAACATTTATGCTACTAAGTACTTGATCCCTAAGGTGAATCACAAACCATCCCAGGTCTGCATGATGATGTAGTCTCACCATTCTACGCTTGGTGTCCCGGCTCCAGACCTGCCAGTCGGCATAAGGAGATTCCACAGCTATTAAAACCTACATCAGCTGTCTCTACTGCTCCATATGGCCTGCGTGATCTCCTTGGCAAAGCACGCTCCTGCTTTCATAGGGCTGAAATGCCCTCAACCACATCTAATATCCAGTATCTATCTCCTGTTTCCAAAATGAGAGTTGCATTAATTGCAACATTTGGTATCAGTGCACAGATAATATGGCCATGAGTGAGGTATATGAACATATCTTGAACAGGTCATCGCTCCAGATTGGATCCATGCCTTCACACTGTTTGGCTGTCTAGGCCATAGACAGCAATCTACTGTGCGTCAACCTGGAAGTCGGTCACTTTACTGACTTGGCGGGCTAAGATCACATCTGTACATGTGCCCAGAAAGAACAGACAAGTTATCCCACAATACGCTGTGAAAGAATTCACAAGTCAGCTTTGATTAGAGCATGGATATGAACCATGAGCTGCTAAGAACCCTGGGAAGTGCCCCCAGAAGGCCTAGCACCTCACCTGACTGAGTGAATCACCAGTGTGGATCCAGCAACTCAAGTGTGATTGCTCTCACCTCTCACTCGGGCCAGGCCCGTTTGAGTGGTCACACCAGTGTGCCAGCCTTTCGAGTGAACTGTACAGTGTGGACAAGCCTTAACTACTCCAGTGTGTTAATTACGTCAATTGATAATTAACTAGAGGTTAAAAAAAAAAAATCAGATGGTGCATACCAGACATTGGGTTTCCTTGGATCTATTATTCTCCCTGGATTCATTCATAGTGCCTTCCACCCTACAAAGCTGGCCAGGAGAGCGCAGCCATCCTTTCCAACATGGACCTCGCAACAGTCATCTACACCTCTGTCCCATTGTGATTACAGCTCTCATTATGGCGATACTGAAAACCTACTGGAAAGCTGCACTAGGAGAGTGCAGAAAAGCGACTCACCTCCAGTCGCATTGCCTGTGCAGATTCACACTGTGGGAATTGCATGTCCTGCCATAGGACCATTGCAGCATGGCTATTCATTAGGCAGCGTGCATGCAGCTCAGATTTGTTGCTGTAGAACCAAGAGTATAAAAGCCTCCAGCAGCTAACTCCCTCAGTCTCTGACCCCAGACTTAAGTTATAATACAAGTCTCCAAAGTAGAAGGGAGCAGGGATGGTAGATTGACAAAGAAGAAAAGGGCAATCACTAATCACATTGGCTAGTGAGACAAGCCTGCTCCAGCAAGCACACCACACCAAACGTTTGCTACAAAGGCCGATTAGAGATTAAAGCAGCAGTTTAAAGCACTAACGCTCCAGTTACCTCTTCTCCTGTAGCATCCAAAACACCATCTCCTCGAGACCACCTCTTCTCCATGTCCCTGGCTCTTAACCCCTCCTTCACAAATCCAATGTCCGACAGCAGTTCTGTGAATTGCCTTTTTAGGCTCGCCATTTCCTACAAGTCAACAGAAAGCATTGAGAAGTGCCACATGCACATGAGGTTAATTCACACCAGATTCCCCAGTTTAAACACGAGTCGCAAGGATTATCCTTTGGCATCTCTCGCAATCACCTATCATCACTTTGGTTGCTTGCAGCAAGACAACCAGCGGATATGTGAAAACTCCAGGAAATGGTACCCATTTGAAGATGTTATCCAATCAAACAGAGTAGGAGGAGCTTGCCGTTAAGGTTGACAGGTTCCCAAACCCAGCTTTTGCCATTGTTCAGAACTTTCTCAAGCCAATTCCTTCTGAGCTGAAATATTCCTACATTGGTCTGAGCCTCGGGTTGATTTTGAAGTTAAACATATCTGGTTACACTAGGATTACAGGCTCAGACAGTTGGCTGAAGTTACAGTCAGTAATATTTCCCAGCTCTTGGCTAAACTTGGAAGAAGATCTGAAGGATGGGGCAGGGAGAGGAGGTGAAATAAAGAGGGATGTGATTGACAAGATGATGGAGATTACTGTCTTTTTTAAAATAATCCTGAAAAATACCGAATCAAAACTGACTTACTTGAAGAACTCTTCCTGATAAGAAGTTTTCCCTGCAATAGCTGTAGCTTGCATGAGAACTCTCTTTGGTACTCAAGCGCCATCCCTAAATAATGGAAACCAAACTTTATGAATGATGCCTTGGATTTCAGAACATGTACACACTTTTGATCTGGGTCACTAATTTTTAGCTCACCTTATAAGCCTGGAGAAGAGCCAGGTAATCACTGTTTCCTATTGCAAATTCCAGCTTTTTTTTGTTCGCTTCCTCCCTTTTATCCCATGGAGACACCTAAATAAATAGATTGACACATTTCATCTCTGCTTCTCCCGTCGTTGCTCAAAGCAGGAGCTTTATCATCGGTGCTGCATGTTGTCTTTCTTACATGATCAGTAAGCTACTGATCCGTTGCAGTCCTCATATCCATGACAAAAAAAGTTTACTAAGCAGTAACTGAAGTTCTCTGGGTATATTGCCTATGCAGACTCCTGCTGTCAGAGTTGCATGCTGTGATTCATTGGTCCCAGGACCGTTCCAAAGCAATATATTTGTTAGGGGAGGAAAGCATACTGACCACAGATTTGATATTATAAAAAACTTCACTTCCAGAACAGTCCTACGCAACTCTGTTTCCCCTACTCTCAATAACGTAACCGTCAAGAAACAGGAGGAGGGAGGATCAGGCTGCACCTGCAGAAGCAATATACTGGGGAACAACCTTCCTTTTTCTTTTAGAGAACTGCCTCTGCAGACCTCACTGGAGGAGATTAGGAAGCATCAGAAAGGCCTTGTCTACACTAGAGAAAACCCTGAGCCTACCATCTCCCCACTTCTGACTGGGAATGAATGTCTCACAGCCGTAACACTTGTCCCTGCACCAGGCTCTTCATATGTCAATTGGTGGCCCAGGAAAGAAAGAATTAAAAGCAGAGCCCTGCTCTGGACCTGCACAAGCCCAAGCCCTGCTCTGGACCTGCACAAGGCTGAAACCGATCAAAACCACAGCTTTAAAACCCCCAACAATTTCATACAGTTAAAGCTAAAACGAGAATTGTGCAATGGAGAAGGAAAGAGGAGGGAAGAGAAAGTCTGAAAGCCATTCTCTTTCCCTAGATGATAGGTGGCTATGGATGGGGCATTTTAGAACCACGATTCAACAAAACAGATCTGCAGTTGACGTACGGGCACCAAACAGTTATATCACTCTAATACATTCCAGTCTTACACAACTCCAACCGTGAGGGATTTGCAGAGGCAATTTCATAATTGTATTGTCCACAATACAGACTATTTGTACCATTAACTATAGCTGGCAAAACCATATACTGAGATTGAATGCTCAGTCCTGATCTTTGATATGAGGTTGTATATTGCTTTAGACAGATATCTAAAAACTATAGCCACTGGACATACAGAACAGCAGCTGATTTTACAAGCTAAACTGACGTTCACACACACAGCCTGAGATCAGGAATCAATATTATATTCAGAGCTCAGAACTGTCAGCTTCATAATCATCATGAACACTAACACCACTGCTTCCAAACACAGGTGGGCGTAGGAGATGTAAAGCATATACCTATAATTTCACAAGGACGATCTCTTGCACACACATTTATAGATTGTGTTTCTGGACTCAGCAAGAACTAAAAATTGAAGCTTTATGTACTAGTTAATATTTATAATCACTTCGATCTTTGATCAATTTCGTACTTAAACAGGACTGTGGTTCTCTTGGTGTTATTTTGGCCTCTACTTACATTATTTGAAAACAATCATTAGTTATTCTGCTCAAAAGAATTCCACCCTCCAGTAAAATATTATGTTCTTTTTATTAGGGATCAAACTGTTCTTGACACTTCTGTCTCTGCATGTACTTATGATATGAATATTCAGTTCAGACACAAAAACATTTTATACTAACACAAAGATGCTCTGTGCAGTAAGTGGATCTGGTCAGAAAAGTAAGATGAATCCTGTTGCAGTATACTGCAATAGTCACTTATGACTACAACACATTATTTTCAGATTTTGACACACAGTTGTCGTTTATTAGAGTGGCATACTTACAAAAGGGGACTTAAAGGCCAGACTTGCTGCTATAGTTAGTGCAGGATCCAGACAACGGAAAATGGTGCCAAACAACATTAGTTTTCCAATCCGCACATCGACAGGCAAGGAGGCCAAGTGATACCCCAAGGGGGTGAGCTTTTCATCTGGAGTTAAAGCGCCCAAGTCCTGCAGCCGGAGTTTCGATGCACGCAGAGATTCAATTCTTGGCGGCTCAATCAGGCGGGATAAGACAGATTGAAGGCCATGCGCAGAAAACATATCCAAAATCTTAATTCTTAAGGAAGAAGACGACAACTCAGTCTGCTGACATAGGACAAAGCCGCAAACTTTTTCCAAATCATTAAGAATGCCCTCCCCACAGCCTGCTTTCTAGATAGGCCATGCCAATGGGAGCACAGCAACCAGTCCTCCATGGTCTACACTGGCTCCCTACTGACTTCCTGATCCACTTCAAGATGCTGATCCTTATCTTTAAAGCCCTTAACAGGCACTGGCTAAACTACCCCCGATGGCCTCTTCCCTACCCTTTGCCACTGCAGCTGCAGAGGCCGTGAGCTAACTAAAGACTAGAGAATCTGCTACTACTGCAGATCAGAACACGCTCAGATCCAGTGACCGTCACAACATGGTGCAAGACCCATCTTTGTACAAGCCCCTCGAACCATAAAGCTAACAAGCTGCCATTCCTCCCGGTCAAGAGCTAATAAGGCATAACTCAACTTGGGAAGCAGCCCGGAACGACTAGGGAAGAGTTTTGATCCCATAGACTTGATTCAGAGCCCATTCAAGTCAATGCAAAGACTCCCATTTACATCACTGGGCTTTGGCTTTGCAAAAGTACCTTCTAATCCTAAATTACGGGCATTGTTTTGAATGCTAGAAGTCTCCATTTGTAAAGGAACGTATGGAATGAGGCTGAACATCAAAGGCCTCCCACTTTAATATTTATATTGCAGCAGTGCCTAATTGGAATTGAACCAGGCTGCGAGCAAACACGTAAGATGACGCAGTAGTCCCTCTACCTCCAAAAGAATTTGTAATTTAAAAAGACAACAAACATGGAGCTGCAGGAAAGGAATGCAATATACCAGCGAAGTGCTCAGAGGAATATCGTCTTCTTAGCACTGCCCTTGTTTATAGGGGTGGGACCAGCCAAGGAAATAGTGAGTGGAGGGTGTGTTTGAGGGAGAGGGTAGGCAGTAACATAGTGGGTGGGAAGACCAAGGTCCTGAAGCAGAGGTAGAGAGGCAATCAGTGAGAGACGAGAGCCATCAACAGCCAGTCAACAAAACAAAAGTGACGAGAGGTGGGCTTGCTGGCTTCCATGATGTCAGGAGCTTGGTAGGAGTGTGACAACTCTGCTGCTCCAGTCTGTAGAGAGAGGAGCTTCTGAGAGCCGGCCCTTTAAGACCGATTACGTTGATAATGGTTTACCTGAGACACAGCTGTTCCAAAGGCACTCTTTGGATTTCGGGTAACTGCTGCTTTACCAGCTGATGAGTGTAGTGATGGCTACTGAAAAGATGAAAGCAGACTCCGGAGGCTACGCGCCCTGCCCGCCCTTTCCTTTGCAATGCATTGGCTTTGGACACAAATGTGTCTTCCAAACTTTCCATTCCTTTGCTGGGGTCGTATCTACAAGAGGAAACAAGTTAAAATGGATGAGGATGGGAGTTTCACTTCAAGCAGGCGAAGAGCCCCGACACCGAAGCTCAAGCAGAGAGGTACTGCCAACTTTTGGAAGGCCATAACTACCAACACTATGGATGCACGTCCGTAACAAGGCCGTGCATGGAACTCCCATGGAGTCAATGGGAGCTTTGTGCACACAGTAAGCTACACAACGAGGGCCTTTCAGATTTTCTCCAGCTCTTTAACAGACGTGAATTCACACTCTGATGCGTTGGACAGTTTTTTTAAACAGATACCATGCAGAACACATCATTCTCTGAGATCACAGTTCCGCCAGAATAATCCCAATACCTTTTCTCTTTCATTTTCCCAGAATCAATCACAAAGACCACATCATCAATGGTGATGGACGTTTCTGCAATGTTCGTAGATATGATGATCTTGGTAACTCCTACAGGGGGCTTCAGGAACACAGACTGCTGGTCTTCACTGGACAGCGAGGAATGGAGTGGATAAACAACACAGCTAGAAGAGAAAGATGAGCGCATGCTTATCGTTGCCAACCTTTCTTCCTCCCAACATCTGTCCATTCACACAAGCTTTAGCCCAGAGTATTGTAGGTTGTACATTCCCATTCTCAGAACGCAGCCCACGTGTAGCCCATACCCACTGTCCCCTGCCCAGCTACAACTTCAGATTGGGACTCCAGGGGCCATGGATTATGGGATGGACATGTTCCTTGCTACATCTCACCATCAGCTCTTCTGGTGGATACAATCACCCGGCAGAATGCAGCCCACAGAGTTGACTTGCAAATATCCAGTAACTGAATTTGGCTGCTGACAGAGAAGTGAGCCTGGAGCTCTAAGGAGCAAAGAAAACGGGACCTACCCCTTAAGAGTCTAACAGCGACCTTGGTTTTCTTGATTCTCTCCACAGTCCAATCAGCCCTTAGACTGAACAGATCCAGTCCCTTAAGTGGCGCTGTGATAGGGTTGAGTACCCCACCTTGCACAGGTCACTGGCCTTTAAAATATTCTCGGGGGGGGGGGGCTGAGGGCGGGAGGCGGGGGGAGAAGACAGGGTTTCAGAGCTGGGTTGCAGTCTCTGCTGAAGGGTCCCTGAGAGCAGAGCTCTTCTGAGCAACTAAGCGGGAGCCCACCTTCTTCCTCCAAAGCCAGTCAGGGATTCTGCCAAGATTTCTGCCTTGTACGGTTCTGCTGTCTTTCTATCCCCATAAGCTCCTCCCCTATTTACTCACCAGAAGGCTTAAGGAGCCTGGTAGTGATAGGGTCTGCTTGCCTAAGGTGACATGTCCTATGATTTGCTATCACTGGCCACGGGCTTTGCTAGGTGCTTTTTGAAAGATTGAAATTAAAACAGTATGTACAACCAGGGCTGCCACCAGATTTACACAAGCCATTCTGTGGGTATTACTCTATTCTGCTGAGAAATTTGATCACCACAACACATCAGGCTAAGATCACTCAACCTAACCAGGAGAATTCCTTCTTGTTTAAATGCAGCCTTCAGATTGTGATCTAAATATGCGTGGGACAGCTTCCCTCCAAGTATAAGCTTATTTTTCCCTTTCTTGATTTTCTTCCTGCCCATTCCCACAAAATGTAGAATGTTTTACCTTAGAAATATCCAATACTTTACAGCACTAAAAATGCAGATGTTTTTGAAGTGCAAAACAGGGTAAAAGATAAGAGTTAGACTCTACATTTTTCAGCCTTCCATTGGCTCGCCGTAGCTAGTGCGTGAAGACCCACTGCAGATAGCACATAAAGACTATCTAGGCTCTTATACAACACCCATTACCATGGTATCTGACTGCCTCCCAAAATTCTCAAGTTATACTTATCTTGGTCACCAAAACTCCAACTTTCCCTTCCCCGGTTTGAGGAAATGTGACGAGAACTTACATGGCAAATGTGCTAAGTGCATGATGGTTGAGCCCCTGTGCTAACTTATAAATGACCTGTTCCAGGTGGAAGAGAAATGGAGAGAATGGCATCTAAGCCTTCTCCATCACCAGCTGTCTCAAACAGTAAGTGATCTGCACTTGTAACTGGAGACAGATACCAGAGTTTGAGTAGAAGGTAACTTTTTTTTTTAAATCAGTTTCTTTACCCTTGATTTAACTTCAACACACTATTGGTTTTGGGACACTCTTGACTTACCGTTTACTGTGTCTATTACTGAAAAGGGCATTAGACTGTAGCTGTTCATAAAGCATCTTAATTTCTGCTAGACCAGGCAAAAATATCAGTACAGCACCTGTACATATGGGGGAAAGAAAAGTCAATAGACGAGTTCAGCTAGAATGCATGACTACACTTTGATTTTACCGCAATGCACAAAGGCCCCAGCCAAAACTGGAGCTCCATTTTGCTATGCGCTATATAAACTCACCAGCAGCAATGCCCCCTGCCCCCAAGAATACAATCTAACCAGACAAGACAGATAAAGACGTCAGCATACTGTCAAAGGTACATCTCTTTGCTACAGTTTTTATGCTGGCCCAGTGTACCCATCTGCCCATCCCCACAGAAATTAGGGGCCTCCCCACTCCGATTGACTCAAATGTCCTCAGATAAATTCGGAAGTTATGAAAATTATGTTTTGGATGAAAGCGCCAGCTTGGCACAACCTATACAAGCACATAACTGTTACATGTATTCCCAGTTATACAACCCACAATGGACAGCCAGGTTACCTGGTGGGTACGAGTGTTTGCCGCTGACTATCCATTCCAGCAGGGACTCTATTAATTCCAGATTAACTTTGTCTAAGTCCATGGCAGCCATTGTTTTTAACACTGATTTACTAACCCCTGAAAGAGAATTTAAAAGAGGGTAGGGACATAGGTGAGTTGGTGTCTCATAAAAGAGCATTCACTATACAGTTAACTGGGAAAATGGCCACACAGAGGATCAGCAGCCGTTCCCCAAGCAGGATCCTGCATCCCTGTAAATATGGCTGAAGGGTACAGTAAGTACAATACCTCTGAGCGCAGTCTGTCCTGCCCTCCCCTTCATTCATTCTTCCCCACTTGACTTCTCCTCATTAACTCTACCACTCCTCCCACTCTCCTTTCTTCTCACTCACACCCTATTGGGTCTCATATATGCCCAACGCACCACACTCCCTGTGTGCCACATCCAATGAACAAAGACACATGTGCCAGCCCAGCACAGCTCACTCACACTGGAAGCAGGCAGGAGTTGGGAATGCCATGGGGGCAGCCAAGGACTGACACCAGAGTTCTCCAGGACCCTGCACACAAACTCTGTTCTGCTTCCTCCCAGTATTTCATTTCTTAAATACAACAGACCCCAAAAGCCCTTTACCCTTTTGGGCTACTACAATCTTCCCCCCAACCCTCCACTCCCATCCTTGAAGATACAACCCCAGAGCTGTACATGAAGGATTACAATGAAAAAAAGGCTGGGTGGCTATCGGATCACTATTTTGCAAGTCAGTATACACCCCAGTGAAGTTCAGCAGCGAAGCCCTGGAACGGGAGCTTCCCGCCTAATCGAGCCGCTGTGCTGATGCAGGACCAAGTAAACTGAGACCATCTCTAACAGCTGTCCTTAAAAACCTCCAATGGTGGGGATTCCACAACCCCCCTTGGTATCCTATTCAAGTGCTTAACTACCGTTACAGTTAGAAAGTTTTCCATATATCGAACCTAAATCTCTCTTGCTGCAGATGAAGCCAATTACTTCTTGTCCTGCCCTCAGTGAATATGGAGAACAATTGATCACCGTCCTCTTTATAACAGCCCTCCATATATTTGAATATTTTTAACAAGTTGCTCACAAGCCTTCTTTTCTCAAGATTAAGCACGCCCAGTTTGTTTGTTTTTTAAATCTTTCTTCATAGGCCAGGTTTTCTAAACCTCACCATTTTTGTTGCCCTCTTCTGGACTCTCTAATTTGTCCACATCTTTCTTACAATGTGACGCCTAGAACTGGACACAGCACTCTAGCTGAAGCCTCACCGGTATCGAGTGGAGTGGGACAATTATCTCCCATGTCTTATATATGACACTCCTGTTAATACATCACAGAAAATTGAACTTTACACCATGAAGCCTCAAATTATGAAAATACATGTATACTTTACAATACATTCAAGAGTACCAGCTGGGTGTGTAAGTACGCTTTTTGGGATATATGAGAGAGAGAGAGAGAGAGATTGATTACCTTTGTACCGTATCAGGAGCTGTTTAAAAGTTAATTGCTGGTCTGGGACTGAATCCTTGACAGTAGTGTCATCCTCTAGGAGGCGAGCGCATCTTAGATCTTCCTCTACTTCTTCTAACGCAGTTCTCTTGCGCCTTGCTTTAAGTTTCTCTTCTGGGCCTCGTTTCGTGTTGTTCATGTACGGACTACCATCCTCTAAGACATACCTGAACAGGAGCAAAGAGAATTCAGTCATAGGGAAAGCAGTTTGTACAGTCTATGCTTTAAATTAAGCTTTCAAGGTATTATGCCATGCCCATCACCATGGTACCGCTATGCCTTACAAATTTATATAAAGAATATGAGTGGCTAATCATAGCCCTGACTTCTCTCTTCTGTCACTCTTTCTAGCAGCAGGTAGGAGTGCTGGGAATGTTACATCACTCTTAGCATAAGGAGTTAGCACATATTGTAAAGTCTGAATGGTCCTTTAGAATATGTGCTAACTACTTATACTAAACAATCTGTTCCACCTTGCCTGTAGCTGTGATGTTTGGAGTCCCTTTCCCAGGTCTGAAGAAAAGATCTGCAGGGCTCAAAAAATGCTCGCACCAAGAGAAGTTGGCCCAATAAAAGACACTGCCTCACCCACCTAGTCTCTCTAATATCCTGGGACCGACACAGCTACAACCGTGTTGCATACAACAATGGAACTATTCCAAAGGGCAGTTACTTGTGAGAATGCTGTCAATGATTTCATACCTTGTCACTGCAATTACATCTTCCAGAAAAAACTGATCCACAGGGAATGTTCGACCTACAGAGAAAAATTTGAATCTTAAAGGAAAATGCGAGCTATCATTTCAGGAGTGGCGGTCAGGGGAGGGACAGTGTTTACAATTTCTCATGCTGGTGTTTCACCACTTCACCCCTTGTCCCACCTTCATTAACTTAACAGCACTGTGGGGGTTCTTTTAGAACTATACTGCAATCAGTAACACAACTCAGTCCAGAACAAATGGCTGATGTTTTTCAAGAACCCTGCTGGCATTCACTCAGTTTACACAAGGAGGATTCCTGTAGCAAGGTAATTTGGTGCAGTATTAGAATGATAGGAAGCAACAAAGTTCCATCTAGCTAGGTATTTATATCATGCTCAGTGTGATATCTGAGCATTGTATACTAAATGTCTAAATGGAGGCCTACACGTACCCTTGGATACTCAAGCTCCTCCCCGTTTACCAGAACAGAAGGGATTGTTTTTTCCTGTTTTAGGGAAGCTGTGTCAGAGAGCTGGGTCTTGGAGCTAAGGTTTCTTGCCATTCTTGGCTCTTGCGTGAGTTCCAGAGCTGCAGGCCAACCGCCAAGAAGACTCTGTCTCCAGGTCCCCTTGTCATAGAAAATTCCATCATTCTGAGAACTGCAGCAAGGTCAGGCTGTCTCTGAAATAACTCAGGCGCAGCACACTGAGTTTTGAGGTTCAGGACCAGCACCTTCAACTTGATCTGATATTTGATGGGTAGCCAATGACCAGTATTAGTCAGCAGGTGGGTTGCACCTGCTGGAGTTTTAGTAGCTATGGTTTCATTCTCATACATAAATACGTTGCAATAGTGAAGATCACAGCTGGCAAAATGGGACAATTTCTCCTGGCCAGCCAAAAGGGATAAAAGGCATTTTGTGCTGCTATTGCTAATTGAACATCTAGTCTCAATGGGGAGCCTAAGAGGACAACAGGATGTAAATCACGGACACTTGGGCAGACATCCACCACTGAGAGCGGCAATATGGAATAATGTAACCTTTGAAACATGTCCAATACTATCACCTCTGCTTTATCTGGGTTTAGCTGCAAACACCTGCTCTTCATCCAGACGCTGCGTGTACCGGGGAATATCATCTGATAAAGGAGTAAATCATCTCTAAAAAAGGCTCCAACTAAAAAGATGAATAGCTTGTTTCCCAAATTCAAGGTTTAAAAAAAAATTGCAAAGCATTTTAATATTTACTGATTCTCTATATTTTAAATGAATTTAGCAAACTCTGCAATGAAATCCCTGTCTTAGTATCTGATCTCCTGAGAAGACAGTGGCTGAGGGCATGAGTAGATGCAGCACACCACTCCTAAGGAAGGAAGGGATTCTTGATGTTGCTGTAAGCAGCAACCCTGCTGTCCATAAAGCAGTAGTGTTAAAAAGACTTTGGAGGAAATCCTTCAGACAGAGGAAAATGCTGATGAAATGAGATCTAACCAAGAAAGGACATTTTTAAAAACAAAATAAGGCTTCATGAATGCACATAGGTATGACAGCAGCCTAGGACAGCATTATATGTCCTGAAGTCCTCTTGCCTGCAAGAACTCTTCTGTGGCTTCTGGAAGAGAACTAAATGGAAACTGTTTGGTGTGAGGAAAGCCTCATGCTAGAGATACATAGCTAAAGATAGAAAATGTACAAAAACTAGCAATGAGCTCATGTCAATGGAAGACAATGATACTTCCCAAATGTAATCAAATATATTGATGTTACATATTTGTAAGTGGGTCTTATGCCAAACTATATGTAATGGACAGATTCCTGTAGGCAAACAGATTTGAAGTTTTATAAAGTAAAACTAAATAATGGTACATTTATTCTTTAGGTTCATGCCTAGGCTGCCCTTCATAGCCTGTGGTACGATGATCACCAGGGGCTGGGAAATCCTCAGCCTGACACGCTTGCCCCTAAACCAATCAGACATTGTTTGTAATCTCTATCCCTAAGCTAACAGAAACACTCCCCACTCCATTGTAAAATTTCTCAACTAAGCTGAAACCAAGCCTGTAAAATAACTTGTAATGGATAATAAAAAAAAAACCGTTCTTCACCTGGTATGTTAATAACTGGACAGGAGTTAAAGTACTGAGAGAAAAGCTCTGCATTCAAGGTGGCACTCATTAGTATAATACGCAGGTCTGGCCTCTGAAACATAATATCCTTCAAAACCAGCAGCAAGAAGTCACTGAAGAAAACAAGCAAAAGACATCTGAATTTCTTCAGTGTTAATTTCCAAATCTCCTCTCTCTCCAATCTGCTCCCTTTCCTGGTGTCTCCACCACCGTGGCAATAACACCATGTCAAGCTGCACTTACAATAGTGCCTCTCCGGCAATGGCCTTTAGCTAGGAATTTGGTCATTTACTATAAGTGACTGTGGGTTATAATTATCTACTTGTGGGCTGTCCCTTTCCAGAGTGTCTGGATTCCTTGGTATATTTACTTATATTTAAACAATACAAGCTTTTGGGTGCCCTAACAGTGAATTAAGCAGATGATAACATAGCAACCGCCACCCAACAGTATTAAATAACCACACACACACAAATTAACTCAGCCAGCCAGTAAATCAAAGCAAGAGATAACCCCTTTTCACCCCTCTCCCCAGTGGGAGCATTACCACCACATTCACCAAAACACATGTCAAGTACATGACTTTTGCAGGAGGCCTAGAAGTTCATCAAATGCAGCTGGTTTTTGAACTGGGGGAAAGCCAGATGGAAGGGAGGGGTGTCCAGTCCTGTGCGGGCCCCCCCAAGGAATGCCCTTGCCAGCAGCCCCCTCTCTTTTATAATGAAGAGGCTCGAGCATCTCCAATGACTACAGCAGTTGCAGTATGTTGTAGGGAGAGCGGTGGTCACAGGCAGGCAAGATCCAGAGCTTTCCAGGGCACAACCAATGCTTTTAAGCTTACCCAGAGACCGTCCACATAGTTGCAGTTGGTCAACAAGTACTAAAAGCATCTTGCAGGTCCCTTCTTCTCTGCTTTTAGAGTTACCAACAGACCTGGCCCCTTCCGGAGCACCAGTTGGTAAGAGGGGTGTGTTTGGGAGAGGTTGGATTCCAACAGGGTTGGGAGGGGGAAGAATTAGGAAATTCTGGACTGGGAAATCCCCATTTGGGGTGTTCTACTTGGGATGGGAGGGGTCTTTAGGGCTTCCAGAGGCAGCATGTGGAGAATTAGGGCAGCTGGGGGACAGCAAGCTGAAATAGGGACGAGATAGTGACCTAAAGAACCCACCTTCCTGTTGTCCCTCCTGTCCCATCCTAAAACTTTCATTAAAATGTGACTGCAACTGTGATGGGCGACTGAAAGTGGGAGGGTTGACCAATGTGCTTTCTCCTCAAGGAGCTGCCACAGCACAAACAAATCCCTTAGTCCCCAGGGAGAAAGAGACCAGGAGCAGTAACCAGAATCTCCCATTTGGCCCTGCATACAGAGTACTGCCAGTAGCCCATCACACTGGCTGGAAGCAGTTTGATTTTAGTAGTTTGTTACTCAGTCATCTCAGTGCTCAACTTCATGTATTTGCTTTTCAGGTATGGAATAAGGAACTATTTACCTCTCTTCTGTTCTTTCATGAACTTCATCAACAATAACATGGGTGATTCCCTGTAAAGTCATGTCTCCTTCTAGTCTTCTCAGCAGCACTCCAGTAGTGCAGTACAGCAGCCTGGTAGCTAGCGACTGGAACAGTAAGCAAGGACACAAAACATTCAGTGGAATTTTAAAAGTTTAACAGCTTTCTTAACACAAAGTCTAGTGAGAGCACATTGCTGTATGTCACTCATGTCCAACCTGAACAGTCCTTGCTTCAAGCAGGAGCAAGCAATTTTTCCTCTCACCTTACCCTTAATTCAACTTAAATGCAGTTATCTGGTTCTTAACAGGGAGCCATTTTGCAAAAGGACAATGACATATCTAAACTATCTCATCTAATTCTTTCCTGCTTCAGTAGCTGCATGTTAAACACTTGACCATTTGTCTCCATCAATAAAGGTGAGAGCTATTGAAAGGGTAATGAGACTGGCTCTGGAGGCAGAGGGCTGTCTGTGTTTCTGATCTCTCTTTGATTGACTAACGAAGGTTTATATAGCATCATTGATGCGTGATGCATATTTTGATCTATGAGACAGAATGAAAAGGTGTTGCAATTGTGGGCAACAGCAGAGACAGAAAAAAAGAGTAAGGCTCAAATCGCAAGGCTCAAGTTAAGAAGGGACGGACAAAACAAACTAAAAATCAAACCCTTTGCAAAACAATTGGTAGCCATTGTAAACTGATCTGTTTTGTTTTTCACTCAAAACTTACTTTATAATTTGTTCAATCAACTTTTTAGCTTCAGATCTTTGACAGTCTTTATTTTAGATTTGACTTTACTTCTGTAAATCATATTGATGCAAAATTTGTCAAATGTGGATGACAGGAGAAATCAAATGACAGAAAAAGCTTTAAAATACTAAACCTGCTTTATCCAAGAAAAATGTTAGAAAAGGGGGAATGGATGGCCCAGAGAATATCACTAGTAGGAAGTTAGCTCAATTCAGCCCACATCACTAAGGACTGAAGTGCTAGGCTTTGATTCCTGCTTGGTGGCTAATGAAAGTGGTTTCATTCCAGTTTCCAGAGGACAAGTATTCAGATCACAAAACCCACTATCAGGACTGATTTCTTTGTTGGCCACCTCAGCAGAGAGGCTACCCAATGAACATACACTAAGACTACTACTACCTTCTCATCCTAGAAGGTGTGCCCGACAATGTGGCTTGAGGCAAAATGGCAGAGTATCATGGGGAAGCTCACACTGCTCTGGTCATACTGTATGAACCCTGTGGATAAAGGATTACATCTCTAGGAGAATCAATCTACACCTTTTACAGCTAATACACACATTTTAAAAGAACTAGATGAAAAGACAGGCAAAGCATACAAACCTTTACACTTTCTAAGCGGATCTGGTATCCCACAGTGATCCCAACTCTTTCTGTTCTCTCCTTGGCTACGCGTTCAGCTACAGAAATGGCAGAGATCCTGCGAGGCTGAGTGCATATGATATTGGCTACCCCATTTGGAGGACCCCTCAGTGAAGCATCCAAAATAAACTGAGGAATCTGAGTGGTTTTCCCACATCTGCATGACAAAAAAATTAATTAAATGTTTTTAACATGTCTTGTCAGGATGAGTTAGGAGGTTGGATTCCCATTTGTATTTCCTTGCTTTTATTAGTTTGGGTCACACTTCATGTGAAATTCCTTAAGGATTCAAAATTCATCTACGATTGCAGTAATTTAACAGAAATGAGTTATGCACTGGAGCATCTGATCATTCCAGAACACAGGCTGTATAATTAAACTTTAGATATGCCTTCCCGTGCACCGTTTGATACTACAAGTGTATGTAAACCACATCCTTACCCAGTCATGCCACTCACAACAAGCACCTGATGCTTAGCCAGCAAATCAAGAATGGTTTCTCTTTCTTCCCACGCAGGGAGATTCTGTCTTTCTTGCAACATGGACTGGAAGTGCCTAGAAGACTGACAAACATAATTAAGAAAAATTGATCTCTTTGCTTAGGAGCCTCAAATCCTGCCCTAGATTCACAGATTCAGATGAGAAGGGACCATTATGATCATCTAGTCTGATTGTTTAGAACACTTTCAAATACATTATCTTAACTTCGGGTAACCAGACAGCAAATGTGAAAAAATCGAGACGGAGGGTGGTGGGTAACAGGAGCCTAAGAGGGGTAGGTCAGTGGTTTGAGCATTTGCCTGCTAAACCCAAGGTAGTGAGTTCAATCCTTGAGGGGGCCATTTGGGGATCTGGGGCAAAAATCTGCCTGGGGATTGGTCCTGCTTTGAGCAGGGAGTTGGACTAGATGACCTCCTGAGGTCCCTTCCAACCCTCATATTCTATGATTCTAAAAAGACACCAAAATCGGGACATTTGGTCACCCTATCTTATCTCCTAACAAAAATAACTAATTTTACACTTAGCTGAATAGCTTGAGAGGTAGTTTGTCATTTAAAATAAATATCACAAAGTCAGAATACAAATGGATTTTTTTTTTTTTTTGCACTGTACCTGCTTTATTCGGAATTGCTTGCAGATTTTGACATTTTCATTATACACAGACTTTGCCTGCATGTCATACTTTCTGGAAAGCTTCTTCTTGAGGTTCACATAACTCTCATTCTCCACAACAACTGTTTCAGGCTCCTCTTCCTCCTCATCTTCATCACTTTCAGACTCAGACTCTTTTGTATCTTGAGAAAGAAAAAAGCATCTTAACAGTCAACTCTGCAGAGATTGAGACGAACACTGGTTTGAGGCCTGGGGCTTCCTGAGTCCTGGACCACGGTCCAAAAAAGCAGAACCAAGTAACCAGTTGGCCCTAAGTTCTAAGAGCTAGAAGCAAATGTTTTATAACATAAAAAAGCGGATTTGAAATCCATGCTAAGATTCAATTTCCTAAACCAAGCCACATCTACATTTGAGCGGTTTAAAAAAGTAATCTTGTTTTTAAAATGTAATGGGAAGGTTCTGTTGCCACCGTCCATGCGCTCAAAAAATGGGGTAGTAGTTTTTGCTCAAATTTCCCAGGAAAGTTCACCTTCAAGAAGAGACCAACGCTGGAACATTCCATCTCAACAAATGAAAGTTTTAGAAAGTGATGAGTAGTTCAAGACAGGGGACTGGAATACAATCTTTACTTACAGGTAGGGCCCTGTGCAGATCGTAATTTCACAGACTGGGCAGAAATCAACACTGCAATTTTTCCAACAGCAGGGATGCAGAAAGGGGCATCCGCACATGCTGGTCTTGTGCTCAATCCAGCTTGCAGCAGAATTGGGGCGGGGAGGGGAGAAAAGAAAGCAGGATGGATGGGGACGTGGCATCTGGTTTTATGCAAGGCACAGTAGCCAGTGCTGCCACCATTTGGAACATACAGCCATACTGAGCACAAGACCAGTGCATGCAGATGTCCACTTCCACCTCTCTGCTGCCTGAAAAAAATTGAAGCAGTGAGGTGGGGGAGGGAGGAGAGAGGAACAGACTCAGTGGCCTGTTTTATGCGAGGCACAGCAGCCAGCACTGCCACTGCTTGGAACATGAATAGCCATGGCCTCGGTAGGAGGCCATGGGAAGGCAGAAGCGACCATTCGTGCCTACCAGCCTTGTATTCGGTGCAGCTTGTAGCACACATTCCAAGCAGCAGCACTGCTGGCTACAGTGCCTAGCAGAAAATAGGCTGCTCAGCTCGCCCCCCAAAGTGCTGCTCTGACATGGCACTGTCATGCACTGCAAGCATGATACCAGTGCTTCTGCCGCTCCGCTGTTGGAAACGTCACAGCAGTTTCAGAGGGACTCAGCAGCCATCCGTATGCTGTGGGGGGGAAGGGGGAAAATCGATAATTTCCCATGACACTGCCGTGAATCTTCAAAAGGATATCCAGGATTTCCACAGGGTGGCTGCCATGCCTGTGATAAATAATGCAGTCCAACGACTCTCTCCTCGGAAATCTGTTTATAGTTACTGCCTGTGTAATGCATCCAGCAGTATGAAGCAATATTACAAACGAGAGACATCATTAGGAATCAAGTATCAGAGGGTAGCCGTGTTAGTCTGGATCTGTAAAAGCAGCAAAGAATCCTGTGGCACCTTATAGACTAACAGACGTTTTGGAGCATGAGCTTTCGTGGGTGAATACATGCATCTGAGGAAGTGGGTATTCACCCACAAAAGCTCATGCTCCAAAACGTCTGTTAGTCTATAAGGTGCCACAGGATTCTTTGCTGCTTTTATCATTAGGAATGTTACAAAACTGGGTGAAACACCCGCTCAGCCTCAACTCCAGCTTTACAAAGTCTTTTTATTTTTTGCCTAGGAATTTTTTCAGTTTTTTAATGTTTCAAAATCGGTCAGTAACAGAAGCACTGGGACAAGCAGCCTGAACCTCACTCCCAGCCTTTGCTTTAGACTCTTGACTGTACTACCACCATCAAAAGAAAAGCCTTTATGATACTGTCCTTACCTTCCGACATGCGATTTGAAACAGGTGAACTCTCTGGAAGCACTTGTTTATGACCGTCTGCATGGGTTCTTGTTGAGGGCATGGCCAGCAGGGACACAGGAGGGACGCTATATTTGTGGGAAGTATTAGTAAGTAACTCGGTTATCTCTGATTCATCCTCCAAACAGGTTACTAAAGAATACACAACTGGTTCATTAGCCTCTGCAGACGTCAAGGCCTTTCCATAGAGGAATTCAGCAATGTGTAAACGACAAGCCAGAGGTAGATTCTCATTGGTGGAATAAAATGCCACAACTGGTGCCTGATAGGGGTATTTGTTATCCTCAGGAAATCTGATTTCAAGTTCGTATAAAGGAGAGGTATCACCATTAGATCTGAGGTGAGTGTCATCCACAGAATTCTGTAACGTTCTTGGCAGATGCTTTGCAGGAGTCTCATGTTGGAATTTGCATCTTGTGCCAAACTTGCAGCCTCCTTGAAGGTAAAATTTACAGACTTTATTTAAAGTCTGTTTTGTCACATCTTTGGCAGCAGTATCCCTCTGTTTGGATTTGCTGACTTTATTTGTTAGGTGTTCCAGTTCCAATCCAAATGTCCAAACTCTGTTTTTAATTCTTTCTACAAAGTTTTCTCCGTAGATTGAACGGAGAGCAAAAGCCTCTTCTTGCCTTTGTTCCAAGCATTCTTCTAGACTGGCCTGAACAGCTGCTTCTGAGGTTTGCATCCTCTTTCCATATTTTTCTGAAAAGCACTGCAAGAGCAAGTGTTCCAACGATGCCCCAATGTTACCATTGCAGGATCTTAGTATTGTCTGACAGCGCTCATTATCAAAGCCATACCTGCAGCAGAATGGAGAAAAAAATTGTAAAAGGCAATGATAAAAAAGCAATGAAACATGAAGTAACTGCAGATCTATTCAATTAAACTAATTTAATATAAGCTTATATGGAATCAGACATCATTACTTTTTTGTTTGAAATATTTTGAGAATTTTAGCGCTCATGGGAGGTGCCAGACTGGCAGCTATGAAAACAGAAGTCCACTGTTCAGCCAGTCCATGACGGATTAACCCATTCAGTGAACCTTTCACATTTCAGAAAGTAACACATGACAGCTACAGGATTACTAAACCATATACTGCAAAGTCAACTCTTCAGAGAAAGTTTAGTTACTTAGAGATAGAAAGCTTCCACATATGGGAAAAAAAAAAAGCTCATGACTGCTTACAAGGTATCGTGTATGAACTATAATGACAAAGGAATTCTACATGGTATAGAAATATTTGATATTTGCTCATTGGAACTGCCAAAATTGAACGCAAACTTTCCATTTCCATTAACTATCCTGAATATTTGATTTTACAGTATCTATTTCTGTTTCTTGGAGAGACAACTGAAACGACCAAATGTAGCTACTGCTGCAAGACTGGAATGATTTAAGTGTTATTTTATGAGCATTCACAAAAGGGCTGATTCTGTTAGTCCTCTGCATGCAGAACTTCCACCGAAGCCAACGAGAGTACCAAGCACTGGCCGCTTAACATTTCCAGGAGTGCAAGCGTATTATTTAATATGAACGGAATCACCTGGAAAGTTTATGCACAGCAAATGAAGACACCTCACTTTCCACCATTTTGTGTTCATCTGGTTCAGAAACCACCCTTGTAGTTACTTCAGAAATCTCATCGTCTGCCGACCAGCACTGCACGTCATCAAAATAATCAGGTTCATCATCGTTATCTTCACCTGATGCAGCCATTCTGATAAAGAGATATGAAATCAATAATAGCATTATACATTTTAATTAGATGTCTGTGTGATTCAAAATTATGGTGTTTCAAAAAAAGGGAAAATTGAAGAACAACAAGCTGCTTTTATTTAGAATAGCCTGTCTGCTAAAATGTTATACATTACACATAACTGAGGTATGGCCACCATTAATCGGCAGAATGCAATTTCAAGAGCAAAAGTATTGCATGCAGCACACATTTGAAATGATTATTTTTTAAACAATTCTTGTCCACAACTTAGGAATCCTGGCTCAGTTTCCTAGAAAAGTCAAGTCTTTCTATGGATCTCCTACAGGAGTGCAAAGAAACCAAAAACCTTCAAGAATGACCATCAGCAAAACAGGGAAGATCAAATTTGATATTCCTGATAATTCTAAAGTTAATAAAAAGAAGGATTTCTTTATACGCCATAAAGCACAACAACGAAAAAGGAACAAAGCCATTTTATGCTCTTCAAGTCATCTTTAAAGAAATAGGGGAACAAGCAATTACTTTTGGAAGTGCTGGTAAATCAGAGAGCTAAAAAGCATTAGAATGGTGCATATTTTCTAACAATTTACATTTGGATAGTTCCTTTCATCTAAAGAAATCCAAAGCACTTTAGACACCACACATGCCACAGTGAGGTAATGATCTCTGGTGTGGAACACAGTCATTTCATAGCAACAGTAATATTACACACCAGTTTGCCAAAAGGAAAGGAAGAAAATTTTTTAGGAAACCTATTCCAACATAGCAACTATGGAAATATATAGTACAGATGAGTTGTGGGTTTTGTTGGCTCCCGGCTTTAAGGCACATCATTACATATTACAACAGCACCCAGTGAATGATGGAAAAGGTTAGAGGCTTTCGCGTGCAAAATATTTCTCCTCCAAGCAAAGGTACACATGTAAAAAAATTGATCTATCCAGGAATGGTTTTGTTTGTTTAAACTAACTCTGAATCAGCAGACAGCTCTTGTCTCTGGAGTTCTTGGAGGAGTTCTTTCACCCTTTGCTGATTCTCAGATGTCATATGTATGGTCTGCAGAGGCATCCTCGTTTCAGGTCGCTGTTTGGTTTGCCCTCCTCTTCTGATAACGCAGCTTGATCTAAAAATTAAAAACACCCACACAAATTCCATGTTTCTTTATGTAACTGAAATTATACAGACTAATCAGATTCCAACATCAAGAATCCAACAGAAGAATTAAAGTGAGGGCTCCTCCAACACACAGGCACAATGGGACACTTGATTGTGTTTGTGTGTCGGAAGGTCTTTAACAACAAATACACTTTTTTGTGTCTTTTGTCAGATCCTCAGTGTTTTCAAGTTATTTGGCTATATAAAATCATCAGTGGTTACAATACAGCCACGTATGTTTAAGTATAGATTGGCTAGAATACATTTTGGATTTAAAAAAAGGACAATAACGCATGCACACTAAGATTATACAATAAAAAGACTTTTTGGCAGACCAAAAGCTATCGTACATTTGCATTAAAACATGCTTTAAACTTGGAAATGTAAAACTTGAGGAGGAGACGTTAGCTTTAAAGGACTGGTAATTCAATATGCAAAGCAGAACTCTTTGCGTGCAAGTATAGATTTTTATTTTAACATGAAAATTCACTCTTTTAACATTTACATTTTAAATGGAAGATGATTATAAGGCCTGTCCACTCTTCTTTCTAGAATTTGAACCATCTCTTGTTATTTGCCAGTAAAAAGACTGCTACAATTTAGCGTTACATAGTTGCTGTGGTGAAAGTAAGTTGTAGCAGAGAGAAAGAGTGCCACTAAGCCACTGCCAAAAGCAGCAGGAAGAGTGGGAGCTGTGTGTGTAAATCCGAGGGAACTGGGCACAGGGTTTGGAGCCAGAGATCCTGAATCCTATTGTGCTTTTCCAACTCCTCTCTCAACTAGCCTTAAGACTTAAAAATTCACAAGCATTTGCTGAGACATCCCACTACTCCATGCTGTGATTTATTTGATGGGTCATTAATTTCTGTAAACCTCACTTACCTCCATGTGTGAAATCAGGCTAACTTGCTCCTCCCTCACCTGAAGGTCAGACTAGAACCAGAGTCTGAGACTCAAAAGCTAGCAATTACAGGCAAAGTTCAGCACCAAGCTGGTCATCTTAAAAGCTCCATCTAGGCACTACAATTCCACTGTGCATAACAACTACTCAGGGGTTTCCATCTTACTCTTTTCTGAAACATGATCTTCAGTGGCTCACTGCAATGAAAACTACACTGACAATTATTCAGATAACTATGCTCTAAAAAAATGCATCAAGAACTATCCAAACGTACCTAATTATGGCAAAATCTATTACAAGAAATCCAGGCCTTGATTTACAGGTTAAGGGAGGCTTTTACATTAGTGCTAACTTGAAAGAGAATAAATACACACACAAAAAGTATTTGAAGAGCATTCGTCTGTGTTTCTTTTTAAGTTATTCTATGTGTATATGCTTTAATCTAAGCTGTTTACCCAGGTTTCTTACTATCTAAAATGTGTTATCTGGAAACTTTCCCAAGTATAAGAATGCCTATTCTCTTTACATTTCCAAACATTCAAAGGTGTTCAAAAAGGGGATTTGAAGTGTCTCATAAATCTTAGTTATGTAGAAAATGAATAATAATAACCTGAATGCAACTGGCGGTTCCTCAAAGCAGCAAAAGTCATCCCCATCATCCCAAATTTTGCTTGACCCTTTCTTATTTCCACCAGCATGAGATTTGTTACATTGTCCTCTGCCTCTTCCACCTCCGCCTCCGCCTCTACCTCTCCCTCTTCCTCCACCTCTATTTGGCCTTCCTCTTCTCTTCCCTGCTGAACTCATTTTCTCCTACTAATGGGGAAAAAAAGGTTAAACAAATATTCTTATAATTATGCAATACAGTCCATGTTTCTTGGTGCACATCATACTCTTATTTATATGGCACAATAAAGAGTATTGTTAACAAATGGTCTGTTAGAAAATATGCCTTTTCTAATTCATACGTCCAAGAAGCAAGTGTACTCTTCTACAACAGTTGTTGCAAAATACAAAAGCATTTAATACAAAAGCTGTTCTAGTCCATTGTGATAGCAGGTTTTTGCTAATGTGTAGTGTTGGTGCTTCCGTTTTTTCATCTGAAAAATGAGTTTAGTAACAATGCTTTGTGATTACCTCTTTTCATCAGTAGCTCTTAGAGCACTTTAAAAAGGCAGGTAAGTATTATTAGCCTGGTATCACAGGTGGCCCAGCTATGGCCTCATGGAGACTTAGAATTCACAGCCATTAAGCCAGAGTCCATTGGTGCCAACCCTTAACCATTCGAGCTGGGGTTTGCACCAACTGAGCTCATCAGGAATTACCCCTGCTTGAAACACACAGACCTGATGGATCTGCATTCATCTTAGGGGGATCAGTGAGAGGCCACAGCCTTCTGTGAGGAGCCTCATGCCTCCTCAGCAGCTTTGGCCCCACTCTTTTGTACTACAATTCTAATGGGGACACAACGACGGAACTTTCTAGGGCACAGATGACTCAGGGACAACCTTTAAAGGGGATCTCCACTGTCGAGAGATGTCCAGTCTTTATTACTTTTCCACCCTAAAGTTTGCAGGGCTGAGGATAATAAGGATGCATGTTCTAAAGCAGTGGTTCTTAACCTGGGGTGCTCACACCTCCAGGGAGCGCAAGATGCCCTTTCTGGGTGTGCAAAACATGCCAGATTTTTTTAGAAGGTAAATCATCGAAAACACAAATTAAGCACAGGCACGTAAGTACAACTACTTTGTTTCATCAAACCTATGTATTTATTAACATTATACATTTTTTAACGATTACTGTAATATACAAACAAAAAAGATCTAGATTTAAGGGATGCAAGAACATATTTTGATTTTTGATAAGGGGAGCATGAACATATTTTAAGAACCAAAGGGGTGCAGGCTGCGGTAAAGGTTACGAACCACTTTAAAAGTAATCTGCACGAGGCACTGTAGTCTAGTGGAGAAGACATGAGTCTATCAACCTTCAATCCTGCCATTACATGACACGAGCCATTAAATACCTGTGACAGAAGACCAAAATGTGGAACAGCCGTATTTTGTTGCATATCACAACATAATTAACAGCCTATAATTGTTTTTCACTGTAAGACCTATTTAACAGGATGTTTTCTCATTGTGAAATTCAATAAGCCAGATTTTAAAAAAGAAAATAGCAAAAACAAATGCCATGATATGGGATCGCAAAGAACCTGTACTTGGCAACTATCCAAACCAATGTTATACTGTACCGATGCAGCACATCTGGTAAAGACGCTCCATGTCCATGCGAGAGAGCTCTCCCATTAGCATAATAAACCACATCAATGAATAGCAGAAGCTATGTCAGTGAGAGAAGCTCTCCCACTAGAGCGCTTATGTCAGCATAACTTATGTTGCTCGGGGGGTGGTTTATTCACACTCTGAGTGGTGTAAGTTCTGCCGACATAAACCATAGTGTAGACACAGCCTTACTCTACAACAGAGTTTTATAATGAAACAAGTCACCATCTCAGCTAAATAGAGGCTGTTGCCTCTGCACAGTGGAGGAGGGAGTGCATATGCAGGTAGCATTGCTGCAAGGCCACACTGGAGAGGTAAGAAGAGTGAGCAGTGCACCCAGCAGGAGCTCTGGGTACAAGCAAAGGTGCCTGATGCTGGTCACAGTCACTGTTAGAGCTGACATGTCAGTGGGTTAAGACACCTTCGGGGGGGGGAATTCACACCCAGCACAAGCCATAAAACCAACTGAATCATCCCCTAGAGACACCACAGCCCCATTTGGGACCAAAGCCATCTACCACAACCTCACCCTTTACACCCCCTACTCCCTGCGGGGCCCCCCCACCCTTCACCACGACCCCACCCATTACACCCCCTAATCCCTGCGGGGCACCCCCACCCTCCACCACGACCCCACTCATAACATCCCCTACTCCCTGCGGGGCCCCCCCGCCTTCCACCACAACCCCACCCATTACACCCCCTAATCCCTGCGGGGCACCCCCGCCTTCCACCACGACCCCACCCATTACACCCCCTAATCCCTGCGGGGCCCCCCCGCCTTCCACCATGACCCCACCCATTACACCCCCTAATCCATGCGGGGCCCCCCAGCCTTCCACCACGACCCCACTCATTACACCCCCTAATCCCTGCGGGGCACCCCCGCCTTCCACCACGACCCCACCCATTACACCCCCTAATCCCTGCGGGGCCCCCCCGCCTTCCACCACAACCTCACCCATTACACCCCCTAATCCCTGCGGGGCACCCCCACCCTCCACCACGACCCCACTCATAACACCCCCTAATCCCTGCGGGGCCCCCCCACCTTCCACCACGACCCCACCCATTACACCCCCTAATCCCTGCGGGGCCCCCCCGCCTTCCACCACGACCCCACCCATTACACCCCCTAATCCCTGCGGGGCCCCCCCGCCTTCCACCACGACCCCACCCATTACACCCCCTAATCCCTGCGGGGCCCCCCCACCCTCCACCACGACCCCACCCATTACACCCCCTAATCCCTGCGGGGCACCCCCGCCTTCCACCACGACCTCACCCATTACACCCCCTACTCCCTGCGGGGCACCCCCACCCTCCACCACGACCCCACCCATTACACCCCCTAATCCCTGCGGGGCCCCCCCGCCTTCCACCACGACCCCACCCATTACACCCCCTGCAGGGCCCCGTATCCTTCATCATCACCACCCCACCCATAACACCCGCCACCCCCCGCGGGTCAAACCCACTCCCACGGGGTCAGTCCCCCCGGGACACACGCCGCCCGGTGGGGATATGCCCCCTCCCCCTACCTGTCACAACAGGCTCCGAAGCCAACCCAGCGCAGGCACCCCCGACCCGGAAGTGAAATCCCTTCTACTTCCGGTGCAAGAGTCAATCTGTCTCCATAGCAACTGCAGACACCGCGTCCCAGGCATGGCCGGTGAGAGCCCCCGCCCCCCCCCAGCCCCTGCCGGAGCCCACTAGCCCCACAGAGCCGCTTGGCCGGTCACACAAGTTGAGGCTGGTCCCCTCAGGCCGTTTTGGGAACGCGGCGCCCCGGAGCGAGACGAAGGTGCCCAATTCAGGCTGGGCGAGCCGGACCCCTGCTTGGCTGCCAACCCTCCTGGATTGCCCGGGAGTCTCCAGGACTGGAAGACTAGGCTGCCGTTGAAAATTACAAACCTCCAGGAATCCCTCCAACCACAATTGGCAACCGTAGTCCCACGGCCAGGTGACGATAGCAACACCTGGCTTCGTGAACACAGAATCGGCTTCCCGCTGGTGCCCTCTGCACAGGGCTTAGAGCAGACGTGGCACTGCCGCTTGTTCGGCAGGGAGCATCATGTTTGCTCAGGGACCCACCTGATTCAGAGCGGAGTACCCCCCATAGTGCCCTGGGTGTATAAAAAGTGGTCCATGGCCCTTAACTATCACCGGCTTTATAAAGCCTTACCCCAGTGGCTGTATTTACTATCTTGTGTGTGAACCTCATTCTGGGCCATTCCAGGGTTGCCAGTTTTGGTGGGATGCTTCGTCACATGACATAACGTTCAATTAAAGATTAATCTTTAATTCCCGAACACTCCAGGACAACCCTGGAGTGTTGGCAACCCTACATGAAGCCCACCTTGGAACCCTCTCTCAGTTATATCTGATATCTGCATAAGGCTGTGGCTTTGTGGGTCCTAAAGTGTGGAACTCGCTGTCTGAAACACCTGTGTCTATTCATCTCTTCCCTCCTTTCAGAAAGAAAAAAAACCTCAATTTTTTTATTTCAAAGGGTTTTTTTATTTTGACTACTATTGGTCCTATGTTTATTACATTTCCCCAACTACCTGCTTTTTCCCTTCTTTTTGTACTGGATGCTAACATTTGTGGTCTGTCCTGAATGTTGAGTGTTTCTTTTCATTATGTTTTTGTTGTATTTTAATTAGTTCTCAATTTGTATAATGCAGTACCCTGTGTGCCTTGGAGGAGAAATATGGACATTTTATAAATACAGTTATATTATTGATTGATTCTAGTTTGTTTAAAGGCTTGGATTTCAAAATGAAAGTAAAATAATTACACACATTTTCTTTTAACAGGTCCTGAAGTTTATAGAATATCTTTTGTTTTTCCAAATAATGACAAATATGGTAAGAAATTCTTGAGAGTTAATGCTTACTCATTCTTATTGACTGCAATTTAAAAAGTGATAAAATATCTCAGAACTAGGGTGACCGGATAGTGTGAAAAATCGGGACACTTTTTTTGGCAAGGGAGGTGGTATAGTTGGTTATATCAGACAAAGCCCCTAATATCGGGACAACTTGTCACCTTCATTAAAACTGAGTTTGTGGTATCAAAAATATACTGTATACTAACTTCATTGCCATGACAGAGGTCCGTCTCTGTCAGATTTTGAAACCAGAATACTTTCTTTAAAAGGGAAAAGAGAAAATGTTTAAACAACATGACTTGCTTACTATTAAAACTAAAATCCCTAAAGATTTGTGGAAACTAATATAAGTGAATTTGTTTTCTCAGTATTCCTTCCAGTTATTCCAAACCTTAAGACCTTATTTACCTAAAACACCATTGCTTAGGTTGAGAAAACTGGATGGAACTACTTTCAGGGCAAAAATCTAGCTCTATTGAAGTCAATGGCCAAACTCCAATTGATCTCAGTGGGGCCAGGTTTTGATTCTGAGAGTTTACCATCTAAAACCCCAATCTTGCAATCAACTTTGCACTGGGAGACTCCTGCACCTGCACGAAGGTCTGTTGAAGTTAGTAGGGTTTGCACTAATGCGGCAGTCCATTCACACTGATCTGATTCCAGGATCAGGACCACAATCATCCAGTGGAGTCAATACTACATGATGCAAAGCACATTCTCTGGTAAGGACTAATTCTGCTTCCATTGAGGCCAGCAGTGAAAATCCCATTGACCTCAATGGTGCAAGGTTAGGCTCATAGACTCAGGTGTGACTCCTTTGTTAGTCCATACTGGTCAGGGAGTGGAAGAACATATCTGAGAATTCAATCTGATTTTCCTGCATGGCAGCATAGAACTTTATTATTGTAGGCCACCGGATTGTCCTACATTTGAGTGGCACTGATAACTGAGAATATAAAGACATAAGAGCAGCCATACTGGGTCAGACCAAAGGTCCATCTAGCTCAGTGTCCTGTCTTCCAACAGTGGCCAATGCCAGGTGCTTCAGAGGGAATGAACAGAACAGGTAATCATCAAGTGATCCATACCATGTCACCCATTCATAACATTTAAGGCCAAAAGGGACCATTCTGATCATCTAGGCCAGGGGTGGGCAAACTTTTTGGCCTGAGGGCCACATCGGGGAATAGAAATTGTATGGCGGGCCATAAATGCTCACAAAATTGGAGTTGGGGTATGGGAGGGGATGAGGGCTCTGGCTGGGGGTGCAGGCTCTGGGGATGAGGAGTTTGGGGTGCAGGAGGGTGCTCTGGGCTGGGATCGAGGGGTTTGGAAAGCAGGAGAGGGATCAGGGCTGGGGCATAGGGTTGGGGCATGGGGAGAGGCTCAGGGATGCAGGCTCCAAGCGGTATTTACCTCAAGTGGCTCCCAGAAGCAGTGGCATGTCCCTTCTCTAGCTCCTACCTAGAGGCATGGCCAGGCGGTTCTGCGCGCTGCCCCATCGGCAGGTACTTCCCCTGTAGCTCCCATTGGAATGCTTAGGAGCCGGAGCGGAGCCATGCCGCAGCTTCCAGGAGCTGCATGGAGTGGCTCCCGACCCTGTGCTCCAGCCAGAGTGGGGCCGAGCTGCATGGTGCGGCTCCTGACCCAGTATCCCGGCCGGAGCCCTGGTGCACCACGTGAAGCGGCCCCCAGACAGAGCAGGGCCCACCCACATGAAGCAGCCCCCAACCCAGCACCTTGGCTAGAGCTGACCTGCATGACATGCATGACCCCCCACATATCCTGTAGGAAACAATCCTGCACAGGGAGTGAAATGGATTAAATAAATAATAATAATAATAATTGCCATCTCTGTCTTTTACATCTTTAACTTCTAGAGATCTATTCTAAGATTTAATTTTTTTGATTAAATACTGCCTGATTCAAATGGAAATGACTGTTTGAATTTCAGTATCTTGAAAGTAACAGGGTTTCTCCAACTACTCTTTTGCTTCACTCGTTTTAGATGGTGAGTGTGTAAGAACACCTGATGGTGCTCTTGAGAGGCATGGAGATGGAGTTCATACCACCCCTAATGGAATTACTTACACAGGAAACTGGAAAAATGATAAGGTAATTTAAAAGTTCTCTATTTAAAATGTCTGTGGATCTTCCAGTTAACATTAATGAATATTCTATTGTTTCCCACTGGTTATCTAGTTTTAAAGAATAAACCTTGGATTGTCTTTCGAAATTACTGAGACAAAATGAGTAAATATAGGAAAAGTTGGGTTTTGGTGTTGAGAAAAAAATTGGTGCTAATGAGTGTGTAGCCCCTGTAACTAGACAAATAACAATGCAATTAGAAGGGAACCTCTACTGGCAACAGTTGGTTTGGCATGTCATTTTTTTTAGTCTGTTCGTGTTTTTTTTAAAGATAATTCAGTAAAAAGCTACATTAAAAGAATTTTAAACAAAGGGAAACTGACATTGATTTTGATTGTCCAAGCTAAGAGAAATGCAGGAGTAAACAGAGCATCAACAGCAACAAGTAAACTGTTACAGCAGTGGTCCCCAGCCTTTTTGTGGCAAGTAGCACATTCGTGTTTTCAGAAGAGTGTGGCGGGCGCCAACAATTTTTCAAGGCTTATTTTGTATTTGTCCATTAAATAATACAAAAAAAACATATTTAATATTACATAATATATGAATCCATAAGATAAAAAGGGTAATTTTACATGTAAAAGGTATTAATTAAATTATTCAGCAATTACTCTTTCACCTTACCATGTGAATTTGCTCTTTTTCATCTACCTGTAAGAAAAATTAAGGAGTTTTTACAAAACAAATATTATAAACAGTTTTCATCTTATGTATTTTAAAAAAGTAAAACATTGTTGAACTGCTGGTCCAAATATATTTATTATTCTTACTTTAACATAGAATGAAGCCTGCAGCCCTGGAGTTCTCTGTCCCTGGCAGGCGCGGGGCCATGGCTTCTCTCCAGCTTAAGCTGCGGCCCCACACCTGCTGGGGGCCGAGAACACCGGCGCCCGCAGCCCCAGTGAAGCTGGAGAGAAGCCGCAGCCCTGCACCTGCCAGGGACAGAGTATGCCAGTGCCTGCAGCTTCAGAGTACTCTGTCCCCAGCAGGCGAAGGGCCCCAGCGTCTCTCCCCTTTTGGGCATTAGAGGCCCCCGCACCTGCCGGGGACAAAGAACGCCAGCGCCCGCAGCCTGCAGCCCCAGAGTTCTCTGTCCCTGGCAGGGGCGGGACCGCGGCTTCTCTACCCGCTGGGCACTAGGCGGGCGCACATAAATGGCCCGGCAGGCACCATGGCGCCCGTGGGCACCGCATTGGGGGCCACTGTATTAAGGTTTTGTAGTAGATGCAAGTTTGATGAAGCTGAGGTGAGGTGATGAAGCTGAGGCTTATGGGGTGTCTATTGTATTGCTTTTGGGGTATGAACTGATGGAGTGCATTGTTGACACCATTGTAGGCACTATGAAGTTAGAAAGAAATGCGCACACCTTTTCCCTTAACTTCTTATTTCCATTCTATTAAGGTTTGGGATGAGAGTTTGAAAGCTGAGGCTCTCCGCTATATGGACACAAAAGAACCCATGACACTCTTCATAAGAGAAGAGTTTACTGTATAGTTACCTTGGCCAAAAACTTCTGAGACCCATCTGAAACCCTTGCACAGCTGAGAGCCTAGGTAATCCCTGAAGAGTATTAGATACCCTACCTGTTTTTATTTAATAATGGAGTACATTCAAAGAAAATTAGCTGAAGACACTGGTATACATCAATATTTTAAGAAGAAAGTATTAATCCTCTTCCTCAACTCCTTGTTCAACATAGATGAATGGCATTGGAAGGCTTGAGCATCCTTCAGGGGCAGTTTATGAAGGCGAGTTCAAGGACAACATGTTTCATGGACTAGGAACCTATTCATTTCCAAATGGAGCAAAGTACATTGGAAATTTCAATGAAAACAAGTAAGCTTAACGCCAAAGACACAAGAGTTGTTTAGGCTGCTCCCTCCAAGCATATGGGTTTTAATACTGCAAGATACTAAATCTCCACACAAAGTTGGCCAGATGTGGGAGTCGATATTTCTTGCCAGTGAAGGATGAGGCCATTCTGAATTTTTTCATTTTGTAGGGCATCTCTTAATGAGCATTTGCAAGTTGGGGTGTAAATCTGCATCGCTGCAGCACACTGGATGCTAACTGTCCATATGGACCCTGCTTCTGTGCACTAAAGGTTCCTTAGTGTGCATTGATGTGCAGCAGTTTGAAGCTGTGGTATTAGGAAACTTGTAACGTGCAGAAGCAGGGTCTACATGAACCATTAGTGCAGGGCCCACTGAAGCATTGCAGATGGACACCCCAGCTTGCCACACACTTCCTGCTCATTTAGACAAACTACTCATACAGACATGGCCATAGATTCATTGTGTTTAAGGTCAAAAGAGATTAATGTGCTAGATTAAAAAGACCTTTAGCACCCAGTATTTTTTCCGTGTCACGGTACTTATACACACTGTAATTAAGTCACCTTTCAGTTTTCTTTTTAATAAGCTAAACAGATTGAGTTCTTTAATTGTCTCGCCATAAGGCGTATTCCCCAATTTAGAAATCATTTTTGTGGTTCTCTTCTGCACCCTCTTCAATTTTTCAACATTCTTTTTAAAATGCGGACAGCAGAACTGGATGCTGTATTCCTGTATCAATCTCACCAATGCTGTATACAGAGAGTCATCTTACTGTCCTCCTCCTCCTCCTGACCACTCCCTTGTTTACACAGCCAAGGATAGCATTAGTCGTTTGCCAGAGCATCACACTACAAATTGGTGTTGAGCTACTTCTCTGCTATGATCCTTTTCAAAGTCACTGCTTTACAGGGTCCATTCCCCCAGCCAGTGCTTAATTTGTGCCAGGGTTTACCAGCACCTCTAGGCTTGGCAGTTCAGAGCCCCGGCACTGCTGGGTTTGGCAGTTCAGAGCCATCCAGAATCTCTAGGCTTGGCAGTTCAGAACCCCGGCAATGCTGGACTTGGCAGTTCAGAGCCATCCAGAATCTCTAGGCTTGGCAGTTCAGAGCCCTGGCACTGCTGGGCTTGGCAGTTCAGAGCCATCCAGAATCTCTAGGCTTGGCAGTTCAGAGCCCCGGCACTGCTGGGCTTGGCAGTTCAGAGCCATCCAGAATCTCTAGGCTTGGCAGTTCAGAGCCCCAGCAATGCTGGGCTTGGCAGTTCAGAGCCATCCAGAATCTCTAGGCTTGGCAGTTCAGAGCCCCAGCAATGCTGGGCTTGGCAGTTCAGAGCCATCCAGAATCTCTAGGCTTGGCAGTTCAGAGCCCTGGCACTGCTGGGCTTGACAGTTCAGAGCCATCCAGAATCTCTAGGCTTGGCAGTTCAGAGCCCTGGCACTGCTGGGCTTGGCAGTTCAGAGCCATCCAGAATCTCTAGGCTTGGCAGTTCAGAGCCCCAGCAGTGCTGGGCTTGGCAGTTCAGAGCCATCCAGAATCTCTAGGCTTGGCAGTTCAGAGCCCTGGCACTGCTGGGCTTGGCAGTTCAGAGCCATCCAGAATCTCTAGGTTTGGCAGTTTAGAGCCCCGGCAATGCTGGGCTTGGCAGTTTAGAGCCCCGGCACTGCTGGGCTTGCTGCATCAGTTATGAATGTAAAAAAAATACTTGAGCCCTAGCCCCTCTTTCATAACAAATTAAGCCCTGCCCCAGACTGTAGGTATGGCTGCACAGGGCTGCCCAGACAATTCAGGAGGCCTGGGGCAAAGCAATTTTGGAGGCCCCTTCCATAAAAAAAAGTTGCAATACTATAGAATACTATATTCTTGTGGGTGCCCCTGCGGGGCCCGGGGCAAATTGCCCCACTTTCCCCCCCGTGGGCAGCCCTGTGGTTGCATTCCTTGTTCCTAGATGTTTTAGATAGAAGTTTAGATTCCAAAGTGATGAGGAAATGCTGCATCTGGAGGTATGTTTTTTATTATTCAGATTAATGGAAAAGCTGTAGTGCTGACCTTATAAAACATCAGCTGAGTCTGTTGATGCAGGGTTGCGAATGAGGGGTTTTGTATGAGGAAAAGATTGTATGTCCCTGAAACAGAAAATTGATTTTGATTTCATAAGTGAATCTAATCAAAAAATTGACTTTAAAACTGATGTCACCAGTGTTCATATTCATTCTCCTTAAATGAGTCTCGGCAAATTTGCTCAGGTTTGAAGTTAATACTTTTTTTTTTAAACTACCACCTCAGAGTAGCGTCTGAAAAGCAAGCTGCATTTTTTCTATATTATTAACAAACAATGAAGAATCTTGAATCAGAATACAGTTTTGCTGGTGATGCACAGAGAGAACTGAATACACCAGTGCTAGAAATGTGACCAGTGATTATATTTTTCAGGCATCAGTCCCTGCTGTCAGAATCCAGTCAGATACCAAATACAAATCTGTATCCTAAAACCAAACCAGTACTTTTCTGAAAAGTAATATCACATTTATTTTAGTGCTTTACAAGGAAAATCCATTTAAAATTACACTGTCCAGCATATGTATTTGCTGTTTCAGAATTTGTAATTTTAAACTCTATTTTAGGGATTCTGTGTGCACTATGATATGAAACAGAAGATATAAGCATTCTGTGAAACCAAACAGTGAGTGCCTACCATTTTGGCAAGGATGTTTGGAAATAAATCAAGATGGTGACTCCCGTGTGTTTTCTCTCAAAAGCCTGTATGTGTGTTAGGCCAACACAATGCCTGTGCACCTCCTATATCCCACTTAAGTGAGATGTAAGTGGTGCATAGGTCTCCTGCTGGCCCTTTGCACAGGGATGAATATCACCAGTTGTGAATATGTGGTCAATCCAGTATGCTCTTAGCCGCAGGAAGGACTGTGTGGTGTTGCTCTGGGTCCACGTGTTAGCATTGGATGAGTAGAAATTCACAAATTTTTATTAGCAATATGTCTTGCTAGTGAACTTGTTCAGACATATCAGGGATCACTGTGTGAGCAAAAAAATTTGTGAAGGGGAGTTGGTAACAAAGCTCCTGGAATATGATCAGCTGATCAGTGGTTGGCTACTCTGCAACAGAAGTTAGCTAGTTATCTCCCACCATCGTCTCACCCAACATATTATGAATCTTCCTGGCATTCAAAGAATCAGTTTTCCATGCCACTGTCTTTAGAGTTCTCTGTAATGTTTGAGGCTAGCTTGCAATTCTAAATACACTCTGGTCCCTGACAACCCTTTCTAGGTTATCTTGCTAACTCTCAGGATTCCTTGAGAAAACTGAGACACCACGATTTCTCATTCACTTCTCAAGAGGAACAGGTCCCCCGGGACTGTTTTTAAAGTTTCAATTTCCATTGCCAAGCCGTATTGGAGCGTAGACACTGCTTCATTGCGGGAGTGTTCAGATATTTTGACCTTGAACAGAGCTTTAAAATATCCACAGAGACATGCTGTTTTGAGGAGTGAGTCCAAAATGTTCCAGGAGTCTATAAAATACTGCACTTTGTCTTGGCGCACCATAACAATGAGAATTGGTAGGGATAGGGAAAGGTTAAGGAAAGATACGTTTACAGGATTAAGATCACACGGTAACCTGCTTTATGTACGTGTGCACTAATAAAAATCAGGGTAAGTTCCATGGAGTTTAGTGCAGCTAACCTCAGCTCACTGCTGGGCAGTGAAGGTGTACCTTCGCAGGCCACCCACTAGGCCGGGGTGGGCAAACTTTTTGGCCCGAGGGCCACATCAGGGTTGCGAAATGGTATGGACGTGTGGGTAGGGAAGGCTGTGCCTCCTCAAACAGCCTTCCCCGCCCCCATGTGCCCCCTCCCACTTCCTACCCCAACTGCCCCCCTCAGAACCTCTGACCCATCCAAGCCCTGCTACTCCCTGTCCCCTAACCGCCCCCTCCTGGGACTACCTGCCCCTAACCGCCCCCCAGGACTCCCCCACACACCCCTTTCAGAATGTTGCCCTGCAAATGCGGGCAGATGACTCATGAAGAGCAGGGGCAGCCACGCAGCCGGAGAGAAGTGTCAGTTTTCCCTTCAAAGTGCTGCTTCTCTCCAGCTGGCTGTGCGTTCGCCCGGTGTTCCTCCTGAGTCCTCCGGCCACACTCCCACCACCCACCTGCTCCCCTGCCCCACAGTGCAGCCCCTCCCCCCCACAGGGGGTGTACTGGTGCTGAGCTGCCCGAGTGCCCAGCCGTAGGGCCCCGTTGTTGGTGGAGGGGCACCCGGGGTTCACCTCTGAGCCACGCCGCCGGGTCGGAGCCAGCCACGCCACTGTGCTGCCGGCACGGTGAGCTAAGACTGCGGGGGGAAAGGGGACAGCAGGGGAGGGGCTGGGGGCTCAGGGGCCAGGCAGGACGGTTCTGTGGGCTGTTGTTGCCCACCCCTGCACTAGGCTATTGGGAAAGGAGGTGTAGCCTGACAGGTCCACTTCTTTTGCCCTATATATTGCCCCTGTTGAAGGCATTGCGGCTCCTAGGTCAGAGCTTTTATAGCTTATAGTCATGGAGTTTAAGGCTAGAAGGGACCATCCAATCATCTAGACTGACCTCCTTTATATCACAGGCCACACGCCACCCTGTGCCCACAGCCTAAACCCAAGAAACGAAATAGACCAAAGCACTCCAGCCCACAGGCAGAGAATAGGAGAGACCCAGGTGCCCCAATGCCCAGGGCCAATGGCAGGAAGTTAGTTAAATGAGATCTATCCAGATAATCCAGCAAGTGACCGAAATGTGCTGTTGAAGGCAAAAACACCCCAAGGTCACCGTCAATCTGACCTGGGGGAATATTCCTTTCCAACCCCACTTGGTGATCAGTCAGACCCTGAGCATGTGAGCAAGAACCAGCCAGCCCAGCACCTGAGAGAGAGAATGCTTGTTGGTGCCACCTCAGTGCCCTGGCACACCCCAGCCAATGCATCCTTTCCAGCTTTGGCCATCCCACATGCTTTAGATGAAGGAGACCAAAAAAAAAAAAAAAAAAAAAATCTGGATTATATCTGGAGGAAAAGATCCCTTCCTGGCTCCTGAAGGCTGAGTTTTAGGAACATCAGACAAACTGGAAGGGGCTCCTGAGACTATTGAGGAGATAATTACCACATGGGAAAAAGTTAGGGGAACTGCTTGCTCTGTAAGGCAGGGCATGAGGGGGAGCACTGAATTCTGGTGCCCAAACTCCTGCTGGTCTGTTGATGTACCTAGGTATTTCTAGAGCTCTCATCGTTAATCGCAATCTCCATTGACAGATTGGTTTTATACTGTTACAGGCTGGAAGGTGAAGGAGAATTTATAGATACCCAAGGCCTGGAATGGAGTGGCACATTTCATTACACAGCAGCACCAGGACTGAAGCTTAAGCTGGAAATGTAGCTATTTTGCACTAAAGGTAACATGTATTAAATACTGTTCTTATGCTGGATTTTGACTTAATAGTTTACAATAGCAACTGATGTCTTAACATATTTATTAGAAATAATTTCCCAGGCTACATACTGTAAATAAAATTAACCAAACTAAACATTCCGTTGTTTTTCTTTTCATTATGAAGTTCCATTTGAAGGATGTCTAACAAATGATATGAAACAATGGGGTGAATTTAAAACCAGAGCAGTTAATGACTAATTAGTCTTTAAAATAATTTAGTTATTAAATCTAAGGGAGCCTGTATCAGGAATTTCAGCAAGTGTTGAGTTTCAAAAGAAAACAGGACTCTGAAGATGCCATTCATCAATGAGAGAGGCCCCTTTTATGCTTAATTTGTGCAAATTTCAGAGAAAAACAGCAACTCCCACACACGGCAGCACTCACAACCAGGCACAAACACAGCATGACTGCACTTGCACAAAGTGCCACTAGTGGCACCACTGTGGTGCCAGCACATGCAAGTGTAGCACTTCAGTTAGTCCTCCTGGTACTATCCCATAATGCTCCTGGCCACACTTCAGTAACAGCTCTGAGACGTGCTGCTCCCTGAGGCTGCTGGAATTGTGTATGGGGATTTCGGGGGCCAGGTGCCCCCACATCCTAGCTTTGTGGGGATTGGGGCAGATGAGGGCTCATCTACCTGATGCTCATCAGTCCTGCTGGCAGTGGCTTCTGCTGTCTCTGACAGCTGGAAGATGCTCCCCCTGGGAAGTCCATGCAGTGCTTGAGCGCCAGGCTACTCCTGGAAGCATTCATTCTTCCCCTTCTGGGCTATACACCAGCTGCACATGCGCCCACCAGCAGCAAGTCTGTGTCCTAAATTCTTGATTTAAGAAAGGCATCATCTTTTAGCAGGCCTGCTAATAACTTAGGAGTCAGCCTCTCCCTGCCCTTCAAGCTGTTTATCTGGGACTCTTTTTCACTAAGCCACTTGCTTTGCTCCACGGTGTTTGTACCCAAGTGGACTGCACAGCTCTGAATTTCAGTTACCTCTGCCTGAAGGGTGTCTCTGGACCGGACTTCATCCTGTAGCTGCAAGAGCAAGTTCTTCTTTTCGTTATTGTTCATCACTCCTATCCTGGACACTGTTGCTTCTACTCTGGCTGCTCCCATGGAGTGACTCACTGGAATAACAGAAATCCTTTCCTGAGCCCCTCAGGTTTGAGATGAGTTGTACCCCTGCCTCCAAGTGTTCTGAACTTCTGTAGGGTCTCTCAGGTGAGTGCTGCAGGGCCGTAATGGGGCAGAGGTGGAGCACTGCTAATCCTGTCCCCCTTCACTTTTTTGTTGGAAATTTATCACAGTCTAAGGAGAAACAGGAAAATGGTTGCTCCCCTGTGCTGCCACTCACCCTGCTGATGCTGTCCTCTGTCTTCATGTCTGCACTGCAATTAAAAACCCACAGCTGACCCATCCCAGCTGACGGCAGCTCATGAAGTTCAAGTGAAGGGGCAGTGTAGATAGCTGGGGTCAGGCTGGAGCTCGGGCTCTGGGATCCCACTAGGGCCACACCTGCCTTTGCGTGCATGAACAAGGGAGGAGAAGGTGCAAGGAGCCTCTCGTGACCTCTGCACCCCCAGGAACAACAGGAGCGCAGGCGTGGCACAGAGTCAGTGCTACTGGGGTAGGCTACCCCACAATGTCCAGCCACGCTGGAATAGAGGGCATGCTGCACCCTCTAAGCCTGGTGGAGTTTTGAAGCCCAAAACAGAAACAAAGCTGTTGCTTCAGGCCCCGGGTTAACACACTTTCCAGTGCTACAAAGAGTCCTTCTGCAAAAACTTACGATTCTAATGTAAAAAAGAAAAAAAAAATCAGCATCGTCTTCTGCCAAACACACAGTCCTGAGTTACCCCCAGGGATGTGACCTGGAGCTTACATAATTAGAAGGCATTTGTTATGCCTGCATTTAAAATGAGTGATTAGCATGTGACAGTCCCATTCTGGGAAACATCAGGCTACCAGAGCGTTCATCTCTCTTTTTTTATACAGTCCCAACTCAGACAAGCACCACCACTGAAGGAGCTTTTACCTAGCCTTGGGTAAGTTTAAAATGTCCTGAGTTTCAGGTCTAGAATTGTTTTAATAATGGCATTTTTCATGCTAGTGGGAAAAGCTAGTGGCTTGTGTTTATTAGGTGTCTGATTTGCAGCACATAAGCAGGTAGTTAAGATATTTTCTAAGAGCACAAATAATTCCTCAGTTGTTTGATGCACTGCAATTATTTCTGGCTAATTTATTTTCTTGCCTGTGCAGTTTCCCAGATTGCCAAACAAACTTTTAAGGATCTATTTGTATCTAAACTATCAGAGTAAGGGTAGAGATCTAATAGCCCATACCGTTTAGTGGCAAAATCGAGATCTGAATTGGAAGGCATGCTCGTTTGAAATATATGTATATAGATAAAATTAGAATTAGTCACACTCTAGGGGCAATATGAAACAGGAAATCATTTGTTTTTTTACTTTCCGAGGAAATGTATGCTCTTTATAGACATGGGATGACTAATAGAACAATCAGCTGTGAAATGGGAACTATGCAGATAAGATTGCAGATAGATTCTGACACAATATATTTGGGAACTAGATTTGTTAAAGGAGGCAACACACTGAAGATCTCCGCGGGAGCAAAGGGGGAAAAATGATTACCAACCAAAAATGGATAACTAGCTTTCCTTTGTATTTAGTACAGGGAATTCATGATTTCAGAAACTGTGTGTGATCATAAGCCAAACAAACAGTAGCCATGCGGTCAGCATATTAAGTCTAGCTTGGGTTGAAACACTAACATATTGATGCTCATGCTTTGTTGTGTTTTTTTTTAAATAACTGATCATTTCTGCAATCTGTGCCATCCTGAGCCCCATGCTGCATATTGGTAGAAAGGCCAGCAGACCATTGCTGCAGAAGCTATAGTTCATAAAAGGGAGTGGAGGGTTATGCACCCTCTTCCCAGCTCCAGATCCATGCAGAGAGGGAGTATTTCATGCGTAGATCTCCTCCTTTCAGTGTTGTGTCTGTCTTTCTCCCTCCATGGACAGTCCAGAGATCCACAAGAGCATAGGGCGAATTGGGATCATAGAGGGAAGGATGGGAATTTTCCTGTCTCAATGTCACACATTCGATCTGCTGGAAAGTCGATGCAGACTCCTGCTGCACTAACTTTTGCACAATGACTTCTCTGTTGTAGGGAGAAGGGGAAGCTCCAGGGGCAGTCTCTAGTGAAGGAGGCCAGGGCAGTGCAGCTCCACTGGAAGTAGGAGGGGTGGGAGGCCAAGGATGCCAGAGCTGGGGCAGGACAAACACTGCAATGGATGGCTTTGGTTCCTGGGATCTCTGCCAATTTGGGGGATGTGTTGATTTGAGGGGCAGAACCCTGTTCTTTCCCCACGGAGGAGGGAAAATGCAAACTCCTTGCCCCCATGGAATGATGTGGCAAAACTCAGTGAGAGGAACCTGATTTTAGCTCCCTCCCTGGGGCCTCCCTGTGGGTGTCTGCAGGAGGAGGTGAGCGTCCCTCAGGGACAGGTGCAGCCAAAGGGCTGCAAAGCAAAAGGCAGAAAAAGCTTTCCTAGCCCAATTTCTTGCTCTCACTAAACTGTCCCTTTGCTGCATCAGGTTTGCCATGGTCGGTCCCTGCATTACCCTGGGCTGGGATGTTCCGGATAGGCCCTATTACTGGGCAATCTGAGCAGCACCTGGCGAGTGTGGCAAAACAGAAACAAGCTAAGTCTCTACCTTCCTTTTCAGTTTGTAGGAGACAGCTTGATCAGCTGATTGTGTGAGCGAGAGAAAGCACCACTGTGTCTAGGGGGGAACTAAGCTGGCTGCAGAGATGAGCTCTGCATTTTGTTGTGAAACTGGCCCATTCCATGGTCGTCGTCATCTCTTCTGGTAGCAAGTCCCATGGTCCAGCTGCTGCTCCTGGGAGTGTTCAGCAGTCCCCTCCTGTTGGCTGGCAGTTGCATTGTTCCAGTAGAATGCTGCTGAGGTGAGAGGCCATGGTCTTGCTGGGAGAGGTTCTCTCAGGCAGTCGGGGCCAAGGGCCAATCCCATGGAGGGCTTTGGTTATGGATGAAGAAGTTGCACTGTGAGCACTATATACCAGGGACCCGGTATTACTGCGCTGGGATGTTCCTGCTGGCCTGTGTTGCTAGGCAGATAGGCTGCTGCGTTTTGCACCAGTTAGAGCTTTTCTTAGCTCTGATCGATGTATTACAATAATCCAACCTGGAGGCTGGAACTCTGCAAATCACGGTCTGCAGGTCAGCATCTTGTAGAATAAGGTGCAGTCGTCTGGCTGGTTGGAGATGGAATCGGATGTTTTGTGTCTCCAGGGCAGAGCAGTCTCCCAGTCAGGAGGCTCTGGCTGGAGTTGTTCCCTCAGTCAGTGGTCCAGCTGCCAGAAACAGCTGGCCGCATGCACGGGAAGCCAGATCCCCAACTGACGTGTCCCTTTGCTTGTATCCCGTGGTCTGGGGAGATATCTCGGGTCTCAGTGTGCCTTTGCTCCTCTGAAAAGTATCTTTTGGCCTATGTGTGGTCACTCCAAGTTCTCCCAGGGATATTTCCCGATGCTCTGTTTGCCATTGCATATGGCAGTGGCTCTCAACCTTTCCAGACTACTATACCCCTTTCAGGTCTGATTTGTCTTGCATATCTCCAAACTCCACCTCACTCAGGGGCACCAGAATGGGGGGGGGCTGTGCCCCTCCCACATAGTTTTAGGAAGAATCTGGCCCCCCTGACCTCACTTAAACTACTTGCTTACAAAATCAGAGAAAAATACAAGTGTCACAACACACTATTACTGAAAAATTGCTGATTTTCTCATTTTACCATATAATTATAAAATAAATCATCTGGAATATCAAGATTGTCCTTACATTCCAGTGTATAGTATATAGGGCAGTGTAAACAAGTCATCATTGGCTGTATGAAATTTTAGTTTGTACTGACTTCCCTAGTGTTTTTTATGTAGCCTGCTTTAAAATTAGGCAAATATCTGGATGAGTTGATGTACCCCCGGAAGACCTCTGCATAACCCCAGGTATATGCGTACCCCTGGTTGAGAACTACTGGCATATGGCACATGGCCTAAATCCTGTGCCAACTATCCCCAGCACTCTGAATTCTGCACCAGTGCTGGATGGGGATCTGTTCTGTGGCTGCACTAGAGGCACAGGAAACAGTCACCAAATGAGATTATTAAACTGAATCCAATAGATCAGTGCTTTTAATATTTAACTTCATTAGGGGCAGAGTCCCTCCAAGTCCACAGGCCCTCACTGCAGTATTCAGAGTCAGCGTGTCATACTGACTGCTGGAAGGGACTCCCATCTCCTCACCTACAGGCTGCTGGGAAGAAGAGACATACTGGGTGACCCATATCTACCTATCCTCCTTTCTTCTCTAAAGGAAATTACACAGACCAGCTCTCTTTTTTGGGGGATGGGTGGGTCAGAAAGACTGGGGGGGCAGTCCTCAGTAGCTTCAGTTTCCTAGTCTGCAGGGGCCAATGAGGTAGTCAGACCCAATCTAGTTGTTTCATCACACAGGGAGAAAACTCATACTTGCTAGCTCTGAAAGGAGCCTTTCTGAAGTCTTTGCTACCTATGGAAATTGACCAGCATAGCTTTTCCAGAGGAACTGTTCCACTAGACTTTGCTACTAGACTAGGCAATGTCTAAACTACAGTTTATATTGGCATAATTTACGTTGCTCAGGGGTGTGAATAAACCACTCCCCGAGTGACATAAGTTGCACCAACATAAGCGCCAGTGTGGACAGTGCTATGTTGGCAGGAGAACTTCTCCTGCTGACACAGCTGCTGCCTCTCGTGAAGGTGGTTTTATTACGCTCTCCTGTTGGTATAGAGCATCTTCACCATACACGCTACAGAGCTGTATGTGTAGACAAACCCTCTGTCTGGACGAGAGCCCCCCCGTGGGGGAGTTATTCCAGAACAGGTAAATTATACCACAATAGCTGTAATGGAATCATTAGACTGGAATAGCTTTGCCGGTCAATTTCCCTGTGTAGACAAGGGCCAAGAAAGGCTGAAGTGTAACTAGTTTCCCCAAAAGTGAAGGTGAGATCTGCAGCCCTGCTGCCATCTGAACGCTTGGCTGGATAAAGGAAGGGACAAGAGTGTATAAAAATAGGGAATGGGGATGTTTTTTCCATTCCTTAAAAAGCAGAATAAAAAACCCACAATGTTTTGTACCTCGTACCATTGCCACCCACCAATCTATCTCAGGGTATGTCTACACTAGCGAGTTTCTGTGCCACAAGTGATGCCACATTTATTAAAATGCTGGAATTAAACCTCCATTGCATATCTGCACTGTGCTCCTTGTGATGCTGGCACTCATCCACATTAGCAGCTCTTGCTGCTGTCTTGTGAGTTCATACAGTGGCAGGAAGCAACCAATTCTAAGGCGGGTGAAACCCCAACATTAGCCCCTGCCTCCCTCTCTCACACACACCCCACCCACTCTGTGTTCAATAGCACAAGCATTCCAAGTTAAAGGTTTGCTGTTTGTCCCAGAGCAGATCAGCACAGCACGCAAGGGCTGTCAGAAACAGTACTTTGGGGGCGGGGGGCACATGTCTCCAGGGCAGGGGTTCAAAACAATGAGCAGAGCGGTCACTTGAAGCATTATGGGACAGCCCCGAAGGCCAGTTCCAGTGCAGAAAGCAATCAAGTGTCTACGCTGGCTATAGAGCGCTGGAGCTGCTGCACAAATAGCCTTACAACTCTCATTGAGGTGGGGGTTTTGCAGCGCTGCCACCGAGGAGTTTCTGCACACAGGATGGCTTGGCAGTGTGTACACGTCTGCAGTGTGAGCGCAAAAAGTGCTTTGCTGTGCAGAAACGTGCCCATGTAGACAAGCCCTCAATGTCAAGCTTCTAGAAGCAGTGACCTGCATTCTTCAAGCTCAGTAAAACCCATTTATGAGGCAATGTTGCCAACTCTTGCAATTTTACCATGCGCTCTCTGGTGTTCATGAGAAATTCAGCTTTCATTGAAAAAAAACAACAGTGGCTGCTAGCCTCATGGTTGCAGAACAAAGCTTGAAAAAAATGACACGAGCCCCCCTGAGGCTCAAAACACAGACTGCAAAGAGAAAGAACCTCCCATTTATAGTTTTCAATCTCATGGTTTCTGAATGCTTGAGGTTGGCGATGGTCAGGCTCAGACTGGACAGCTGCATTGCTAGCTCTGTGGGGCTATCCCTGAAGATCCCACTGAAATTTTAGCAAAAGCAGCATGTGGCCGCCCAGCTATTGTCTGCTCCTATGACCCTTATACCTGGTGAGTCACCCTGATGTGGGTATTCTCATGTAAGAGCAACTCATCGTAAGGCAAACTGGGCAGAACAGAGTCTTCGTGTAGTGCTTCTGGTGCTAAGTCCGCGTGTCCTCCAAAGCAGACACTGGTCTTCAGTTTATTCTCAGATGTCATTCAGGGTGTTGGAGGTAATGTAAAAAAGCATGAATTGTTTGGGTTCTGGATACCGTGCCTTCAAGACCACCTCTCTCCTTGGAGGTAACAGCTTCACTTTTGAAATGATGCAGCACTCGTAGCAGAGGATTGTCCCTGGAGAACTGTCTCCAACAGAGCCAGAACATGCCAAGCCTGTCTAGCTGCTCCCCCGGGCGTCTGTGGAAGGAGCAGGTTGGGCAGGGTAGGGTGAAGAGGAGTTTGAGCTTTGGTGGGTGATGAGCAGGCTACAGTTGAATAAATGTGTATAGTTAGTATGTTCGCCAAGAGCAAGGGTATGGAATGCCTGGCCGGCCGCTAGTGTCACGCTGGAATTGCACAGTGTGAACTTCCTTTCTTTTTTTTTTAATGTTTCTAGCATTAATAGGTGCAAAAACAAAACAAAAAACCTGCTCTGCGAGCTGGCAAATGAGGTGACCCTTGGAAATCGTGACTGCCGAGGCGAGTCCTACCAGCAATGCAGCAAAGCATCCTCCTGGATGGAATGCTGGAGTTGCACCTACATTTCTTTGACGTATGCATGCACTACTAATGGGAGACAGGATCTGAAACAGCAGCCTACACACGAAGGATCCCATTTCCTATGACTGCTCCCCTGAGCCACTCAGTTCCTTTTTTTCAAAGCCTTTTCCATACTGTAGGAAGGAGGTAGAAGATATTCAGCCAAATCAAATGTATTGGCTTGGAAAAAGCAATATATACACGTACTGCTGCAACACAAATTATAAAGGGAAAAGAGCTCCTAATACTAAGAAAACACAAAGAACCAGAAGATGAGGGTCAAACCCTGCTGTTCTGAGTCAGTCCTAATTCAGAGAAGAGGGGAGTCTTGCTTGAATTAGTACTGAATAAGGACTGGTGGATTTTGCCCTGTGTACTCAACAGTTGAGGAGAAATAGGGCCAGAGAGACAATGTTCTGTGTTCACCAAGTCCAGAAGTAATCCTTGAAGGCTGGAAAGCATCCAACATAATGCAATTATTTCATGAAGAACCTAGGGACGCATCAGGAAATTACAAACTGCAGTTACGGGTCAAATGAAAGACAGCCACACTGCTAGGATGGGGAGGATTCTCCAGCCCTACTTAGACATTGTTAACCTATTTTGCCGGGGCCCTGAAGGAGGCAGGTGGGGTGGTGCAGAAGGCTGGCTTGGTTCCAGGCAGGGCCTTCTCTCTGACTCCTTGCTGCAATCCCGCTCCTGCCTCTGCTCCACAGAGCACAGCAACTGCTATGGCCAATGCCAGCGGCCCTTCTGCAGCTGTGCAAGGCCTGTCTTATACAGGAGGCCAGACTGGATGATCACAATGGTCCCTTCTGGTCTTGGGATCTATGACTAAGTTTCTTGCTCCATGCTCCACCCCAGTGCAGCCATCCAGGAGTTGGACAGAATTTTCTCCACAAAGAAAAACAGTTGTTAAAATAAAGTTAAAGTTGCTTACGGACAACATGCACGCACCCAAGCAGTACAAGCAAGGGACTGTCCAGAGGTATGACATACCTCAGCCCTATGCATCATATTCACACTCTTATTGACAGACTCAATCCCTCTATCAATCAGTCCCAAGCACCTGCAACATACACATTAACACAACAAATGCACTACAGTCCCCCTCCTCAATCTTACTTTACAGTTAAACTAAGGCATGTCTACACAACAAGCACTACCACAACACAGCTGTAACACTGTAGACACTTGCTCCAGAGAGGCCGTTGCTGTCGTAAATCCACCCCCTCAAGAGGTAGTAGCGAGGTCAACAGAAGAATTCTACCATTGACCTAGTGGTGTCCATACCAGGGCTTAAGTCTGTTTGACTACATCTCTCAGGTGTGTGACTTAAGTTTTAGGTGTAGACCAGGCCCTAGTTTTCCCCTTTCCATTTGTACACTTTATCCACCTGTTGTGGTCTCATCATAAGTATAGACTCAAAACTCTTCTGAACAGAGACTCATTATTATTATTATTGCAACAAAGAGTCCTGTAGCACCTTAAAGACTAACAGATGTATTATTATTTGGCATGGGCTGTGCCTACTGCAGTGGGATCCTGATCCTTACTCAGGACCTCTGGGTGCTACCATAATAGAAATGATAAAGAACTGTCCCATTGATTGGTGTTAATAATTCTGCACAGCTCATATTTCTTAGCTCAACTCAAGAAGGCAGGCAACTAGTCTCAATATTTTGCATAGGGTTGTTAATGATCTGAGAGGCTGCATAAGGTCACTTCTGGCAGACCTGGGGATAGCTCCTAATTATCGCATGTGGCAGACCTAAATCCCTCTGACTTGGCTGCACCTCTTCTCCAAATGACTGTTACAAATTGGTATGCTTGGCTGTATAACACATTGGCTGAGGAGAGTTGCTTGTCTTGCTACCAGCTAACAGATTGCTTCTTTAGATCATGAGGTAGAGATCTCAGCTGTGATGCTGAAGGTTTAAACCCCTGCTGATGAGCCATGCATGGGAGAAGCACAACAGGGGAGCCTGAACAGAGACATGCATGCTATGTAACATGCTGGCAGGGTGTTAGTGATAACAGCCTACGACTCCGACCAGTTAATGGAATCACTCCTTCAGCATGAGTAGAAGAGATCCGTGCTTTGATCTAGAAGATCCTGCTCATGTATGTGGACAGGAAGCATATGCAAGTTGAACTATTCCTGCATATTCACCTTCATAAAATACTTGGAGGACCTATCACGGGGTGCACTCACCGCTAGGTCCTCCTGACTGCTCTTGGGATTAGGGCCTTCCAGATCCGGAGCCCACTTCTGCTGCTCACTGCACAGCCTACTGCCGCTCTCTCTTAGTCTCTGCAACTCCAGATGCCCCTTCTTCAGGACTTGGCCCTCTGGCCAGGTCACTGTGTGTGTTTCCTCCTTCCAGGGAATCAAAGTCTTTTCTAATGAACAGGCTTAGGCAGTCTTCCCATTCACTGTCCAACCGGCACCACTTCCCTGGGGGCAGGTAGGGGAACCAGGACCCACTCTCTACTCCGGGTTCCAGCTCAGGGACCCTCTAGTCAGCAGCCAAGGCCTGCACCATCCTAAACCTTGGTGCCTTTTCCCTGTGCCCTTCCTTACCTTCTGGCTCTCTCCACTTCTCTGGGTTTGCCAGCCCTACAACTCCCACCTCCGAGGGAGTAACACTCCAACCGTACCTCTGTTCTCCCACGGAGTGACTGCAGCCTATTTCTCTTCTGTTGCCACCTCCCTGCCCAGCCCAGCTCCTCCTTAGCCTGCCCTGGCTTTCCTCCAGGTGTGGCCTATAGGTTAATTGGCCTAATTTACCCCTTCAGGCCTTGTGTGAGGTGGACATCCATTACAGGCCCCCAGATGAGTGAGTGAACGAGCTCTATGTCCACCTCCTCCATTTTAAACACAAAAATAAGTTAGAAGATTATTAAGGTTGGAAAGTCTTGGACTTAAAAACTAGGAAATTTCAGAACTTAGATGGCCTTGGATGTACACATTATGATTTTAATTCCATGATCGCCTTTTCTTTTTTCCACTGTACCCCTCCCTCCTTCCGTGCAGAGGCTGGGTGGTGAATGAAGCAGAGCTGTGTAGTGCATGACACAGAGCTGCATTGAGAGTAAAGATGGACTTATGATTAAGACAGTTGAGGGTGACGTAGGACAACTAGGTCCTATCCCTAGCTCTGGCACCGGGTGTATCCTTCCTATGTTGTGTCAACAAAATCACTTTGCATAAGTGGCCACTAATTGAGTGTTCTTCATTTTCTGGAGGCCCAACTTGAGACATCTGGGGCCTAACAGAAGTACGGAGTCAATGGGAGCTGTGGATGCTCAGGACTTCTGGAAAAAATAAGCCCCAAAGACCAGATTTACAAAGGTATTTAAGCACATAAAGATGTGGACACACCCCTATTTGGATGTATCTAAGCAGGTAAGGCACCTAAGTCTTACTGGGTTTGTCAAAACTGCAATGTAAGCCCAGGGTTGGTAGAACCCGAGTTAGCAGACCCTGGGTTTGTTAACTAGGGCTTGAGAGTCTACATTTATAACCCCAGTTTAGGAATTGTTGAACCCTGCATCACAAGCTGCGGCTCCAGTGTCTCTACTCCATTATTTGGGCCCAAGTCCAACCACCCATATCCCAGAGTTCTTAGTGCCCTCCCAAAAAGTGACTGCTCTAGCCCTTTGTTCGTGGTGCAGTGCAGGAAAACTTGACTGTCCAGAGGACAAAGAAAGTTGGCTCATGTGCTCAAATAGGCAAGAGCTAGAATTGTTATTGCTTACCTCCCAACATATCAAGTGGCTAAAGTGGGATGGGTCCTGATGGGCTGGGAGGACTGCAGGGGAAGGTTACAGAGCCCATCCTGCACTCATCCCGTAGCGGCAGCTCCTGCTGCTCCTGTTCTGCAGGGCTAGCTGGGCTTGGCTCCCTGCTCCAGGTGTTGCAACCTGGTCCCTAGTCCCTGGATCACAGTGTCTCTCAGGCTTGGCCCGGCCCTCTGGCCAGAGCATGGCCAGGCCATATATCTCAGTGTGTGGTGTTGCGACCTGGCACATGGGGTTACAATGCCATTCTTTTCCGTTTGGCCTTGCCAGCTCCCATCAGGGGGCCAGGCCAAACCCCGTGTGCCAGAGGCCACGTTGCAATGCCCAGAGTGGGAGCCCAATCCCAGCCAGTCCGCAAGATAGGAGCCTCTTCAACTAGGACAGGCAGTTTTGTGGGTCAAAGATGGACAGTTCCATAAAACCCAGGACTGTTGGAAGACCTGCTATTGTTATGCTCCCAACATATAAACAGAGAAATTAGATACAAACATAAAGTGCTCTTGTTGGAAGGTTGCAATGTAACATGACTTTATTTCTGAGATTCCAGAATGATAACATACAAGAACCCAAAACAGAAAGAGACAAAACAGGCTGCTCCATATCACAGAGCAGCACAACTCACCCCCACCTTTCTCTAGGCTGTTGGTGCAGACTGACTGCTGCTGGGCACAGATCACACACTTCCCTACAGACCCCCCCGACCCTGCAAGCAGGACAGGGAAATCACTGAAATTTTAAATGATAGTACATAATTTTAATGCCGTTTTCAATACACCACAGTTATCACAGTGTAATGGCTCGTCACCCCATGTCCCATTCCCATGCACATTCTTCCTCTCCAACCTGACAGGCACAAGGGTCTGTTGCAGGGACAGTTTGCAGCAAGAAGGCTCTGAAATGTTCTCACTGAAATACATGCTATACATTCCTGAGAAGCCTGATGACTCAAAATCAGAAACAGAAAAGCCTGGGCATGAAAACTATGTGCATCTTGTGATTTTGCAGAGTCTAATCCTGATTTTGCTTCATTATGCAAATTCTAAGCTTTCATTAATAAATAAATAAATAAATTAAATAAATAATAGCTTTTTGTCTATCAGAGTTGCTAAAATATGGAACACGAGTTAGTTCTACTGAAGTCAATGAGGCCACTCAGGAGCATAGTTATGCGTGGATAGAAGTGTTTTCAGGATAGAAGCCTGAACACCTAGTATTATTAATCCTGGACAATGTCTTATATTTCTTACGTGCAAATAAACTGGATAATTGAATACAAAAACTACAGCAATGCAATGCTAGAGCTGAACACAGTAAGACACTCACAGAAATGCAAAAGGTTCCTACAGCCACTTTAAGTCATACTGCACCTCCTGTATAATTAATGGTCCACATTAATGACATAAAGGCAGAGTTGACTCCAATTTTTTAACAATTTTTTTTGTTGAAAAATCAACTGTTTTTAATTGAATGTTTTTGTGAAAAAATTGTGATTTTGAAATATTTTGTTGAAAACAATCACAATTTTTCATTGTTCATGTTTTGGTTTTCCTTTTCTACTCCTTCATTTTATTCTCTTTCCTTTCTTCTCCACTCATTGTGAAAAGCAAGTCCATTTTTTGTTCACTTTCAAATTCTACAGAACAAAAACCACCCACAATTTTTTTTTTCAATTTTTGACCAGCTCTAGTAAATAGGAACATATTAAGCCACACATTTAAGAAGCCACACAGGGATAGAAATGACTACTAAAAGTATAATGTGTCTGAGTTCACCTTACCATAGAAACAAAAATATTATCTCACCTGTTCTTTAAAAATCTGTAACTGTGCTACTATTTCATGAACTATATTTTTTAAACATAAAACAACATTATAGCTATACTTTCCAAGAAGCAAACAATTCTAGTTACTCATTGGGGTCATGTCAGTCAGTACAAGAAGTCTGACATTCTTCTATCTAGATTCATTGAAACAAGGAGGCAACTATTAACTGACAAAGATCAGATCTAATGAATCATTAAAATTATCCCACTAACCTGAACCCAGTTCAAAGGCTTGATCTTTATACGCAAAAATCACACTGGCGTCAGTGAAAGCCTTATCCCTCTCCACTCACACTGGTGTCAAATTGGTCAATGACTGTTCTGCTTGCATCGGCAGTGCAGGGTAGCCTAAAAAGCCCAGAACACATCCAGTGATGTGCTGCGAGGGCATTTCTTGGGCACCTCGTTAAAGTTCCATGCCTGCTGAAGGACCATTTGGGTTGATGACTCTCTATGGAGCGCACCTCCTTTGGAAGCTGCTCTCTCATCCTTATTAGGAATGACCCTCCATGTGGCTCATAACACCAGATTGCACCAAGTGCTGGGTATTTTCCCCTTTCCCACCAGATATTTACACACATCCCCTTGGATAGGTCACATGATGTACACCCTGGGGTAATCTAAATGGTGTTAAGTACAGCCCAGCTCTTTAGCTCAAGTTGTAGAGACTCATGCTTTTAGGCCTGGAAATACTCAAGTTCCACCCACAATGTGTAAGTCCAGATGGCAGCTTCATATAAACTCCTAACCTTTTATCTAAGTATTTGGAGTCAATGTTCAGCAATCCACTGACTGAGCATTTCTACAGTGCTTCAGTAAAAGCCTGTCTCTCAGAGCATTAAGGCCCGGGCTACACTACAAAGTAAGCTCAACATAAGCTGCCTTGCATCACCCTAGCTGTGGATGTATCTATGCTTCAATTGGTCTCCCGCCCATGTAAGTGTCCTGTTAAGCAACATATTAACACCACCATTCCAAACAGCACTGGACTATGGCTGATGTTCTGAGGTCGGTGCAGTGTGAGCGTACACACTGCATTACTGATGTCGACCTTAACAGTCTTCCAGCAGCCGTCCCACAATGCCCTCCGACACCCTCTGCTCTGCGTCACAGTTGTGAACTCCACTGCCCTGGGGTCACAGAGACTGGAAGGCTCTAGTCTCCTCCCCTTTTAAGTACCACACATTTCTGAAATGCCTTTTCCTGATTTGTCCAGCTTGACGTCCTTGAAGCAGCCCTAACGATCCACCAACAAAACTTGCATAACCATAGAAGAGTAGCTCTTTTTATTGGTGGACCCTGTGGCATGGTCATCTGGTGACAAAATAGAGATGTGTGTGAGGTCTATTGCTCCAGCAGGAGATGATTAATGGCCCTGTGCATTTACATGACAGTGAATTTTCCAACACCAAAATGATCTCCCCTGAGTGGTAGTCATCCCACGTTGCAAGTTGCCACCGTGCGATCCCCACTTGCTTCTCCACTGTCAGCGCAGCTCTCATTGTGGTGTCCCTGCTCTGGGGCATGTTCAAAGCACAGATTCAGGAATGTGGCCCTGCACATCGGAAAGTTCTGCAGCCACTGCTCATCATCCCAAGCTGGCATTTACAATGCAATCCCACCAGTCGGTACTTATTTCTCAAGGGAAGCAGTGGCACTCCATCATCTGCAGCTGTTGGTGGTGAATGCTACCAACAACTCTGAATTGGTTCTTGCTATGTCCCAAAGCAAACTGTTCTCCACTAAATCTTCATGTTCCCCGCTGATTAGGTGCTTCTTACAGCTCTGCAAATATGGAAGGATCACGTGTCCTGTGCTTGCAATGCTTATGACAGTAGTGCAGCACCGTGTGCAGGCTCCGTGCATCTGTCAGAGATGGTGGGCAGCAAGGATGGCCATGCGTTTTTGTGTTTTTTTTTAAAAAGGCGCAAGAAGTACGGGATATAGATGACATTGTGGGATGGAGACAGTTGCATGCTGCAAAGTTGACCCCTTGCTCCCAGTCATCCCTCTGCGACTTGTTTCTGCCCTGCCATGCATTGCCAAAACTTTCCAAAAAGTGGACTAGATGGTGGCGGGTTGCACACTGGAATCCCTACCCATGGTGCACTTCACTATGCCTCAACACCAGCACGCCTGGTGCAGCGCTGATGCAAGGCGACAAGTATGCATGTGCACAAGCAATATACTACATGCAGCGGCTTTATGTCGAAGTAACTAGCTTCCATCAAAGTTCGTAGAGTAGCCATGGCCGGGATGGACGCACTGAGATTTAGCAGGTCTAGTGAAGACCCACTAAATCGACAGCAGATCAGTCTCCAATTGACCCCTGTACTCTATCCCTGACGAGAAGAATAAAGAGAGTTTCTCCCATTGACCCCTCGCGGTGTAGACCCTCCGGTAACTCAACCTAAGGTACGTCAACTCCAGCTATGTTATTCACATAGCTGGAGTTGCATAACTTAGGTTGACTTACCGTGGTAGCGTAGACATGGCCTAAGTACGAGTAGTTACTGAGCATTTCCCAAAGCTTGGTGTGAGCATTTCACAGCCTAGCTGCTCTGATTCTGCTCTGTGTTTTTATGTTGGTTAGGACCAAAGAGGGTTATAATCTAGCCCTTGGGGAGTTTAAGGTGTATGAGGAGTAGGTGGTTATTTCTGGTGTGAGTTATAACATGTACAACTTTGTAGCCATCTGGGATTTGGAATGACTGGATCCCTCCAGTGAAACCCGGAGGTCCTTAGCGAGGAGAAGATTATGCTCCGAGGGGATTGTAAAGGGGTAGAGATAAGTGCCTGTGCTGGGGGAGGCTGGGGAGGGCTGCTTGTGCTCTCTGTGTGAGAGCTGGAAAGGTAGTCATGCTCTTTGGGCCTGATTTTCAGGGGTGCTGCATACCAACACCACCCAGTAATCTCAAGGAGAGCTCCAGGTGCCCATCGCCTCTGAAAGTCAGGGGGACTGGACAGCATTAAGCAGCGGTGAGACCAGTCAAACCCTGCACAATGAGCATCTCTTGAGTGAATAACTTGGCCCATAGTCAGGCTTATGAAGTGTTCAGCAGACGAATGGCAGTAGAATGCGGAGAGGGGCATATGCTTTAATCAATGCATTTCTGTAAGTGCTCAACAAATGCTTAAAACCAGGTTGTTTTGCCTCAGAGTTTAACAAGCCATGAGGCCTCTCTCCTTGGGTAGGCAAGAGTCTAAAGGGGAAAGCAGATGGAAACCTACCCACCCACCTCTTCTTTGCCAGCACCTGGTCCTGGGAACGTGGGGTTTATGAAAGACTAAAGGAAGAGGGGTTTTGTGCTGTCACCACATCTCTGTAGTCCCTCCTGGGACATCTGAGTTCAACTTGTTCTCTGTCCTTCAGTGTTTGTTCTGAGTATCTGCCTCAAGATCTAGCACAATAACCCCCTTATACTTTTTCTGAAAACAGGGCTTGGCTCATCCGACTCCTCATTGAACTCACATGCTAGTTATTCCAAAGCATGGGATGTTTTCAGTGCACAGTAAAAGCCCTCTGAAGTGAGGCCAGAGCCAGAACTCCCTAGGGAGGACGAGCAGCATTGCACAGCCATGGATTCAAACAAACAAGAAGGTAAAGTACACTCTTTGATAGAGGTGAACTAAAACAGAAAGCCTTCTCCAGCAAGAGAAATCACCCCTTTGGAAAACACAACCCAGCTCTGTAAGAGTCCCCTTCTGGAAAAAGAGTTTCAAAAGCTCGCAGCACTGCTCTGATGCTGCTCCTTCTGTAGTCAGTGGTAAATCTACAGCTGACTTCAGACCAATGCTGAGGCCCAGATCCCTCAGAGGTATTTAGCCACCTAATTTCCATGTATTTCAATAGGAGTTAGGAACCTAAATACCTTTGAGGATTCGGGCCTGAGTGCTTTGGAAAATCCCACTCATTTCATTTAGAAACCAAAAATGTTTTACTCTAATCTGTGAAAAAAAGGAACAGGCGGGTAGGAGGTAAAACTATTCTATTACTTTGCCAAATTATTGAAAAGTAAACACTAATAACCAATGTAGGACATATTTTAAAAAGTATTTCCATACAGAAATTAGGAGTTCAAAGGAGACCTCATCGGTCACATTCTTTGTATTGCCAATATTTTCACTTTGAAAATCTGACAATGAATTGTGAGTTACTCACCTGGGGAAAAGCTGATTTTATGAATGAAAGCACTTTAGATCACATAGATCTTGGGCCCCAGTTCTACAGGATGCTTAAATACACGCCTAACTTTAAGCACTGGCTGCTTAAAATAAAGCATGTACTTAAGGCCCTTGCAGAATTAGGGCCTCATTCATTCATTCCTTATACCTACCAATATGCTGTTAAAACCCTGTGGGGATGGGGTGAATGGAAACGAACAACAGTGTGTTTTGGAAAAGTTGGGGTTAGATCATACAGTTCTTTCACTTGCAAGACTCCTGTATATTTCAGTTCTGTGCAGAGATACACGCAAGGGTAGGTCCTTACTCCATAACTTTGGAATTTAGAAGAGAACCCATTTAAACTGTTTGTTTTTAGTTTATTTATTTGAGAGACATTGTATTTGGAGTCAAAACCAATGCTAAAGCAGGACTACAGCATCATGGCCTACAGGGACATCCTGCTGTTGGAGGTGACGTCTTTCCCAAGAGACATAAGGTCTTGAGCCCTTGACGATCTCCAGTCAATTTTTACAAGAGGGTTGATGTTAACTTCAATGTTCTGTGACCAAATTCTAATTTATGCCCCAATCCTGCAATTGCTTCAGTATATACTTAGCTTTATACATATGGGTAGTCCCTTGAAGTCAACAGGACTTCTCTTGTACGTCCAGGTAAGCACATGCTTAAGTGGTTGCAGGTTCAGGACTTCAGCTTTCACTGGCTTGCCTGAACTCTTCTTGCAGCTTCGTTTGGATACAGTGTTCTTTATTTTCCATCCTAAACTGTTGTGTGATGATGCTGTGCGCTGTGGAGGAGCTGCCACTCGCCACTTCAGAGGTGGCTGCATTTCTGTGCTGGTGAAGTAACTGCTGAAGCTAAAGGCTTCGGATCTTTTAGGGTGACAGGTAGAAAAAGCATTAGAAAAAGCTAAAGTATTTAAGTAAATATTGATTCAGCTGTGGTATCAGTGTGTAAGTTTGAGCAGTGGACAAGAGCCAGGCTTTGGTCCTACAGTCTCTGACCTTTCTCAGAAAGGGTCAAATTCCGATGGTGCAAAAGGATTTCAGAGGAAGGGCATAAATGAGAGCGGAATACATTTGTATTTTCTCCTCCAGATTCTGGACTGTATCTCCACAGGTAAATTAAATTAAGCAGATGAACAATGGGGTTAATTTTTTAAATTAGTTTTACTAAATTAGGCCTGTGCACTCAGTCCCAGCTGAAATGGAAATTTACTCCAGGAAGCCTTCAATTCGTTGATATCCCCCACAGACTGCTGAGATTCATTTGGTGTCACAGCAGAAAATGAGAAGGTAGTCCAACAATCTAACTTTCCCCAGCTCTGTCCCTATGTTCTGGACCCGATGCGTGCGGCGAATTTCCAGTGGTAAGTGGGGATTTCAGCTGGATAGCCTAAAGAGGAGCTCTGCTCTGAACAATGCAATGGTTTGGGGGAGGGTGTCCGGAGCCCTTCCCTGTATGCCCCTGCCCAGGAGCAGGCTACAGAATCTGATGTAGAGTCAGCACTTAATAGAAGTGATCCTGATCCACACCCACTGAAGCCAATGGAAAGACCCCCACTGACTTTGGGTTCAACAAATATTGAATAATGGGCTCTTCACTCTAGCTGACAAAGGTATAAGAAGATCCAATGTCTGGAAGTTGAAAGTAGATACATTCAGACTGGAACTACAGCATAAATTTTTTTTACAGTGAGGGTAACTAACCTTTGGAACAATTTACCAGGGACTGTGGTGGGTAACTGGCAATTTTACAAGGTGTAACAGATACAAGTAAGCTATGTCTGCTCAACGTGTCACTCTGTCCCCCTCTAGGAGTGGCTAGGCCAGCAGGAAACTGATGAGCCTGCTACAGGCTTGGCTGACAGAGGTGTTTTTTAGCTCAGGTAGCAGAGGCTCATGCATTAAGAGCAAGAGGTCCCACGTTTGATCCCAAATTATTTGTAATATTTCTCTGATAAGTCTACTTTCAAAGTCACGCCCCCGATCAGAGTGGATTCTGGCAGGCCAAAGTACTTGTCCCATAATATCTTGGCTACAGAGGGTAGCACATTGGGGAACGCTTGTGCATATCAAGTGAAATGATCTATTACCACTAATATGTTAGTGTTCCCTTTGTTCTCAGGTTCTAAGGACAGAAAATCAATACACACAAGATTCATGGGTCCCATGCTATGGATGTTAACTAACTGGGCAGATGGTTTGGGTGCCATCTTCTGAGATAAACTTCTGGCACAAATCTTATAATATTCCTCTCCATCCCTTGCTAATGTGGGCAAATAATCCCTGCTTCTTACCATTCAAGTGTCCAAAATGCCTTCCTTCATCATGCAAGGCCTTCAGTGGAAAAATCATTTTTCGGCAGAAATGAGACACTTTTTGAAAAAAATCATTTAAACCAAAACCCAATTTTCCATCAAAGAACAGTGTCAATGAAAAATTTTCAACCAGCCCTAGAGTAAATCACCTAGGCATCTAAGTCACTTTTGAAAATGGGATTTATGTTTCTAAATCACAAGTGTTTTTGAAAATTTTAAACCCTGTCACATAATACAAGAGCAAGGGGGAATTCAATTAAACTGAAACCAGCACATTTGAAGCTAATAAAAAGAAATACTTTTTAAAAAAACCCACAACACAATTAATCTGTGGAACTCATTGCCACAAAACATAACAAAAGCCAAGAGCTAGGAAGGATGCTAAAGAAGGATTGAAAAATTTATATGGATAATGGGAACACAGATAGGATTTAGAAAAAAAAAACTTTAGGAAGGATCTAAACCATAATGCTTCAGGGCATACACCAGCTACTAACTGATGGTGGTTAGGAAGGTTCTCTTAGTGGGCAGGAGTCATAATTGTGTACTAGGGGTTTCCTGCAGCTTCATATGAAGTATCCAGACCTGGCTATTGTGAGAGACTGGATACTGTACTAAATGGACCTCTGGTCTTATCCAGTCTGGCCATTCCCATGTTATAACAGCAGCTGATTTTGCAAACTGTGTGGTCTCCACATCTCCCAGGACAGGACTAAGTCCTGAAAAGAGATTTGCATCTGCAGAGGATGGCACAGCACTCTGCTCCAGTTATTTATAGCAATCATAATAAGTCATTTTAATTGACTGCAGTTCTTTATTCCCACAGGAGAAACTGAAAATGTGCCAGTGAGTAACCCTGCAACACAGATTTCTCAGGTAAAGACAAGCAATATGCCCTGAATAATTCCAAGTTTAAAGAATGAAAGAACAGATTAGTAGTCTTTACAACCAAAATTCATACAAAGGAAAAATAAAGGCAGATGTGCACATTGCATGGACACATGTTATGAACTGGCCGTTCTTCTGAAAGGTGCTTTCATCTGACCTCTTTGCTCACAGCCAGTTGCAAATTAGATGATTGATTTGTGATCTTAGCCAAGTAATTAGATGTCACCATCCCATCATTTGGGTGCCCACACTTGAGTGCAAAACGGGAGACAGCTGCTGAACACTCAAGCACATTGCTTCAGTAAGTGGGTTGCTCCTTCCCTTCCTGAGCTGCACTCTGTGCTCCTTGTCTATGGCCAAAGATCTGGGTCCGTGTTAATCATTTAGTATAAAGTTCCCAGCTCTATCATGTAACTTTCTTCAAATTGCAGTGAGGCCTCATTTTAACTGCAGTTTAAAATAAAAAACATGTACAGGTTGTGGGGAATAGTTTTAAAATGCAGACTACTTATAGTATAGTTTCAACACTTCCATCCCCCACGGTTGCTCTTACCCCACCACTTTCCCCCTCTTTGCCACTACTATCCTTCCCTCCCTGTGCTGCTAGTAACAGTTCTAGGGCCAGAGCCTCAGCTTTTGTAAAGCAGCATAGCCCCACTGATTTCAAGTCCTGGAAGTCAACAGAGTTACACTGATTTACACCAGCTGAGGATTTGGTGTATAACTCTAGGACCAGAAGGGGTACTAATCTCTGCCAGTAGAGACACCGTCATCAATAGATGTAAGACTCAATAAATGTAAGCTAGTCCATGATAGGACAAGGCATCGGGCCGTTCCAGTGGGGATAAGTGGGAAAATTAACTGAAATTGCCCAGATGCTTAGGATTTGTGGAAAGTCCTGGCTGTAATATTTCTGTGAAATTACAATTTGCATACGGGCTCATTAACGAGATGAGAACCATGCGCTGAGTAATGAGTCATTTATTTATAACTTCAGACAACAGCATAAGAGGGTAGGACACACAATGATGTTTGGCTGAGGCCTGGTGAGGCAACTAAAATAATAATAAATAATAGTAATTAATAATTATGTAGTTGGGAGAAGGCCTAGTTTCTTGTATGAATTGTTTCCAAAGAGTATAGTTAATAATACCCTGTGTGGTACACAGTGCTGTTGCAGCCATGTTGGCCCCAGGATATTAGAGAGGCAAGGTAATCTCTTTTATTGGACCACCGTCTGTCGGTGAGAGAGAGAAGCTTTCGAACGAAACAGAGCTCTTCTTCAGGTCTGGGAAACTAACTCAAGGTGTCACTGATAAATACAAGATTTGAACAGATTACTTATGAAAAACAAACACACATTTCAAGGGACCATTCCAGGTGATGTGACCCATTAACACCCCTCCAGTCAGTGGGAGGAAAGGAAAGCAGGGGGAAAGCAGTTCATGATTTTTAGTGTCTAGCAAAGTTACGAATTTAAACTCCCAGGCTCATCTTTTGAAAGTGTTCTGCGAGTTTCTTTTGAGGACGAGGACAGATAGATCAGATATAGATTGATGGTGTTGTGAAAAGTGTTTACCCACAGGTGATATGGTGTTTTTGTCTTTTATCTTTTTCCTATGAGTTCATTGGAGAGCCTAGTGATGGTCTGGTTTCCCACACATAGTTACTATCGGGACATTTAGTGATAGATATGTGTAGGACCCATGGATCTTGAAAGGTATCTTGTGGGGGGTGTTGATCATCACAGCAGTGGAGATATGTCTGCAGGTTTTGCATCTGCTGTTCTGGCAAGGTCTGGTGCTGCTTTGAGTTGGTGTGTCCTGGTCTGTGGGGAGCTTGCTTCTGATGACGACCTTGGAGAAGTTGGGGGGTTGTTTGAAGGCCAGAAGAGGTGGTTCAGGAAAGTTTTTTTCAGGATGGGGTCCCCATCGAGTATGTGTTGTAGCTGTTTGATGCTATCCCATATGGGTTGCAGTATGGGGTGGACGTGACAACTAATGGTTTGCAGACAGAGTGGGTTTTATTTCTGTATTGAAACAGGTTTTCTCGGGGTATTTGGGTGGCCTGTTCCATAATGTTATCTACTTCTCTGGTGGAGTGTCCTTGTTTGGAGCAGGCAATTCTGAGTGTGTTAAGATGTGTATCCTGGATTTTCTCCTCAGAGCATATTCTGTAGTATCTCAGTGCCTGGCTGTAGATAACAGATTTCTTGGTGTGTTTGAGGTGGTTACTAGATCTACGAAGTAGATGTGGTGATCTGTGGGCTTCTTGTATACAGTTGCCTGTAGGAGTTCCATTGTTGAAGTTCTTCATGGTGTCCAGGAAGTGGATGCTGGTGTGGGAGTTTTCCAGAGAGAGTTTAATAGAAGCATGGTGATTGTTGAAGTTGTGGTGGAAATCCATTAGGGAGCTGAAGTCATCTGTCCAGATGATGAAAATGTCATCAATGTATCTCAGGTATATCATTGATTTCATGGTGCATTTGTCCAGAAATTCTTCAAGGTGCCACGAAGAGGCTGAGATATTGGGAAGCCATCATAGTACCCTTGGCTGTTTCCATGGTTTGGACAAAGCGTTTGTTGTTGAATGTAAAATTGTTATGGGTGAGGATGAAATGGATGTGTGTGTCAATGTGTTTGGGGTGGAGATCTGAGGGTTGTCCACCATCTTGTAAATATTTGAGGCAGGCAGCTATGCTGTCTTTGTGAGGGATGTTGATGTATAGGAAGGTGACATCCCTGGTGACAAGAAGGGTGTTCTGAGGGAGGTAGTTGATGTTGCAAAGCTTGTTGAGAAAGTACGTTGTGTCCTGGAGGAAGCTTTGTGTGAGGACTGGTTTGAGGACAGCGTCTATGAGTCCCGATCTTGCTTCAATAAGAGTGCTGTGGCCAGATATAATGGGTCTGCTTGGGTTCCCTTGTTTATCTGGAGAAGGATTTGATATCATCCTTAAATTGGGTAAACTGTGGTGTGGGGTTGTCTTTGAGTTTGTTATAGTAGGTGCTGTTGGAGAGTTGTCGGTTGGCCCCTATTAATGTATTCATCACGATTGAGGCAGACAAAGGGGGCACTACTGTAATCCTGTGGAAATTCCTATTTCATTCTGCTTTTTTCCCCTTCCCAAATAACTCTGGAAGTGCATGTCCAGGGATTGAATAGAGATGATGGATGGAATTAACGGTAGATTTGGAACAGACGCTGTCCGGGGGTACCTAGGGTTGTGATGCACTCACTGGCCCTTAGCATAAGGAAGACTTATCTGTGCTTGCTGTGAAACAGCTCCCAGAAACCACCAATCTCTGGCAACACAAGCTCTGCCCTCCAGGCCTCGTCAGTTCTCGGTCTCTGTGTACCAGTAGCAATAGGCACACACCAACCCGAGTCCTTGGAGTGTTCCCTGCAGCATCCAGCCCCTTATCCCCTGGATACCCTTAGAACTACCAGGCCTCCTGTTCCCAGTTTGAAGGATTCAGCTCAAGACAAGCACTTTGCTTAGCACCACAGCACTCAGATCTATGGAGAGAGAAAAGAATAAGAAGTTTCTTATCAAAGGATGGCAACTTCCTGTAGAGGATTTAAAGACGTATCCCATATTGCATTTCTCATTAGGTCACACATTTTATAGGCACTCATTATGACTCATTCCAGCACTGAGATTTCTAAATTTCAACCTGTACACCTCAGGGGTAATTTGAAACCTTTGCAAGACAGCTTTTTAAAATTCAGGATATATCAAAGCTTCTCCAGTCAGCATTTCATTAAACACATGTAAAGCTTTACCCAGGAGTTGTGCAATCAGTATGAGGACTGGCCTGTCCTCTGGAACTGTATGTAGTTCACTTAGCCTTTCAAAAGTGATTAGGTGTTCTTCAGTACAGTCTGTTTCCTTGCATGCAGGGCACGACTTACCCAGCTGGGTGTTCCTTGGATGGAGGCAGTAGCTGGGGATGGTGGAATCTGCCCCGCCTGTCCCTTATGCTCCAGGCCGGCAGTCTTTCCTTTTCTTGGGCTTCCATCTCTTTCAGCTTCGTGCTGCTACCTTTCTGCCCCCCTTTCCTTGGCTCTCATCTCTGCTTCCCATTTTCTGCTCATATTTGGTGCCCACATTCGTTGTCTTTCTGCTCATTCTCAGCCCGACCAGCTCCCACTTGGTAGTTGCTTCACTGTCACTCACGTTTACGCTTTACTTTTGTTCTATTTTCCTTTTCTGAAATAAACAGAAAACAATAAAGCTGTAACCTTTCTTTTGACTGTTCCCACCCACCCACCACACCTGAGAATCACTTAAAAGCGTTATGCTGGTGATTGAAATACAAACCTCAGTTAAAATAACAAGCTTTGTACAAATCCTTCTTTGACTACATCACTATCACATTCTGGGGTGCAATCCTGATCAGTGAGGGGTTGTGTCACCACCTGCCCTGTAACCCTGGGTGTCTCACAATGCTTTGCTGTTGTAGCTCCCAGTCTGGGCCACTCACAAACAGCCTGCCACCACGTAGGCTACACCTTGAGTGTCTGTGTATAACCATTGCCCTGGTCCAGCAGCCTGTCAGCAACACACTAGTCAGACTCTGGCTTCCACCAGCCTTGGTTATTATTGGAGGGTGACCCCAAAAATGTGTGTTCTGCACTGTCAAGCCCTCTCCTGGACAGTTCAGATATTAAAGTTAAGTTACTCCTATACAATAAGCAACAGTTTGCTAGTTAAACTGGAGTTACCAAACAGTTCAGTTTAAACACATTACTGGATTGGTTTAGATTAAAAAAAAAACAAAAACAAGTTTATTAACAAAATAAGATGGTTTTAAGTGAATTCAAATATAAGCGATGAAGTTAGAAGTGGTTACCAGCAACTAAAAGCTAAAACACACGTCTAAAACTTAATCTAGCAAGTTTTGGTTCAAGGCTTTTGCTCAAGATGGCCTTTCTCACCTACAGTCTTCCAGCAAGATGGTGACTGACTCTCCTTGGTCAGGCTCTCTCCCAGAGGCCCAAAGGTGCTGGTGCTTGTGTCTTCTCAGGTGAAAGAACTTGGGGTTCTCTGCCCTTCTCTCATAGTCCAGTGAACCGTTGAAATGGATTCTTCTGAAGATTAGCCTTCAAAGCAACGTTTATGCAAACAGTAAAGGAAGCGACAAGGAGTCTGGTGATGAAAAAGGATCCATGTTATTTCTTCTCACCTGGGTTTGCTGAAATGCAAATTTGCTTTGTCCCCTGCCATTTCCTCCCTCTGTCGTCTCGAGGACCCTATTTACTACTTTTATGGAAACTAAAGTAGACACACATTCCTTTGTTTGGAACAGGCCTCCTTAACAGACGTTGCCTAGGCAGGGCTGTGTGGTTTTGAACATGTGCTAATATCATACAGGTGGATTTCATAACTTTATATATAATGTTGCTACAGACATTTCACCAATATATTATTGACCAGAGTTATTAGTTTTCAGATGATACTTCACAAGGCATATTTTGTACAAAGATTATTACAATGGTATGTAGGGTGTGAATTCAGGGGTGCTTTCGGTCACACTCTCCCAATGGAGCCAGGAACTGTAGGTACTACTGCAATACAAACCACAATCAGCGTGTGTGCCAGGAGCTCCCCCTGATGTAGGACAGGTGCTCCCCACTTCTCCTACAGAGGGAGAAGGCATGACTGACCCTCGAGGAGCAAGGGAAACTCTCCATTTTAGAAATCAGCGTTAAGCCTGCCTGAGGAGAGTTGGTGCCTTGTGATCTGAGGAGGGTCTTGCTCAAGAATGGTTTAATTTGTTGACTGCTAACTTTTGACTGTTTTGTTATGCAAATATGTTAGGGGCCATTTACTGTCCTTAATATCCAGGCCATCTTCCCCCTTAGACTAGCTTTTCCCTCCTTTCAGAGGTGAACAGACTGTAGTTTGAGAAGGAATTGAACCTGAGAACTTCTGGCTCTAAAGGAATTAGCTGCTACTGCCTGAGCTAAAAACGATTTAGGTCAATTAGCCAAGCCAAGTAACAGGCTCATCAACCCCTGTGGCCTGGGCACCCTTAGATGAGGATAGAGCACCGCAATGAGTTGGTTACATAAGCCCTTGTGTCCTCATGCCAAATTGAGGATCTGATGAACTTAAGGGACACTGCTATGAACAGCATGTTCGGAGGGCTTGGATTCACATTGTTTCTGGTTCCTTTTAGTTGCAGGCACTGGCCTCTGAACTAAAAACTGGTTTCACTGAAGCAATGCAGGAACTTTCAAGAATTCAGCATGGAGAGTATGCTCTGGAGGAGAAGGTTAAGAGCTGCCATTGCACAATGGAAGAGAAAGTGTCAGAGATGAAGAATTCGCTGAACTCTTTCAAGGTAGGAGCTATTCCCACCTGCTACGTTCCTCAGACACCTGTTACATTCAGTGCATGCTCACAGAGGTCTCTGATAAAAACAAGTGTCCTTGCTAGAAGACTGCAGTGTAACATGACTTTAATTCTTAGAATTGAGAACAACAAAACAAGAACCCCAAAACAGAGAGAGACTAAGCAGGCTGCTCCCTACCACAGAGAGGACAACTCAACCCACTTTGGCTATCTGGCTGCAGACTGATTGTTGCTAGGCTCAGATTTCACACAGCCCTACAAAGTCCCCTAGGCTGCAAGCAAGACTAGAAAAACCCCTTGTCATTTAAAATGCAAGCCTACAATTTTAACCAGTTTTTAAATATGCCACAACACCCTCCCCTGTTCTGAACAGCATAGAAGAGCACCCAGCTACAGGCCAAGCCCAGAAATGAGTTAAACTAAAACAGAGAAAATGAACTATTTGGAACCCATATTCTGGGTGAGGCTACTTATCACATTGGATTAATGAACTGGCTGGACTCAACTGTAGAGACCCAGAGCCAGTCTCGTCATATCATAAGTCACAAGTGAAAATGAGTCTTGATAACGTGTATACATATGTCCCTCATCACAGAACTACTACACAGCCAGTGCCTGAGAGCAGGGGTTTTGTAGGTCGTCGCTGAAGGGCATTGCTACAGAGCAGGGGTTCTCAAACTGGGGGTCGGTATCCCTCAGGGCGTCATGAGGTTATTACAGGGAGGTCATGAGCTGTCAGCTTCCAACCCAAGCCCTGCTTTGCCTCCAGCATTTATAACGGTGTTAAATATTTAAACAAGTGTTTTTAATGTATAAGCGTGTGTGTGTGTGGGGGGTCACACAGAGGCTTGCTTTGTGAAAGGGGTCACCTGTACAAAAGTTTGAGAACCACTGCTATAGAGTCATATTGAAGCTTGAACAGATCCTGTCTGCTTTCATGAGAGAGAAACAGAACATGTAGAAAAAGGAACTCAGATAAAACCCTCTAAGGGTGGGCTAAAGTCATTCAGAAAGTTGGGCCCATTGATTTCAGTGGGAGAGAAACACCTGAGCAACACTGAAACTCCAGCCTTGGGGCAGATCCTGGCCCCCATTCTAGAGGCTTTGCACCTCTCTGGCAGGCACAGCAGGGGGGGAGACAGCTTAACTGCCTGGTGATGGATTTCCCCCAGCTCTGCAGCACCAGCGCTAGCTCCTCCCACCCATATAAAGTCATATGGGAAAAAGGTTAAACAGATAATTTAAAAATAAAAAAGCAAACTAAGGTCCCAATCCTGCATATACTTACATGTGAGTGACCCCATTGTGGGATGCGGACTGCATGAGAGCACGACCAGCTGCTCTCTGTATCATTGGGGGTCATTCCATTGACTTTAATGGGCTTTGAATGAGGCCCTTTGACTCTGTCTCTCTCTGCCTTTCAAGAGCTTCCTTTCTCATGCTGGTTAAGGAGCCCAAACATACTCCAGTAACGGAGGTCATGGCAGAGATTTCCAATACATGTTGGATAATACATGGATACGTGTCCAAAACCACAGCATGTACATGATACATGCTGTAACTGCAAGAGAATCATCTGACCAATAGTTTTATTCCAGTAATTTCTAATTATGAGCATAGTATCATTCCGGGCATCACGACCAGGGAGCATTAGTATCTAAACTTTCTAAGCGATGTTTGAATTTATTCTGGGTTTTAGGAGGAGCTCAGTGATGCCAAGTCGAAGATTGAAGTGATCAGTGCCAAGCAAGAGGAAATGCAACAGAAAATTGAACAGCTGCAACAAGAGAAACGTAGGGAATCCCGGAAAGTGAAAACTAAGTAAGGAACTAAATCTAGAGTGTCCTGAAGTGCTCATTGTTAATTAGCAGTGGCCTCCATTAGTGCAGACTAGCTTCATTTCTTCATGTCTGGAGACATCTGTATTCCCTGTACAGAAGATGCTGGCCTCTAGGGGCACATCAGGCATTTCAGATGAGATGTTCTATGTCAGGGGTAGGCAACCTAAGGCATGGGTGCTGAAGGTGGCACACATGCTGATTTTCAGTGGCACTCAGACTGCCTGGGTCCTGGCCACTGGTCCGGGGGCTCTGCATTTTAATTTAATTTTAAATGAAGCTTCTTAAACATTTTTAAAACCTTATTTACTTTACATACAATAGTTTAGTTATATATTATACATACAGAAAGAGACCTTCTAAAAATGTAAAAATATATTACTAGCACATGAAACCTTAAATTAGCGTGAATAAATGAAGACTCGGCACAGCACTTCTGAAAGGTTGCCGACCCCGATCTACTATCCAACACACCAGAGAAATGATTAACAGCTTTAACGTCCTCATTGTTGATTCAACAGAGTAAGTGAAAAGTGACTTGAGTAACTTCAAGGTAAACCTCAACTAAGGTTTTACTGAAAAATGTAGAACTGTTTAAAAATGTAGGGTAAACTTTTCAAAAGTGCTTTCAAAAGAGCACAGGTTCCATTGGAAGTCAATGGGGTACCATATTATGTAGTTCCATTGGAAGTCACTGGCATACAGAATTATACAATCCCTCTAAAGTCAATGGCAAGTATGCTCTTAAGTCACGCAGCCTCTTTTGAAAATACCACGGACAATATTACAAAAGACGGATCCTTAGGAGTATTGCAGACAATAGCAGTGTGTGTAACTGCTACTTACCTGTATCCTGCCACCATGCAGCTTCCTCTGCCAGGCAAGGCAATCCAAGGACATACGACTCATGCAGTGCATGTGGGTACTGTGCCAGAATCTCTGTGACGAGGTGGTTGAGGTGACAGCTGACCTGTACACTGACAGAATGGGATGCTTGCTGGTCCCCTCACTCCTTAAGCTGGCTGCTATGGAGGTAACCCATGGGGAATCTGTAGCACCTGGGACAACTTGCTGCTGGTGCTGTCTGCTGGGGGCATGTTGTTATTATAGTTACTAGCCCTCCTGCTGACAGCATTCGGAAGCTGCTGTGTGCCGATGGTAACAGCAGACTGATACCCATCCAGCGATGAGACTCCTAATGGATGTTAGCCACATCACTGAATGCACAACTTGAAGGTGCTCAAATAGTATAGTGTTGAGTGTGGTATAAGAACCTATGTAGGATAGAATAGGAAAAGTCTGTTGGACCCTAAGTCAGTAGAGATTGCAGCCTGCCAGGTAGGTACATTGCGTTTCCTGTGTGAAATTCTCCTTATCCATTGCAACTCCTTGCAAGGGTTCTGAATAGCTTGTCTCTCGTGTGGACCATTGCACACCTTGCACTTGTTCCGCAGCAAAGCGAGCCCATGGCACGTGCATCCTGCTGTGGGGGATTGTCTCTGCATTCATCATCCGCTTCCTCCTCCTTTTCCCCTGTTGGCTGAGCTGCCAGACGGCCAGAGAGAGAGCTGGGTGCACGTTGCTGGTGCAATGCCAAAAGCCCCAGAATGTTGCCACGTGATTGTCTGCCACTTTGCAAAACAGCTGCTCTGATAAGGCAACGCAAAGCAGCTGGTGTTAGCTACTTTCCTCGCTCATGCAGTTACAGCTGCAATTTCTGATGTGAATTGTGTGCACCCAAAGCCCATTGGTGCCTAGCTGCACTATGTGGGACACCTGGGGGCTCATTTTCCAGGCCACACTAATAACATCCCCTTTGTGACTCTTCAGTGATTTTCTAGGTGGTGGACACAGCCCAACACCTAACTCCTTTTGTGCACCCAGCCCTTAGTTACTTGGCTAAATATTAAGAACATATCTCGCATAACACTGTCCTGCAGCCAGGAGAAGGTGCTCCCAGAGTCATGTTAGTGACTGTATCCAAAGCAACTTCCTCAGGCAAGCCCAGGTGCTGGGCTCGGAGTGCCTCCTCAGTTGTCCTGGGTTTGTATGAGCACTCGTATTTGTATTGAAGTTTGCCATGATGACAGTTTAAGCTAAAAGTTTGCTCTGTAGTATTGTGCTTTCCAGTTGCCTCTTTATTTTCACAGAAGAGCACAAAAAGATGAACACGGGTCACAAACGGTGCCTACTCCTCTACAAGGCAGTCCGTTCCGATCGATAAATCTCCCGGAACCTGTACTGATTAATGAAGATTTTACAAGTCTTTTGCACCATGCAACCTATGAGAGAGGTATGAGTGAGGGAGAATGAAGCAAGGATTCCTTTCCTTTCCTCTGAAAAATACTCCTCGTAGTAAGCTTTCAAGGGATAAGATGAGATATGCATTGCAGATACCAGTATTTGTCAACATCTTTGTGTACACACACTAACTTGGCTGGATTAAGGGAGGATATCCAGGCGCTGGTTTGAGAGAGTTTGATGTATGAAGTTTGGATGTATTTGGGGTGAAGGGCACTGGTAGTGTTTGGACTGGCCATGGGGAGAAACTAGTTTGCATTGGAAGGCCTGGGTGCTAGGAATGCCATGAATTCTTTGATAGCTGTTGAGAGTTCTTGGACTGGATTAAACCTGGGTTTCATTTAGGCCCCGATTCAGAAAAGCATGTAAGCACATCCTTAACTTTGAAGACAAGTACCAAAGAAATATTAAACAGTTCTGTTTTGCTATCAGAACCCATTGCTTCCATGGTCACCTTCTGCAGACCAAACTTCTGGGTTATATTCTCCTTACTAAAACTGGTAGTTAGGGATAAAAAAAAAAATCCCCAAACTGACCTGCTCAGAAAACTTCAAAATTAAAATTAAAATGTCAAATTTAAAATTAAAATGGCAAAAACTGCTCAGAAAACTTCAAAATTAAAATGTCAAAGAGTTTGCTGTTTTCTCCATTACTTTCTATTCACAATAAATTGTCCTGTTTTGTTCATTCCCTCTGAAGCATCTGGCAATGGCCACTATCAGAAGACAGGATATCGGGCTAGATGGACCATTGGTCTGACCCAGTATGGCCATTCTTATCTTATGTTCTTATGACCCAGCTGGTAATGAAATCAAGAGTTTAAATGGCTCTCTCTCAGTAGAAGACCTAAAAGAGGAATTCCACAGGCTAATATTAAAGAATTAAAAATTTAAACTTTCCTTTTGTATGGTCTGACTACACCTTTCAAGAAGAAACCTGCTACACAAACACCTGCTCACGTCTAGCTATATTAACATCTTACATAGCTTTCCTTCATTCTTCCACAGTCTCCGATACCAGATCCATGGCAGCTGGAGAAGGAAATGTGAAAGTAGTGTCAGGCACTGGTAGGTGAATACTGACCTTTTAAAACCTCCTCCAGGGTTCACCAACCAGCTTCTTTAGAGGAATCCTGACAAAATGGAATGGTAAATTTATAGATTTTTTTCCAGCTAATGCTGAGTTTTGCTCTGGAAAAACGAACACTTCAAAATCAATTAGCATAGCAGTCTAGCTGAACTCCTGGTAGATTTTGATGTGTGATAAAAGAATCTCTGCAAGAATAATGTAGTTTTCTTTCTCTCTGTGTTTTTTGCTAGAACACACCAAAATTTCCAGTGCAAATTTACATTAGTCACCAGAAGCATTTTACAACTCTGGATGTTTTTTTTCATTTTGGTCCTCTTAAAAAAGTCGGGGGAAATTAGCCACATTTTCTATGAGAACCCAAGAGCAAAGAGTTTTCATTAATGCCCTTGCAGCCCAGTGAGCATAATTCCCCTTCCCCCATCTCTTCTTCATGATTTATTAAATTTGGAGGGCCAGGTCGTCAGATGGTGCAGAATGGCATAGCTCCATGAAAGTCAACAGAGCTGCATCAATTGATACCAGCTCAAGATCTGGTATTTATGCTGTAATTATAATAATTCTCTCCATTTACATTACACTGTTCATCAAGCATCTCAGAGTACTTCTCCCACATTAATGAAATGTCCTCAAATCCCTGTGAGTGGGTAGACATCATTTTACCCATTTCACAGATGAACTAAGGCAAGGGAGGCCAGCCTGAGCCTGAGAAGGAGCCAGAATTTACCAATGTACATTGCCAAAGAGACACAGTAATACGTCAGCCCCCCCGCCCCACATTAGCTCCCTGCCCCCCACTCCCAGTTACTCTCGCTCACTGGCAGCCCCACCGATCAGCGTCTCCCCCTCTCCCCCTGCACCTCCTGAACAGCTGTTTCATGGCATGCAGGAGGCTCTCTGGGGGGAAAGGGGGGAACAAGGGCATGGCAGGTTCAGGGGAGGAGGTGGGAAGGGGTGGAGTGGGGGGCAGGGCCTGTGGCAGAGCCAGGGGTTGAGCCGTGAAACCCCCATGGCCCATTGGAAAGTTGGCACTTGCAGCTCCAGCCCCGGAGTTGGTGCCTATACAAGGAACCACAAATTAACTTCTGAAGAGCCGCATGTGGCTCCGGCCCCCCAGGTTGGCCACCCCTGAACTAAAGAATATAGAGGCCTACATTTTCAAAAGCTGGCTTCCCATTTTGACTGCTTATTTGGTGCCTAATTTTAAGTACCCAAGTTTGAAAATTTGGGAGGGGTCTGATTTTTATAAGTGCTGAGGACTGGCAGTTCCTGTGGGAGTGAGCAGGAGTTCTGGATGCGCAGCACCCTTGGAAAAATCAAGTCATAGGTTTCTCAACCTGGGGACTCCAAAATTGAGGAAACAAACGAGAAGCCAGTTTTGAATTTGCAATCCTAAGCACCTAGCCCAATGGGAAACTGGGAGTCCTGATTTCCAATCCCCACCCCTGCCACCATTCTGACCATCAGACAGGGGTGAAAAGTAAAATTTCTCTTTTACCAGCACGGGGAAGTGACAGCTTTGCCCCTCAGAAGGGGCAGGGCCTTGGGCAGAAGGGGCGACGCTGGGGGGGGTCAGGGTCCCCCAGCCAGCCCGCCCATGTCACCAGTGGTGATTTAAAAGGCCCAGAGCTCTGGCCGCTGCCCCCCCACCCCCCATTGGCAGCCAGAGGGGGAAAGGGGGCTTTAAAGTCAGCAGTATGGGCTGGTACAGGCGGCCACTTTTTACTTGTATGCCGTTTTTACTGGCTCGTACCACCTTACTGTGGATCCTTTCGTTTACACCAATTAAAGGGATAGATAAGGGTGACAAGGACCCCTCAAGACAAGTCAGGCACATTGTGGAGAATCCACTAGTGACCCCTATATTTAGGGACTTTTTTGCCTGTTTTCCACCCCTCCTATCTGTTCTCCTCGTTTGCACAGTTACAACAGTGATTTCTTCACAGTGCTGTCTTTGCTGTACTGCATGCTTTTAGGAAGAGATTTTCAAAAGAGTGGCATTCATCTTGTGAGTGGAATTTGCAGTTGCATTTTTGCAGTTGCATTTGAATTGGTGGTGCAAATCTGAATATTTGAACTGGTACATGATTGCTAGTGCAAACCAGTGCTCTAACTTGCAACTGCAAAGCATTCTTTAGGCAACAAGAAGTCAGGTGTCATTTTTGCAGGTTCAAATTGCCCCTACAGGCAAGGGAACTTGGGCTTCATCCTTATGGAAAAGTAAATCCATCGTAAACTGTCTATTAGGGGTGCTGAACAGCATCCCTATCATTTTGGAGGGGACGTGCTTTGTAATTATTATACATAGCAGTTTTTCATGCAGACTGTTTACAAAGATTGCGAAGTTCTGACAGCAGCTTGTGGTTTCTAGGCAGGAGCAGTGCAAATCCAGAGACAGAAGAAAGCCTCAAGCCTTCCTTGCCAGCTGACATTCAGCCAAAGGGCCACCCCACATCGACTGTGTGGAAGCAGCCCAAGGACAGTAAAGAGTGGGGTGATGAATATATTTCTAAGGAGCACCCAGACAGAATGAAGGAAACAGGCCAAAGCAGATACACCTCAGTGGACAATGTCTTATGTGAAACTTCTTTCACTGGTAAGAATAAAGCAGCAGCTGTGGCTAAAAAGCATGGAGGCTTTGGGATTCTAGAGGCCATCAGTTCTAGTCTGGAAGCAAATAAGTTAGCAACGGGACCCACGAGTAGTTTAAGTTGTAAACTTGTTTTAGGTTTCAGAGGAGAGCTAGCTGAAATGCTGGATTTCCCATTTGCAAGAAATGTTGGCATGCCAAAAGTTGAGTTAGGGGAACAAAACCAATTTTCTTCTAATTTTCCCATGAACCAGAACCCCCCCCCCAATTTCTTTTCAGAACCACCAGCAAAGGGTGTTTTCAGACATAAAATCTGTTCACCAGGATTCTGACAGCTACTGAGTGACACTGACATTAAATTGGATCAATAAAAGATATTACGTCACCCACCTTGTCTCATTGACATTCTTGTCCCTTTTATGCTGCTAATTTGGATTTGCCATCATGATGATGAGGTGGGTAAAATTTTCAGCCAAAACTTTTTTTGGCAAAAAAATGCAGATGTGGCAACACCACTGTGTCTTGAGAATTCACGTTGGTTTGGCTGAACTGTTTCAGTCCATAGGAATTCCAAATGTTTCCAAAATTTGACATTTTCAAAACAAACCATTTCAGTGTTTTGGTTTGAAATGAATTTCCTTTTAGAGACTTCCTTTAATTTTATTAAACGATGAAAAATGTTACAGGAAGGCTTGATATTGAAACAAAATGTTTTGTTTGACCCAAAAAGATTTTTGTTTTTTTCCAGAATTGCCAGCAAATCGAATAATCCATTATTAGCACAACTCTGCCTGTAACTGCCCCATCGATGGATAGCCCCTAAGAGAAGGATGAATGCAAAGCCCTGCCTCAGTGTGGAGGGAGCTGCCTGAGACCATGGGGCTCTCAGGCCTGTAGTAACAGGAATTAGAAAGGCCGTGCTGTGTTGTTGAGGGGCTCCAGACAGACTGATGCAATTCTGTGTTGGTTAGATTACAGAGAGTGTATTTATCGTGCCCTTTATAGAGAAGGTTGCCTGACCATTTCCATTTTAAAAGGTCCTTTTACAATTGCACATAATTTTCCCTGGGACAGCCTATAGTTCACAGCAGGCCACACCTGTGGAGTCCTTTAAAAAGAACAAAAAACCTTACCCTCCTTGTAGCATGGCTCCTCAGTTCTTAATATCTTTGGCAAAGGACAGAAACTTCCTGTCCCTGGGATTGTTCCTTTTGCCTGATCTTGCTCCGAGGTCACAAAGCATCTATGGCAAAGCACAAAGAAGCAAATAATTTTGCTTCTCCATCTCTGCTAGAAGAGGCTATTCTTCCTAATCCCATTCCCTCAAAGTCTATGCCTCTTCTGTGGGAGGAAGCTCATTATATATGCTGTGTATCCTTCCCAGCATGCTTTGTTTCAGAGCCCTACAGTTCTTAGCAGGCCCAGGAGTACTAACCCCAACAGTTCCTCTGGGCTGCAAGAACAGGCTTCAGTCGCAGGCCCTGAACAGCAGCAGTCTGGCTCTGCTTCCTCCCTGAAATCACTTCTGCTTTCTCAGTGGCTGTTTTTTCTTGCCACACCCCTAAATCCAGTGAATATGCTAGAAACTCCCCAAATCAATCTTAAAGAGCCAGTACCCCCATTATACTCACTTTTGGGCTGGACTCTCTTCATTGGTGAATTGTTTTGAGTGGCATTCACAAGGCAAGTCCAGGGAACAACTGCAGTCCTTGGGGCAGCCAGGGGCTAATTCAGCCCGTCATACATTAGAGCTGCCTCGGGGCTGCTCTAGCTTATGATGTTGGCTGGTAACAGCCGCTTAGAGCTAGAGGTGGCGTAGACAGTTCTGGTGTCAACTGTGGGTTCTTCCACGCCAAAGGAAATCCCAACTTCTCTGCTAGGGCAGCTCTAAGTGGTGCAAACAGGCTAAGGATCTGGCCCTGACTCATTGGAACAGTGAATTTGATTTAAAGGGTAGTATAATTACTAGGGATGCAGCAATTTAGTAGCAAATTTGATGTGAATTTTCTGTTTACGATTTCTAAAAAAACTGATCTTTCAGAAACACTGGAGTTTGAGGGGAGAGACATGCTTGTTTTCAGTCTTCCTTTGTAAATAGACTGTGGTCCTGATCCTGTGTGGAGCACTTTGCAGAATCAGGGCTAGCACTTGATATTTGTGAGGAAAATTACATGAAAAGAGGAAGCTTCTTCAGTCTTCCTCAGTCTTTCCCTTCCAACTCTCCAGTCAAACACAAGCATGCAGCTTTTAACATGTTCTTTTAAATCAAACTTTTTGTTGAAGCCAAAAGACAGAGCATTGCTTTGGAGCTGCTCGAGTCCGAGAGGAAATATGTCATCAACCTGTCCCTGATCCTGAAGATCAAAGCCACATTGCAAGGCTCAGACATGAAGAGGAACACCAAGGAGAGAAGGTATCATAACTGCCACGCTGGCTTTTATAAAAGGGCCTTTTCAACATTCAGAGTTCTTTTTTTCCCCCAAATCTTTTGGGAACTTTATCTTAGCTACTTTGAAACCTTTAAGTGCCTAATGATTTTATAGCCAGAAAGCTTTAGGTGTTTAAAATTTTTAACATGAGTAAAAGAGTCTGCCTTTTCCTGCCTTTCTACTTTCATCAATTCATAGACTCCAAGGCTAGAAGGGACCACTGTGATCATTTAGTCTGACCTCCTGTATAACACAGGCCAGAGAACTTCCCCAAAATAATCCCTAGAGCAGATCCTTTAAAAAACATCCAATCTTGATATTAAAATGGTCAGTGATAGAATCCACCATGACTGTTGGTAAATTGTTCTAAGAGTCCCTTCCCTGTTAAAATATTATGCCTTATTTCCAAACGTTTCTTGCCTCCTCTAGTCCCCTCTCCATGCCCTTTGACTCACATCATTTAACCCCCCCTCTCCACTCATCCTGCTCTCCTCCCTCCTGTCTTCCCGAGCACCCACTATTTGAGACCTGAGAACAAAGCCCTCCAATCTTGACTCACCATCTATACCAGGGGTCGGCAACCTTTCAAAAGTGGTGTGCCGAGTCTTCATTTATTCACTCTAATTTATGGTTTTGCGTGCCAGTAATGCATTTTAATCTTTTTAGAAGGTCTCTTTTTATAAGTCAATAATATATAACTAAACAATTGTTATATGTAAAGTAAATAAGGTTTGAAAATGTTTCAGAAGCTTCATTTAAAATTAAATTAAAATGCAGAGCCCCCCAGACTGGTGGCCAGGACCCAGGCAGTGTGAGTGCCACTGAAAATCAGCTCGCGTGCCGTCTTCGGCACCTGTGCCATAGGTTGCCTACCCCTGGTCTATACCTCTCCCTCTGCCACTGGAAGTTGCTGGTTTTAACATTAACTATGGACCGGTGACTGCTGTCCCATTATAATTGAATATAACATATATTATTCAGTATCATACATGGCTAACAGGCATTTCCCCTGTCTGTCTGTCTCTTGTCATTCTTCTTTCCGCCTCCTGTGTCTCATATCTGTTTCCTCCCCATTTTTCTGGTGATTCTTTTACCTTTTCCTCTTTTCAGAATCTCTGCATATTCCTCATGGCCACATGCTTCAAAACTATCTCTGCCCATGTCCTCACTGTATATTAATAATATAATGATAAGCTTGGCATGTTTTCCATGTACATACCGCATTACAGACTTTAATGACATGATTACATGCTTTTTTATCATAACATACAATACAATATCATACCTTCTCTGCCCCCCACTCAGCCTTTGGAGCTAGTTGGTAATTTTCCATCAAAACAATTTTTGATGGAAAATACTGTTTCTGTACAATTGAAATCTTCTATGGGAAAATTTAGATTTTGCTGAAATTTTTCTATGTTCTGTCAGGTAAATCAACTATCTATTTTGTTTTGGGTTAGATTGTCCTGAATCTAAACATTTCAGTTTGTTGAATTAAATGGAAATGTTTTGTTTCAGGTCATTTTGAACCTAATCTGTGTCCACCTGAGCTGCCACAGTGACTCATAGGAATTGTAGTTCAGGTACCTCATGACCTCGTTCTCCTCTATGGGCTCCCTGACGAGACTACATCTCCCACAATACACCGTGGTCTCTTCTCTGGTTAAATTGTTTTGATGCATTGTGGGAGTCCCTTGACATAGGAGCATTCTGGGAGACAGTCTGAGGAGGCAGCCCAGCCCATAGAAGAAATCAGAGGTATGAGGCATCCAAACTACAACTCCCATCACACAGATTCAGTTTGGTTCAACAAACCAAAACATTTTGATATTTCTAAACTGAAAGGTTTTTGATGTTTCCATTCAGCAAAATATTTAAGTATTTTGCATCTTCATCCTGATTTGGGATGAAAACAGTTGTAAATATATTGGAATTTCTCACAGGATGGAAGTTTTCACGAGCTCTCATTACGAGACAGTAACAGTGCACAGTGAATGAGGCAAGGTTTATGAGTCCCATCCTACTTCCATATGTGGTTTCAGGAGTGGGGCCCAAGTCCTCTAACTCAAGCGATAATGGCTCATGCTTTTAGCTGTATAGGTTCATGCCCTGTTGAGCAGAGTCGGTTGCACGAGGCAATGCAGCATTAGGCCCAATGAGTGCAAAACCATGTGAACTGGAACCATAAAACACTAGATTCCAAGCTCTTTGGTGCAGGGACTGCCTACAACTCTGTATTTGTACAGCGCCTCACACAATGGGGCACCATTCATCATTGGTCTGTAGGCTCTACCATAATAACAATGATTAATAATACCTTGTAAAGCAATCCCAGAAAATTTTAAACTGCTGGCCCATGAATGTGAGCAGAATCTGGGGGTTCCCAAAGCCTAGGAATCTGACTCTTTTTCTAGATGAATTTCTATACTCTTTGTGCAATCATATCTGTTATCTTCCCTCTTTAGTTTCTTCCCTAGTTCTTTACGATACCTGGTCCAGCAGCATGTAGACTTACTTCACACACTGCAAGAGAGGGTGCTGAGCTGGCCACGTCCAGGAATCCTGGGAGACATATTCCTGAAGTTAACAAATGATGAGGTATGTTGGTGCTCATGACAGAAAACACCTGACAAAGGCATTGGGATTGTGTTAGTTTGACAATGTATAATGGTGTGTTTGCATCAAACGGAACGGCAGATTTCCCCCTTCCACATCATTATGTGTCTGGCTGTATAACAAGTTTAAAAGAACTCTAGGGATAACAGTTCTACATACCAGACCACGTACTACATACCAGTTCAAGTCAAAAATGGTACATCCATTATAGAATCATAGAAATGCAGAAATGGAAGGGACCTCAAGAGGTCATCTAGTCCAGTGGTTCTCAAACTTTTGCAACCAGAGGACCCCCAATTTAAAAATTTTCAGAGACCCCCAAGCCACCTGTCTCAGCTCTTGCCCTGCCCGCTTCTCCAAGGCCCTGCCCCTGCTCACTCCATCCGTCACTCTCCCCACCCTCATTCACTTTCAATAGGTTGGAGCAGGGGGTTGGGGTACAGGAGGAGGTGCAGGGTGCAGGCTCTGGGAGGGAGTTTGGGTGTGGAAAGGGGTGTGAGTGGGGGTGCAGGCTCTGGGAGGGAGTTTGGGTGCAGGGGCACAGGAATGGGACTCGCTGTGTGACTGTGACCAAAACCTCATGGGACTTTGCACTGGTAAATCTGTGGCATCACAGCATGGTTCGTTGGGATGGGCCAACAGAGCAACGTCATGCAAAAATAAATAAATAAAAATCCACAATGTGAACATGGTGCCCCATGGTAACTGGGTCAGATGGTGCTAAAGCGTTGTGGCTCCAATTGTAGCATCAGCCGACCCTTAGGTCTTAGCTACGCTGCCACAAGACTTCACTCAGATCCTGACCATACCACAACATAGGACAACTAGGTAAAGAGTCTGCTGGAACTGGGTGAAGGCCCTGCACATGTCCACTGTTGTAGCATGGTTTGACTGTTGCAGCTCGACAGGCACCATGTTACAATTGTTTGGTCGTGACTGTTTCAGACTGAGTTACAGGTAGATGTACGGATAATGGCCTAACTTAACCAAGCGGTGTGCTATCCCTCCCCATTCCCCTGCCCCATCTGCACAGCTCAGAGCCAACAGCGAACCTGGGGCTAACCCTGCAGAATTTCAAACCACTAACATTCCTTAGTGAGCATTTCTGGGTTTGTTCCTCAGAACAATTTTCTGGACTACTACATTGCTTACTTGAGGGACCTGCCGGAATGCATCTCACTGATCCACGTGGTGATTCTGAAGGAGGTACATTTCTAACCTGTTATTTCAGAGACTCATCCGCCATGACACACAGTCATTACTGGCAATAGTGAAGACACAATCAGTACTCTCCCTCCACAGTGGAAAATAGCAGTTTGACAAATCAAATATTAATGCATTCCTGGAATTTCTCTAAGGAATCAGGCAGTTGAAATAGTACAGAGATATCAGTTCATCCTGAGCACATGAAACATAGCACAGAGAACCACAAAACACACTTCTGAAATCATCAGATCCAAGTCTGGGATTGTCTTTAGCCCCAGAATACTACTGATAGCAGCTGTTGACACCTTTCGGCATAACCATGCCATTGCTAATTATACACTGGCAGCCTGAGAATGCCGGCAGATTCTGGATTTTCTGTGAAATATCTGAGCTTGTCCCTGGATTACCCCAGGCTGTGGTCCAAACTACCTAATCTCTGTTTGCAAACTGACCCTCCCACCATCCTTGCCCCACTTCCCACAGCTGTTGGAACATAATATTTTCCAGGGCTTCTTCCTGCCATTTTTTTCCATCCCGCTAACCAAATTATTGCATTACCAAACACTGGTTTCTTGAATGATGGGCCTGTTGATGAATTGGCTGTTCCGAGTTACCAAAAGCAGCTGTCTAATTCTAATGTCACCATGTATTTGAATAAGTTTACATCCAGAAGTTCAATTGATTCAATATCTGTAAAAAAAAAAAACCTCCCCCCACCAGGAAATTCTCCCTTGCACCCCATCCAGTCCACTACCTGGGAGGGAATGTAGGAGAATGGATAAACCTTTCCACCTGCCCTGGAGAAAGACCCTTTCCTGAGACCTCCTTGCTGCCAGCCTCTTTACATTCATGCCAGGGGTCTAATGGCTCACGTCACTCAGTTGGATGCAAGTCCTGTGGTATCACCCAGGGGAGAGGGGCAGCCTCTAAAGGCCAGATGCCGATATCCTTATTCACACAGAGCAGTGCCCTGCACCTGGAGCAGTGCCATAGAAATCAGTGGGACTAATCCCAGAAGTGCCTAGTGCCAGTCCAGTCCTTAGCATACCCTCCCATTGCCATTCATCTGTCACTCCCTGTGAGTTGCTGTGTGTACTATACAGCATCACATGAACACAAACTGCACCAGGAACTTACATGCCATAGTGATGCTAAATCTACTTTCTCCAATTCAGGTGGAAGAAGAAATTAAGTCTGACCTCTACATGCTGTTCTTTCACATAGTCCAGCGTATCCCCGAATACCTTATTCACTTACAGGTAGGACTAATGCATGAAAACTGCCTGGGTCACCCTATAGTCCTACAATTATAATACTTGGTATTGGCGTTTACTGCATGTCACTTCTCTCAGAGCTGGCCTCTGGGGCCTGCCACCACCCAGCAAAATCTCTGGGCCTTTGAAAGTGGAAGCCAGTGGAGACTGGTCTCTAGGAGACTCTCTCATGATTGGCAGTTTCCTCAGGGCCAGGACAGCCTTTGCCTCCCGAGAATGCCCTCTATTCTGAGGAACCCCAGACCCTCACACAGCTGTGGGGGATGTGTGGGCTTCTAGTGACTGGACTAGGGCTGCCGGGAACTACTAGCCAACCATGTACAGCTGAGTCTGCTCTTTTGCTGAGTAGCCAGCATGGTCTCTAGCCACAAAGGTGGTGGCTTACTAGTGTGAGATGGCTTAGTGGGACTGGCATGGAAGTGAAGGGCTCCTGTTGTCCAGGTCCGGCTCCGACATCGGCCCACACCTTGCCCATGGCTGGCTCATGGCTTGATCCCTCTAGCTGAGTTTCCCAATTTGCAAACAGCTCTAATCCATCCCTGTGGAGTAGTGATGCTCTGGTTGTGACTCAGTGCTTTGGCAGGGGTGTTCAAGAGATGGGGAGGACATGGAGAGACTGTGAAGGTAGCGGGGAGAATGTAACCTGGGATGTGGCTGTGAGAGAGTCAATGCGAGGGGGAAGGCACAGAGAGAGAATACAAGGAGGAAGGGAGCATCCTGCAGAGGGCTAGACGTGGGAGGAGACAGGGAGGGGGTAAAGGAACGCACAAGAGGCTACCTGAGGAATACACGCACACATTGTTAAGTTTGGTGACTGCTGTTGAAGGGATGGGTAATCCTTTCCTTGCTGGCATCCCGTTTCTCTGTAACAGGGGACATACAAAATCCTAGGGGGGCAGGGCTAGCAGCGCCCAAACAAGAATGAACCCCAGACAAGTGCAGCACAAACAGCTGGCTCCTGCAGCCAGGAAATTGGTTCGTTGGGGATGAAAAGCATCTTCTTGCTGACATTCCTCTAAATCCTCAGGCTAGCACTCTGCAGACTGGGGCACTCACAACCAGGGTGGTGTGAGAACTGGGTCTTGGGCCTATCCCAAAAGGAAAGGCTGGCTCTGGTTTCACTGAAACAGTTCAGGCCCCAAGGGAGAAAGGCAGCAGCAGTGCTATAAAGGCCCAGGGAGCCTGGTGTATTTGTATGATGGTCTCCCCATTATCCTAGGCACTGTCCAAATGCCTATAACCCCCATCTCAAAGAGTTCACACAATGCATTTTCAGAGCCTCATGGAGTTGGTTGATTCTTAGTACTAACCCAAAGTAACATTAGCTCCTTTGCATGAAAAGAGCAAGGACATAGTCCAAACGGTCTGCTGTGGTGATGAATCCACTGGGAATCTAGTGAAGACCCACTAAATCGACCACAGATCCCTCTCCCATCGACTCCGGTACTCCACCGGAACGAGAAGCGTAAGGTAAGTCGATGGGAGAGTTTCTCCTGTTGACCCAGTGTGATGTAGACACCACAGTAAGTCGACCTAAGGCACGTCGACGCCTGCTCCATTATTCACATAGCTGGAGTTGCATAACTTAGGTCAACTTAATCCCATAGCGTAGACCTGCCCTTAGTACTAACCCAAAGTCACGTTAGCGCCTTTGCATGAAAAGAGCGAGGACATCGTCCAAACAGTCTGCTTCCCTTTGCCTCCCAGAACATCCTGAAGTACACCGAGCAAGAGCACCCCGATTACTATCTGCTCCTGGTGTGTGTGCAGCGCTTCCGCATTTTTATCTCGCACTACAGCCTGCTATTACAGTGCAATGAAGACCTGCTCATACAGAAACGGAAAAAGCTGAAGAAGTAAGTCTGGCACAAGATATGGCCCTGTACTCTCAGGCAGAAATGATGGAGCAGCTGGAAACAAAGGGCCAGATTCTCAGTTGGCGTCCATGGGCCCACTGCTCCAGTGCAGTCCAATTGTCAGATTTCCACCAGCTGAGGATCTGGCTGCTGTTAGATCAGAACATTTGTTGTGAAGTTTTTTGGATCAGATTTGGAGCAGCCGCTTCCTGATGGTGCAGAGAAAGAAAAGAAGTTCCTTTTATTTGTTCTAAATGTACCAGCCATTAATTTAAACAAATGACTCCATGGTTTCATAGGCCTGGTCCACTCTAGAAAAATTACCTGTTGCTGACAGCAGGTGATAGACATGGGTTCAGTTGCAAGCGTCCAGCAAATCCAGGTTAAGATGTGCTTTGAGCAGATTTTAGCCACCGCTTGCTGAAATAGCTTTGAATAGGCCCTGAAGACCTTAGAGCCTAAATAGACAAGGCAGAATTATTGTCCCAGCAGAAGAGGAACTGAAGCACAGTGGGTTAAGTAAGGTGCTTGAGGTCCTACAGGAAGTCTGAGGCTGAGCTGGGAATCAACCCTAGATCTCCCAAGTCCTACATAAGGGCTGTAACCACAAAGACATCACCCTTTCTCACAAATGAGGCTGTTACTGACATGATGCGTGGTTCTGTTTATTGGTGATTAATTTCAATTCCTCTAGGTCATCCCTGGTTAAGTTATACAAAGGTCTAGCTTCTCAGTGTGCCAGTGCCAGCCAGGAGGTTTCTCAACCACCCAGCACAACAGCCATCCGAGACAGCGGGATCTACTCTGAAGAGGTGATGCAGCCGTTCCCAGCAGCCCCCTCTTCCAGCACAACAGCCACGTAAGCCTATTGTCAGCCCGGTATCGCTTCCTTCCCCACACAGCCCCAACAACTTTCAGCAGCACCAGTGTGCCACGAGAAATAGCCAGGCATGTTGCTGCAGCATGGCCATTCTGGGGTGGGGCTGCAGTGGGTAATAAACCTCTCTCTGCATTCTCAGGAGGAAGTATATTCTGGGAGCAGGTTTGAGTGGTGGGGAATGCCTGGGGAAGGGAGGGGAACAGGTCTCCTGGCAAACACCTTGGAAATTCTTGGTGTAGGAGCAGAGGGATCGTAGTAGCCAATCAGAGTAGAGAGATTTGCATTATCCCAGTGTAGTTATCGCAAAACAACTCGTGATGATGTAAATTCCTGCACTCTGGTTGGCTAATAATGGCTGCCAGGCTGTCAAAAAGGATTAAAATATGGTGCAGCTGAGAGAGCAGGCTAGTTAGGGATCAGTGGTTATAGGAGGTGCACGCGAAGCAGTGGGGAAGCCCACCACTTTTCTGTACTAATCAGTGCTGGTTGAGAAATAGTAAGGTCTTTCTACAAGATCCGCTGTAGCTCCAAAAGAAGGAAGGGCATGAGGAAGAGTTTAGTGGCTGAGGGTCTCTGGCTTGTTCTCTGCAGGAGGTCGGACTGGATGATCTCAGTGGTCCTGTCTTGGCCTTAAAAATCTATTAAATATTTGGTGTAAAAAACATTGAAATAGTTTTATCCTGCAGGTTGGGACAAGGAACCATTTTTTTATTTATTTGAAGATTTTTTTTCGGATTTTTATATAACATTTTCAGTGTTTGAATGAAAAATTTCCACCAGCTCTCATTTTAATGCAGTTTTTGGGAAAGCTGGTCTGAGTTTCCAAAGCCAAAGATTCACTCTTTGAGACCCAAGAGGGTGAGCAGGGCTGCCGTGCTACTCTGTGCAGTCCAGATCCGCTAGGGATTCATTCTGATTGATTTTCCCAAGGCACGATAATGCATTTTTCATTGTTGCAAAGCCAAAAATTGCATGAGAGAGTTTTGTGGTAGAGAGTTTTTTGTGGAGAGAGTTTTTCCAGTAATCCACCATTGTTGGCTTATGGTGTTGTTTAAAAGCAAGTGATTGCTATGATCCAGTGCATTGCAGTGACAACAGAATTTGTCTGCACAGGAACACTCCCACCTGCTTTGCTGTTCAGCTGGTTGGGAATTTGGGGCTGAATGTTCACAAGGAGTTAGGTTCCTAACTTCCACTGATTTTCATTTTATGAGCTAAAACCTAAGTTAAGAGCCTAACTCCTTTTTGAGCTTTCAGCCCTTTTTGGCTTTTTTTTTTCCATTGGAAAATGCTGATTTGTTGGGTTTCAACACTTTTTTTTTGACTCAACATTTTTTTAAATTGTCCAAATGTATCATTTCAACATCTTCTCAATGAGAAATCCTGACTTTCCAGTTTAAAACAACGCCAATACATTTTTAATAGTAAAACTGAAACAAAACATTTGGAAATTATTGAAACCAAATATTTTGATAGACACAACCCCACTTTTATGTATGTACGTATGTATTTATTTATTGGAATTTTCTGTTTGCAAAAGTTTTTGTCCCAATTTTGGGCGGGGAAAATTTTTTTAAATCTCAAGTTTTTCCTCAGGATGGGCAAAGCTGTATGTACTCGAGTAGCTAGCCTGAGCCACTGCCTGTGTTGCCACGGCCACACTGCTATTTTTTTGGTGCTGTCTCTAGCGACTTAGCACATGTACATCGATCTGAGCGGGGAATCTCACTTTCCAGCTGCAGTGTAGATGGACCTCGAGTGAACAGTGTCCCCAAGGTTCTAGCTACCCTAGGGGGTGCAGGGAGGGCTGGGGCCTTTTCCCCATCCCTGCCTCCATACTCGCAGGAGATGCTGACTAGATGCGACTGTGAGGCTCCTTCTCCAAGAGAAGCGCACCCCTGAAACCTACAGGGGAAATCCCAACTTCCTCAGCTGGAATTCCCCATGCGGGCCTCTGCCCAGCCCTCCAGCACACCAGGGGACACCAGGGGCAGGGTCTTCCCAGACCCCTTGAAGGGAAAAAGAGAGAAGCAGCGTGAGGCATGGCCCTTGAGCTAGGGAAGAGTGACAACAGATTGAAGAAGAGTAGGAGCTTCCCCTCTGCTCTCAAGAGAGGGGACAGGGGCTATTTCCCCCCCCCCCGCTCCGCCTTTCTTTAGCTGAGCATGAGTGGATGAGCTGCCCGCCTGCCCAGAGTTACTGCACAGATACTGGAATGGCCACAGTGCTCAGCAGGCATGGCAGGGTTTACAGGACTCTGGATTCTAGTTGCACCGGGACACGCACGTGCAGTAACCAGATGGTTCCTCCCTCCTGCCAGTCCAGACCTGCTGCTTTCTGGCATTTGTTGTACCATACAGAATGCTTGCGACACCCTTATTAAATGGCACTTGAGTGACTAAGGTAGTGGCTGAGCCAGGCTGGCCAAATGCATGTACATCACGGTTCTTTCTGTATTTCCTCCCCCCACTTCCTTTCTTTTTAAGGCATTTGGTGCCACAGATGAAGAAGAACCAGGCTGCAATGATGGAGAACATCCAGGCTGGGAAGCCATCAGAATGGGAAATGGAGGCTAGAAAACACGAAAGGCCAGAAAATATCCTTGCTTCGTCTCAGTTCCCCGAGCAGGAGCTAAAGGCCATGTCCATCCCCTTGCAAGCGATCCCGGAGATGGAATATGAAACTCCCCCAGCCGATCCAATGGGAAATGCTGAGAGACCTGTCAGGACCTCGATGGAGCTGCTGCAGGATGCGAGAAGCTTTGCTCCAAACTATGAAGAGTTGGACTATGGGGGGGAAGTTTTCACCCTGCCAGGTCCCTACGAGGACGAGACCTTTCAAAACCTGGCTCTTTTTGAGAACTGCTCCCCGGCCTCCTCTGAATCCAGCCTAGATATTTGCTTTTTAAGGCCTGTTAGCTTTACAGTGGAACCAGACAGGACAGATCACTCGTCTCAGCCGCTGCCCAAAAGCAGCAGTGCTTACAAACAGGAGGCGTTTCACAGCAAAGGCAAGCAGCTGAGCAGGTCCCTGAAGGAGTTCCCCAGGAGCACTGAGGGCATGAGCACTAGACTCTACAGCACCAGGAGCAGCAGCAGTAGCCAGCTGCAGCACAAGCAGGAGAGAAGCATGCAACCTCACCTGATCTCTGCATCATCTAGAAGCTCCCAAAGGAGCTACTTCCCCCCACCAAGAGGGCTGGGGGAGAAACAGAGCTTTTTGGAAGTAAGGAGGCGAAAATAAAAAAGCAACATTTTGCAGCAGGGTCAGAGAAACTTTTAAGGGAGAATTTTCCAAAATACAGTAGCTTCCAAATTTGCACATGCAAAGCCTTCCCCTGCACAGATACATCAGGTAGTGAGGAGCAGAAGGGCACCCAAATACCAGGCTGCAAGGGGGCAAATGCAGGTTTGGTGAATGCCATTTTGTGGGTGCAGGTTCAGAGACCACTTTTGAAAATTTGGCCCTTCTTGTGTGTCTGACTTTTTTCTCCCATTGTCACTGAGACCCTATGATCCATGCTTTTCTCAGTGCTGGGCAGCCCCCTGCAGCAAGCCCCTCGATGGAGGAAACAGATTAACAATGGAGCACAACCCTTTGAAATGAGGGCTCGGACCTGCTTGTAGTGGGCAAGAGAGGCAGGGCCAAGAGCTCCTGAATTAAATTAAGACAAATGCAGTTAGGGCCAGATCCGTAGCTGCTATAAATCAATGTGGCTACACCGAAGCCAGTGGGCCCAGATCCCCAGCAGCTGTAAACCATTTCAGCACCACTGAAATCAGCCCAGTTGCAGCAGCTGAGGATCTGGCCCACGAGCTCTCGCCTGACTGGCACCTGATCTAGGTCTCGTGACGCAGAGCTACCGTATCTGAATACGGACAGGGCCCCACTGTGGTGACACCAGCTCTGTGCAAGCTTGTACAAAGGCAATGGCTAAGAACGAGACACAACACTAACCCAAACACAGGATGAGGTAAATTCAGACCTTGGGGGGGGGGACTTGTATCCCCCCCTCCCAGGGGGACATATTTGGTGGCAAGGTCCCCTCTGAGAGGATCCTCCAAGGCTGGGCACTGTTGGCCTGTGTGCAGAGCTGGGGAATGCCCAGCAGGGGATGGGGAGGAAGGAACAAGGAGAGCCCCAGAAACACTAAAGAGATAGCGCAGGAGCACAGATAGTGAGGACGGCGGCGAAGTGACTGAGGCAGGGCTGAATGCCTGGGGAACAGCCTGCGCAGAATTGTTAATAATTACCCCGAGCTCTTATCTAGCACTTTTCTTCAGTAGATCTAAAAGTGCTTCACCCAAGGAGGCTGGGATCTTTGTCCCATTTTACAGATGGGGAAACTGAGGCACAGGGAGGTGACGAGACTTGCCCGAGGTCACCCAACAGGCCAGTGGCAGAATAGACCCCAGGTGGCCAGTTCAGTGCTTCATCCACTAGACCACACTGCTTAGTTAAGCAGGCATCAAAAGTAGTGGAGGTCTCTGGGGACACTGTCTGCCTGGCAATAGGGATGGAGGTTGAGCTTTAAACTCACACCCTTCCAGAATCACTTCCCCATGCAGCCCACTCATTAGAGGAAGGGGCCTACAGCATCATTGCCTTAGCACCAGTGGGAGGAGTCCCTCACTGACACACTTATGTTACAGTCCATGTGTCAGTGACCTCATGCTGTGTCCTGTGGGTGCACATACAGCGAGTGGCAAAGCCAGTGGCACCATCCGCCCTCCCCCAGAGGCGCCCTCCGTCCAACACGGTGAGCATGCCCAAAGCAGGATCCACTGGTGGAGGGTGCCACTGCCCTGCATCACTTTGCCCCATGGTTGGTGAAGGGATTCTGAATCCTCGCAGATGAAAAGCTGGAGTGCTGGTAACAAGGACGTTGTTCAGCTCTCTGACGTGGCTTAAAACAGTCACGCTGTATAAGGTTTATTTTTACCCCCTCAATTATTCTTCCTTGGTTTCCCTGGCTTTACAGACCCCACATTAACTGCTGTGCAGAGGCATCACTACTGCAGAAGTCTGAGCGATGGAGCAGGCTAACCCACACAGACAAATGCAGAGTGGAATAAGGTGCAAATTTTTAACCATGAGGGTAATTAACTACTGGAACAACTTACCAAGGGCTGTGGTAGAGTCTCCCTCACTGGCCATTTTAAAATCAGAGTGGATGCTTTTGCTAATAGATATGCTGTAGTTCAAACAGGAATTAATGTAGGGAAGTTCTATGGCCTGTATTATACAGGAGTTAAAACTAGATGAGCACAATAGTCCTTTCTGGCCTTGGAATCTATGAAACCAGACTCCTCAACATGACCTGGCTGTCAGGTTCCTCCGTTTCCTCCACTGTGGAGAGAAGGGTGAGGTTGTAAATTCTGGTTAAACCATCTTTTCCATTTTAGGAGCTACATGCAGAAGACAACATCAGGTTCTGCCAGAAGGATGACAACGAACAAACATCCTTCAGCGAGCACAACCCGCAGCAGGAACCCAAAGGGGGCTTCCGCAGCTCCTTCCGCAAGCTCTTCAAAAAGAAATGAGCAGTCCAGCAGGAGGTGGGCAGTGATCTAACTGCTACAGCTCTTCCCCTGAGCCCTGAGATTGCAGACAGAAAGCAATCCAGGGCTCTAACTTCCAGGTCCATGGCCAACACAATAGAAAAGAGGGGGGGACTCACAACAGCATCTTGCTCTCCCTAAAACAGCGGAAGGGTGCACGGTGGATCGAAACGGAGATTGTTAGGGGTGGGGCAAATTGATTTGGTGACAATAGGAACCCACTGAGCCTTCACCCAAAACCTAACTCAGCTTTCCATCAACTCCCACTCTCAAATCATTTTTCTCTGCCCTGCCACATTCCTTTGAGGCCCCAAAGTGGAAGTGCACGTGGGAGAGGCTGCACTTGTAGGTTTTCAGCCTGACTGGAAGCGGGAAGAACTTGGCTGAACAGGATTCCCAGCTTGATATTGCAGGGCTGAGAGGTTCTGATCAGCGATGAGCTTCGGATGGACCCTGGCTTTTTGAACTTCACCATCCCTGGCAGCTCTGCTGTAACTTTCATTTTGCATGATTCCCTCTGATCGTTTCAGTGCTGTAGGAACAGTTGCTCTTGCTGCCATGTTCGTATGATATATTTGTATTTTGGCAACCCTTAGTGATCATGGCCCCATTATGCAAGGCACTTGGTCACATATGCAGTTTACATATCCCCTTTTATTTTTTATTTTTTTGCTATAGAAAAAACTCAGCCTGGGGCCTACAACTCACTGTGTCTGTACAGCACCTGGCACAATGGGGTCATGATCTTGGCTGAGGCTTCCAATGCTGCTATGGTGAATAATCATGACTGTATGAAAGCTCTGTACCTTCCCTGGCCTATGCAGTATCTTCTGAATTAACCTGGAATCAGTTAGTTCCATGCATCACCAGTTACAAGTGTTTCCTGAGGTGTAAGGATAGTTTTTTTGTTTTTTTTTCCCATAACAAAGCCATGATTTCCCCCCTGCTCACGCCATGGCAAACCCTTAGCCTCAAAAATGAGAGCGACACAAAGTTACCTTAAAAGGAAAAAAAGGAACAGAAGGAAATCTGTGCCCTTCCTGAGTGCTGTACGTACTGAACCATGGCAGCAAGAGCAGTTGTTTATGTAGGGCTGTAACTCTGGAGGCAGAGTGTTTATGGATTTGTGTTACTCTAGCGCCTCGAATGCCACCTGGGATTGGACCTCGTTGTGCTCGGCCCTGTACCGAGTCAGAGACAGCCCCCGCCCCAACAAGCTTACAAACTAAACAGGAGCAACAGACGGTAAAGGAAAGGTATAGAACGTATGAGTAAAGTGCCCAGCCCCCAGAACCATAAGGCTGCATGGATCTCTTGCCGTTTCCCTGGGTCCTTACACTGGAGATGAGATTGACTAGTATATCAGAATCCTCCTATCAAAATTATAAATGGGGCCCTGGACCTAAAAGGTGGCCTGGCCTGGCCCGTTCCACTGCCACCTTGGGATTGGGCCCCACTGTATGGCTGGTGCGTCTGAATTGTGACAAGGTTGAAATCTGGCTACAGGAAAAGAAAGGATGACCCCTCAGAGAGACAAACCTGCTGAGTTCTTCTCAGCTTTCCCTCTATTAGTAGAATAACAGTTATTTATTTGTAGTGCAATAGCACAAAGGAACCCTCGTCATAGACCAGGACCCAACTGTGCTTGGGGCTGTACAAACACAGAACAAAGACACAGATTGTAAACTGTTGGGGGACATGCCAAGTATGAGAGAAGACTCAGACAGGAGAACACGAACAGTGCAACAGTCCAGGTCAGCATGATCAGCAGTGCTGTCTGCATACCTGCTGCCTAATGGAATCAAGCTGTTTGTAGACACTGAGGAGGACAATGAGGTCGCTTTGTGGCTGTCTATGGGGAGCTCCTCCCCAGGGCGAGGGGCAGCATGGCAGAAAGCACTGAGGGGCTTGTTTGAAAATGCAGCAAGTGGGCAATGGAGGCTGGCATCATGGGCCGATCGCAGGCGGGAGTTGACATCTCAACAGCAAATGAGAGATGAGAGGTAGGTGGGGATAAGCTTTGAAAGTGAAGACAAGTAGCTTATGTGTGATACATGAGAGAAGGGGGAGCCTATGAAGGGATGCAAAGGGAGGGGTGTGTGGATAAAGTGACGGGCTAGGACACTGATCTTCGCAGCAACATTCAGGGTGGTTATGAACGGGACAAGATGACATTAGTCAAGGACAGAGGAAAGGATGTTGCATTAATGAAGATGTGAGATTAGAACTTGGATGAGTTCTAGCTGTGTGGATGGACAGGAAAGGCCGTATCTTAAGAGATGTTGTGCAGCAGGAATCTGCAAGATTTAGACATAGCCTGGGTGTGAGGATTTAGAGAGAGCTGAGTTCAAGATGACACCCTATTGCAGGCCTGAATATCAGGCAAGATGGTGGTGTTGTCCACAGTGATTGAGAAAGGAAGTAGGAAAGAGGGTTTTCAGGGGGAAATTAGAAGTTCTGTTTTAGCCAAGTTTAGCTTGAGCTGGTGGCTACACATCTGTGAGATGTCATCAGAGAGACTGGACCAGATTTTAGTTTGGACAGAAGGAGGCAGTGTAAAGGAGAGAGGTAGATCTGAGAGTCATTGGCACAGAGATGATGGTTGTGTGTTTGGATGGCATTATCCAGCAAAAGCTGTAGAGGGAGAAGAGAAGGGGGCCAAGGACAGAGCCCTTTGGAACACAGGGCCGGATTAATGAGATTGGAGGGCAGGAGCTAATGTTTTTTGGAGGCCTCTCAGTATTAACGAGAGAAAAAAGTACCAGCTTATGACAATCAACACGTCACATATGATACTGAATAAACATGAAAAGATAATCAGAGACAATGAACTGGTTATATATTTCCTGGATAAACATAAAAACATAAATCATTGAGTCAAATGAAAATGTTGCTCGTTCAAACTGACATCTGGTGAGCTTTACGAGCTGCACATTCAGTTATTGTATCCTCAGATGACACTGTGCACAGTAAATCTCATTCAATTGACATGATAGAAAGAGCATTAAGCTTCACTTCTACTGTAGTCGACCAAAGATTTTTTTTTTGATCAAGGCAAGCTTAGAGAACAATTGCTCTGCTTCAGTTGGCAATGGCTGCAATCAAATACAGTCTCAGCACAATGAAGATGGTCAGCATATAAAAATGTGATGATTCCAGTAGCACTCTTATCTTGCATGTCACATTATCTTATAAATGCTGAAAAACAGAACATTTCAGCAAAAGGACCAGGCTCTAGATCATTCGGGTAAGCGTTGAGCATTGCCTGAGTGCATGTTTGCATCTCTTCTTCACTTCGTACTTGTTCAAGAAAAATAAGGAAGCCAAATTTTGCAGGTAGTTCAGCATAACATTCGCTTCTTTTTTAGTTTCCAACTTAGTTTATTGAGGATAACATAAAAACATTCAACCGCCTATTTCCTTCTTTCTTGTAATGTCACTTTCACCATCTGGAAATTTTTATTTTACAGTACATTTGTATTCCATAAGACTTATCATGTCCCAATTTTTTGCTTGCGTCTCAAAAATGGTCAAAACTGAGACTGTAAGCTTGTGACAAACTCTTGCAAGGAAGTCAGCGAATGAACAGCAGCAAGATCCAGATCTGGCTTTTGAAGCTTTACACTCTTTTGTCAAAGCTTGCTAGTATCACAGTCTATAAGATATTCATAACTGCACTCAGCTCATTTCCTTGGACAACTACTGTGCCTCTCTTCCAGTTTTACTGTTTTCCTTGGCATTGTCTGTTGTTTCTTTCAAACAACGTTGAATGCCTTCATAATCTACTACAATTGTTTTACAAGATTCAGCATGACAGGACCATCTTGACTTCAAAATGGTTTTTAGGGCAAAAAGAGTTCTCTGCTCACACCTGATAGCATTGTTGCACAGAAGCTGCCATTTCCTGGGTGATGCTGCATTAAAAAAAAACAACAACTTTCTGAACAAAACTGAAAAAGTTTATGGCTTTCAGGCAAGAATCAATGCTGCAAGTTCCAACTAAGTTCACAAAATGAGCTGTGCATGGCACATACACAGCTAGTGGGCTTAGTTTTTGATCTGATCTTTTAATTTTGAAGACCATCGTACATGCCAGACACAGTAAGAACATAAGAACCACCACACTGGGTCAGACCACGGGTCCATCTAGCTCAATATCCTCCTGTCTTCCGACAGTGGCCAATGCCAGATGTTACTTGTGTTATCGGATGACTGACCTCTGCAATTTTCAATAGCAATATTGTTTATGTCCAATAAAAATATCGCTGCCTGGAGGAGCGAATTGACGGTGTGGCTTTCAATTGGTATAAACCCAATGAAATGCTCACACACAGCACCACGTGAGCAGTATTGTAAAATGACAGATAACAGATTAACATGAGTGATGTCCAGACTTTAATGTATTGCCAAAGAGAAGTGTTTCACCTGTTTGATTTCGCTGACAATGAATTCTAAAACCTTATGTTTCATTACCTCAATGAATTCATCACAGATTGGTTTGGACAGCTAGGATGGGTGAACTTTCCCTTTGTTTCCATAGTGTTTCACGTGCTCACTTAGAAATAGGTCAATTTTAGTGATGCTTTAAGAATACCTAGATCATTTCTGTTCTGAGGAGAGTTGGTAACTTCCTCCCTTTCTCTAAATATGAATCATGTTCAGCGAGAAGCTTAACTATCACAATACACCTTAAAACGTCTTCCCAGGAAGCAGTTTGTGCTAGAAGCAACTGTACCATCTCCCTGTCCAGCCGATGCTTGCTTTGTGAACATACTAGCCATTGTGATGTTCCACACTGTTTTCTTGAGAACAAAACCTCTCCTCTTGCTTCTTTCCATTTGGAAATGCCTGGGGTCGTCGGATGATTAAAAGAGTTTGCATGTGAAACAGAATAGTGCTCCTGTGGATTTACAATACTTCAACCAATTCCTCTGATAACACTCATTTTACACTGCATTGGTGCACTATACTTCATACATCGGGAGGGGGTCCTACTGCTCACAATCCCCACCCATCTGACAGAGTTCCTTCTGATCCCATCACTCCATGAGTCTTGCTCTTGCAAGTAACAGGAAGGATTGCTGAATGTAAAATTTCAGATTATCCTGGAAATCACCATGTTGAAAAGAAAAAGTAGTTTCTCAGGCGCCTGAGAAAAATAATTTAAATTAATTGAAAGAAATAGGAAAGGAGAGAACTCTGCATCTTGCAGCTATTGGAAGTGTGACACTGATGTTTCAGTTTGTGGAAAAGGTCCTGTAATACAAAATGTTGAAACTGCCAAACAGAAATCAAAACACAAAAGCTGTTACAAAAAGTCTAAACATTCCAAGTGTTTTCAAAAGTTTATGGCCCACCCTTGACAGAGTTACTGCAGCAGAACTCACCAAACATTTCATGTGGTCAAGCACCACCACTCTTATCTAAGTGTGGATTGCACAGCAGAAGTGAATAGAACTATTTTCAAGGAGTTAAAAATTGCTAAAAGAACTACATTTGTTATCTGATGACCACTGACTCCTCCAGCAAAGGTTCCATGAAATGCTCCCCGCTTGTTTTAAGGTATTTCCATTGTATTACTGGTATTAAATATTGTTTCTTAGATTTTTAACAAAGACTGTCATGGAACGTCCTAAGCATTCGCTACTAATACAGGCAATAGGATTGATGACTTCAAACTAAAATGATCGAACAAGTCAGCAGACAGGGAGACAATGTGTGTTAAATATTCTAAATGTGTTTTCCAAAACTGAAAGAGAGCAACAGTGATCTTCTTGCTGCCATGTGTTTAGTTTATGTCAACACAAGATTTGCAATGACCAAATGCAACATTGCTGTAGAAAACCTAGTTTAAACGTTTACAGCCATTTTAGCATTTGCTCATGGAGAGTTCAATAACTGGCAGTTTTGCGAATTTGCTGGGATAGAACACAGTAAAAGTCTATGTTATGTTATGTAGTCACACCTTGGCTGTCCTTGTACCTGCTACTGACTGACTGGCGGTGTGTTAGAATGGGCTTGCAAGTTACTTTCTATCTTTGGGGGAAGATGAAACCCCTAAAGTAATCTGGGATAGTTTTGGAGACGAAGGAGGCAAGAATGAAATTGCTGAATTGTACTGTTTCTTCTTGAGTCAGGCTCTAAAATAATTCGGACAGTAGTGAAGCTCTGGAGTCAAACCCATTCACACTAACTTCATTGTTTGAACTGATGTCCACAAGAAACGAGAATGCAGTATAAATGACAAATTATATGGTTACTTTCTGAACTCCAAACTGAAGAATCTCAATGAAAGTTAATGAAGGAATTGTGTGAAACAGATTTTCTGCTTTTTTAATCGCTGAGCTCAAAAGCATTTACGAAACAGTTATGACTTCACTGAAAATGATGTGCACAAGAAACTGTCTGTCTTATCATTGCCAAAAGTTCTCTTTTGAAGCGTTTACAGAAGCTGTTGAAGATTGCAAAACTGATAGTTATTGACATGGATGAATTATATGCAAAATTGTGTACAATCAAAGTCATGTCATCTCCTAAATTTCAAGACTGTACAAATGCTGATGAGAAAAACCTCAAGCTTTTCAAAATGACGAAGCCAAATAGATGTGGAAACAAAGAATTTGAATAAAATTGGTTCTTACATACTTTCCATTTCATGTAGCAATGCCTACACTGAAAGGGTAGTTTTGTTAATGAATTCCATCTGACAAGATGAGAGTAATTGACTGGACGTGGACACAGTGAAAACCAAACAACAGAGTTACTGCAGTTTTGAAAATGCTGAGTTCAAAAACAAGTTTCCAGTATTCCTCAACAATAAGATGCTATTAGAGTCTGGCATGCAGGGAAAAAAAATACAAGTAGTAGACAATTTAAGGTTCATGCAATACTTTCTATGAAATATTTTTTAATTGAAGGTTTGTCCTCATTTTTAGTTGCAGTAAGAAGGACTTGGCCTCCTTTTTCAGTTCCCTGTGATGGCCACCCTGTGTGTAACACCCCAATGGCAATGTCACCGGGACCTGACACCCTTTTGTTTAGAGATTATGGGTCCAGCTGTGTAGGGAGTGCCTTGATGGGGAGGCACCTTTAGCTGTGTGAGTGGGTGGGGGTGGGTGGGAAGAACATCACACAGTAGAGGAATATTGACCTAGGATTTTAAACTGCATCAGAGATGTAACACAGTGCCATTACCAAGGGATCTGCTGCTTGTGCCTTTAGGTCTCCTGCATGAACAGGCCTTTCCCCTCCATAGTACTAAGCTGCTCTTACATCTCCTGAGAGCACCAAGGAACAGGCACTGGCAGAAACTTGGGAAAGGACGGAGCCCCCATAAAATCTCCTGGGTCAAGAGAGGGGGAGGTACTCACAGAATGGCAAAGCTGACAGATGGGAGCAGCTGAGAGCAACCTGGGAAATGTAGACACTTGTTTCCCTGTAAAATACTTACTGTTTTTAGCTGCTGTTTTAGTGAGCTCAGAAATTAACTAGTGGATGGTACGTTTCTGCTCCTGGATCACTTCTTGTCCCGTTTTGCAGTGTCCTTGGAAATGTCACAGATTCCGCCTGGTATCGGCTCCATGTCTGCAAAATGTAAACAAAATGTGTGAAGGGTGCTCAGCCCTTGGCTTGCTCACCCTGTGTCCACAGGCTAAGGCCCAGCACTTGCTTTGAGACAAGTGTGCTCTAGCCTTGTTTCCTTTCTGTAACAAATAAACTTTGCTTTTAAATAACCCCAAGGACTGGAAAGCACTGCTGGTTTTTGCACTGCCCGCTGGCTATGGGGCACGCTGCCCCAGCCAGAAGCAAACTGACATTAAGAAAGTCAGGAGCAAAAGGGAAGATAAGCCTGCACCCCTAGTCAGAGGGGATGGAGTTGTTGTCTCTTCTTTCTTGGAAAGAAGTTGCCTTGATGCAGTCTGGGCACAGAAGAGCCCAGCACCCACAGGGGCGGAGCTATGGTTGCATAAAATTATTCCCCTCCAACAAAGTGTGTCTCAAACATTCACCCTAAGGGGTTTCCCTCTCAGTGTTCCCATTGCACTAGTGATTCAACACCACCTGATCACCTGCAGGAGGCACCAGAAATGGGGGATCATTTAATTTGGGGCATCAGCACACTGGCTGGCTGGCTGGCTGGCTTTAAGAGAGTCCCATCATCATCTGGCCTTGGGGAACCCAGCAGATAGCGCCTCTTTTGGTCGCTGGCTTTGGTGAGAGTGGCTATAAAGGGGTGTGTGCGAGTCATTAAGTAGTATAGTCCCAGCTAGTATGAAAGATGAGTGTAATTTACAAGCTGAAGGAGTAGCAGGAAAAGGAATTAGCATAAGGCAACATGGCTCCCACAGCAACTAAAAAGGCAGGAATTAGCATAGGGATGCTACATCAATGCATTAGTAGATGGATGGGTTCCACATCACCAAAACCTGAACTGCAAACTCATTCTCAAATCCCTAACACACCCAGGGCCCGTGACCCTCATTACTAAGGGGTAGCCAAGCACTCAGCTGACTGACATGTCCCACATGATTGAAACATACAAATATTCAAGATTGGGATGGCTGAGTGGATTTGCTATAGGATACCAAGCCACTTACCACTTAAAATCCAAACCAAGTCAATCCAACTGAAAACATATAACAGCTGTTCTGCATCCTGTATGTCTGGAGGGGCCAGGCCAGCTCTTCAGTGAACAGTTCACATCCCAACTGGCACCCATGCCAGCGGTTTCACTGGAGAGACAAAAGACTGAATGAACATGGAGTAGTTCGAGCTACAGGTCAGATTTCACCTAGTGCACTGCCAGTGACTACACTATATGTTTGGTGGAGAGTGGATTTTTAATTATTTGAAAGAAGCTTAAAGAGATTCTGCTTTACTTTCTCCTCTTCTTTCAGACTTCAGTGACTGTTCAGTACGTTTTAGAAATATTTTTTAAAATGTCTCTCTCACTCACGCACACACAGTTCAGAGGAAGTCAGTGTCCCATCACTAACTGGAAGTGACTAGAATTTTGCTCCCATGGGCAAGTGATTACGGAATTGCCCATTATAAGTGAGGTTTGTTTTTTTGGTTTGCTTGGTTTTGAATATTGTTGAGTTTTGGTCTCCCCTCTCACCCCCCTGAATGTTTTTCATGAATTGTTGTTATTCAGCAAGTTCTGATGGGTGTGTGTGTGTGTGTGGGGGGGAGTGTACACTTCCTTCCAAGCATATAGTTCTGGTTGTTAGACAAAGGATATTAGACAGAATTGACCAGTGATCCACTCTTATGTAGTTCAACATGGAGACAGATTTAGGCCTTCTCTCTATGAGATTATATAGGCATCCGTGCATTAAATTTCAACAGAGTGAATTTTATCCCCAAGTTATCAGTTCTTTAAAATAGGAAGTTAAAATGGAAAGCTGCAGAATGAGAGAAACGAAATATAATATCAGTCCTGCAATTGCTGCAGTTGTAAAATATTATAAAGGCATTCACTTTGTTTCTCCCACTAAGTGTATTTTGCATGCTTCTCCACTCCTCTGCAAAGTTTCCATCATGGGGCTATCACGTCCTAGTTCTCAAATTACTGAAATGATTACATAAAACTCTGCTGAAGACTGACAAATTAATCTTTCACAATCACTGTGTCAGACTAGTGAGATGTTCATCCTATCTTACATATGCAAAAGTGTACACTTATGGGATATGTAAGGCATTTTTATTTTTAGAACATATCTTTCTAATGCCGAAAAATAACAGCCACTATTAATTTTCACTTTAAATGCAATCTGGATATCATTGCAGACAAAGCATACAAAGAACACCTACAGACATGGTTAGGTACGCAGGTCATAAGACATGCCAGTTAAAGATTACCGCTTTATTCTTACATTTGGGTTGGACTGACATCGCTTTTTGACATTTAAACATTTTAGCAAATAACCATGCCATTAAACAAAGGCAAACACACATATATACCACAACACACAAACTTATCAAAACTTAAAATTTGTACAATTTACTTTGACAAACAGAAACAGGCTTGTTCTCTAGTAAGCGACCCAAACAAATTTGTCCAAAAGAACCTCTCTGTCCACATAATTTACCTGGTTCTGAAAAAAATTACAGATGTTCTTAATAAAAAGGCACATTTGGCAGCTACTAAAACTGGCATGCATCTGGCACAGGACTTCCCCCCTGCCCCTTTCAGTCACCTGGTGCATGACATCATGTTTGTGTGTTACGGAGTCAAATGCAATCTTATTCCTCGTTCACTTGATTTTGCAGCAATTGGCTACTTAATGCACTATTTTTCATTAAAGGCAAAAGAGAAATTTGCTCACAGTTGACAGAAAAATGCACTTTAAGGTATTTAAAAAAAAAAGGAAAATAAGGCATGAAATTTACAAACCAAGTTACAAGTGCTTTTAGCTTTTATAAGTGTATGGGGCCACATGTTTCTTTCCTTAGCTAATAGAGCTAAAACAACTGCAGCCCACATATCAAATACTGTTGAAATAGGGTGTTTAAAGAGAAAAATCTAAGAAGCGGCCCATTTTTTTTCTGCTTTAAAAATGCATTTTTCAGCCAGCCCCTCCCTGTTAGCTGAAAAAGGTATGAATTTTGAGAGGGAAACCAAAGCGTGATTTTTACATACCACAGACCAAGTGCACTGATCACAGCAACAAAGTATTAAGGAACATTGTTACGAAGACAGACATTGATTAGCAAGGGGAGTTTTCCTGGTGGAGTATCTCAATGCACAACTGCTACGAACGCGGAAGGTTGCTTACAAGATTTGCTATGCTAGGATAAGACAATACCAAGAGCAGAAAGAACTCGAATTTCTATTGCCCGGCATTAGATCTGCTACAGGGACTGCGGCAAAGCCGGTTCATTTAAACAGCCCTAGTGGTACCAAAGAAACACTTCCCTGAATACAGGAAAATAGAACCATCTTTCAAAAGAACACTAAGGGCCTGATCCACAGCCTGCTAAAGTCAATGGAAAGACTCCCATTGATTTCCGTAAATTTTGGATAGGGTCCCAACTGAGTAAAAGTGATACTAGAGTTTACTGGTAAGAAAAGCCTGATTTAAGATTCTGCCTGCATAAAAGCAACAAACTATACAATCGACAATTATGATAAACAAAAGCTCGAGAGAGTAAAGGCATAACTGGATTTGTGTTGGGGGCACAGACCTCTCGTTTCTTTTTTAAAAACGATGGTTAAACAAGAATTTAGAAACAATTGCTAGAAAGAACAAGCGAAGTGGTTTCTAGTTTATGGAAGCATTCTCAATGATTTCATGGTATTGATTCTGAAGCAAAGACAAAATTCTCTCCAAAAAGAGAGACTGCAGAATCATGCCTGGGCTGTTGAGTGCCATGACAACAGTAATTCTTTGCCTGACAACCATATGTTAAAATAACTTTTCCTTGCACTTTATTATAAGTTTAACTTGAAATAAAGTTTTCAGCATCTGAAATACTAACATTTACAAACTACTAATGGAGAACTTTTCTTTTTAACACCCAGTTTTCACTTCTGGGGAAAAAAAGATTGGATTTCTTTCTCCTACACTGCTGCACTACACTCTAAATCAGAGATACTTTAGGGAGAGACTTCAAACATTGCTCAAATATTGCACTTTCATGTCTCATTAATGGACTTCGTTCCTCCTATGCCCCCTCCCCACAAACACCCAATGGCTGAAAACCAATACTCTGCACCAGTACAGTTCTGACTTGTGAGCAGCGTCAGACTTTTAATTTGGGCTCGGCAGTAATACAGAAATCCATTTAGCCAGCTGTTGGCTTAAGATGCTTCATCATTCCTTGCTATTATTCAAGATCATTTTATCAATAATCTGGCAATATGACCAATTAAAATGATGCCATTTTCCCTGCCATTTTTCAGGGATATTTGCTTTACCCCCATAATCAGTAATCAATGCAAACTTGTCCAAATGTGAAATTCTTCCATGTTATTTAAAAAAAAAGTTATTTCTTGAAAATACAAATAAAATTTGACAAGTTCTGAGAGGCCAGTGGCTCAGCAGTTGTGTTCAACATTCTCCTCCTAGACACAAGGATTTGAGTTCTGGTACTGGTTTGTCACATTTTGTGGTTCAGGCAGCACATTGTAGGTGTGCCATACACTGGTAAACAGCGGATGATTGAGCAGTGTTGCTGAGCTCCGAGGGAGTTTAATCTAGCCTTTTACATGATCCTCATCACCAGAGTGTCTAATCAACTTCTACGGATTTTTATCCTCAACCGCACTGTAAAGTAGGGAAGTATTAGCAGTATTTTGCAAATGGGGAACGGAGGTACAGAGAATATTAAATGACTTGTCTTAGTGCACACAGGAAGGCTGGGGCTGGGCCAGGAACTAAATGCAGGTCTGTGCCATATAATTGCAGTACCCTATCCACTAGGCCATTCTACCTATCTAGCCTACTTTGGTAATGACAGGGGCCATGGTTTTGAGTGCAGAGGACAGGCAATAGGGTTCTGAACATCTGACTACTATTGGAGAGCTCCTTGGCTTTCTCCTGGAAAGTCAGCAACTTCTAACACATTGCACCAAGGATATTCATTACTCTTGGTTAGATCTGAAGAAATGGGAACTTCACTTACATTTCTTATAGGATAGGATTAAATAAAATACGTATGTAAGAATGTCCTCCTCTGAAGCCGAGTTTATAAATCTTACTTATAAAGGAAAAAGGTACTTTTTTTGTGGAGGAGGGGGCAGAAAAACATGTTTCAAAATAGAAATGTTAAAGATATACACAAATATACAACTGACAAATTCTCAATGTTTGGCTATGACAAAATATGCTGCTTAATGCTGTTGAAATCAAAACACTTTTTGAAATGTAAAGACCAAACTGTAGTATCATGGTGCATATTCCACTACTCTAATGGCATTGTAGAAAGTTACTAAAATAGTAGATTTCCATCATGATTTGCTCTACTGAAACTGTCTCTAATGACACGGTGTTCTGGGTTGCTGAAATGTATTTTGTTTTTATCCAACAGGAAACATGATATAATTTTACTACGACCCATGACTCTTATTAAATAAAGATGAGATACTGCACACTTCACAAACATTATGGTAGAGGAGATTAATAAAGCTTCTTTTCTTCAATAACTGGCATGCATTACTGTCACAGTATTGGTTAGAATCAGAAGAGTAGTACACAGGTTTAGGGATAATCCATGTCATGATATTTCTGCAGGTAAATGTTCTGTCATGTACACTTCTGACATAGTAAAGAGCTACTGTAAAGATTAATAGTTTTTAAGACAAAGTTTGAAATTCTATAACAAACTACAGACATGTCTGGGAAATTTAAAAACATGTACAGTAATTCGCTTTGAGTAACCCAGCTTTGTCATTCTAACTAAACTTTGTTTCACATGCCAAAACCTCACTTTTCTTTAGACTGTTCTTTATTACTAAAATACATACACTGAACTACGAAAAAACATGTACCACAACATGTGCTTTTATCTCCTTATCAGCGTTTTTAACTGGAAAACTGAATTGTACATTTGTCCATGTAATAATTTAACGTATGTCAGCCAAACAAATGTGTATCTTTATTTCAATTAAATTAAAAACAATCTGCAAGCATATTTATGCAACATTCACTATATACACGATTTATGCAAATGCAAGGCAATTCTACGTATGCTGATTAATCTATGGTTAGTAAAACATGACAATAACTATGGAAGATGGCCAGCAAGTGTTCCGTTTCACAAATGACTGTGTTTTCATGGCATGATTAAAGAAGAATAGTTACAAGCCATGAAATGGATTATCGGTAAACCTTAAAAAGAATGTGATATAACCTAGCACAGATTAACAGTCTTCTAAACGTAGCAGAATATTTCAGACAATAGTGCTGTTTTTTAAAATTTTGCTGTCATTTTAATGACATAAGACTTTAATCTGCTCCGTTTAAAGAAAGCAATAATTACCCATTATGCTTCCTGGCAATAATTTCTTTTTCAACTGGCACCATAATATTTAATAAAATAATAATAAAGTACCTCTTTGGTGAAGCCTAGGTACCCACACTATTCACTGTAACAATTTGTAAACAGGACCGCAATACAGTGCTATGCCTTAGTTCTAACATGGTTAGGTACCACAGATCTTCCTCACAGTCCTTTTCATGATTTTAGGAGAGTATTTTAAAGCAGGGAGTAAAGTAAAAAGGAAATTAAGAAGGATATAAAGTTCCCTGTTTGAGATTTTTAAAAAAGTGCATAATGTTTTCATTCTAATAACTGTGTTACTGTATAGAACTGATGGATACAAGACTATATTTTCCATTCCCATACTGGACATTAGAGATCATTACACAAAACACGGTCTCCGCTTATTGGCCAGAAAAGTCCCTTGAGTCAGTTTTCTGGTACAATCAGTTGTCCAATTACTTTAGAACAGCATCCTGCAGACTACAGTAGGAACAGTGAGTTTATCAGTTGATCACGTCTGCTTCTGCAATTCAGTTTCTGTACACTGCATTCCCAACCTAGCATAGTTTTTAATGCATGGAGTATTCATCCAAACTCCTTAGCGCTAGCAGGTTCAGCGCATCTATTGCCAGCAACAGACGTAGTGCCAAGAAAATGCAACTCCCAGCACAAGGTACAATTCAGGAGGAGTGGGCGTTCTCCAGCAAGGGTGGTCCGTCTCGGTGCATCGATGGATGGGTGTGCTCCCGTTTGTAAGTTTTTGGAGGAAGCTTTGGGATATGTTGAGAAGTGCTTTGTCGTGGGGGGACAGGTGGCCCCTCAACAGAATGGAGGTCCACGTCCTGTGGTATCAAAGAAGGGGATGGCAGATGCCTCCGTGCTACATGTGGAGAAGGTGTCTGAGGGGGTGGGGGAGTAAATGGAGAGGGACTGTTTGGAAAAAAGGTATTGCCAAGTTCACTTTTTCTACCTAAGGGCGGTGGCTGGAGATGTAGTGGTGAACTAGAGAAAACATCAGGAGTTCGCACAGGTTCTCGTGGTGGTAATACAGGAGGGCTTTCAGGAGGATCAGATATGGAGGTCCGCTCTGGCACGGAGTATCTTGGTGAATAGACTTTTGATGTTGGTTGTCGAGGAGGAATTGCTGGTGGACTGTCCAGATGTGCAGAAGTAATCTGAAGTATACAAACATTTAATTTAAGGGTTATCATCTGTATTATGATAGCCTCAACACCTCAATCACCATCAGGGCCCTGGTTGTGCTACATGTTACATGAATATGTTCAAAGACTAAGCCCCTGCCTCAAAACACTAGACACAGCCAACAAGTGTTAAGCAATTGGAGGGGGCAGGGGAGAGAGGACCCAGGCTGAGAGAGAATGAAGATACATGGCGGTGGGGGACAGGGAAGGAAGTACTAGAGGCTGCAGGAGGCACAGTGGTCTGTGCTGCAGTTTCTAAGCTAATACCAGCTCAGCTGGGGCACCTCTTGTAGCAAGAGGCCCAGGAATGAGTAAAATGCAAAGGCATGTACCCTCTAGAGAATGAGAGGGAAGAGAGGCAGATACTGTTTCACAGGAAAGGGAATGAATGATGTTTTGTCCTGAAGAAAGAATAAAGGGTGGGATCTTCAAAATTACCTAAGTGACTCAGTTGTATGCGTCTCACTGACGGCCAGCCAAACTCTAGCATACTGTATGCCATTGCCAGCTAAGGGCATTATAGAATACGGTATGACCACAATCAGAAAGGCTAAGGCACAAAATAGATTACATCTAGCAAGGGACAGAAAAGGCAATGAGAAGAGGTTCTTTAAAAACATCAGGGGCAAAAGAAAAAGAAAAAGGAAAGCACAGGTCCTCTGCTTAGCAGGAGAGGAGAACTAATAACTGATGGTATCAAGAAAGTTGAGGTGTTTTATGGTTATTTTGCTTCAGTCATCCCTAAAAGGGTTAATGGTGACCAGATACTCAACACAATTAATATTGACAACAAGAGGGAAGGAATGCAAGTCAAAAGAGGGAAAGAACAGGTTAAGTAATCTCCCTAGGGAATCTGTTTCCTGGCAGTTAGGAAGTTTTTCCTAATGTCCAACCCAAACCCCCTTCGCTGCAATTTAAATCCATTGCTTCTTGTCCTGTCCTTAGTGGTTAAGGAGAACAATTTATCACCCTCTTTGTTGTCACAATCTTTTATGTACTTGAAGACTATCATTTCCCTCCCCTTTCTTATCTCCAGACAAAAGAAACCAATTTTTTTCAATCTTTCCTTGTAGGTCATGTTTTCTAGACCTTTAATAATTTTTGTTGCTCTTCTCTGGACTGTCACGATTTTGTCCACATCTTTCCTGAAGTGTGGTGCCCAGGACTGGACACAATATTCTACATGAGGCCTTGTCAGTGCCGAATAAAGAGGAAGAATTACTTCTCATGTTTTGCTTACAATATTCCTGCTAATGCATCCCAGAATGTTTGCTTTTTTTGCAACAGTGTTACACAGTTGACCCATATTTAGTTTGTGATCTACTATAACACCCAGATCCTTTTCTGCAGTACTCCTTCCTAGGCAGTCATTTCCCATTTTGTATTTGTCCAACTGATTATTCCTTCTTAAGCGTAGTACTTTGCATTCATCCATATTGAATTTCATCCTATTTAATTCAGACCATTTTTCCAGTTTATCAAGATCCTTTTGAATTTTAATCCTGTCCTCCAAAGGACTTGCAACTCATCCCAGCTTGGTATTGTCCACAAACTTTATGAGTGTACTCTCTATGCTACCATCCAAATCATGAATCATTTATGAAGATACTGACTAGAACTGGACCCAGGACAGATCCCTGTCGGACCTCACTTGATATGCCCTTTCAGCATGATTATGAACCATTAAGGTCCCTTCCAGTTCTAGGAGATTTATATATCTCCAATTATTAATTAATTAATTAATTAATAACCACTCTGAATAGTTTTCCAGCCAGTTGCGCACCCACCTTATCGTAGGTCCGCCTAGGCTATATTTCCTCTAGTTTGTTTATGAAAAGGTCATGTGAGACAGCATCAAACGCCTTACTAAAGTCGAGATATAGCCCATCTACTGCTTCCCCCATCCACAAGGGTTGTTACCCTATCAAAGAAGGATATTAGGTTGTTGTTTTTGAAAAGTTCAGGTTGACTGTTACTTATTACCTCATTTTCTTCTAGTGCTTACAAATAGAATGTTTGATTATCTGCTCCACTATATTTCTGAGTACTGAAGTTAAGCTGACAGGTCTTACCTGGGGTATCCTTATTTCCCTTTTTATAGATAGGTACTATATTTTGCCCTTTTTTAGTCCTCAGGTCTCTCTCCCATCCTCGATGAGTTCTCAAAGTTAATCACTAATGGCTCAGAGATCTCTTCAGCCAGTTCCTTAAGTATTCTAGGGTGTATTTCATCAGGCCCCACTGACTTGAAGACATCTAACTTGTCTAAGTAATTTTTAATTTGTTCTTTTCCTATTTTAACCTCAGATCCCACCTCATTTACACCGGTGTTCACTATGTTAGTCATCTGATCATGGCTAACTTTTCTGGTGAAAACTGAAACAAAAAAGGCATTTAACACTTAGGCCATTGCTACGTTTTTCATTATTGTCTTTCACTCCTCATTTAGTAATGGGCCTACACTGACTTTGGTCTTCCTCTTGCTTCCCATACATTTGTAAAATGTTTCTTGTTACCATATATATCCCTAGATAGTTTAATCTAATTTTGCGCCTTAGCCTTTGTAATTTTGTCTTTACACGCACTTGTGTTTTTTCATATTCATCCTTTGTAATTTGACCTAGTTTCTACTTCTTGTAGGACTCTTTAAACTTTCAGATCGTTGAAGATCTCTTGGTTAGCCAGGATGATTTCTTACCATACTTCCTATCTTTCCTGTGCATTGGGATAGTTTGCTCTTGTACCCTTAATGATCTCTTTAAAAACCAGTCAACACCCCTGATCTCTTTTTTCCCCGCTGACTTGTTTCCCACAGGCTCTTACCTACCAATTGTCTGAGTTTGCTAAAGTCTGCCTTCTTGAAGTCCACTGTGTTTATTCTGCTCTTGTCCCTCCCACCATTCCTTAGAATCATAAACGATATAATTTCATGATCACTTTTCATCATCAGATTCTCAACTAGTTCCTCTGTTTGTCAGAATCAAATCTAGAACAGCTTTTCCCCTAGTCGCTTTCTCCACCTTCTGTAATAAAAAGTTGTGTCCAATGCATCTAAGAACTTTTTTGATAATCTGTGCCCTACAGTATTATCTTCCCAACAGATGTCTGGGTAGTTGAAGCTCCCTATCACCACCAAGTCTTGTGTTTTAGATGATTTTGTTAGTTTTTTTAAAAAAAAGTCTCATCTATCTCTTCTTCCTGGTTAGGTTAGATGTAAGGTTTACTTGGTCATGCCTCAACACAAAGGGCTGGACTGGATGATTTCTCGAGGTTCATTCCAGCCCTATATTTATTTTTATGATTCTATGATCCTATGCCACTGACAGCCAACAGGACTACAGAATATTGTATGCTGCCAACAGCCAAGAGGACAGTACAATATCGGTCACCACTGAAAGCCAATGGGACTTGGGCTCTTATATCACTTCAGTGGTTTTGATAATTTCACCCTAATTTTCTAAGGCCCTGAATAATCTCACACTTAAGTCAAAAGAGCTTTGTCAATGCCTCCAACAAGTGCAGGATCAGGTCCCAAATGAAGACCAATGGCCAGACAAGCATATACAGTAAGAGGAAAGAGGAGAGATCGAGTATGAAGGCAAGCAAGAAATGGCAACCGGCAGAGGAAACATTACACAAGATGTCATTAGGTTAGTACGTTTTATTTCATCTTTTAGGGAAGATTGTAGGGTTTAAGACTTCTCACATTGCTGCTATTTTTTAGCACTTTACTTCCCATATCCTCCTTTTGGACTATCTTCCTGGACAAGGAGGTTTACATGAAACCTCAAGTGATCCCAGCCAATGCCAGGATAGGAGTAAAGAAGCTCAGGGCAGGAGAATAAGAAACATTGCTAACCCTAAATTTAGACTGTTTTGCTACTATTGTAATTAGTTTTAAGCCTGGGGCAGATGAGAAGATGTTGCACAGAGCTGTCACTGTGCAGGTGTGAGGCATATGGCTCCTTATTCTTACCCATTTAATTGAACTAACAAGGTATGACTCTTTAAAAGTTATTTTCTCCTTTACCCTAACCCTCACTTTTCAGGCATTGGCTTATGTGTGAGGTCTGATTTGGGCATTTCATCTGAATGCAATACGTATTGGGCCCACACATTTCTCACCTTTGATGGTGATGATTCTGCTGGGGCAGACTCTGGTCGTCTCCGTGGAGGAACAGGAGGAGGACCAGAAGTTTCATCAGAGATTTTGGTAAAGCTTATGGACGACACAGATGCAGATCCTGATGGATATTTAAAAAACAAAAACCTTCAACATGATGTACTTTATCTGCTCTTTACTCATCTGATTGCCTTTAATGACCACTTAATTAGCAACAATTTGCTTTTACTGAAATACAAATGCAAGGGAGATAATTCAGCATACCATCATCATGTCTTTGTCTTGCTCATGAAAGAACAGCTGTAAAGTATGGAGATACTTCAGTTTCACACAAGGAAGCTACCTATGAAATATATATTTTATGGGACGCAGCGTGACCCAGTGGACAGGACGGCCCAGCAGATAGGGCACTGGAACAGAGCTGAGGAGATCTGGGTTCTATTCCCAGCTCTGACATTGGCCTGCTGAATGGCTTTTGCTGTGGGCAAGTCACTTCACCTCCCTGTGCTCCTGGTATATTAATCTGAAAATGGGGCTGGTGATATTTATCTCCTTTGTAAAGCATTCTGAGGTATACTGATGAGAACTGCTCTAAAACTAGGTATTAATTATTATTATTATTATTAGTGCACTACAGAATGAGTAACCCTCTTTACCTGGTAGCGAATGAAGTGAGAGGGGGAAACTGATGTATTTGTATGTCTAGGAATAACTGATGGATTTGGTGGAGGGGGGAATTGTGTGCAATTATTCTTCAATTTCATGCAAACTTTATGTTTTTTAACTCTACATTTTTCTTGAAAACATTTAGGCAGGTCTGGAGGCATAATACTTCTAAGCTCTTATCTAGTGCAGTGGTTCTCAACCTTTCCAGACTACTGTACCCTTTTCAGGAGTCTGATTTGTCTTGCATATACCCCAAATTTCACCTCCAGTTAAATATGACTTGCTTACAAAATCAGACATCAAAATACAAATGTGTCACAGCAAATTATTACTGAAAAATTATTTACTTTTTCATCCTGTCTGTATGAAATTTTAGCTTGTTTTGACTTTGCTAGTGCTTTTTATGTAGCCTGTTATAAAACTAGGCAAATATCTAGATGAGTTGATGTACCTCCTGGAAGACCTCAGTGGTACACGTATCCTTGGTTGAGAATCACTGACCTATTGCTTTTCATCAGCAGATCTCAAAGTGCTTTACAATGAAGGTCAGTATCATTATACCCATTTCGCGTGTATAGGGAAACTGAGGCATAGGGAGGTGAAGTGACTTGCCCAAGGTCACCCCAGCAAATCTGTGGCCGAGCTGGGAATAGAAATCAGATCTTCCAAGTCCCAGTCCAGTGCTCTATCCACTACACCGCCTCCCTATGAAATAGGCAGAAGAGGTAAATTAATTTTTATCTTCATTGTTCAACAACAGACTACCAGTCAGCCTGTGTATCAATTGCAAAACCCTGACGCTGAATTCACCACAAACTTTCCATCTTGGCCATAATTTTTTTAAATGGAAGTTTAGATTCTGGAGCACAATTCTGCATCAAGGAGTGGTTTGACAGCAAATTCTATTGCTGCAGCATCATGGAATACGTGGGGCCCTGGACATGTCCCTTTCCACATTCTGCTCTGGCAGAATCTGGAAGGGAACATAGACTCATAGACTCTAGGACTGGAAGGGACCTCGAGAGGTCATCGAGTCCAGTCCCCTGCCCTCATGGCAGGACCAAATACTGTCTAGACCATCCCTAATAGACATTTATCTAACCTACTCTTAAATATCTCCAGAGATGGAGATTCCACAACTTCCCTAGGCAATCTATTCCGGTGTTTAACTACCCTGACAGTTAGGAACTTTTTCCTAATGTCCAACCTAAATCTCCCTTGCTGCAGTTTAAGCCCATTGCTTCTTGTTCTATCATTGGAGGCTAAGGTGAACAAATTTTCTCCCTCCTCCTGATGACACCCTTTTAGATACCTGAAAACTGCTATCATGTCCCCTCTCAGTCTTCTCTTTTCCAAACTAAACAAACCCAATTCCTTCAGCCTTCCTTCATAGGTCATGTTCTCAAGATCTTTAATCATTCTTGTTGCTCTTCTCTGGACCCTCTCCAATTTCTCCACATCTTTCTTGAAATGCGGTGCCCAGAACTGGACACAATACTCCAGTTGAGGCCTAACCAGTGCAGAGTAAAGCGGAAGAATGACTTCTCGTGTCTTGTTTACAACACACCTGTTAATGCATCCCAGAATCACGTTTGCTTTTTTTGCAACAGTATCACACTGTTGACTCATATTAAGCTTGTGGTCTACTATGACTCCTAGATCTCTTTCTGCCATACTCCTTCCTAGACAGTCTCTTCCCATTCTGTATGTGTGAAACTGATTGTTCCTTCCTAAGTGGAGCACTTTGCATTTATCTTTATTGAACTTCATCCTGTTTACCTCAGACCATTTCTCCAATTTGTCCAGATCATTTTGAATTTTGACCCTGTCCTCCAAAGCAGTTGCAATCCCTCCCAGTTTGGTATCATCCGCAAACTTAATAAGCGTACTTTCTATGCCAACATCTAAATCGTTGATGAAGATATTGAACAGAGCCGGTCCCAAAACAGACCCCTGCGGAACCCCACTTGTTATACCTTTCCAGCAGGATTGGGAGCCATTAATAACTACTCTCTGAGTACGGTTATCCAGCCAGTTATGCACCCACCTTATAGTAGCCCCATCTAAATTGTACTTTCCTAGTTTATCTATAAGAATATCATGCGAGACTGTATCAAATGCCTCACTAAAGTCTAGGAATATCACATCCACCGCTTCTCCCTTATCCACAAGGCTCGTTATCCTATCAAAGAATGCTATCAGATTAGTTTGACACGATTTGTTCTTTACAAATCCATGCTGGCTATTCCCTATCACCTTACCACCATGGAATGATGTGCAAGCGAGATTCCTAACCTAGCCCATCTCTCACTTGACAATAAACTTAAAGATAATCGTAATCTAAGTAAAAATGCACTGAAACTCTCTGCCATTGTGCAAGGAGGCAAGAACATCTGCAGATAGATTATTTTGGTCCTTCAAATTTATTATATCAGTTTACATCATAAAATAGGACAAACATCTGTGACTGTCTTAATTATTTAAATGCATTCCTAGCTTTAGCACCTACTTGAATGAAAAGGACTTGAAGGATCTGAATCAAAGACGCTGCAGACATCTGTAGTACTGGAAGTAGCAGAGGCAGGGGGTGGTGTCAATGGCGTTCGTGGAGAATTTGGTGCAGATGCTGTACTTTCTGACTCACTCTCAGGGATGCGACTGTAACTAATTTTTCTTGGCTCCTGTTGCAGCGGTGTAGGGTGTCTCATGGTACCTGGCCTTGGGTTTGATGGACGAACACCCGGAGATTTGAGGGAATAGTTGTATTTTTTTGGCTGCAGTGATACCAAATATCAATATTGTGCAGTTAAAAACCTTGCAGTGAATTGAAAGTATACATTTTAAAAATCAAATTACCTTCATCTCCATCACAAAATCAGTTAAATGCAGCTTCATCATTATGCATATAAATTCTAAAACAATCTCTGCTGCATTGTGGGAAACATTTTTGAAGTTATTAAGAAAAAAAATAAAATCTGAATACTAACAAATCTTGGTGGAGGCTTGGAATTTCGCGGCTCTATTTCTAATGACTTGTTGAACAGATAATCTGTGAATTCTTTCTCCATGCTATTTCCCATTGGATTCAAATTTTCAAAAAACCTCTGAAACACAGGAAGTTTAGGAAGATTACATCGTATAAGTTACTTTCATGGGGCAGATTCTACATACTTTATGATACAAGTAGTCCCAGTGGTTTCAAAAGCACTATGTAAGTACTATTCAGCAAAGGTGAACTACATGAAATTTAACTTTAAAAAAAAATCAGTAAAAATATCCAACGTAACTGACAATCATTTCAGAATTTCCATTACTCTGACAAACCAGGGGCAAGATCTTGCAAACTGCCAGCACACAGAAATCCACTGACTTGGGAGGACATCAGTAAAACCCACATGCGTTACCTCACCTCTCCGTAGGACTTCACTACAATGAGGAAAACATGGTGTTTTAAGGCAGGTATGTAAGAAATGAATTACAAACAGGGTTGAAAGTGCCAATTTATATACAAGATTTTTTTCTTTTTAGGATTTATAGTAACTTCAATATAGAAAGGAGAAGTCATATTTTAATACAGCAGAAAAGAACACTACCTAAATTCTGCTTCTGTCAAGACAGCAACATGCAGGATTTTCATTCATGGATCATGGAAAATGACATAGCTCTTGCAGAGAGCTTTGCTGACCTCTGCCAAGAACAAACAGGCCAGAAAATTCAGTAGGCTAAAGTACTGGGAGTCAGTGTATCATGCTGGTCAGCAGATGAGGAGCCTCATGTACTGCCTGCTACTACAGGTGTCCTATGGTGTGAAAAAACCTATGAGCAAGGGGCACTGTGTCACACAAAGCTTGAGACCCAGGAGCAAACAGCCTGCTCTACAGATTCCTTTGATTTTCTCTATTAAAATTATTTCTGAAATAATCACCACAAAGAAGCTCTCAATATTTCAGCATAAGAAAATGCAACTCACTCGGATATCAGGTTCTATTCGTAAGCAGTATGGCTGATTTTGGTACTGCTGGATCTCCCCTGTTATTTCAGCTACTTTCCTTCTCTTGCTAAAGTTTATAAGTTCTTTTCCATGTCGCTTTAGAAATTCAGGGTTGCCTTCTTCTGTTTTCAAGATGTTAGTCAAATAAATTCCTAAAATAGTGAAGAGAATAAGAACATTCAGATACTACAGTACAAAACTATAAGGAAATAAAGAATACAGCTGGAATATGAAGCCCTTTTAAAGAATTAAACTTGTGTATTGTAATTACTCAGGCCTGATCTATACTAAAAAATTAGGTTGGCATAACTACATCGCACAGGAGTGTGAAAAATCCACACCCTCGAATGGCATAGCTAAGCTGACTGAAGTCCGTGTGTAGCCATCAGAAGGTCAACGGAAGAATTAGTCTGTCAACCTAGCTACCACCTCTTGGGCAGGTGGATTACCTATGCTGATGGGAGAACCCCTCCCGTTGGTGTAGACAGTATCTACAATGAAATGCTACAGTGGCACAGCTGCACCACCGTAGAGTTTTAAGTGCAGGCATAGACACAGAAACAAACTTTTCTCTATCACAATCAATGACAGAGTTGTCTGCTTTACAAATAATGGCAATATCTTAAACCTTTCCTTGAAAACTGCCTGTTTTCATGAGAATCTCAAGATCAATCTATTACCCTACTTACCACTTACAAAGCACATGCCACATGTATTAAAAAACAACAGGGAAATCTAGTTATGTTTGAATGCTGTGAGGCAATGTAATTTCATTGAGCTGACAGAAGTGGAGAGTTCTAAGTGTTTCCTTCCTCTCACCAGCATTGCCTTATTCATTCTCGGTTCAGCTCTAGCCAGTTACTGAGCTGAGCCAAGCCCTGGAGAACAGAGATGATGTTTTTTATGCCTGATGTGAAACTGATGTGGAGCTAGCTACTGTCTGCATTTTGCTGGCAGGTTAGTCCATGCTGTTTCAATCTTCCCTAATGGTTTCACAGAGATATTCAACAACAAGAGGATTAAAAAGAGAGACAATGGGACCCACAGGAACTCCACAGATGAGGACCTGGACGGACGGACGGGCGTGTGTGATTGAGTCTGCAGGTGCCTGGCTTTTGTAAATGGAAACCATGCTTCACCAACATATTCAAATTCTTTGAGGGGGTCAACAAACATGCAGACAAGGATGATCCAGCTGATACAGTGGACTTGGACTTTCAGAAAGCCTTTGACACAGTCCATCATTAAAGGCAATAATCTTAAGCAAAGTATGCAGTCATGGGATATGAGAGATGTTCCTCTCACGATCAGTAACGGGTTACAAGATGAGTAAGAAAGGGTAAGAATAAAGTCAAGTGTTCCTAGGGGAGAGAGGCAAATAGCCTCATAAATGATCTGAAAAAAAGGGGTAAACAGTGAGGTGGCAAAGTTTGCAAACAAAAAATTACTCAAGATAGTTGAGCACAAAGCAGACTGCGAAGAGTTACAAAGGGATCTTACAAAAGTGAGTGAATGGGCAACAAAATGGCAGATGAAATTCAGTGGTGATGAATGCAAAGTAATGCACATTGGAAAACATAATCCCAATTATACATCCAAAATGATGGGGTCTAAATTAGCTGTTACCTCTCAAGAAAGATCTTGGAGTCATCGTGGATAGCTGTCTGAAAACATCTGCTCAATGTGCAGTGGCAATCAAAAAACGAACAACATTAGGAACCATTAGGCAAGGGATACATAATGAGACAAAAAATATGATAATGCTGCTATATAAATCCATGGTAGGCCCCTGCTTGAAGTTCTGGTTGCTCCATCTCAAAAAAGATATATTAGAATAGGAAAAAGTACAGAGAAGGGCAACAACAGTGATCAGGTGTATGGAACAGCTTCCACGTAAGGAGAGATCAAAAAGACTGTTCATCTTCAAAAAGAGACAACTAAGGAGGGGAATATTATATAGGTCTATGAAATCATATATTGTGTGGAGAAAGTGAATAAGGAAATGTTATTGACCGCTTCACATAACACACAGACCAGAGGTCAAACAATGAAATTGATAGGCAGCAGGTATAAAACAAACAGAAGGAAGTACTTCTTCACACAATGCAGAGTCAACCTGCGGAACTCACTGCCAGGGGATGTTTTGGCCTTCACAAGTATAACTGGGTTCAAAAAGAATTAGATAAGTTCCTGGAGAAAAGGTCCATCAATGTTTATTAGCCAAGATGGTCAGAAATGCAATTCCATGCTCTGGGTATTCTTAAACCTCTGACTGCCAGAAGCTGAGACTGGATGACAGGGGATGGATAATTTGATAATTGCCCTGTTCTACTGATTCCCTCTAAAGCATCTGGCACTGGCTACTGTCGGAAGACAGGATACTGGGCTAGATGGACCATTGGTCTGACCCAGTATGTAGCAAATACAGAGGATTCAGACTCAGGCCATGTGGAGGTAAGAAGGAACTAGAGAGGCATCAGTCCATGCTACCCTTTATACATTTGGTTTGGAGCATGAGACAAACTACTTTGCATGTACAGGCCAATTGACCCCGCTTACTAAAAAATGTCCAGACTCGGGCGCGTGGTGCCCAGGCCTATCTGTGTGTGGAATACACATAGCAACCATCACTCGAAGAATAACCATTGTTATTCCAAGTAATGTGCACATTGCAAGGACACCAACTTCAGAAAAATCATATTTCTGACTAAATGGTCCTTCAAAAAACACTGTTTTCCCTGCAAGCAATACCTAAAGTCAGTAGAACAGATTAAAAAAAATACTTCTCTATTTTTTCCCCAGTTGTTTACTTTGTGGTCAGTTAATTCTTTCCTCTGCATATTCAGTCATATTGCCCGTTTGCGTGGATCTTTCACACAGCAATAGGGGAGATGAAATGTTTAACAATCAGACAACTGAAACTAAATTTAACTCCTTTAAAAAAAAACTGACTAGACTTTAAATTCAAGCTGTTCCTTTAAAATATACTTCTCCCCTCTGCTTGTATTTCTGTAGAGCGCTTTAGCTCAGTCTTTGTAAAACACTAACTGACATTTCTTTTATGCTGTTCATCCCGAATCAAACCTACTTACCAAAGAAAGGCACACATGGAGGATTAATGGACCTGAGTTTTGCCAAATATTTCTTATAGTGATCCTCACTCAATTCATGAGCTTCTTCTAAAATCTTTTTCTGTCGACTTGGAATTTGCTGAAAAGATATACAGATTGGTTAGTTAGGAGGGGACTGTGGTCCAGTGCCCCATCCACAAGACTAGGACTGGCAGCTGCCACTGTCTTGTTGTGTGACCTTGGGTAAGTCACAGGCCCAGATTTTTAAAGGCAAGTTTGGTGTTGCAATGCTCAGCACAGCAACATCTCAATACCCTTAAAATTCTGTGCCTTTACCAATTTGGGCCTCGGTTTCCTCATCTGAAAAATGGGATACTAATACTTTGAGATCTAGAGATGAAAATAGCGATATGGGTATAAGAATCAGGACACTGAACCTCCAACCCAGGTCAGCTAGGGCTCTTACAAAAGCCTGACTTCCTTACATATCCCTCAGCCTCTGACCATAATCTTGCCTTGATTTCCTCTCAATTATAATATTGGTAGCATACCTCTAAAACCTTTAAATCCTGCAAATGCCTATGGAAAACTCAGTTACGCACCCTCATGTCAGTGAGGATCAAGCAACCCAATTAAGTGGGTATGGATCCTATGCTAAAGTATATGGAGGGAACCTGCCAGGAGATGCAGACTTTCTTCCTGTTTCCTGCAGCTGGCGTGTTCCACCTCTTTCCCCAGACACTCATTGCTCTGATCAATCTGCCTATGCCTTTCTGATAATCCATCTTTTATTTTCAATCTTGCTTGTTACTGGTTTCAGGGAGTTGGCTCTGGTGATTTGCCATGTCTTTCTGCCTTGCTCACCACTGTATTCACTTTGGGGACTCCTGAAATTAGAAGTAAGCACCTCTGACATTACACAGAAATTTATAGCTATGTTTTACACTCTGATGCAATCTTCCATGGGTGATTTTACTTCCCTTGGGGAAGCCAGAGACACTGTACACTTACATTTGTGGTGCAGCCTGTATATTGTTGAAGTATTCGCTTATCCTGCTTTATGCACAGTAGTCCTTGCCAATGGTTCAGCTGATCTGCTACATTGAATGATCTACACTGAGGACTAAATCTTCAGATGATGCAAATAACTGAAGTCACAATTGGAGGAGTTCAGAGAACTAGGTACAGCACTACAAACAGAACTATGCACACATGTGCAGTACATCTGGGGATTCACCATCATTGGTTTTTTCCCTCCCCAACAACTCAAAAGTGATTGAAGGAATCAACTTTTCAGAAACATTCATCTATGGTCAGAGATTCAGCCCAAAAGGCAAAAGTTGTAGAAAACTGTAAGCATCTGAAAATAAGGAGTTATAATAGTGATCGTTTTGCAACCTTTAACTATAGTATTTGCTGTCACTGACCCTGTAATAAACCACCATTTTTTAGGAAGTCTAACAATTGAGCTATAACAAATTTCCTTCATCTCATTTTTTCCCTTCAGTTTTGAGTGCATCTATTCTTCCATATTTGTCATTAACTGTTTCCCCTTATTTGTAATGTTTCTGTATTGATTTTTTTTTTTTAATTTCAGTTGAAAAGTTTTTCTTCATCTTCCCTTTGAGACACTGTTCTTCCTCTGTTTATTTCAGTTTTTTAACTCTCATCCATCTCTCCGCTTTACTCTTTCACTCTAGTTTTCTGCTTTATTCTCCTCAGTCCCTTCTAGTCTCTCCTCTCTGTCTTGTGATTGGCAGTGCCTGTGCCCGGACAGTGTGAACACTGAATACAAAAGCAAAGGCTCCTTCAAAGCCTAAGAACCATTTACCACCCTTTAATGTGCTACTGAAAGGAGAAGCATTTATAGTAACAGAATGTAACTTGACTGTTTCAGTTTCTAGATTGAAAACTGAAAACATTGTAACCTACCTCAAATGTGTGATCCAGTCTATACACAGGTGAAGAGTTCATAGCACTCACAACTTCAAGAACACCATTGAAGTTATTTAGCTCCTGAAAAACTTGCAGGATCTCAATTATCCGACTCACTACATTTACTCTTTCCTCTAGGTTTTCTGTTTCTACGATGCATCTAAGTACACAAGCAGAACACTAATTTTGTAGAAATAAAACAGAGCCAGAACTCTGCCAAGCAACAAAGATTCAGCGATAGCACAAAGTGTACCATTTTGAAATGTTTCAACAGATCCAGCAAGGCCCACCAAATAGCTGGAGGGAGATTTAGAAACATTTAGAACAAGTTAGGTCCCATTTCTCAGGTTAAAAAGCTGGGAATATTAGAAGTAGGCTTCAAAGGATTAGATTTTTAACAATAAAAATTTGATAAACACTGATTTCAACATACACACATAAACCAACACAAAAATGTTTCCATCAATAATAATAAAAGTTTATAGACAGGCAAAGCAAGAAAAATGCTGCTTGAGAACTTAGACTTTGATTTAAGGACATTTACTTCGTGTATTTTGACATGTGATGTTGACAATTTGTGTTTTAACAGTTATAAAAACTTTAACTATCTGAATCCCAATATCTACTGTCATTAAATAATTATTGTCTGACACCCACCTTGTCTGACCTTGCAAAATTTTCCACAATTGTGAAAGATTAAATATATAAAAATTAAAAAAAAAAAGCTTAAAACCCACAATTTTGTACAACTGTGAATCTTTTTATCATTTAAATCAAAACCAGTGCTTAAAAATAAACAGATTTTTCTGTCAAAATTATAAAACAAATTAAAATGAAATTCTGCCAAGTCTACTTACAAGCAGCTGTTCTCAGAGGCAAACTAAAATTTGTCCATTGCCCAAGTAGCGGCTTCCCCAAGGCAAAATTTCTCCTCAGGTTACCTCTCAGGAAGCATCTGAATGAACTATATAGATCCACTAACATTCCAGAAGTAGAGATTTAAAAAACAAACAAAAAAACCCTTACTTTTCAAACCATAAAGTGAGATTAGTGGTGTGCCGTATCATTTTGAGAAGGTTGGGAGAATTAATTTCTTTATCTTCCTTGGTCCATACACTTCCAACTAGTTCTGATGGCTGCACAGCTCTAAAAGAAATAATAAAAAAATAAAGCATAATATAAAACTTTTTTTAAAAAAAGACCACCATTATTCCAAAAAAAGGTCTTAATTATCAGTGAATTTTAATTTAGTGAAGGATCACTACTTGGAAAAAAAAACAAAAAAAAACCTTAGCTTACAGCAGACTAGCGTGATCTCAGAATCAGGAGCTATTCTCCTCTACTATAGTGAAATTAATAGTATGTTTTAATTATAGGTGCTTAGATACCTTGATATCCATGATATAAACATACAAATATTTTCACTTTGTGGTGCATCTTTAAACTCCTTTGCTGCATAATTAACAATCTAGCACATGTCATGTGTCAAGGGGGTATGCCAATAGCGGGGATCTGTAGAGAGCCTGCAGAAGTAATTTTGGGAATATTTTGGGTTTGTGTAATAATGTAGTACAGTAAATTCAGTTCTTCAATGGAGGAAAAATACCTGTAAAGATCTGACTCGAGTAAAGTGAGCTGTCGGGCAATTTCTATTGGGTGCAAAGTGAGCAAGTCGAAAGTTTCTGGCTGTCCTGGCTTGCTTATATGCCACTCAATTGCAGGAGGTGAACTTTCAAAAGTAATATTGTGGCTTGGCCCAATGGCTTGGGCCTGCTTTTTCCGGAAGATTATCTTTGTGATTGATTCAACCCATTTCTTCATAGCTTTACCTGGAATAAAGACACCATTAATATTTATTTAACCGTTTTAATTCTGTGTTTCTCCAAAGAGGCTAATGTCAATTTTTAAATCTCCATGTTACAAACATTGTGCCTCAATACTCGGAGGTAAGTGGCTCACTCACACAAAGCCAAGCAGCGGCAAAGCTAGAAATAGTAGTAGGAGCCCAGCGATCCTGGTAGTAGCATGTACATAATTCCTTCTGAATTAATGGGAGTTTCAGACATGGAACTGAAGGGAAAACTGGACCCCAGAAAAAACAGTTACTAACCTTTTCTGTAACTGTTGCTCTTTGAGATGTGTTGACCATGTCCATTCCACTTCAAGTGTGTGCATGGCCAGCGTGCTAGTGTTGAACATCCTTCCATTAGTGGTACCTGTTGAGGCAGAGCCGCCCTTGACCTCTCTCAGTTCCGTCTTATTGGACAGACTCCAATAAAGAGGGGAAGGAAGGTGCGTTGTGGAATGGACACGTGCAACACCTCTTGAAGAACAACAGTTACAGAACAGGTTAGTAAGCATTTTTTCTTCGGGTGATTGCACATGTCCCTTTCAAGTCAGGTTACTCACAAGCATTACAAACTGGAGGTGGGATCGGAATCTACCTAAATAATGATTAAAGAACCACACGTCCAAATCTTCCATCATCTCTTGACTGCTGGATGATGGTATAATGAGACGCAACAGTATGAACTAATGACCAAGTTGCAGCTCTACAAATGTCCTGTACAGGCACAAGAACTAGAAAAGCTCAGAAGCTGCTTGTTATCTTGTTGAATGTGCCAGCACTGTGCTGGGCAGAGTCGCAATGTGTTGTAGCACAAACGTATGCAGTAGGAAATCCATAATGATTATTCTTTGAAATGAGACCCTTCAAACTGTCTGCCACTGCCACAAACAGTTGTGAGGACAATCTAAACAGTTTCTTCCAAGGAGAAAGCTAATGCTCTCCTGACAGCCAAGGCATGGAATCTCTCTTTGTTCTTATGAGAATGAAACTTATGAAAGAAGGTTGGTAAGTATATTGGCTGATTGATATGTAACTGTGACATTACTTTGGTCAGAAATTTTGGATGTGGGCATAAGTACACTGTGTCTTTGTAAAAGACTATATAAGGTGGATCAGACACCAGGGCTTGCAATTTTCCTCAAAGTTCACTTTCATTAAAAAATGAAGTAATGAGCAGGTAGCCAACAGATCAAAGGGAGGACCAGTCAGCCTTAATAACCCCAGATTTAAGTCCCAAGGAGGGACAGGATACTCCACTTGGAGAAATAAAGGGTCCAGACCCTTTAAGAACCTGAGTGACACTGGTTTGGAGAATACAGAGCAATCTGCAATTGGAGGGTGGAAAGTGGAGATAGCTGCTAGGTGAACTCTGATGGAAAGACCTTGATGTTTCAGCTGTATAAATGGTCCAGGATATGCTGTATAGGAGCCCAGAGTGGAGAAACACCTCTCTGCTGAGACCACAAGAACGGCTTTCACGTCAACAGTAAGTGTACCTAGTAGGTACTTTCCTGCAGCTATTCAGAAGAATGTTTTGTATATTCCTTGGACAGACCTCCTGAGGTACTTCCCATGGAACATCCAGGCTGTAAGATGAAGAGTCACAGGTCAGGATGAAGGAGGTGACCGTAGTTCTGAGAGATCAGGTCTGATTCTGGAGGTTATGTCAGCGAAGCCCAAGTTGAGAGGCTCAGCAGAGTGGAAAACCAATACTGGGAAGGCCCCACTGGTGTTACGACGATTGTACGAGCATGATCCTGCTTGATTTTTAATACTAATATGGGGAGCAGCAGAACTGGAGGGTAAAGCATAGATGAGTCTGTCCTTCAAGGTAACAGAAAAACATCTGTCAGGGATGCTGGATTGTGACCCACTCTTGAGAAAAAAGGCAAAAACAAAAACAACTGCTGACACTTTCAGGTGTGACGAGTTGTAAACAGGACTACATGGGGAACCTCTATACTTGAACAATGTCTCTTACTACATCTGGCTGGAGATACTACTCATGGTGACTGGTGAAAGACCTGCTCATGGAATCTGCTAAAGTGTTCTAAATACCCAGACGGTGTTAGGGGTGAACTTTATTGGTGATACAAAACTCCAAAAGCTGTATTCCCTCTTAGCACAGGAGATTCAATCTGGTCCCTCCTTGTCTGTTCACATAAAACATTGCTGCTGTATTCTCCATAAGAACTAGGAAATTTCTTCTTTTCTGTGGGGAAGGAAAGTGTGATAAGCTAAGTGAAGAGCTCTGAACAACCTCACATTTATGTGGAGAGCTATCCATCTCTTGGCCAGACCACAGACTCCCCAGGTGGGTTCTCCAACCTAGGGAAGAAACCTCTGTAACCAGAGACAATGTTGATTGTAGAGGAACAAAAGGAACTCTCATATGTACATTGGCTGGATACACTCACCAGTTCAGAGAGCTTAAGACCTTCTCTCAGTCCTACTAGCTGTAGATGACAATGAAGGTGTTTGCCACACCACCTTTGTGGGTTCCAGAATATCCTCATTTATGGATAGAGCCACTCAGGAGGCCCTGCTGACCCCAAAATGTCCACCAATCTGTGCATGCTTATCGGAACTACTTCTACCTGTAATTCCAGGGAGGAAGCAACCCTCTTCAACAGAGGTGGAGCCTCCCTTTACAATTCCACTTGAGGAACCACTGGGCCAGTTTATTCTTGTTCAGTACCCAACATGGTACCGAACGTGACCTTTCATGCCTCCTCCAGTGAACTATTCCAACCACTGCTTGAGGATCTGGAGGGAGGCGGGTGCAGAGAGGATTTGGTGGTGTGAGGGAATCCCCACAGGTTTCAATATGGCCAATGGTAGAGCCTCAACAGGGCCTCAACTTCTTCCCAACCACTGTTTTGTGCCCACTGACCAATGCAGAATGTCAGCTGCATATCAAGGATGAAAGAGTGACAATTCAGGTGACAAACCTGAGTCACCTGATCAGGGAGGAGCATTATCTCTCAGTGCCAGGAAGAGATGGTGACACTCAAAAGATGCGACCAAGGAAAGCATGCTAGGCCTGGCCCTTGACAGCACCATGTGAGCAGGTGCAGGATGGCCTGAAGGTGCCCAATAGCTGAGCTCTATCTGCAGGTAAGTCAGAATGAGTGTTCATTGGTGCTAGACAAGAAGTCTCCTGAACTGCTGGTGAAACTGGAATGGACAGAGACAGGAGACTGCGTGCCGCATCTTATGCCTCTGGCATTGAGGGGTTCCCTTGATGCTGTTGCTGCTGCACTGAAGAGGTCGGCACCCCTGGTTGTGATGGTGCTCCAGCAGTGGTCAGTCTCAACAGCACCTGTACTGGAGTAAACGACCCTGCCTAACATGCTATTTGCACCAGGGAGTGTCTCCTCATCAAGGACAAGGAACCTCAATCTCTTAGAGGGTGGATCCTTCAACTCACACTACCATTGTTTCTTCCTTAGCACCAGGAAAGAAGATGGGTGCCAAGACTCCACAATGTCCAGAGAAGTATGCCTAACAGAAGTAAAGGCTTGGTGCCCACTCTGGGCAGGAAAGCTCTGAAGGTGGACACAGAGCCGTCTCCATGAGGCAGTAACATAGTCTCACCTTTCTGTCCCTTTTAGGGGATTGAAGTCCCTGCAAATTTGGCACCTGCCCCAGACATTAGTTTCCCCAAGGCACTTCAGATGCCTACAGGGCAGGTCACTTATTGGTATCAACTCGTAGCATTTGGTGCAAGGCTTGAAGCCCAGAGACTGAGTGATGCCTTAGTACTGGGCATCAGCTCCCAGACAAGTGGAAACCAAAATATACACCAAGAACAATATTAAATAAATTGAACATATCTAACTATAAAACTACTAGACAAGTATCAACTACATATACTAGAAAAACAAATTCCTAGCAAGGGGAAAAAACACTTGCAAGAGCAAGCTACCATGCTCTGACTACTTTCATGAGTGGTAAGAAGGAACGGAGGGGAGGCTGGCGGCAGCTCTACCCTTCATAACAATGAGCAGCAGTATGAGGTAGCAAAGGGCATACTTCCTGCACTGACTGGTATCACTAAGGGAAAAATCTACAACACTAGTGCACTGGGTGCGCACACACCTCAAGTGGAATGGACACATGCATCACTCAAGAACTCCTGCACCCTAGTCTTATGCTCTGTCCACAAGACCAAAGATTTCCAAACTGGCCAGTCTACATAATTTGCTGACAGTCCACAGTGAACTGATTAGTCATATGCTTGTTCTCTTCGTTTCAAGCTGCTAAATATACATTAAACACTTTCCTAATATAACCCTTCCCTGTATGCAACAGCTGCAGCTGCCACAGGGATGTTTCATTATTAAAAATGAATGGGGAAGGTTTGCTACACAATTATGAATTGGAGTGGGGGCAGCCTATGTGATAACCTCCCAAGATGTAGCAACACTGTGAAACAACCTGAGAATCCCTGCTCTAGAGTACACTGTTTCCTCCAGTAAACTTTTATGAAAGTTACTCCTAACTATAGCTTAAGGGGTTTCTCCCAATAAGCAGGTGACCAAAGACTATTTTGACCTGCTTTCAAAACTAATCACTCAGTTGCTGGCAATTTTCAATATAACTAGAATCATATTTTTGCCATCAGAGTTAAGTAACATGGATCATATTTTTCTGAATAGACACCATATTTTTGGGAATGAAAACAGCAGTTGATTTTTAAATAAAGGTTTATTCAGGGTATGCGCTGAGTAATATAAGTCATCATAAGCACCCAACACTTCATTTTCCTTCATCCACTGACCACAAGGAAGCATCACCACGTAACAAAGATGTCTAACACTGGACATATTCTAAAATGCTGATATCTATTTTAATCATAAATACCTCTGACTGTCCCAATGAATTCTTCCAATCGGTGTAAAAGATCTACATCTCTCTCAAAGTCATAGAAGTGGTGTTCTACCCAATGTCGGCATACATTTAACACTCTACAACATTAAAGGAGAGATTATAAACTCTTTGCGGGAAGAGACTGTCTGTTAGTCTATGTCTGAGAGTGCCTGGCACTTAGATGGGATCTCCAGGTGCTATTGTAAGAATTAGACCATACAGGAGGGTGAACCAAGGGATCAATTGCAGCTAATATACAGTTTTCATTTCACATTAAATATTCACAAAAGAATGTGCATAGCTAGTTCTTGTCTTAAATACATTTACCATATATACTCATTCATAAGCCAAATATTTTTGGTAAAAAAGTGACACATCAAAGAGTGGAGGTCAGCTTATAAACGGGTCTACACCAAAATGTGATGATTTTAAACTTTATGGAATCACTGATTTGAATATCTAATATGTTGTCGTTTTGTTTACCTGGAGCGTCTGCAGGCACGGAGCTGCTCAGCTCCCTGTGGCTGCGGTTCGCCGTTCCCAGCCAATGGGAGCTGAGGGGCTCCATGCCTGCAGACGCTCCACGTAAACAAAACCTCCCAACCTGCCAGCAGCTTACCCTGATGGCCAGGAGCCAAACTTTGCAAACCCTTGAAATATAGGCTCGGCTTATGAAAGGATCATACAGTTTTTGCTATTTTTACCTACCATCTTGGGGGAGTGAGGTGTCATCTTATAAACGAACGGGCTAATGAATGAGTATATATTAATTTCACCTGAAAGCTCTGAATAATGCTGTCAGTTAGAAAACAATGTTACTTACTTAGGTCACATCTACATTAGGAATGCTTTGCTGGCATAGGTGTAGCAATATACTACCCTAGTAAAGCACCTCTAGAGTAGATGCAGCTTATACTGGCAAAACTGAGGGCTTGTCTTCACCATGGAGCTAAATTGGTGCTGCTGCAATTGATGCAGCAACATCGATTTAGCGGGTCTAGTGAAGACACGCGCAATTGATGCAAGAGCATTCTCCCATCGATTTCTGTACTCCACCTCAACACGAGGTGGAAGCAATGTCAGTGGGAGAGCATCTCCCATTGACATAGCAGAGTGTGGACCCCGTGATAAGCAGATCTAAGCTACATCGACTTGAGTTACGCTACTAACATAACTCACATTACGGAGCTTAGATCAACTGGCAGCTGTAGTGTAGACCAGGCCTGAGATTTTGCCAGCATAGCTTATTATAGCTCCTTGAGTAAAACTAGCTACACAGGCAAAAGTGCACGTTTGCCAGTATAACTGAGCCTACAGTAGCCTTACTGCTCCATCTCTCAAGCCACTAGAAGCACAGATTTCAGAAAACCCATTAGGGAGCATTAGTGCCTAATTTGCATCATAGCATTCTAGAACCTAAAACTTTATAAAAGCTGACCCCTTAACCTGTCCTCACTTCTCCTCTATTTCAGAGAGTCTTCAGAAGGATTCCAAAATATACGCAAGGTGGGAGGGATCAGTGTGCATCTGCAGAGATAATACATTCAGAAAACTCCATTTATAAGAAAATAACTTTTTTTTGTTATTATCCAATGAGTTATCTACTGTAAAGAAAGAAGCTATGTGGTGCTATAACCGTTCTATAAGCTGAATCAATGAAACTGAGGATGCATTACTAGGTGGGAATCAGGGTCCCGACTGCTGTGATGCAAACTAGGCATAAGTGCCCCTCATAGCTTTACCACTTTGTCAGTGGCTCTGTGGCTCATGAAGAATGAAGAGACTCCTTGTGGGAATCTGTAGAGGCACTCTACGAAGGAGAAGTTTTATCTGCATTTCTCTAATACTCACCGCAGCTGTACAGGTTGTATATATTCTTTCCTAAATCGTTTCAACTCTGCACTAAGAGGCTGATCTCCATTCTCCATAGCTATACGATCAGCTTCTGTAGGCTCAGGCTCTGGAATTTCAAACCTAGCATGGGACAAACAAAAAAGTCTAAACCTTTACATTTATTTAAATAATGTAAACAGGAATCAGTAAATTTGTTGTGTTAACCTTTCTCAGAACATGCACTAAACAAAACTATTAAGAGTTTGATTCAATTGAAGATATCTCTGCTTTCTCCCCTGTCAAAAAGTTTAGAGGGTTTCCATTAAATCAGACCCTTACCACTTAGTAAGTGTAGAGCAATCACTTACTAAATTGGAAATAATAAATGTATCTTATGTCTCTACATAAAAAAAAAATAGAAGATAACACAGTCACAGTATGTGCCAATACAGACTGCAAAATGACAAAACCTTTGGGGCAAGATCCTCATCTGGTGTAACTCAGCATAACTCCATTGACTTCAATGGAACAGTATCAATTTACATCAGTTGAGGATCAATCTTTTGGACTTCATAATCCGTAGATCTGAAAACTTTTAAGAGAGAGACCAGTGACAAAAATTGAAGCCATCTTTTTTAAATGTTAAATTTAAAAAAAAAAGATTTTTTTTAATCCTACACCACATTAAAAAAAGAAAAAAGAAAAGAGATCCCTCCTCATATGGACCAGTGCAGCAAGCACTCCAGTGAAGTTACAAAAAAAGTCACATACCTTTCTATCAGAAGACTCAATAGTTCTTGAGGTTTGCAAAAGGATCTATATGTCGTGAGAAACGTCCGAACAAAATTTGGGTCTAGGACACACACAAAGAAATCATTGCTTTCATTTCAACAAATTTGCTAATTATAATACTTCACAAGTATTCAAAGTGAATGGTTTTCTTTAAACTTAAATGTACTTGAAAATACTTGGACTATTAATGGATACCTGTTATACAGTACAATGAACATTTCCCTGTTGTTTTAGTGGCAAGTTAGTACTTTATGGCATGGCAATACAAGGCAGAATGAATAAAATCAATTTCAAATGCATTTTAAAATTATTCACAAAAAACACTTGTTTTTCCTCTCTCAATTATTAAAAGAACTGGAAAAATTCTTACAGCGTTGCACATAGTGCATTTTAATAAATGCACATAAGTGCCATTTTCTGAGTGAGTCATCTAGTCCAGCACCCTATTTATGACAGTGACCAGCGCCACGTTTCAAAAAAAAAGGGGGGGTCAGAAACCCTATAATGGGCTATTATGGAATAACTTTTTCATAGGGAGATGCTTCTTCCTAATTCCATCACTAGTGTGACCACTGCTGGAATAGTGTGTCCACATCTGCTGTCCACACTTAAGAAAAAGTGTGGAAAAATTAAAGAGGGTTCAGAGAAGAGCCACAGGAATGATTATAGGATTGGAAAACATGTCATATGTTGAGATACTCAAGGAGTTGAAGTTATATTTAGTTTACCAAAGAGAAGGTTGGGATTACTGATCACAGGTTAAAAGTATCTACAGTGGGAACAGAAATTTGGTAAGAGGGCTTTTCAGTCTAGCAGACAAAGGTATAACAAGATCCAATGGCTGGAAGTGAAGCCAGAAAACTTCAGACTAGGAAAATGGCACAACTTTTTAGCAGTGAGTGCTGTCCTGCCAGCATAATTAAACTGTCCCCAACGAGCGGTGGTAGCGATGTCAGCAGGAGAGCTTTACCTGCCAACGAAGTACTGTCCATACCGGTGCTTCCGTCAGTGAAACTTATGTGGGTCAGGAGGGTGTTTTTCTCAGATCCCTGACCAACAAAAGTTTTGCAGACAAAAGTGCTAGTGTAGACAAAGCCACAGATACTGTCTTAAGTCCATGATTTTTGGTCTTTAGCAGAGTTATGGATTTACGTTCCCAGGATCGTCTTTTGAAGGTGTTTCCTTTGAGGACAAGGACTAAAAGGTCAGATATGGACTGATCTTTTTGTAAAAAGTGTTTGCCCACAGGTGATATGGTATTTCTCTTTTTCTGTGTTCATTCCACTCCCCTTAGAGTTCCATCACAACTTTAGCAATCACCACCCCTCCATCAAGCTCTCTCTAGAACACCCCCATGCTGCTAACCCTGCTTTGTTGCAGAATGGTAGAGTTGTTACCTGCCCACTTCACCCCAAATGGTCTCTCCTAACATGTGTTAACTCCTTATCTGTTCCACCTTGTATTTAGCTGTGACACTCTGAATGCCTTTCACAGACCTGAAGAAGAGCTGTGTGTAATTTCAAAAGCTTGTCTCTTTCACTCACAGAAGTTGATCCAATAAAAGATATTAACTCACCTACCTTGTCTCCTTAATATGACAGTCATGCAAATAATGAAAATAGGGGATTTCCCTTTACTCAGTATGGGACGAGAATGTCATTTTTACAGTGCTGAACTGCACTTTTATATTTAAAGACAAAATCTTTCAAACTTGAGTGCCGAACGGTAGGTGTTTACATCCAGAACAAGGAGCACTTGAATTTTTAGATGCCAAACAACGGTAGTTGTAGGCAGTCAGCACATGTGAAAATCAGGCCCCCTGTTTAGATGCCTGACTTGGCTCCAAACTCAGAAACCATGAACAAAACTATTTAACTGTTTGCCTATAAGTAGTAGTGTTTCCACAGAATGATTTTCATTAAATATTATTAAAACACACCATGTGTACCTAAACATGTTTTGTTTAAACCAAAGAGTAGAATGCCTCCACATAAATTAAAAAATGTCCTGGCTATTCTACATCTAAGTCATAGCTATTGTTATTTACATTAGAATTTGAGATCAATGTTTAGAGCCACAGAATCCACAGTAACATTAGTTCCATTTGAGGTAAATATAGCAAAACAAATTAACTTTTTTTCCTTTCAGTTTCTGATTATAGATGTTATCTTACTAACAAAATCAGTGGCTTAAAAATAATGAATATTATACAGCTAACCAATTTGTAGGTAAAAAAAAAAAATACAACTCCACTTAGTCAGGATGTCTGCTCATGTGATAATTCTCCCTTCAATACAGCCAATTTAAAAGCTAAAAAAGAACAATAAGTTATTCTACAAGGATTTATAAATAATCACCCTTGAATTCCTTAAGAAAGGAAACGGACACTATGCTGACGCACAAATACTCTTAACATATCAAAGCTTTAAAAATAGAACAGCACTGCCCTATAGATAAAAAAATTGCCAGGACTTTCAAAATGAGGAGCCCCTAACCTTAATGCTCTTACACAAAGATCAGGAAAATGGGGGAGGAGGGGAGAGAGACACACAAACAGGTTTATGCAAACAGGGTCAAATGGTCTCCTTTAGTGTTTAAACTCTGTGGAAAGGGGCTTGATGTAGAGGAAATTTCTCCATGCAGAGATATACTGAACTGTTCCATTACAGGGAGGATGCAGTGGTTTGCCATGCCTCATGGAAAAGGCTGTGGGGCCTGCCTCCAAACCTGTTGAATCCCAGGAGGCTTTTGTCATTACACTGGCTCTGGCCACTAGTGAAAGCCTGACTCTCTGGCAGTACTACTCCGTTGCAGCTGCTCTATCAGAGATTTCACCTTGGTGCCAATGGGAACATTTTTTGCAGATAAGTCAATGTAGCCTGGGGGACAGGCAGGTCCACCCCAGTAGATGAAATCTTGCATAATCAATCATTATGGACCTTTGACTGCAAAAAAAAAAGGAAATCTGATATTTGATTTTGCCCCAGACCATTCATGTCTTGAGTCTGCAACTAATTTAGCTACACTCTGCTGTTACTTAGAGTACACTTAATTTATGTCACCTTAGAGTGCCAGGCCCACCTACCTACACAATAAAAGCCTGCTTTATAGGATGTAAGACCTTCAGGGCAGGAACCACATTTTTGTTCTGTGTTTGTAAAGTACCTAGCACGATGGGATCCTGGTCCATGCCTAGGGCTCCTATGCACTACAAATATAATAAATAATAATGCTCACAGCTAGAGAAGTTACATCTTTAAAGTTGAAGCGCTAAGAGATTTGTGTGCAGCAGTTGCACTGTTTGAGAAAAGGTGTGATCGTGCAATAAGAGACTAACAATGCATATGCACAAAGGTGCAGAATTAAGGCTGAAAACAATTTTTAAACTTCTCTTAACAGAATGTTATGTATGGTGGGAAACAAATACTACCATCTGGAATTATTTGGCTAGATGTCATCAGAATGCCCTCTCTTAAGCACCTGAATAGGTCTTGTAAGATGAGCAAATGGAGCCATACTCTCAGCTCATGGACATTATTTAAAGACAATAGGGGCAGAGATACTGTGGAGTATTGCCTCACTCGCTCTGCACCTCCTAAATATGCAGCAAATCACTGCACTCTTTGCAAAGTATGTAAATTCACTAAAAAGCTAGGTGACTTACATGCATAGGCATCAAATATGTTCACTGAGACTGGATCTAGTTTATGTCATAGTGCTTCCTGGTGAAGTCACTGAACCTCTGTGTTCCTTTGTTCATCTGAAAAGCATGGCTAATAATGCTTAGCATACACAGCGTTTCTCTCATTCTTAGATTTCAAAGCCCTTTGCAAAGGTGGGTATGCATGAGTAATTCTGTATTAAAAATGAGTGACAGAGGTACAGAAGGGTTACTAACTCACCCAGTTTCACACAGCACCTAAGAGTCAGATCCAGTGGCTGAATTCAGATCTTTAACTCAATGCCTATCACAATACCTGCCCAGGGCAACGTAGGCAAATCAGTCAATTTTTCTGTCTCAATTTTCCAACTTATCAAACGGGACTAAATTCCCAGCTCTGCAACAGAATTGTGTGACCCTGAGCAAACCAAATAACCTCTCTGTGTCTCAGTGACACCACCTCTAAGCTTTGTTAAATAGGGGTTGTAAAGCACAGGGAATTATTAAGTGCATTTGGTGGTAGAGTCAGGACTCTTCTTGGCTACCACCTTGTGCTTAGTACTATATGTAGGTTAAAGGGGCATTTTGGTGGGGAATACAGCAAAAGAAAGATCTCTTTTACTAGATCCCGTGTTCCTAAAATAATTTAGAAACTGTTCCTTTCTGGGCAGATAGAACTCTGGAGAGAAGCTCAAAGCTCACTGAACACAAGCATACAAACAGGGCATCCTACCAACACTAGGAACATTGCCAAATTTATTAATAACTTGTATCAAATCATCGTGTATGTGCAAAGGGTGAGTCTCAAAGGCCTGTAACTAACAAATCAAAACAAGCATTCACCAGAAAACTCAAAAAGGTCCTTTTTCTTTGGGGCTGTTGCCCTTCTAAATACTACCTCCATTTCCCCACTTATTTTAGTGCTCAAACTTTTAAACCAATGTCACAAAACCAATTCTACTTAAAATGTCTTGGTTTTTGCTATCAAACACTGAACTGCCTTTGCTCCAACTTCCAAAAAATTCACAGGACAGAAGCCAAACAAATGAAATTTCATCCTCAAAGGCTAACAGGTTTGAAAAGTTATGAGCAAATGAGAACAGAGGCTTAAAATAGTTTTGCTGTAACTGCATCTGGAGTACTATATTTATTCATACCACATTTTAGAAAGATATTAATAAATGCAAGTGCATTCAGAGCAGAGCAATAAAAGTGATTGAGTGTATGGAGAGATTCATTGACAACAGAGATTAACAAATGAAATATAGATAGCTTGGTTAAATGATAGCAAGGGTGGGGGAACAGGATGGGGTGAAAGCCACCTACAAATATTCAAGGGTCTAATCTTCCAATGTGTAGTGTATCAGTTCCCTGAAGGATGGAGAGCAGTTTACAATAGTTGTAATGGAATGAAATTGAGAAAGGAAAAAAATTACAGCTGAATATGAGGAAAAGCCCTCATTGCGAGATGTATTAGGGTATGGAATAGTCTCCTTACGGAAGTGTTGGAAGCACAATTAACTGAGATTTTCAAATTAGACTGGCAAAACACTGGAAAATGTATTCTAAAGAAAAATTCCATGCTGACAGGGGTTGGACTGAATGACCAAACAAAGGGGTGCCCAACCTATAGCCCACCAGAGCACTTTATAAGGCCCACGGCCTGCTTCAACACAACATACTAACAGCCAATTCATTAACATTTTGTTGTCATGTTTACATCATTTTAGTTTATACAACTGTGTAAACAGACAATACAAGTACCTAGAAACAATCAATGGCGGATTTAGCGTTAGTGGGGCCTTGTGCTCAGCTTCATTTTTGCCCCCCTTGCCCCTGCCACCGGGGGAGCATTCTCTCTGATCTCCCCCTGCCTTTACATTTTTTCCCCTGCATTCTCCTCCTGGGGCTCAGGGCTGAGGGTGCAGGGTCTGGGTGGGAGTTGGGGTGCAGGAACAGGTTGGGGTGCAGGGTCTGGCCAGGAGTTCAGGTGAGGGAGGGGGTGTGGAGAATTTACATAGGGCAGCTCCCATTTGGTGCACGGGTTGCAGGTGGCTCTGCCTGTCCTGTACTTGCCCTGCAGGTCCCATTGGCCATGATTCTCAGAGCTGCCTCCCACCTCCTCCCCTTGCCAGGCAGTGCTGCAGCCCCTAAAGCCCGGCCCCCTTTCTGAATCCAGCCCTGCGAGCAGGGGCTGGATTCTCAGGAGGAGCAGGGGCAGCCACACAGCCTGAGAGAAGCAACGGTTTCTCCTTCAAAGCACTGCTTCTCTCCGGCCAGTTGTGTGGCTGCCCTGTGCTCCTCCCAAGTCCTCTGGGCTGCGTTCGCAGCACTCCCGCCACCCGCACCTCCTGCCTGCTCCCCTGAGGCTGCGGGTGAGCCTCCGTCCCAGCTCTCCTGCTCCCTGCAACCCCCCTGCAGGGGGTGCACCAGTGCTGAGCTGCCTGAGGGCCCAACCATGGGGCCCCCTGTTGTTGGGAGGCCCCATGACAGGGCACTGTGTGTTTCACAGTAAATCCGCCCCGGAAACGATCTAAATACATACAACAAGCTGAACGTAAAATATAAATCAATACAGGTGATTTTAAATCTTATTAAAATATGTAGAATCTATTTGGCCCACACAAGATTGTGCTAGGGTTTATGTGGCCCTCCTGTGTAACAATGTTGGGCACCACTGACCTAATAGATCTTCTCCATCTCTGTCAAAGAATCCAACCCCAATCTCTGATACAGTCTTGATACTGATTTCTAGCCTAAACCTATCCAAGCCAAAGAACTGCCTTAACCTCTCCCAGGTGAAAGCCAGCCTCTCCAAATGTGTTGGAAAATTCTACTACTACTGTAACCTGTTTTTCCAATAGGATCTAAAGTTAGCCTTGGGATTACAAAAAGCTACAATACAGGATCTAACAATAATTGAAAAAAATCATCAGGAAGCAGAACAGAAAATTCCACAAAAATCCTATCCTCAACTCTTCAGAAAAGCATTTAAAAAAAACAAAACAAAACAAAATAATTACATCTTTTAAAAAGTAAGAATTATTCAATAATATATTATAAAAAATCAAAATATAACTTTCTGACATGGGGGAGGGGAGAAGCTTCCTGATCCATTGTCTAAATTGGCAAATTACTGAATAGTTTGGAAAAAAAAGAGTGGAGTGTTAAGCACTCAGTTATCCTAAATCAGACTGATCTTACATCAAAAGAAAAAAATACAGCATTGAGTTATTGTACTGCATACTGTTTTGACTAATAAATGTAAGACTTCAGGTTAAAAAAATGAAAAAAACAATTTTCAACTCTGTCTTGGGAAGAGGCACCTTCTTTAGGAAATTTACACATTTAAAGCTTTAAAGTAGTAAACAAGAGAATGTGGTTAACATTTCTGCAAATGCAGCACATAAAATATTAAGAAGCAAGGTAACTAGGGATGAGTGCTATTATGTATCTCTCTCTACCAAGTACAGATACTTGTATTAAAAAGCCCTAAAGTTGAGTATAGTAGCTTTGTCCCTTTAATAATCTGAGTAAGTCTTTATACTGAAATTCAGTTAAATTTAAAGCAAGAAACATGCAACAAATTGTTCCTCCATAACTACTAAATTGATATTATATCTTGCTTCTTTGCTGCGTGTTCATCTCACTAGCTGTCTGTGTGGGCACAGATTGAATTCAAGGCTGTAGTTTTAAAACAGAATATATAAACTCTTTCTGAGCCTGTGGCCCAACAAATATCATCACAGCTTATGAGGTCCAAACAGATAGCAACTCTTGAAGCCTGGAACATACAGGAAGAAGTATTGTGTATGGCCCTGGCCCTGCAAGTACCCATGTATGAGAATAACTTTATGCTCATGCACAGTGCCAGTGAGTTCAATGGACTGGGGACTACACCGCTACTCCAATATAACGCGACCTGATATAACACGAATTCAGATATAATGCGGTAAAGCAGCGCTCTTGGGGGGTGGGGCTGTGCACTCTGGTGGATCAAGGCAAGTTCGATATAACGCAGTTTCACCTATAACACGGTAAGATTTTTTGGCTCCCGAGAACAGCGTTATATCGAGGTAGAGGTGTATATATTTATGTCTATAGTAATGGGGCTAAATAAAGATCTCTTTTCTGAAATCCAGACCCTTAACTCAAAAACAAATTTTATTTCAGAATGCCTTTTATACTGTAAAGCATGTTGATCAGTTGAAGTTTTATTCAAACTGTTTATGGATTTTTTTTTTAAAGTGTAAATCTTTTAATCTATTTTTACTGTACCAGTGTTTAGTATGCTTTTTAGATCAATGTTATTAGGCCACAGGGAAACCTGACAACAGAACAGCTGTGGTTCTGCTGAACAAGAAAAGGCTGGATTTGAGTGGGTCAAATGTGTATGGTCCTGTTCCACACCAGCTCTGTACTTGCACTGAGGTGGGTAAGGGGAAAGCAAAGGCAGGCTGGAGGCAGAGCCACAAGAGATAATACTATTATTATCCAGTTCTTGCCCTATAACAGTGGTACATTACGGACTGCAGAGAACTTCTTCAGACACTGAGCTGAAGTGGCTTCCACACAGACGCTCTAGAGCCACTATGTTAGACATCTTATATTCTTAGCCAAGCTACTGCATCAAGACACTGCACATACAGACTGGAGCTTTGCAAAACCTGAAAGATGACAGCATCTTTCTTCTCATTCTGTATTAATAAGTACTGATGCAAAGAAATTAGGCATTTAGTAAAATAATCAACAGCTTCAAATATTCTAAACCAGTTTAAAGGCTGCCTCACCTGCATACATGTGGTAGGTCAGTCTCTCAATGAGTTTCACAACAGTTCCTGCCTTGAGGATAGGGATTCCAGATTTGGGCTGCATGTTTTCTTCAAATACAATATTCTCTTCAGAATCTGGTTCTGCAAACCTATAAAGCTCAGGACTTGGAAATCTCATCTGCTCCTCCTTCTCTTCCTGTAGCATTGTTACATCTAACATTCTTTCCAGGGTGCTTCTGTACTGTAAAGATATCAATGCTGCCATCCAGTTGTTTTTCTCTTCTGCTGATTTAGCAGCAAAAATAACACTGTTCTCATCTTTTAAAATAATTTCAAAAGCATGTTTATATTCATTAGTGTCGTCTTTATCATTGATTTGTACCTTTCGCATAAAAATTTTTTCTTTCAGACGATACTCTGCATTGCTAGCACCTGGAAGTCTTGGCTGGCCATGATTCGACTTACAGCAAATCATTAGTCCATCAAAAAGGAATATGTGTCTCTCATGTTTTGCGCCTACTCGTGAGAGAGTTCCTTCCATTATAAACTCATTGCAGCACTGTCCGATGTCCTTACCCTCCCAACCATCAATGTTTTTCTGGATCTCATTCATTTTCTTGATTGCTAGTTGTTTCCCCTTCATCTGCTGACTATAGAACCGACATGCAGATTCACTTCAGTGAACGAGAGTAGTAATAAAAAAAGGAAATACCACATTAGTTCAGAAAGTATAAAATAAACTATTCTTTCCAAATGAGAAGGTAAATACACCCTCATAGAAATACATGCTAACAAGAGAAAAATTTTAATGCAACTACCACTACGGAGAAAGTGCTTGCTAATTCCTAAAGTGCCTCATTTGGACACAAGCATTCGATGTATTTGATGCAATGTAAAATGTTTTTAAATGAAGTGCCTAAACAGCAAAAGGCAAATTGCTACAGTACATTTTTAATGCTCTAACATGTATTCTCAATTTATTTCCATTATTAAGAATGCACTTAATTCTACCTTCCTCAATTAGCAGCTAAGCTGTACAATGCAGTTACGTCTAACCCTAAAGATTCCATTTTAGAGTACAAAATTGGATTAGTTATCAACAAAATATTAAAATAGTCCAAAATTAATGTATTGAACAGAATTTTGAGAAACAGGTGTTTCTATATTACTTATAAACTGGCACTGCATGAATATTGTAACTTATTTTAATCATAACCAAATATATCTGAAGTACATAACATTGCAAGTAATTACTGGTTCACACTTGAGCTTGGTTTTCAACTGGGTAGGCACACAAAAATCTGTTTAGGTAATTTAAATGGTTCCATGACATAAGAATATCTACTTTCAACCACAAAAGAACTGCACATTAGCAATTATAATGTTACAAATTCACTTACTATCTGGAAAAAAAAATCTACAATTTATTTTTCCTTCGGCTTACCACTAGATTCTCAGGATGTCTTGACCAGTTGTGTGCAAGGACACATACAAATACGAAAGGTTTTAAAACAATAACAAATTATCTTAGCTTTGTATGTCACTTCCTCTGAAAAAGTAGGCTTGTCACAAACTATTTTGTTCATTGTTTACTGAAAGAGGAAACTGGGAACCCTGGATTTATAGCAAAGCACTGAGGGCTGAAAGCAGAAAAAATGGAAACATGTTTACCTAAGTCTTCGCTTTGCAAGACTTTTGGAGCATATCCTTTCCATACTACTCTGAAGGTTAAGCAGAGCTGTTATTGCTTGCTTTAAACATTCTTTATCCTCTTCATCCTCACTCTTCTCTTCCAGTTGCTGTGAATATTGAAAGCTAAATATTAAAAGTGTTAAAGAATGATGGTATATGCATGTGTGAAAGCATTACAAATCTGTTTAACATATTGAGAAGAAATCTCTCCATTTCCTGGGTTTGTGTGTTTTTCTTATTATATAAATCACAGAATAATCTACATTAATTAGATGCATTACCAACAGCAAGGTGGGGGGGCACAGCAGGGGAGTCCCCTGTAAGAGAGGAGTTCCTTGTCTACCCCAGGACTCAGCTGTGCTAGGGAAGAAGCTACCATTCTACTCCAGGTCTATCCAGTCCCCATCATGCCACCAGCAGAATGTGAGAGAGTCCCCTTTGAGAGAGAAGCCTCCCTCACTGGGCAAGGACATAACTGGACATGTGTGTTTATTTCTAAATTAATAGGTTTACAACCCACGTGGGAGGAGCTGGTTGAGCGTTTTACATTCTTATAGGTTGGAGACATAAAGGGGAAGCTTGTGCCTTTCTGAGGGATGTGAACGTGTTTGTATGATGTGCAGCCTCCTCCATATTACATACATGAGGATTTTCCTGGGAGTAGGGTAGACTGATTTATGGCCCTGTGGGAAAAGGGCTGGGAAATGAGGCTGGAAGAGGTTACACTTCTTTGTGAGACACACACATGGAGGGATAAGGCTCTCTGTGTTTGGCACAAAAAATGAAGAAGAGGTACCAGTGTGCGCTTGTTTTTAAAGCCCTCTTTTATAAAGAGGTTCCTTATTTTAGTTTGTCAATTTGGTTAGTCTGGGATGGAAGTGTAGGGTTTGTTACTGTAAGCTCCTTTGGGTTTGGTTGAATAAGGGTTAGTAGTTATATCAAGATGTCTTTCGCAGTCTACCCAGGAGGTCCCTTTTTGGTTACCTAGCTGTGACAGGTAGGTCCTTTGGCTGGCCACCTTAAAGCGTCTCAGAGTGAGGCAGCACTGCCAAGAGCTTCAGGAATGGAGCCTGAGAGTTGGAGGGGACAGGAGCATGTTAACAGTGAAGGTCTGGGTCCTTCTATCCCTATGGCGGATGGGGAGGCAAGGATGAGACAAGGAAGGTTTAAAAAAAAATGGTGCTAGACATAAATCTGAATTGAGATTTTTATTTCAGTGCCTCTGGTTTAGTCTGCAGTTTTCTCATGGGTTAGGGTATCAACTGAAGCAATTCCTAGACTATGGTTATGCTTATGAATATATCAGTCAGCTGTCAACAATTCTCTGATTCGATAAGAAATGAAGCTCTTATACATATCATCAAGAACTGGCTCAACAAAATTGTGGGGTTGATTTGGCACATTTGGTCTCAGGCAAGCAACAATGCCACATGAACCCACGGGTGAATCAGAGTGGAGGTGGTCTGACTGTGGTTTGCATCCAACTTGAAATGTAAAAGGTGTCCCATTCCCAAACTGGATCAAATATAGTATGTCCAACTTTGTTTGAAAGTCCTGGAGGACATTACTTCTTTCCATGACCTGTTCAAGTTAATTATCTCATGTTGTAGACACCAGTGCTGACAGCAATAACCTCAACATTCCCATGTATGGCCAACCTTCTGAATCAATTTAGTTTTTCCTGTTCACCATGAGGCCAATGAGACTATCCCTGGTGGTTTCTGGTTCAACTCTCATGGCTGACCACACTCTTGATGTAGTGTTTGGACTGGGATTGGAGATGTGAAATTTGGAAACTAAACCCCTCATACAGCAACCAAAACATCCATTAATCAGAGGTTAGGGCACACAACACATCACAATGAAGGATCCATTTAGATTGTGTATTACCATACTAACACAACCTGAGTGTTTCCAGAGGGCTCTCAAGGAGAACACTGATCTCCTGACAGAACACTATCAATGGTTAGTGGGATATATGCATCTTATCCTGATGAGGGGGACTGCTAGCAACCTCTTAACTTAGCTTTGATCTTGCAGGTTGCTTAGTTTATATCTGATCTGTAACAACTCCAATGTGAGGGAGGATTGCTCAAGCACCACTGGCAGGAGTCTTGGGATGAAATGGATTGTGGCATAAAGATCTTTGAACTCTTATATTACAGTTGTGCACGAGACTAAATAAGAGGTTCTTTGCCTCCACCACAGTACCCACTGACAGTCTTTTCTACTGTTTGCAATCTGGGTTTCTGGCTGGATTCCGTTATGTGTGGATGATCATTTTTTAGCAGCAGCCAAAGCTATTATTTACCCTGCGTCTGCCTCTGAGGTTGAAGCCTTCTCTTTCCAATGCAGAAAGCGAGAGGCAGCTTTCGAGCATATGGAAAAATGCAGACTGACTAGCTTAAAGGTCGGGATTCAAAGTAAATGAGATAAGTAATTCTATCACATACTTATGAGACATACATAGTGTTATCTGGGACTTTGATTCAGCATAATGCTATTATATGACACAGGTTGAAGACCATGGAAAATAAAAACAGGTCCTTGAACCTCTGCATTTTGGTGTAAGAGAAGCGGGAGTAAGAAAATACTTAGTTCTTCAAGTCATTTTATTAATGAAATACTTGTGCAAAAATCCAATCTTATATAAATGCACACAATGCTTTTCAGCTCTCCTTCCTAATATTGTGCAACAAGAGAGAGCTGTAGGGAGAACAATTTCCTCAAGGTGGTGAAGAGATTAAAAGGTTTTTAAAAATTTGTCACAGATCTTTCATGTTACTAGGTAAAACAAGCTTGCAGGTTATTTTATCCTGATAAGCTCTAATACATCACTCAAAGAAATAATTTTTCTTGGACTCTGATGAAGCCCAATTTTTAAAAGTTACCTGTACTTCCAACTCCATATTCAAAGAAAAATCAAGTGTTCAAAGCTACTAATGAATTTAATCATACCAAAGTCTTTTTTTAAAGTTAACCTATATTTAGAATTTCAAAGTTTTAAAAACGTTGTGTGTGCTAAACATATATTATTTTTTTTATTATAAGCGTTACCATTACTGAATTATTTCTTAGTCAAAAACGGAATAGATATTTGCAAGGTTTTATGCCAATCATAAAAAAATAGCTGGCCCCCCCCCCACCAAAAAAAAAGGGAAAGAAAGAAAAAGAAAAAGGCTTCTGCCTTCATCTGTTTCTTTTCAAAAAATCTTTTCTTTTTAAAGAAATAGGTCATGCAGGGAAACGTGGTAGGAGGGAGAGTACAGGAGGATTTTTGTAATCTAGTATCAAATTAAAAACCTACTTTCTTGGAACATATTGGGTCATGAGAAACAAAACAATCTTAGTGGACATATGCCACAAAAAATTCAAACTGCCATTAAAAGGCCCACTGATTTATTGCAGCTGTATAGTGCCACCTAATGAATCAGTACAATAACTGCAAAGTATAGGAGTTTAAACTCTCCTTTTATAAAGAAGCAGAGCGTAGGGGGAAGGTCTATCTATGCATGACTGGGATATTGAAGGTATCATGGTCTGTTTGGAAAACTGTCTATACTTTTACCGGGTCCAAGAGTTCATACCTTCTTCCCCAAGCTGTTAAAGTCATGGAACACCTCTACCTGCTAGTCAAACATGCTATGGTCTGAGAGACTAACCAGTGGGCAAGAACTCTGAAGCTATAATTAGTTTCCATGCAACAATAGGTTTCGTTGCATACACATCAAGACTAAAACTCTCAGTTCCTGTTAGGCTCAGCCCACCTACATGATATAGTATAGGAAACCATATCCACAGGTACACTGCCCAGAGACCCTGACCAAAGCTCAACAATTAAGATTCGTAAGAGGAAATATGTATACAGCCATTCCAGCAGTTGGAGGATGTTATCAGTTGGAGAATTTCTTCCCAGTTCAAAAATAAATACTGCAAAGCAGAACAGATTTGAGGGCAAATAGAATATAGAATCATCTGTCCTCATGAATGTCAGCATGAGAACTGCTCCACTCTTTGGGGCATTAATCACACCTAAGTAGTAGTAGCAATAAGAAAAGATAATCCACCTTCAAAGAAGGATTAGATGTCTATATGGCAAACAAGAGTATCCAGAACAACAGCTGATGGTAACAACAAATCTCATGCTTCCACAGTTTAAATCAATCTCTAACTATTACAGATTAGGATCAGACCTTCATGGGGGCAGATTATTCTAAATCTGTCAGTTGTGGGGTTTCTTATACCTTCCTCTGAAGCATGAAGCACTGGCCACTGTAGGAGACAGGATATTAGACTAGATGAACTATGGATCTGATCCAGGAAGGACCACACAAAATGCCATTGTAAAGGGGGCCCATTCAACTACAAGGGTTAGTTCAGTTGACCAATATCAAAAAGTTATAGCTGGTTGAATATACCAGAAATTCAGATTAAAAAAAATAAAAATTCAGTCTGGATTATTACCCAATACAAGCACAACAGAAAAACCTGAGACAGGATTGTTAGGTTTAACGCATGCAAATACGAAGCAATTTCTGACACATGAGAAGCACAAAGATTACTGAAGGCTTAAACTGCACCTCCTCCAAGAGGAGACAGGGGCAAAAATATTCCAAGCCCATCTGTGACCTGATCCAAAGCCCATTAAAGTCAACAACCCTTTCAACTGATTTAAGAGTCTTTGGATCAGGCCAATAGCCCCATAACCTACTTTAGATAAGACCCTGAGAAATCAGACAGGGTATCACACAGGCAAAAGGATAGGCAATCTGAAGAAAGTGGGCACCTGGAGGTATACTCCTCAATCAAGAGGTTGCATTCTGTTTATTAAAAGGTTATTTGGGAGCATCTACTTGAAATGGCCATCCTCTCCATGCAAAGTATTTTTAATAAAAAAATACCAGGAGACAGTGACTATGTAAGAGGTGCAGAAAAAAAAGCTTTCCTGTGTGCTTTTACATGCTATGGACTTCATGTTAAACACAAAGATACACCTCATTTGAGGAAAACCTTACATCCTATTCACCAACCCAGGGACCATCCCTAGAGAGGTCCAACCATCAATCAGCTTATACAAATAATTATAATTATTAGCTTATAATTAGCCTATACAAAGTTATTTTACTGGTGGGAAAGAGACCACCAGGAATCTTCTGTGGCACATCAGCATAGACAGTGTTTTCAATCACTGGAAACATCCTGTGCCTCTTCAGGCTTGATGGCACATAATTCATCACTTGTGGCAGCCAAGCTCACTGCAGGCACCACAAGCTCCTTGCATCTCTTCATTCCCCATAAGGTCTATGCCCCTCCTTCCCCCAATTTCAGGAACCCCCTGCAATTCCTCCCAATCTCTCCAACTGCTAGGGCCTCTCATTCTCCCCTGCTCCTTCTGTTCTTCCCCTACACCAGTGGCTTTGTGTTCAGCTCTATTTTTACTTCCCCCATACCCTCAGTGGCAGAGTGTCTGTCTCCCCTTCTTCCATACCAGATTCCCACAATCTCCCCAATCAGGGGTTTTAGGTGCCCCACATTCTCTTGTCCAGCCATGCCAAGGGCTTTGTGCAACCCTATTCTCCTCTTTTATCCTACTACCCCCGTACCAGGGTGCCCCCAATCCACCTTTCCAAGGGCTCCATTTCCACCTTCTCCATATGGCTAGGTTTTTGTGAGACTCCTCATCCCTCCTATACCAGGGGCTGTGTGTTACTACTCCCCCCCCCCCAGGCCCTCCCTATCAGGGCTGTGTGCCTCCTATTTTACCTTATCCTGATGCCAGAGATACTCTGTACCCCCCATGCCTCATATCAGGTTCCCCCAATATTCACTCACCAGGGGTTCTGCATTCTCCCCATTCTCACTCCATAACAGGGACTGTATACATTCCCACTCCTTTCCCCTGTACCATGGTACCCCAATCTCCCTCCTCCCCCACTAATACCTTCCCCCATGGCAGGGGCTGTGTGTTCCCAGTGTCCCCTCTATGGGTTCCACATCCTTTTCCCTAGGTCAGAAGTTATGTGCATACCCCCATTTCCCCCCAACATTATTCTGACTTCTCTTCCAGACAAAGCATTCAGGACACTGACCTGTTAAAACTCATCTCTGTTCATCCTCCCAATAGAGACGGAATATTGTTATTAGTAAGTATTAATGGGTACCATCAACTAGCTCTTTGATCTATAGGCTATTGCAGAAGTGCCCAAAACTGAAACAGTGGTAGACTCCCACGTGTCCCCAATCTTCTCCAAATCAATAAGGTTCTGGCCTTTGATGCCTAACACATTTCTGAATTCCTGGGATAGTTATATTACATACAAACAGAAATGTCAATGAGGTACATTTTGCAACAACAGCCAAACTGTTATAATATGATGGCTTGATTCTTCATTTGAATTAGGATCACCTTCCAATTCAGTTCCACTTTCCTCAGCAGGTGAGCTGCAGTCTGAGCCCTACGTTAGCATGGAAACAAAAAGGGGAAGTCAGAGCAACCAGCACTGGTGTCAGCAAGTCTCTCAAGCATCCTTGATTCCTATGCTATACCTTAAATGTCTTCCTCCACATAAGGCCTTCTCTATTAACCTCTATGATGCAGATCATGTTTCGTTGGTCAGCTACTTGAAGTTCTTCTGGAGTGCACGGACGCCTTGAGCCCTAACAGGAGGCAATGATTTCAAGACTAGCCAAAGGATTGGTGTTAGAAACAAGAGACACACAGTGCATAAAGGGTCCCACAGATGTGGCAGTTATGCACAGCACTTTTCAAATCACTCAGCTCAGACACCAGTGCTTCCACATTCCCGATCAATATGCTAAACAATATCCAAAAGAGGTTCTATGGGCCTGGACACTAATACCACACCATGCAGTTGGAGCATCTCAGCACATTGTGCCAGGGAGAGACGTATTGATGGATCAGGTGCTCAAGTGCACTGGGTGTTAGTCAGAAACAATGGTGCCTTGGGCGTTATGAGGAGCCAGAAGAGGTGGTGGGCCACTGAATCCCTGGTTTAGTGGACCACACTGAAGACATCTATGCCACAGAATACCTAAAGACCTCGAAGGACCAATATCTCATGGAGTCCACCCCTGCCCGTTGCGGATTCTACAATCTGCACAGACTCTCTGTGCACCAAGAAAGTAATAGGCTAGGAGCAAGTCTATCTCCAAGACTCAAAAGGCTCTCCAGTTCCTAGGCCCCATCAACACAAGCTGCCTGAAGCTGCTAATAAGTAGCTCTGGGAGCATAACACATCCAGAAATAACTGACACCCCATCCAGTTGTGAAGCCACTGTTGGACTTAGGAGGCAGCCAAGTGCTGCATAAATCAGGACGCATGGCTATTACAGGAAGCATGTCACATTCAGAGCTTTGATAACAGCATTTAGCAAGATCTTTGAACTATATATTTTCTTCAATACTCTGAACTAATTATAAATTCACTACGGCACAAATTCACATCTGAGTTTAATAGGTCAATTTATACAAATAAAAAAAGAACTACATTTTAAGAGATTATTATTACAGATTTTTCATGGGCTATACTGACCCACTTAATTCTAGACCTTTAAATTAAATTACATGCATTGAGTTACACACTCTTTCCTTGTGTGAACATGGCATTACATACCAAAACCCAGGATAACTGAATAGAAAAAAAAACAAAACCTGATGCCTAGTATTATCTTATAAAGATAATACATGCTGCTCCAATATAAACAGGAGAAAAAGATCCATTGAAGTTTGCTTTCCCTAGTAAATCACATAATTCAGATATGGCATGACATTTTTGGGTCCTTCAAAATTCACATTTGATAAAATTAAAGTGGCAACATGACAAAAATGAAATTAAAAAATTCATATATCCAGTAAGTTTTACTCTAACATTTGCCAGTTCATTAACAGTTTATGACTTGATACTCTAAGCGCTACACAACTTTCACACAGATTTTGCAATTCTAAGGAAGGGTAGAAGGGAGTACAGCAAAATAGAGACAATGGATTTCAGGAAGGCAGATTCTGGCAAGCTCAGAGAGCTGATAGGTAAGGTCCCATGGGAATCAAGACTGAGGGGAAAAACAACTGAGGAGAGTTGGCAGTTTTTCAAAGGGACACTATTAAGGGCCCAAAAGCAAGCTATTCCGATGGTTAGGAAAGATAGAAAAATGTGGCAAAAGACCACCTTGGCTTAACCACGAGATCTTGCGTGACCTACAAAATAAAAAGGCGTCATATAAAAAATGGAAACTAGGTCAGATTACAAAGGACGAATATCGGCAAATAACATAGGAATGCAGAGGCAATATTAGAAAGGCAAAGGCACAAAATGAGCTCAAACTAGCTATGGGAATAAAGGGAAACAAGAAGACTTTTTATCAATACATTAGAAGCAAGAGGAAGACCAAGGACAGGGTAGGCCCACTGCTCAGTGAGGAGGGGGAAACAGTAACGGGAGACTTGGAAATGGCAGAGATGCTTAATGACGTCTTTGTTTCGGTCTTCACTGAGAAGTCTGAAGGAATGTCTAATATAGTGAATGCTTACGGGAAGAGGGTAGGTTTAAAAGATAAAATAAAAAAAGAGCAAGTAAAAAATCACTTAGAAAAGTAGGATGCCTGCAAGTCACCAGGGCCTGATGAAATGCATCCTAGAATACTCAAGGAGTTAATAGAGAAGGTATCTGAGCCTCTAGCTATTATCTTTGGGAAATCATGGGAGACGGGGGAGATTCCAGAAGACTGGAAAGGGCAAATATAGTGCCCATCTATAAAAAGGGAAATAAAAACAACCCAGGAAACTACAGACCAGTTAGTTTAACTTCTGTGCCAGGGAAGATAATGGAGCAAGTAATTAAAGAAATCATCTGCAAACACTTGGAAGGTGGTAAGGTGATAGGGAATAGCCAGCATGGATTTGTAAAGAACAAATCGTGTCAAACTAATCTGATAGCATTCTTTGATAGGATAACGAGCCTTGTGGATAAGGGAGAAGCGGTGGATGTGATATACCTAGACTTTAGTAAGGCATTTGATACGGTCTCGCACAATACTCTTATAGATAAACTAGGAAAGTACAATTTAGATAGGGCTACAAGGTGGGTGCATAACTGGCTGGATAACCGTACTCAGAGTAGTTATTAATGGCTCCCAATCCTGCTGGAAAGGTATAACCAGTGGGGTTCCGCAGGGGTGTGTTTTGGGACCGGCTCTGTTCAATATCTTCATCAACGATTTAGATGTTGGCATAGAAAGTACGCTTATTAAGTTTGCGGACGATACCAAACTGGGAGGGATTGCAACTGCTTTGGAGGACAGGGTCAAAATTCAAAATGATCTGGACAAATTGGAGAAATGGTCTGAGGTAAACAGGATGAAGTTCAATAAAGATAAATGCAAAGTGCTCCACTTAGGAAGGAACAATCAGTTTCACACATACAGAATGGGAAGAGACTGTCTAGGAAGGAGTATGGCAGAAAGAGATCTAGGGGTCATAGTAGACCACAAGCTTAATATGAGTCAACAGTGTGATATGTTGCAAAAAAAGCAAACGTGATTCTGGGATGCATTAACAGGTGTGTTGTAAACAAGACACGAGAAGTCATTCTTCCGCTTTACTCTGCGCTGGTTAGGCCTCAACTGGAGTACTGTGTCCAGTTCTGGGCACCGCATTTCAAGAAAGATGTGGAGAAATTGGAGAGGGTCCAGAGAAGAGCAACAAGAATGATTAAAGGTCTTGAGAACATGACCCATGAAGGAAGGCTGAAGGAATTGGGTTTGTTTAGTTTGGAAAAGAGAAGACTGAGAGGGGACATGATAGCAGTTTTCAGGTATCTAAAAGGGTGTCATCAGGAGGAGGGAGAAAACTTGTTCACCTTAGCCTCCAATGATAGAACAGGAAGCAATGGGCTTAAACTGCAGCAAGGGAGATTTAGGTTGGACATTAGGAAAAAGTTCCTAACTGTCAGGGTAGTTAAACACCAGAATAGATTGCCTAGGGAAGTTGTGGAATCTCCATCTCTGGAGATATTTAAGAGTAGGTTAGATAAATGTCTATTAGGGATGGTCTAGACAGTATTTGGTCCTGCCATGAGGGCAGGGGACTGGACCTGATGACCTCTCGATGTCCCTTCCAGTCCTAGAGTCTATGAGTCTATGAGATTTAAAAGTACACCACTGTCCAATGTAATAACAAAATTTCCAGACATCCCTCTCTCATCGAGCTATTAAAAAAATGGTTGTGATCCCCACTGTTGGTAGAACTCATATTCCAGATGTTACGATTTTTTTTTAATGCTTCTACTTCAGAATGAAGGATTTTCCCCACATTAGAAATTGAAAAAACCTCTTAATGTTAACTCATAATTAGATGCATAATTCAATTTTATTGAACATTTATAATTTCTTAAACTAAAAGGTACATTCAAATATTACTGTTTAAATATCCAAACAGGTGCCAAAATATGTACTTTAAAAAAATTACTATTTCAACACATACAGATGTAATCTAACCCTACAAGAAACAGATGAAAACAAGTATTGTTTGCAAATATATCAGTCAACTTTGGCAGTAAAAGTGACTCTTGAATCATCTACAAAATTTTTTAGAAGTCTGCAGTAGACTCAAATAGCTACTAGCAGAGTCTTTGCATGGATTTTGTATGCTCAAGAGTCCACCACTGAGGAGCTGCATATGTTGCCACTTGCACATTTGGAGAAGCTGCTGTAAATAAAATTAAATCTTCTTTACACTTTCCTGCCTAACTTCAGATTCATCAGTTCCTTCCACACTTGCTGCTATCTCTTCCTCAGCAGCTGCATTATCTTTCTGGAACAAATGTAGAAGCCTGTACCAGTTTTCTTCCTTGGCCCTCCATGCTCTTGTGAGACCTCTCCTCCTCAGAGTCATCCAGTTTTTTCCTCCTGAGCTGGAGCAGCACTGTAGAATGTAGATGAACATTTTATTTTACAATTTTTAATTAACTAGACTGGTAACATGCATTGTTACATCTATATTTGAAATAGCACCAAATATTTACCTATTTGCTTTCACATTTGGGATTGAGGACATCCATTTTCTTCCCAAGAATTCTCCATCACAGTAAAGTAATGTTGATTTAAATCAGCCTTTCCGTTTTCTTATATAATTCCAATTTGTAATAAAATTCACCTTAACAGCTTCAACATAATACAGCATGGAGTCTGATTTTTACTGGCAGAGTTGTGAGGCCTTGCACTCAACTCGATGGTATTTCTGCATTTGGATGGTGTTACATGATAATATCCAAATGACGTGTCCAATCAATTCCAAAATTTTCAGGGAGTGTACTAAGCATCAACAGGCAGAACCCTATTCATTTTGGTGACAACTGGAAAAGCGAAAGGGGGAAATGGGACACACAGAATGGGTTTGCAGAACTAGGAGCTTCAGCCACCTCTATAACTGTCTATAGGAGCAAAGAACCAGTTGATGGCAGCCATTATCACCTTCCAGTTTTACAATAACCCTCACCTTAGCTCTGCCCATCCTCCCAATACAGTTTAAAAATGTGGACAACCCTGAAAGAGAAAGAAAAGAAACAGATAAAGGAGAAGAAGAATGGTGGGGAGAATGGGAGCACACAGAACCCCTGGCATGGGGAGCAGGGAGAGAACAGTGGACCTAGCATGAGCAGAAAGGGGACCACAGAGCCCCTGGCATAGAGGAGATGTGGGCCATGGAAACCTTGTTGGGGGGAGGGGGATGTGGAGGGATTCAAGGAGTCCCTAATGTCAGGGTTCCCTCCCCACTCCGAACTCTAGGGTACAGATGTGGGGACCCACATGAAAGACCCTCTAAGCTTATATTCCACCAGCTTAGGTTACCCAAGGCACAAATTTCTTTCCTTGTCCTTGGATGGTACTGCTGCCACCATCAAGTGATTTAAAACAAACAAACATTCAGGGAGGGGCCACTTGGAGCCCTATTCTCCCCCCCCCCAATATCCCCCAAGCCCCTTCACCCCCTTTCCCTTTTCGGGGGGGCAGCTTGAGAATAATATACCAACTGTTAGGTTAACAAAGTGAGCACAGACCAAATCCCTGGTTTTTAGGATATTGAAAATCAATCAGGTTCTTAAAAGAATAATTTTATTTAAAAAAAGTAAAAGAATCACACCTGCAAAATCAGGATGGAAGATAACTTTACAGGGTAAATAAAAAGATTTTAAACCCAGAGGATTCCACTCTGATTCTGCTTCCCAGTTACAAAACAGGAATAAAATTACCTCTTAGCATAGAGAAAATTCACAACCTAAAACAAAAGATAATCTGATGCATTTCCTTGCTATTACTTACAATTTTTGTAATCTTAGATCAAGGGCAGGCAACCTATGGCACACGTGCCGAAGGCAACATGTGAGCTGATTTTCAGTGGCACACTCACTGCCCAGGTCCTGGCCACCGGTTCGGGGGGCTTTGCATTTTAATTTAATTTTAAATGAAGCTTCTTAAACATTTTAAAAACCTTATGTACTTTACATACAACAATAGTTTAGTTATATATTATAGACTTATAGAAAGAGGCCTTCTAAAAATGTTAAAATGTATGACTGGCATGTGAAACCTTAAATTAGAGTGAATAAATGAAGACTCAGCACAGCACTTCTGAAAGGTTGCCGACCCTTGTCTTAGATGCTTATTTCAGGGAGGGTTTTAGATTTTTTTTCATGCCCTGATCTCTCTCTGTCTGAGAGAGAGCAACAAAGAGAGCACAAACAAAACCTTCCCCCACAAATCTTCCCTTATTGGTCCTTTTGGTCAGGTGCCAACCCGATTATTTGAGCTTCTTAACCCCTTACAGGTAAAGGAGGGATTTTATGCTACCCTTAGCTGTATGTTTATGACACCTGGGTTGTGCAATGAGCTCAGCCAATAGAAGCAACGTGTATGACCTGCTAGATTACTCCTATTTCTAGGCTGATTATATCTTTCCAGGTGTCTTCATTGGGGGACCGTTTAAAATGTTAGCAGAGCCACATTTTCTGTAAATTCAAAAGAGAGTTATACATCCCTGTCATACTGCTGTAGTTGGGGGTGACAGGAGAAACCATTCTGATAACAGGACATTCCACATATTAGAAGCTAAACAAACAAAAAAGCTATACTAAAAGAACACTTAGGTTGCCAGTCAAGCATCCATAAATTAGGAAATACTAGATTTAGGGTTGTCTATGCAAGCTAAATTCTGCCTCTCTTGTGCATCTTTCCTGTGAACTGAACGAGGCAGAGTACTGTGGAAAAGATAGTATATGATCATGCAGTTAAAGACTACCATAATGCATATGCACAAGAGGTCAAATTAAGGTTGCAGGCAACCATAAAGCTGACATTTCCTAACGTTCAAGTGCTTGACTTTGCAACCTAAATAATGATCTTTAATTTAGTTTTTTTTCCCTACATAATTTCTTAAGTTTTTAATTAAGAAGGAAAGAGATAATATAATTTGTTTTTATGTGCAACTGTAACAAGCCCTTATCATGCAGTGTTTAACCCTGAGCCTTTCAGCAGTGGAGCACAAACTGCAACCCCTGAGCTACAGAATTAACTTCATTAACATGCAGCAGTAAAAGGTGGTTATTCAGGGTGGATCTACCTGCTTGGGGAGTGGCTGAAGGGATAGCCCAGCTGGTCTGGCTTTCCCATCCCCCTGAAATTGAGGGAGCTCCTGCTGCTCATGATGCCCCTAGAAAAGGACCAAGGAATTGGGCTACTAGGGCTGTTTGCTGAATCTGTGGGTGGGTGAGGGGGAAGGCAGAGCCCGGCCTGGTTCCCACCTCATGTGGTGCCTCCATAGGAGGGTATGGGACACTGGGGCCATGAGCCATGTCCAGGTATGGGGACCTCAGCTCTTCACCTTCCCCTCTCCAGCTGCTTTAACAGCTCCTAGGAGTTGCCAGTACATCTGCTGTTGTAATAGCAGCAACAGCATGAGCTACGAGCATGCTGCCAACATTTTCCCGAGGAATGCAAGCAAAAGAAGGCATTTTCTAAACAGCCTGTAACCCAACAAAAGCTGAACACAATTTCATGGGACAAAAAGGCACTTCCCTAGCTTAATGGCATGCCTCCATGTCAAACATCAAAAGTTCACCTCAAACAACAGAAAGGTGATAGAAAGGTCTTGAGAGGTCTTTATAGAGAAAAGTGTTAGGCATTGTAAGTATAAGGTTCATTACCAATTCCCCCTGTAATAACTTTGGTCTGGTCTACACCTAAAAATTAGATCAACCTAGACTGACATTGCCTGGGGCTGTGAAAAATGTTGTGCCCTGGGCAATATAGTTAGGTCAAGCTAACCCCCGCTGTAGATACATCTAGGTTGACAGAAGAATTCTTCTATTGAATTAGCCACTGCCTCTCAAAGGGGTGCATTTAATATCGCCAAAAAAACAAACAAAAAAAAACAACAACACACACACCCCTCCCCCCCCCCACCACATCCTTTCATCAATGTAGCAAGCATCTAGCTATGCCACTGTAGTGTTTGTAGTGTACACAAACCTGTGGTGATTTTTCAGGCTTATCACAGTACTAAATGCTGTATTCTTCACAATACTGCAGACATAATTCACTCAATCTTTTTTGTACTGTTTACTTAAACATATTAAGAAATCTTACTAGAATTATACAATTGAAATCATCTTCCAGAATAAGACAGCATGGGAAAGAAATTCAAGTTCTGACAAGCAGCCAATTCTGGCCCATTTTAGTTTAAGAACCTGAAAAAAATCACACCAAACCAACCTCTCTTTTCAGCACCTGCCACATTTACCACTACCAGCATTCTGCTATTCACAATGTGACTAAACAAAAGGACATGTTACAAATGCTCTCTAAAACAATGTCCTTTATACAGTGGAGTCGCATCATAGGCGCATTTAATGTACGTGATTTTAACTACATGCGCTCGGCAAAACAAAAAAAAGAAAAACAATGTAAATACTGTACTTGTAGTGCAGGCGATTCTGCCCACCATTCCACTCAATGAGTGTTTGACTATACGCGATTTTCACCTTACGCACTGACTTCAGAACCTAATCCCCGCGTAAGATGCAACTCCCCTGCATTCTTACTAGTAAGTATACTAGACTCTAGAGCAAGGGTGGCCAACTTGAGCCTGAGAAGGAGCCAGAATTTACCAATGTACATTGCCAAAGAGCCACAGTAAAATGTCAGCAGCCATGCTGATCAGCGTCTCCCCCTTCGCCCCCACACCTCCAACTGTTTCGTGGCACGCAGGAGACTCTGGGAGGGAGACGGAAGAGTAGGGCATAGTAGGCTTGGGGAGGAGGAGGGGTGAAGTGGGGGCAGGGCCTGGGGCAGAGCCAGGGGTTGAGCCGTGAAAACCCCATGGCCCATTGGAAAGTTGGCACCTGTAGCTCCAGCCCTGGAATCGGTGCCTATACAAGGAGTCGCAAATGAACTTCTGAAGAGCTGCATGTGGCTCCGGAGCCACAGGCTGGCCACCTCTGCTCTAGAGAGAGAAAGAACTTCCTGTATTGAAATTCAGTAACATGAACTGTCAGTTTCAGATTAAATAGAATACATAATTACATTTTAATCAAGATAATTATTGGATTACTGCAATAATAATTGAAGGCATATTACTTCAGTTCACAAGAACAATTTAAACCGATCTAATAAAATTCCAAGCAAATACAGAAGTACATCCACTGCATATACTTTATTTCCTGACATATCTGCTCTTTATTTCCTGACAGGCTATCCTGTGTCTGTGGTATAGTTATTTTACTTCTTTACATCCATATACTTACTAATAGGTAGTAAGTGGAAATCCATTCTCCCCTCTAACTAGTATTAAAGTGTGTGTATATAAAAATATCCAGTATTTTTATTTTGAAATATAATAATATGCACAAGAGCTTATTAACATACAGAAAGCAGCAAGACAGACTATATAAATTACCTGACGTAAAGAAAACCTCAGCAACAAGTTTCAAAAAATATGTTGTACATAAATCATGAGAATCAGGCATGAAGCCTTGAAATATTTATTTAAAAGAGGCAATAAACACTGTCATAGCTTCTACCTCCTTGCAAACTAATGACCTGACAAACAATTACAGCGTTATATTGAATGCAGAGCTTACGGATAAACTTTCATCACAATGTCACGACCATTAAAATGATGATCTAGAGAGACAGAATTCTGTAAAATTTTTCAGCATCAAGTGTCAAACTTGATTCCTCAGCCATTTCCAAATTAAAACCAGAGTCATTCCCTTCCCTATATAACAGATAGTTGTACAGACCCAGCACAAATATACAAATAGTGTAACTGATACAATTCCACAGTTGTATGCCAGCTGAGCTCCAGCAGCATGTAATAAATTTAATACTTTCATGCTGGAAAAGGAAAAAAGTAACATTCTTACCTTTGATGCCCTTGTTGCATCAGAAGGATTTAACACTACTTAGGACAGTCCAAGAGATTCAGGAAAAAATATTTGAAATTAAGATGTTTCCACATTGACTAAACTAAATTACAACTCTGCAAAGACTGGAGAATCATTTTAAGATGAAATTCAGATATTAAACAAGGCTTTGGGAATGGATCTTTGGGATCTGTCCTTCATTTCTAGTGATACTAGAAGAGATCAACTGAAGTTATTGTGAAATGAGAGTATACCGGACAATCGACCAATTACACAAGTACATGAAAAATTCCAACTACAGATATTTGCGAAAACACAGCAATTCCCATCAAGTCACAAAACTTAAGTTTACACACATTACTAATAGAGATTAGCAAGATTTTTTTCAGGGAAGGAATGTCCAATATTGCACTTTCTGTATAAGAACATTTGAAGTATTATATACATAGAACTGAAACCATTTAAAGATACTGAAGTTTTAGAATGCATGATAGAGAAGATACTTATCTCAGAGAATATACATACTACTCTTTCACATATTGTAGTCTTCTGTGCAGGGCAGATTTGCAAATTGCTCTCAGCAAAAGGAAATTTTCAGGTGAATTCTCCTAAAAGTTATCTTACAAAAAGAAAACTAGAAGTATTATGCATCTATCCTAACCAAGACAGAAATATAGTACCCTATTTCTATAAATCTTATAAACTGTTTCCTTTGACAACATGACAGAACTGTTTATGGACAGTATTATGCAGCTCCACCTTTTATAGCATCATTCACACAAATACAAGCCAACTCTGTCTCCTTTAATTTTATATTAACTACTTACAGCAAACAGGAATTCTCCACAAACAGTTGATTCTTATACCTTTCCCACACACCCACACCTCCCCTTGCAGCTTGGAGACTTGCCTCGCCAATGTCACTGCCAATAGGAAAGCTACCTTCCATGATGGTGAGACAGGGAGCACGAGGCCAAAGACTCAATGGGCAGGCTTGTGAGCCTGCTACATTGCTCCCCAAGAGCTTGGGCCCAAGATGCCAATGTGGGGGAAGAGTTGCCTGGCATGGGACCTTGCTCACACCGTGTCTTATCCTTTCCCTTGCGGGAGGATGGAGACCAGCCTCGTCCCACCTTCTTGGGCTTCGTGGTGGGAGCCATGGATGGGGACCAGTGCTGGCTAGTGGACAGTCCCAGTGGGGCACTACACACCAAGGTCATGCTACTTGGTGCCAAGTCGGAGCATTGCTCCAGTGCTGGGGTGCTGGTCGACTCCATAAGGAGCATTCTTAAATGAACATCACGCTCCTTTTTAGTTCTTGGCTTGAAGGACTTGCACATTTTGCATTTCACTAATACATCCTTCACCCAAGCAATGCAGATAACTGCTATGTCGATCACTAACGGGCATGGACCTCTTGCAGCGAACACAGGGCTTAAAGCTTGTATTTCTGAGGCAAAGTCCCATTCGGGACCTACAAAGTCTCTAACTATAGCTAAGGGATTTATAAACACTAATAAAAAACTATATACAGTATAAACAGGAAATAACTAGTTTGTATGAACAGGTAGCTACAGCACTAACTGAAGCAGCAACAGTTCCAGCACCATCACTAGCAGTAAGAAGGAACAGAGGGTGGGGAGGGCAGCATCCTATATATCCGGCGCCCCCCAGGCATGTGCACACCACTCCAGGGGGCATCGGAGTCAGTACCCTATGGATACTGCTGAGAGAAAAACTTCCAGCACCAGTGCATGTGATGAGCACACACGCCTAAGTTGAATGACATGAGCAATCACTCGAAGAAGAATGGATAATACTGTATATTCCTGATGCACTGTCCATCAGATTTCAATTCTCTTCAGTTTTTTTAAAATGTGATAACTAACGCACCTATGCTTTGAACTATAACCGTCACTGTGTACAAGTTATATGGTTTTTTTTGCTCATCTACATATTCAACAAGAAATTGCAAGAGATTCTTTTTAATAGCTATCTTCAAATCACACAGAAGTCAAACTGGCAGATGGATGTTTAAAACCAAAGCACAGGTATTCCATAAAAGATGCAATATAGCCTCAAGACATTGCTAGTGCAATTTGCTTAAATGCTCTATGAGAATTATGGAAAATAAATGTTGTCAAATAGTACAAGAGATACTTTATATAATGAACATCTGTGGCTAAAAGAAGATGTGAACATGAAACACTATTTGTGGAAATCAGACTTTCCATAACTGAGACTAGTTTGTCTGCAACTCCTGTAATCCTGGACTCTAATTTGTGCAATATAATCTTTCATATTTCACATAATTCAGTGTTCTTTACAGTTAAGTGTACATAAAAATGCTGGGTCTTCATTCGGTTTCATGTTTTAATAAAGAAACTATGTGATGTGACCTCCACCCCCCCAAATAAAAATTTGAGTTAGAATATTGTCATGTATAACCAAAATTACAAGCAACTCAAATCTTTTGACACTAAGCTTCCAGAACACAAAATGTTGTTGCCAACCAGGAGACAGGGAGGATTTTTTCCACTCTCATTTGAATTTCTCCATGATGTCTGAGATTTTTTTCTGAGAGAGCAATTCCGCCCCCCCCCCCCCAACAATTCCCTCTGAAGTAAAATTTAATTTTGGGAGAAACAACTTAAGCAAAGTATTCTATTTGTTAAAGATCACAGTTTAATAAAGATGTCTGATTTGTTAAATCAAAAGACTTTGCCCATTTATTTTGTACTGTTCAGTTACAGTACTTTAAATAAGATCTTTACAATTCAACCACTGATAGTCCATCACATCACACAAAACACCCAGGAAAAACACCTGATTAATGGAGATGACTCACCTGTAACCTAAATTCTTCAAGATGAATGCTACACATTCCCACTTATGGGATACACCAACAGTGCAGTCTGGATGCACTGACAATACATCTCAGGATCCAAGCTGCATCATCAGTACATACCATGAGCGAGAATGTGCAGAGGCTACTCAAAGGAGCAAAAAACGTTAATGTTGAAAGAGAATGTCACAGGAGTCCTGTTCTCACCCAGAAACCAGAGTTACCATTACTTCAAAATAAAATCTCATCAACTTTAGAAAACTTCAGATATATATGTTTTTTTTTTTTCCAGGGTTTCCAGTTAAGAAATGCAGCCACGTTTTCACTGATCATTACCCCGTCTTACACTGTTCACCCAGGCTTAGCTTTATTCCTAAAATATAAACAAAATAACTAGGAAGTAAAATTCCTTTTTCTATTTGAGGGATCCATTTTCAATACACCAAAACAATATCACTACAATATTACTCAATACAAAAACAAAAACCCAGATGTTAGTTGCTGCACAATATAGATAAAAATATGGACATGCATTCGTTACATGTACAAACCTACAATGGCACAGAATTTACATTTCATTACACCATATTCATCATTCCATTTTTATTAAAAAATTCTGTTAGTCTACTAAGATGCTTACTGAGAATATAGATAGTTCTGGTATAACTAAAATTGAGAAATGCTAATATGAAACAAAACATTTTAGATGAGCAATATAATTTTTTACTTACCTTTAAAAGTTCAAAATAGTGAAGACAGTGATAAACGGGAGCAAGAAGCAGCCTCGGTAGAACATATTGAACAGCCTCTTTAAAACCTTCTCCTATTGACTGGAAACGAAAATGGTTTTAATCTTAAAACAATAGGTGTGTTGTTGTAGCACAATGGTATATTCTTAAAAACATTAAAAAAGATATTGTACCTGTAAATAGAATGCTGCTCCAGGCTTTGATAACTGACTAAGAAAGTGATCATGAAAAGCAGGTCGCAAAATATCTTGAGCGTATGATTCATACGGATCAAATGCCAGTTCCTAAGAAGGAATACAAAGTAAAATTTTAAAATAGGTTAGTATCAAAGCTTCCTGTTATTGTTAAAAATATGAAGTATATTACACAGGAGAAAACTTTATAATTTTATCAGTAAGCACATTTATAAAGATTTCAGTCTCAATCCTGAGAAGGTTTAGGCACATGCTTAACCTCATGCATTTAGTTATCAGTGTATAAAGTTAAACTCATGCTCAAGTCTTTGCAGAAACAGGGTCTTAGACACTCCCATTTTGATTTCAGTCTCTAAAGGTCAGTTTGATATTTCTAAACCTTAAAGCTCTTGTTCATTTCACTTCTGCCAGCACCTTGTCCCTCCACCTGCATGCACTGGCAATAAGGAGGAATTCTGATAGTTGGGTGCTGGGCCTGAAAATCTGGTGGCATGAGGGGATGCTCATGCAGCCTCGAACGGTCAAAGCCCTTCAAAAATGTCCCAAAGACCTGTGCAACCAGGCAGCAATACCTTAGCGGGGAAGCCCCCCTCCAAAAACTGCCAAAACACACTTTAGAATTATGAGTGAAAGATACCCATAGTGAAACTGGTCCCACACCCTTTTTGTGACTCAAACTAGTCTGCAGTCTCAGAATCAAGGGTAGGTCAGCAGCGTAAATTCTGAGAGCCTGGGGAAATCTGCCCTGTGATGACTGTTTCTTTGAAGAAGGTACATGTCAATGTAGGCAGCCAAGACAGTTGAAACAAAGATGTGCTGAACTACCAAAAAACATTTTTTTTTTTTATAATTACTCCAGTTATCTAGGACACACAAGGTGTATAATAAAAATAAAATATTTATTATAAAAACAAACTTTAATGTTCTTACTTACCTCTGCTAGGTCTTCAAAACAACTGCCTACTAAGGGATGGGGGCTGCCTTCATCTGTCATTTCTACGGTGTCTTCAATGTGGCCCAGTAGCTTCACACTAAGTTCATGAATATCTGATATACGACTAAATATATTTTCCACATCCTGAAGGAAGAAATGGAATCATCAGACAATAAATATCAATAGTGAATAAAAAAGAAATTAAATCCATAAGACAAAATATATAGCACACAACGCAAGCTACTTAATCAGTTAGAATATTGAAAAAACACTGATTAGTTTCTCAGCTAAAGCAAGGTTATAAATATTGTAGGTAACGGATAGGTGATTAATTACTGTGACTCATATTTGGAAGAAAAATAATGGGAGAAGAAACAGAGAACTTACGTTACTTATCTTAACCTGAATTTAGCAAATAGGGCTAGTTCTTTCACAGAATCAAACTCTTTAGTGTTTCTCAGAAGTATTGCCTTTTGGTTTCCATTTCGAATTTGAATTAAGAATAGTAATGACCCACATGTTAACCTGCCCTATGCAGTATACACAGTATTACACACAAATCATATCATCATGCAATTGCCCAGTTTGTGTTCTGAACCCACTGGTGAAACCCAAAGTCTAGCAGAGAAGAAAGATGAACCTGTGGAGAGGTGACCAAAACTTTTCAGATTTTTTTACTCTTAAGTAATCCAGTTTTCAGCAGTTCAGGATCTACTGCACATACCCAACTGAGGAAAATCCTGGCCTCAATGAAATCAATGGCAGAACTGCCACTGACTTCAGTGGAGTCAGAATTTCACCCTACAGCTCAGTACTCTTATAGAAAGAATGGGTGGAGGAAAGGTTTAGCAGAATCAGAAAAGACAGTTCAACTAAACAGAGCTCTAGCATTCAGAGAGAGATCTCATGTAGCTAAGAAAGTGCATGGCACTGACAGGAAAACAGGTATTCCAATTCCCATACCATGACAGACTACTGGCTTATTAATACAATATTGCAAAAACAGGCAGCATTTGCTGTTTACAATTTTTTTGAAACTCTGCACACCTCCTAAACTTCTACCCAGTAATGCACTTAGTCAATGATGCAATTTTATTTAATTATGCAATGCCAAAAAAAGAGGAACAATATCCTTCTGGTTCCTCAAACGGTCAGTTTATGACCTGAAGCATAAGTTTTGATCATCCTTGATGGTCTTAAATCTTTGCATTTGTGTGGAGTCTTTCATAAGAAGCTCTTAAAAAGTATTTTACGAACACTTTCCTCTTCTACTTACAAACATCAATAAATATTTTCATTCTTTCCCACACTTCAAAAAAAATAAGGAACCTGAGGCACAAAGCTTAAGTTACTTGTGGAACATCACACAACCCAGTGGCAGTTAGTGACCCAGGGCTCCCAATTCTAAGTCATTGAATATCTCCACAACCCTGCCTCTGTTTATATTTTCAAGGCGCTTTAGCACCTACATAGCGATAGGTGCTTCATAAAGAGAAGACAGGCAGGACAGTGGGGTAGACTAGGGCATTCAAACAATTTGCACCTTAATGTGCATTTCAATGTTGTCGGTTTTGCTTTTTAAAATGCAGTCTATATGGCAGCTGTACAAGTGGGTTGAGAAACGGTACAGGAGAAACTTCCTTCTACCCTTATAATGTCAATACAATAGTTCCCAATGCACTAAATTGGCTTTCTAGGATGCGAGAGAAGTGCAAGGGGAATATAATGATGCATGGTATAGGACACTCAGCACACCCTGCTCTACAATTCTATATTCTGGGTTCTAGACTTCTGGGCTAGGAGAGAGGAAAACATCCTCCTAATCCCTCATCATTTATTTCAGGATGAGCTATAATACGTTCCCATGCTGCCTCTCCTTTCTTATCTACATTTCAATCCTTATACCATGTGTGCATGCACACACCCCTTTTCTCAGCCTATTCTTTCAGGGCTGCCTTTGTAGGTGAGCGGCAGCATCAAAATAACATCTGTTACTGGGCTGCAGCAACAAGCGTGGAGAAACAGATGGCTTTCTGATAGTTTTTCCTATACTATATGAATGTTACCCTAGACAAAAGTTAGGTCCCAGCAATTCTTACTTACATTAATGCAAACGTAAGTTTGATATGCATCAGCTGTAACATCTATATAATACTTACATGAGCTGAAAACAATTTGGAGTTGGAGACAAAAGGCTCTCTAAAAACTTTTATAATGAGATTTAGTTCCCTTATGTACTGTCGAACCTCTGCCATAAATGACTTGACTAGATCATAATAGGTTTGTTCTCCTGAAGTGGAGGGTTCCTCATCAGATAAAGTTAGTGCACTTATATCTTCTACATCTTGATGGAACATATCCATCAACACCTGTGTAAATGAAATTGGAGAAAGTTATACACAAAAATTAGATACAAAAATTACCGGCGGGGGGAAATAAGTTGTTAGAAAAGATCTAGTTGACTACTATTAATGGGAGGCTTTGTATGTTGTCTTGAGGTTGGTTAAACATATTTGGTAAAAAGGAAATTGAATTAAGAAAAAGCAATGCAAAAAACTAACTAACTATGTATCATCCTAATTCTAATTCAGCTACAAGAAAGAACTGACCGGCAGTTTGGTCTGTGCTACACTTTATATCCCATATGGAAGAGGGGCGCCAGGTTCATGCACATGAGGCGCACACACCTAAAAGTGGGATCCACGTGAACAAATGCTTGAAAATATGCAATTTGGTTAATTTGTCTGTCCTCCATATGGGGTAGGGAGGAAGCAGAAAGAAGGAAACATAGCTTATATTATTTGAGACTGATCATACCTAAGATGCTTATGGACAGAAAGTAAGGATTACATTACATAAAGGGGCAGCCTATAAGGTGTGTGAAGGTACTTGAGGGAAAATTGGACTAATGCATACCTAAGACAGAGCATAGGCAAGTGCTGACAGCTTTATAATGTCTCAGAGTTAACTGATAAGGCTAGGCTAAGTCTGGAAACACTGTATGGGCCATGTCTGCATTTGATGTGGTGAATAAGGCAGAGCCACAGAAGTCTCCCTCTAGCAGGTTGTTCCTTCAGAACAAATACCAGCAGGTTGGATGCTTGCTTCAGAGCCTTTAAGAAACCTGCTGTTTATGCATGGGGTTATTGCAACTCTTCAGAAGTGTGACTGTAGTGTATGAGGCACCCTTACATCCAAACCCTGTTAAGGCTGGTTTCTTGGTCAATGCATTTTGCTAGTCCAACCAACAGCTGAAGGAGGCAGAAGATTAGGAGAAAGAACCGAAGGCATCATTAGCACAATCATATGGCAGGTAGCCAAGCTTCTGCTGAATATCCACATACAGACATGTATCTCTACAAGCAACAGTGATGGAGACAGCTGCCCTATACTACTAAGCCCTGGTCTACACTCTAGAATAAGCTCAACATAAAAGACAGTTTATGTCAACCTAATTATGTCGTGTACACATTCCAGCCTTGCTCCCACCGATGTGAGTGCTCTACTACCCCGAGATAATAACTCCATCCCCATGAGAGGCATGGGGCTTATGTTGATGTAGTTAGGGCGAGGCAATGTCTGTGTAAACACTGCAGGTTACTTACATTGGCTGTCATTCTTATCAATGTCAGGGCTCCATGCTGGAGCTATAAATTGAGGAAGTGTTCACAGCTTGGGCTGTCACTCTAGGTAGGGTAGTGGTGGTGGGGGCTCCAGCTACAGCCTGGCTGTCCTCCCAGGGTGCTGGCTCCCCACTGGGCTGCTGCCCCAGATCCCTGCTCCCCATAGGGGGCCTGACACGGGTGGGGAAGTGCGTGCTCCTGTTGGGGAGCTGAGCAGATCTGAGAGTCCCAGCTCCAGACCCCCCACACTGCCCTTCTTAAGTCAGTGGAAGTGCTCCTTATGAGGCTATGCACCACCGACAGAAGGAGGGTAGTGTGGACATAGGTCAACTTAAGCTTGTAGTATAGATATGCCTTAAGTGTCTTAATGGTCACTAAGGTCTCACAAGGTACTTCCTCCATCTGTTTCTTCCTTAGCCTTAAAGGAAAGCGAAGAGGGCACAGTCAATACAAGGCTGAAGCAAGACAGGGGACTATTCACTGGAGCAACAACAAACAAAAACCTCAATGAGCTGATTAACACAAGTAATGCCAACAACAGACAGGGCAAACAGTGAGAAGGGGACACAAGAAAAGGTTCCATGGACTTCAATGAAACTAGAGGCTCTGACCTCTCTTGAGGAACTGATTCCAAGTTGTGTGGGGTTTTTTGCTTTTTTTGAAAGGGAAAAAATACAGGTTTCAGAGTAGCAGCCGTGTTAGTCTGTATCCGCAAAAGGAACAACAGTACTTGTGGCACCTTAGAGACTAACAAATTCTCATGCTGAAATAAATTTGTTAGTCTCTAAGGTGCCACAAGTACTCTTGTTCTTTTTGCAGAAAAAATACAGATTGTTTGCCCTCCAGTGTGTCCAAAGATTGAGACTAGGTGTCCAAGGCAGCTAGAATGCAGAAACGCTTGAGAACACGCCAAAGGAATTTAGCTCATCGACCACAGTCAGAAAGAGTGTTCTGGAGCACTGGGGAATGCTGAGGTTGCATGAAGTGTCCCAAATAAAACTTTGCACCGTCAACCCCTAGGAATGCTCTACGTTCAAGTCACTGTTAGTCTCAAAATAGCAATAATTTTAGAAGTTCATGTACTGCTGGGGGGTTTCTAAAGGAAGATGCATATCAAAATTCTACATTACAAAACATTTAAGGACTAAGAATAATATTCAACATGGAGATTTTTAGAAACCATTCAAGATCTGGTTAAAAATTTAATACTGCCAAAAAAAAAAATCCATTCCTTTGACACTTATGAACTATGCCACCTACCTTATCAGCACACATTGCCACTTTAATGTCTTGTTTTGTAATTTCATAATGTCTTATATTTCGTACGTAATTCCCAACCAGCTTTAAGATATCTGCAGAAATGTATTCTAATACTGCTACTATGTAAACAGATACTTGGTGGTCAATTTTGTAACCTAGAACTTCCTAAAAGTAAAAAAATAAAATAAAAAGTGCATCTTTAAATGTGTTATACAACCAGTCAAATAACTAATTTATGTATTTTAGAATAAACCTACTGAAATCATATGTTCAGTGCAACTGTCATTAGATAGTCAACGTCTATTCACCATCAGTACTGGCAATATTAAAATACTTATTTCTGTTATACACCAAGAGAGAACAGTGATATCACAGGTAACACTGCATGGCTCAAACTGACTTTGAAATGTTAACAACTCTACCAAGCATTTATAACATGCAGTACCGTTCTAATTGACACACTCTAAAAGCACTGAATTCTCTTTATCACTCAGCTAGAATAAAAGTATTGCAATTTTTGGCAGACAAGTATTTAGGGTTGTCTTTTTTTTCAAAAAGTGTTACTAACCTTTCAAGACATATTGCACATATACATTCCTCTCCTGATGTACATGCACCCCAGGCAGAACACCAGAATTTTTTCCCTCAGTGGTACTCATTTGGTGGGGTTTGAGCACCCTCTGCTGGCGCCAGTAAAGGGACCCAGCTGACCCTGAGCCCCCTCAGTTCCTTCTATCTAGAAAATCCGATGTAGAGGGGTAGGAAGGCAAGTTGTAGAATGGACATGTGCAACACATCTCATCGAACTGTCTTTTTTTCCCTTTGAGTGACTGCCCATGTGCATTCCATTCTTGGAGAGTGTCAAGGAGTTCAACAGGTGGAGGGATCAGAGTTTATCACCAGGGCCTGATGAAATGCATCCTAGAATACTCAAGGAGTTACTGGAAGAGGTATCTGAGCCTCTAGCTATTATCTTTGGGATATCATGGGAGACGGGGGAGATTCCAGAAGACTGGAAGGGGGCAAATATAGTGCCCATCTATAAAAAGGGAAATAAAAACAACCCAGGAAACTAGAGACCAGTTAGTTTAACTTCTGTGCCAGGGAAGATATTGGAGCAGGTAATCAAAGAAATCATCTGCAAACACCTGGAAGGTGGTAAGGTGATAGGGAATAGCCAGCATGGATTTGTAAAGAACAAATCGTGTCAAACTAATCTGATAGCGTTCTTTGATAGGATAACGAGCCTTGTGGATAAGGGAGAAGCGGTGGATCTGATATACCTAGACTTTAGTAAGGCATTTGATACAGTCTCGCATGATATTCTTATAGATAAGCTAGGAAAGTACAATTTAGATGGGGCTACTATAAGGTGGGTGCATAACTGGCTGGATAACCGTACTCAGAGAGTAGTTGTTAATGGCTCCCAATCCTGCTGGAAAGGTATAACAAGTGGGGTTCCGCAGGGGTCTGTTTTGGGACCGGTTCTGTTCAATATCTTCATCAACGATTTAGATGTTGGCATAGAAAGTACGCTTATTAAGTTTGCGGACGATACCAAACTGGGAGGGATTGCAACTGCTTTGGAGGACAGGGTCAAAATTCAAAATGATCTGGACAAGTTGGAGAAATGGTCTGAGGTAAACAGGATGAAGTTCAATAAAGATAAATGCAAAGTGTTCCACTTAGGAAGGAACAATCAGTTTCACACATACAGAATGGGAAGAGACTGTCTAGGAAGGAGTATGGCAGAAAGAGATCTAGGGGTCATAGTGGACCACAAGCTTAATATGAGTCAAAAGTGTGATACTGTTGCAAAAAAAGCAAACATGATTCTGGGATGCATTAACAGGTGTGTTGTAAACAAGACACGAGAAGTCATTCTTCCGCTTTACTCTGCACTGGTTAGGCCTCAACTGGAGTATTGTGTCCAGTTCTGGGCACCGCATTTCAAGAAAGATGTGGAGAAATTGGAGAGGGTCCAGAGAAGAGCAACAAGAATGATTAAAGGTCTTGAGAACATGACCTATGAAGGAAGGCTGAAGGAATTGGGTTTGTTTAGTTTGGAGAAAAGAAGACTGAGAGGGGACATGATAGCAGTTTTCAGGTATCTAAAAGGGTGTCATCAGGAGGAGGGAGAAAACTTGTTCACCTTAGCCTCCAATGATAGAACAAGAAGCAATGGGCTTAAACTGCAGCAAGGGAGATTTAGGTTGGACATTAGGAAAAAGTTCCTAACTGTCAGGGTGGTTAAACACTGGAATAGATTGCCTAGGGAAGTTGTGGAATCTCCATCGCTGGAGATATTTAAGAGTAGGTTAGATAAATGTCTATCAGGGATGGTCTAGGCAGTATTTGGTCCTGCCATGAGGGCAGGGGACTGGACTCGATGACCTCTCGAGGTCCCTTCCAGTCCTAGAGTCTATGAGTTTATGTACCCACAGACTGCAGTACATCTCACCCAAATTTGGCAAAATTTCTCAACTACTGGGTGATGGTGTAATGGGAGGAGAAAGTGTGCACCGATGATTAGGCTGCTGCTTTACAAATGTTCGGCATCGGGATCTGCACGAGGAACGCCACTGAGGATGCCTGAGTTCTTGTGAAGCTTGCCCGGTGGTTAAACACCTGTCAGAGCGTAACAAGTGCAGATGCTTACAGTTTTCTAAGATAAAGATCTTTCAGTCTCGTCACAAAGAATTTCAATTCTGGCCACTATAGTCACGAACAGAAAACTTGGATGGGGTAATAAAATACAATTAGGAAAACCATGGTAAAAATTTTAGCCTGGCTTCACACTTTCTTTGTGCGAGGCATAAAGTCCCTACAAATTTGGCAACACTCCCCAATAAGAGCTTCCCCAAGGCACTTAAAGCAACTTGAGTGTGCATCGCTCACAGGAATAGCCTTATTTCAGGAAACAACAGGGCTTGAAGCCTGGTGACTGAGGCATCCCTTGGCATCGGGAATCAACTGAAACCCTCAGATGGGGTAAAATCCTGACTGAACAAATACAAAACTGTTTACAATAAAATTCAGTAGTCTGTGTTCTCTTGTGAATACTTGCAAAAGCAAGAAGAGCCATTCCAGTGACTGTCACACAGAAGGTAAGGTAAGGAGGAACTAAGGGAGCGCGAGGTTGGATAGGCCCTTTATACTGGTGCCAGCGGTTTGAGACGCCCAGATGGGTATCACTGAGGGGGAAATTTCCAGTGGAGTATGCATGTAGAATCATTCGAAGAACTTAAAAACTTCTGGGAAGTATAATCATAGTCCTAAATGTATTTAACAAGCATACAATTAACTGAAATAGAAATAGTACAATGATGATGACGATACAGGACATACACTAAAATCCAGATTTGTTTTATTCCTTTTGATTTACACTTCAGGCAATATACAGACAATGAATGAAAATGTCAACCTTAACATTCTACAGTTCTGTAAAAGATAGGTTTGCCTAATTTTAAGTAGCAAGGCAATCAATTATGATTTGAATACTTACTTTTAACAATGGATGGATTTTTTCTACTGGGAGAGATAATGGATTTCTTCGTTTCCTCTTTTCAATAGCAGACTGGGCATCAGCTATTGCCCACTTATCAATAGGATGGGGAAAACTTTTTTGAACACGATCCTTAGGAGACAGAAAACAAGCACTAAGGGCTCAGTGAATAATCTGAATGTATTCAGCAAGTAGTATACTTGTTTAGATAAAGACTTCACTGTTACTGATTAAAAACAATTCCTTAAAAGGAATAATTTATTTTGATGCAACCGTGTTTAATGTACAGATAGAAACTAAAGTTATACCAAAAACTGTACAGCGACACATATCCTAAATGCTGTACACTAAATATATACTGCGCACAAAAAACTACACTCAAAGAACATTAAGGTTGCAGAGTTAAGCACTCAGTTAGGAAACACTCACAGGTGTGTTGTGAAGTTAAGTTTATTAATGTATGTGAAGCACTCAGATGCTGCAGTGATGAGTGCCATGGAAAAGCCCACAAGGAAATTAATAAATCTGTCTTTGAAGCAGGGTTTGAATAGTGTGCAGTGACTAAGACATGGAGCCACACATTGCATAATAAAAGGTTAAAATAAAATACTGAGTAGCTGTTCTTCCTGTGAGCACAGTCCATCCTGTGCACTGAGTAAGGCAGTGGTCCTGTGGAAAAAAATAGTCTGTGATCATGTAATTAAAGACCATAATTATACACACACAACTAGGGAGCCAAATTAAAATTCATGGGCAAGCTTAATTCTGGTGTTTCCGAACTGTTGAGTGGTTGACTTTGCAACTTTAACATCCTATTAACACAGGTTTTTTATGTATACTTTTCTAGGCTTTTAAAAAGGCAAACTAAAAATCAGAAATTTCTTCATGTCAAACTACATCAACTCCAATATGGTTCAGTAAGGTTAGATCTACAAACACAGACTTTTGCCACTTGAGTGAAGAGACTGGAAGCAGCAGAAGTCAATCTCTATGTAGAACAGCCACTGAAGGAGAGATGAGATATTTTGCCAGTGGGCTCTCGGCTATCTGCTGACAACAGAGGAATGTTCAGAATCAGAACCTGGAATAGAACTCAGGATTCCTGAGGTGATCACCCTCTAATAGTTGCACACAGGGACTATTCACTCCCTCTTGTCAACTGTTGAGAAGGGCCCACTTCCACCTTAATTGAACTGGCTTGTCAGCACTGACCCCCCACTTGGTGAGGCAACTCTCCTCTTTTCATGTGCTATGTATTTATAGCTGTCTCTGTATTTTCCACTCCATGCATCTAATGAAGTGGGTTTTAGCCCACAGAAGCTTATGCCCAAATGTGTGTGTTAGTCTCTAAAGTGCCACAAGGACGCCTTGTTGTTTTTGCTGATACAGACAAACACAGCTACCTCTCTGAAACCTGTCAAAGGCTACTGTATCAGCTTTATAAATGTCATGCGATATCTTTCTGGGAGGGCTAGTGACGGTACTCATGGCTCAATAGGTGAGCTCAATAATGATTCCAACAGGGAAATAAAGTCAGTAGGGGGTAATTAATGCAAATCTCTAATGTAGGTAACAAGTCTGAGGAAGCTTCACACATTAGGGAAATAGCATATGCTAGTTTGACCCAGTTCAAAAAAGTCATGGAAGACAAAGAACTGGAAATGGTATAAAGATGACGACAGTCCTGATTTGGAAAAAAAGAGACACATTCTCTTGGTTAGAGTTTCACGTCAATTCTTGGATTGAGAGAGAGAGAGGTCCTGCAGAAATTGCCTGAAGTACTTTAAGCTTACCAGGGTCTGTTGAAGATAGATGACTGCCTAGTAAGCCAACCCCTGGAGAAAAGTTGTTTATTGTTTTTAAGATTTTTTTCTATAATGTATTTGTTCTGAATAAATAGCCACTGGTTAACTCTGTGATTGCCCCTCAGAGCAGGACTGCAGGTGACGAACTAAAGTCAATCCTGCTGAGATAGTCACAGTAAAATGCAGGGTTCTGCAATGTAAGCCCCAGATCTAAAGGGAGAGAGTCACAGGACGCAACCCAGAGAAAGCTGACAGCGAGAGGACTGAGACTCAAGTGGGGTGCTCTCAAGCAGGCCATGAGAGGGTCTGAAGTGTAGTTATCTCCAGAATGGTGATAACATGTACTATATTTTGTACAGTGTTTACACATTTTATTCATATATACTATACAACATATAGTATTACTCTGGCACACAAAACTGACACTAGATATTAAAATACTGGATATGTTAGGAAGGACCTGGGACATAAAACCAGCTTTTGGTCTGCCACTGACAGACAGACACAAGTACCATATTTCTCCCATGCGCTTCACTTCCATAATGCCATGCCCAGTAGAATCTCAGAGTTATGAACACCAGAGTTACAACCTGACCAGTCTACCACACATCTCATTTGGAACCAGTCATACACAATCAGGCAGCAGAGAAAGGGGGGGGGGGGAAGTAAATACTGTACAGTACTGTGTTAAACTACTAAAAACAAAGGGAAAGTTTAATAAACAAGATTTGACAAGGTAAGGAAACTGTTTCTGTGCTTGTTTCAGTTCAATTAAGATAGTTAAAGGCTGTATTTTTTTCTGCATAGTGAAGTTTCAAATCTGTATTAAGTCAATGTTCAGTTTAAAATTTTGAAAGATCATAACTCTGAACAAAACGTTATGGAACATTTCAGAGTTACTAACAGCCTTCATGTCCGAAGTGTTTGTAACTCTGAGGTTCTACTGTACTCCTCAGAGAAAGATTTATAAGCATGAAAACTTCTCTCTCATATTAACAGAAGTTGGTCCAATAAAAGATATATGCCTCACCCACCATGTCTCTCTAATATCCTGGGACCAACACAGCTACAACACTGCATACATGTATTTCTCATGACATTTTAAAGTGCTAATTAATTAGACTATTCATCCATAGCATCCCAAATTAATGCTACAAAATACAGAACAGATAAACATTCTCTGTACCTCTACATCCAGAAAGCTTCTCGGCTGGGCTTGGCACAGCATATTCAACAACTGCAGAATTAACTCCTCAACATATTGTAAAGCATCTTCAGCTGAGGAAAGTTTAGGATGGACTTGCTCCTGAACCTACATTGAACAGAAAATTGATTTAAACCTTGCACACTTTTCCCCAGGAGTCCATGCTCTATTTCCACAGAAGTTAACTTAGAGTTAAAAGAATTTCAGGAGCATGACACCACAGACCTAAAAACTAAGAGAGCCAGAATTCTATGTGGCATAAATCTGCATAGCTCACAGACTGAAGTCATATAAACCATACCAATTTGTGCCAAATCTAACCCACAGTACTTAAGTGAACACGTTTTGCAATACGCAACATTTGATGCTGACTTAGTTCTACTGCAATGCCTACATGACACTGTCTGATAACAAATGGGCTGTGAAGCAGCTATGCATATATTTTTAAAATAAACATTGCATATTTTTCTCTCTCCCTCCCTTCATTTATTGCTTGCAGACTAAACTCTTTAGTCTGGAATAGTCTGTGTGTGTACTATGCTTAATGCAACGTGAGCTACCATAATGTAAACATTAAAATAATTTTTAAGGTACAGGCACTATATTTAAATAGTTTCACCTTTTTAGGAAAATTTAGCAATCTTGAAGCTTAAAATTTAATCAATTTGCCTAAAGAGTTTGGCTTTCAACAAAAGTAAGTTTCCTTTAGTGTTATCTGAAGTTAAACTACTTAAGTGCCAGTTGCACTGTTTTGAATACTTAATTATTCTGAACCAATCTCCAAAATAAAAATATTTACAATATATTACTTCATCAGCTCTGCACTAAGTAATGCTTCAAATTTTACAAATGTGAATGTTACACAGTAAAGGTAAAATTTAGATTTGCAGTTATAGCTGAGAATAAATTCCCAGTGGCTAAATATAGTGAAGAGGCACTCCACTCCCACCTGTTAAATTAGATTTCATTTTCTGGAATACCTGTTTAGTAATTAAAAAGTACTACCTGAAACATGACTGCAGTGTAATGTTTGCTTCCTAACCCTGTAGCTAACAAATAGCTTGGTTTTAACAGTTTAGGTACACACAAAGTACAAAGTCTTAGGCTGTGTCTACATTGCCACTTTCAGTGCTAAAACTTTGGTCCTTCAGGGGTATGAAAAAACACCTCCCTGAAAGACAAAAGTTTTACCACTGAACAGTGCCAGTATAGACAGCACTTTATCACTGGGAGATGCGCTGCTGGAGATAAAGCTACCACTGCTCATTCGGTTTTTTTTTTTTTTTTTAATATATATTGCCGGGAGAGCTCTTCTCCGGTGATAAAGCGCTTCTACACTGCCATGTCACAGTGCTGCCACGGCCGTGCTGTAATGTTGGCAGTGCAGACATACCCTTAGAAGTAATATATTTAAAAACACCTAAGAACATTGGTTTTGGAGTATTCACCACAACTGTTTAAGGAAGCAAAGGAAGCTGATAGGTAACAACCTTCATAGTCATGCCAAGTAGCAAAACCGTCAAATTTACTATCTCGCCACAACCTAACTCCAAAACCCATTATCAGTCACCCCAATCACCACAAACCCTTAAGCTACCTTCCCTAAATCATAAACCATCAATCTAATCCAAATATCAACCCAACATGCCAACATTCAGTAAACAATTAATTATGGAGGCATCATTAGTAGCTCCACAGTTAAGGCTGCGTTCATATTTGTACTTACAGCAGGAACTAAATCTTATGAGGAAAAAAAAGTATAACACGTGCTTGCATCATTCTGCCTCAGAAGCAGAAGCCTATTGGGCCTGCTGAAGCACTCCACGGGGCTTCATGTTTGGGTACGGTTCTTTGTTATAGATCCTGCCTTTGAATTTGTTTAGTTTGCTAAAACTTCAATGAGAGAGTGGGTTTAGTTTGACAAATTTATGTCCACACTTAGTAGGTCTTAAAGCATCGCTACGAGTCATTCCTTTTTACTTTAAAATCCCTGGCAAATCTTGAAAAACAAATCTCTGTGCAAACTGACTGACCAGAGCATTTATTCTCAATCTGAAGCAAATTTGATTTTTGCCCAGCACCTCATTCTGACCAGTGTGTATGATATGGTTTTCGTGGCGCTTGTGAAACAACAGGAAAACTACTTGCCTATCACGCAAAAATCAGGGACAGCTCAGTTTACTGCACTCTGATTACCATAGTATCATATGTTGTTTGTATTTCCATTACATAGAACCTAAGCCTTCCAACTGGGATTAGAGCACCACTGTAGTAGCTGCTGTACAAATCGAGTCGGACAGTCCTTGTCCTAAAGAGCTCACAATCTAATTTAGGATGCAACAGTGGATAAACCAAAAATATAGGTTTAGCGAGGGAAGATAAGGAAAGCAGCAATGAGAATATGCATTAACGCAGGCTGGCACATGATTTCAAGATTTGTTAAACAGTGCAAAACTGATAGGAAAACCGTTTCCAGAGAATAGTTATCAGTGGTTCACAGTCATGCTGGAAGGACATAACGACTGGAATCCCGCAGGGATCAGTTCTGGGTCCAGTTCTGTTCAATATCTTCATCAATGATTTAGATAATGGCATTGAGAGATACTTAAAAAATGTGCATGTGATACCAAGCTGGGAGGGGCTGCAAGTGCTTTGGAGGATAAGATTAAAATTCAAAATGGTCTGGACAGACTGGAGAAATGATCTGAAGCAAACAGGATGAAATTCAATAAGGACAAATGCAAAGTGCTCCACTTAGGAAGGAAAAATCAGTTGCACACATACAAAGTGGGAAATAACTGCCTAGGAAGGAGCACTGCAAAAAAGGAATCTGAGGGTCACAGTGGACCACAAGCTAAATGAGTCAACAGCGTAACACTGTTACAAAAAAAGCAAACATCATTCTGGGATGTATTAGCAGGAGTGTTGTAAGCAAGACATGGGAAGTAATTCTTCCGCTCTAATCCATGCTGATTAAGTCTCAACTGGAGTACTGTGTCCAGTTCTGGGCACCACATTTCAGGAAGGATGTGGACAAATTGGAGAATCCAGAGAAGAGCAACAAAAATGATTAAACATCTAGAAAACATGATCTATGAGGAAAGATTGAAAAAATTGGGTTTGTTTAGTCTGGAAAAGAGAAGACTGAGGGGGGACATGATAACAGCTTTCAGGTATGTAAAAGGTTATTACAAGGAGGAGGGAGAAAAATTGTTCTTCTTAACCTCTGAGGATAGGACAAGAAGCAATGGGCTTAAACTGCAGCAAGGGAGGTTTAGGTTGGATATCAGGAAAACTTTCTAACTGCCAGGGTGGTTAAGCACTGGAATAAACTGCCTAGGGAGGTTGTCAAATCTCCATCATTGGAGATTTTTAAGAGCTGGTTAGACAAACACCCATCATGGATGGTCTAGATTAGAGGTTCTCAAACTGTGGTCCGTGGACATTCAGGTGGTCCGCAGATGGTTCCCTCTAAGGTGCACACCTGGGCGGCCTCACATGAGAAAATGAAGGGCCACCCACCTAACTAATGGAGCCGCAAAAGGTGTGGCTCCACTAATTAGGTGCCTGGACCCTGGAGAAGGCACATATGTACGGTGAGGTGATAGCCTTGGAGGGAATAGGGAGTAGATAGGAGGGGACAGTAGGGTGAGGGGAGGGGGGCATTTGAGATGTGCAGGGCTGCGGTGGCCAGAGAAAGATGCGACTTTCCCCAGCTCCAGAGCTCTGGCTGCCGGGGAGAGACAGCCCTCTTTCCCAGGCTTAGCTCTGTGGCAGGGGAGAGACCCCCCACTCCTTCGCAGCTCCAGCTCGGGGGCTGTCGTAGCAGGGGAGAGAGGTCACATCCATCACATTAGAAAGGCAAGACTACTGATATTAAAATGAGTTGTGTACTTTTATTTGTAGAACAAAAAAAGTTAATTAAGTTTTTAATTGGGTGAAAAGCATCCGGGCCCACTGATTTGAATTCATTCAGATTGGTCAGAAGATCGCTGACATGTTCTTTACTTATCCCAGTCTGCATCCTTTCCCCTTTATTGTCTATGGCAACTTCACTAGTTGCCTGGTCACATGTTATTTTTTGTGAGAAGACTGAAGCAAAAGTTGGTATAGAGGAGCTCTGCCTTTCTATCATCTTTCATTGCCAGCTGACCTCCCTCCACTGAGCAGTGGACCCACACCATCATTGATCTTTCTTTTTTTGTCTGACATATTTGAAGAATCCCATACTTGTGTCTTGAACATTTCTTGCCAGCTGTAACTCATTTGTTGCCTTAGCTTTCCTGATTTTGTTCCTACATGCTTGCACTATTCCCATGTAGACTTCCTTGGTGACATGCCCCATCTCTTTTGTATCCTTTTTGGTTTTTAGAGAGCTAAAAAGCTCCTTGTGAAGCCACATTGGCCTCCTGTGGCTCTTCTTACCTTTCCTCTGCATCAGAATAGCTTGATGTTGGGCCTCTAGAATTCTATCTTTTAAGAAATACCAGACCTCTTCGACTCCTTTTCTTTCAAATTGGTCTTTCCATGGGAACTTGTATACTATTTCTCTGAGTTGAAATCTGCCTTTCTGAAGTTGTGTCCTTGATTTTCCTGTTCTCACACCCTCCTTTCCATGTAGGGTGACCAGGTGTCCTGATTTTATAGGGACAGTCCCGATTTTTGGGTCTTTTTCTTTTATAGGCTCCTATTACCCCTCACCCCCATCCTGATTTTTTACACTTGCTGTCTGGCCACTCTATTTCCATGGGATCTTGAATTTTATCAGATCATGATCACATCCTCCCAAATTCCCAATCACCTTCACATTTGCAAGTAATTCATCCCTGTTGATCAAAATCAGATCCAAAATGGATGACCTCCTACTTGTTTCCTCAATTTTCTGAATCAGAAAGTTGACCCCCACACGTGCTAATAAATACATGAACTCAGAAGATGACGTTAATGTTCTGTTTACTCAGTTCATATAAACAGCTAAACATCACACTCGAGTACCAAAGATCTCTATTTATCTGAACACTTGACCACACCCTGAAATGAAACGAATATATATATATAGCAGAGAGGTAGTGCAGAGGCATGTGATTGCTGTCAGAAGGTGTCAGTGAGCTTCAAATTATGGAATTATATCCTAAGTGACTATTTCTACACAGATAAGAGAAAGCTGAATGGACACATTCTTGACTAGGCAGACAACTTGTCAAAATGAGTATTCTTTCATCTCTTTTTATAACTTTAAATCATAAGTTACAATACATACATAATACATTCATAAAACGTAAGACAGAGCAAACATGGCAACAGACAAAAGAACAAGGATCGTTTGGCTTTACCATACCTAAAAGCTTATTTCTAGACATACCAACTTTAAATATTTATTTGAACTATTTTGTGACTGGTCTATGAAGACTGAACTGATATGCTGGGGATTCAGTACTTAGAAGAATTGAAAGAACATTCTACTAGGGACAGGTGAACAACAGGATGGTGTGCTATCTTCCCAAAGCCAAGATGTGAGATGTCACTAAGATTGGATAGGCTTCTGAAGTCCACAGACAAGGATCTATTTGTGACAGTTCATATCCGCACTAATGACATTACCTTGCAGGATATTTTACAGATAACAGATTATTTCAGGGAACTCTGAAACATGCATCTGAAGTGAGGTTTTTTACCCACGAAAGCTTATGCCCAAATAAATCTGTTAGTCTTTAAGGTGCCACTGGATTAGTTGTTTATGCTGAAAAAGAATGCCCAAGCTATCTTCTCAGAGATACTTCCTGTCCCATGAGAGAAGGAAGACAGAAAGCAGAAGATTCTGGAGGTGAACTGCTGGTTAGGTAAGTGCTGCAGGGTATGTTTTGGGAAACATCGGTCCACATTCTGTGGGGGGAGGGACCCATATAGTTTGGATGGCCTCCGGATCAGAAGAAGTTGAACCAATCTCCTCAGGGGCAGGCTGGCCAGAGTACTCAGGAGGGTTTTTAATAACAGATATGAGCACTTATTTAGCACAAAATCAAGATGCTAAGAATAATCAAGGAGACAAAGGACATGAAGAGAAGAAGTTACTTAATTACCTATCCACCAGTGCTATTTTGAAAAAGAAAATGGTGCTCATAAATGACAACATAACCACAGAGCTGCTGCAAGCTGGTGAGGAACATCTGGTAAACGTGATGCACAAGCTACTCAACAAGATTTACAGACGAGAGATAACAGTATCTGCCCATAAAAAAAAAAAAAGGAGATAAAAGCAAGTGCAAGAACTACAGAGAAATCAGCTTACCGAGTGTGCCAGAAAAAGCATTCACCAAGATACTGAAGAGGAAAAAGAAGAGGTACGTGGAAGGGGCACTTGCAGAGGGACAGGCGGAATTTAAACCATGAGGAAGTACAATAGGTTAGCTACTTGTGAAAAGAACATAACCAAACCTGTTACAACAATTTTATAGACTTCAAACTGCCTTTTTATAGTATTTGGCAGAAAGGGGTATGGCGAATTTTAAGCATGTAATGGCATCCCTTGGAAATTAATCAAGCTGACAGAAAACATCTAAAGAAAGTCGATGAGCATGGTGAAAGTGACATGAAGCTGACGGAATGGTTTTGAGATCACCATAAAAGTGAGACAAGGATATACATTATTGCCAGATTTGTTTAACTGGGTATTGGAAGCTGTAGCACAGACAAATGAATGGTTATGGCTGTAGCACAGACAAATGAAACAAGACAAGTCATGGTATGTGAGTGGAAGGTGCATACAGTCATAGATGATATTGATCTCTATGGCACTAACCAAGTTGGATCTACAGAGAATATTTGACAAGGTAAACTTGAAAAGCAGAAAATTCAGACTGAAGATCAGCATGGAGAAGACAAAAAAGATGGCAATTGGAAGGCAAGAAGAGAGGGCATTGGATAGACATGGTGAAGAATGACATCAAACAAGAAAGTTTAAAGACGAACAATGCCATGAAGCAGATACAAGATAGAAAGCGGTAGAAAGACTTCATTCAGCCCCATCATTGCTGCTGAGCTGACCGATGGGATTAAACAAAAGCACTACACAGACAGCAATCTTAGGAGCCTGAGTAGCAAACAAGGAATTGTAATTGCTCATTTCTTAATATAAATTTGATCTAGTTGGTATTACTGAAACCTGGTAGAAAGATTTGCACAAAAGCTCTCCCAAATGATGAGATAAACGAGCTTCCCTTGGAGAACTTTGAAGTCCAAGATCTGCCTCACCAGGTATTCTTCTGACCCCTGAACTGTGATGGAGGGAGGAGGTGGCTGTATCTGTCCAGGAAAGAAGTTGATGTACTTTCTCCAGCAGGGAAATAATGGAACACCAGATGCACCTTGATCTATTCGGTAGCCAAAGTTTGAAGGCCACCAGGTTAATCAGTTGGATTACCTGGAATGGGCTGAGATATTGGTAGTCAGGTTTCCTTGAGGGCCAGGCTGTGTGTCCATGCATTGCATTGAGCCATACCTGACCACCGACTGTGATGTGAGGGGTGTCCTGCCAAAGGAGGTCAGTGTATCTTCTGTAACCCCTCTTGGCTGATTCTAGGTGGGTTTTCAATTCTTAATGGACATGGTGCAGGTGCTTACACAGGCTAGAAGCTAAAGGAATGTGGCAGGCTAGCAATATGGACAAGTGAAAACAAGGGTGGAAGCCATAGCTGGCACAAAAAGGACTTTGGCAGACTGAGCTGTGGTCGGATTGGAATTGTTGTACCTGAATTCAGCAAAGCGAAGCAGCACCCAGTCATTCTGAGGTAGTTGATAAAGCAACTAACATACTGCTACAAAATTTGGTTCACTTGCTCCATCTGCCAATCAGTCTGCAGGTGATAGGCAGAGGAAACTTAGATTAACATCTAAGATCTTAAATAATTCCTTTAAACAAAAATGAACTGAAATCGTCAAACAATGTCAGATGGTAAATTATGAAGATTTAAGATATGATTAAACATATCTGTTGCCTCTGTAGTAGGAACTTTCCAGCAACTTATGAAAGGAGACAGCTTTATGAGAAGACTGATGATAATTAGTATGGCTGGGTGGCCCTGGAAATTCAGGTGGTCAGTGAGAAAGTCCATAGAAATAGATAACTAGGATTGGGATGGAGTTGGCAAGAGAACCAAAGCCGCCCAGTGGTTTGAGAGAGAGAGAAGAGGTGGAGAACGCAAGAGGCTGTCCAAGCACATACATAAATTCTTGCAATGTTCAACATTATACAGCAATATAGGTTTAGCCACCAGAAACTGAGAGATCAGTTTCAATAAATTTTCTAGTGACTGAAATGGCCTGTCGGGATGACTCATGATATAGCTGGAGCATGGGTAGATGTGGTACACTATAGGGGACACAGATCTGATCTCTGAACATGAAAATCCCATTCTTGACCCATTTCAGAGTAGAAGCCGTGTAGCCCATGAAAGCTTATGCTCAAATAAATTTGTTAGTCTCTAAGGTGCCACAAGTACCTTCTTGACCGAGAAGTTTGAGCCAGGGGGCAGATCTGTGATGGCTGGCCTCAATTTTACCGCAAATGGACCATGAGACAAGGAAGACTTGAAAAGACAGTAAATCGCTGTTTGCTAATACACTGACAAGATGACAGGGATTCAAGACTGTAGCAAGCTATGGGGGGGTCTATTCCCTTGTCTAGGTACTCGTTCTTGTAAGATAGTATGCCAGGCTTCACATTTTGGGTACCAGGGCAATAGGTTAGGGTAAAAATCAAATCAGGAGGAGGAGAAAAGGGACCAACAGATCTAGTGTTGATTAAGAGCATTTGCAGTTTGCAGGTATTCTCAATTTTTTTGATCCGTGAATATACCTAAACAAGAAAACATGCGCATTCCAAGTGATGACACTAGTCCTCAAAAGATAGCTTTGATGACCATCAGTTTCCTGTCACAGACCTTGTAATTTTGTTTCACAGGCATCAGCTTTCAGGAGCGGAAAGAACAGAGATGGAGAACACTCAGGGACCTATTTGCTATGATAGCACTGCTCTGATCACATAATAGGAGTATCTGCTTTGACAATAAAAGTTTAGTCAGCTCCAGGTGAACTAAGATGAGTGCTGATGTAAATGTTTCTTCCAGCTGATCAGTTGACACAGGAAGCCCAAAAGCAGTGTTCTCTGGCAGCAGCTGGGTAATTGGGGTCATTACCTTTGAAAACCTCACTGATGAACCACTGGTAGAAGTTGGCAAAGTACAGAAAGCACTGGACATTGCAGACCTTTCTCAGCTCTGCCTAGTCCACACCTCTCTGGGATCCATATTTATCCCACTGGACGAAGTGATATAGCCTAAAAAGCCAAATGGAAGATACAAAGAGCTGTTCTTTTGGGGCAATCGGAATTGGAGCCCCAGCAGTGGATGTAAACTGACAGATAAAGTTTTTAGCCACATTCTCATTGAAGTATTCCTGTAGGTCAGTGGTTTTCAACCTTTTTTCCCATTTGTGGTCCCCTAAAAAATTTCAAATGGAGGTGCAGACTCCTTTGGAAATGTTAGACAGTCTTTGGACACTCTGGGATCTGCAAATCACAGGGTTGTAGGGCCCCGAGTTCTTGGTCCAACAAGGGATAAATTAATTCAAATTAAATTTAAGCCCATGGCTGGAGGTTGATGGGGAAGCCATAATACTTACACAGGGACAGGACATCAGCTTTTTTTTTCTTTTTTTTTTTTAAATCAAACATTAGCAAAATCTCAATATTTTGCAGGGACTGGTGAGCCATTATCTCCTTGAATTACAGTGGCCTTCTCCACGGCATTCTTCATTTTCTTGGTGCCTAGTCACCACTGCTGGCAGAAGCCAGACTGATGCCATATCTCCTGCATCTTCCAGGAGATATATGGATCATGGACTGAGAGCAAGGGGATGCAGAGCATGACTGGGAAGAGAGGTGATTTAAACAAGTTAAATTGGAGTTTCTTTGTGGTCTTGGATTTTGACGAGAAAAGGTGCAATTTTGTGGGTGACAAGACCAAGTACAGCATGGTACCATCAATCAACTCTGAAGCAAGCTTTCTTTGTAAAGGAACGTGGTTAGCCTTAATAAATTCTGCGTCCACAAGATTGCTGAAGACCCCTGAATCCACAAGCACAAGCTGTGTGAAGCAGACACAGAAAAAGACTTGTAGCTGGGTCTGGCAACAGTCCACAACTGTTAAAAATGCATGTTGGCAGAAGGGTCTGTTTGGCGAAGGACATGGTCATTTCCTGGATCTGCACAGGCCTAGATTTGATGGAGCATTTAGTGGCAAAGTAGCCTCACCCACCACAGTACAGGCAAAGGCTGTTAAATTGCCAGTACCCCATCTGCCGCTCAGTGAGGTGTCTTGGCATTGTGCCAATCTGCACAGGTTCTGGCCCCGGGACTGCCTTTGGAGGCAGATGGGTATGGGACTGGGCTAGACTGGGCCTGGACATGTACCAGACAGTCAGTAGTCAAGCCATATGTATAATTCAATGTCTGAGCTCAGTACAGTGTGTGTATGGGTCATCCTAGCCCAACTCATCATTTATGTTATCGTCTAGTCCCTGTGGAAGTGATAGACCTGAGCTGCCTTGTTCTGCACTACATCAGTGACCAGACATTGAAAGCAGGCAGCATATGCTGAGATGGACCAATGGCCTTGTTTAAAAAACTGTAGGTGACTTCAGCGATACAAGTACGGTTCAGGTAACCTAATGAGTGAAAAGGGACAAATGAACAGGTCAAAATGGTCAATGAACGGACTTGCCTGTTCTAGAAGTGATACCTAGTCTAAGGAGTCACCAGTTAGGCTATATCTACACAAGGACTTCTGTCAGTAAAACTTTTGTTGGTCAGGGGTGTGAAAAGAACTCAGCCCTAACCGACATAAGTTTCCCCAACAAAAGAGCTGGTGTGGACAGCACTATATTGGCTGGAGACACTCTCCCGCTGACATACCTACCACCGCTTATTGGGGGTGGTTTAATTATGCCGACAGGAGAGCTTTCTGCCGTTGGCACAGAGCAGCTACACGGGAGATCTTACAGCGGCACAGCTACAGCAATACAGCTGCGCTGGTGTAAGGTCTGTAGCGTAGACATCACTGCAGTAATCTGATAAGCCTCTCTGGCAGCAGGACCTTCGGGGCTCGTTTTATGGATACTGCGGCTAGATTCACTGGAAGTACTCAGGCTGCCAGGATCTGTAAATGGACAGAGGAATTCTTCAATTGCAGCTGGGCAACTTGTCTCTGAAGGCACTGAACTAACTCCAACATCTCAGTAATGGATGTTCAGGGGGTTTCCATCTCAGCCGCTGGACTGAGCACAAAGAGGGGAGTCTGCTCAAACTGTCCGAATTGCAGGGCGGATGGATGAGGCAGGAGCAGATACTGGCTCACATGGAAACAGGCAGAGAGTCTGGAGCAGAAGCAAGGAACAGCTGGACCAAGAACAGGCAGAGGCTGGAGCAGAAGCCATGCGGCACGGGCAGTTTGATAGAACTACTAAGCAATGGAAGTGCTCCTGGCCAGGTAATGACTGGAGACTGCTCAGCTGACTAGAGAAACTACTTCCCAAGGCAGGTATATAGGGTCCAAAGGGATCACCTGGGTTTTCAATGGTGCCTTGGCTGAACCCTGGTTGGATGGAGTGGGGCCTATCACAAGACCTGCAGGTAACTGCCTCTGATGACTCACTTCAGGCTCAGGGATGGCTTAAGCAGGCTCAGCAGTAACTCAGAGATGACTCATGATACAGCCAGAATGCTTGTAGCAGAGCTCTGGAAGAACACACCTCCACTGCCCCCCCATAGCACTGAATTATCAAACTGGGGAAATAGTTGTAATGGAAAGATTGACATCTCCACTGAAGAAGCAAACAAAAAATATTTAGAAATTTGGTTTCCTTTCATTGTTTACTTGGATACAGAACAATCTCCTGCTGCCAAAATAAAGAATCTACATTTCTGAATATCAATTTAATTTTCAATAATGACTGGAAGGAGTGGCTTTTGGATCTTTGTCAAACCACAGAAGATGATGTTAGCCTATCTGAAATAGAAAGATTGGACTATATATTGAAGATTGAAAATGCTAAAGATACAGAACTGGAAACTAATGACACTTTGCAAATGCAATTTGTATGAGGGTTTATTTGTGGAAATGTTATGAGCAGGGGAAACCACAGAATTGGAATTTTCTATACTGTAATTATACTAGAATTTTTATAAGAAATTTCCCTGAGATAACAAGAGATTGTTTGTGAGCGAGATTTCCCCCAAAAGCTATAGAACAGGGGTGGCTCTAGATATTTCACCGCCCCAAGCAGGACGGCATGCCGTGGGAGGCGCTCTGCCAATCGCCGGTCCTGCGGCTCTGGTGGACCTCCTGCAGGCGTGCCTGCGGAGGGTCTGCTGGTCCCGCGGCTCCACCGAAGCCGTGGGACCAGCGGACCCTCCGCAGGCACGCCTGTAGGAGGTCCACCGGAGTCGCAGGACCAGCACACCCTCCGCAGGCATGCTGGGATCTGGAGCCGCCCCTGCTATAGAACTATTGATAGCACTCACTTGCTCATTACCTGCAGGTCTGAAAGCAACATAGTGAAACAGGCCATGGTGAACTGCACAGCTAGTTGAATGAAGTGAACAGTTATCCCTCCTGGTAAAAAAAAAAGAATACCAGGACACAAACCCATACACGCTGAATTGTTATCTATTCCTCTTGATACTGTGACAAAGTTCCTCTTCTACCTTGGTGGGTCCTGCACTTATTGGCAAATTTGCTCACCTCAGTGATCTCCCCCACAGTCTGGATCAACTCCTCCTGTGTCTGATCAGGAGTTGGGAAGTTTGGGGAGAACCCGGGCCCGCCCTCTACTCCGGGTTCCAGCCCAGGGCCCTATGGATTTGCAGCTGTCTATAGTGCCTCCTGTAACAGCTGTGTGACAGCTACACCTCCCTGGGCTACTCACCCAAGGCCTCCTCCAAACACCTTCTTTCTCCTCACCACAGGACCTTCCTCCTGGTGTCTGATAACACTTGTACTCCTTAGTCCTTCAGCAGCACAGCCTCTCAGTCTCAGCTCCTTGTGTCTCTTGCTCCCAACTCCTCTCACGCACTTCCTCTCCTCTGGCTCCTCCCCATCTGACTGGAGAGAGCTCCTTTTAAAACCCAGGTACCCTGATTAGCCTGCCTTGATTGGCTGCAGGTGTTCTAATCAGCCGGTCTGCCTTAATTGGTTCTAGCAAGTTCCTGACTACTCTAGTGCAGACCCTGCTCTGGTCACTCAGGGAACAGAAACTACTCACCCAGTGACCAGTATATTTGCCCTCTACCAGACTCCTGCACCCCACTGGCCTGGGTCTGTCATAATACTTTGTGATCCAGCCCAAGTTTTGCTATCTTCAAATTATACCAAGTACCTGTATTTTTTCCAATCACCAACTTCAGCAACTCTGTGTGGCTATGAAAGACTAACAGAGATTCAGATTTAGTTAACCACATCTTCAGTATATCCAGGGGGTGGTTTTACATCTGGTAACAAGTTGTTACGAAGTGGGAGGTTTACAGCAAGAATTGGAAGGAAGTGGGGCAGCTACTCAATTTTATCTTCCACAGTCTGCAGGGATGACAGGAGTCCAGAACAACTGTGCCACGGAAGTTAATATAAGGAATGTCCTATATAGGTGATGCAGTGGAGACAAGAAACTGATGACATCCAGTGTTACTGTGAGCAACAAGTCAAGCAATGGATTGGAGTGAAACCGTTTGAAATGAAGTCAGTTAAAAATGTGTTAAAACAGTCTCATAGGCAGGCATAGCATGAGTGCCCCAGCCAATTAGCATAGTTTTACAATCACTTTTGAAAAAGTTTTTTTTGCCCCATTACTGTTCAAAAGACCTAGACATGGGAAGCTGACATTAGATGAGTTCCTGTACCTCTAGAAGCATTCTGTGTATGGTTACTTTCATTACAGTAAATTGTAAACAAAAATATTTTTCCCTCAGCTCTGTCAACTTAGGTAAAATAATTTCAAACAAGTGTGACTTTTCATAGTGTCTCTTAACTGAGTGTCGGTACCAGTTGCCTTGTTGTGAATAATGCTCAAATATTTCATAATATTCTGTACTGATGTGAATGTGAAACTGTAGAACATTTTTATGGAAAGATAATCAGTTCTTTTGATTTACTTCTTTTGAGGATCACTAAAACATTTAAGATGTTCCTCAACTGCCACACTTTTTAATCACAAAAACTAAGATTCAGGAGAGAAGCAGGCTCTAGGTATGCATGAAAGATCTCCACTGTCTGAATCAGTAGTATAATGTGTGGAAAGGTGGTGTAGGGAGAAGGTTCATCACCAGGCAGTCTCTTGAAGACAGTGTAAATTCACTAGACTGGAAGAATCTTGACTGAAGTTGCTGGAAGGCACTGATTGATGATGTCTAGCTACAACCTTAGTGTCTGTTTCCAAGCAGCAATAAAACAGATTTTGATCATCCCCAGTCACCTAAGAGATCTCATGTTCGAGTCTATCTTCAACCTCAGACTCAGCTTCTGTCTGTAGTCTTATCTTGTTGCCTCTGCAGCCTTAGCTTCTCAAACCTCACACTGGCTCCTGCTCCCTGCTTTCTTATCTTGGTGGAGCGCTAGGAATATTTTGTCCTTTGTCAATATCTTCCTTCAGTTATCGGAGGGCTTTGTGTTCCTCTGCTTTTGCTCCTTCAAAATACCACTGATCAGGCAAGGAAGCATCTCAGAGTGCACATCAACATCTTCCTTATTCAGTGCATTGCAGTCTATATCTGTCTTACTGGACTCTATATCTGTTCTAGTGGAGAACCAGAAGAAACAAGTTAAGGTCAAGTTATCATTTGAACTGCGTAAGCACTGGAAGTTTGGAATTCAGCTGTTCAGGGCAAAGATGGGTGAGATTTAGAATATATCCTGAGTTTGACAAAATACCCTAAAAATTAGGATTTGAGGAATTCTTGAAGTATATTTACCTTAAGGAATTATTTTATTCATTATTTCAAGTGTCCCAGGCAAGGATAAGAACGTCATTTTGGGCCTTTAAATATTCCTTGTTACATGCCAACCAAATGTAGCAAGAGGGTAATGACAGGCCATTCATAGACATTATAATGATGAATATTCCACTATTGTATGCTTCTTTCCTCACTGGCTGGGAATATTCCACCTTGCCCTTCCCCTGAACCTGTATTGCCATACAGGTCAGAAACCTGGACCCTCTTACAGACAGACAGACTTGGAGCAGTTACATACATTCCCTATGCGCTGTCAGCTCCAAATCCTGAGAATAAAGTGCTCTGACTTTGTGCAAAACATCTAGCTCTCAGAGCTCTGGCATTCCTCCAATTGCTCATTATATTCAAAAGCGACGTTTGCATGCTCTTCTGCCATGTCACCAGGATGGTGAAGGAACACTTCAGCACATCACACTCAAACTCTCCATCAACACAGAAAGGGGTGCATGCCCTGAACCTATCTGGCACCACCCACAGGACTGCCCTAGAGATTTGTGGATTCACAAGATTGAGCCAGATTGGGAAACTTCACTATGTGATGTCTGGTGCGATGCCGTCAACCATGGTCAGTCTAGCTAGTACAACAATCCTCAAAAAACTGTGTGTGTTTGATGATGATGCTTTCCCTATCATATCAGGGTATGAAAAATTTTAATTGGACACAGAAAAAGAATGCTTTCTTGTACATTATATAGTATGTTACTCTCCAAAGAGTCCCATTAAAGTCAGACGTGCTAACCAATCTGGGCATGTAGGCATCCTTCAGTCTCGAAAGACCATAAGTATGCGCCCAAGGGGTGAAGAATATACTCAGTTGCTTTTAAGACAGCTGCGAACATGGCTGAAGAAACCCAAGAGAATCTCTGCTGTATGTCAAATTTAAAGGTGATGTTTTGACGTTTTGGGCTCTGCCTTCTGCAAGCTCTTTTCTCTGCTAAACTGGATTGCTTCCTCTCATAACTCTGGAGACCTTTGTTAAGCTCTTATTTCGAAAGGCTGTGGTCTTGAGTATGATCTTCCCATTTGTTCACATCCATGTCCATTTCTTTGAGGTCTCACTTGCACACATCCTTGAAATGCAATTTTGGGTGTCCTTTGGGTCTTTTTCCAAATCCCAATTCACCATAGAGGATGTCCTTCAGAATGCGCCCATCAACATGGGTAAGGGTATTAAAATCTGGTGAGGTGACTGGGAAAGGAGTAGGAAGGAGAAAGCTCTCTCTTCCTTCTAGCAATCAGTTGGTGTGTGCAAGCTTCAGATGTATACAACACCTATTGACAGATAGGGTATGTCTGTATAGCGTTTTGGAACCCACGGGAATGAGCCTCTCAGTTCAAGTCAACAGACTCCGAGTAGAGGGGCTCTAAAAAGAGATACATAGACAGAACTGAAACTGCAGCATGTTTTCAGAGCCAAAACTCCAGGCCATACTGCAACTGCATAGCTATGCAGACAGTGCTTTCTTTAGAGCACTAGTGCCAGTGTCCCTGAGTCTGAGTCTGTCGACACGGGCTGGAAGGCTTGCTCCCATGTGCTCCAAAACACTGTAAATATGCCCAGGGACATAATGGGAAGATTCATGAACTGCTAGAATTAAGAGCACTGGACACTGTCTCCAGGGTGCTATCTCTAGATCTCCCCAGCAGCCACCACCCCCAGCTTCACCAATCCTACATACTAGCCTCTGGCTACAGGTTTAGCCCTTTGGCCAGTAGAGTGTGAAACTTTTACCAGATGCATACTAGTTGCAAAGCTTAACAATTGCATTGCTGAAATATTTGATGCATTGATAAAGATGAGTTCCATTGTGAACTTATTTTTATAGTATCAATTTTGTCCATAATGGACCCATGGCTTTATTCTGGGGGATTCTCCCCCACCGCATTTTGTACCTGTAGAATTTAGCAATATATATAAGTTTAGCTTTTCCAGGAGCTTTAATGTTTAAATGTTCTCAGTTGTATTCAGCTGCTTATCTCTGGCCCATTCCCAATGGGATTTTACTAAAATGGATGCAAGTTAAGCGCGGAAGTTTCCATTACTACCTTTATAACAAATAATGGTAGCAGCTGTAACCTATGATTCTAGAGAAGGGTAGGCAGTATTTAGAACGAAGATATGAAGCAGACAGTGGTCTCAAGAACAATGGAGCAGTTAAAATTTGTTACATCGCTGCAAATTAATGCATGGTGTGGGAAGCTTCAGAACTCACTTACCCCCAATATTCCCCAAATCCAAGTCAGTCTGCCTCTCATTTCCCAGATATACACAGTGAATTAGAATAAATGCTATACGTCAGAGGTCGGCAACCTTTCAGAAGTGCTGTGCCGAGTCTTCATTTATTCACTCTAATTTAAGGTTTTGCGTGCCAGTCATACATTTTAACGTTTTTAGAAGGTATCTTTGTAAGTTTATAATACATAACTAAACTATTGTTGTATGTAAAGTAAATAAGGTTTTTAAAATGTTTAAGAAACTTCATTTAAAATTAAATTAAAATGCAGAGCCCCCCAGAGTGGTGGCCAGGACTCAGGCAGTGTGAGTGCCACTGAAAATCAGCTCATGTGCCGCCTTTGGCACACATACCATAGGTTGCCTGCCCCTGCAATACACAGAAATAAAAAGGAATGCTACCTAGTATGGCAGGTTTCTCATCATCCCTGGCAGTTTACTTTCACTGACTTCTGATAGTTGGCCTCAAACTCCAGGACTATGGGAATAAAGGGAAACAAGAAGACTTTTTATCAATACATTAGAAGCAAGAGGAAGACCAAGGACAGGGTAGGCCCACTGCTCAATGAGGAGGGGGTAACAGTAACGGGAGACTTGGAAATGGCAGAGATGCTTAATGACTTCTTTGTTTCGGTCTTCACTGAGAAGTCTGAAGGAATGTCTAGTATAGTGAATGCTTACGGGAAGAGGGTAGGTTTAGAAGAGAAAATAAGGAAAGAGCAAGTAAAAAATCACTTAGAAAAGTTAGATGCCTGCAAGTCACCAGGGCCTGATGGAATGCATCCTAGAATACTCAAGGAGTTAATAGAGGAGGTATCTGAGCCTCTAGCTATTATCTTTGGGAAATCATGGGAGACGGGGGAGATTCCAGAAGACTGGAAGGGGGCAAATATAGTGCCCATCTATAAAAAGGGAAATAAAAACAACCCAGGAAACTACAGACCAGTTAGTTTAACTTCTGTGCCAGGGAAGATAATGGAGCAGGTAATCAAAGAAATCATCTGCAAACACTTGGAAGGTGGTAAGGTGATAGGGAATAGCCAGCATGGATTTGTAAAGAACAAATCATGTCAAACTAATCTGATAGCGTTCTTTGATAGGATAACGAGCCTTGTGGATAAGGGAGAAGCGGTGGATGTGGTATACCTAGACTTTAGTAAGGCATTTGATACAGTTTCGCATAATATTCTTATAGATAAGCTAGGAAAGTACAATTTAGATGGGGCTACTATAAGGTGGGTGCATAACTGGCTGGATAACCGTACTCAGAGAGTAGTTGTTAATGGCTCCCAATCCTGCTGGAAAGGTATAACAAGTGGGGTTCCGCAGGGGTCTGTTTTGGGACCGGCTCTGTTCAATATCTTCATCAACGATTTAGATGTTGGCATAGAAAGTACGCTTATTAAGTTTGCGGACGATACCAAACTGGGAGGGATTGCAACTGCTTTGGAGGACAGGGTCAAAATTCAAAATGATCTGGGCAAATTGGAGAAATGGTCTGAGGTAAACAGGATGAAGTTCAATAAAGATAAATGCAAAGTGCTCCACCTAGGAAGGAACAATCAGTTTCACACATACAGAATGGGAAGAGACTGTCTAGGAAGGAGTATGGCAGAAAGAGATCTAGGGGTCATAGTGGACCACAAGCTTAATATGAGTGAACAGTGTGATACTGTTGCAAAAAAAGCAAACATGATTCTGGGATGCATTAACAGGTGTGTTGTAAACAAGACACGAGAAGTCATTCTTCCGCTTTACTCTGCGCTAGTTAGGCCTCAACTGGAGTATTGTGTCCAGTTCTGGGCACCGCATTTCAAGAAAGATGTGGAGAAATTGGAGAGGGTCCAGAGAAGAGCAACAAGAATGATTAAAGGTCTTGAGAACATGACCTATGAAGGAAGACTGAAGGAATTGGGTTTGTTTAGTTTGGAAAAGAGAAGACTGAGAGGGGACCTGATAGCAGTTTTCAGGTATCTAAAAGGGTGTCATCAGGAGGAGGGAGAAAACTTGTTCACCTTGGCCTCCAATGGTAGAACAAGAAGCAATGGACTTAAACTGCAGCAAGGGAGATTTAGGTTGGACATTAGGAAAAAGTTCCTAACTGTCAGGGTAGTTAAACACTGGAATAGGTTGCCTAGGGAAGTTGTGGAATCTCCATCGCTGGAGATATTTAAGAGTAGGTTAGATAAATGTCTATCAGGGATGGTCTAGACAGTATTTGGTCCTGCCATGATGGCAGGGGACTGGACTCGATGACCTCTCGAGGTCCCTTCCAGTCCTTGAGTCTATGAGTCTATGAGGACTCCTTTCTTGCTGGTCCTCAGGAAGCACCCCCTCATGAAAGTTTCTCCAGCAAACACTGATAATTGAGGCCAGCTCACTGGCTGGCTTGCTCATCAAGATAGAAACAAACACTTCACAGAAGTAGCAAGTGCCCTGAGTGGTCGCAAAAGAATTGTTATTGCTGGAGCTCCTACTAGTCTCCTTGATCTTGCTCGGGATTGCCTGGCACTGTGCTTAGCGCCCCATTTTGTGAACATCTGAGACATCCTGCACCTTGCTGCTCAAGATCCCAGGAAGCCCTAGTTCAGCTTGCTGCTCAAATGTTTAGATGTATGGCAAGAAGCAAAGATATGGGTAGCTAGTCCAGAAGTTTAGTGATCATGTGTGCACTGCAGCAGCAAATGCTTTGGAGAATACACAGATAAGACTCTGTTACCACAAGCAGAACAGCACAGAGTGCCAGAGACCTTGGGAAAACATGCTCACTCTGGAACATGAGGCAAATGCATTGTAAGATGAAGTCAGAAAGACAGGCTGACTTGATACAGCTGAAACACTTGCGACTTCTAGTCCGCAGTGGGAAGTGCACCAGTTCAGCCAGAACTGAGAGCAAGTGTTTCACTCAGAAGTTCCAGTTAACTGTTAAAACCAATACACTTGTAAAATGCCTAGAATGTCTGTTGTATGTGAAATAAGATATTGGAGTAAGTTTTGCAATCTGAATCCATTCCAAGCAAAGTTTCTTGAACCCCTTTTGCCTTGCTTTCTATGGACAAAGTTCAAAAGTGGATCATAAGACAGCCTGACCATTTTCCCCCTATTCTATTTTACCAACACACAAATTCTAATGAACACATGGGAGTGAGACTTATTGTTCCCTCATTCCTAGTAAAGAATCCTTAGCAAAAAGCATTCTTACAAAAATACACTAAAACTAAAGTCACTAAATCACAGCTCTAATGAAGTAAAATACTTTCACTATAAAGTTTCCGCCTACCCCGCCACATAAGCTCTTGTAGAATGTACAAGTAAATATCTAAGTTCTAACCTAAGTAAAATATTATTCTTTTTCCCTTTCATAAAGAGTTGAATGTTATTTTTAAAAGACAGGTTAACCTATGTGACTCTCAGCTGAGAAATTTCAATTTCAGCCATACTGTTTCATATACACAAAAATGGAGGGGGATAAACAAATATTTAATTATAACTTTAAAAGTTAGAGCAAGCAGGCCTTTAGAGCTGTGCTCTGGCTCCGCTCCAGTTAAAAACCTGCAGCTCCACTGCTCCGGAGCTGCTCCGAACTCCAGCTCTGGCCTCCACTCCGAATTTCTGAAGCAAGTTCCTTTAAACTGATATTTTTTAAAACAGCAGTTACACATATGTTTTAAACTGCACATATACTTGTACAAATAAACCATTATACATCATTAAAAAAGGAGATTGACAACACGCTACCTTGACTAGGCTGAAAAAATCACTTATGGAACTAAGGAACTGGGAGAAGAAAGAGTCCCATAAAAAGGTATAAACAAAAACAATGAATTTCTGAGCCAAACTGGAAAACAAGTGGAATATGTCCAAGAATAAAGTTTCACTAGCAAATTATGAGCCTGATCTCCTTGGGAATGTAAGATCAAGTGAAACTGAGAAAGGATAAACATAATAGAAACAATGATCCACAATAACACAAGAAAACATAATCAAATTCACTTTATCATCTGTAAACATAGCAACCAAAGAAAAATCTGTCAGGGTCTCCTCCCAGGCCTCAGCAAAGGTTTAATAGCATAGTGTTGCACAGTGAGGTCTCACATTACTGAGGTCATAAAATTTATTGAAATACATTTACTATAATATGAAGTATCATAAATAAAATAAAACTAGAGATGTCAAATGGTTAATTTTTAAATTGTGTTTGCAATATTTGATATCATGTGATGGATCAGACAGTCATTAATGCAGATAAATGAAGCCATACTGGGGGAGGGGAAGAGAGAGTCACCACTGTTACAGTCATAGACATTCCCCAAATTGCTCACACTCTGGCTATAAATTAGGCTGCCACACTACCAGTTCAACATGAGAGAAGCACCAACACACTAACTCCAGGGTACGCAGGGGTCTTCCAGGGGTTACATCAACTCATCTAAATATTTGCCTAGTTTTACAACAGACTATTGAAAAAGCACTACACAAACTGAAATTTCACACAGCCAATGACTTGTTTATACTGCTCTATATACTATCCATTGAAATGTAAGTATAGTATTTACATTCCAACTGATTTATTTTATAATTCTATGCTAAAAATTAAAAAAAAAGCCCTTTTCAGTAATTGTGTGACTGTGACACTTTTGTATTTCTAGGTCTGATTTTGTAAGCAAGTAGTTTTTAAGTGAGATGAAACTTGGGGGTACTCAAGCAAGTGACCTCTCTGGTCATTCAGGAACAGACTTAAAGGAAGCAATCCTGCAGCAGAAAAGCTTCAAAAACAGACTCCAACGAGAACCTGCTGAGCTTGAATTAATATGCAAACTAGATATCATTAACTTGGAGTTTGAATAGAGACCAGGAGTGGCTGGGTCATTACATACATTGAATCTCCTCACACCTTCTTGTCAACTGTCCAAAATGGGGCATCTTGATTATCACTACAAAAGTTTTTTTCTCCTGCTGATAGCAGCTCAGCCTCTTAGCATTGGGATGGCTGCTTGCACCTTTTCATGTTCTGTAGTGTCTCTCTCTTCTCACTGTATGTGCCAGTCTATGCATCCGATGAAGTGGGCTGTAGCCCACCAAAGCTTATGCTCAAATAAATGTGTTAGTCTCTAAGGTGCCACCCGGACTCCTGTTCTTTTTGCAGACACAGGCCATGTCTACATCTAAAATTTTGCAGCGCTGGTTGTTACAGCTGTATTAGTACAGCTGTATAGGGCCAGCGCTGCAGAGTGGCCACACTTACAGCAACCAGCGCTGCAAGTGGTGTTAGATGTGGCCACACTGCAGCGCTGTTGGGCAGCTTCAAGGGGGGTTCGGGGAACGCGAGAGCAAACCGGGAAAGGAGACCAGCTTCGCCGCGGTTTGCTCTCGCGTTCCCCGAACCACCCTGCAAACCGCAGGGAAGGAGACCTGCTTGTTCGGGGAACGCGAGAGCAAACCGCGGCGAAGCTGGTCTCCTTTCCCGGTTTGCTCTCTCGTTCCCCGAACCACCCTGCAAACCGCAGGGAAGGAGACCTGCTTGCTCGGGGGTTCGGGGAATGAGAGAGCAAACCGGGAAAGGAGACCAGCTTCGCCGCAGTTTGCTCTTGCGTTCCCGGAACCACCCAGCAAACCTCAGGGAAGGAGACCTGCTTGCTCGGGGTTCGGGGAACGCGAGAGCAAGCTGGGGAAGGAGACCAGTTTGATTACCAGAGGCTTCCTCAGGTATGCTGGGATACCTGCTTATTCCACGGAGGTCAAGAAAAGCGCTGGTAAGTGTCTACACTTGATTACCAGCGCTGGATCACCAGCGCTGGATCCTCTACACCCGAGACAAAACGGGAGTACGGCCAGCGCTGCAAACAGGGAGTTGCAGCGCTGGTGGTGCCCTGCAGATGTGTACACCTCCTAAGTTGCAGCGCTGTAACTCCCTCACCAGCGCTGCAACTTTGTGATGTAGACAAGCCCACAGACTCGCAGGGCTGCTACTCCGAAATCGAGCAGCTCAGACTCCTGAAAGGGAGCGAAGCGGTGAGAGGAGCCTCCATGTGCCCCACTGGGCGCACCAGGCAGGAGCAGCCTCCCCCGTTGGTTTGTAGGACAAGCAGCCCCCCCGCCGTGCATCCATGCCCGCCCCCCCGTGCATCCATGGACTCGCCCCCCCGCCGTGCATCCATGGGCCGCCCCCCCCCGCCGTGCATCCATGGACTCGCGCTGCCCCCCCGCCGTGCATCCGTGGACTCGCGCTGCCCTCCCCGCCGTGCATCCGTGGACTCGTCCGCCCCCCCTTGTACATCCGTGGACTCGTCCCCCCTTGTACATCCATGGACTCGCGCCGCCCCCCCCCCGCCGTGCATCCGTGGACTCGCGCTGCCCCCCCCCGCCGTGCATCCATGGACTCGCCCCGCCCCCTCACCTTTTTGAGGGCCGGCACCAGCAGCCCCCGCCACTTGGGCGCGTTCTCCTCGCTGAAGAACTCGTAGAGCAGCGGCGGCGCCTGCATCCTGCCGCTGGCGGGCTCCTGGCGGCGCAGGCGGGATCAGTGGGCGGCCCAGGGCAGCGGCAGCCCCCGCCAGCGGCAGGACTCAGCGCCGGGGGGCGGCGGCGGCATCCCAGCACCCCCCGGGTCTCTCCTCAGCGCCCGCCCCGGGCAGGGCCCCGAGGCCGCAGAGCGCTCGGCGGGGCGAGGCGGCGCGGGCAGGCGAGCGGCCACCCTGCCCCACCAGCCGCACGGGCATGCCCGGCCCGGCCCCACGGAACCGCGCACACAGGCCGGCCCGCCCGCTCGCGCTGCAGGGCGGAAGGTCACGCGCCGCCTCACATGCCCCGGGGGGGGGAGGGGTCTGCACCAGCAGCTCGAGCGCGGCTGGAATTCTCGGGGCTTTTTCCTCGCCCTGACGGTTACTCCCGAGGGCGCGTGCGCACTGCGGCTCGGCCGACGAGCGCAGGCGCGAGGCCTATGCCCCCGCCCACTCGCCCTGCGCCAGGGCGGAAGCGCGGGTCAGCCGGAGCCGTCAGGGATCTCAGCAGAGCGCCGAGTGCCTCGCTGGGCTGGCGGAGCAGCGGGTCCTCAGACAGCGCCCCTTACAGGTAGGGAGGGTCCAGAGCACCTCCCACGTTGTCCCAGCCCCCGCCCATGCTAGGGGGTGGGGGTGGGGGCTGCCCCTCCTCCCCTCCCTTCCCCAGTCCCTTGGGCAGAGATGGGGGCTGGCTGCCCTAGGGGAAGGGGAGACATTGGGGTCAGGCCCTGAATCCATCACAGACTCCACCCTGTGTCCTCAGGCCAGTCACAGGCCTGCTTTGTGCCTCAGTTTCCCCACCTATAGAACAGGGTCAGTGGAACAGACCTTGGTGAAATCAAAGCAGGGGAGACCCCCCCGTCTGGGGGTACTAGTACCCAAGGGGGGCACCCCCAACCCCACCAGGCACAGGGGGGAGGGGGTGGCAGAGGGGAGCCAGCCAGCCACTCCAGCTCCACCAGGAGCCAAAGCAGCCAAAACCAGGACAGTGCGAGAAGTTCCTATCCCTTTGACTGAATGGTCTTGGCCAGGTGCAGATGGGCTCTTTGCTCCAACCCCTCTACCCTCAGTCTCTTCACCATCACTTACTCTCTTCTTCCTGCCTCACCCTTTTGCTTTCCATTTAGCTGATCCCCTCCCAAGGAAAGAAATAGTGGCACAGACAGGCCGCTTGCTGCCATCCCATTGTTTTGGGTCCGTCTAGGTTTTAAGGTCTTTGGGGCCAGGACTACCTGGTACTCTGTTTCTACAGCACCTAGCACAATGGAGCCCTATTATTAGCAGCCATTAGGCAGTATCATAAACCGGGCTAATACTAATATTTAAAAGCTGCATGTCTGTAAAATTGAGTAATAGCACCGGCCTACCTCCCCGGCCTAAATCGTAAGGATAAATATTGTATCTAAAACAGGGTGGATTTGATTTAAATCACTAGTCAGAAAGACTCAATTTAATCATGGATTTTTACATAAAAGTGTATTCTTGTTGGTTGTTATAACCTTAATACATATTCTTTTCACAACTCTTGAGATAGATGAGACCCAAACTAGGTCTCTTTTACGGCCTGCTGCTATTATAGGTTTTCCCTCCTAGTTAGGGAATGGTATGGTAGATCTCAAATCAATGACGGCTACACTTAGAAAGACCTCAAGACTTCTGGAATATGCTGATCAAACAGTTTCACTTTTGTTTCTACTGCCTGTCCCTCCCTTCTCACATTTATCTCCAGACTTCTTCTCTTTCTCCAGATCTATTCTACCCCCACACATCTTCTATTCATTGAACTTTCTGAAACTTTGCACTTTTAGAGAGAGGTAAGGGACTGACTCTGTGTACACAAATTTGCAGAGGGACAATAGGGTTGAGTGAGATCTGTTATTTTTCACCTCTATACATTCTTTAAAAACATTTTTGCTCTTAAACAAGCATGTTATCTCTGGAGACACGAATCCACAGTTTGAGAACTGCAAAACTAAGCATCTCTGATGGCATCTTCTAGACTTAGCACTGAGTCCCATTGGGTAGATAGGAAGATTAACCTACATAAACTATACAGAAAGCCCTGGAACCCCATAAGATTGGGTCCCTAATCCATGAACTATTGGAACTCATTTACAAAACTTTTCTTACATTAATGTCTCATATTATAGAATTTATAATCCCTATTCCATGATGAGATTTGAATTATAATGTATCTTAAAACTATTTTTAGATAATTTTTTTCCTCAAAAAGCAATCAAAAAATCCAATTTAAATTAAAAAAATCCAATTTTTGATTTCTTAAAAAATCATTGATTTTTATCCACCCCAATCTAAATGCCTCCCCATAGTATAATGGGGGCTTAGATCACTGACCTTAACTACCACCCTTGGAACCTTCCAGCTAGTTCTTTCCTCACCCCAATCAACAAAGAAACTCCCTGCACCTTCTCAAGCACCACTGCAGCGCTCCAGCCCATTCCGCTTAAACAACTGCACTTCGTAGTCAGGTGCAGTTTATTTAATTTCTAGGCAAAAGTTTAAACACAACAGATTACCTGAAGATTACAAAATTTCATATTCAAAGGCTCCAATAATCTCTTCTCAATGTTATTTTGTCCTTTTAATATATTTTTGAAAACTTTAGGGACAAAGGTTTGGAAGGTCTGTCTACACTGCGTTGTAAACCTGGGTCTATGAGACCTGGCTTGCGGACTTGGTGTTTCCATGCCCACGCTTGAGTGTCCACACTGCATTGTAAACCTTGGTTTACAGTTGCTGGACCCAGGTCTCAGAACTGTGCTAACGCATTCATACTGTGCTACGCAGAACCTTATGACTTGGGTTTGTGGCTTGAGCTGCATCCACACTGCAAAATGACAAGGCTTAGACCCCAGTCACAGCAGGACTGTGTCTCTGCCCCACGCCCAACAGGGTCATAGGACCTTGGTCCTGAGCAATTGCTGATCTGAATCAGACTGATTTGTATGTGGACAGAAGAGGGGGCTGAGCTCAAACACGAATCAGAGTCTAGGTTTAGTGTGCAGTGTAGACATACTCAGTGAGTGAAGCTGAATGAAGTGAGCATGTTATTTTTGTAAAGAAAATATACTTGGTTTTGGATGCTGGCTGGACTCTTAAAACACAATTCCAACTTTAACTTTTTAAAAGGAAGTGTTTTATTTGTGAATTATGGTTGTGAATTATGTGACTTTCCGTACGTTGGGCACTCCTGATATCTGTAATCACATTGCTGTGAGTGTATTTTTGAAATATTGGTTTTGATTGTTTTGTAATGTTTTTAAAATACTGTTAACTTTGAAAATAATAGCTGGGGGCCTATGTTAATTGTACATGTCAACTTTCAATTTTTTCACCCACAACAAAGAATGGGGAAAGAAATTTGTCCTATTTTACAAGCTTTACAAATAGTCACCAACACCAATAACTGTCACCCACTTAATGAAACCAAATGGCCCCATCTATATGGCGTTATTACCAATTGCCAGGAACTGTCACAAGAACCACTCATTGCCTCTGCTGCCACCGTCTCCACGACAAAAATTGGCACCAAATCTCACCAGTTGTTATGAAATGACAAGTGGCCATGAATTGCTACCAGCTCCCAAGAGAGACAAATTGTCACCAACTATCTCATTTTACTGACCGCCACACTCTTCCACCAACAGTCACTAGCTATTGCAACCTCTGACCTGACATCCCCACTTGGAACCAACTGCCGCCACTTGTCCATCATATACCAAATGTAACTAATTCTCTGCAGATGTCAGACTCATGAACAGCCACAAAATGTCCACAATTTTCAGTGAAACCCATCAAATGGAAGCAGCTGGTGAAAATTTCCTGATCAGTCACAACCTGCAGCCAACAAAGGAGAATTATCAGCTATCAGCATCTGCCATTACCTGTCTTCAGTTGACAAGAACTGCCACAAAGCACCAACTGTCTGGATTGTCACCGAGAAACTGTCAAAGTTGCCAAATCTCATGATTTTTATTGTGAGGTTAGGAATATTTGACATTTTTCTTAAAGCCCCAGCTGCTGGAATCAAGTGATTATGAATCTCAACTTTCATTATTTGATGTTTCTAGCTCTCATAATTGCTGAGAAAAACTTAAAAATGGAATGAGTGCCCCCAATAGCTCAGAAACCAGAAAGCAAATAAAAAGAATACGTTTTTGGTTGGTTTGTTTTTTTTAAATTTCAGGGCCTGAAATGTGATTTGAATTTTAGGCCTGAAATGTGATTTGAATGGGTGAGATTGGCAATACTGCTGACACCAGTCATCACTTCTACAAGACATCAACTATTACTATTGGCACCAGTTGTTTCCAAATGAGACCAACTATCACCAACTGAAATGAAGAGCTGCCAACTGTCACCCTGTCAAGACGCTCTCATCCTGCAGACACGGCCTTTGCATTGCATCACATTCCTTTGCTTGTACGGTAGTTTACCCTCCTGCTAAAACAAAACTCCATCTCCATTCCAAGATAACAAAAGTCCAAATAAATCTAAGTACAAACAAAATTGCAGTTGCCTAAATCCTCTCCCCTGTGGAAGCAGCAGCACTCCTTGTGATCCCTCAGGCAAAGGGGAATTCCTGCTCTTCCTTGGGGAATGCCTCCATTCTAGGCACAAGCCAGGATCAGGGAAATGATGGCTCTGGAGCCTGCTGTAACTGCAACAGTTAGCTCAAATTAGTACCCTGGAGTTATTCCAAACTAGCCTGGTGAGCGAGAGCAGTGTCCACATCACAATGGTAGGATTAGCATTGGATCAATTGTAACTTGAACTGCTGCATCTCCCACTAGCTCAAGCATCAGTGATGCTTCAGCTTCAAATCTCTCCCATCACCCCCAGCCTAGCTAGCACCTTTTCATTCAAGCTGGAGATTTCTGTGTGCGGACGAGTCAGGTTAAAGGCAAAACCCAAATTATACCTTGAGCTAGTGAAGACAAGACCTAATACTGCCTTAAGAGCATGACAGAACTTTCAGCAAAGGAAGATTCCCCAATTCTTTTAAAAAACATACTCTCACTCTTTCCTATTCCTATCTCCTGAGATTAGCAGTAGTGCTGGAGGACAAATTACAAAGGCAGGGAAATTTCTAGCTGCCTCCATACACTATCCTTATCAGAGCTAAGAGAATAAGGAATAGTGACAGGCTGAAAGGGTCCAGCCACTCTCTTTTGTGCATCCAACAAATTATTGAGCAATACCTGGAAGTCAACTGTGAAGCCTTTCCCAGAAGTTCAGGCATATCCTCCCTCTCTCCTCCAGAAGAATAATTTTGAATATGTATTCAATGCACTTATTCTAGTGAATTGTAAATGCTATGAAGTGCTCTTTATTAGCATTAGCCACAGAGGGGAATGACTTCCACCAGAAGCAGGGAAAGCTCAATCCCCCTTAATTACTATGAAAAAAAATCCAATGTGCATATATTTAATTGTAAGAGCTGCAGAACGACCCCGATAATATGAGGCTCTATGGTCACACTGATTTTATCCCCCATCTCCATCCCATTCTATTGTATATTTTGGCAACATCCTGTTTCCTCTGTGCACATTCCTGTTATCTCAATCCTTCACCCTGTTCTTTTTGTAAACTCCCCTCCCATCTCCAAATCTCACACCCACACATCTCTTCACTCATCCTTCCAGATGTTCTCAATTGTAATACGCTCGTAGACCAAGGAGGTGGGAAAGCAGGCAGGAATCCCTGGATAGCTAGGGAACAGAGTGGGTGGCTGTCTGTCTTCTCTGCTGCTCTCAGGAGGAAGCGGATGGTTCTTTGCCAGTCCCAGAGAGGAATCACGAGCTGAGGGTCTCCCTCTTTCCGCATCTAGGCCTGAAGGGGAGCATGGGAGGATGCTGTTTGGTGGTGAAGCTCAGTCTCGACCCAGGCAACAGAGGAACTGCAGCCAGAAGAGGGCACCACTTCAGCTCCACAGACAGAGGCAGCCCCTGCTGGAAAGGAATTTAGCTGAAGCTAAAATATGTGCCCTAGGAAAATCGGGATGAAGGGACGTCCTGAAGAATCCAGGAAGCTATTGGCCAGCCAGCGAAGTGCCCAGTTGTCTTAGACCAGCCCTGAAAGTGTGAGACACACTTAACCAATATCATTTTCCTCTGTAGTAGAGCCTGTTCAATACAAGTTGAGTAAGGATGTGTTATGGCTTGAGTGAATTCTGTTACCAGTGGACATACCTGTCTGATGTATATCTAGTGGAGAGGAGTTTAAGAAACAGTGACTTTAAACTAACATGTTGATCCTTGGAGATAAAGTCCTACAGGCTTGTTTGAGTAGATCATGGAAGTAATATGTATTGATATATATTTGAGTATATTATTGAAAAGTATATAAATGATATAATCTATTGATCTTTACAGAATCAGAGAAATGTGGGGCAGGAAGAGACCTTGAGAAATCAAGTCCAGCTCTGTGCACTGAGGCAGGACCAAGTAAACCTAGACTATGCCTGACAGGTGTTTGTCCGTGTTCTTAAAAACCTCCATTGGAATCTGCATCATTGGAAGATGTTCAGAAAAGACAGGCCAAACCCCTGCCAGGGATGGTCTAAGGAGGTATACTTGGTCCTGCCTCAGTACAAAGGGTTGGACTTGATGACTTCTCAAAGTTCCTTCCAGTCCTACATTTCTAGGATAGAGTGATTCTGCAAAGATACATATCCCACAAAATCTAGGTGTTAGGTCAAATGTAGGCAAAATTACATTCATAGCAGCCTGACCATTCATACGTTCAGAATGCCCAGTTTATATATTAGGGTACATAAACATTTAATAGCAATTCAAAAATGGATGTTTTCCATCGATAATTTTTTAGTCTTACGTGGAAATTAGTGCAGGTGGTAAGCTATCTGTACAACAACGTGTTAAAAAAAGTTTATTTTACATTATGTACATTAGGGAACATATTCAAAAGGATTACCAATCACAATAACGTAGACCATAAATCACTTCAAATTTAGTTTGTTCTTAGTGTATATTATAATAAAATATAAAGAACATATACAAAACAGAGCCAAATGTGTGCATTTTGCTAAAACTTGGCATTTACATACTCCATTGGAAAATAGCAATCAAAAATACTTGTGATCAGAACTATGTTCCTGCAATATGAAGTAACCACTACATTGTTTGTATGAGGTAGTAACTAAATTATTTTGGCCATGTGTTAACACCCTAAATCAAGAAAATGGTCATAAGGCCAAAAAAAGTCAAAACATGACAAGATCTTTGAACCATTTCCACAGTGTGGAATGTTGTACTTCATGACATGAATAAAACCGTTTAGTGAAGGCTCGTAATAATGCTAATTTTATCATTGCATACACTAGTAATTCAGACAACTATTGCAGTGTTACATTAAGGTACCAAATTCTGGGATTCATATCCATTCCAGAAGGTATTGTTTTCAAGCATAGAGAAGTAATCTTTACAGAATTTTACTTAAATATAAAAATACAGGTGTTTAATTGGTTTGTTTCACAACAAAACTACCCAAATAAACTAAAAAAAAGGTACTCTGAAGCCCAAGTCATATTCACGAAGTCACAGCTTACCTTTGTGACTAAATACATCACAGATAAATACTTTGTGCAAAACAAACAATCACACCAGTGTAGTTGCATGAAAATTAAAAAGAAGATTGTAATCTGATTCCAGCCTTGGTTACAATCTCTAAACGTTGATTTATTTGTATTAGTAAATTACATATAATAAAATACAATAGTGATGTTAAATGCACTGTGTTCATTGCTAACTTCCCATTTTATAAGAACTACACGTGAGAAGTCCTTAAAATAGTACCCCAATTGAAATTCTGCTTCCTCAGCAACTTTTACATCTGTACAGGTAAGACACTTGTACATAACAGAAGGATCCTATCTACATTAAGTCAGGGTAGTCTTCAGCAATGTGTTTCACTGAAAAATACTGCATATATGTACAAAGATTACATAACAGTGAATTATTAAGCATTTCTGTGGTATAATATGCTAAGTGTGTCCATACCACTTAAACTAAATTATCCTCTTTTCCCTCATGCCACAATAAATTACAAAGTAACTGAAGTCAGGTGACTGCCGTTTTTGTGCAATTTCAATCATCCGTCAACGTTGCAGCAGTAGTGTTTGTTGTCATGGTTAACTCCCAGGTATGATTCTCAGTAACTGTTTTCGTGCCCTGCCAGGATGTATAAATTGCTGTTGGCCATAGGATGATCTGTTGGCCTACTCTCCAATACCACAACCCTAGAATTAAAAAAAGTTAAATAAATAATGTCATGAACAGTTGTAACAAAACACAATTTCAAATTCCCTGTCTGTAAACTCAGTCATCCTTTACTTTCACCTTCCTTCATGGCTGGTGTGTAAAGTCAGCTTCACTGCTGAACTCCCCACTCACGCTTTCCTCCCCTACTGCCTGGGCTACTGCCCCTCTCCTCTTTACTTTCCCCAGATCCTCCTGCTCCTCAGACAGCAGTCAGTGCAAAACACTGCTGCCAAGTTTTTCACACATCCACTTGACCCCATCCTCAAAGAACTCTACTGGCTCTGCACTCACAAGGAGCAGGAACGGCCTTGTGCTTAAAGATGCAGCACTAGGAGTCATTTCAGCTCTGCCACAGGCTTCCTGTGCAGACCTGGACAGTGTCATTGAGACACACTTTGACCTTCAACCTCTAACTGCTCAGTCCTCTTGAATTGCCCTTTTAATAGATGGGTGTTCAAGGACAAGCAGCAGACAATCCCTAAGATGGAATTGCTATGGTGACATAATTGTCTGTTAGCTGACGGTTCTGACTGCCAACCTGATTAAGAAGTATACAATATGTTCCATGCTGTCAGTTTAGCTCCTGTTTGTCTGATGGAGATGAACTAATTAGTCTTTTGCTCTATCTACTGCAGCGGATATAAATAATGAACCCAATGGGGGTGATGGGGAGGAATTCAAAGCCCTACTCTTGCAATTGAAATAGCTGCTCAGTTTCTCCACACACAGCAGGAGTTGTAGCTGTGGATAACTAGCCCTCTTCTGAAATTCTGAGGAGTCCTTCAGCAATTCACAAAATGATTCAGCTTCTGGGTTTCAAAACACTGGTACTGAAAAAACAGCAAGTCTTCTCAGGTAACTTGGTTATCTCCAGATCTGAAGAGTCAAACATTTCTCCCACTAACTCCTGAATGCTTTGGTAGTCTGGTTGCTATGCCATTATGCAGCTAAAAAATTCCTGTTCCTGACACACAACTCCACCGTTTTGTTGTCATTGCTTCAGCACCTGTCACTTTTATCTGTTTTTATGAAGCTCAGCAGCTCTGCTAAGCAGAAGGCTGCATATGGGTCTGTGGTGTTGGGGGTTGTGGATTAAGGCCCAGAGTATCTGCAAAAATTACAGGAGACTTGTGACAGGAAAGCAAAGGTCTGTGAGAGGCGGGCATGTGCATGGAGGGCCAGTCCGGGAACAAAGACGCTTAGGGGTGGCTGGGGAAACATTAAAATTTAAACCAGGTTGGCAGCCAAGAGCAGTTACAATTAAAGTTGGGTGTTTTCCTAGTTGAAAACATCTAGTACATAAAGTTTTCAGTTTGTTGAACAGGTTTTAATTTGAATGCTTCCTGGTTGCCAAATTGGTTTAAATTTTAAATGACTACCCTCTCCTCACTGGCCTGCTGCCTTCTACTCCACTGACACTAAATGCATAAATCTGAGGTCTGTACTGCTTAAATTTAGCCTAGTGTGCCACATAGGAAGCAATGCCTAGTTACTGTCATTGGAGAGGAGATACAATGGACTCTGATGTTCACTGGGAAATATGGAAGAGTTAGGGTGATCAGGGTGCTCATCCCTCAACATTCTCATCACTGTCAGACAGATCAGCATGAATCTTGCTAACGGCAAGAACAATGCTATGTAAAGTTGTTGAAAGAACGGCCGCACAGGTCAAGGATTAAAAGTCCTACACATAAAAGGGTTCTGGCCACAAGAACACCAGAATGTAGGGAAAGCCCATGTGATGACTCATAACTGATCTCAAAATGTTCCTCTACCCCTAGAAGTAGAAGGGATTTCACAGAATGGAGAATTATGCCAAATGAGCCTCTAAGCTGCTCAGCGTATGGAAGAAGCTAACTAGCCCTTTGATCCATCTGTTGCAGCTACAGATGCTAACCCAGACATCTCTTGGTTCTTTCTGGGCCTCAGGACAGAGACTTACCACCAACATCTGAGAAATAAGGCAGAAATTGCAGGGGAATCGGGCCCATTTAGGCGTATCCAAATATCCTGAATTCAATCAGGCAGAGTAACTGGTGCAGGCTTCAGACCTGACACCCACGGGAGAGTCTGCCCAGTCTACTTGGCACTCTCAGGAAAGGGCAATCAAGCACTTGTGAAATCTTCATATCAGAGCGAGTCCCCTGCAATCAAATCCTCCTTGGACTGGTACCAGTTCTTTAGTTTCTTAGTCACAGCTCCAAGGCCTAGTGCTGAGACAACTCTTTTCTCTTGACAGCAGCTAAGGGAGGCCCCCACTGTGTGAGAGAAGGTTTGCCCTGTCTGAATCAGATACAGCAGAACCCCGAAACTGAGGATTGAGTTCATAAAACAGAACATCTCAACTACAGTAGGTGCAGAAGTTGCATTACATCACTTTCTTATTGCCTTTCAGACTACTGCAAACAAGTTCCAATGCACTGACGGCACTGGAATGTGAAGGAATGTTGACCTGCTCTTCATAAACATCACTTCCCCATAGTCATTCCTCTGCCTTCTCCATGGGAAAAATGGTTCATATAACTGGTTGTTTGTAAGACTGGTGTTCAGAAAAGATTCTATTGTAGTCAGTACTCAGGCAGTCTAGGCATAAACAGTGCTTTAGAATGATACCTTTCAGAAGCCTTCAAGTCTGTGGAAGGTCACAGAACTGACAATAACTTTAGATCAAAACTGACTTGGAAATGACAAGTACTATTGAGGAAGGTTTTAAATCTAAAGAACTCACTCAAGAGACTTGAGATAAAACCACATCTGACAAGCTCAGGTTTTTATTTTTTGCAATGCAAAGTTTTTGAGCTATTGTCTCAGATCCATTAGGGTGCTGGCGTAAACCCAATTCAGATGGAACAGCAATTGGGGATAGGATATTTCTTGATGCAATGGATATGCTGATCTTTGAGCAGTATGATGTTCTCATCTTAAAATCAGATTTATTTATTTTAAAATCTGATTGTGCAGGCTCAATAACTGAGAAATTACTGGACTGCAGTAAACACCCCAATAGGAATGAGGGAGTAAAACACCCTCTTAAAAGGAAGCTGTGCAACTGCTAAACAGCTACCCACTACTAAGCCAAAAAATTACAATTATAAACTAAAGGAACTCTGTCCAAAAGACAGCTAAAATGTAGCTTGTAAAGGCACAGTGCAATATTTCACCTGTAAATCCTTGTTAGAAAAACTATGTGTGGTTGTGGGATCGACATCTTTGCAAATTTAGACGTGTGATTGGGTGCTTACAAGGTCCCAGTAGATCTTGCTCTTTTTGGTAGCTCTGAGATGCAGTGCCAGGGTGAAATTCCCACAAGTGGAGACCAACATAGGCAGTTCTCAAAGGAAAACTTAGATTTAACTTTGCACAGTACATGTATCATACAAAGGGTGAAATTCTGCTGTCAGTATATATTACCTAAAACATACATTTACTTTCATTAATAGCCTTCATAAAACTGCAGCACTCCAAAGCAGGGCAGAGAAAGTAGGAAGGTGTTGGTCCCTGTGAAGCTCCAAAACCTTGCAGGACAGTTACTGGTTGGAGGAGCTAAGCATCCTACTTCACTATTTAGTCATGCAGGACAGGGAGAAGCAGAGAGATTTGGGGCCATGCAAAGCAGGCTCCAAAAAGCAACAGAAGCAGAGGACCTTGTGGGGCTCAGAAAACACCTCCTGGGCTGTGGATGTTGGCAGAACAACAGGCAGATCCCCTCACTTTTGTAATGTATTGAAGTTTGTATGTTTTTAATATTTTGAATTTGTTTTGAGGTGCAGATCCCATGATCTAATACAGCATAACACAACTGAATGCAAAACCTGAAATCTATTAAAGTAAGTTCATGGAGGATATGTCCATTGATGGCTATTAGCCAAGATGACCAGGGATGCAATCCCATGATTGAGTGTCCCTAAGCCTCTGACTGCCTGAAGCTGGAAGTGGACAACAGGGGATGGATCACCTGGTGACTGCCTGTTCTGTTCATTCCCTCTGAAGCACCTGGCATTGACCACTGTCAGAAGACAGGACACTGGGCTAGATGGATCTTTGGTCTGACCCAGTATGGCAATTCTTACATTCTTATAAGTTAGAACCCAAAAAAGAGAAGTTTTGGAGCTATAGGAGCACCTGTGAAATATAAGCTTATCCTGAGAGAAAATACTGCTAAACTCAGAAACAAAGTTTTATTGCTCCTCAGGAAAGAGAGACAAGGAACATATGCAAGGAAAGGGCTAAGGGGGAAAAATAAACAGACTAAAAGAAGACCACTAAGGAATCACAGAAGGATGAAGTACTAGAGAGAAAATGCCCTTAAGAAATAGGAGGAAGAGAATATATATATTACTCTTATTTTAATAGACCATGTCTGGTACCGTTCATACCTGTCAGATCCAAGAAGCCTGAATATTCTCGTACTGTCAGAAATTTCCTGTGTGATCTATTTAATGAAAACATACAATAATTATTCATGTAGCAAGTGCAGTTATTTTTGACCAATGTATCATAATATTTATTGTAGCTAGAGAAAGGAATTAATGCTCACTGAATTAACCAATTTAGGGTAATTGCCAGTCTAAGTCAGTCAGAGTCTGAGAATCCTTTATATCTGTCCCTTTAAACAAGGGCCAAAAGAAAGGACCATTTTCCAGAACTTTCTGCCAGATTATGCAAAATAGGAAGCTTAGTTACTTTAACTGGAGGTTCTTGTCTGTATTCCACAGGAGGGTACACATGTGAACCATGTGCCCGAGTGCAGAGATTCTTACAAGCAGTATCTATGGGCCCACACACAAATAGTAGATCTCCTCATGCTCCTGAACGAGGGTGTAAGAGGCCCTCGTGGGTCAACACCCCCTCAGTTCCTTTTCTTACCACAAATTCAGCCAGATCCAGAGCAGAGGGGATAGAGGGTGGGTAGTAAAATACAGACAGGGAACATACATCTGGAAGAATGTCCAGTTACAGTAAGGAACCTCCATTTCTTCTACGAGTGATAGTCCCTGTATTTATTCCACACACGGGTGATCGGCAAACAGTGCTCAGACTGGAAGGGCATGTGAGGACTGCAGATCCCAGTAACTTTTTCCTCAGGTAGATAGACTCGCACTAGCTCTGACCAAGCTAACATGCCACAAATAGCAATGCAGCTGCAGTGGCTAGTGACCCAAATACCAGGTGTGGGCGAGAGTGTATGTATTTGGGCAGCTAGCCCAAAACACCACTCATGTAGCTGCATCTACATTGCTATTTTCAGCACACAAACTCAATCAAAGCTAGCATGGGTATGTCTATCCAACCTGGAAATTACACTCCCAGTTGGAGCACATGCGTGTGACAGGCTGGATCACAGAAACTCCCTGGGAGCTGCCATCCCATGTGCCAAGACTACTTCTACCCCTGCCTTCCCTGCCAGCTGGGGGGATAAACTCATAAATTTGGGTTTAGACCTCATTGGGAGTTGGGCACTTCAGTGCTAAAGGCAGGAACACTTCTGTTAGCTGCTTTCAGGTAAACCTGCAGCTTTGGGGCAAGTAATTCTGACTCTGGGTCTGTGTTGGGGCAGACGGGAGTGTCTGGCTCAGCAGGACAGGGTGCTGGGGCCCCAAGCTGGCAGGGAAGGCAGGGGTAGAAGTAGTCTTGGTGGCAGCTCCCAGGGGGTTTCTGTGATCCAACCCGTCACAACGTGTATTCACAGAGGGAACTTTAAGCCTGCCTTTCTAGCTAGTAGTACGACACTACCTTGTGGCAAGAATGTCATTTTGAAGTCTTAGGTTTGCCACAGGAATTCAGATGGATTGTAGGGAATAGAGCTATGCCTACAGAGCCCGATCCAAAGCCCACTGAAGTCAGTGCGGTTCGTTCCAATGATTTCAGGCAGCTTTCGATAAGGCTCATTATGCTGTGGAGATCAAGACCAATACCGCTAACCCAAATAGTGCAAAGAGACAACAGAAAACATGTACTGGACAAAAGCACTATTAAACAAAAGCATACTGCTATTTCAAAAACAACTTATGGGAGTACAATAAAATCTGTTAAATATATAACCACAGTAAACAGAAAATGCAATATAGTCCAACATGTATTTGCTTTACAGGGTGCCAACAGTTACAAATAGATTTTTTTGTGTTGCAGAGAAATCGTACTATTGTAATAAGTTTCCATTTAGTGAGCACCAGGGCACTGCATAAAACTGCTGGTGCATCAGTCTATGAGGTCAACTGGAGAAAAAAAAAAAAAAAGTCAAAATATACTCCCAAATTCACCAGCTGATTCTAGTTCAGCCTGTGTGTGTCATTTACAAATTTCTACCTAATTCTGGGAATAGAAACAGTTCTTACCTAGCTTCTTTCTCAGACTCAAGGAGTAGCAGCTTGAATAGTTTTTGAAGGTTAATTTGTTTATTTGCATTTAGAACTTATTGGGAGAAAGTTAATTCAAAGTAGTAAACTCTGCATTTAGTTCTAAAAGTCATTCTTGCCCATTGTAGCCGTAAACCCAAAATGTAGGTCAAGTTCCTCTGAAAGTTCTGTCTCCTCAACTCACACGTCTCTCCGTATTAGTCAACAGTTTTACTGCTCCACTAGAAGGCAGCAACGATGAGAAGTCATGGTTGTGGTGACTTTTTAAGTAGCTAAAAACAATCCCATTCTGAGATTCAAAATGTAAGAACAGAGAACTTGAGCTGATGATGTGTTCAGAGTGACCTGTGTTGCTAAGCAGATGGGCTTGCTACATTTTGCACCAGTTAGAGCTTTGTCATGGTATGTGGATTCATTCCTAGATACGATCTGTAAGTATCACTAGAAGGTAATGAATGTATGGATCAACATGGCCAAGGTTGGTGTCTGATAGGATCAGGTGTAGTGTTCTGGGCAGCTGCAAATTAATATTTTTAACGACTGTGGCTATTTGGGTATCTAACAGCAGTGAGAAGTCAAACAGACCCCAAATTTGCAGACCAACTTACCCTGAGGGTAGAAAGAAAGAAGTAAAGGCAGCAAGTTTTCATCAGAGTGCATAATTCATTAACCGCCTGACTGAAGTTATAACATATTATAAAGGCATATTTACAGTCATGAAATAAAGAACACTCTGCCAAGAGCTCAAAGGGTGGCTTTATGAGTTGTGCTAAAACTAAACTGAGGTCCCATCCCAGAAGTGGGTCCTTTACAGATGGATAAAGATTTGAAAATCCTTTTGTAATTTTTTGACCATACTGTGTGCAAATAGTGATTTATTATCTCTCAACACATGATATGCTGCTGATATAGGTGCTAAATCAACCTTCAGCAAAGAATCTGAAATACCTTCAGTCTTTAAATGCAGTAAGTATTCCAAAATACACCAAAGCCGGTTCCAAACATTCAGGTTTGTTCTACATCCAACTCACAAACCATGGTAATTGAAATTGGTATCATCTTCTGGTCAATTGTTTTCTAGAGTTAATGAGCACTTGATGCACATCTAAAGGATAAGATCTTTCAAGGTCCATTAAAGTCCAACAGCCCATGCTGTCGGGGCAGAGACAGATCTGGAAGAATGATCTTGCTCTGCTACTGCAACACTAGATCCAGTAATACTGGGAGCATCTTGTAAAATCTCAAGTAGATTCATGTACCGCTCCTGTCTGAGCCACATCAGAGCAACTAAAGCCATTTTTTGCCCTAACCTGTATTATTTTTTTCCACTACTTTCTGTATCAATGGAAAGGGGGGAACCTTTCCCTAATTCAGTATAAATGAGTCCAATATGGACTGCACATCCTTTTCTATCCTTGTCCAGAACTGATGACACTGTGTTGTGACAGGATATCCTCAATTGCTGAAGACCTTGTGTATCACTTCCTCTTTTCCAGACCACTCATTTAACTGTATTGTGTCTCTCTGTCCAGTTGTCCTTTGCTAATAGTCGCAGGGCTACTGGATAAACATTGTGCTGTATGCACCAATCCCATAGCCTGATTGCTTCATTGCATAATTATGATGAATAAGCCCCTCCCTGCTTGTTGATATAACACATGACAGTTGTATTTTCCATTACCACCTGAACTATCTTCCCTTTGATATGAGCAAGAAAAGATCTGAGAGCCAGATGAATGAACCTCAGCTCCAATATGTACAGCTCTAGTCTCCTTTCCTGGGAGTTCCAATGTCCCCTGAAGCACAATGTAGTTTAGATGGGATGCACTCAAAGCGACTGTCAATGATAGGGCTGGACGACTGAATAACATTCCTCTTAAAACATTTGTCCTCTGAGACCACAAAGTCAAAGAACACAGTGAGTTTTGTGCACACCGTCCATACCAGGACTGTAATTTACTGCCAAGCAGTACTGTAAAGACCTCTTCCTGAGACGAGAGTACAATATGTCGTATGTTATTGCTGCCATTAGAGCCATAAACCCTAGAAGGAAAAAAGACTGATTTCTGGGTACACTGTCAATGAAATATGCCTATAACTGTCTGAAGCCTTAGAAATCTGTTGTCTGGCAGAAAGGGCCTGCCCTCCAGAGAATCAAAGATTGTTCCTATGAAAGAAATCTCCTGAGTGGGGCATAACCATGATTTTGTCACATTTATTAATAGACCCAACTCTCTGAAGAGGGATGCTGTACATTGAATGTCTCTGAGAAGTTCCTTATTTGATGTTGATTTGAGTAGCCAATCCTCTAGATATGGGTAAACAAATATAGCTCATCTTTCAAATGAGCTGCTGCAGCTGAAAAGAACTTTATAAACTCCCTGAGAGCCAGGATAAGGCCAAAAGGGAGACATTCTATTGAAAAGATCTTTGTCTTTCCATGAAGCAGAGGTATTTGCTATGGCTTGGTTTTACAGAAATATGGAAATAAGCATAGTTGAGATTCAGAGTTTCAAACCAATGCAGAGTAGATCGGGAGGCTGTAATGAGAACTCATGGAGGACAGGTGAAGGCCCCAGCAACTGAAGAAGGGAAAAGATAGTACCTAGCTTTAAAAAGGGGAACAAAGAGGACCAGGGAATTACAGACCAGCCAGCCTAACTTCAATACCCAGAAAGATACTGGAACAAATTATTAAACAATTTGTAAGCACGTAGAGGATAACAGAGTGATAAGTAACAGCTAACATGGATTTGTCAAGAACAAATCATGCCAATCCAACCTAATTTCCTTCTTTGACAGGGTTACTGGCCAAGCAGATGCGGGGGAAGCATTAGATGCAACATATCTTGATTTTAGTAAGGCTTCTGATAGTCTTACATGATGTTCTCATAAGCAAAGTAAGGAAACATGGTCTAGATGAAATTAATGTAAGGTGGGTGCACAACTAGTTGAAAAAAACATACTCAGAGTAGCTATCAATAGTTTGCTGTTAAACTGGTAGGGCATAACTTGTGGGGTCCTGCAGGGGTCTTGTCCTGAGTCCAATACTTTTCAATATTTTCATTAATGACTTGGATAATGGAGTGCACAATACAATATTTTGCTGACGTTAGCTGCCCGCAGACACGGCTCCCCGCAGCTCCCAGCGGTTTGCTGTTCCCAGACAATGGGACCTCAGGGAAGCGGTGGGCCGCAGCGAAGTGCTGGTCACCACTTCCCACAGCTCCCATTGGCCAGGAATGGTGAACCGTGGCCACTGGGAGCTGTGAGGGGATGTGAATGCGGATGTTCAACGTCAGCAAAATGTCTCGCAGCCCGCAATCAGTTTACCCTGATGGGCTGCATGCGGCCTGTGGTCTGCAGGTTGCCCACCATTGGTCTAACGATTCCATATTCAGGAGTAAATCCTGCCAGAAGGCTGAAACCTAGACGAGGCCTCTGGTTGTCTAGCTCTATCCTGGCCCTTTGGTTGTTGATATGACCTCAAATATATTACTGATATGATCAGCAATATCACTGGAACCAGCAAGGGAAGCATCACAAACAAAGGTAGTTTTACTCTGAGAGTCTTAAAGGAAGTGAAGTTTCCTGAGCTAAATGAGGTATTACTTTCATACTGTATCTCTTCAGATGTAAAAGCAGCAAAGAATCCTGTGGCACCTTATAGACTAACAGACGTTTTGGAGCATGAGCTTTCGTGGGTGAATACCCACTTCCTCAGATGCATGTCTTCAGATGTAGGAACCTTAGTGAAGACGTTTGACAGAATCTCTTTTTTCCTTTCCATAGAAGGTCATTCCCAGGGATCCAGACCATTGTCCATTCCAGTGGGATGAATTTCTGCTACTACTGCATCCATATTTTGCAGTTCTGATAATGGCTGCGTCTTCAACACTATCTTTGGATCCAGCAGAATTAATGGATCCGCAAACTGAGGTCTCTGTTTAGATCTCTCTCTTTGGACTGCTTTCATTTTTAGTCTGAGAACCAAACTAGACAAATCCCAATGTCGAATAACCCTTATGGGATCTGGCCTGCTAACAGTGGTCATCTTCTCTCTAGTCATAGTCTTCAAAACCACTACAGATGGATCAGGTGGCTTTTCTCATGGCACAGCCTTTGTCTCAGAGGCCAGTGCCGATGGCACCTTGCAGGTTTTTGGCAATGAATCCTATGTCCCGAGTACCAGATGTGCTGTAGGCACATGAGAGAATTCAGGTATGAGTCTTCATAAGCACCTTAGATTAAGCAGCCATTGAACTTGGAGTGGACATGTTTTTTGCCTTATGTTCTGAGCTCTGGGACACCTCATATCCAACATGTTTGCTGCCAATGTTTCCTATAGAATGAGTGCCTGTAGTCTTTTGTCTGTCCTTACATGCTGCAGGAATTAATGTACTGCAAACAGAGCATCTGGATAGAGAATGTCCCTCATCAAGACATGCGAGATATCTTACATGAAGTACCATGCAAGAAACACTGCCAGAAAATAAGCACCTCTTTTAAAGCCCAATCTTCTGTTCATCAGATCCATAACTAACACTAACTCAGCTAAACAATTAACTATCATTCATACATAATTATAATAATCCAATATAATAAACCACACTAATCATTATCAATCGCATTTTTAGGAGAAAAGCTCCAGATCAAAGAGACCCGAAAAGGTTTGCTTCCATCTGATGCTGTGGTTGGAAGGAACCGAGGTAGGCAGATAGTACCATTCTCCCTTTTATTGGCCTTGCCCTCAGAAGCTTAGGGAGAGATATAGGAAGGGATGTGTGAACACACCTATGGATACTGTTTGGAAATAGTTCCAGCATATAAGCTGCAGAGGCCAGCACCATCCATGAGTAAAAATAAGCAGAAGGCACTCAAAGAATTAAAAATAGTCTGATGAATTGTACAGAATACATTTTTGGCAGCTCACGAAGACAAACCAAACATCACTCAAAAAAGTAACAGCATTTTTTCAGCATAGTCACTCATTGGATATTCTACATAAATAATGTGACTAATGAAATGGAAGATCTAAGTTTGATATGATTTAAGTATATAGATGACTAACTGTATTTAAAGGTGACTTGCTCACTCTCTCCACTGGTGTTTATAATTTGGCAATAGGAACTTGAATTTCCTAACACTTAATGCTAAAGTTGAATGCATGAGCACCTCGTTGTTGGGAAATCCCAGCTGCTGGTGTCAAGGAGTTAATAACTAGGCGTATTGAAGTGATTCTTTGAATAGATATTCAGATGATTTTTGGCTAAACGTTTCCCCAGTATCCATTCCAAACTGAATACTCAAGTCAGTTGCATTGTGTACTCCTAATATTTTGCTGCAGCAGCAGGGTTAACTTTGTTATTTTTTTCTGCCTTTTCTTATGTTAGGAACAACACGGGTGGTGTCAGATCCTGGGCCCTGCAGCATGTGAACTCAGCTGTCTCTTTTCATGACTGAGAGAGCTGAGAAGGCACTATTCTCCCCGGGCCACGCAGCTTTTCTTTTCAAGGCTGGAGGGATAGAGGTTTCACTGCCTTTTCAAAGCATACACAGCTCATTTAATGACAGAGGTGAATTCCTAGTCTGTGCTAATTCATCTTTTTGGACCTGATTCTCCACTGCTTTTCTCCCCATATGGACATTTACACTTGTGCAAAGTAAGTGTATAACACTACCACACCAGAATGTAATGCCTCCAATATACAGATCTGTCTCATCTTACGCTGGGGTTACGTTCCGCGGTCAGCGTGTAAAGCAAAAACTGTGTATAGTCAAAATTACATTGAGTTGAATGGCGGGCGGAATCGCCCGCACTACAGAAACAGTATTTAAATTGTTATTTTTGCCAACCGCGTAAAGCTGAATTAGCGCATGTTAAATGCGTGTAAGATGCAACAGACCTGTACCTAATGTAAATTCCACAATATTCCATTAGGGATGAATCTGCGCCTTGGCATTCTGTTCCTTGGAACAGTAAACTAAGGTCCATTTGTTTTCTGTGAAGGTTTTCAACATTTAAAGTTTAGTCTTGGCATGACAAGCTGAATTCTCCTGTATCAGAGGGGTAGCGGTGTTAGTCTGGATCTGTACAAGCAGCAAAGAATCCTGTGGCACCTTATAGACTAACAGACGTTTCGAGCATGAGCTTTCGTGGGTGAATACGTCTGCATCTGATGAAGTGGGTATTCACCCACAAAAGCTCATGATCCAAAACGTCTGTTAGTCTATAAGGTGCCACAGGATTCTTTGCTGAATTCTCCTGGTTTATCCTGAAATTTAGATATTGTTGAAACAATGTTTAAAATATCTGGCTGTTATGTCCAACAAAGAATCCTCTTTATACTTGTTCAACTCAATAAAACACTATTCATTTCCTCTTATTCTTGTTACATTCTAACTGAATTAGGAGCAAAAAAATTGTGGGGAAGATATTGCACTCACCTCATTTGACCTAAAACTCCTTCCTTGCATTCCATGCTTCCAGAAAGCTAAAACACTGTCTTGTAGGCAAACTAGAAGGAAAAGAACATGAATTAATTTTGGTAACAACCCCAATTTATTCTTTCAAGGCAAAGAATATTTATTACCTTCCTATCATGGCAATTTTACGTTCTGTCTTTAGACATTTTATAATTACACCAATTTCCTCATAAAAAATGTTTCACCAGAATGACTTAACCCACCTCAAGCTGGTCAAAAAAGGGCTTTACAAACACTGTTAGTTAGTATGAGCCCTGTGTTATTTGTAAAATATTAATTTATTCTCTCAAAGAGTTTAAATCTTTAGAAAATGTGCAAGATTTCCAGGTACATAAGCATTGGAATTTTACAAAAACTTGCATTCTACTTTTTCCTCCCAGATTCAAGAGAACAGCTGAAAAGAGTCTACAATTAAAACCTTTTTATTTTTACCCTCCTCTTCCCATCCTCTCCCCTCATTTTCTTTATTGTCTTTAAAAAAGGCAGTTCTATCATAGGTACCAACTGTCTTTTAAATTAAATTAAATTCTAATTACAGAAGCAGCAAAGTAGCTTTTTAAAAGAGAGTTGTATAAATCTATTGGGTAATAGTATGTTAAGGATTTAAAATTCATTTTCAAGAGACAGAATGACTTTCTTTTTTACCCTAACAGTCTCTCAATGCTCATTGGCAGAGGGCCACTATCGTGTAACTCATATCAGGCCTGACACACTCACTAATCCCAACACACTGTGGTAATAACATGGATCCAAAAGGTAACTTGTAAGATATCATATGTAAACTGGTAAAACGCCAGTCATGAATATCACTGTGCAATGTATGCACTGGTAAAGAATTGAGTGTATGCTGGAAATATGTTCTTAAAATGTGGTTTGGAGGCAGTGTATAAATCAAGCCTATCAGACAAAGGAATGTGGATTCCCTTGTCTGACTGGCTTGATTTCCGGCATAGGACAATAAAAGTACATTTACATATAAGGTAAAAAAAGCAATCAAACTAACAAGCAAGGGAGAAAACAGCTTAGAAAGCACTCCAGAGACAGAGACTGCAAATCCAGGAAGTCTTCCTGGTTCTGGAAGCAAAGACAATGGACTCTACATAACATAAGGGGAGGAAAAAGGCATTTAGGGCCTATCTACGCTTAAAATGCTATAAGGGTAGACGCTACCTATGCCAACACCAGCAAAGATAATCCACCTCCCTGAGACCCTTGACCGATATACTTAAACCAACCTAATTTTCTAGTGTAGAACAGGCCTTATTTATCAATCATTTAAGGGACAAAACAGGCCAGAGCTCCTGGAATCTGTGAAAAGTGGATACTTGAACAACGTGGGAGGTTGAAGTATCTGGGAACTGACTATAAGCAAAAGAAATTGACTGAGACCAAGACTGTAATCTGTTAAGATTCAGATACTAGGAAGTGTTTTATTTTGTTGGTAACCACACCTATCTTTTTCTCTCTTGCTTAGTATCACTTAAATCTTTGTTCTTTATTAATATATGTATTCTTGTTTTATTACAAAACCAGCTCAGTGCTGTATATTAAACTGAAGTGAGAGTCTTCAGCTAACTTAACAGGTGGGATGGGTCTCCAAGATGGGCTCCAGTCTGAGCCTGAGCATCTCCAGTCCCTTTTTAGCTCTGCAGCCTGAACCCCATGAGCCTGAGTCAACTGACCCAGGCTCTGGGACTCTGTGCCATGAGTTTTCTCTTCCAGTGTAGACATATGCATAGAGCCTTGAGGAGTCTGCCTGTGAGTTAGAAAGACAGGCGTGGCAGGAAGCTGACATCCGGTCTAATCTCTAGCAAAGCTACCTCTCTGCTTCACGAAGAGTGAACACGGTGGCTTGTAGTTCTGAGCATCATGAACAGAATGCCACAATAATGTGAAGTGCATTTTCAGTTCCCAAGGGTGGGAATGAAGTGTGTAAAATAAGTGCATCCATTAGGAGAGAAGAAGAATTCCAAATTGTCAATCTATTGTGGAACAAATTCTATGTAACTCTCCTTGATTAAATTCTGCTGGAATCTGATAGAACTAAGTATATGAGAAACTGATGGTAGCATTATTGCCAGGCAACATATCATCCACGTGTCACCAAAATGATTTGTGGTAGACATGGCACAACATGTGGCCTCAATAAAAATCCCCAGAGATCTTCCAAGGGGTACACATTTCATCTGTGTGTTACCACAGTAGGCTTTTTGTAGAAACGGAAAACAAAATGTTACAGTGCTTTCATGAACCCCATTTGGGAACAGAAAGGGGAGACGATGATGCAGAGAAATGAGGAAGTTGCACTACTCCACTATGCCATAACTATAGTAATAATATCTAGGTCTTATATAGCGGCTTTCATCCATAGATCTCATTGCACTTTATATAGGAGAGTATCATTATCCCCATTAAAGATGGGTTAACTGAGGCACAAAGTGGTGAAGCGACTTGCCCAAGGTGACCAAGAACCTGATCTCTTGAGTCCTGGTCAAATACAGTAGCCACTAGGCCACACTGCCTTCAACTAAGGAGTTAAATTTATTTTCATGAGAGAGTGATGTGCCATATACATTTAACAAAGGATTTACAAATTTAGTAAGAAAATAGAGGCTAGTTAGCAATGAATTTTTAGTTCATACTTCCTGCGTTTGCAGCACTGAGACTGAAGTAAACAAATGAACTGCATGCATAAATGAAAAGAACAAATTAGCAACAGGAATAATTCACAATGAGTCTGAGTGGCCTGAGTACAGACTTTCCTGTAGAGACAGGGTCATAACATCACCAGACCATTTAGACTAATCAGAGGGCATTCTGAGGTTACTCTTCCATTCTGGTCCCTCTTTTGGAAGCCTATCTGTCCATTGAATGCTTAGCCCATCTTGTCATCACACAATAAAACATAGGAATTGGAACATTTCATGTCAGCAAAGTCTTGAAAATTACTATCTTTAGCATTGCGAGCTTTCATGAGCTACAGCTCACTTCTTCGGATGCACAGAATGGAACACACAGACAGGAGATATTTATACATACAGAGAACATGAAAAGGTGGAAGTGTGGGTCATCTTAATTATCACTTCAAAAGTTTTTTTTCTCCTGCTGATGCTCCCTCTTCTCAATTGATTAGACTCTTCCTGTTGGTATGCATACTTCCACCTTTTCCTGTTCTCTGTATGTATAAATATCTCCTGTCTGTGTGTTCCATTCTATGCATCCGAAGAAGTGGGCTGTAGCTCACGAAAGCTCATGCTGAAATAAATTTGTTAGTCTCTAAGGTGCCACAAGTACTCCTGTTCTTTTTGCGGATACAGACTAACACGGCTGCTACTCTGAAACCTATCTTTAGCATTGAGTGCCAAATTAAACAAGCTACACCAAGTTTAGTCCAAAAACCCACACTCACCTATTGATTCAATCTGGAAATCAAACGTGAGCTCTGATGAGAGTTTTCGGCTAGATTTTAATCTGCCTTGTAGATTTACTATTTTTATACAGCCTAGAGAATAAACAAGAGGTGTCACTTAGCCATTGCTCTCAAACAAGTGACCTAATTTGAATCTGTATATTTGGTTCATAACTAAAACTTACAATCCAGACACACTAAAATGGTATCTCTTTCCAGCTGTGTTAAATGTACAACGCTCGCCTGCGTAGTGTCTATAACAAAAATAATTACAGTTAATTTATATACAACACAAATTACCATCACATTTGAATGTGGAGATTCTGAAGTTCAAAAGGACTTAAGGTACTGTTGTATTTTCAATTACAGGAAGATTTTCTTACCAGGGAAATTTCTCTTCTCTTAAAAAGGCATGTCCACTTACCCAACTTGTTGGCTGTGATGGAGGCAAATGAAGCTGTAATATTAAAGTATTAATATTACAAAGCAAACTTATGTTTATGTTGCTGTCCACCGTCACCTCTTTGTCTTTCACTATTTTTGCTTTCCATAAAATATGTGTGTTTCAGATTATTTCCTCCAGATGTGTTGGTTTGCATTTTTCCAACTGGAATGCTGCTCTAATTCTTCTGCCATTGTTTCTAAATCTTGATCGGACTTTTCAACTTGTTCTCAGTCCTTGCTACTGTTTGCAACTTCTCCTTCATCTTCAGATTGTATATGCTATTTACAAATTGTTAATGAAGACGGTTTGAACAAAGGAGAGAGAGAGCGAGTAACCTTTCTTCCACATTAGAGCTGCAGTGGTCTCCATCACAGAAAATGGGGGAGATCTGAACCACAAGCTCAGATCAGTGGACATGCCAACTCAAAAGACAAAATATAATTTATTTTATCAAGATATGATACAAAGCAACTCTTGCTAATCTGGTATCTATACCACAGCATTCTAGGAACTTTTCATACAACCACGTGAGAAACTAATTCAGTTTCTATTAAAGATGAGACATTAAAACATGTTACATAAAATACTAAAAGCAGCTATGAATCACTCTTAATTAAGAACATTTTAGCCCCATTTAAAAAAAAAAAGTCAAATCCTTGGTCCCGCATAAGATAAAAAAAATGAAAGAACTCCACCTATGGGGCAGTAGAAATGTGCTCACTGAGGCAAGTCTCCTGACCTGGTTACTTTTGAGTTCAAATTTGAGATTTAGATTTTTATCACAACCTTTACTGCAATCTGGATCGGCATCTGAACCAAAGTGGTGAAAAACTGGTCTTAGAATATTTCTGCCATTTCTATCCCCTCAGCCTGGCTCCCTGACTCACTATTGGATTCTGGGATTGGGGCCTATTATTTTCAGTAGTATTAATAATTAGTAATACTTAGCTTCTATATAGTTGAGAAGCACAATACAATTTTATTGTAAATACTTCTCTCTTTCACTTTTACATAGACAAATTGTACTCTGATCCCAATGGATACTCTCCTATTTTTGTATTAAACACTCCACCTGCAAGAGTCTCGTCAAAGCAACTGTCCCTTCAGCTGGGTGAGCTGTGACTTCCCCTCCAGTGAACTGCAGTCACCCTTAAACAGCTGGAGGAGTCACTCCAGCGAGTCAAGACATTACCCGCCTTCCCACAAAGCTGAACAGACTGGCCTCAGTGAGGCCTGGAGTACAACCCTGCACATGAGTTAAAGCACTAATGATTCAGCCTAGACCAAGGGCTTGTCTACACTTACACGCTGTGGTGATTGATGTGTTGGCGGTTGATTTAGTGGGTCTAGTGAAGACCCACTAAATCAACTGCCAAACACTCTCCCGTCGACTCCTGATCAAAAAGAGTAAGGGGAGTCGATGGGAGAGCGTCTCCTGTCAACGTTGCATAGTGTGGACCCCTCAGAAAGTAGATCAAAGCTATGTCGATTTGAGTTACGCTATTCATGTAACTCAAATTGCATAGCTTAGATCGACTTTTCCCTTTAGTGTAGAAAAGGCCAAAAAAGATTTTAAAACAGTAATAATATCTGTGTAAAATCAAATTAAATGGTGGAAAGAAATGTGCAGTACAAAGTATGAGAGTATTTTCATGGGCAATTTTTCTAGTTATGATATAGCGAGAAAAAGTACCAGTTCAACAATATTAAAATCTATTCTTTCATATTTCAAAAGATTTGTTTTAATCTAAAGCATTCTCACATCTGATGAAAAATGGGGAAAATACATAACAGTGCATCACAGCCTTTCATGGCAACAAGCCTGGGATGACATCAGAACCAGAACCTACTGTGGTACTGTCTTTGGTGTCAGTGTAGGAGGCGGCTGGGAACTTCATTTTCTCTTTGCTGCCTTTGCCCCCTTGATTATGAGAGAGGACTCCTCACTCTGTCTTCCTCTCTAATTTTTTGGACAAAGAACTCCAGTCTCAGCCTTCTGTCCATGAAGGGAACATGGTAGGCTGAGAGGCTGCTGTGTTCTTGGTGCTGGTCAGGCACTGGGTGCTCTTACTTGAGAGTGTGGAGAGCAGAACTGAGAGCTACTGAAAATGTAATACATACCATTCTCCCTGTGACTTAGCTGCCAGAACCAGAGGGATGGGGGAAAAGAAATTAAAAGAGCTACCTCTTCACCACCACCCCCAGGGTGTGTGTTCTTTGCCATTGCATAGGAATTGAGTTGGCTCTGCCTAAGACCACACACAGTGAAGCAATATGTCACGTGGGAGTCTCACTCACATACCATCAGGCATAATTGTCTGTGGAGAAAAATGCACTTTCAGAGCCAATAATTTGGCCTGTCAGTCACAAGAAGGTGTATGCATTTTCTGACTCATGATCATCACACAAATGGAGCAAAGACAATTATTTTGTAGCATATCACTTTAAAACATTTCCAAACAAATGCCAAATATATAAAAAATAATCATTTGGTGCAAGCTATTTAACCGCCACACACTGTATACTTTTCTCTCTTCTCAAAGAGAGTTTTTGACTATGTTCTCAATGTCCTGTCAGCAGAGGACAGTGGAGACTGATTTAACCATGTGGTTTAAAGCACTGCCAATATAATAAGGAAAGAAGACCTGACAACAATACAGATGCACCAGAAGGACATACAAAAGACTAAAAAAGAATTCTAATGAGGACAGGTGCAGTAATTCAGAGAAGTGTTAAACCGTCCAAGTTAAAAAACAAAAGGTATTAAGGGAATAAAGATTTTACATTTACAGAGACATATCATTGATGCAGACAATACTGAAATAAGACTGAATACAAAGGGTACATTTTTAAAGAGTTGCTTTTCAGTGTTCTACTTTCATCAACTATATTAGGAGCTACATAACCCCATGTACCAATCTGAAAATGGTCCTCAAAGTTCACACACGCACGTATTACAGTATTAACTGGCCATACACTGCAGCACTACCACTGATAACAGTAATTCGTGTAGTTGCACTTCTATGTACATCAGAAGTTACTCAGATATTCATTTAAGCAGCAAGAAAGTCAACAGAAATCTTTCTAGTGAAAATAGCATTTTTAGTGAGCTCCACAGGATCGTATCAGTGAGGTTTATGCAAAAGTACTGAGGGATGGCAACTTACAAGCTCACCACAGATCAATGGGAGTGCACCATATTACCTTCTGCCCTGGCCACAGTGATAACTAAAGCCCTGAGACAGTTACTTACTGCTTCTGCATTGTGGGGCTGGGATCGGGACTGGGACCAGGCTCATGACGGCAACTGGTTTTCAAGAGGGTGGGGAGCAATCCAGAAAAGCTGTCTCTCCACCACCCAATTTTCATCTTAAGAGTTTCTGCTGCTGCCTCTGTGCACTAGCTCCTCATCCAAATGGCACTCTTGCCAGCCACAGGATCAAAAATAAGTGGTGGCTTCCGGATGCAAAGTACAGGGCACATATCCCTTCCCTCCTCTCAATATTCATGGGAAGAGGAAGGGGCAAGTACTTCCTTCTTAGCAACAGCAAGGTAACTGCCATGTTGAAACATGCTCCCTGCATTTGGCCCACAACATCTCATACCAACTGCCTGAGAAGGCAGTCGGCCTGAAATTCTATTAAAATCCATTAAAAACACTGTCAAGAGAACAATGAAATTGCAAAGTGATGTGCATAATTCAAGAAGGGCCTAATTTATGGAAACACAAGCAGCTTTTATTCTGTCCCCTGTGTGTTCCACTCAAGCATTCCCAAAAAAATTCACTCAGTCAAAAATCTGAGCCTGGAAGGTGAAAGTCAGAGAGAGTTATGGACAACTGGGAGTCCACTTTAGGCGGAAACCCCAATGTAACTAATTATGGGACATTGTGTCATTTCCATAATGGAAACTATGGAACCTAGCTGTTACTAGTGCTCAAATTATAATAAAGTAAAACAGCAAATAATGTGGGAATCCAATCATAATGCACAAACCTGTTTCTGTAAACCATGAAGAGGTAGAATTTGGGTTGACAGTCTCAAACTTTACCACCTGGTTGAAGTCTCTCCCTCTACTGACACCAACACAAACTAAGGGGAATTCTTGTTCAGGTACTACCAGCATTTCAAACAATCTCAGTGGACAAGGTACAGGGAAATCTATGTGCTAGATTAAGAAACAAAAAAACAGTTAGATAAAGGCAAACAAGTTAAAAAGCAAATAATTTAGTACACATCATGATTAGTCATTTAAACAGCACGGTAAGTTGGATAAAGTAGTTTTGCCATTCATAGTTAGCACACTTATGTAACATCAAGCTTTTTCCTGGGATCACAGTAATTGGCAGATGCGGGAAAATCTGATTTATGAAGATTTAGGTTCTTCATGTGGATTTTGTTATTAATATCCAGAATATGAACTTTCACTATCATTTTTCTTATGGCTGCTTACAGGAGAGAGCCCAGATCCTCTGAGTGACATCACCAGTTGGGAGGCTTAAAACTTTTGTTAACCCAGCTGACCAGACTGTGGGTGCTGCCTGTCCAAGAAAGATGAAGCACTGTGGCCTCAATCCGGCAGATGTCAGCTGGGAAAAGCAATTATTTGATTTTGGCGCACTCAAAGAGTCACACAGTCCAAAACAAATGAGTCATCTTCTCTCTTTAGGTTGGCATCCAGTGAGAACTATCAATGTTCTCTCCTCAATTTTCCCAAGGCTCTGCCCATTGATTAGCCAGAACATTCTGACTGTATAACTATAAGATAACACTTACAGATAGAAAAAAAATCAACCTTTACACTGGGTATGTGCAGGGAAAAAGGCTCTAAATAATGTTTAGTTGGCATCTAGCAAATGTTTGGGACATTTTAAACTGGTATTTTTCAAATGATGTAAAATGAATTTTACTTTCAAAATGAGTTAAGCAGAAGTGAACAGAAAATCTTATAGGGACATAAGAAATTATTTACATTTTGGTTACTCAACTAATTTTTTGCAAGATAAAAGCATCTGAAAATCAACATTTTGTATTAAGAGGTTGAGTCCTAAAAGGAAGGTAGTACATCTGCTTGTGGACATCTTATTGTAATGTTTACCTTAATTAACATAAACTTCTGCATCAGTTCAACCCATTCTAACAACACGATGCTAGACTGTAGTGCTCCGCAAAGGTATTTGTGGCCTGTGTAAGGATTCCTCACTGCCAAGAAAGAAAAGGCAAAGTTAGTTGCTTAGCACAAACATTTCACATCTAATTTAACAGAGCCTTTGCAATTCTGAAAATGCCAGATGTGAAAAGGGACTCTGAAAGTCAGTTTTCAAACTACATACAACCCTTAGATTTTGGGTTCCTAGGCATGTCTTAAGAGTTTGGAAAAAGCAGCATATAGTAGGTGCTATCACAAACATCATAATAAAATCATATTTTATATACCCAGCTTGTTTTAATACAACTGACTGAAGGTTTTTGACTGATAAACAGGACTTAATACTTTAGGGCTGCCTACCGGATAGTTCTAGCACAGACACTGACAGTCAAAGCTTCCCATTTCGGAATGTTGGTGTGCCCCAACTATTTTTTAATCATCATAAGGAAACCTCCTCTAGTGTTAAGACTTTGAAGAAAGGTGCCAATTATAATGGTTGTTCTTATGACAGTGACATTTATCCAACATGAACTGAACAGAGGCCAGCAATCATTTAACAATTTACCAGTCATTACCAACTGAGAGTCACTCAGTAGCCTTTCAGCCGCTCGTGTTCTAAACCAGGTTCCAGCAAGAGATCGGAAATGAAAGGCTCCCTATATCCACTGTCAATTCTTTAACTATCCAGTTTCCCAGGAAGCTGAATTTTAATTACAAAGTTGGCCTAAAAATGTAACACTCAGTCTATTTTGCACTAGTACCTAAAATTCAATTAACACATTACTTAATCTTACACCTTGACTGAAATTAAATAGGAAGGATATCAGTCATCACAGTTTTCATTAAAAACTGCTTTTCTTATAGCTTTTATCACTACTCAATTAAAAAAATCTTTATTTAAAAAGAGAACAAGAAGTGCTGCACTGAAAAGTCAGGAAATGCTATAAGTTGTGTGCAATGCCTGAACTGTGCAATTTCATTACATTACAAACTAATTACATGATCACATTATTAAATCATCAACCATATGATTAGAGCTGTACAAGACATAAAATGATAAAGTCTCTGTCCCAAGGAACTTACAATCTAAGGGTCTAAGCTAACTGATGTGATCTTGGGCTAGATTTACAAAGGCATTTAGAGGCCCAAACCCACTGTGGTTTACAGAACTGCCTATCTCTCACTGACATTCAATGTGGTTAAGTGGATGAAATCCACTAAGACTACCCTCCTCTCTTGAAATTCCACTAGATGCTTATCTGCATCTATAGGCACCTAAAAATACCATTTTAAATCTGGTCCCTTGTGCAACATCTCAGTTAACTCCATCAGTAAAGCAAGGACAATGATACTTGCCTGTTAAAGTAAGGTTTAACTCAGTAATGCAAATTATGAAGTGTACATAATTACTAACACCAGTATGTGGAAAAGATGAGACTAGAATACAGTCTCTTTTTGACTGTCACTTCAGTGCTGCATCCGCTGGGCCAAAGGGTACAACACCCGTGTCCCGTCACAGGTTCTGTTCCTACCACAGGGGAGATTCTCTACGGTCTAGTCATTTTTAGACGTTTATTCATCCATTTGGTGGTGATAAAGCTCTTCGAGCGCTGCAGACAGCAGCACAGCCACATGCTAGCTATCTGCTGCGTCGTGCATGCACTCTTCTGACAAACGAGACAGGGTTACCATGACCACCATATGATTACAGTGTGGCATGCTAACACCTTCTCTGTTCAGCACTGGAAGAGAAATCTTGTAAAATCTGTCTGGCTGAAAGTTACATTGATATTCATGAAGAGCCTATAGGAGCTTCATATCTAGTCAGATTTTTTTTTTCCTATTATTCTTCTGCCAGCAGGTCAGAAACTACACCTTTCAGTGGTTCAGTATATTGTTTTTTAACATTATATTGAGGCCTCAATCAGGCCAAGGCCCTTTCATGCTAAGCACTGTACAAACATATAGTAAATGACAGTCCCTACCCTGAAGAGTCTACAATCTAAATGGCAAGACATAACAGGTAGATGAGAGAAACAAGTGATTACTTAGGTCAGAGAAACTGAAAATGTTTCATCGCGTTCTATACAACAGGGACCTGGGTGCTGCAGTGAGTGATTCAAGACCACCCCACTCCACCTCCACACTCTACAGCTTGTGTGGAGAGCTCATTCAGCAAATAATCTTCCTGCCTTTTATGCACATTTATTGAACAGTAACTTTTCACAGTTTGTATCTCCCTTACACTGCGGTGCTGATTCAGTGGTTGGTGCACTGGACCCTTACTGTACTTTTGTCTGGTACTATCTTTAGAGAACCAATGCTGCCCTCGTAGATCTTTCTAGCACCCCACGAGAATTTAAAACAAACCCCTCCCAGTATCGGTCAATAATAACATGAACTGCGGTGGACTCACAATGGTCAGTATTAGAAGTCATGGTCCATGACCTGATGCTTCCTGTACGTCGCTCCGCCGGAGAGACTGAGGTTTCTCGAGAAACCGGACATGCATTCTGCTGTTCTGAATTTGTTGTGAAATGTGAATAATTGTGAGGGGGAAAAGAGGAAGTTTTCACTTCCTATAAATGTGAGGGCTAATCTGGTTGAGTTTACTACCTGTAGATGTCTACAGCTTCTTTCTGCTGACAGGAGAAACGTGACAGCCTGATAAACATTCTTCTAGCCTTTGTTCCTCCCCAGGTAGTGACTCATTACAAATATCTCAACTCTGTAGTCATTTATTCCTCTTACTGACATTTCCACTGTACATCTTTACTTACCAACGCAACACTTCTGACACCATTTGGTTTCTGGAATTTTTGTAGACACTGCAAACTTCCTAAAGGATATAAATAAGAATTATTAATTCAATAAAACAGACTGAATCAATCTGCTTCTTAGAAGGACGTTTAATAAGGGAATGATATTCACTGAAAAAAAACTAAAATAAGAGAACTATTGTACTTCACTGTACATTTATCTTCCTCAAACCAGTATGTTTGGCACCTAGACATACATTACGGTGGGTCTTCCCCATTAAGGTTCAGATATAGTTCAATCAGATTTACAGCAAGTAGACCTATTAATAACTGCCTCCCAGAATATCTTACTCAAATAGTTGTAAAGGCACAGCAAGAACTGGTTTTCCTAAACAGGAACTCTCTCAGCAGTACTTTGTATGGCTACGAGGGGAGAAGACTGCTTTTGTCAAGGTCAGAGAAAATTACAGTAATAGAGAAGTAAGATGATGAGAGCCTGGACAAGAGTTTAAGCTGTATGGATGTTAGGAAACATTTCAGAGATGTTATTTAGAAAGAATTAGCAAGATTTAAGCATAGCCAGAATGTGAGGATCTGGAGAAAGAGAAGAACTAAAGATAATGCCCAGGTTATGAGCCTGAGAGATAGGCAGGTTGTCCACTGTGCTTGAGAAAGAAGGGGTGAGGGAGGATGTAAAGGGAAAATTCAGGCCATGTTGAATGTAAGCTGACGGCTAGGCATCCTCACTGAGATATCAAAGACAAGCTGAGATTTTAGTTTGGACAGGAGACAGGTCCACAGTAGAGAGATAAATCTGTGACTCATTCACATAGAAATGGTAGTTCAATTTGAGTTTGCAGAGGAGATTACCCACAGACAAGCTGTGGAAGGAGAAGAGAAGGGGGCCAAAGATCATAGGTGCCGACTTCCTCTCTTTCTGTGGGTGCTCGACCCCTCTCTCTGCCCGTTCCACCCCTTCCATGAGGCCCTGCCCCTGACCTGCCTCTTCCCACTCCTTCCCCATCCCCATTCCAACCCCTTCCCCAAAGTCCCCACCCAACTCTGCCCCCTCCATGCCCCTATTTCAACTCCTTTCCCAAATCCTCACACTGGCCCCGCCTCCTCTCCTGAGTGTACTACATTCCCACTTCTCCCGCCCCCTTCCCGGAGCATGCAAACAGCTGTTTGGCAGCAGCTGGGCGGGAAGCGCTGGGAGGTAGGCAGAGGAGCGGGGACCCCGTGCGCTCAGGGGGAGAGGAGGAGGTGGTGGGGCGGAGGGGAGGGGAGCTTTGCTGCCAGTGGGTGCAGAGCCTATGCCAAAGAGGGAGCCCTGAGGAACCTCCACAGAAAGTTGGGGGGAGAGAAATGAGGAGGATCCTCAGAATGACTCACTGAAAGAGCAATTTGAGAGATGGGAGGAGAAGCAAGAAAGGACTGAGTTAAGCAAGTCAACAGAGGATAAGATAATCAATAAGTATGTGATTGAGAGTTCCAAAGGTGACTGACAGGCTGAGAAGGAGAATGGAGTACCTGTTCCAAGTTGTTCCAGGAAGAGGTTTATTAGAGACATCGTCAAGGACTACTTCAGTGGAGTTCACAAGGCAGAAATGGACAGGAAATCATGATTTCCATAGACTGTAGGGGGGAGGGATAGCTCAGTGGTTTGAGAATTGGCCTGCTAAACCCAGGATTATGAGTTCAATCCTTGAGGGGGCCACCTAGGGATCTGGGGCAAAAATCAGTACTTGTTCCCTTCCAGTTCTAGGAGATTGGAGATATACCTATTTATTCTATTTTATTTTTATTGTAGGGCTCTGCTACCAAATGCTGTGTCAACTAAGTCCCAAATTAAGCATAAAACATTTTGCAAATTTATGTACTGCTTTGAATTTTTCTTTGCTTTCCATTTTTTCTGCTGGTGCATGAACTTTTCTCTGAAGAGAATTCTGCTTTAATTTTACATCAATTTTTATATTGCACTCATCATGGTATTCAAGAACCTCTTGAAGAACATGCTTTGAGGTCTGGTGGAAAGAATTTATCTTGCTATTTACGTACTTTAGATATGCATCTAGTAATCCTCCTGGCTAGTGTGTCCTTCTGATGCCTGTCACGCAAAGGGAAGAAAGCAGCAAAGAGAAATGTGGAATACGTAAATGATTCTGCCTGGCGATGTATGTTTTGCTTGCCCTTCTTTGCAAATTCAGGTTGTTTAACATTTCTTTGGGATGTGATGGGACTTGGCAGGAAGTCTCCTGGCCCTCTGGAGAGTGTATGAGATGTCATCTCAGGCTTGATGTATTTTGGAATTTTCATAGCAACCCCGACCTTGTGAAATTTACAGTATTGGTCCTCTGCTGGTTGTGCCCCCAACTCACGTAGTCTGCTGGCCAAAGTTACAGTATGGGGCTAGGAACAAACAAACTGCATAGGGATATGCAGTGTAACGGTTTGAAAGGTGGCTGTGCTAGATCTTGTAAGACGATATTTTGATTTCAAGGCGATCACAGTGGCTGGTGGGTGTAACACAGCAATGCATGCAGATGACTGCACAGAGGCCTTTCCTGCATCATATAATGAATAAAGCTATGGCTGTTGGTTGTACCTCAAGGTAGCTAAGAATCAGGCCTCCTGATAAGGTTGTTCTTTAGGAAGTTATGTATTGTGAAGTGTTCTGGTGATTCAGTCTGCCTTCTGTGCACTGAATGTTGACTCCACACTGAATTCTCAGGTTTCTTACTGTTACCATTTCTCTCTGTCGCTAACAACATTAATTACATGTCCAGAACACTTCTCTTTTCAAGTATTTTCTTTGGAGCAGCAAGGGTACTATGGCTCATGGAGGACAAAACAGTCCTATAGCCCCTGCTATAGCAGATTTGGTGCAATCAACAAGTTATCTGTTACTGTGTCTGACGTCCAGACTATTTTTAAGAACCTGTCTCCTACGGCCTGGGTAGCAACAAATACAGTATTACTTCTGCTCTCTCATATTTTGTATGATACTTGGTAATAAATATTTTTGGTGGGATTGCATACAGAATTTGCTGTGGACACACCTTAGATAATACATCCATAGCCTCCAGAGCCCCATGTTCTCATACTGAATAAATATTTCCCTACCCTCATTCTCTGGGCTGATAGGAACAGTTTATTTTAGGCTTCAATCTCTCCTCTGGTTCTTCGATAAATATGTCTGAGTCTAATCCTGGGATTTGGTTTACAACAGACACAACCAGAACTTTCCTCAAGGAACAAGCTGTCTGACTTGTTCTCAGTAACTCAAGAATAATTCAAGTGAAGTACAATGGAATAATGAAGTAAAAATCTTAAGCAAATCCACATGTTCCATAGAATCGCTATGGATAGAAATTTCATGCTCTAATAAAAATATAACATTAGGGATCTATTATTGACCACCTGACCAGGACAGTAATAGTGAAGATGAAATGCTAAGGGAAATCAGAGAGGCTATCAAAATTAAGAGCCCAATAATAGTGGGGGATTTCAATTATCCTCATATTGACTGGGAACATTTCACTTCAGGACGAAATGCAGAGATAAAATTTCTCAATACTTTAAATGACTGCTTCATGGAGCAGCTGGTACGGGAACGCACAAGGGGAGAGGCAACTCTAGATTTAATCCTGAGTGGAGCGCAGGAGCTGGTCCAAGAGGTAACTATAGCAGGACCGCTTGGAAATAGTGACCATAATACAATAGCATTCAACATCCCTGTGAGGAGAAGAACACCTCAACAGCCCAACACTGTGGCATTTAATTTCAAAAGAGGGAACTATACAAAAATGAGAGGGTTAGTTAAACAAAAGTTAAAAGGTACAGTGACTAAAGTGAAATCCCAGCAAGTTGCATGGGCCCTTTTTAAAGACACTATAATAGAGGCTCAACTTCAATGTATACCCCAAATTAAGAAATACAGTAAAAGAACTAAAAAAGAGACACCATGGCTTAACAACCATGTAAAAGAAGCAGTGAGAGATAAAAAGACTTCCTTTAAAAAGTGGAAGTCAAATCCTAGTGAGGCAAATAGAAAGGAGCACAAACACTGCCAGCTTAAGTGCAAGAGTGTAATAAGAAAAGCCAAAGAGGAGTTTGAAGAATGGCTGGCCAAAGACTCCAAAGGTAATAACAAAATGTTTTTTAAGTACATCAGAAGCAGGAAGCCTGCTAAACAACCAGTGGGGCCCCTTGACATCAAGATACAAAAGGAGCGCTTAAAGACGATAAAGTCATTGCGGAGAAACTAAATGGATTCTTTGTTTCAGTCTTCATGGCTGAGGATGTTAGGGAGATTCCCAAACCTGAGCCAGCTTTTGTAGGTGACAAATCTGAGGAACTGTCACAGATTGAAGTGTCACTAGAAGAGGTTTTGGAATTAATTGATAAACTCAACATTAACAAGTCACCGGGACCAGATGGCATTCACCCAAGAGTTCTGAAAGAACTCAAATGTGAAGTTGTGGAACTATTAACTAAGGTTTGTAACCTGTCCTTTAAATCGGCTTCGGTACCCAATGACTGGAAGTTAGCTAATGTAACGCCAATATTTAAAAATGGCTCTAGAGGCGATCCTGGCAATTACAGACCGGTAAGTCTAACGTCGGTACCGGGCAAATTAGTCAAAACAATAGTTAAGAATAAAATTGTCAGACACATAGAAAAACAAACTGTTGAGCAATAGTCAACAAGATTTCTGTAAAGGGAAATCGTGTCTTACTAATCTATTAGAGTTCTTTGAAGGAGTAAACAAACATGTGGATAAGGAGGATCCAGTGGGCATAGTGTACTTAGATTTCCAGAAAGCCTTTGACAGGGTCCCTCATCAAAAGCTCTTATGTAAATTAAGCTGTCATGGGATAAAAGGGAAGATCCTTTCATGGATTGAGAACTGGTTAAAAGACAGGGAACACAGGGTAGGAATTAATGGTAAATTCTCAGAATGGAGAGGGGTAACTAATGGTGTTCCCCCAGGGTCAATCCTAGGACCAATCCTATTCAATTTATTCATAAATGATCTGGAGAAAGGAGTAAACAGTGAGGTGGCAAAGTTTGCAGATGACACTAAATTACTCAAGATAGTTAAGACGAAAGCAGATTGTGAAGAACTTCAAAAAGATCTCACAAAACTAAGTGCCTAGGCAACAAAATGGCAAATGAAATTTAATGTGGATAAATGTAAAGTAATGTACATTGGAAAAAATAACCCCAACTATACATACAATATGATGGGGGCTAATTTAGCTACAACGAGTCAGGAAAGAGATCTTGGTGTCATCGTGGATAGTTCTCTGAAAATGTCCACGCAGTGCGCAGAGGCGGTCAAAAAAGCAAACAGGATGTTAGGAATCATTAAAAAGGGGATAGAGAATAAGACTGAGAATATATTATTATATATTATATATTATTATATATTATAATATATTCGTCACATACATGCATCTGACGAAGTGGGTATTCACCCACGAAAGCTCATGCTCCAAAACATCTGTTAGTCTATAAGGTGCCACAGGACTCTTTGCTGCTTTTACAGATCCAGACTAACAAAGCTACCCCTCTGATACCAGTCAACTTGTGGAACTTCTTACCTGAGGAGGTTGTGAAGGCTGGGACTATAACAATGTTTAAAAGGGAACTGGATAAATTCATGGTGGCTAAGTCCATAAATGGCTATTAGCCAGGAAGGGTAAAGAATGGTGTCCCTAGCTTCTGTTCATCAGAGGATGGCGATGGATGGCAGGAGAGAGATCACTTGATCATTGCCTGTTAGGTTCACTCCCTCTGGGGCACCTGGCATTGGTCACTGTCGGTAGACAGATACTGGGCTAGATGGATCTTTGGTCTGACCCGGTACAGCCGTTCTTATGTTCTTAGATCAGAATAAACCTGGTGTGAGTCAGATTCAAACTCAGTCTATCCTGAGAAGAACGTGAAATGTGTACAATTGGAGTTTTCCTTTCAGAGTGTATATTCTCATCTTAATTCATGTGACTTTAAGTGCCTGAACTCTAATTAAGGCTAGTAGAAGTTATTCATAGAGATGAGACTATACGTTCCAAAAACTCCAAATTATTAGGGGTCCCCATTCAGGAGAGGGTCCTGGACTCTCAGAAACAAGATCCTTTACAGAATATTGCTAATACATTTGGTTAATATATATTTACCTGGGGAGTATTCTGTCAGGAAGCTTGTGTGTTGGAATAGATACAGGCAACTTTTGCATTTGCCTTGCATAATCAAAGAGCCCTGGTAAATTATGGGAATAAAGCTGAGAAGCTTTACCTGGAAATTAAAAAACAGAATAAAGCTTAATGCACAAAAAACTTACGATTCTCAGGCATTTACATTAAAAATAGCAGAAAGACTTACCAGATATTGATAATAAGCAATTGTTCATTACATACAACCACGTACATCTTCGGGGAAATAGCTGATAAAGAAAACAAACCAAAATTTACTGCACACAACATTTTGTGTAGTACAATAAATCAATTTATAAGTTAGTATCTGGATAGGCAATACAACATAATTAACGTTGCTATGATTTCTATAGTAGAAAATGGCCTTAGATAAGTTAAACATAGTATTTTCATGGATTTTAGAGTTAATGCACAGGATAAAGTCATAATACATACAAACTTTATATTTTACATACACGCAAAAGTATAGTATATGCATACTTTCCCCTGACCCGGGTTTTATCCTAGAAGAGTGGACAGATTCTTCTCAGGGTTTTTAAATAAGGCTCTCTATTGGCTCCTGGAAAGTTATATATTTCTGATCTCTGTTTTGTCCATTGGAGTTAACAGCAAAGTATAATCAGAGAGGTTAGCTTTTCTTTATCTTTGCCTCACATTTCTAGTCAGTAAGGCATATGAAAGATCAGTTTTATTTTAATTCAGTTCACAAGCAGTTTTATTAATTTTCTATAATTGTGTAAGTATATTCTCCATTGCGACTCTGTGCTTGGCTTTAAGTGTTAGACCAACACTGGATTGTAGGTAGTATAGAAACCAAATGAAACAATTTACACCCGGAAAAATATCAGCCTGAAAGGTGAAAGTCTGACAAGGTTATATGTAACTGAAAGTGAATCTTTAGAACTGAAACAGGTAACTTTAAATGCAGCTGCAGCATGTATAGCTGCATTAAAGCAAAGGGGATATTACGTTATGCAGCACTAGCCTTAATTGCTGAAAAATGACAAGGACTTCACTTTCAAAATTCAAAACAAACATACCTGTTCCATCGATGTTTCATGAAGTTCATTGAGATTCAGGGTGTAAATACCTTCCTCTGCACCAAATATCAAGTATTGATCTGTAAAGGGAGAGAGAAATTAAAATTAACAAATCTGGAGTTAAGGAAAGTGAAAATTATATGAACATGGAGCTGGTTTAGCAAAGCAGTGCTTCATTATCATTAACTGAGGCACTCACATTCATCAAAAGCAGGCAATCTACTTTGTTTAAATTTCCTTAGATCAGGAAATAACAGGAAGTAGCAGTAGTTTAAATTCAAAAAAACAAAACAAGAAGCAGAGGGATTCCCCTTATTTTAGTTCAAAATACTGGCCATAAGAATTACTACTAGAAGAACCTATATGAACAATATAATATATTTAAGTTCCTGCTATTAAGATGAAGCTTAACTCACAATAATATACATCACTTAACAGTTCTATAAGTCTTTCTGCAAGACCCATAACCACTTCATAGGGTGCTTATAATGATGGTACTGACTGACATGTTATAACTGCTCTTCTTTGGGGGCCCCATCGGTTTCTGCAAAATTTAAGATAATTCCACATCTATCCCTCATGGTTACAAAGGTAACCTGAATGTTGGCCACCACTGCATTCTCCTTTTGAGTTTCCAAAGAGTTTCCAAGAGAATTAAAACCATTGTTTGCTGAAAAGTTGGAATTGTCTAATCTAAATGAGGTGTCAACTCCAAAGACTGATTTTGATCACTTAAATTTCAGAAAAGTATTTTGTTGCTGGTCATTTTAGTAGTAGCAGTTTGATAAAATTTCAGGCAAAACTTGAGTCCCATATCACCAATTCGCCCCTCCCCTATAGTCTGACCCCTGTAGCATAGATCACTTCATCCCACACTGAAATATATTTACCTATGATGGAAATAGTGGCAACCTCTCTTTCTGCCCACAACAGATCTGAGAAGTTAAGTGAACAATAATATATCCAATGAAACTACAGGGGGAATTGAGGAAGTCAGGATGTGGCTGTTTGACCAGGACACTAGGGGTAACAGCATTATCTCCTAACCTGGGATTTTTGATTCCCAGAAGCAGAGTGTGTTTTACACCTCAACCAAAAGAATACATGGCACCTCACTTTCATCTGTATGGTAAACTTATTTTATGCAACTAAAAAGTTGCAATCTACATCACATACCTTAAAAGTAAAGGGAATTTACTGTTTTTTAAATCAATGGTTGATTTGAGTTTAAGCAATCCAATAGAGAGAAAATTCCTACATACACAAGTGACACTTTTATAAAGAATTATCTTGATAACTAAACTGAATAGACTATGTTCTTAAAACCTTCAGGAGAGAATAAATAGGATGAAAATACATAATGTACTACCTCTTGTATCTGGATTAATCCATGATGTTGCACAATGAATTTTTAATGGGCACCCATTGAAAACCTTTGAAAAGCAAGCACCCATCTGTGAAAGTAAAATATAAGCCATTTAGAACAGTGAATTTGATACTTTATATCAACAGGCATTCAGAAAAATACTAATTATGTATTTCAAATGACACAGTTTTTGCCTTATTGAAGGGGTAAAAGAGTTAGGGGCCAGTTTATTTAATTTTTTTTCCTATCGGAGTGATTTCATCCCCATTATTTTTTTTAAATAAAGCCAGTCACAGTTTCTTTGCCTCTCATATATTTCTGAATTAACATATTTCAAGACCTGCCAGTTCTGGTAACTGATTACAACAATGTCTACTTATTGCAGCATGAGAGGAAACTGAAAAAGGTTCTTTGTGAAATATGGGAGTATGATTAAAAAAAATCACAGTAGTCTCAAGAGTGTCCTCTTATTTCTGAAATATTTTACAAATTTGAAATGTCATTAGTTGTTGCATAAATCACCCCTCACATTTTTATTTCAAGAACTTTCTTAAAACTCAATCTGTTCTGAAATGCAAATCTTAAATGATAGGTATGCTTAATGATATTGGCTTTCAAATATTTTACTTTTAAAAAAAACTGTTGTGACAACTATCTAAACCAATTGTTCAATTAGATGTTTGTTTTTTTAACAGACATAGAACTTCACTGAATATTCAGATGATTTTTTTTTTATTTAATACAAAAAACATTTCTATGCCATATTCAAAATTAGTTTGGCTGGTCCAATATTATATACTTACATGGACTTTAGGTGTGGGTGGAAGGCCATTACTAATTGGTTTCTAGAAAAAATATTGTAAACTTAGATTAATTTTGTTTTTAGTGAAATGTGTATAGCTATTAAAATAATAGTGTACAGATTAAACATTAAAATATCTTTTCTGAACAGTCAGATAGTGCATAAGTAACTTAGTAATTGTGAGTATGACTATATTAGATGAAACTGACAAGCCAATATTTATTCATTTATCTGCATAAAAGACATCCACCAGTGGCAAACTCCATGCAAATTTTTAAACACAAATATAGACATGCTGTACATTTTCAAGTTTAATACTGCACTCATTTAATGAGATGCACTAAATAACTACAAGAATACTCCAGTTTTTATAGAATTTGTATGTGAACTTGCTAACCTTCCTTGTCTGTTGATGATGCCAATTCCCCCACCTCCTACAGAGGAATTACTGTTCTAGTGAAATTCATCTATTATGATTTCTTAATCTCAATATCCCATAACTTAACTTCTATATAATTTCTTACATATTTTTTTTCAAATTAGAGATGTGAAAGAACACTAGAGTGTCATCATCCATTATTACAAAGCTTATGAGCCTTAGTATTATAATTAGCTGTTCAACATTCCAAACAGTTGCTTAATGTAAACTCTGCTTTATTAAATTATGTTTCAGCATTCCACACATTGTTTATTCTATACCAAAACTATTTCATAAGCATCAAGAATACTTATTTCTTTCAGTGCAGAGATATTTCAACCAACAATTATCTCCTTTTTAAAGCTGTGAGCTGCTTCAACTACAAAACTTGAAAGGGACACAGTTAGCTGTAAGTCTAGATGATTTCAAAAGATGAGTTACAAGCAGTTTCAGGGGCTATACTTATCTGAGTTTCCCCACCAATATTTATGGTTTTAAAAATCAGATTTTAACTCTTTAAAATGTTCTCCCTCCACCCCTTATTGTTCTGATAATTCCTCTCCTCTCCCCCCCCCCCCCAAACAAACAAAAAAACCCTCAAACCTGACTAATGGCAACATTTTACAGAAGCAGCCCAATTTTAGGCCACAAATTGAGACATCTTGAACCTGACTTTCAGAAATGTTGAACACTCATCTCCCATTAGCTTCAACTGGAGTCAGAACTAGGTACTGAGCCAGTCTGAAAATCAAGCCCAAGGTTTCAAGTTGGGATGCAGAAACTGATACCCACTTCTGAAAATTTTGATCTAAATGACTACACAGGAGAAATAATGAAATGATTATTACACACAAAAAGGTGTCAAAATACACGACAGCAAACTAAAAAAAGTATTTTTCCTCCCAGACTTCTTTCCCCAAATTTCCCCTCTTCTGCTGTCCTCATCCACCATCTTTCTTTCTCTTGTCTCTGATATTTGCTCTCTCCTGGCCCTGCTCCTCATAACTCTGCTTCTCCTATGTCTCTTCTTCCACGTCCCCCATGCCTCGTCCCTTTTCTTCCATAGCAAGAGAGGAAATCTAGGAAAAGACCAAGAAGTTCCCATGCAAGGCCTCTCAGCAGCTGCTCCGACAGTGCTCACTAGCTTGGTTCCCTCCCGAGCTGGCAATTTGTTGTGATAAAGGCTGCCAGTGCTAGAAAAGGACCTGGGCCGGCAAGGAAAAAAGCAGAAGGTCAGAACAACATTACAAGTAGATTAGAAAAAGGGATGCATGGCTGAAGACTGAAATATTTACTGTCTTATTTGAGTGAGTCCATATTCCATAGTGACCATCTCTGTGTGGGTGTGGAAGAAGCTTTCAGGTGTCTTTCTCCCAGTGACAGCACTAGGCACACACTAGTGTCAACTGCAAGGTGTTTATTTTGCGCTGGTAAACACTCTGAATACAAGCAAGCGTTGAACAACAAACTCACTTGCTCTGAGCTGCATGGACAGAGCAGTAGAATCAATACAAGGTGGTTCCCATGGGCAAATCCTGGGTCCATTTGTCTAAAAATCCTTGGAAAATACAGGAAACCACAGAATATCTGTGACAGTTGAAAGCTAGTCTGCTGTAGTGGCTCAAAGGGAGAGAAGGGATCTCAGTAAGCTGGAGTCCAAACTACACAGGACTTACGTCAAAATGATTAGAGTTAAACTTGAAAGCAAACAGGATGCTAAGAGAACTACGGTATATATGTCAATAATGTAAAAGCTGTGCATATACAGTATTTTAATTTGAATGGAATATTTATAAACAGCTAAATACATTGCGTTACTGAGTTCTTGTTGGACATCAGTTTTGTAGTTTGTACGTAAAAGATTTTATTCTGTAGGCTTGAGAGCCTCAGAAGTTCATTAATTGCTAAGGGGTAAAAAGCACACAGTTAATAGATAGAAGCTTTCAAAATGGAATTAGGTCCAAGTATGCCAGAATACATAAAAGGCACACAACTTTAAAATTGCATTGTTTAAACAATTTTTTAAAAACATATTTGTTTCTACCCTCACTCTGGATTTTTGTCTTCACTACTGTTACCTCAAGTTCTAATTTGAGTCCTGTCCATGAACAAACACCCTTAACTCAGGTGTGGTGGTGCTTTTAATTGGAGCTGGCAGGCCCACCAGGGGTATAGAATAAAGCTGGAGTTAGCAAAACTCACTTGTCAGCTGCTAATAGAACCTCTGTGCAGCATGGACAGAGAGTAGCTCTGCTTGCATGCTGCTAGTCCTCCAATGCCTTCCTGCAATTCCTCCCCGGGGCCCAGAAAGGACAGACAAGTTCTTCCACAATTTGCTGGGAAACAATTAACACAGCAGCTCAGCTTACTGCTAAGTAAAGATCCCTGGGAATTTTCCCAGAACAAGCAATTGCAGGGCCAGTATGGACATAGCATCGACTGTGTTATTTTGCACTGTGGCCACTCTCACTTGAGCTAGGCTACCTTGCGAGGAGTAAATTGAGTACTGATAACCTGAGTAAACTCTGCAATGAAGACAAACCCTTTAAAATGTAGGACTAAAAAAATCTGTCAGCAAGAATAAAAAACCTCAAGAGCTCCAGCTCACCCTCCATTCTGATTCCTCACTGGTAACTCTTGCATATCTCCAAATTCTCTCCCCACCTACTGTGGAATCCTTCCTGTCACTCTTTCAGTTCTTTCTTGAACTCCATCCCCAGTATGGCCAAGTCAACTTCCCCACCCTAAAATGCCTTCTCTGCTGGATCTGGTGCTGCCACTTCTCTAGTACTGAATAACTGCTGATACTGAAGTGTCATATATTATCAGTTTAGCCCCAGTAAACAGACACTTTGATTTTAACCTTTTCCCCAGAAGATCCATTTAATTTACTGTAGAAATGGCTTGATTATATCCCTGTTAAGAACAATTCTCTCCATTGTCAAGCAGCAGTTAAACGGCAATCCAAAGCTAACCAGTCTGGGGAGAAAAATGCTATGACTGTATATGACCTTAATTGCGCACTATGATCCTCAATAGCCCCCACAAACTGCAGAGGATTTATGCATATTTTCTTCTCAACTCTAATACAGTTTATATATAGCCCTAGATGTATACATTACGTGTAGAAATTACTCAAGACAATCCTTGGCACATTGATAGGAAGACAGAATTAAGGATTTGCATGTATTCAGAAACTCGTATCTGCTACATCGCAATGAAACCTGCTTCTAGCAGACAGTCATTCAGAAAGTACAACAGAACCATGCTAATCCACATCATTTTATAATCCACACAAAAAACTCCCTATCTCGCAGCAAAGATGTCATACCAGACCGTGTTGCAGTGAAATGTTAAATTCCTCAAAATATCATTTTTTACACATTATTAAGTATCAAATGATTAAAGTCCAAATTGCAATAATCAATGTAAATTAAACTACATTTTCCTTGGTTTACCAATTATTTTTTGTTTCATAGCCAGTAGATAGTAAAATTCATTAATCTACACAATCTCTCCTCATCATTAATATGAATTATTGAGGTTCTACTGTACTGTACAGACAGGACACATCACTAAGGTTTCACACAGAAAAACAAATCTTGAATGAACAATATTTATTACTTGTAATAAATGACAGCTCCTAGTAGCATTTAAAAATAAAATTGGCATTAATGTTGACTGCTTAAATTTAGATAAAAACTGTAGCATGATTAAACAGTTTGGCCAAAATGTTTTAGACTTGTAAGACAAAATCCATTTAACAGACATCAAAACTTGAATATACGAAACAAATCAATAACCATAGAATCATAGAAATGTAGGACTGGAAGGGACCTTGAGAGATCATCTAGTCCAGTTACCTACACTGAAGCAGGACTAAGGATTACCTAGACCATCCCTGACAGGTGGCTGTCTAACCTGCTCTTAAAAACCTCCCTTTGTAATTTGTTTCAGTGCTTAACTACACTGACAGGAAGTTCTTCTAATGTCTAACACCTAAATCTCCCTTCATGCAATTAAAGCCCATTACTTCTTGTCCTGTCCTCAGTGGTTAAGGAGAACAATTTATCACCCTCCTCTTAATAACAACCTTTTTTATACATGAAGATTGTTATGTTCTCCCTCAGTCTTCTCTTCTCCAGACTAAACAAACCCAATTTTTTCAATCTTTTCTCATAGGTCAGGTTTTCTAGCCCTTTAATTATTTTTATTGCTTTCCTCTGGTCTTTCTCCAATTTGTCCACATCTTTCCTGAAATGTGGTGCCCAGAACTGGACACAGTACTCCAGTTGAAATCTTATCAGTATTGAATAAAATGGAAGAATCACTTCTTGCATTTTGCTTACAAGACTCCTGCTAATACACTGCAGAATGATATTTGCTTTTTTTACAACAGTATTATATTATTGATCCATATTTAGTTTGTGATTCACAATAACGCTTTGATCTTTGTCTATAGTACCCCTTCCTAGGTAGTCATTTCCCATTTTGTATTTGTGCAACTGATTATTCCTTCCTAAGTGTAGTATTTTGCACTTGTTCTTATAGAATTTCATCCTATTTATTCAGACCATTTCTCCAGTTTGTCAAGATCCTGTTGAATTCTAAATTGTCTTCCAAAGTGCTTGCAACCCCTCCCAGCATGGTACTGTCCACAAATTTTATGCGCATACTCTCTACTATGGTACTATCCAAATAATTTATGAAGATACTGAATAGAACCGGACCCAGGACACATCCCTGCAGGAACCCACTTGATATGCCCTTCCAGCTTGATTGTGAACCATTAATAACCACTCTCTGAGAATGGTTTTTCTAGCCAGTTGCGCACCCACCTTATCGGAAGTTCGTCTAGGTTATATTTCTCTAATTTGTTCATGAGACAGTATCAAAAGCCTTACTAAAGTCGAGATATAGCCCATCTACTGCTTCCCCCCTATCCACAAGGCTTGTTACCCCGTCACAGAAGGATATTAGGTTGGTCTGACATGGTTAGTTCTTGACAAATTCAGATCGACTGTTATTACCTTGTTTTCTTCTGGGTGCTAACAAAATAGAATGTTTGATTACTTGCTCCACTATCTTACACTTCTGCCACTGCTGCATTTTCTGTTATTGTCTTTCCCTCCTCATTGCGTAATGGGCCTACTCTGTCCTTGGTCTTCAATAAAAGCATGGGCAACTCAATCCAAGGAGTTTTTAAAAAAACAAAAAATTAAAAAAGAGTATAAAAGTAGATTTGAAATCATTACCTACCAGTATTTCCTTCTTTTCTTTCCTTGAAAAATTAGTGTCTCTATTTTCATTTGACTGTTGATGTGGAGATCCTTCTCTGTCACCATTTAAATGTAAAGAACTCACTCCATTACCTTCAAAAGAAACGCTTAAAGTCACAAAAACATAATTTAATCGTCTACAGATACGAATTTGATGGGTCAAATTCTCTGTGGGCATTAACGCCACTGTCTTCAATGGAGTTACACCAGCAAAAAAATTGGCGCATTACAACAGGAAAAAGGGGTTGTAATCAATTTCAATCCTTTCAAGCCCCTAAACAAGGATCAATAAAACTTCTGAAGGTTTTCAGTATGAGATAGTATGAAACAGAGTCATCTTCACTGACTCTCTTTGTATTTACAGCATATGTGGAGAGAAGATATTCACAGATTTAGATTCTCACACTTTTCCCCAAAGAACAGATTTTCCCTTTGCAAACATGGCTGCCAGACCACGTAGCTGCTTCAAAGCAAAATCAGGAGTTGCAAAAGCTCATTCTCTGAAAAGAGAAGCTTATCATATGTATATCTTCATTTAACCACCTACATTTGGAAAATTAGGTATTTTTTCTTTTCTGTTAATTAACAAAAGAATTATATAGCCACAGAACTTCCCCTTCCCCCAAAAACTCTCTCCCTATGGTATTAAATCAGAAGTTTATACATCTACTTTTTAAGCTAAAGTAGCCTGAAAAATCACGAGTCTCGAGAATGTGAATTTTTAAAAGACCAAATTTTAAATGATTAGAACTCATGATAATAAACACATTTATTTGAATATAGTTTAGTTTTCCTCAGGCTATATGCTGAACATTTGGGGCATATAGACTGTTTTTCCTACAAAATAAAGGATGCACTCCCACTTCAAGTACAAAATACACTCTAACCTTATCTAAGGAGTGACTATGGTGCCTCCATTTTTTCATATTATATATATACACACACATACACACATAGAATTTTAATCTATAAATTCTACATAAAACTACCACCAAATTTTGGTCACTAAAAGAAAAAGTTGTGTGAATGTGAGATAAGACGATGTGTTGCTCATGTCCATTCCACATTAGGTGTGAGCGCTCACCACATGCACTGGTGCCAGAAGTTTTTCCCTCAGCAGTATCCATAGGGGAGTGGCTCTGGTGCCCTCTGGAGTGGCGCCTGCATGGCACGGTATAAGAGGCGCCACTGGCTCCCCCCACCCTCAGTTCCTTCTTGCCGGAAACTCCGACAGTGGGGAAGGAGGGTGGGTCGTGGAACGAACATGAGCAACACATCTCAAAGAACACCAGTTACAGAACAGGTAACTGTCGTCTTCTTCGAGTGTTTGCTCATGTCTATTCCATATTAGGTGACTCCAGCCATTCCCGTGGAAGCGGGTAGGAGTTCATGGCTGTGCAGATTGTAATTAATAAAACTCTGCTGAACCCAGCGTTGTCTCTGGCCTGCTGAGTGATGCCATAATGAGACATGAGCGTGTGGACCGAGGACCACGTCACAGCTCTACAGATGTCCTGGATTGGGATGTGTGCCAGGAAGGCTGCTGAAGATGCCTGTGCTCTAGTCAAATGGCCCTCACGATCAGCAGTGGTGGGACCTTTGCTAGCTCGTAACAGGTCTTTATGCAAGAGGTGATCCAGATGGAAATCCTCTGCGAAGAAACCAGAAGGCCCTTCACCCTATCCACTGCAGCAATGAAGAGCTGGGTCAATTTACAGAAAGTTTTGGTACACTCCAAGTAAAAAGCTAAGGCCCTCGGGACATCCAGTGCGTGCAGACGCCTCTCCTCAGCAGTCTGTGAGGCTTGGGACAGAACACTGCCAGAAACATGTCCTGGCTCATCTGGAAGGAAGATATCACCTTCAGTAGGAAGGCTGGGTGAGGCCACAGCTGGACCTTGTCCTTATAAAACACTAAGGCGATTCCGAGGTTACCGCCACCAGGAAAGCGACCTCCAGGACAAGTAAGAAAGAAAAGGGAGCAGGAGCCCAGCAGCTTGAAAGGCGGGCTGGTGAACCTGGAAAGGACCAGGTTAAGGTCCCATTGGAGGACAGGGGACCGTACCTGAGGGTAAAGCCTCTTGAGGCCCCTAAGGAACCAGACAGTCATGTCATGAGAGAAGACCGTCTGACCTTGGATAGGCTGGTGGAACGCGGAGATGGCCGTAAGGTGCACTCTGATGGAAGAATGTGCCAGACCCCAGTTCCTGAGCTGTAGTAAGTAGTCCAAGATGGACTGCACTGAAGAACATGAGGAAGAAATGCCGTGCTCTGACACCCAGCAGGAAAACCTTGTCCATTTGTCCAGGTAAGTTAGTCCTACGGATGGCTTCCTACTTCTCAGGAGGACCCGCTGGACTGCCTCCGAGCAGGAACGCTCCTCCGGGTTTAACCACGGAGCATCCACACTGAGAGGTGTACACTCAAGGTTGGGGTGTAGGAGCCAACCGTGATCCTGAGACAGCAGATCCAGACAGTAGGGAATGGACCAAGGAGGGGCCGCTGATAGGCTCATGAGCGTGCTGAACAAGTGCTGGCAACGGCATGCAGAGGTGATCATGATAACCTGTGCCTTGTCCCTCTCGATCTTTACTAGGACCTGGCTGACCACAGGGATCAGAGGAAACGCGTACAAAAACTGGAGAGTGTAGTCATGTGCCACTGTACTGAGGACCCAGCAGTCCAAACCTATCGCCGACCACGCTGGGAGTAAAAAGGAAAGGTGATTGCAAAAACTGGGGAAACTGGATCCAGGAAATAGACTGGTAGGTCGTCCTCGGGTGTACCCTCAAAACGACTTTTTAGCTCCCTGCTTGAAGCGGGTCAAGCCCGACTGGGCACAGGGTGGGGCAGGTGGTTCGCGCGCCATCTATAGCCCTTAGGCTTTTTCTGCAGCGGGTCCTGCCGGGGCTGGCTCCCTTGCCCCGGGAATGTTGTAGTTTGAACCGCTTACATGCCGGGCTTGGAACACAGAGCCCCAGGGTTTTTAAGGGTGGTTCAGGAGTCCTTCAGCCCATGTAATTTATTGTCTGTTTGCTCTGCAAACAGGGCCTGGTCATCAAAGGGGAGATCCCGAATTGACTGCTGAGCCTCAGAGGACAAACCAGAGAGGAGCAGCCAGGACACTCGGAGATGGCTGATGCCACAGTGCAGGTGGTGGAGTCTGCTGTGTCAGGTGCCACTTGAAGGATTGGCAGCGGCTGTACCCTCATTGAGAAGTGCCCATATTCTTTACGGGAACCTTCAGGGGCAGGGTGGAAGCATTCTCGAACATATTTAAGATGTAGCGGCCAAGGAGGGCATGGTGGCTGGCCACCCTCAACTGTAAGCTAGACAAGGAATAAATTTTCCATCCGAAAAAGTCCAGTCTCCCAGAGTCTTTATTTCTGAGGGTAGTTCCAGGTTGTCCCTGGCATTCCCTATGGTTAACTGCCTCAACCACCAGGAAATTTGCGGCAGGATGCGAGTAAAGGTATTTGTGCCCCTTAGTCGGGACAAAGTACTTACACTCTGCCCATTTGGAAATGAGGGGCAGAGAGGAGGGGTTTTGCCACAAGGCGCTGGATATCTTCAGTGCTTCGTGAAGGGGAAGGGCCACCCTAGCAGGGACTGTGGAGGAGAGGACGTTGAACAGGGAGTCTGCTTGCTCCTCCAACCCCTCTGCCTGCAAGCCAAGGTTGGACGCGACCCTCTTCAATGGGTCCTGGTGCGCCTTAGTGTCATCCTGAGGAACCGGGTGAGGGGGCTCCGTGATGGCCTCGTCTGGTGATGAGGAGGAAGCTGGTACCAGAGGTTCCATGACACCGACTGGTGGCCCAGCAGGCTGTTCACTTTGGTCCACATGGACCTGCGGGGTCCTATCCCCTGGGGCCTCAAGCACCAGAGAGAGTTGTGTTGTCGAGGCCACAGGCCTGCCAAAGACTCCTGACACCAAGCGGGCAGGCTGGGAGAACCCCCACGGGTTCCAGGGTACCACAGGCCAGTCACTGGGCAGGTTTCGGTACCGACAATGCAGGCGGCACCGAGGGTCTGGGAGGCTGCCCCACCAATGTGGAGCCTTGCTCCAGCCGGAGCGACTCCTACCTGGTGACTCGGGTCCATTGGAGCAGTGACTCCGTGCCTGGCAATAATCAGTCACGTCAAGGGGAGGACTATTCCGAGAGAACGTGAGCCTCTCTGGGGACCTCCGTGATCAGCGGCACTCGGTGGATTCACGATAGGAGACCAGTGATCCACACCTCTTGCTTCAAGACCGGTACTGGGACGAGGAGCGGAACCTGGAGGTATCACAGACCAGGCACCAGGGAGATCTCCCTGAATACGGGGACACCCACCTTCATGATCACTGGCAGGCCCCAAGGCTCCAGTCCTCTGATCATTCCTGGGATCTGTAATGGCATTCCAGTGACATGAAGGGATGGTCCTGACGTTCCTGCCGGGGAGCGCATGCCTCCATGGGTCTGTGCCAGGTAAACAGCGAGGTCCGTCTCGAATCCCACTGCCAGTGCCCAACATCTGGTGACCGTAGAGGGCTCTGATGTGTCTGCCTCCCTAACTCCGAGGCATGACAGCTTTGAATGGGTGAATGGTGGCGGGACATCCCCCACACTGGGGAGCAGTACCATTCAGGTGAGGGTGGACAGAAAGGTTCCAAGGAGGGCTTACCCCAAAGTCTGGGCGGCACCAGGAGCGTCAGAATCTCCTGCACGGTCTGGAACACTTCATCAGCTTCAGGTGCTACCGATGCCTGAAGGCCCACCTCTGTGTTTGGGTTTCCAGGCAAGGAATGGGGTGGGCTGCATCGCTCGGATGAGCAGAGGCCCGACTTCCCGACAGGGGAGATGAGCCTCCTGGCGCAGGTCTTAGCTCGCCCCCAGCCCTGTCCTTCCCCTTGCTCGAGTGAGCGCTGACTCCATCAGGCATGCTTTAAGTCTGATTTCAAACTCTTTCTTAGTCCTAGGTTTAAAGAACTTGCAGATTCTACACTTATCACTTACATGCCCTTCACCAAGGCCCCTGAGACAGCTACTATGAGGGTCACTCACAGGCATGGGCCGTTTGCAGCGATCACAGAGCTTAAAGCCTGGGGATTGGGACATGCTTCATCCCCTGGCTAAATCCCCGACAGGACTAACAAAACTAACTACTGCTAAGGGCTAACTAAGTTAACTACTAACTTTACAAGAACTCTAGTTCGTACGAACGAAGCCTAAGCAATGCTAGTAAGAGCAGCGAACATTCTGTGAACCGTCACTGGCAGCACGAAGGAACTTAGGGTGGGGGGAGCCGATGGCACCCCTTATATCACGCCATGCGGGCACCACTCCAGAAGGTGCCAGAACCGCTCCCCTATGGATACTGCTGAGGGAAAAACTTGCAGCACTGGTGCATGTGGCGAGTGCTCACACTGAATGTGGAATCGACATGAGCAAGCACTCGAAGAACTAAATATTACTGAAAGACATTTCAACCAGAATTCGCCATTTGATACCATGTCTCTCTTATACTTATAAAACACAACACCAGATACTGATTAAATCCACACCAACCTTATATTAATCATCAAAACATGTGAACATATAACCAATACACATGGTCAGAGTAAAGGCTGCATGTTGGTTGTTTAGCATGTGGATAGACAAAAATGTGCTTTTGTGGATAGAGGAAGGGATGTAGTTGTACTTAAGAGGAGGAAATAATAGGCAGAGTGGAAATGGATGTTGAATAACTGTTGCTTATTCTGTTGGATTTTTTGTTTGTGTTGGTGGGAGATGTTCATTTTTTTATGCAGTCTTACTGTGTGTTGCTAACAGTTAAATGTTTAAATGTATTACATAAAGGTATGTTTACAGTAGTGTAAGGGCACAGTGGAAACTGTAAGATGCACTATGAATCAAGAATGAGCCTGATCCTGCATGTGTTTAATATTGGACAAACTAACAGAGCATGTGTCAGATCAGGCCTTAAACTCCATATCAAACACCAGGCAAACGCTTACAAACAGGCAGGAAGCTCAATTAACAGCTATATAATTACTGAAATCGATTCATTTGTTTATATGTGAACCTTTGAAGCCCAGTTCTACACTCAGGTATGTCCATACAACTCCAATTGACTTAAATGGGAGTTTGCGCAGCAGAGCGGAATTTGACACTTAGGTCTATTGAAAACATACAGTGCTGCCCACTGTTACACTGTTTCAGTATATTTCACCTTGAGTATGTTGCTTAAGGATAAAATCCTGTCCTCACAGACATCAAAAGGAATTTTGTCAATGACTCCAGTGGGAGGTGTATTTGGCCCAGGTAAGTTAGTGTGCACATTTTTACTCCCACTGGTTTTCCTGTACTATTTTTGCTACTTGCCCACAGAAGCACACACTACCACAGGATGAGTCATGTGTACATCTGTCTAAGGATGCAGAAATAAGCTGAATTACATTCTTTTAGAAATCCCCACACACTGCTTGGTGTCACTTGTATTACCTATAGGATTAGGTTTTGGGGGAGGCAACCGAGGAGGGGGTGGCCTAGGTGGAACTTGTGGTGTTAACTTTGCTGGACTGTCTGAAACAGGGCATCTCTTGATCGTTCCTTGATTATCGTCTTCAGAAGAATGACCTTCCTGTGGTATGCAGATGGATTTAGGCTGAAAAATAAATATAACAATATTAATGAACAATACAAACAAAGCAATCTATCCAGGCATTTATACCACATTCATCATGGTAATACTGTACCAGAGCTCTGCATTGTATGTATCCCATGAGTGTACTGATAAAGAAAACTATACGCTCCGTTAAGCAAAACGTTTACTGCAGAAAAATGCTTAGCAATTAAAAAAAAAGTTTCTTGTACTAACAGAAAACTCAAATTATTAAGTAGTACACTGAAATTGACCTGCTGAAACGTCACTACTCATGTCAGGTTCTGCATTCAAGGTAGTCAGGCCTGGTGGTTGGAGCAGTGGTCATAGCCAAACATAGGTTCAAGGCCAGGCTAAGGGTATCACTGATACCAGGGTCTGGGGACAAGCCATAGGTCAGAGTCTGTGGACAGCAAAATCTTGACCACAGTCAGAAACAGGCCAACAATCAAAGCCAGGCTGGAGTCAGTCTGATGGACAGGAGGCGAATGCAGAGCTGGTGGAGAGGCAGGGTAGGACATGGACAAGGCTGAAGCAGGCTGGAACAAGGCCTGGCAAGGCTAGGACAGAAACAGGAACTGGATCAAGAGTAGGCTGGAAGCCTAGGGAATCTAAGACTGCAAGGCAGCGGCGGGTTCCTGGACAAGCAGTGCTGTTGCACAGACTAACTTGCAGCTCTGACAGGGTCATCTATGCCTGGGGGTCATCTGACTGGGTCCCTGCTCAGGGATAGACTGCTGCAGCATTCTTGAGGGCTGAGTCACTGCAGGCTCTGCTTATGGGATGAATCAGTGCAGCTGAGTTGCTGCAACATGCCTGAGCTATAAGACTCTGCAGCAGGCTCTGTTGGAGGAGTGAGTAATGGCACCTATTGAGGCTCTGGGGGATCTAAAGGTCACGCCCCCCCAGCCTAGCAGGAGCCACCACTGGACTCAAGCATCAAGAAATTATGGGGGAAAACAAATGAAAAAACAGTGACAGGACTGAGGGTACAGGGTCAAAAGCAGGGATCCTGAGGGGTGAGGCATGGCAAGTGAGTAAGCTGCCTGTGGGTTTGGCCCACAGCTTAAGTCCCACAGATAATCAAATCAGAGGCATTTAAGATAAAGTATAGAGCTGAATTATCAGAATGGAGGCTGGATATCGTCGCCACCCTGAGTTGGCCTTTGGGATCTGTGAAACATGGCTACAGATCCCTTTGCTTTTGGGAGGACCCCAAATCAGTACATGACTGCAGAGGGCAGTGTCAAGCAGACACACATTGATGGGACTAAAACTGTCACTAGCTCCCTCCCGGTCATCCAGATCTGAAGCTGAGCTGGTTCTTCTGTGAACTCTGACAGAGACAAGGGCACTTCAATTGCACAGGAGGACTACTGCAGACTAGGCATGAGAAGGGTAATCCATTCATCCCTGTCATAAACAGATAGTTAAGGGTTAATGTCTCTTTTACCTGTAAAGGGTTAACAAGCTCAGTGAACCTGGCTGACACCTGACCAGAGGACCAATCGGGGGACAAGCTACTTTCAAATCTTGGTGGAGGGAAGTCTTTGTTTTGTGCTTTTTGGGTTGTTCCTTGTTCTCTCTTGGGATTAAAAGGAGCCAGACATGCAACCAGTTTTCTCCAATCTTTCTGAAACAGTCTCTCATGTTCTAACTAGTAAGTACTAGATAAAAGGCGAATTAGTCTTTATATTTGTTTTCTTGATTTGCAAATGTGTATTTTGCTGGAAGGATATTTTACTTCTGTTTGCTGTAACTTATACTTAGGCTAGGAGGGAGGGAGTCTCTCTGGTCTATGTAAAGCTGATACCCTGTAAACATTTTTCCATCTTGATTTTACAGAGATAATTTTTACTTTTTCTTTCTTTAATTAAAAGCTTTTCTTTTTAAGAACCTGATTGATTTTGTCCTTGTGTCGATCCAAGGGGACTGGGTCTGAACTCAACAGGGATTGGTGGGGGGAAAGGAGAAAGGGGGAAAGGTGAATTTCTCTCTGTTTTAAGATTCAAGGAGTTTGAATCACAGTAATCTCTCAGGGTAACCCAGGGAGGGGAAAGGTAGGGGAATGGTTTATTTCCCTTGTTTTAAGACCCAAGGGGTTTGGGTCTTGGTCTCCCCAGGGAAGGTTTTGGGGGGACAAGGAGTGCACCAGATACTGAAATCTCTGGTTGGTGGCAGCGCTATAAGATCTAAGATAGAAATTAAGTTTAGAGGGGTACATGCAGGTCCCCACTTTCTGGACGCTAAAGTTCAAAGTGGGAATGAGACCTTGACAATCCCATCTTTTCTGGTAACAGCTTGGCTATCAACTTTATATATAGCTAGCCCAGTCAAGGAGAAGGTAGAACGTAACCCAGTCTATGCCTTTTCGTGTAGTTGCTTCCCTCCTGTATACAGGCAGGTCAGAGTAGCAGTGATCTCAGTTCTCCTGTCCTACTAATCCCTTTCCTATTGTCCTTTTTTCCAATGCATTAAGTACAAACAAGTTTTCTTAGGCATCAGGCATGTGTCTCTCCTTGCTCTAGTTCTTCTTTTCTACCACATCTTGTAATTATAACGAGCAACAGAATGCCACTTTACATTCCAGTGTGGGTTCCAACAAACACATAATGGACTTACACAGAGGTGTTTTATATTTTCCAAAATGCTACTCAAACATTAATTAACCCTCACCGTGTCAGGTGCTTGGATAACAGTGCTAAGCATGGTACAAACACCTAAACAGATACACACAATTTCCATTTTATAGATCAGAAATAGACAAAGGGAAGCTAAGTATCAGAGGGGTAGCCATGTTAGTTTGGATCTGTAAAAGCAGCGAAGAGTCCCGTGGCACCTTACAGATTAACAGACGTATTGGAGCATAATCTTTCGTGGGTGAATGCGTCAGATACAAGTGGGTATTCACCCACGAAAGCTTATGCTCCAATATGTCTGTTAGTCTATAAACTGCCATAGGACTCTCTGCTGCTTTAAAGGGAAGCTGGTTTCTCCCAACATACAGTAAGTCAAGAGTAAGACCCAGGATTAAAAAAGTGAGAAATCTTCAATGCTTGCCTCACATCCCTAGAACTTGCTGGCTTTCATATTGCTCTTCCACAGCAAGCAAAAGACACTGAATCAAGTCAAACTTTTGTTTGGGTTTTTTTTAAATAAACATTGTTCCCATTTATGGCTTCAGCACTATAAAGCAACTGATTTGTCTGTTCTGCATTTTGGTTATTGCTATTGAGTGTCCTACTCTTGGAACCTTAAGAATCCAAGTTTGTCTACCACTCTTGCTCATTACCTCAGCATGCGCAGCAGCAGCTGAAGATGGTGCAGAGATGGAAGTCCTTTTTTGGGTGCTGCCTTTACTGATACATCTTTCTTGCCCTACAGTGCCACCCATAGGACACTTCACAAGACTTTGTGTCTGCTGTTCTGTGGTCGATTACGAGAAGTGCAAGATTCATGGTTAATGAATATCTATAGCACATGGAGGCAGCCATAATGGCAAGGTTAGGTTGTGCTAGTTGCAAGGCTCTCAAAGGTCCCAGTTGTAAAATGGAAAGCTACAGCACTCCCTGCCGAGGAAGGGAGCAATCACAAATGTAACAGCAGATTCATTAGGCTAGAATCCACTGGAGCCAGGAACCCCATGGGCCCACTGAGCTGCAGAACTGGCTGGGCCAGTGGGACAGAGAAACACCAGGCTCCGGGGGCCTGTCACTTCATCCAACCCAAGGAGAGGGCTGATGTGCATGCTACTCTAGAGCCAGAATCTGCAGATTGAGGAAATAAAAATGAGATCCGTCAGAAGAGCATGAAAGGAAAAAGCCTGTAAAGCAGAAAACGGCAGAGGCTGACAGCTCAAGTATAGATTGGGTGCAAGAGACTGGGCAAGACGGCATCTAACAGACTCTTAAAGAGCAAAATTTTGATGCCAAAACACAGGCCTGTCTGAACAGCTAAAAGCAGGCATGGTTAAGCCACCCAGCATTGGTAAATGGACACTCAGAATAAGATATAGGGGTTTTTTTACACCTTTTAATTTACTTTGAATGTACAATGAAATTGTAGATCAACTGTGTTAGTGTGACAGAATTTGCTATCTGATCTGTGCACACAACCATTTAAGTGTATCCCATCATTGCATCTGAAATTAGTAGTCAAGACTCTTGCTGTGGTGGCCCTGTGGTGGGAATTCCTGTGCCTCCCCAGCCCCAAATCCTTCAAATACCTAATCTAATCCCTCCCTAAATATTAATAGTACAATCATAAGTACCATTTCTGCATTGCTGAATACCACAGATTATATTATACACATTTCCCCAAATTAGAGATGTACACAAATAATTGAAAGGTCAAATCTCACCTTGATAAATCTGGGGCCAAAAGAAGTTTTGAGTAAAGTTTTCAAAAGTGCTTAAGTCAAATGAGACTCTTAAGTCATTTAGACACTTACACATTTTTTGGGGGGAAAAAAAACACACACACACACACCACAAACCCTTTTTAGCATATTTCTCCTCTTATGTAATACAGTGGAAAAACATGCTTACCTTTGGTGGTAAAGGAGGTGGCACTTTAGGTTTAATTGTAGCGCTATAAAGAAAATAAGTACAGATAATTTAGAAGTTATCCAAATACAGATCTCTGACATCCTCACAATGCTTTATTCTTGATACGGTCATGTAGGATTTATTTTTATATTTTCAAAACACTATACAAATAATTGAAACATCCTGAGCTTTTTGATCCATACCAGTGTTATTTTTAAATACTTACACTATGTATATTTTCAGTGCTGCTCCCTCCTTTGCCCCACATACAAGCAGGAGAAACCCAAGTGCCCCCAGAGACCTCCCCTGAAGTCATGAGTGACTATTTTGAAATGCTCAGCTGTTGAGGCTATATGGACTTGTGCAGGAGAAGAGAGGAGAGATTCTTAACAGGGAGATCCAGAGAGGACACAGAGTGAGTCTAGCATGTGTTGAAAGAAAGAGGACGGATTTAATACTTAAGGGGAGAACACAGGATATTAGTTGGATTTACTTAAAAAGTATTGATGGTTGTGTGGAATGATGATGATTATATAGGATTACGATGGGGTGGTGAGGTGTGCGGCAAGTGACCACACTTGGGGACTCCACATAGCTGTGCTGTGGCTGAGGACAGCGCATGCCTAAATGGCAGCTCATCTCATACTGGCCTATTGCCATTGCTGACCCTGTGGCTACTGAATGGCTAGAGCATGTGATGCTCACCTAAACCCTTTTGACACGTTTGATTTTTTTTTTTTAAACTTATACATCTAGACAAATTGGAGAACTGGTCTGAAATCAACAAGATGAAATTCAGTGAAGTGCAAAGTACTACACTTAGAAAGGAAAAATCAAATGCACAACTACAAAATGGGGAATAACTGGCTAGGTGGTAGTTCTGCTAAAAAGCATCTGGGAGTTATTCAATTTGCAATCCACTATATGAGTCAACAATGTGATGTAGTTGCAAAAAAGGCTAATATTCTGGGGTGCATTAACAGGCGCGTCATATTTAAGGCAGGGGAGACAATTATTTTGCTCTATTAGGCACTAGTGAGGCCTCACCTGGAGTACTGTGTCCAGTTTTGGCGGCTACACTTTAGGAAAGAGGTGGACAAATTAGAGAGAGTCCAAGGGAGAGCAACAAAAATGTTAAAAGGTTTAGGAAACCTTTTTGAGGTTGAGGAGGAGTTAAAAAAAATCACCAACCTTAGGCATGTTTAGCTTTGAGAAAAGACGACTGATGGGGGACCTGATAACAGTCTTCAAAGACGTTAACAGCTGTGATACAGAGGACTGTGATCAGTTTTTCTCCATGTCCACTAAAGTAATGAGTTTAATCTGCAGCAAGGGAGAGTTAAGTTAGATATTAAGAAAAACTTTAACTCTCAGGGCAGTTAAGCTCTGGAACAGGCTTCCAAGAGAGATTGTAGAATCCCCATCACTGAAAGTTTTTAAGAACAGGTTAGACAAAACACCTGTCAGGGATGGTCTAGATTTACTTGGTCCTGCCTTACCACAAGAGGCTGGATGTGATGACTTTTCAAGGTCCCTTCCAGCCCTACATTTTTATGATTTTATCATTCTGTGATCTGTTTAATCTATTTTATGTTTTGTATTTTTAACTTTTTTCCAATCTTTACTGTACCATCCGTGCATTTGCAAATAATTATAACGAAAGCAGCAAACATCATTCCTTGGACGGCTCATGGACTTGACCACTGGATTCTTCGTCTCAACCATATGCAAAGCAGCAAATCTGTTCACAGCATACTATTAACCTACTATTCAGGTAATGTGATCAATAATATCTTCATTTTTTCCTTTTCCTTGCAGAATTCTGTGTAGATCTGAGTTCTCATGAAGCAAATATTCAACAGCCTGGTCTTCGAGAAAAATATATCAACATAAAATGAAAAGCTATTTCAATTTTTTTTCCCAGCATTATGTTGTAAAGGATTTACTGTATTTTTGGTCTTGCATTCCTACACTGTTGTACAGCCTGTTCTGTTAAAAAAATTTTCTTATCTTTTGGAAGTATAAAATATTAAGTGTGAATAATTTTGAGAATGCAACCCTGAAATCTCAAATTCTTGCACAGAATTTTAACTGCTTTTGGATTATGCTGCTCCAAAGAAAGGGTTAAGAAAATATCCAAGAAGTGAGAATTTTTTTGGAATACTTATCTTCACTTGCCTGGTTTCCCTAAGACTTTCCAGAGAAGTTCTATCCCAGCATAAGATCAGGTTGATTTTGGTTTGGAGAAGGGGAGTTGGAAGAGGAGTTCAGAATCCAGTTTATACTAGGAACCTTGTTTCATCTTTAACAATGAAAGTAACTACTTTCTCTCTCATTTACCCTCACTCAAATCCTCTATCATATATTGAAGTTAAAATCTTGAAAATTTTCCTTTACATCCTTCTCTGCATCTCAGGCAGACATCAAAGGATGCTGTCATTGCTGGGAGACAGCTAATCAACACCTTTTATGTATCAACACTGGTTGCACAGAGGCTACTGGCCTGGATTGTGTCAGTGGAATCAACAGCATGGCTAATGCAAAGTATCAGAACTAAAGGCATAGGGTATGGATCCTGGATACGAGTGCATACAGAGCTCCTACAGCCTTGAGTAGTCCAGGCAGCATCAGCATTGGGACGCAGCTTTGATGTACTTGAGTTGATGCAAAAAACTTCAACACAGCCAATGTGATATGAAGACACTATTCACCAGAGTATCTAGGCACTCAAGATATAAGACCTATGAATCTTTCCTATCTTCAGGACTGTGGATTACATCAACTTGAACGTGGCTGGCGTAGGCTGACACTTCGGTTGCTTCCGGGAATCAAAGGCAAAGGTGGTTGCATGTCAAGTGAACTCTTCAACAATGACTTGGTCTTGTGGAATTTGTGTGAAATAACAGAAGTGCTGAGCCCTCAATGTGCTCTAGAGAAAGACACCAGGGATTCAGCTGAATGCCTCACCTGTACTGAGGTGGAGCTTTGGACTCATTCCATCAAACTGATATCAGAAGGATTGATGCAGAGCTTTAGTGACCAGATGACAGCCATGAATGTGGAGAAGACATCCAAACTATGGAACATCTAGTGAACCAGTGCCCTTCAAGACCTTTCTCTGGAGGGACAGCCTTGATTCATCCAAGTCACCAAAAGCCACAGAGTGCATGACAAACTTGGATGTCAGCCTTTACTGTTCCTTTTCAAGTTGCCAAAAGAACAAGTAGAAGACTGACCCACTGGGACTGGACTGTGGCTCACTCAAGGTTGAAGCCTTCAAGACTTCTCGCCAGACTTAAAAAGTTTCAGAGAAAGCCAACACGGACTTTCTGGTTCTTTCTCTAGGACCTGACTATTTGTGGTGAAGTCTGTGAGCAAATCATGATCCTTTTGGAGGCAGAGAACACACCAGATGGTCTGTCCATAGGGAACATGGTCAGACTGAACTCAAAATCTCTCGAAACTACTGGGCTCTTTCTTACGTATCCTGAAAGAAATAATGAAACAAACCATAGAAAAAACAAAAGTCACATGAAGACATTGATGTGAAAGTTCTGACTGAGCAGGAGCTAGGAGTAAGGATCCCTAGCGTATCAAGCAAAGCAGCCAGTGCAAAGTGCTTCAGGAAAGCAGGAGCCAAGAGATTCAAAGTCCTGAGACTTTAAGTAGGTGGTGTTGACTACAGACAGACTGAGATAAGGAGGAAAAAAAGGTTAAACAAAACTTAGACACAAACTGAGCATTAGAAGAGGCATCAAGCTGAGCTGGTTGCAGCACAGACAACAGCATTGCGGCTATTCAACATAGCTTCTTCTTCAAGCACAATCAGAATGGAATTGGTGGAATGGAGTGCTATGTGGACACTTACATTCCACTGCATCAGTGGCCTGAGCTATCCCATTTGAACACACAGCTTTGAGCAAACCAAGTTCCTGGGTCACATGTAGGGGGGCATGAATCCAAGAGTAAGTTCTATTCAATCTTATCTTCGAAGATAATGCAGGGTTGGGGTGATTTTTTTTTTAATGTTATGATTTAAAAAAACAAAAACCTAGAAAATTCTTCTTAGAGGAAAAAATGATTAAGAACTTTTCTACATGCATCACTCATCTCAAATAGCATATACACTGCCATTTTGAAAAGATAATCAATAATTAAATAACTGCATGTTTAATGTGATATCACCTGCCTCAAATGTAAGTAACAGTGTCAGCACTTTTGTCTCCATCTCACCTTTGGAACCTTCCCCCCAAATAATTCATAGAAAAACAATCCAAAGGTTAGTGTTGTGTCATATATCAAGCACCCTACCACCTGTCACCACCCATGCCCCAATATTAGTCAATCAGTAAAGCACATCATTTGTAAAAACATGTCCCTCTTCGCTGATGGCTGGCCTTCCCATTGAATACAGGGGTGCACGCATTTTTAAAAACTTTCCTTGATAAAATGGTCATATAATAGCAGTGGAACAGCTAAAATGAGAAGATTCATTAAAATATATTTAGTTTCTCTACAAGAATGTTAATAAACTCAGCTAACAGTTCACAGGTTTCTAATATAAAGCAACAGCTCTTTGAAGATCATCCGTTAGCAGGAAAGTAAAATTGAATCCTGTTATCTCAAAAACAGTCTTCTTTCCTATCTCAGGCAAACAATGTATTTGTTTTAAGAAGGTGGTCTTTCATACATACAGGTTTCACATTTTAATATAATTCCTTTTCAGTTCTCCTCTGCCTCTACCATAGTTAAACTTAGATTTAGAATGGTCATATTATTTGTTCCACTGAAATTTAATATGAATTAAAACTTTCCACTATAATGTTTTTAATGTGGTAAACAATAATACACCAGGGTTTCTGTTGCAACAGATGATTTCATTAGCTCAGTGTAGCCCTTTTGCCAGATTAGAATTTTAGTGAGGTGGCAAAATATACAGATTATACAAAATTATTCAAGATAGTTAAGTCCAAAGCAGACTGCGAAGAGTTACAAAGGGATTTCACAAAACTGGATGACAAAATGTAAGATGAAATTAAATGTAGATAAATACAAAGTAATTAACAGTAGAAAACATCATCTCAACTATACATACAAAATGATGGGGTCTGAATTAGCTGTTACCACTCAAGAAAGATCTTGGAGTCAGTGTGGATAGTTCTCTGAAAACATCTGCTCAATGTGCAGTGGCAGTCAAAAAAGCTGACAATATTAGGAATCATTAGGAAAGGGATATTAAGACAGAAAATATCATAATGCCACTATATAAATCCCCGGTATGCCCACACCTTGAATATTGTATGCATTTCTGGTTGCTCTATCTCAAAAGAGATAATTAGAAATTGAAAAGGTACACAGAAGGGCAACAAAAATGACTGGAGGATGGAACAGCTTCCACATGAGGCTAGATTAAAAAGGACAGAATATTCAGCTTGGATAAAGGGACAACTAAAGAGGGGATATGACAGAGTTATATAAAATCATGAATGCCAAGAAGGAAGTGAATAAGAAAGTATTATTTAACCCCTTCCATAACACAAGAACCGAGGTCACCCAATGAAATTATCAGACAAAAGGAAGTACTACTTCTTCATACAACACAGTGTCAACTTATAGTGCTTGTTGCCAGGGGATGTTGAGAAGGCCAGAACTATAACTGGTTTCAAAAAAAGAAGTACAGTAAAAGCTTTTTTAATTGGCATGCTGGAGGAACGGGGAGTAAATTAAAAATGCCAGTTAACTCAGAGGGAGGGGTTTGGAGTGCATAGGAGGGGTGTGGGGCAGCAGGGAAACGGGAGGGGTTGCAGGGCACTGGCTGGGGGGGGGAAGGGGGAGAGAAAGAGGGGTTGCGTCCGGGAGGGGGCTTGGGGCAGGGGCATGGGAAGGAGCTTGGGGTGCTGGATGTGGGGGGTGCTCACCTCCACCGGCACACTGCCTCCATCTGTAGGCGCCGCCCCTGCAGCCAATGGGAGCTGCAGTTCCCAGCCAATGGGCTGAGCGCCACAGAGTCAGCCCTTGGGGAGCAGGGATGGAAGCAGTGTGCCTTCAGAGCTACCTGGCCGTGCCTCCGCCAGCAACAGCAGGGAGGGGAGCTGCTTGTGAGGAGCCGTCAGAGGTGAGCGCTCCCCCCCATCCAGCATCCTGAGCCCCTCTCGGGCCCCAACTCCCTGCCCCAAGCCCCCTCCTGGACCCAAACTCCCTCCCAGAGCGCACGCCGCAGCCCCTCCCACACCCCAGACCCCTGCCAGCCTCGCATCAACCGCACTATAAACCAAACTCTCAGTGCAGATCAGAAATGCTGGTTTATAGAGCTTGCCGGTTGGTGACGTGCCGGATAAAAGAGCTTTTACTGTAGATAAGTTCATGGAGGATAGGTCCATCAATTGCTATTAGCCAAGATCGTCAGGGATGCAACCCCATGCTCCAAGCATTCTAAGCCTCTGACTTCCAGAAGCTGGGAAAGGATGATGGGCTGGATCACGCAATAACTGCTCTGTTTTGTTCATTCCCTCTGAAGCATCTAGCATTGGCCACAGTCAGAAGAGAGGATACTGGGCTAAGTGGACCATTAGTCTGACCCAATATGGCTGTTCTTATGTTGATTTAATTATAATAAATTAGAGAAAATAATAAAAGATACTGTGAAAGAGCTGTACGAAGAGCTGAACATAAAGATGTTATTTCAATATTAATGCAAATCAATCAGCAGAATAAAGCATAACACCAGTGATGTGATCCAAACAGAGATTACTGTGATTTTGCTATTTTAAAAATATATCAGAAGGGGAAAAAAAAAATCAAGGTATTCTCACATTCAGAAAACAATTCAAACATGATTAAATTTTCAGCTACCCATGAATCAGAGAGCAGATGCATCAAAATAAAAATGACTTACTGTTTAGCATCATCGTCTGCATCATCATCATCTAAATGTGCCACATGTCCCCTAAGGAAATGAACAAAGTACCATGGCTGAGTTCCCTTCATTAAAATGACTTTAGTTATTATGAAAGAATTCTGGTATGCAACACAGTACCTCAAGGGCACCTTCTATACAGAATATTATGCTGCTTTGTATTTTTATTATATTTTTCATTATTCTTTAAAGCACAGATTCAGCCCAGACAAATGAGACCTCTCCCATATCTTCAAATGAGCATTAGCAGATTGTAACAGGTGCAAGAAATCAATGTAAAAAACACTTTGAAAAACACAAGAGAAAAATAAAAATGTTACCGCTGATGCAGTTCTTCTTCAACTGATTTTAGAAGACTCCTTCAAAATTAATAAGAATACAATAAATAACTGAACACAAACTGAAGAAAGCACTTGGAAAATAAGACATGAATAAAAATTCTCAACTTAAAATAAGTTACTCTATTCTAATAAGATACACTGATTCTTTTGCTGAAGAATAATTTTTATTGTTTCAATATAGTTACATGATGCTATTAAACAGTGTTTACACTTATTAGCGTACTCCTAATTACTGTACCTGGCCATCACCTCTGTACTGCAAACTAGGGCTATTTTGGCTTATTTCAATATTCACCTGTTTAAATTGAAACCAAGATACTTAAGATTAAATAGTATGTTATCATGAAAAGTAAAAGTGTCAAAAAGATTAAATTATCATTGTCAGGAGACCACTAGTACCAATTTTATTATCTTAAAATTCACATCTTTCACAGTACTATGTTTTTCCTCTCAAAATGCAGATTTCAACAAGCCAATCTATAAAACTAAGCCCATCACGTGCTGGCTGTCCTGCAAACATCTGCATTCATGCATGCGATAAAAGGACAGCAGGATTTTTACAGAAAGGAGGATTCTTAAAAATATCAATATTATTCCCTACTGAAAAATAAAAAAGATCTACAGAGTGAAGGAAATGGAATGCCTATACTTTCATCTAAATATTTATACAACTTATCGATTATAAAGCTACATGTCAAGAGTTTGACTTGTACAGACAGTGTCATTTTAAATATAAAAGCACCTAAACCACTTCAAGTATCCAAGGCCGGAGAGAATCAGTGACTATTATCTCATTTCATATAGTGCATGTATCTGGATAACTACATCAAAACTCACAATGTAAAGATTAACCTCTAAGGAACTTAATGACAAAACTGTAATGACTAGAGTTCTCCATAGATGTGTAAATGTTTTAAGTTCTTTTGTCTTTTTTTTTTTTTTTTTTTAAACAAACATGTGTAAGTACATCCCCATAACTGGCCAGATGACTTGGGCAGAAAGGCAATATCTTGCTGTAAGGGAAAGTTTGTCACTAAACAGACTCTGATGTCTGAAACTGAAACTGACATTCTAGAGGTGGTGGTGGTGGCAGTCTCAATATCTTGAGAGTACACCTCAATATGCTGAGAACTGTTCTAACTCCCTATATCAGCTGGAGTGATTATTATTGTAGAAGTCAATAGTTTAAAAACTGCATTACTGTAAATAACCAAAGGTTTATCATGTTTTACTGCATAAACATCAAATTACATTTTACTACTACATTACCTGCAGTTTTAAATTTAAACAATGAATTTAAGTCTCAGTTAATTTTTTTAAAAAAGAGGAAAAATGCCCTCTTTTACTCACTTATTTGCACCTAAGAAGCAGCCACTCTGGGGACCATGACCATATTCTAGCTGCAGATCCTATAAATGTAAGAGAAAGAGCTTTAAGATGAAAAGACAAGAGAGTTAAAAACATGTCACATGCTTGCCTCACCCTCTTCACTGTACCCAAGCCACATGACTAATTCTGTCCTACTGCCACTTTTGGCTCTAGACCCTCATTCATAGGCCCCTTAAGCCTGGGTCCCTTCCATGCCCCGACTCTGCCACGCCTCACATCTCCTCAAATTCCTCCATGAAACACACTCCTTTCATAAAGCCATTTAACCACAGTTCCCTCCTCAGGGAAATACTGAGCTAGAGAAGCCTTTCCACTGATCATTCAAAAAAACCCAAAACTATGAAAACAACAAACTTGTGGAACTAGCAAATGGTGTGTTAAGCTTCAATTAGTCACAGTGCTTTTTACTGTTCATTTTAATTGTATATATTTATATTGTCAGTTCTTCAGCGCAGAGATCTTGTAATGTCTGTAGTATACAACTGGCACTATCCAAATAAATACTATATAGAGAATGGGGCAAATATTTTGTTTGTTTTAGTTATAAAGGCAAAAAAATATTTTAAGGAAAACTACTATTCGCTCATTTATTTTATGTGTAGTTCTTTTGTATGAAATACAAAATACTACATTAACCAAACATTAAAGTTGCAAAATCAAGCACTTACAAATTACGAAGTGCTAGGTAACCTTAAGACTAAGCATGAGATGGCAAAGAACCCCAGGAGACACTACTCAAAAATTCTGAGCTCACATACCAGAAGGTATGCTTATCTCATTAATGGGAATAGGCAGAGTTCACCTTAAAGAATCACCATACTAGCACGTCCCCAGAGAAGACTATTAAAGCTATGGGATGTTTGTCTCTCCTCAGCCAGGTTGGGATTGGAGAAGTATATACACAAACTCCTTCCCCTAAACACTTAGGGTTCGCCTATACTGGGAAATGAGTGATGTCTTAAGACGTTAAAATTGTTAGACACCACTTAGCAGCTTTTATAGAACAGAACTCTCTCAAGAGCATCCCATTCCAGAAATATCCAGTCCGTCACCAAAGGATATCCTGGTAACACAGTGATGAGACTAGTACAACTAGATTAGACAGGCAACCACCCCACAGTGACGAGGCACTCCATAGCCTGAGCCTCCCACTCTCCCATATGAAGGACAGCCTGACAAAGAAGAAATGCTTACTCCAGTCCTCAGGCTACTCATCCCAGTCTCCTAGCCCAGCCAGTCCTAATTTTCTCCTCCAGGCTCAATGTCCAAGTCCCAGTGTCCTCGCATCTCCCAGTCTCTCTCTCCACACACCCAGTCTCCCAGTCCAGCCACACCCAGTTCCCAGCTCATCCGACCCCAGACTTCTAGTACTACTCTCTATCTTCTCAGACTTCTCATCCAGTCTTAGTCTCCCCACCCCTCAATTCCTTGTCCCATTCTCTTTGGCCAACCAGTTCTAATTCTCCCTGACACCCAAGTTCCTTTCCAGATCTGCGCACCCTCCTCATGCCCCCAATCTGGTTCCTCATCCAACTTTGTTTGTCCTCCCAGTGACAGTCATAGTTTCTCCCCCCAATCCTACAGTCCCAAGCTATACCTTTCTCTCTCCCAGTCCCCCTTTTGTCACTTTTGCATTCAAACCAGACAGCTTCCTCTCCCAGGCTTCCTGGGCCCAAGAGGGGGGTCACTGAGAGGACAGGAGGGACTCCAAGGCCTGTTCTATACTACAAAGTTATGCTGACATAAGCTGCCTTGCATCAACCTAATGACTACTTGTTCTGTTCATTCCCTCTGGGGCACCTGGCATTGGCCACTGTCGGAAGACAGGATACTGTGCTAGATGGACCTTTGGTCTGACCCAGTATGGCCATTCCTATGTTCTTAACCTAGTTGTGCATGTGTCTACACTTAAATTTGTCTCCCACTGTAAGTGTCCTGTTACGCCAACATAGTAATACCTCCTCCCCAAGCGGCCTTAGCCAAGGTTAATGTACGGAGGTCAATACAGCATGCATGTAGACACTGTTACCTATGTCAACCCTAACAATTCTCCAGCAGCTGTCCCAAAATGTGCCACATTGATCACTTTGGTTACCACTGTGAATTCCACTGCCAAGAGATCACATAAACCAGGAGTCCTCCCTCCCTTTTCAAGCCCTGTAAATTTTGGAATTCCTTTTCCTGATTGCTCGGTTTGGCAAGAATACCAAGCAGCTCTCCACTGTTGAGTGCAACTGTCCAGCTGAGTATGCTGGCCACGCACTCCAGATGTGCTCCGACAAGAGACATTGATTCTCTTGGACCTGTAGGGAGACAAGGCTGTGCAAGCATTGCTATGGACCAACCATAGAAACTTGAACACCTACGAGCAGGCTGCTCAAGGGATTCAAGAGAAGAGGTACTACAGAGCCCAGTAACAGTGCTGCATGAAAGCCAAGGAGCTGTACTAGGCACACCAGAAAGCCAAAAATCGATTGGTACTAAGCCATAGACTGCTGCTTTTAAGATGAGCTACCTGCCATACTCAGCAGAGACTCTACCAGCACCCTGCACAATACTAAAGATTCCTCCGAGGAGTCCAAGTCACAGGCCTCTGCCAAGAACAGGGAGGGAGAGGAGGAGGATGGGGGACTGGTGATTGGGGGATCCAGCTGTGCAGAGAGCCTAGACCTGTTTTTGATTCCACCACAGTCCAACCAGTCGAGCACAGGCGAGCCCAATTCAGGGAAAGAAATCTCAGTTAAATGTGTACATAAATTTTCCATTACAGGGATGCCCCCTCCCCACAAGACCATGACTTTTCCTTAATTTACTCGTTCTAGAAGAGGCAGTTGTACAACCAAGAGAGGCAGAGATGCACACAGCAGTCAGCTATAACCATTTTGATTCTGGTAACACTGAGGTCCAATCCTGTGAGTAAACTATGCCCCTTCAGATCGACAAAAAGCACATTCAACTGTTATTCTGCACCTGGTGAGCTGGTAGTTGAATCATTCCTCGGAGCTGCTGAAATGGCCAGTGTATGGCTTCATAAGCCAGGGGAGCAATGGGTAGCTTATCACTATTGTCATTTCAACATTCCCAAAGCTAATCTGCCAGTCTGGAAAGAAAGTCCCTGCTTGCAGCTTTCTGAAAAGTCCTGTGTTCTTCAAGATGTGAGCATCATGAACCTTCCCTGACTAGCCCACGTTGATGTGGGTGAAGTATCCCCAGCGATCACCAACAACTGCACCACCACAGAAACACAGCTTTTTCTCTCGAAGCACTCTGTGGCGAGATGGCTTGGTGCCAAGATAGGGATGTGTGCGCTGTCTATTGCTCCATCGCAGTTCATGAACCTCACTGCTGCAAATCCACCCACTATGTCCTGTACATTGCCGAGAGTCACAGTCCTCCATAGCGGATGATTAATGGCCCTGCAAATTTACATGCAGTGGATTTCCTGACTACACACTGATTTCCGACTGAGTGGTAACAATCTGGCATTGTACATTTCCACAGTGCGATTGCCACTCACTTCTCCACTGTAAGAGCAGCTCTCATTTTGGTGTCCCTGCACTGGAGGGCCATAGTACTTGTACGATACAGCCTACTTGGACCTTCAGAAAACCTTTGACAAGGTCCAGCACCAAAGGCTTTTAAGCAAAATAAGGAGTCATAGGATCAGAGGGAAGGCACTCTCATAGAACAGTAACTGCTTAAAAGGAAACAAAGGACAGGAATAAACAGTTTTCACAGTGAAGAGAGGTAAACAGAAGAGTCCTCCGAGGAGTTAACTAGGACCACTGCCATTCAACATACTCATATATGATCTGGAAAAAGGGGTAAACAGTGAGGTGGCAAAGTTTCCAGATGATACAAAGCTACCCAAGATAGTTAAGTCCAAAGCTGACTGAAGAGTTACAAAGGTATCTCACAAAACAGGGGGACTGGGCAATAAAATGGCAGATGAAATTCAGTTCTAATAAATGCAAAACTAATTACACATTGGAAAACAATCTCAACTATACATACAAAATAATAGGGTCTAAATTAGATATCACTCAAGAAAGATCTTGGAGTTATCATGGATAGTTCTCTGACAACATCGCTTATTGTGCAGCAGCAGTCAAAAAAGCTAACAGAATGTTACGAATCATTAGGCAAGGGATAGATAAGACAGAAAATATCATAATGTCACTATGTAAATCCATGGTAAGTCCACACCTTGAATACTGTGCACAGTTCTAGTCACCCCATCTCAACAAAGATATATTAGACTAGGGAAAAGGACAGAGAAGGGGAACAAAAATTATCAGCTTTCATATGAAGAGAGATTAAAAAGACTGGGATTGTTCACCTTAGGAAAAAGAAGTGACTAAAGGGGGATATGAAAGAGGTCTATAGAATCATGAATTGTGTGAAGAAAGTGTTACTCACCCCTTCATGTAACACAGAAAGCAGGGGTCACCCGATGAAATTAATAGGGAGGTAGAGTTAAAATTAACATAAGGAAGTACTTCTTTGGTATGCTTGTTCTGAGCTCACAGCTATCATCAACTGTGAACCACAGAAAAAACCCTTGCTGGGATATGCAGGACTGTTCACCAACCAGAGCCCTTGTTGGAGGTGGGCTGATCTCTGGTAAGCTTATCAGCATGCATGTAGCTTCTTTTACTGTTTTAATGTTTTCTCTGTAACGCTTTCACCTTAAGAATAAATGTACCTGCTTAGAAAGAGCTTTGTAGTAACTTATTACTGTGGCAATTACACTGTTTATAGCCTTCGGATTGCAAGCAAAAGCAAAGCAGGCTTGCTCGGGCAGTCAGGGTTTGCTGGGGGATTCACAGTGTAGGCAAGAAACTGTGCAGCCTGGAAATACCCTGGTCAGGATGGAGAGAAACACATGTCTCCATCCAAGAGAGATGATGGCTGAGGAGCCAGAAGCCTGAGAGTGGGTGCACTTGCTGGACCACAAGAGTTAAATACAGGTGGCAGTTGCTCTGAATTGTGACACCTTCCTTTTTGGCACTACACAGCTATCTAGAGTGAGAGAAATTTCCCACCTTAAGTGAAAAGCATTTTGAATATAAATTCCAAAAGTGTAATACACAAATTCTTATAAAAATGGAAAGTGAAGATCCTATGCTGGACAGAGCTAAAGTGTCTGTCTACTTTAATTTACACATTCTATAGTACATGACAGTGTACATTCTGCAGGAGTGACAGAAAATTTAATAAGAGAAAATAAGCAAACCTCTACAAAATGTAAAAGATTCTTTATCTGTCACTGATGGTTATATGCCCTGCAATTATTTTTTTTTTATGAAAGATGACATCTGTCAGTGTTACTTATACTTATATATTTTAAAGGACAAAACCTTTGTTTTTATCCAGTTTACTACCATGCTGTCTGCTAGTATTACTAGACTATGTTTTCAAATGGGCATTTATGTTCTTCACTTCCTGTTCTAAACTGCTGTATTGTGTTCCTGTTTGCTTTTCAGACATTACTGTATTTCACCCAAATGTACTTAATTGCTGGGTAAAGTAATTCCTTATGTACACTAAAATCAATCAGTGGGGAGTAAGGGAGTTTGTAAAGACTGAGATTTGGATAAAAACTGTATCCTCATCTCCATCCAAATGCTTTGAGTTTGAAAGTTTTAATATGCAGCACATGAACATAAAACACAAATAAATCTGACTGAGCCCTATGTTTTCAAAATAATATTGCAAGATATACAATCATCATCAATGGGATATGGAAATAATATTAAAATATCTTAATAGGATCCACAAAATGTCCCAAATTATACTTTATTCTAAGAGGTCAGTGAACAGTGAACTGGTCTTGAATTGCTGGTACAGTTTATAACTAGAGTTCTACTTGGGAAAAAACCCACTACTTTGCACAATATAAAGGTGTGGACAACAATGTACAAAATCTCAGTGTAATGGATAATATTAAAGAAAAGTCATGCAGGAGAACGAATCATACATTCCAGGGGAAAATCTTTTTATTCTAAATTAGGGCTCTGGGAGAGAGTTTGGGTGCGGGAGGGGAGTTGGGCTGCCGGATCAGAGAGCTGCTCACTGTGGGCATTGACCTGTCTCAGCTGCTCCTAAGCGGAGGCATATCAGGCAGCTCTATGTGCTGCCTCTGATTGCAGCCGCTGCCCCCGCAGCTCCTACTGGCCACTGTTTCCAGCCAATGGGAACTGCATTGCTAGCACTGAGGGCAGGAGCAGCGTGTGGAGCCGCCTGTCACACCTCCACCTAAGAGCAGTTTGTGGGGAGCTGCTGGAGGTGAGAAGCCCCTGGATCCAGCACCCCAAGCCCCCTCCCAGAGCACACGCTCCACACCACCTCCTGCACCCCAACCCTCCGCTGGCCCCATACCAACAGCACTATAGACCAGAATTTCAATAAAGATCGGAGATGCCGGTTTACAGAGCTTTTCGGTTCATGAAGTACTGGATAAAACAGCTTTTATTGTATGTCATGCAGTATCTCATCATGCATGAACTATAATTGTAGCTTTGCTCTTCTGCTAGTTTTATACTCTTAATTTGGAACAAATTTATTGTGTAGGCTTGAGCTGTACATGAAATTCACTTTCCCATTTACTTTTCATAGTTTTTCAACAAGTGTATTTGAATATGCACAGTGAACCAATAATTCATAATTGGATATTGCAGTTGCTATTCCTGAAACTGTAATTAAGTGGTCAGTAATAAAATTTGGAAGTATAACACTTTGATATTAAATACTATTGGCTGCTGATAAGGTAAATCCTGATCAGTTGACAATACAAATGTACCTTAGTTGTTCAAAGACAGTCAATCATAAGATCGTGTACATCTTCCACTAATATGGTATCACCATTTTTCCTAGTCTCCTAGTGAAAGGAATGACTAATGATTCTTAGCATTTCATTCACCCATAAAGGAGAATGCTTACTGAATAACACTTAAGTCATACACCAAATTCCATTGTCCTTATTTTATTAAAAACGTGTTCAACTTTTTAGATAATGCTAGTAGTTTTTCAAAAAGAGAATTAAGTCTTTCAGGATTTTAGTAAACATCCAAATAAAACAAACAAACAGTCTCAACTAATCAGCATGCAGGAATTTTGTAAATTATTGTTGCATATCCGCAGTTTTCCCTCCCACCTTGTTCAGTGATTTCTTGCACTCTGTCTGTGGTTGTCTGAAGGGCATAATCACTATTGTTATTTAGCGCCCATACAAAGAAGAGAAATATATCCATTCTGATTAGCTATTGAAATCCCTCTGCAGTGACTGGCTACTGGATTCAGTATTTTAAATGGTCTGCCAGAAACAGAATTGGCTGTCTCAGAAATCTAACTCTTTGGCCGAGAAAGAAAAATGCCTTGGACTCAAGTCCCCCATCCTACTTAGTTCCATTGGATCTTAAGAATAATGTTCATATTTATGTTTTCCACTGAGGACAATCTCAAGAATCTCCCCTCCCAATTCACTTTTGAAATGTAATGTAAACAAAAATTGTGGTTATTCTAGGGAGAAGAGTCTTGTTGATTCATAATGAAAGAAAAAGAGGGGGGGAATTTAAACTGTACATTGGTCTCTCTATATGACATAAGGGCTAGGATATTCAAATTGCTAGCCTGCGGAGTGAAAGAGTGGGGCTTGCAGAGCCTGGAGTGGGGTGCTTGTGTTGCCAGCAGGCAGCAACCTGTAGTTTTGGGTAAGTTTCCCCCAGGGAGCACAGACAAGGCTCCCTCGCGCTGTAAGGAGGCAGTAGTGATTCACCCTGTACCCCTTGGTAAACCCAAAAGAGTCTTAATGGTACAGTGACCAACATAAGAATACTAACTTCCAAAGAGAAACAAACTATATATCAGAAAACCCCTAATAATTAGGAAGGGTACTAGCTTAGTTAGGCAGCGCATTCTCCAGGATCCAGTGACCAAAAGCTGCACTCCTAGAGGACTCTGCATTCTCTTACAGTGTTAATGAAGGCACGGAGAGAAGCCCAGGGTGAAGATTTCCTGATATGATGGACAGTCCCTTCTATGCCCACAATATAACTACTAACCAAGCAGTGAGTGCGATTATTCCTGTATGGGGAGCCCTTTGGAAATGAATACAGGATCCCTTAAGAGCTGCAATGACTTATGGGGAAATGTGGAATTTGAAACCGGTTCCAAAAAAGTAGGATGGACCACATACAAAACAAAGGATCTTGGCATTATGAAAAAAAGTTGTTCGATTTGGGCAATATTTTACAGCTCTAATATCATCTAGGGAATACTAATTCACTTCCTTGGACAGGATGTGTTCAGATGGAAGGGAAGGAAATTTCCTAAGTAATGATGTGGGAACAGTTCTAAGAACTGCTTATCTGTGAAAAACAGGAGGAAGAGTTCTTTACACAAGAGATCTCCCTACTCATTAATTCTTTGAGCAAAGGTGGTAGCAATGAGGAACATCGGTTTAACAGAAAGATAATGGAAGGTAGCTTTTGCCAGAGGCGTGAAAGGAGATTTGTTGAGAGCATTCAGAATGAAATTCAGGTTCTGTTCTGCTAACTGGCTCTGACTGGCGGTTGACAGCATTTAGCACACTGGAAAAAAAGTCAAGTGATGTGAGAATGCAGAATGAGGTTGTCATTATTTAGTCAGGATCTGAGAGTTGGTATATGACATTCTGATACAGACCTTTAACAAAAACTCCAAAAGGAAGGAGAGGTGTGCTTCAAGGGGAGGGACACTTCTAGTGCAGCACCCACTAAAGAAACTAATTGCTCCAATATGCCTGATTTGTAGAGTGCTCCTTGGATGCAAGCAAAACATCAACCAGATGAGAAGAGAAGCCAAAGGTTTGGAGAATTATTTTGTTAACATCCAGGCCTGAAGTTTCTAAAATGACTAGTGATTTTGGGTGCCCAATTGAAACACATACAAGGGACCTGATTTTCAAAACGTGCTACGTACGCTTGCTTTCTGACAATCATGTGTCTTGATGGGCACCCAGAACTGAAGCACCAAAAAATCACTAATCATTTTTTAAAAAGTAGATCTCAAGCTGCTACATACACGCTGTATGGGTCCAGGGGCAGAATTGTATCTGATCAGAACTGATGGAGAAGGTTCCTTGTTTGAGGGAGTTGCCGTGGTTCTGATATATAGACAGGCTGAATACAAACTAGGGAAACAAGGCCTCATGGGACAGTGACAGGGCTTGAGGATGACTTTAGCCTTTTGGCAACTACGTATGCATTTCTTTGGCAAAAAAGGCATGTGTTTAGGGGTTGACCAGTTTAAGAAAGAGCATCCACCCTCTCAATGGGAAGATCCTTGTGCCTAGATCAAGGTAGAACCAAAATTTGTTTAGATGTGAAGCAAACATGTCTCTATGTGGAAGGCACTACAATAGCACCATCTTGTTAGTTTGGCATCTGCCATGAATGATGGTGGATCTGCTAGTCAGTCTTTTGAGGCACTGAAATTTCCCTAGATATAGCTGAGAAGTCAACCACTGAACCTTTTCTATCTATCTCCCAGAGAATCCAGATGGCACTGTCAGAGACAGGTTTCATTTTTCCCCTGTCCATTTTTACCAGTGGTCACAGTTCAAATGTCAAACTTCTTAAATATAATCTGTGTAGTGATTGGGGGCAGAGGCTGCTGAAGTGCCCAGAGTGCCACAGAGTCTGATGGTGATCTAAAATTCCAACTTGGACTACAGTCACTGTCATTATCTATATGACCCATAAAGCTTCTCCAACCTTTGACATTTGTTTTGGTTATGATCCTGAAGATTCATGGGTTTGCCAAAGGCGGGAGCGGCTCTAGGCATTTTGCCGGCCCAAGAACAGCAGGCAGGCTACCTTCGGCGGCTTGCCTGCGGGAGGTCCCTGGTCGCAGGAATTTGTCGGCAGCCTGTGGGAGGTCCGCCGAAGCAATGGGACCAGCGGACCCTCCACAGGCATACTGCCAAAGGCAACCTGCCTGCTGCTCTTGCGGCGACCGGCAGAGTGCCCCCCACGGCTTGCCGCCCCAAGCATGCGCTTGGCATGCTGGTGCTTGGAGCCGCCCCTGGCCAAAGGCTTGTCCCTCATCAGGTATATGTTCCACAGTGGAACAATTTCCGGACTCAAGTGAAATGGGAAGTCAAAGCCTCCTGATGAGAGGACTACTCAATCCCACTTCATGAAGGCTTGAAGAAACCATATACTGTCCAGTGAACAGTGTCTGCAGCTCAGACTAACAGATCTAGAGGAGGGAGAGCACGATTAGCATGGTCTCGTACAGAAGACAAGAGAAAAACTTCCTTTAGTTTCTGGGCTTTCCAGAACAACCACCTTGGTTGGCGAGAAAACAAACACAACCAAATCTCAAAAGTAAATGGGATCCTGTGACTGAGTCAGAGCACTTCTCTCTGGTTCATAATGAGCCTGTGGAATTGCGGAATAGAGAGTGCCTGATGCAGATGAAGTGGAGATGTCTGGAAAGTGTTCACAGCCTAGAAAACTCCCTCTTATTTAAAACTAACATTATTTCCTTCTTTCTTCATTGTAGCAATAACTATTGTCCTAAATTTAAAACCATGGGGCAGAGGAGATGCCAAATGGGGGGTCTGGTCAGGACACATGCTGCAAGTGCATCTTAGATGGCATCTTAGGCCAGTTTACACTCAGTGGTCTAGAGGGCAACACATGGAGCAACTACTGTAATGGGCTTATGCCAATCTATGAGGGGCTGCAGGAGTCCCTTTGGGAATGACCATGGAAAGATCTGCTGGAGCCACATTCACGAGGACAGCAGGAACCATCTGCATGCAGCAGAGACGAAAGTGGCAGGAAAAAAGTGAGAAAATGAAGAGAGTCGGTAGCTGAAAGAAAAACAGAGCTGAAGTGCAGGACAATGCTGCTGGAGGAAGAGAAACTGGAGCTGTAGTCCCAAGGAAGTTGCTAAAGGACATTTGTGTATGTTAAGGAGGAAAATCTACACAGGACTGCCTCCAAAACTGGAATCAGTACAGCTTAAGCTATCACATATATTGGCAGAAACAGTTTCTGAGAAGCTGATGTAAAAAGCCATCATTTTGTTCCATATTTATTATTTTCAATGGACTTCCACATGAAATTCTCAGTTTACAAATCAAAACAAGACTTGGGTTTAGTTGGTAGCACAGCATGTTCCACCTAGTACAGAGTCTGAAGAAATGAAACGGTGCTCTCACTACTTTACACATGACTAGCAACCATCACCAACAACAGATACACGAGTCTCTGGCCATTTGAAGACCCAGGAGCAGAACAGAGTAAAAGTTGCTGGCTTGATTTTCACACTGCATTGCTAAAGCAGAGAAGGGCTGGAAAAGAGGACAGGTACAATAGGGCAGTACCAAATGCCAAGACAATCATATTTCTGATCTAGATCTTAGAATGTTCGTGGTTTTGTCAGTATGCATGGTAATGTTTGTATTCATTCTATGCTGTAATTACATTTTGGATATTAAAATATTAAAAACATACACATTTTTTAATCTTTCAAATGGATGTTTAAAGGAACTGCCAAACAAAATATGCTAAGAAATATCTCCTAGACACAGTGAAAAAAGTTTAAGACATTACAGTTAATTCATAATACTGACCTACTTTATATATATTTTCCCTCAGTTCCTTAGAAATATTCATACAACTTAACCCTTAGACTGAAAAACTGTTCTACAGAGGCAAAAGCAAGTACAGCAATTGAACAAAACTTTAGCTTTGAAAAACAAAAATAAAGACATAAAACCAAGGTTGACAAAGAAAATCAGAAGGTGAAATATACCAGGTTAGATCTTGCAGTGTAGTATATTTCTTCTGAACTGTCCAAAAAATCGTTACTGTTGGGCTGTTCATTAGACAGAGACCAAGAAACTCAGGTTATTTACTTTGAGACTGCAAGCCAGATATACATAAAGGGAAATTGTCTTGCCAACACAATTTTGTTAATGCAAATGCAAATTTAAACCATATTAAACAGCTTCTGACAAAGCTTACATTTCATATTACATCATAATTAATTTAGTATAAAGTTTAAACATTACTTAAAAGCAAAAAAGCAAAAAGAACTAAAGAACTACCTTAATAAATTGGTATTAGCAATTATCAATTTATTCCCCTCCCTCAATCCCCCCCATTCCAGGATTTTTTGTCACCTGTTAGAATACTGGAGATTATTGCAAACTTCTACCCTCAATCTCTCTACCTACAAGACCTTCCATCAAAATGTCTTAGAATCAACATGACTTCTTTTGCACTCACTTAGTAGTCGGACTTCAGTTGACCAGAATGATCTAAATATAATGATACAATACTCCTTTCCTCAAACTCTGAGACTGACACCACCTCCACAATCCTCTCATCCTCTAACAAGGAACCGTTCTCTAGCTTCCAAGAATCAACCTGGCTTTTCCACTTTGCAGTATATTAATGAATCAGCCATTAAAGCCATTCATATTTAATTTAATAAAAGCAGCTACCTGTAAAATATTGGAACTGCTTAAGTGTAAATGTCTTTTTCCAGATTACCGTTACATTTCTATGTAGTTCAAAGTAACCTCATAAATATCAAAATAATGGTTTTGTTTCACTTGTATGCATTTTTTCTTCATCTACGGTCAGACTGAACATGAGCTCAAATAATTTGGTAGGGTATTATAGGAAAGCTGCTGCCATGCCCTCAGGAATCAGGTGTTGAAAAATCTTTTAAAGGAAGAATATCTGAAGATGTCCTAAATAAAGAAATTCCTTTATTTTTAGAGTGAAGTACAGTCCTTCATGCTTCCCATTCCTAGGCAGGCAATTAAGCACTCCCTTTCCCTCCTCAGAAATATCCAAACAAACAGTTCTCTCTCTTCCTCATGGGGAGGGAGATAAACAGAGGGGTTTAGGCAGTGATTGTCTGTCTTTTTGACAGAGTCAAAACAAAGAGTTCTGGTTCTCCCTTCTGGCAAGGGAACCTTTTGTGTTGATTTTCCCTATCAGCAGGATTAATCCTTTCTTGCAGCCAGAGAGACAACTAAGATTCCAAAAGGCAATACTCCTGTGTGTTTCAACTCAATGTGGAGTGAACTTCAACTCCTCCCTTCCAAGAACGTCTGCCAAAAAAACCCACTCCTGATGGCTGTGACTTAAGCCCCAGAAGAAAGTTTTCCCCTCAAAAACACATTGCTGTCCTGTAAAGCTGTTCAGCTGGGTGACGGGGACATACAACCAGTCACAGGAATTTTAAAATCAAAATGTACAATCTAAAAAGGGCTGCTTTTTCAATTTTAAGCTATATCTTCTTCATTAAAACCTATTTTGCAATTGTCATGTCACATTTTCAAGAACTTCTCTAAGAACAAAAAGAACACCACAAAAATGAGAAAATATTTAAAGGCATGTAGAACTAAAGATTGTGCTAATCACAATAGTTTCCACAATGTATACTACAGTGAGGCAGACTGCAGAGAAGGGGAGTAAGAGTACTGACATTGTAAGGTGATTTTGGTAAGACTAGCTCTTAACATACATTTTTCTTGCCAGTTTCAGAATTGCAGATCCTTTGTTTTTCCCATATGTTTAATTATATATAATGCTCTAATCAGCATAGCAATAAGTAATGTGATTATACAGCTACGTAAATGGGTATATAATTTCTCTGAAGTTGTTGCAGAAATTCTCGTTTGTATTAAATAAGCTACTCCTCTCTGTCCTGTTGGGATACTACAGGCTGTAGTTCGCCTGCCCAAGCCAGCTGCTGTGGAAGAGAGAGTGTGCACACCAACTCAAATCTCCAAAGACAGCTGGCTCTTTACCAGGAGAGAGGGTCAAGGGAGGGAGGGAGGAACGAGGAGCTCTTGTAGTGCACTGCAAGAGAAGTGTGCCAGCTCTGCTCTTGCAAGGCTCTTATGCCAAAGGAGTACAGCTCCAGGCACGCTCCCTTCCTAAGAACCTGATCTCCAGGGGGAGGAGCTTATTGATAAAATTGCTTGGGGGGAGAGAGAGGGTACTATGTAACAAGTCAAACTTTTTTCTCATTTTAGAATCTGAGGCATAAAACCCATGCAATATGTTACTCACAAACTCATGATGTGGCTCTGTCTCCTTCCTTAATGGAGGATTGAACTTTATTTGACCAACTATAGAGGAAAAAAAATAAAGTCAAGATCTGGTTCGCTTACTGTGAGAAACGATTCAGTTTCTAGTAGCAGCTGCCCACTAACTAAGCATAATTCAGTTTTATGCACATATACTTCCATTGATCTGTATTTCTGACACACGCATGCCCTTAGTGCCATGAGCTCAGAACACTTTAGAAAGCAGCAAGTTCTGGAAGTTGCACATCCTTGCTTCTGTTCAGAGCTATATAAGGGACTGCACTTAGGTCCTCATCATCCACACATGAAAAGGATCACAAAAAGGATTCAGGAGCAGCATCGTAGGGGAGCATAACTCTGCAAGGCAACTCGTAACTTTAGTTACAAGTGAGTAAATCTTTTCTGTGAATTGCTTTTTCAGATCCGTACTGCTGGGAGATTTAACTAGCAGTAAAAAGCCTGATGAAGGATTGAGGAGTACTAATTAAATTTTCCAGCACTGCTCTTCTGCAAGAGACATTGGCCATTGTACCAAAAGCTGGATACAATGTTCTTGAGTTCTTGAAGCTCAAGAATTCCAAAGTTACTATTAGTTTATAAATCCAAAGATACCAAACCCAAAATTTAAACTGCATTTGTTTTTGGAGAAAGGGAAGTCCTTCCTTCTGTTCTGACCTCTTGTCAGACTCTCCCTCCACTAAATTGCGTTTGACCATTTCAGTTTGAAAATAAAACCGATGATCTTAAAACAATAGTCGAATGAGAGATGTCAGTGTTATGCTTAGGGTTTTCTTAGCAGTGGTTTCTTTACCATCACCATACGGTTTCAAGGGGCTTTCACTCCAACTTTAAATGAATAATTTTCTTAATAGCTGGCCCAAAAGTTTAATGCCAGCAATATTCAAAGTAAAGTACCAAGTTGCAATGCATAGCAGTATTATGATGACATTTTCCACAGCCCTAGGGTGAAGACAGAATCTTGCACCACTCTCTGGAAACCCTCTCTGAAGAATAGCATGAAGTATCATTGAAAGTCTCTGAGAGGAACCTATGTCAAACCCTATTTCACTAGGCTGTAGTAGTAGAGAGATTTGAAGCATTGTTGGAAAACAAAATGGTACGGACCGTTACATATTTTAAGACAGAGTGTGCGCGTGTGTGTGTGTATATATAATCTGTTCCTATGTTCACAATAAGTGAAATTGTGTATAAATTCATTCTGTGCTGCCTCTTAATAAAAACACTCCTAATTATGGTATCACGTATCGGGGGTAGCCATGTTAGTCTGTATCCACAAAAACAACAAGGAGTCCCATGAAAGCTTATGCCCAAATAAATCTGAGAGTCTTTAAGATGCCACCATACTCCTTCTAGGTAGATAGACAAAAGCTCAGTTTAAGCTAATTTCAAGTTATTATAACCTTTATTATTCTTAATTTAACAAAGTATACACATGCTTACAGTTTATTTCAGAGCGTGTTTTTTCTTCTCTCACATTTCTACTTGTTGAATGAATTCTATGAGGCACAAGGGGCTAGAAAAGAAAAAAAAAAGCGTTATTACCAAAAGTATATACCTTCTATTATTTGAAGATACAGATGTCCTGTAATATGTATTTTACTCATCTCCTTAGAATATTTTTAAATGTCTGATACAAGCAACGTCTAAAAACAAACAAAATAAAGAGCATGTTATGCATTTTAAAGACACACCACTACATTAGACTTCTGTCCAGGTACTAACAATATATATTCCCATTATATCTGTACAGTTTGTGCCAGTCTAGCTGAGTGTGCAATGGTTTTATAGATGTTACATATGTCATTCTGAATGTAAAGGGACAGTGGTAAGTCTGTATTTATCCTAATTTGTCTGTTTCCTTCTTATACCTGAAAAATCTAAACACCTGAATGTTTTCCAAATAAATAGGACACCAACTAGAGCATCAATCTAGTCCGGTAGTCAAAGTTTGGCTCCTGAGCTTGGTGTCAAGCGCCTCAAACTACAGGAACTGCAATGGCAACAGACGACCACTGGTAGAGTGAAGTATGCCTAAGTGGCATTAACAGGATCATTAGGGAACTGCAGCCAGCCCTCCTCAGATGAAAAAACAGATAGGGCTTTGAGAAGAGAGAATAGGCATATTTAAAAAATAAAACAGGTCATAACTATGACAAAACAACAGAAGGCAAGAAATAGAGCAAGACAACAGCTGGAGTAGCATAGGGATACAATGTCAATCAAATGTTGTTCCCACCCCTCTGCCCCCAAGGCCCCGTCCACCTTTCATCTTAAGGCCTTCCCCCTGAGTTATTACTTTCAGGGTCAAGATTGACATATGACTGAAAACGAGCGGCTCCCCACATTCTCTCTCTTAATCAGACTGGGTCTCAGCTCAATAGGACCTCCCTGACAGCAGGTCTGACGAACCAGGGCAAATTCCAGGTCAGAGTGACTAGTTCAGAAGAGGGTAATGTGACATCTCTAATAACACTTCCCACTGCCATCTACCCATCAGAATGGGTTTCCCTCCCATAGACCCTCCTGGAAGGGAAACATATAACAATTATAATTTGTATAGCATGAGGGTCTAGGCCAGAACCCTCAATCTCCAAAGCTCAACATTTGGGCAAGTGGCAGCCCCTCCCCATTGCTGTGAGAGAGAGGCCATCTTGATTCAAGAGCGTGTTTTTCAGGAATCGTAGGAAACGCTGAGGGGAAATATGGTCTCCATCACCCCCAGAAGTAGTACAGAATTTGTTTTAGCTCTGAGTCACTCTGTCCCTAAGGAGAAAGCAATACATCAGTGACAGTTCTGAACAGGTGGGAACTGCCAAGGGAAGCCCTTTGGCCCAGCTGTTCATGGTTATGCCAGAATCTGACCCCGAGACCTAAGCACTTGTGAGGCAGACTAACAAGCACAATGGTCATCCAGTGTCCACCCCCATAGAGAAAGACGACAATAACTTGCTGGAGTCAGATGAGGTGAATGGAGAAGACACTTAACTAGACTATAAAAAGTGATGATTGAGCATGGGGTGTAATGGGCTAGGAACCAACCTGGGATTGAGTAAATCTAAAAACTGCAGACTGACAGCTGTTTGTTTTTTTCTGAAAGTGTCTCAATAATGCCTTTCTAGAGGACCAGAGGCCCTGGACAGCATTGCATCATAGGGAGAGACCTTGAATCAAGCCCAGCTTGTTTTTGCTCAACATCAAGACAAGAGGAAACAGAGCATGAAGAGGATGACAGCTATATGCACTGAAGAAGGCCTTTGGCATGGTGCTGAGCCAGTGTCATGTCTTGAGCATAAAAAAGGTTATGCAATCTATTGTACGCATTTCTGTTTGTGTTATCCTTAATCACCGTCTTAGTGAGAAACTTTTTGAAGATTGTGAGGGCTGCGTTATAGACAGGGTAGGCCAGCAGCGTGAGTTGGACTTCAGAGGATGGAAACTCCAAGCTCCACACTCGGTGGGCTGATCTGTGTTTGGAAAGCCTATTAAATGCTTTTATTACCATAGGTTATGGAATGCAATGTCTGTGCTTAATCCAAGAAAATTTAGCACAAGGGATGATCTTGGTAAATGCTGTGGAAAGCGCTCGAGACCCTGACAGTATTTAAACAAAATCATTATACCAAAGAATATCCGCTTAGTGCATTATATTGACTGCCTGACCCACACAAAAAGTTACAGAGCCCCACTTCGGAAATTATCAAAAGTCTAAAAGAATTAAGTCAGAGAATGGCAAGGGGACAAGTATGCAATATAAAGTATAATAAAACTTGGTACCTGTAAATAAATATGTCTATTAAAAAAGGTCTTTGTGACTCTGTTTCTGTTACAAGGTCGGTGTGGCAGTTAAATAAGATCAAAGTTTTGATGGGGCATCTCTGTTTTCAGGGGTTGTAAGTCTTCTAAATAAAAATAGCTTCAAAGAACCCAGCTACTAGGTCTTCAAGAAAAGAAACCAATTTACAGCAAAACGCTGAAATGCATGTAGTAGAATTCAGAGGAAATAAAACAAAAACGTGTTTCAAATAAACCAAAAAAGCTCCTATATTCTGTATAAAACATGGATATTTGAGACGTGTACGTAAGTACAACTGAGCTGACTCAACACCACTTAATTACATTGGTTTAACCATAACCTACTGAAAAAAAGAGGTTGTGTGGAACTACTGCCTTCAGATGTAATCACTAAGGTTAAGATTCTGTCAAATGTATTTTCAGTAGAAGTTAGGGACAGGTCACAGGCAACAAACAAAAATTCACAGAAGCCCAGCTGTTTCAGCAGCCCAGGGGCTCCTGCTCCATCAGCCCTGAGACTGGCCACTGGTCAGCTGTTCTGGCAGCCCTGTGGCTGATTGGGGGCTCCAGCCGCACCCCAGAAGTAGTCCCAGAGATCCTGGAAAGTCATGGAATCTGTGACCTTCATGACTGAATCATATCCTTAGTAATCACACATCCATGTTTCCTTAATGCTCCATCAGGGTTCAAGATACTAGGTCCTGTTGGGGCTGGAAAAATAATCAGTAATTCACCCATGGAAAGGGGGGTGGTGAGCTCTGATTAATATTAAATTAAACAAAAGGAAGTATTTTAGGATGGGTAAATAATTAATACATACATAGGGAATTTCAGAGCTCTAGTGATCAAATAAATCTGCTAACTACAGACACTGAACTTTGTTTGAAACAGGTTGGCATAAAAATAGAGCTTTTTTGGAGACAGTCTTCTTATAACAGCAACTATCTTTCAAAAATTATTACTACTGGACTGCAGGACAAGGGATTTTGCTTGCTTTATAAATCTGAAAATATATATTGTACAATCTTACTCTTTATACATGCTGTCTTTACTAATAACGATACATGTCTTTATTTCAGTGTGATTTGTTTAGAATGGAAACAGCAACTTCAAGCTGCATTACAGAGGTAATGGAATTTGAAGGTTACAAAGAGCATTTCCCACTTTTGTTATTATATATATTAAAAATATATATATATGTGGGCCCCATGCCAGGGGAGAGCACTATGACACTGACAGCATGATGCCTGGGGAGAAAGCAGAATTTCAAGACTAGTATCAGGACAACTGACAAGACATTTGACTTGCAGCAGGAGCTTGTGTATTATTGTCAGCAGGATGTCAAAACTGAAATGGGCCTGTATCCTGTACAGAGAAAAGATCATGAAAATGAGACAGCTGTTGCAGTGAAGGGCCCTGATAGAGGTAAACTTGCATATAGATCCTTTCCAGCGCATAATGTTGGCCTCTGCCTACATGGCTATGTACAGCTTTATATTTTTACAGCCCAACACCACAGCACTTCTCCCTCCAGACAACTATCACAGACAGAAAAAGCTATTTGACTCCAGCTATCCAGTGGCTGCTGTGTATCTCTCATGAAGAAAATATATAGATACAATATGCTTTACAGGTAGGAGCCTACTTTCTAGACAGTTATGCCGTCATTAACAGGAAATGCATAGCCTTTCAATTTAATGTTTTTTTTCTACGGCTGTGTCACCTATTATGATGAAAAAGCACACAACCTAATGACAGGGATGACTTCTGGATTTCTTTATTACAAGACACAGCTCAAGACTGATTTTCTGAAAAGATGAGGATATGAAGTCAGGACCCTCTGGGAACACAAGTGGAAGGTGATGATAGAAATAGATAGGGAGCTTGCAGATTTCTTCAACAAAGCCCAATTGCCTCAACTCTGGTGCTGAGGGATGCTCTTTTTGGAGGGAGGTCTAACGCTATTTTCCTGTATGACAAACCTAACCCCAATGAAGAAATCCACTATTACAATTTTACCAGCCTGCACCCTCTCATAAACAAAACTAAAGCATACCCCATCGAACAAGCCGATATTGTTCATGACAAATTTGGACCTCTCATAAATTATTTTGGAATTCCAAAATTAAATCACACTGCCCACAAGGCCTCTTTCCCTCCAATGTTATCTGTCAGAGTGGGTGGCAAACCTATGTTCCCACTATGCCAAATCTGTGTGGAAACTGAGTAGCAGAAGACATGCACCGATGCTGATGAGGAGAGCGCCATCCTGGGGACTTGGTGCACAGTGGAATTGAATGCGGTCATAGCAAAGAGGTGAATGGTGGCCAAAAAAAAACACCTATGAAATTTGGCATTTTGAAGAAAAATCTGACAAACTCTTTTCTAAGTACAGGAACACGAGACTTCAGGGTATCCAAGCTGGTGCACAAAGAAAAACAAAATAAATAAGTTAATGATTCTAAAAGAAAGAAGGTGTGCATCTATGCCAACATAAGATTATGCTGAACTCCACAAAGCACCAAATTGCTAAACTGTTTTTAAATTCTCTGGGGGGTAAATTAGGCAAAAGAACAAAACCTACCCAATACCAGCATCATGAGACTCTTGATGAACTCTTTCAGTACTTATTTTCTCCAAATTATGAGGTTTCATCCTCCAAGCTTAACAATGATGAAACTGCTTGCATGTCTTGGAAGCATACAAAAGAATGCTACATGGTCTTTGGCAATACCAACATCTTCAGGGCTTATTTCACCACCACTTACTGCCATCTTAGAACTATATAACCTGCTAGACAGGTTGCAAAGAGATGCCTGTACTATGACACAGAGTAGGTGGTATTTGTGAAAAGGGAGGGAGACTGGAACCTCCCTCCAGCGGATTATTTAAGGGACCTCACAAGTGAGACCCTGCCAGATCAACACATCACAGAGTTTGTGTCAGTAAGTCCAAAGTCATATGGGTACAAGCTGTCGGAAGGGAAGGCCTACATGAAAGTCAAAGAGATTACCCTCTATCATAAACATAGTCCCAGATTTGGACCTTAGCGTCCAAAATATGGGGGTTAGCATGAAAACCTCCAAGCTTAGTTACCAGCTTGGACCTGGTAAAGCTGCCACCACCCAAAAATTTAGAGTGTTTTGGGGCACTCTGGTCCCCCCAAAAACCTTCCCTGGGGACCCCAAGACCCAAATCCCTTGAGTCTCACAACAAAGGGAAATAAACCTTTTCCCTTCCCCCCTCCAAGTGTTCCTGGAGAGATACACAGAAGCAAACTCCGTGAATCTAAACAGAGGGAGTCCACCCTCTCTATTTTCAGTCCTGGAAACACAAGCACTTCCCTCTTCACCCAGAGGGAATGCAATGTCAGGCTAGTAAATCTAACACACACAGATTTCCCCCTGACTTCTTCCTCCCACCAATTCCCTGGTGAGCACAGACTCAATTCCCTGGAGTCCCCCACTAAAGAAAAACTCCAACAGGTCTTAAACAGAAAGCTTTATATAAAAAGAAAGAAAAATGGTCTCTCTGTATCAAGGTGACAAATACAGGGTCATTTGCTTAAAAGAATATTGAATAAACAGCCTTATTCAAAAAGAATACAATTCAAAGCACTCCAGTAACTATACCTATGTAAATACAAAATAAAATATAGAAATCACTATCTGATCTTTGTACTCACAACTTGGAAACAGAAGATTAGAAAGCAAGAAATAGAAATCACTCCTCATAGCCGAGAGAGCATACAAGTAGAAGACCCCAGAACAAAGGACTCACACACAAACTTCCCTCCACCCAGAGCTGAAAAAATCCTGTTTCCTGATTGGTCCTCTGGTCAGGTGCTTCAGATACTTCTTTCCAGGTGAAAGAGACGTTAACCCTTAGCTATCTGTTTATGACACCCTCAACATAGCAAACTGTGATAAGATCTACTTTGACAATTTGACAGATCTAGTCCTAGATTATAGCATAGACCTAGGGAAGTATAACTCAAAGAAGACAGAAGTGCAGCAGTTGTCGACTGTACGGAACAAAAATCAGTAGCAAATAGAGACAAAGACCCTTAAGAAAATACAGACAGACAGTCACAACATGAGAAAGGTTTAAACCCTGCACTACAGCTTTGGAAAATGGATACATGGTGGAAACCTCCTTTTTTTGTAATTCTCACAGGGCCTAGCAACTATTAGAAAAGTCACTTTATAAAAAATGTGTTGGATAACACTGATCAAATATCTGTTATGTCTGAGACTACCATGTGGTGTTACAGTTGCAGACAATCTCAGTATAAAGAACTGCTTTGTAAATAACCTTTTATCAATTTTGTGGAGGGGTCACCTGATGCTTTTAATGATGACCACTTGTTTCCTACCAATAAAATAAATAAGATTATTGTAGACTATTTGATTAACTCTGCTTGTGCAAGTGATGAAATTGAGAAAGCCTTTACCAAGTACATGTATTACAGGAATGTGTGCATTATGTAGATAGTTCAAAACGTATTTTGTCGGGGGGGGGGGGGGGGAGTTGCACAATTAACCAAAAAACAAAGTATATGATTCTGTTTAAAAAAAAAAAAAAACACAGGGATAAAATTACAACTTATTATGCTTGCTCTGCAAATGTACACCAGCAATGCAGAATTCTTTCTAGGAGCTACTGAAGCTACCAAAAGAACTTATGGCTATCTGGTGGGGGATTTAAATACTTCTACACCAGAGGTTTATAGATTAAGAACTAGGATTTTCCATCCAGACTGGCCCACAGTTTATACTTTGAAAAGAACAGCTGGGTATAAAAAGAAATGAATTTTGGTAAGTCCTTTTTAACAGCCAAGGCTGCCAACTGCAAGCGCATCTGGCTACGTGAAGAGAAATCTGGTCCTTTTCAAATTACTTAGCCAATGACCCCTGCAGAAAAGGAAGGGCATATTGTGTGCCTCTAATAATTTAGTAGTGCCCAACTTGGAAACAGAACTCAACACCTTAACAGAAAAAGTACCTTCAACACACAATTAAGTACATGTGCTGAAAAAGATGCAAATGTATAAGAACTGTGGAATAAAAGTATCTCACTAGGAAAAAAAAAAGCATCTGGTGAAGCAGTCTGGGGGGGGAGTTTATCGGCCTCTTAAGTTTTGCAATCCCTCTGATAATGGGACTTTTGACTAATCAATAACAGAGTATGCAGGGAAAAAAAATGTACCTAGTGCCTTCCCACTAACTGGAGCAATTAAGGGTTTTCCCTCCAGCGGAGAAAAATATCAGAACAAATGTGGGCCACTTACTGGATACTAAAATGAAGGCTATTCTTCAAAGGACCCATTTATTTGAATATGAAATAAACTTTATGCAGTCGTACTTCAAAGATCCCTAATGTACTTGAGGCAGAGTGATGCAGAATAAGGGAAAATAAATCTGTTTCTACTGGAACAGGAAAGAGCATGACTGCCAACCCCCAGAAACACCAAAGAACTCTGACTCCATTACTCAGAAGGTGTTGGATAATGTGAATACGTGTTACATGAAAAATGCATTACTATTGCTAAATAAAGTGGGCAGGGTAAAAACATCTCTTCACAGAACAATTACGGGGCTTTTGTGTACAAAGGCTCAGTTGTTAATAGTTCTAACATGCTTAACTTAGCCAGATTGTCACCCAAACAAGCACCATTCCTAGAAGACATGGACCTAAAGGATGAGACGTGTTTATAAATGCCATAGTGGAGCTGAATGTACCATCTTCCACAATGCAGCCAACACAGAGCTTTTTGAATGCCTGAAGGCCTTTAAACCATGGCTGATCAAGAAACCACCCCTTTTTTCCCTCCTAAGAAGCAAAAGTTGGCTAAAAACCCAAATGGCTCAATGTGCAATGTTTTTCATGCATTCATTTTTAAAACAGTAATGTTTTCCTTTAAACAAAATATTCCTATACTTAGTATTTTTTTAATGTACTTTCTCTGCATTGGCCGTTGTACCAAACCAAAAAAAAAAACAAAAAAACCCCACACCACCATACATTAATTGTCTTTAAACTCCCACTTGAGGGTGCTTTATTGAGAAACACTGTTATAAAAGTCATTGCAAGAATGAGAAACATGTTTTGAGTAAGGCTAGACATGCCCAAGTTTTTTTTTAAACAGAATTCATCACTATCCTGTCCTTTTGCACTAAGTCATTAGAGTACAGTTTTAATATCTGACCAAAAGATAAACCCTTACTATAGTGATGTAAGAAAAACTGCAGCTATGGCCTCAGGGAACAGAGCAGGAGTCTTGCGATTCTCCAAGTGAAACACATTGGTGGCATTTTTGTTTCAAAATTTCATAATGCTTCTAGGAAAGAACACAGTTTGGGGAATATCCATATGAGTCAAAAAAGTCTCTACAGCCACACTCCACCAGGTACAAGCTGGGCCATTGTTCATTTGGCTGATCATGTGCGTGTGTGTTGACCACAAAACTTAGGGGGAAGTCTCTGAGATACACTGCCACCTGGGAGCCATTCGCAAGGAAGCGCATCTAAAAAATTCTCTTTTGCGTAAGGGTCGGCTGGTAAAACACACAATAGCTGCATAGTGTCCATATTCGCATGTAGTCAAAAGAACGTTTCTACTCTGACTTCTCTCTATGACACTGTCAAAAGCCCCATACACAATCATATTGACGGTGTCTATCAAAGCCTTTGCAAAACGTATTTCTGGTCTCAGGTTCCCAGTTTTTATCAGGGAATAGTGATCAGCACATCCCTGGTTGGAAGACAGGTCAAAGGCAAACAAGGTGTAACCTGTGCAAATGTCTCATGGCTGATTAACAGAGAGTGATCTTCCATGTGTTTACCAGCCGTCTGCACCAGATTCATGTTTTCTCGTGTGGTTTCTGGCCTTGAAGTCTGATTGCAGAGGTTTAGCTGGTATATGTTCACCATCCACACACAAGGCCACAAAATTAATATTGTAATGTTTAAAGTGAAAGAGGTTTTAGTGTAATTTCCACTGTCTAGTTTTCCACATCTTCTGCAGCAGCTTTCCCTTAAAGGCCAATTCAAAATTGAATCTCTTAACTAGAGTAAATAGACAGACCACGCACTTCTATACAACCAGGTCCATAAGATTTATCAGTCTCAACTTCACTGCTCTCTTTAAAGTTTCAGCCATGGATCATGTGATGCCTGGGTTCATGGAAAGAAAATTCATTCTTCCTGAAATCAGCAATAGCAATCCACCAACTCTTCAGTGAGCCTGAGAGAGAGACCAAAATCTCAGATGAGAGACTCTCTTTGCTAACTTTTCTTTCAAGTTTCACACTGGAAGAAATTTTCACTGATTCAGTCTGCTTGCACAGTGTCGAAGATCTGATGTGTATGCTGGTATGTTAATTTTGTTTCTGGATTCACTATTTCACTTTAAAAGCAGCAGAGAGTCCTGTGGCACCTTATAGACTACCACTTCTCATCCATCCAATGAAGTGGGTATTCACCCACGAAAGCTCATGCTACAATACGTCTGTTAGTCTATAAGGTGCCATAGGACTCTTTGCTGCTTTTACAGATCCAGACTAACACGCCTACCCTTCTGATACTATTTCACTTTAGTTAGTCTTCTGTAAACTGTCATCACATTCTAGTGAAGAGCGGCTTACTGATCTTCAATCTCCACATTTTCTTGCGAAGACATCAGCAGCTCTGCAACCATGTCTATTGTGAACACTTCACTTAGAAAAAGTTATTCTCCTTTCTTTTCTCCCCCTTTCCCTAGCCCATGCTTTACATAAGATCTAAATAATACTGCACTCACGTCTCTTATGACATTTAGTGCATTCTCCTTTACAGGCTGGACACATTTTCCAAGAATTGTGTAGGTTTTTTTTGTTGTTTTTTTTTTACTCTATCTTCCACAAGTAGTTTTCCATTCTTTGTAGACAGTCTCCAAATCTTCTGTTTGAGTTTTGTGCTTTTTGCTAAGTCTCACTACAAGTTTGTATTCTTGGGTTCACCTTTGATTTTATCTGTGAGTTTTTCCAGACTTCCTAAAAATTGTACATCAGAGAGTTTCTTCACTATGTCATTTAGATCTGGAGTTAGGTTTGATGTATTCAAGTAGGTCACTTGCCATTATAAATATGAGACAGCTTACTTTGTATTTCTCACTTTCCACGCAACGATGCAAAACTGCTTGTCAAAGCCTATCAATTTTGACCATGCTGATTTATCAGCAAAGGAAAAACCTTCTGGAGGGATTATTATAGGAAATATTATCTTCATTGCTCTTGAAGAAACTTATTTCTTTTCTCCTTTCTCTGATAGGATACAGCCATTTCTGTCACCAAATTGCATGGAGTGGGACACACAAGAACTAGGAGCACACTCGGCAGCAGAGGGAAGAACTTTATTAGTAGTAAGCCAGAAGTGACAAAGAAGAGTTATAGCCGGGCTCACCCTTAAAGAGCCCTCCAGCACAATTATAATTCCTGTGGAATGAAATGGCTTCAGCAAAGGAAGATTTGACATTAATCACTTCAAGGGCCCAAGAAGAGAATTCAAGATGAGGAAGGTGCAAATCATACCAGGGATCCTTTCCACAGGCAAATGGCAGAAGACAACCGCACATCAATTATTCAATCCAACTTTCAAGAAACCAGGGACGACCCCATAGGCATAGGGAGAGCAACTCTTAGAACCGCTCGTTCCCAACTTCCTGCTACAATTTTAAAGGAACTGTATATGCATCCTCACAACTTCCCCCCTTTTTTCCTGTACAAACAGTATTTAACAAGAATTAAACTACAAATCAGAAATGCAGACATGTCACTGGTTTCAATACCTATCCATATGTGGTCATCTTTTGGTCTTGATAAAGGGTTCCCCCCCCCCACCATAACCATCTGGATTATGAAAACCCAAAAGTTAAGAGACTCCAGTCCAATAGCCTTAGTATTCAACAGATCATCTCCTTTAGCTAGGGATGCAGTGAGACCCTTTCCACCTGGTGCTGCTCTCCCTTGTTGTTTACTGTCTTTAGATTGTAAGATCTTCACTGTAAAAATAGGGTCTCTATTTCTTCTGTGAATTGCCTGCATGCTGTCTGGTACAGTACTACAATCATTAATAAGAATATTACATTAATGAACTGCTTACTCCCACCCCTTGTCCTTCTGTCTATATACAGTATTTTATTTCCCCAGGTCTTAAGAGCCTACATACTATTGCATAATGCTCAGCACGTTGTAGGCATTAACAGAAACAAACAAATAATATAACATTGGCTCATTTCAAGTTCTAATGAGATGTGTTAGTCTATGTCATCTTCAAGTTTTATTTCTTATCACATATGACCAACTTTTGTCTTACAGTCTCTGAAGTCAAAACTAAATAAATTTTGGAATGCAATAGGTTAGCCTGGTCTCACCCTGAAAATTTGCAGACATTTTGAGAGTTAGTTTTTCACAAAACATACAGGAACACAATCACAGAATCTATGGCATTCCTGCCTGTTACAAAAGATTTAAGCTTTCAAAACCGATAATCAATTTGGAAGGTGCTAATATTTATACTGTGTATGCAAATACACCATAAACTAGACACTCTGACTGCATGCTATCCATTTTCTCTTTTTTGTGAAACATTTAATTACTGCCTGGTTTATCATTCTTATATAAGCATGCTATTTTTTTCATCTGTAGAAGCTTTTTTTCATCTGTAGACTTTTTTCATCTGCACTGATGTTATCATGCCTTGACATTTGACAAAACTAAGTGAAATCAAGTTTTCTGGATTATTTTAAAACTGGAAATAATATAAATATAACCTGAAAAAGGAATGTAACAGAATACAAACAACTTTTAAAAAAAAGATCAAAGAAAACACTACGTGAAACATACTTTCACTGTGATATTAGGGCTGAACAGAAGATTAGCAGTGGAAGACAAAGTTCTACACTGATCCTAAAATAGTTTCCAAGATTTATCTCTTTGTGGGAGATAAGGTGGAGGGGACAGGGTGAAGGAAGGACATCCATGTGAAGAATCAGGGAGAAAAGGGACTTGGCTTTACACAGTAGTACTGAAGAATTAGTCGCATACCTATATGGTTCAGGGCAAAAGTCCTGGCTCATTTAGAGACTGCTACAGAGGATACTCCCAATACAGATCTCTCTTAGATGAAATGAAGTAACCATAAGGTTTGCTAGTAAAGAAAAATCATTTGAGGAAGAGATTCCAAAACAGAGAGAATCTCAGTACTCCACGTTCATGAACCTGAATATCTATTAACAAAAGAATACAAGCAGGCTTTGTAAACAATTTCTACACCTGTACCTCTGTGAGTTTAGGATTTTTTTTTTTATAGTACCATATACGACCTGGTCCTTGTTTAAACAATAATTAAGAACTTAAAATTTTAGATACTCTGAAAATATCATTTCACCCTTGCTTTCTGCTTCTTTAAGTTTTTCTTCCAAATTATAACAAATTCTGATAATTTACTGCACTTGTGGCAAAATGCCATATTCTGCTTACATGTAGATTAAAATAACCTTTTAAAAGCTTTTGAGATCTCAGAATAGACATAGTAAATGCTTTTAGATCTATAAGTGTCAAACATTTTAAAAAACCATTTACTAGCAAAGCCCATTTACTTCTATGGTTAGCATGTATTCTCACCTCAGGATCATCATCATCAAAATCATGGTACGTGGAATGATCAGGATTATTCATTTTATCCAATAATTCAATAGCAAGGGTTCGATTTAAGGGTTGTGTAACAAAAGGGTGCTATAAGACAAAGACAAGGGAAAAGAGGAAGATTAAATTAAAACTTCAACACAGTAAGTTTAAAGATACTTTCAGCTCAGAACTACTTCAGAAAATACAAACAAAAATCACACCTGTAGTAATTTTTCAGCTGTAGGTCTCTTCTTGGGATTTTTTGTAAGTGCCATTTTCACAAAGTGATGGAAATTATTTGACCTGCAAAATGAAATAGTGTACATTAGACTTCAGTAGTTTAGTGAAATGCATGATTAGTATATTATAATAAGAGAGCAAAATATGCTTACCATTTCATTTTGTCCTTTAGCTTGGGAGGCTGAAAGTTGCTTTTCGTCATTAAAAACAGTGCTCTGAAAACCGATAACATTTTTGTGAGTTTTTTGTATTGTGATTATCCATTACTTTACAAACTTATTTTTGGCTGCAATAAAAAAATCCAGTAACCCAAAAAAAGATAAGACGAGGCTACTTGTTTATGCAAAATGCAGCCATTACAAATTTTCACGTGTACATTTTGAAAACTTGCATACAATACTACTCGCAATAACCCCTCATATTACAAACTTATCTAAACAATTATTTAAAAAAATGTTATTCACGGAACTTTACAGCCTGTCATAAACAGATTTTATTTACCAACCTCATGGGATGCAAGTCAAACATAGGAGGCTGAAGTTCTGCAAGTTCTATAGCAGTTATTCCAACGGCCCAAAGGTCACACAGTTGGTTATAGCCACCCTTCCTTTCAACTGCAGCAACTTCTGGAGCCATCCTAAAATATATATGTTTTTAAGAGAAAAGACATGTCTCTGTTAGATCTCTCTCTCTCCACAACTAACTCAAACACTTTTCAGTGTGAGTCAATGTTTTATTATTCATTTTTCTAGAGCACATTGTATACACAACCTTTTATTTATTTGACTTATTTGTAAGCATTTGAAATCCTGAGATCTACTGAGCTTCAATGGTATTTCGGGTTTTTTTCCACTTTGTCCATTCTATTCTATGGCATTAGTGTTGTGGTGTTCATTCACTCAATTGAGGAGAGCTGGCTGCAAGTCATTCCAAAATCAGTTAACACTCTTGAGTCAGAGGAACTGCAACAGTGAGTTGCAATTTTCTGTCTACATCCTCCCAGGGCTGAGCATACTGCCTCCCAAATACCCCTAAGTCTGGCAGCAAATGGACAAAACCAGCTACTGCTGGCTTTTTAGCCATAGCACAAGTGAGCTATCACTGGACTACCAAACTAGCCCTACATTTTATGATTAAACTGGAGTACAATCTAACTATAAAAAAAAGTTTAAAAACATCAGTCTGGAAAGTGAGAAAATGAAGGTTAGGAGAATTCTATAGGAAAATGCATCTAACTTTTTCCACTCCTTGAGTCACCAGACCTGGGATTTATTCCCGACTCTGCACGTGTCCTGTGAGACACTTAACCACTTTGTGTCTTAGCTTTCTCATCTGTAAAATGGAAATAATTATCTACTTCACTGGGGTGTTGAGAGACTTCATTAAAATTTGCAAAGTACTTTGAGATCCTCAGATGAAAACGTACTATTTACTGAACTGATATTCATAAACAGAAGCACCCAATATATTTTAAATTATTGACTAACCAATCTAATGTGAAAACACCTGTTTTGGTTTGTTACAGATATGGTTACATGCTATAGCCCCTATAAGGCTATGAACTCAATCCAGGCATGGCTGGGTCTCATTAATATGGAAAACCACCAAGAAAAACCCCAGTTGGAGTAGGAGTTCAGTAGATGATACTCTTCCCTCCCAGTCGGTAATAAATCAATGCCCCAGAACAATGGTAGGTGACACTATGTAGCAGGAGAAAAATGAAAACTGCTCTAAACACAGATAGCCTTACCATCTGTGATCAAGAAAGATATGATTCTTGCATAGCTGTGTTGTTAAGCTTGGTGACTTGAACATGTTCCAGTATGGATAATTACAGTCTGCTTACCTAAATTTCTTCTCCCATCTCAATTGAGTACATTAGTCTATGTACCCTGTCTTAAATTACTGTGCAACTGCACTCGAGGGGATTAAAGAGACTGTCATATATATTAAGTTTTAAAGCATTTTGTAATCTTTTTGGGAACATAGGTACTACGTAAGTGTGAGGTCTTATGTTATTACAAAACTAACAAAAAGCGCTACGTTTGCTAGTTTGGCTAAAAGGGGATGAGATGAACGTCAGTCTCTTTTCCTCCCATTATTTTTCTCTTTACTCCCTTAAAAGCGATTCTCAGAATTAACAGGTTAATCAAAATAGAAAAAATCACTTGAACATTTAGTTGCAGACCTATATACTGTTACACATCTTGTATGACGCAAACATTCAGCTGGGTCCTGACCAAGCAAGAAATCTGGTCAGCAGTTACACCTGGCTCCCACTGTGGCACGTGCTGAACAGGTAGCCACTCTGTCTCTCTGATTGTTCTCTAGTCTCCCTGCCCTTTTCCAAGCCATTTGGAGCAGGGAAGTTTATATTTGTTGCATTAGTGCCCCAAAGGCAAGAAAAGCTAGGAGCTACTGCTGGAAGGAAGAGACCACTGAGAAACAGGAGCTAAGGGAGGAATAGGACATAGTGTGAGGAGCAAAAGCTAATGTGGAAATGGAAGGCAAGTACCAATGGAGCTAGCACTACCCTATAGCAACTTCCTCCGCTCTCACCCAGCGACCATACCCTCTCCTCCTCAAAACCCCTGGTTATCTTTAACATGCACACCCCACACCTTCCCCTCTCTTCCATCTATTCAAAGGGGTACAAGAAATGAAGTCTTACTTGCTCCCACTGCTCAGGGGAGCCATCCAAAGTAAAACTGGTACCTTCTATCAGCATTAAATCCACACAATATTTTCAAAAGTGATATTCATGATTATATGCAAATTATTTACAATTATGCAAGTCAGCTTGAAACATTACCTAAGGAGACTGACAAAACTTGGCAGCTACATAGTGGTTTATGTTAAAAACCACTATAGATCAGGATTACAGTCATCCAGGCACTTCAGCCAGGAAACAGAGCCACAATCCATTTATGCAATCATGAGTGGAAGGTGGTTTGTACAACTGTGAAAGGGAGGTGGGTCCATGTGACACTATATATTAAAAATACAGCCCACACTATGGAAAAGCTTGAACACCTTGTTTATGGGCATATTTCAAGAATACAAATCCGAATGGAGAGACTTGTGCTAACATATACATATTTGTACATAGCGTTTTCACACAAAGGATCTCAAAATACTTTTCAAAGAAGCACAGAACAGAGAAATAATGTTTTACAATAAATATACACAACTGTCTTAAACGCAGCCAGGGAAAGTCATTTCCAGTACATAGATGGAGTAAAAGAAAAAGCTGAAATTTAAAAATGATAAATATGCAAGTAAATATACTTGTAGGCCAGTTGTAGCGAGAAAAGACTAAGAGGGTGTGGAGTACTAGCGGAAGGGAAAGGGGGGTGGGATTTAATTTAATAATAGACTAAAGCAAATGGGAAGGTTTTTAAACAAGATTTGAAGAGGAAGTGGCTGAGAAGAGCACTCCAGACATAGCAAGCACATCTGTTGACACAAACAAGTGAAACGACAACTCCCAACTGTGAAGAGTTCCAGGAAAGGCACCTCAGTGAAAAGAAACATTTGAAACCTAAATGGGTGGGTAGAAAAAGTATTTATAAAATCAGAATTAAAAGGGGCAAACTCCAGGGAGAACTTTAAAATTAGATTCAATGGCTGATATTAGTCAGCAGTGATGAAATATATAGCTGATACAACTATTTTTCAGAGCATCACAGTACTTTGGTCACAACATTCTGATGTTTCGCTAAGTTTCATATTTGGCATAAGTCGTTAAAAAAATAAAATATATGAGGAATAAACCAAGATTCTCAAAATGCTTGGTCTAACCAGGAAATTAAGTACAGAAACTTTTTATATAAATTATTATTTTTGGTTTTAAATATTAAAGGGGTAGCCGTGTTAGTCTGGATCTGTAAAAGCAGCAAAGAGTCCTGTGGCACCTTTTAGACTAACAGACATATTGGAGCATGAGCTTTCGTGGGTATTTTTGGTTTTGTAAAAGTTATTATTACATTAACTATCAAGTTAAACACAATTACCAATATGGTGTGCCAATGAAAGATTTCCTTTTGGCAATTGTAGCTGTTATCTGTGCAGAGACTCCAAAATCAGCTATAAAAAAATGAAGATAATTAATTAAAGAAGTAATGATCAAAAGCAAGTAATTAATTATCAACAGGAGAGTTAAGCTTCTCAGCGTCTCCCTATACTCTGTATGTTACCCCCAATGACCAATAACTGATGCTTCAAACTCTTTGTATCATCTTTATTTAAATATTCTCTAAAAAACTTCTAAACATCCAAGGACACAGAAGCTAATGAGGTTTTTACAGAATCGATCATAAATTTCCATAGAATCACCTTCTCCAAACCATCCTGCCGAACACACACCACAAGAAACATGAAGAAGGAATTGCAGTGTAGAAGTCCTAACACACACAAATATGTATATGTTCCCATGTTAGAGTACACCTATGAATTTTATACTATCTATCCATGTAATAAACTCCTCTGAACAAAATTATTTCCATCTGCTCTGCTTTGCTGAAAGCACACTATATCACTACTTCGGAAACTTTTGTAAAGAACTGAGACGTATCTTCATATAGATGTGTAATACGACACATATTAATGCTGATCATAAAATACATGTTTATTTTGTTAATGTAAAACATGACCAGAAATATTAACATTGATAATATTTTAAAATAATCTTTGTCACTACAAAAATAGAAGGGCAGTCAGAGGCAGTTGTAAATAACCAAGGATATTAACACTTTTTTAACAACAGAACATGGTTAAGTTCAAGAAAGTCTTCTGGAAAAGTAATCAACATCAGTTTAAAAATAAAACAGATTTAAATGACAAATGAAGACATTAACAAAGCACCTAACACCTAATATTGTGCCTGAATAAATTAATTATTAAATGTGACTAAGTGTGAATCTGTTTCTTTTACAATGGTGTTTTTCTCTCTGTTTTCAAAACAAAAGTGTTCTTTCCCTTCCTGGTTGCTAACCAGTTCTGACTGGGAAATCAAATCACCCATGTTAAAGTTAAAATAAATTAAAAAGAAGCAAGTCTTGACGGTTCTCATTTTCTACTCTTGCAATACATAGAATGCAATTAATAAGATCAATAATATGTTTTATTAGTTAACATTTTCCCTGTAATTCAAGTAATTGTATATATTTCATTTGAAATGTAATGCAATATATTCCAGCACCTATAAAAAAATTTTTTTTTAAATAGACTCTGGTAAGTACTGTATTCATAAGGATTTTCTAATATACGCTTTTAGATTCATATATTTATGCAGTCTTTGGAGGCAGTTTTGATATTTCTGAGACTTGGCAGGTACATTTATTAAAATGAAATGTAGTAATGGATTTTTAGCCTACCTTTTCAATGTCAGACTAATTCTCTATGGGAGTATGTCTTTCACCTGATTTCCAAAGCTATAGTCCGATTAGCCAGTTGCGCACACCCATGCATCAATTCAATCACAGCTGAGACCTCATCAATGAAAAAAACTAGTCCTAATAATACCCCCCCTCTCACTGAAGTTTACTGGTATTATATAACATTCTGGCATTCCTGGATGAGAATTCAAAAATTTTTTATAATCTATAGTATCTTTTAGTATCTTTTTGCAGTATAATCTGAAAAAGATTTCTGAAGTACTCACCTAATTTTACATGGCCATTATCTGTTAAAAGAATATTTGCTCCCTTAAAAGAGAAAAAAAGAATTCAATTAAAATGTGTATCTTTTTCTAACATTATATGCTTCTTTATGCTCTGAGATATAAACCCTAGCATCAAATATTGCCTATATTCTGTATTGTATTTAATTTATTTAAATTTACACAAATGCTAAGAGAACAGCTGTCCGTATGTTCTAGAGGCCCTTGATATAACTTTAAAATAAATCGTAAATAATACCATAGGTGCAACAGTACAATTTATTCTAATCCTCTCTCTGCAGGACAGGCAACAAAAATAAGTCAAATCCCCTGCCTCTCCAAATAATTTCCCACCCTATAGACCTAATCGTAACACAGTTACAAAGTTTGAGCTTCATCTTGAAACCATTACTTCTATGATAAAGTGATGCAGAACTGGGCTCTCAAATAACACAGCAGCAAGGAGACACAAATTAAGACATCAAGGCAAAGAACATATATATGTTTTGAGACAAAATTTGAAAAAAAATTGAAAGTAGAGGACAAACCAAGACAGACTGTTTGAAGAATCTGAAATGTGTACAACTGAAATGACAACATTAGGTTATGGGACCCCCATGTTCACAAATACACTGTAAATTTTATTGTAGCTGTACATGTCTATGCAACTCAGATTCCCATTAGTTATGAAATCCTCTCCCAAACAACAGAAATAGTTTTGTGACCATTTGTCTCTACTGATTAAATCTTACTTTCCCTTCTCTGTCTACATTCATTAATAGGCGACTTATAAAGATCAAAAAGGAAAGCAATCAGATTTATATTTCCAAAAGAAAAACAGTTTACTCCCATTTTGAGATCCTCACTCGTAATCTGATGGACCTGCCTTGATACTAAAATGCCTAGGAAAACAGTGATTTTGCTTGTGCTAGATTTGGAAAGTACACTGCTGTGAGGCTACATGCAGTGTTTATTTGGATTTAACAACCAGAACGAATGCTCAAAATTGATCCTTCACATCAGATTTCATTATAATTACCTGTTACGAAGGACATGGAACAAGCCTGAGCTGAATAACAAGGTTGGGTAAGGGCAGGACTGAACTGAGAGAGAAGCTGCCTAAAGCAGAGCTAAACAGGAAGGAGCAGGTAAACTGATTTAGCGGCAGATGTTAGCACCACAGACGAGTTGGTGTGTGAAAAAGCCAAGCAGGTTTTCCAAAGTACAGCTTGTGCTTTTCTGGTTACAGTTTTTATACAAAAGGACAAAGTAGGCCCTCAGGACACCCATGCAATCCAACAGCTTTGAAAGGCTTTGCACAAGTGTAACTAATAGACCCCGTGACTGGAACATAGTATAGTAACCCCTCCCTTAATGTTGTAGTTATGTTCCTGAAAAATGCAACTTTAAGTGAAACAATGTTAAGCGAATCCAATTTCCCCATAAGAATTAATGTAAATGGGGGGGGTTAGGTTCCAGGGAATTTTTTTTCAGACAAAAGACTATATTGTGTGCATATATATGTGTGTGTGTGTGTGTTTGTGTGTACACACACACACGCAGTATAAGTTTTAAACAAATCATTTAATACTAGTACACAGTGATGATGATTGTGAAGCTTGGTTGAGGTGGAGGAGTCAGAGGGTGGGATATTTCCCTTACTGCTAAATGATGAAGCAGCAATTGGCCGAGCCCTCAAGGGTTCACTCTCTCAGTCTACAAGGCAGCAGGAATGGAGGGAGGGGAGACGTCGCAGACAGAGACATATACCCTATGTGTGAGAAAGAGATCTGCATCTCCCCTTTTAAGTACACTTACTTGTTAATTAGATCAGCTGGCTGAGACTGCAGCTGCTGCAAGCTCCCTCTGTCCTGAGCCCTGGTGTGTCCCCCCTGCTCTATGGAAGATGGATAAGCGGGGTGCAGGAGCAGGGGGGAGGGGGATATCCTGCCATTAGCCCCCCTCTTCCTTCCCCCCTCCCAGCAAGCAGGAGTCTCGGGGAGCAGCTCTAAGGCAGAGGGCAGGAGCAGCACATGGCAGTGGAGGGGAGGGACAGCTGAATTGCAGGCAGCTGCTGCACAGGGAACTTAGGGGAGCGGGGAGCTAACAGGGGGGCTGCCGGTCCACCTTAGTTCCAAGCACCCACCAGCTAGCTGCAGCGGGCTGCTCTTCCTGCAAGCAGTAGGAGGGCCAGCTCCAGGCACCAGCCCAGCAAGCAGGTGCTTGGGGCAACCAAGGGGAAGGGGCGGCACATTGGGATCTTCGGCGGCGGGTCCCTTGGTCCCTCTTGGAAAGAAGGACCTGCTGGCAAATTGCCGCCGAAGAAGAAAGTGGCACAGTGGAACTGCCGCTGATCGCAGGTGCCCTCCCCCCACCGCTTGGGGCGGCAAAAACACTGGAGCTGGCCCTGAGCAGGAGACAAAGCAGGCAGCTGCCAAACAATGTTATAAAGGAGCGTTGCACAATTTTAAATGAGCATGTTCCCTAACTGATCAGCAACGTAACAATGAAACGTTAAGTTAACTGGGACGACTTTAAGTGAGGAGTTACTGTACATAATTCTGTGGCTAATGCACAAGTAGTACTACAATCCAGTTCACGTCCTCTCAGCTGCATTGACTCTGCAACATTAACAGGAGTAAATATGTAACAATCACAAACAGGCAGGCATGGCTCAACACAAGATGCAGATCTTTAGCTTAAGGGGATGCCATTTTTCACAGCAAAACTATTTTATAAGAACACCAATTTTGTTTAAATTCTATTAAGCATTATGGGTCTGATCTACAGCCAAATGGAGTCAACTGAAAGATACTAGACTTTGGATCAGTCCCTTTATTCCTGTAATATGAGCAGATAAAAAGTAGTTCTGGATTTTGTAACTATCTTCAATTAAACTTTCAAGTCTTATAACATACATTCCTTTATGTGGGCCAAACTGGATTTTGGCCACCCTCCAACATGACCACATGATGCAGGGGAAGGAATGCCTCCTCCTCACCAACCCATAAGTGCTGTGCAGAATAGCAGTTCCAGCCCTGAGTTATGCCCCCAAAAGTTGGGTTTGGCCTTGCCATGACTCCATCCTGCTGGCTGGTGCAAAGGGAGGTGTATGCTGCACCTTAAACATACGTCAAAAATTAAATTCTCCTCCCACTTTCCTCCAGCACAACTGAAAATGCTCCCCTAAGGTAATATGTCTCTGTATTTCCCCCAATGCAGAGCAGTGGCTAAATGTCACAATTTAGCCCCAAGAAAGTGCTCCGTTTGATCTAAGTGATAAAAAAACTGAATTATTCTCCAAGCATACATTTTAGAAGCGTCTTACTTCTGTTTTTTAAAAAAAGTGACTACTGAACCCCAATAAAAAAAGAAATTAGTAAAAAACAAAAATTAATTAGTAGCATTACTTAAATATTTCTCTGTAAAATGGATAGTTAACTAATTGTGAGAGAGTCGCTTTTTTAATGTTAAGGGAATCAAAATACAAAAAAAAATTGACCTACCTTGATGTCTCTGTGCATTTTTCCTTTACTATGAAGATAATATAATCCCTGCAGTTTAAGAACAAGGGCTTTAGTTAAAGAAAATACTTACATCATCATTTAGCCTTAAACATTTTTCATTTTATAGAAAATTATTTACTAGATTAAAAGAATAAGATTTAGGATACAATTCAGTGATTTACTAAAGTTAATAAATACCGTTTTGGCTGGTTGTGAAATGAGAATGAAACTAGATTTTAACAATCATACATTCAAACTGTACTTATCTAGCAGCAGCCAATTTAGAGATAGGACAAAGAATGAATGGGGGGGGGAGGAAATCAGTAAACAGATACACCTCTACCCCGATATAATGCGACCCGATATAATACAAATTCAGATATAATGCAGTAAAGCAGCGCTCCGGGGGGGAGGGGGGGGGCTTCACACTCTGGCGGATCAAAGCAAGTTTGATATAACGTGGTTTCACTTATAACGCGGTAAGATTTTTTGGCTCCTGAGGACAGCGTTATATATGGGAAGAGGTGTATAACGAGCACCACATTCATAACAGGAAAACAAGGAGCGTGAGAATATTGTCCTTCTGGGCATGTAGAGTGCCATTTCTGTTGTGCAACATTTAGATACACCTCTACCTTGATATAACGCTGTCCTTGGAGCCAAAAAATCTTACCACATTATAGGTGAAACCGTGTTATATTGAACTTACTTTGATCCACCGGACTGCGCAGCCCCGCCCCTCTGGAGCACTGCTTTACTACATTATATCCAAATTCGTGTTATATCGGGTGGCATTATATCGAGGTAGCGTTGTATTTCTAAAGTGTCTATCCCTGCTTTATCTCACTGTTCAAGTTAGACACCTATTGTACAGATCATATGCTTAGATACCAATTTTCAATTAACTCCCAAGTAGATAGAACCTTTTTGCCCAACGCAGGAGCTCAACTCTGGTCTATGTATCAACTTAGTGGAATTTCTGTAGGAGGCATTTTAGGTGCTTCCTCCAGGATTTGACACATGGAATGAAATAATATCCAAGAACGGATGGTGCACTCCAGTCAATCATGGTCCGTGCTGAACCAGAAGGCATAGTAATACTGAACAGCCATAAGGGAAATTGTATGACTACAATCACGGCATTCCTGAATTCAGTGAACCAGCTTTCTTCTTCCATACTTGAAATGATAGAGAATAGAAAATTGGAGAGTATCAGCTGCACATAAGACTAAGTTCAGCTAAAGGCTCTGAGAGAACTGGAGATAAAGACTCTCATATCTAAACACCACCTGGCACAGAAGCTGCTTGGGGTGACCCCTGTACAGTGCCTCAGCAATGCATCCAGACTTGAACTTCAAAGGTGGTGAGATGAAGGGGAAGAAGTTGAGCCTGATGACAACACAGGCTACTGAGAGCACACCGCCTTCAGTGCTCCACTCTCTGCACTGTATTCAGTGAGCAGCCAGAATCAAGTACAAGTTCCAAAATCCTCTCTGAGATTTGAACAACTGTCTCACTCTCGGCAGCCATAAACTCTCATAATGGTTACATTTCTCCAGAACTCAGGACAGAAGCACTTAAGTGTGGGACAGAGACCTATTCTGGCAAGTGGACCAAGACTACAGAATTCACTCCTGGAAAAAAATGGGATTACTGTGAATATTACCATCTTCAGATTGAAAAATAAGCCCCACTTCTTTGAAATAGCCTTCACACAATGATAAAAGCAAACCACTGACAGGTGGAGTTAGGGATTGCTTCTAAGATTTGTCAGCTGCTCAGATGATGAGCATGGCATAAATACCTAGACAGATAGGAGCACTCGCAAGGATATGCTTTTGGGAGGTGTTTTTCCCCTTTTTTTCAGCTCATCAATAGCCTGAATGCAATTTAGCCGGAGAGCTAGTCAGCGCTCTCGATTGGAATTCCTTTATCGACCACAAGAGAAAAGAACTGATCACTGAGGCACCAAGGGGAATATAGGTTCCTGAGCACGGTTGGCATGTGACAACCAGCTGGAACCATAACCAATTCAGATTTTTGAGATGAGAGAATCCACACCACATGTGCATCCATGGACCTGGACCAAAAAGTGGGATTCATTGTAATGAGTATTTTTGGAGAAATAGGTATTTTTCTATAGACATACAGCTGACATCAGCTTCAAACAGTTTTACTAATAGCCCCTAGATTTAAATGTCTTGGGGTTGTTACGGGACTGGGTCAACAATTCGCTCACTTCCACCACTGATCTAAAAGAACCCAAGGCCAAGGCTTCAGAAAACATATGCCTAAAGGGAGACCCTTAAAAGTCCATATTTAGGTAACAGAGGGAACAGATTTCCAAAAGTGATGAGTACACAGAGGCTCCTCCTGATTTCAAAGGGAGCTGCTGGGAACCACTTGCAAAATAAACTCCCTTTTTTAGGTTCCTAAACATGGCCATGTAGCCTAACTTTAGACACCCCACGGTGAAATTCTGGCCCCACTGAAGTCTGTGGCAAAACTTCTATCAACTTTAATGGGACCAGGATTTCTCACCCTGGTTTTGGACTAAGCCTGTTGACTTTTAGAGAGTGACATATTTTCTTCAGGCTTTTGATTGATGAGGATGACTGAACTATAAATTTTGCTTATTTTAAACACATTAGAACCTATGAATGTTATATTTGGTCAAATTATTGTAGTTTTAATATCATACATGCAGTAAAGGACAATTTCATAATCTACAAAAACATTCATTCATTCAAACGTTCAGATTCATTTATATTCCTAAGAAATATACACAAACTAAACAAGAATTAACACGTTATTTTCTCAAACAACTAAAAATTAATAATCCAAAAAATCTGATCCTATATAGCGAAAGAAGAGCTCCACTTGAGAGAGACTTCAAGACTCTCAGACAAGAAGAATAAAATAGAATCAAAGTTTTCCCAGAACAAAAAAAAAAAGGCAAGAGACCATACACTATTGCCTGGAGTTTTCTAAACAAAGAAATAGTATCTTGTAAATAGTTAAGACAAACGGTTATATTTATTTTATAAGAAAAAAACCTACAACTCGTTTACATATTCAAAATTGAATGCAATTATGCACACATGGACAAATGCATACGTAGTTGCTTCATTTTTAACAAAAATGTAACAGCTTCTCCCAGTGTTCAATCTTCCACTGCCAATTTCATGACTACGGGGAAGATGGAAGGTGCTAACCTCCTTTTAAACAACTCTGCAATAACTTGAGCCAGATGACAGAATAATTCCACATTTTGTGAAAGCTATTATTCAGGATCTTCTCTTTAGCAAAAGAGAGAGTAACTGCTGAAGTATGCAACATGATTCTTTCAGATGATTCAGATGTTTTTGGTCCTTTTAATTTTTCCCTGAAGACTAACATTTATGTACAAATTAGAATGTTAGCTACCTGTAGTGTTTCTCTGCTAACATAGGCAATCTGCTGTTCTGAAAGTGGTCCAGTCACTGCAAGAAAGAAAATATTTTGTTTTTACAAAAATAGGTCTTTAAAATTTTTTTCCTAGTGTTGTATTTCAGAGTCCTGCACAAGTTCAGCAGACACACACAGAAGCTTTAGTCTACTTTCTGTGGTTCCAGTTGTACCATTTCTACCCTGAAACTAAATGATTCTAAAAGAATAGCAACCCTCTTCACAAACTTTTCCAATTTGACAAAGTAAACAGAAGAAATATGGATGGAGGCTGGGATTTCTCAAAGAAGATTAGGAGAGTTAAAGTGCTCACATCCAACTGAAATCCAATAGGAGCTGGGTGTTTAACTCCTTTAGGCTCCTCAAACTCCCAGCCTTCACACAAAACACCACCTTGCAATATGAAACTTGAGAACAAATCTAAATCTGTCTTCTCTTTCCTGAGGATCTTGAAATAAAACAGGAGTTACGTTTTGGAAGTTCTGGAATCAGGTAAATCTGGATAGCTAAATGACACCAATTTTTCTAAGAATTCATGGGTACTTTGAGAAATCTAATTACCAGGGAACTAGAGTATACTGAAATCCTTTGGAGTTACCTCTTAGGGTACACCTAAATTGCAACAGAAAAACAGTGGCACCAAGTCTCAGACACCAGGTCAACTGACTCGGGCTCACGGGGTTCAGGTGCCAGGCTAAAAATTGTAGAGTAGATCAGGAGTCTCAAAGTCCCGGCCTGCGGGCCGCCTGCAGCCCGAGAACCTTCCCCCTGTGGCCCATGGAGAAGAGACACATGCAGCCACACTACCGCAATGTCTGTTGCAGGCACCGCTCCCAGCAGTTCCCATTGGCTGGGGGAGAGGGACAGAGACACCATCGCTAGTCGCCAGGTGGAGTCAGCCATGGAGACGATATCATTAGTTGCCGTGCAGAGTCAGCATCATTAGTTGCCAGGCAGAGTCAGCCATGGAAGCAGCGTCACTTTTTTCCACAATGAATATAAACAAGTCAAAATACCAAACACAACTATCTGATCCACACCTTGCTGCAATCCTGAAGGTTTCAACTGCTCCATCACTGAGGCCAAACATCAACAAACTGACAGAACAGAAGCATTGCCAGGTGTCTGGCAAACATTAAAAACTCTCTGGCAGGAGGAGAACTGTATAAAGTTTATGACAGTTTTATTATTTCTAACAAATTTAAAATAAAAAATACAGTATAAACGTTTTCTTTTCTGAACACCATCTTCAGTGACATTATTGGCCCACTGGGAGGATTTGAGGACTGGCACTGGCCCTAAGGCAAACTGAGTTTGAGACCCCTGCCTTAGGGTATGGCTACACTGGAACTAAATACCTGCAGCTGCCTGTGACAGCTGACTTGGGCTTGCAGGGCTCAGGCTAAGGAGCTATTTAATTGTGGTGTAAATGTTTGGGTGTGGGTGGGAGCCCGGGCTGAGACCCCACAAAGGGATAGAGTCTCAGAGCCCAGGCTCCAGTCCAAGCCCAAACATCTACACTGCAACTGAACAGTCGCTTAGCTCAAGCCCCATGGGCCCAAGTCAGCTGACATGAGTCAGTAGTGGATGTTTAACTGTAGTGTAGACATAACCTGAGGATTTAATTGTTGAGGCCCAAGGTCTGATTGAACTGACACACAGCTTGGAAATTAGTTAAATGAGTACACAGAGTCTTCTACTCTAAACAGCAGGGATGAAGCCAAAATCAGTAGTGACAGGAAAGCATTACTACAGGACATCTGTTCAGCCACTTATGTGAAATGAGCTCATTTCCTTGTGAGCAGGTCTTTCACATCACAAAAACTATCATAACAATTAACACTCTTCTCAATGTTAGCAGAAATGCCAAGGACTGACTTGGCCACTCATAACTTCTTGGGTCATTATAATGATCTGAGCATGTAAAATGATCCTTCAGTTATGAGAGAAACCTGAAAGTATGTATGCTGTTTTACTCTTCCAGTGCAGAAGATAGAGCTACTGGGTGGGAAGTTGTGGGATAAATATGAAATTAAAGAATTAGAATTAGCTTAAGTTTGATTAATATATAGGTGTTGTAAAGAAAGGCCCTCACTAGCAAGTAGAAGACAGGCCTTGAAAATAATGAGTTATAAGGTCAGAAGGAATGTATGAGGGAGGATGCGTGGATCCAAGATTAACTAACGAGATAAGGGAAATTTTCTAAAAAGGCAGCTTCTGACTGATAGGGGTGACTGCAGATGGTTTTAAATAAGACAAAAAGAATCTGTTTTAAAGGGATTCTGCATAAACCTTCCTACCCTGCATAACAGTGTTAAACCCTATGTGAACCCAGGTGCAATGGAAAAACGGTTGGTCAACGAGGAGGGGAAGAAAGACCTTGGGAAGATAGGAGGAGGTAAATCTTATCTGGATTAAGACTGAAAAATAAAGGGTGAACTGTCTCAAACTGAGTTTTAGCTGAAGACAGTAACTGGAAATGACATCACTTGTCTGTTAAAGGGTATAAAAAAGTAAACTCTTAAAAGGTTCATTGCTAGAAACTGTATGACCAAGTTGGAGCCAACCAATATAGGTCTAAGCACCTATCAGTTTAGCCTGCTTGTAAGTATCTTGATCAAATGCTTATCAATGTCCTGTCACTGTTTGGCTGTAGTAAATTGCTTATTATTTAGCCATTGTAAGCATGTAACTCAAGGAGTTAACAGAAGAGGTATCTGAGCCTCTAGCTATTATCTTTGGGAAATCATGGGAGACGGGGGAGATTCCAGAAGACTGGAAGGGGGAAAATATAGTGCCCATCTATAAAAAGGGAAATAAAAACAACCCAGGAAACTACAGACCAGTTAGTTTAACTTCTGTGCCAGGGAAGATAATGGAGCAGGTAATTAAAGAAATCATCTGCAAACACTTGGAAGGTGGTCAGGTGATAGGGAATAGCGAGCATGGATTTGTAAAGAACAAATCGTGTCAAACTAATCTGATAGCGTTCTTTGATAGGATAATGAGCCTTGTGGATAAGGGAGAAGCAGTGGATGTGATATACCTAGACTTTAGTAAGGCATTTGATACGGTCTCACATGATATTCTTATAGATAAACTAGGAAAGCACAGTTTAGATGGGGCTACTATAAGGTGGGTGCATAACTGGCTGGATAACCGTACTCAGAGAGTAGTTGTTAATGGCTCCCAATCCTGCTGGAAAGGTATAACAAGTGGGGTTCCGCAGGGGTCTGTTTTGGGACCGGTTCTGTTCAATATCTTCATCAACGATTTAGATGTTGGCATAGAAAGTACGCTTATTAAGTTTGCGGCCGATACCAAACTGGGAGGGATTGCAACTGCTTTGGAGGACAGGGTCAAAATTCAAAATGATCTGGACAAATTGGAGAAATGGTCTGAGGTAAACAGGATGAAGTTCAATAAAGATAAGTGCAAAGTGCTCCACCTAGGAAGGAACAATCAGTTTCACACATACAGAATGGGAAGAGACTGTCTAGGAAGGAGTATGGCAGAAAGAGATCTAGGGGTCATAGTAGACCACAAGCTTAATATGAGTCAACAGTGTGATACTGTTGCAAAAAAAGCAAACGTGATTCTGGGATGCATTAACAGGTGTGTTGTAAACAAGACACGAGAAGTCTTTCTTCCGCTTTACTCTGCGCTGGTTAGGCCTCAACTGGAGTATTGTGTCCAGTTCTGGGCACCGCATTTCAAGAAAGATGTGGAGAAATTGGAGAGGGTCCAGAGAAGAGCAACAAGAATGATTAAAGGTCTTGAGAACATGACCTATGAAGGAAGGCTGAAGGAATTGGGTTTGTTTAGTTTGGAATAGAGAAGACTGAGAGGGGACATGTGATGCAGTAGGGACTGTCTGTGTGGGGAGTGGGAGAGCAGGGGAGGACTTTAGGGGATGGACGATGCCAGGGCCTGTAACCTGAGCTAGGTAAGGGAGGGGAAAGGTCAACACCTTTGCCCGGGAAGGGGAACAAAGGAAGGGAGTGGCAGGAGGGAAGCAGTTTGAGTTTGGGCTTGGGGTTGTGTGGGCGGAATTCAGGGTATCCTAGCTAGGATCCAAGCACCCTGAAAGCCCAGAAGGACTCGAGGAAACCTTGATCCAAGCACCCTGAAAGCCCAGATGGACTTGGTGGAGGGGTCCTGACTGTGCCTGCAAGCTCTGCTGTAACCTGTGTTCCTGTTGTCCAATAAACCTTCTGTTTTACTGGCTGGCCGAGAGTCACTGTGGGTCCCAGGAAGAGGGGTGCAGGGCCGGACTCCCCCACACTCCGTGACAACTGGTGGCAGCGGCGGGAGATACTGCACCCCGTGGACGGCGCTTCCTGCAGTAAGTGACTAGGGAGCAGTAAAACGAAGGGGTGGTTAACCCCTGGGAGTGTGTGCCCAGTGAGAAGGACTTTGCAGTAACAGGGTCCCCCGGGGGATTGCAGCGAGCGGTCCCAGGGGCGGAGGAGTCTGCAGCTCGACCCTGGCAGAGAGGTGGTGACCTCAAGAAGGGCTGGTGCACTAGGGGTCCACCTGGAAACCGTGGGGAGCGGCGAACACCCCGGCCTGTGAGTGGCCAGCAGGAAGATGTATGCCAAGCGGCGCAAGTGTGACCTGGTGGAGCTGTGCAAGCAGAGGGGGCTGCGCCTGGGGAGGCTCAGCAAGGACCAGCTGATTGCCCAGCTGGAGCAGGGAGACTGCATGAATGAACGGAGCCCTGTCTCTGAGGGAAGCAGCTGGGCAGATGCAGCGCAGGCACCAGAGTCTGTCCCCACTGGGAGTCGTCAGCCGGCGGACAAGGGCTTCCCGAGACCCCCCCTTCCTAGGCCTAGGGGAAGGGCGGGGAGGAGCCCAGTGTATACCGAGGGCACCGTGACACCCCCGGCCAGCAGGGGATCCTCCCAGCGAAGCCCACCCCCCAGCAGGGGATCCTCCCGGCAACGCTCGGCATCCGTGGAGCGGACGCGGCTGGAATATGAAAGGGAGCTGAAACGGGAGGAGCTCGAGTTAAAGAGGCAAGAGCTGGAGGAGAAGGCGAAACAGCGTGAACATGAGGAGAACCAGCGTAAACATGAGCGGGAGGAGAAGGAGAACCAGCGTAAACATGAGCTGGAGCTGGCCCGGCTGGCGAGCAGTGGGGCCCTGCCTGCGGTGAGTGAGGGGGGGCCCAAGCCTACAAAGAGCTTTGATAAGCACTTGCTGCCCCGGCGTAAGGAGGGGGAGGACATAGATACCTTCTTGACGGCCTTTGAGAATGCCTGCGAGCTGCACAGGGTTGACCCTGCAGACAGGATCGCAGTTCTCACCCCCTTACTGGACTCCACAGCCGTGGAGGTGTACAGCCGACTGCAAGGGGCGGAGGCAGGGGACTACGAACTGTTCAAACAGGCCCTGCTCCGCGAGTTTGGGCTGACTCCTGAGATGTACCGGAAAAAGTTCCGGAGCCAGCGTAAAACCCGTGAGGTCACATACCTACAACTGGTCAACCGGGCGCAGGGGTATGCCCGCAAGTGGACAGCTGGGGCCCAAACTAAAGAGGACCTGCTTGACCTATTCATACTGGAGCACCTGTACGAGCAGTGCCCGTCCGACCTGAGGCTGTGGTTGATGGACCAGAAGCCGGAGAACCCACAGCATGCAGGCCAGCTGGCCAACCAATTTGTGGACAGTCGGGCAGGGGATGGCAGGGAGGAGTCTCGAAGGAGCAGGCCTGCCTCAACGCAGAGAGAGAGTCATCATGGGACCTCCCAAAGGGGGCCTATGGAGAACCCCCCCAAAAGGGGAACATCCAGCGGCAGGTCCCTCCGACCCACTCAAGGGGACCCACGAGATATGGGCTGCTATCGCTGTGGCCAACGAGGTCACATACGGGCCCAGTGCCCCAAGCTCAGGGACAGACCAAGCAGACCCAACCCGCAGAGGGTGGACTGGGTAAAAACCCAATCGGAGGAGGGGCTACATTCCCAGGAAAGGGGGGCTGGCAACATACCACCTGTGGATGCTCCAGGCTCCGGGTTTTTGGTTTACCGGGTGGGCGCGGGGCTGCCCCTCCAGAAGGAGTGCATTGTTTCCCTGGAGGTAGATGGGAGGAAGGTCACTGGGTACTGGGACATGGGCGTAGAAGTGACGCTGGCCCGACCCGAGGTAGTGGCCTCAGATCGGATGGTGCCTGACACCTACCTGACCCTGATGGGCGTGGGCGGGACCCCATTCAAGGTGCCCGTGGCAAGGGTACACCTGAAATGGGGGGCCAAGGAGGGCCCCAAGGATGTGGGGGTACACCGATATTTGCCCACTGACGTGTTAATGGGAGGGGACCTCGAGGACTGGCCTAGTAACACCCAGAGTGCCCTGGTCGTGACTCGTAGTCAGAGTCGGCAAAGGGCACTGCACCCCAACAACGGGGAAGGTACTCGACCCGAGGTGCAGGACCCTAACTCAGGGAGCGGGGAACGCCCAGGGGCACGGTTCAGAGAGGCTGCGGCCTCAGACCCAGCCAGCAAGAGAGAGCCGGTCCCCATCCCTGTCCCAGCTGCTGAGTTCCAGGCCAAGTTGCAGAAAGATCCCTCCTTGCGGAAGCACAGGAACCGGGCTGACTTTAGAGCGGTACAGACCATGAGGAGAGGTTGCAAGGAGAGGTTCCTGTGCGAGAAAGGGTTCCTGTATTGAGAATGGGCTCCCCCAGGGGAAGTAGAGTCATGGGGGATCAGGAGGCAGCTGGTGGTTCCCCAGAAGTTTCGTCACAAGCTGCTGTACCTGGCCCATGACATCCCTCTCGCAGGGCACCAGGGAATCCGGCGCACCAGGCAAAGGCTGCTACAGAACTTTTACTGGCCTGGGGTCTTTACCCATGTCCGACAGTACTGCCAATCCTGTGACCCCTGCCAGAGGGTGGGGAAGGCCCGGGACAAGGGGAAAGCGGCTTTGAGGCCTTTACCCATCATAGAAGAACCTTTCCAGAAGGTGGCCATGAACATAGTGGGACCCCTCAGCAAGACGACCCGGTCAGGGAAGAAATACATCCTGGTGGTGGTGGATTTTGCCACTCGCTACCCCGAGGCGGTGGCTTTGTCCTCTATCAAAGCAGACACAGTGGCAAATGCGCTGCTGACAATTTTCAGCCGAGTGGGGTTCCCCAAGGAGGTCTTAACGGACCAGGGGTCCAACTTCATGTCAGCCCTGCTCCGGTCCTTATGGCAGAAATGTGGGGTCCAGAACAACTGGGCCTCAGCGTATCACCCCCAGTCCAACGGGCTGGTAGAAAGGTTCAACGGGACGCTAAAGATGATGCTAAAAACATTTATGAACCAGCACCCGCAGGATTGGGACAAGTACTTACCTCACCTGCTGTTCGCGTACAGGGAGGTACCCCAGAAATCTACCGGGTTTTCACCTTTCGAACTGTTGTATGGAAGGCGGGTAAGAGGGCCCCTAGACCTGATAAGGGACAAATGGGAGGGGAAGGCCGCTCCCGAGGGAGAGTCAGTGGTGGAGTATGTCCTGACCTTCCAGGAAAGACTGGCCGAGCTCATGGGCCTGGCCAGGAAAAATCTGGCCCGAGCCCAGAGGAGGCAGAAGGTCTGGTATGACCGCACAGCACGAGCCCGTGCCTTCACCACCGGGAATCAGGTGATGGTTCTCATCCCCGTGAGGAGAAACAAACTCCAGGCCACCTGGAAAGGGCCCTTCAGGGTTATCAAGCAACTGAATAAGGTAAACTATGTGGTGAAGCTGTCAAACCGGGCACATCACCGTTGGGTGTACCATGTGAACATAATAAAACCATACTATAACAGGGGGAATGTGGTGTTGGCTGTGTGTGGACATTGGGAGGAGCAGGGAGATGACCCCTTAGTAGATCTATTCCCTGGGACAAAAGCTGGTTCCCCCCTGGAGGCGATTCCCCTCTCTGATCAACTGACCCCGGGCCAGCACGCTGAAATCAGGGGGGTGCTGCATCTATACCGACAGCTGTTTTCCAACCAGCCTGGACGCACTAATTTAACTGTCCACAGGGTGAAGACCAGGTCACATCCCCCTATAAAATGCTCCCCTTTTCGGGTCACTGGTAAAACTGCCCAGAATCTTGAAAGAGAGGTCAGGGACATGCTGGCTTTGGGGGTGATCCAGCCATCTTCCAGCCCTTGGGCCTCGCCAGTGGTGCTGGTTCCCAAGAAGGACGGGTCAATCCGGTTCTGTGTGGACTATCGAAAGCTCAATGCCATCACCGTATCTGATGCCTACCCTATGCCCAGGCCTGACGAGCTCCTAGACAAGCTGGGAGGTGCTCGGTACCTCACCACTATGGATCTTACCAAAGGCTACTGGCAAGTGCCGCTGGACGCAGATGCCAGGCTGAAATCGGCCTTTATCACCCCTCTGGGGCTCTATGAGTTTCTGACCCTGCCCTTCGGCCTCAAGGGAGCACCGGCCACCTTCCAGCGCCTGGTGAATCAGCTACTGAGGGGAATGAAGAGTTTTGCCGTGGCGTATATTGACGACATCTGCGTCTTCAGCCAGACCTGGGAGGACCACATGTCCCAGGTTAAACAAGTCCTGGACCAACTCCAAAAGGCTGGGTTAACAGTAAAGGCTGAGAAGTGCAAGGTGGGGATGGCTGAAGTATCTTACCTGGGCCATCGGGTGGGGAGCGGCTGCCTGAAGCCGGAACCAGCCAAGGTGGAGGTGATCAGAGACTGGCCTGCTCCCCAAACCAAAAAGCAGGTCCAGGCCTTTATTGGGATGGCGGGGTACTATCAAAGGTTCGTGCCCCACTTTAGTGCCATAGCCGGCCCCATCACTGAACTGTGCAGAAAGGGAAAGCCAAACAAGGTGATCTAAACTAAGCAGTGCCAGGAGGCTTTCCGGGCGCTGAAGGAGGCTCTGGTTAGTGGCCCAGTTCTGGCAAACCCAAATTTTAACAAACCCTTTATGGTGTTCACCGATGCCTCAGACACGGGACGGGGGGTGGTGTTAATGCAGAAGGATAAAAAGGGGAAAAGACACCCCATCCTGTACCTGAGTAAGAAGCTGCTACCCCGGGAACAAAGCTACGCGGCCATCGAGAAGGAATGCCTGGCCATGGTGTGGGCCCTCAAAAAGCTAGAGCCATATCTCTTTGGGCGACACTTCACTGTGTACACCGACCACTCTCCCCTGACCTGGCTGCACCAGATGAAAGGAGCCAACGCCAAGCTCCTGAGGTGGAGCCTGCTCCTGCAGGACTATGACATGGACGTGATCCATGTGAAGGGAAGTGCCAACCTGACAGCGGATGCGTTGTCCCTGAGAGGGGACCCTGAACTTCCCCAGGTCACTGGGCAGAGTGACCCTGCTCAGTTCAGTCTCGAAGGGGGGAGAGATGTGATGCAGTAGGGACTGTCTGTGTGGGGAGTGGGAGAGCAGGGAAGGACTTTAGGGGATGGACGATGCCAGGGCCTGTAACCTGAGCTAGGTAAGGGAGGGGAAAGGTCAACACCTTTGCCCGGGAAGGGGAACAAAGGAAGGGAGTGGCAGGAGGGAAGCAGTTTGAGTTTGGGCTTGGGGTTGTGTGGGCGGAATTCAGGGTATCCTAGCTAGGATCCAAGCACCCTGAAAGCCCAGAAGGACTCGAGGGAGGGGTCCTGACTGTGCCTGCAAGCTCTGCTGTAACCGGTGTTCCTGTTGTCCAATAAACCTTCTGTTTTACTGGCTGGCTAAGAGTCTCTGTGGGTCCCAGGAAGAGGGGTGCAGGGCCGGACTCCCCCACACTCCGTGACAGGACATGATAGCAGTTTTCAAGTATCTAAAAGGGTGTCATCAGGAGGAGGGAGGAAACTTGTTCATCTTAGCCTCTAATGATAGAACAAGAAGCAATGGGCTTAAACTGCAGCAAGGGAGATTTAGGTTGGACATTAGGAAAAAGTTCCTAACTGTCAGGGTAGTTAAACACTGGAATAGATTGCCTAGGGAAGTTGTGGAATCTCCATCGCTGGAGATATTTAAGAGTAGGTTAGATAAATGTCTATCAGGGATGGTCTAGACAGTATTTGGTCCTGCCATGAGGGCAGGGGACTGGACTCGATGACCTCTCGAGGCCCCTTCCAGTCCTAGAGTCTATGAGTCTATGAGTTTAGAGCAATTATCTAAATACCTATTTGACCTTTGGATTTAATAATGGGATTCATGGTTAAACTAATGTTGTGGTAATAGCTAGCATAAATAATAATTCTAACAGAAGTCTTTGCAGTGTAGATGGTGGTGGCTTAAAGATTCCTAGGGTGGACCTTTATCTAGAAAGATTGTTTCAAGGCTGCAATTAAATCCCCATTTGCTACCCATTTTGTCTGGAATATTGTCCCTTTCATGCAGCTCCTAGTGACAAAGTGATAAAATCCTTGTTCTTAGATTTCCATTTTCCAAGCCTGTTCTAACAACAATATGTATTTCTATCAACTAATGCATTCCTGCCATTGTGTGACAGATAGGGCTGTAAGAAAATTACAGGCTGCAATTTTGTTGCAGAAACTACAACTTTTACCTTTTACAGTTACCACAAATTTCAGTGGCATTGTGACCGTATGCCAGATTGCACCACTCACTCTTATTTGCCCAGGCACCCCGCCATCATGCTTGCCTTTGAGAGCCAAGCAGGACATGAATCATCTCTTCTGTTCTCCTACCCTACTTTGGAAGGTAGTCTTCATGCCTTGAACCACAGCTTTAAACAAACTGTTGCCACATTTTTTAACAAAAAATAAAAATCAACTTTTGTACAGCCTTAGCGATAGACTTAACTAATGTAATGCAAATAAAGCCAGCAATTAACATTCCACATTCAGCTAAGACCCTTTTTAACTGGGCTGTACTCTTGTTCTCCAGTGAAACCTTTCACTCTTGCAACTATACGTGCTGTTTTCAGAGGATTGCTCATTTCACTGCTACCTTTTCGTTCCCCTCCCAGCTCCTAAGTGTTTTGCCCACCTGTTGCAACTAATGGTTAACCATATTTTGTAAACTGTTTGAAGCAGGGATTATCTTTGTATTTTGCATCTGTACAGCACCCAGCATTAAGATCTGATTCCTGTTTAGAGCCTCTAAGCACTACTCTAATACAAATATCAATATACTTGACAATCTCTCTATGCAAGCAACACCATTCATGACAACAGGTCCAATATACCAGCTATCAACAGGCAATAGTGTGCAATATAGTAAAGCCAAGCTCACATGAACTTGGAAGAAAAGTGGATATATGCTAAAACTGCATGACTGGAAGCATGTTCTTCATTTTATTTTTTACATTAGAAATATTGTAAAATTAAAGACAAACGAAGAAGTAGTATATCAAAATGCACACGTTATTTCCCTCTTACCAGCCCTTCTTTACAAATATATAGTAAATTTTGTTTGTTTTGGCAAACTGGTACTTTTCTAATATGTAAACCGCTATTTGTCCTTACACACGTTAAAATTGTCATTAAATGGTTATAATATATATTAGATCCTAAGACACAGGTAAACAATGCTGACCATTTAAAAAACTTTCATTTTTAACCCTGTAAATACTGTAACTATACATTGGTCTAACAAGTTATATTTAGCTTTCACAGATGCACAGTGATGGCTTACCATGATAAATGTCCTGTAGAGAACCACCTCCACAAAACTCCATGCAAATCCATAGCTTATCTCGCCTAAAAAGTAAAAGCATTCATTAGCCTTCCATAGTTACAACTTGGCCTATTAAAGATAATTCAAAAGTCTCAAACATTAAGCAACAGAATATAACAAGCTTACATATTATGCAAGTACAAATGAAAACAAAGTATCTATACTATCTGATACTAAAAATACACACTTTAAACAAACATCAAAGAACTCCCCCCAGTTTATTGCATTAATGTGAACAATAAGAATGAAGCATGTGTGTGCTTTAAAGGCCTAAGAATTGAATACCAAGGGAAATTAAATTTCCTACTTGCTGGCTAATTTGCTTTCTACAGTAACAGTTGACAGAATGCAAACACTGGGTTACTACCACTCCCTCGATCGAACTGGCAGGATAACGGCTAACCACAACCCAAGGATTTTCCCACTCTAAAATCAGAAGAATGGAATGATCAGCTAGTTCTCACAAATGCTTACTTTACAGAAGACAACTGGAGAAAATTTGAGTACTAAAACAGAACTTTCTTTGTTTTTTTTTAATTTTTTCCACTGATAATGTAACTTTTTTTAAATTTATAAAAATTACTTTTAGAAGTGTTGTGGAAGACACAAGTTTAATATGGTGCACTTCAGAAACACAAAGCAATGTAACGTCCATCACAACACTATCAGAAACGAAAGATAAAAAGAATACATATCTTCAGGGAATGACAATTTAAAATGCAAAGAAGAGCTCTTTTCTCTGTCAATAAAACTGATTGAATCAAATGAACCTGAGTTTAAAAAGAGGCTATAAAATTCTGATTCATCCTATCCTAACACAGTAATGCCCTGAGCCGTAACTGATTGAGTGGGTTCACCTCACACAGAGTACAAGTAAAGAACTGTTAATAAGTGTGTTCAGTACACCAACTAGAATTAGTTACTGAGTTGCTGCTAAGCCAGTGCCAGCTCTAGCTAAGGCAATAGGCATTAGCTCAGAACTGACAAACTCACAGCTGGAAATCAAACCTGCTCACCTGTATGTTAGTTTTGTTCAAAATAGATATTATTCTTATAATAATGTATTTAGTGTTTAGACTCTATGAAATGTTTGTAAATTGCTGCCTGCATGAATCTCACTTGTAATGTATGTATTTCGCTATAAAGAAATATGCAAGTTTTTCTTTAAAACTTTGAAAATGTCCTCTGAACTTGTGAACCCAAGCACAGGAATCAATGACCTCTCCTCCCCCTGCCCATTAAGGAGGTCTATCAAGATTAAACAGACCATTAAGAAACATGACAATACAAGGATTGGTGAATGACCCTATAACACTTTGGAAATGCTATGTGCAAGGGAGCTCCTCCCGTAGACCAGAAGGCTAAATATAAAAGATAAAACAGGGTTACAAGGAAATTTGTCATCTCTGCTGTTTGCACTCTCGCAGGGCCAGAGACGATAAACTAAGGCAGAGATCCCCAGGGGTTATCCCTGGGTCCTCCCTGAAAGACATTTTGAATTGACAGATTACTACATCTCTGTCATCTTAACGAATCAGACACAGTAACTCATTTGTGCATATATGCTTGCTTGCTTGAACCTATAAATAACTCATTTCTTTTTCCTAATTAATAAACCTTTAGACAGTTTATTATAGGATTGGCTACTGGCATTATCTTTGGTGCAAGATCTAGAGTACCAACTGATCTGGGGTAAGTACTTGTCTCTTGGGACTGGAAGCAACCTGAATAGTGTGTGATTTTTGGTGTAATTAGCCATTTATCACTAAGTCCAGATTGCTTGGGCGACAAGATAGACAGGAAAGCACAAGGAGTCTGCCTGTGACTCCATGATAAGACTAGTACGTGATCCAGGACTTCATACTTGTTACTGATTTGGCAAAATCTAATTATAGAACATACTACCAGTTTGGGGTGTCAGCACTGTTTTTGACAGTCTGCTCTGAGGTAGGCGATCATGGTCATGAGTCTCTCCAGTGTGACAGTTACCTTTTCTAGATAGGTTTGTTTTAATTACTATAGCGCAGATTAATAAAATGACAAACATGAGGACAAGGAGAGAGGATAGAATTGTGATAACATACTAACGTTGTTTCCTGACTGAAAAAAGTCAAGGATAAAACACTTCCAAGAATCAAATTAGAAGAAAATATTCAAATACTGAAATTTATCTTCTCCTTTCATTTTGGTGCTAACCTCTCTATTCCAACCATCCCCTCCTACATTCTTTTCTAAGCCACCCTCAATCTCTACGTTTCTCTCGCCTTCTCCTGCATAGGACTCTAACCCATTCTCTTGACAAATCACAAGATCGTCTGCCCACTCTACCTTCTCACAGGTAGTCTGTCTGGCAGCAGCTCCCAACAGCTAAATATATTCCCAGACAAAATGTTTTGTTAAAACAGAGTTAAAGGTTGAAAGAACACCACAGTAATTTAAGGATTAAAAACCGCCTTACAAAAATACTGTAATTTTTTTTTTTAAAAAGAGACCAACAAGCAACAGAAACGCAAACAATTCATAGTTAAGGTTAAATTTAATGTGTGTGTATATTATATATATATATATTCATATACACACACACATATATACTAAATACATATATTAATTAATAATAATCAATTGATTAATTAAATAATCAAAAACATATATATGGACAACATTCACAGTTAAAACATCCCAACAATCTTAACTCTGTCTAGGGTGATGCTTGTCTTCTTTGGCCCTTTCATACCTAAGAACACTCATACTGGGTCAGACCAAAGGTCCCTCTAGCCCAGTATGCTGTCTTCCAACAGTGGCCAATGCCAGGTGCTTCAGAGGGAATGAACAGAACAGGTAATCATCAAGTGATCCATTCTTTGCTTCTGGCAAACAGAGGCTAGGGACACTTCAGAGTATGGTTTTGCATCCCTGCCCATCCTGGATAATAGCCATTGATGGACCTATCCGCCATGAACTTATCTAATTCTTTTTTGAGTCCTGTTATAGGCTTGGCCTTCACAACTTCCTCTAGCAAAGAGTTTCACAGGTTGACTGTGCATTGTGTGAAGAAATACTTCCTTTTGTTCATTTTAAACCCACTGCCTATACCTAGAATATGATCCTGAAAACCTCATCCATCAGATCAAGAGTTTGCAGGGTCAGGCTCCTACATGTACTCTCTTTAGAAAGTGTGAGGCAGTTTATAGAACATTCATGAGGGACCCATAAAAGCCTTAAAATTGCATAAAATAGTAATGCAATGTTGTTGTAGCCACGTTGGTCCCAGGATATTAGAGACACAAGGTGGATGAGATAATATCTTTTACTGGACCAATAAAAGATACTACCTCACCCACCTTGTCTCTCTCTAATAAGATAGTAATGACATTTTATTGTTAAGCTTTAAAGTCTGTTTCTAGCCGTGCAGGGCCAGGAGATAAAAGACTTTAAACTCATGACCATTTTAGATACAAAAAAAGAAATACGTCATTAGTGAGAGACTGAAGCTTGTCTATATTGGACAGCAGGCAGCATATACACATGCTATTGTAATATATACACACACACATCAAAACTGAATCAAGCAAACATTTAGAAACAACCTACATTAATAAAGTGCTGACAAGATTTTCTATCCAGTTTCTAAATGTAGGGACATCATTTCTAGCATGGACTTTTCATTACAAATGAAAACAAATAGGCATTACTTTACCTGCATCATAATCAAACCCATTTTATAACTGTATTTGTAATTTCAAAAGTTTGCCCTGACCACTTATTTTTTGGAAAACTTACATATACAAAAACAGCATAAGAAAAAAAGTTTTACTTCAAAAGACTTGTTCAGAGAAAACCCCATAAAGATGCAGCCACCCTCAAATAGGTGGTGAAAGGGTTAATGTGGACCTAAGAGGCAAACTATCACATCTGGTTGCACCTGGAGGGTGGGCCAGGTCCAATTAAAGAGAAGTCTCAGCTGGAGGAGGAGCTGGTTGGTTTCTATGGGCCTGTCTACTCTTAAAATGCTGCAGTTGCACCACTGCACCTGCGCCACTGTAGTGAAGACACTAGCTATGCCAACAGGACTGCTTCTCCGGTAAACATAGGTAATCCATCTCTGAGAGGCAGTACTTAGGTCAACGGGAGATAGCAGATGGCCTTTGCAGGCAAAGAGGCAATACACTGGAGTAGAGGATCCGGATTAGTGGCAAGACTCCAAGGAGGTAACCCCTGACAGCCTTCTGCAGAAGAGACAGCTAGGTAGGCCTCAGGATGGATTAAAGGCTCAAGCACAAGGAAGAGGTGGAAACCTCTTTTGGTGTGACTTGTTTTGCTTTTGACTGCAGTGAAAAGACTTCAGGGAGAAGTCCTGGGGCCACTACTCTGGCAGAAGAGTGGAAGGGAAGAGGAGCATACCATACTGCTGACTAGTGTCACCCTGGAAGGGGAGGGACTTTACAGTGACTCAACTGGAGAACCAAGTCAAGAGAGCAGGCAGACAACTGCAGGGCTGGAGCAGGTGTCAGCAGGGACACTAGCTGATGAATGAGTTGCTACGCCATGTCCAGTCACAAAGAGGTGTGCCTGCGGTCAGCACACTTTTCCATAACAACTGAAGACTAAAATACTGCATTCAAATGCAGTCCTGAACAAATTTAAGAGGAGAGAGGACTATAAACCAGAGCTGACCGGGGGGGGGGGGGGGGGGGGGGGATATTCTGTTTTGTAACAAATTTTGAAGTTTCAACATTTGTTTTTGTTCTACATCAGAACAAAAAACAGATCTTTCAAAAAAAATTGTGAAAAAACATGAGAGTGAGTGAGAAAGAGAGAGACACACACACACACACACACACACACACACACACACACACACACACACACACACACACACACACACACACACACACGTTCAAGCTCCTGCCCTACCCGATTCAGAACAGGGACTTGAATCTGTCTCCCGTGACCCAGATGAGTGCCCAGCCACCCTGGTTAGAATCACACTGTCTCTCTCACTGTTTCCTGTTGAAGCTATTTCACTTTGTATACATAATTAAATACTCATTGGGCCTCATTAATCTCTCATTCAAGAAACTATTCAAAAGAAAAAAGCAGGGGAAGATGAGACACTTATTGATCAGTATATGCTGGCTACTGCCTACAACATATTAACAATATGTATTATCCAGATTCTATATATTAATATGCATTAAGTATAAATAGCAATAAGCACAAATATTATAGCAGTTATGTAGCCTCAATTCACCGATATCTTTATTATAACCCTATTCACTTATGCTAAATATCCCATAACATCTTGCATTAGCAGAAGTAAACTTTGGCTTAAGTAGATAGGAAAGCTGTCAGGACCAGGACATATGATTATTTTACTACACCAATAGGTAGGGAGTTATTCTCACAGACCAATGCTAGTATCCAAAACAAAGATAAGGAGGAACAGAACAATAATTTAAGGAATTGGGACAAGCTGATGGGTTAGATTTTAATGACATGTATAGAGATGTGTAATTTACAAAATCATCTTATAAATACTAACAGATGTGTAACTGCAGGAGCACATCTGCATAAGGGAAATGTAACAATGCTGCATGATGCAGCTTTCTGGAGACTGACATCATATTGAACCTTTTTCCTGTACTATATTACTAACGGTTTATCGTAATAATCCTGACGGCTACTGGCTGGTCACTTCAATAGACTTCATAATGAACCGAAGTGTGGTCAAGCAACTGACTACAATTTATTAACAAGTGACAGAGTCAAGACCTCTAAATATGCTAAAAACTTTGCTATCAAAGGACAGGATGAAAATAAAATACAGAACTGAAACACACATCACCTTCAGTTATCAAAGAGAACCCCAAAATACAAACACTAGCGGCCTTCAGAAATGTTAAGAGTTTCAGTTTTCTACGTACCACAATATAATAATGTCCTTGATTAATACTTATGTTCGAACTACTGTTTCAAATGCAAGAGAATCACCTCCTCCTCAATTTTTCCTATTATCAAATAGCCAAGGATTTTATTTTAGCAAAATCTAGTTTACTCCATGTAAACATCATTTGCAGATGTAATTTGATACAAACTAAAAGATATATGTTAAAGATTGCCACTGTATTAAGAGAAAAATCTATTCTAGCAAAACCTCATTAAAGACACTTGTGTGCATGCAGTTCTCTTTACATTTGGTATATTCGCCCTGCTGAGTTCATTCAGTGCTGTCCCAATACAGAGTTAGTGAAATCTCAATTCCTGTCCAAGGATGTGATTAAATGTCACCTACACTGAACTGTGATGTCCCTGAAGGATCCAGTCAGTAGAAACAGTCTATCTACAGAGAAATACCTTAGCAATTAGTACTGTTGGTAAAGGACATACAGAAAATATAGCAGTTTAACAGTGGTTAATAAATTATGTATTGCTAAGTTTTGCTATGGATCATTCCTTTTCAGACAGAGAGCACTACGGCATTTTGAAATGAGCAAAACAAACAAAAATTGTACCTGAGATAGCTGCCAAAATAAGCAACTATGTTTGGATGCTTACAGTCTTTCATCATAATGATTTCCTGCTGCACAACAGCAAAATCTTCCCCTGAAGAAGAAAACAATTGATATTTTTGTAGTTTTATTTAAATATCCATCCCTCTGAGTTTGGCTTTCAACATTTTTTTTTAGCTGAAGATCTCTGGTAATTATCAGACTTTGTAACTATCTTCATTTTATATTCATGTACATTTATATAATACAGCACTTTGTAAGCCAGGACAAGTTCCAAAAGACTAAGGGAATAATAGATAACTATTCTTAAAATCAGGATGGAGCCCTAGTCCACTACTTGACACCTCTTAGGACAGTAGCCACAGCTCTTCTCAATCCCTTTTTAAATCCAATTACTCTTTATTTAAAAGGTAGAAAATGATTTTAAAAATAATTTACTCTAATACCTGTGTAGATTCTCTTGTGGGAAGCTCTGCTAGTAAAGACCAAGCAAGTCTGCATTACATATGAAGGTTAGAAATTGGTAATAATAATTTTGTATGTTAATAACAATGTTCCCGTTTATAGTAAGTCCTAAAAGTGAACAGCTTCCTGGTTGTTTGCTCAAGAGTCTCTGCTCTCCTTGGCAGGAATTGCTGTACATAGAAAGTTCCTCACTTAATTCTTTTCACTGGTACCTTGCAGTGTGGGGCTCCAGATGTACTACCAACCATCTATGTTCTTGAAATATGGCAAAATTTGTTACCTCTAACCACCATCTAGATCCATCTTGGATTATCTTCCTATAGAGAAATCATGTCATAGCACTCTTCAAGGACCTTGAAACAAACTTAATGAGCATACAACTACACAGAAAGTGCTAAGTTGTATGTTCAGGCATTTTTCCAGTGTTTTTGCTTTACCATTTATTTGAGTTTTGCTATCTGGTGCCTAGATTGTGCCAATCTTTCCATTACAGACTCCAATTACCAGGTTTACACATCTATAAAAACTTGGTCAAACTATAGGAATAAAGTGCTCTGCCAGTGTTGGGTTTTTTGGGCGTTTGCAATGGTACAGGAATTAATTTTACCTTTTTTTAAAGATTTTTTTTCCCAGATGCTATTTTGCAAGCCAATATTTCAAACATAGCTTTGTGCTGATTTTTTAGGTCATTTGGACAAATTAGTATCCATATGTATTTTGGACAAGCTATTTTTATAGGAGTTATTTACTATCTATTAGAAAATACATTTTAAAGGAGTCCCCAGATCCTCATTAGACTAAAACAGCTTTAAGAACTCAGTAAAATAAAAATATGTCCCCGTGAGCCAGGCTTTTGCTACTTGAGACAAAAAGTCCTGGACAGCTGCTTCTATATGGGATGAAGGCCAGCTAGAACTTATCACAGCTATGCACCACCCTACCTATTAGTTGCCAAAAACCCACATTGAAGTACAAGGTGCTAATCACAATTTAGGGCTGTGTGGCAGAGAAGAAATTTTTAATTTTAATAGAGCCTCTCCATTTCAGGACCACCATACAACTTACATTAATCCAGAACACTGTTATGAGGGTCAAGTTCATAGGCAATGAAGGTAGACTGCAATCTGCTTGACCAGAAATAGTATATTTGAGTATAAGCTTGGTAATATTTAGAAGGAGTTGCAAGACATCTTTTCCACCTACTAAAAGCTGAGATATGTGGTAATGTAACTGTCTGCTCATGACTCCATAGCTCCAGGGGGAGCATAGTGTTTCTATTTCTCTTACTCAAAACATTAAACCCAATATAAATCATGTAAGGCCACCTACTGTGGTGGTGATCCCCTCTTTATATTACTGTGTAAGATGTCCTGAGAATAGTTCCAGTTTCACAAACATGTCTTGTTCAGGGCTATACTACTATTAAACTGACTTGTACTATTTAGGATGAGATGTGTATGTGCAATACACATACACAAGACATATCCAATTACAAATATAATCAGTTAAAATATTAAGATTTTTCTCTTCTAACCTGACCTTAACGGCAAATAGTGCAACAGCTAAAAAGTAATAAACTAACGGTACATCTTACAGCATCTGTTATGCTCAACAAGTCTAACCAGATCAGTCCTCAGCCCTAAAACACTTTATGACGATATGTAAACGAGATACACTTTGTAGAAGCCAACCATATACACAACTAATACATAGTTCTATTATAGTGGCCCACCAGGTCTACTTTAGCTTTCCATTCAAAAGCTGAACTTTTTGAAGTGCTCTAAAATCTGCATGGTTACTCAGATTGACTTGAAATCTGGTATGCCTCGTGAGCAGAGATCCTAGAAATCCGTTTGCCATGGAAAAACACAGAATTTGCATTTTTACAGGGAACCTTTAGTTTGTACATTTTGAGGAAAAAAAAACAAACATATATTAACTAAATTTTACTGAAAGTGCCAGTGTCACTTATTCCAAAGGCTCTCAAACTACTGAGTATACCCCCCCGGGGGGATGCAGAATGTATATGGGGGGCTGGACGGGGAAGGGTGCGTGAGAAGCTCCTGGCGGCAGCGCTGCCTCCAGAGCTGGACGCTTGGCCAGCAGCCAATGCTCTCTGGCCACCCAGCTCTGAAGGCAGTGGAGAACAGCAGCTGCTGGCCTGGCATCCAGCTCTGAAGACAATGCCACCACCAGCAAGCACAGAAGTAAGGGTGGCATGGTATGGTATTATCACCCTTACTTCTCCACTACTGCTTCTGGCGGCACTGCCTTCAGAGCTGGGCGGCCAGAGAGCAATTCTGTTCATTTTATTACGATTGATGGCACTGGTAGGCTTCGAAATTGTTTAAAAATTGTAAATATATCAATAAAACTTTGTGTTCAACTGATACCTATATATATTGTGGCTAGGGAAACTAAAGTTCAGCATTTCATTTAATCATGGTAAAACATGGATTTTTATGCTTTTTTATTGGAGAATTTTGGGTTTTTTAATCATAGAAAACTAGGATCCTGCTTATGAAGACTCTCTGGCTAGGATTAGTGAACTAAATTTGGGGTAATTTAACCCACGGGTTCCTGAGATACAGCTTTTAAACAAGGGGGTGGAAAGCTTTCTTAAGGTTGACATTTTCCTGAATGTTTTATTGGGGATCAAACCATGGCTCTGATCTGCTTGAGAGTCAGCCTCAACTAGTTCTTGGCACCCACGACTCCTTTGGGGGAGCAAAATTCAGTAAAATATTCTCCAAAGAGTTTAGGGCACAGACTCAATGGATTACACTGAGCATTAGAAGACAGAGCCAACAGGGTCTGCAGTCCTATAAGTTTTGTTACAGCTGGGTAGCTCAATTGGATAAGCAGTAGTCCTTTAAACCCTACCCACCAAGTGTCAGTTCAAAACCTGCCTCGGGAAGAAATCTGGAAAAAAAACTGTAGTCATCTTATTCAAAGCTTTCCAGGGGAGGGGTACGTTATTTTATGGAAGGAGAATTTAATCAAAATAATTCTGAGGAAAAAAATTACACACTCAAACACTGAGTCTGCTCCCAAAACCAGTCCCAGCAGTTGTTAAATTTTACAGCCCTTCACTCTTACCCAAAATATTCCATTTAACACTACTACACTTTCACTTACTCATCATTAAACTCACCAACTGCTCTCATATCCACCGCACTGCTGAGAATCTGCATGGCAAGAAGACCCTTGTGCCCCCTACTGACAACCTGCACAATTCAGTGCTGGAATGCTGAACAGTAGATCCCTCAAGGTATATATGTACCTCTTTCCTCTGATCACACACATTGGGGGGAGGGCCTCCGACCTAGATCTCCTTACATGACAATCACACCTCTACCAAGCTGTTTCAACCAATCCCTCCACCATTCAGTACACCGACACCTAGCATAAGGAATACAGTGGAATGCATGCAGATACTTTCCAGCTCTGGGAGACAGAGTTAGTGTTGCACTGGTGTGAACTTTAACTCCGAATTTCCTGGTTTTCAGAAGTTTGAGTTTTGCTCAAGGGCATGAGATATTTCCACACAACCTCTATCTGGGTTAAGTTTTTTTCTCAGTGAATTATAGTGTGTTTTAGTCAGGGTCTCCATGAGTATTTCTGGGCTCATGGAATATGTTGAAGTCCTGGACCCTTCCAGCTCATCTGTACTCCTATCTTTCTCGGTTAGTATTCCACACCTTCTCTCATTCTGCTTCTCTTCTGTCTCACTGTCTTCATTTCTCTTACCCTGCGTAGTTTTCATTTCACACAGACTGATAAAAAAGTGTTAACCCAATATTGTTAATATCTAACACTTCATGATTTGGGGGAAAAATGTACACCTCATATTAAACTGAAGCTTTAAAAAGTTTCCTTTTAAATGTTTCACACCCACTGTTTGCTCATTTCTAGTAAAGTTTCTTAGACTATATCTACACTCATAGATGCCAACTCCGTAGGTGCTCCAGAGTTGGCGCACCCATAGAAAAAAATTAGCAGGCAAGCTCCACTCCCACCCCCTCAGCGCCTCCTGCTTGCAGCCCCAACAATCAACTCCCCCCACTCACTGCCAGCTGTTCCACAGAGTGCAGGAGGTACTTGGGGAACAGAAGAGGAGCAGGGACAGGGCAAACTCAGGGGAGGGAAGGGGATGGAACTGGGTGGGAAGAGGTGGGGTGGGAGTTGAGTGGGAGCAGGGCCTTGGGAGAAGAGATGGAGTGGAGGCAGAGCCTGTGGCAGAGTGGGGGTTGAGCATTCCCAAGGGAAGTTGGGAGCCGGCACCTGCGTCTACACTACAACTGAAGGTGTGATATGCAGCTCAGACAGCTTTAATCTAGCTAGCACACTAAAAACAGCAATGAAAACATGGCAACACAGACTAGTAATGTGTGTATGTGCCAAGAGGGACTGGGCAGGTTTGTAAAGCCCATACTGAAGACCATGCCACTGTGTCTTTGCTACTGTTGTTAGCATGTCAGATTAAACTTAGCACAGATATGCCTATCCAAGGTGCAAATCATACCTTTGAATGCAGCATAGACATACCCACAGTACAGACTTTGTCCAACCTGCCGCTCATTCTAAAAAGATTGTATGTTTACAAAAAGCATAATTCTTAGACACTTTTCATTTTCTTTAAGAGGGTGTCTTGATTCCACTCTGCCACCCGTATCTTCCTGATACTAACCTGCATGGTGGGAATATCTGAGAATGCTGTTCTTATATTTATTTATCGGTTATATCTAATGCAAAATACCATACACCCTCTGCAGCACGATATGCAGAGACAGATGCAAGATAGGAGTACCACAGCTAGAGTTATCAATGCAAAACAGCAGGCAAAGCAACACAATAAAAGAGTAAAAATAATTCTATGCTTTTTTTTTTTTTTTTTGCACTTCTCTATTTGTATTCATCCTGCCATCCTTAAAAAAGTATGCCAATGAAAGAGGGGCTGCATAACAGGAAATTTTGGGATGAAGGGACCAGAAATTATCCCCATCCTTCTTGACGGCCATTTTTTTTTAAAAACCGTTAATTTTGTATAAGAGCAAACAAAAATGAGCACAACTAAAACATGAAAAATATTTGAAGTCTGTAAAGCAGTAAGCGTCAACACAAGAGGATACTTACCTGGTTCTAGTTTTATTACTTTAATACCCGCTAGCTCACCCGTGTTAACATTCCGAGCCTATAAAAGAAAAGAGAAAAGTATATCTTAATTTTATATTCTTCAGTAATGTGAAGAGTTCATGCCAGAGCAATTAAAAAACTCACTACATGAACTAAACATTAATTTAATTTCTTTAAACAAAGGCAGTGTTTAGAAGTCTGTGCTAAATTAAAACATTTTGCAGATTTATATGTTACATGTGATTTACGATTAGTTTAAGGTTAGGGGATCTTTCAGTTAAATGTGTTACTGTAATTAAACATAATTGGCCATTAATCACATATTTTGATTAGCTAAATAAACATTGCTGTGCAGTTAGCACTATTACACTATTTAGAATTTCTTTTAAAGTACGAGCCACATGACCGTCTGATGACAATAAGCCAAATGTCATTGAGAAGTCCTTGGCTTCAAGAAGCCACACATCATAATCCAAACATAATGCGTATTTTATAATACTCAGCCTTTTTAATCCCTTCTTGCCCTTCCATCTTTTCAAACAAAATGGTGAACTATGCATTAATTCTTAACCATACTCACAAGACTGATTTTGCAATCACAACCTGGAAATCTTTAAAGAGTTTTATATGGACATTTCTCTCAAGAGAAATTTTTCATGGTAAATTTATTTTCTAATTACAAAGAAAACTATCTTGCAAGAACACTAAACAAAATTAAATTTGGAATAAAGTGCGTGCTTTGGCACATCAGACATAAATTATGCAGCAAGGGCCATCAATTATGCTGTATTGATGCTCTGTAAATTTGTGACATATTGGGAACTGGGACGGGTTGCTTACAAAATAGTTTCAGCCTACATGGCTCCCAAACTCGGGGATCAGGAGGTATGCAGCAGTAAGTACATTGTCTTGAGGAGAAGCTGCTTCCATCCAAAGCTCTTGAATCTTGTTGCTTTCAAGACAGTACTTCAACCTTTTCTGCTTTGTATTCTACTACTTACCCCTAGTTCCCTAACCCATCCATCCACAGTATCTTCTTCCTGTGAAGCCATTAAAATCAGCTAAGGAGTTAGAAGACAGTATGAAAATAGCCTTCCCACTGTCCCAGCCCAATATATGCAGCAACTTGATTTTGAGCAGTATCCTATAAAACTTACATGGCATTTGCTCAGCATCAGAATTACATTATACACTGGGGGGCTGTTATGCAAAAACACACCTTATATTAGAGTAAAAAATTAATCAAAGCTAAATTTTAAGATGACATTAAAAAGAAACTCAAATATGGTAAACAGCCTCTTCCCTTCTTACCTAATCATCTAGGAGCATTGCTTGGAAGAATTTACTGGTCCTTAAAAGTATTTTGTATTAAGTCCACCAGTGTTTTTCCAGCCCTGGCAAGTCATGACATAATACACCTTCAGACTCTGTTTAGATTATCAGTTCACTTTTCCACCCTTTCAATTACAACATGATATTAGCAGATAAAATTTTCAAGTCACTTAAGACCAGCTTTACAAAGATATTAAGGTGCCTAAAGAAGAAGATAACAATGAGCTGGATTTTTAAAAGTCTCTAGGCATCTATCTGTATCTTTAGGCTCCTAGGTATCTTTAAAAATCTGGTCCTTAGAAGCTTAAGTCCCACTGATTTACAATAAAACTTAGGGTCCTAGATCATGTTTGAAAATGGGACTTGAGATTTAAAAAAAAACTGAGCTGCTATCTTCATCACTATGCTTGTGAAAGCATGAAATTCCATCTATTAAATGATATAAAGCCTCTCCCTCTGTAGTGGTGTGAGAGATGAGCTTGTAAACTCATGTTTGAACTGATGTTGAGAAAACAGCAAGATGTTAATCAATATGTGAAACTAGACACCTGGCAACCTGCCAAGCCTAGAAATAAATTCTGCAAGCCAGTGGGAAAACACAATAATCTCAGATTTCCATCTTTGGTTTTCTACCCTTAAATTAGAATGAATAAATGAAGACTTGGCACACCACTTCTGAAAAGTATCAGGGGGTAGCTGGATCTGTAAAAAGCAACGAGTCCTGTGGCACCTTAAAGACTAATAGATGTATTGGAGCATAAGCTTCTGAAAGGTTGCCGACCCCTGGTATAGGGCAAGCCCCAGGCAAAAATCAGTCAATGACTTTACTTAATCGGAGAAGCTCTCCCATTGGTGTAGGTGGCGTCTTCGCTAAGCCGCTGCAGCACTGAACGTGTAAATGAGCCCTTAGTGTCTGGCAGAGACCAAAGCTTGCATAAGGGATAGATGGCTGAAGGTCAACCAGGATAAGACAAATAATATTTGTTGGTTAAAAAGGCAACCAGGAAATATACAGACACTACAGAGGAAGGTCTGCATTCATCGTCTGCTTGCACTTGCAGTCAAACCAACTCCCAGCTACTTCTGATGAGCAAGAAACAACAATGGCCAAGACTGCTTCCCCCCACCCCCTTTTTATATATGGGTGGGAGTTTGCAACTGCTTCTTTCAAATGCAGACTTCACTACAGTTGCTCATTCCTTTCTAAACTCAAGATCAGATTATGGCAGGGGTTCTCAAACTTCACTGCACCGCAACCCCCTTCCGACAACAAAAATTACTTCACGACCCCAGGAGGGGTGACAGAAGCCTGTGCCCGCCCAAGCCCCATTGCTCTGGGTGCTGTAGGCATAGCCTGAGCCCCAGCACTCTGGGCAGGGGGGCCAAAGCTGAAGCTCAAGGGCTTCAGCCCCAGTCGGAGGGCCTGCAACCTGAGTCCTGCCAATCAGGGCAGAAGCCTTGGGCTTTGGTCCTGGGTAGTGGGGCTTGGGCTTCAGCCCCAGGCCCCAGCAAGTCTAAGCCAGTCCTGGTGACCCCATTCAAAGGGGGTTGTGACCCACTCTGGGGTCCCGACCCACAGTCTGAGAACCACTAGTTTATGGTGATGTGCTCCAAATAAAGCTGCATCTTAAATCCATCCAAAAAAATCAAACTGATGCAGAAGACATCTGTCCATTTATTGACTCATCTCACCATGAGTATATTACAGTTATTTTCCATGATCTGTGTTGACTGCTATCTTTTTTCCAGATGGAATTAAAGATGTTGGCATTGGTTTATGCAGCCCCATATGGCTTTCCACCAAATGCAGCATCTGCATGCAGTCACACTGGCAATTTTGATATGTTCCAAAACCACAGCAAAAAATATCTATACTAATTCAGTCTAAGATCAACACTGCTATAGATTAAACCTTCACATCTGAGGAAGTTTCTCGGCATTTTAAGGCTTGGTCTACAGTGAAAAGTTAGGTCATCGTAGCTACTTCAGTCAAGGGAGTGAAAAACACACCTAACCAACATAGCTGTGCCAATCTACTCCTCTAATGCAGAGGCAGCTACGCTGACAGAAGTGTAGCTGCCACCATTCAAGGCAATGGTATTCCTACACCAACAGAAAAAACCCCTCCTTTGATGTCGGCTGTGTCTACACTATAGTCTCTACAGTGCAGACATATCCTAAGTAACCTTTGAGAAACATTACTTCAACTGGGGCCTGGGCTACACTACAGTTAGGTCAACAAAGGGCAGCTTATCTCGACCTAATGATGTCATTGTACACACTACAGCCTTGTCCTGCCAATGTGAGTGCCCTGCTACATCAACATCATAACTCCACCTCCACCAGAGGCACAGGGCTTTTGTCAGTGTAGTTATGGCGATGCAAACTTACTTACACAGGCTGTTGGCTGTCTTGTCAATTTCAGCCTGGAGCCCTGAAATTGACAAGAAAGCCGGGCAGCCCAGCTGCCCCCAGCTGCTCACTCAGCTCCCCGCTCAGAGAGGTGAGAAGCCCAGGTGGCTGCCCCCAGCTCTCAGTAGTGAACAGCACTCACTAGTGCTTCCCAGTGGGGAGCAGGGAGGTTAGAAGACCAGAGAGTAGCTGGGCTCCTGGCGAGGAGCTGCACAGAGCTGACAGCCCTGGCTCTCAACCCCCCACCACTGCCCCCTTCAATTGGTGGAAGCGCTCCTAGGGATGATGGGGACCACTGACAGAAGAGTAGTGTGGACATCACCCACCACAGTAATTACTAGTAATTACTGCAGTGACTGCAAGTCAACCTAACATAGATCGACTTCAGTCTGAAGTGTAGACATGCCCCGGAAAATAGTTACTTATACCTCTGAAAACAACAGGATTCCAGCTTAAGAAGTTAAATAAAACAAGCATCTGGTCAGAAACAAAGACTATGAATGTCTCTATACAAATGCAAGAGGCTTAAAGTAAAAACAAGTTAACTAGAATGCCTCTCAATGGAAGAGGATCTTAATATAGTATTTTTCAATAATAGGCATTATTGAAAAAAGCAGAATGATAAATCAGTGGGGTACTGTAATACTTGGCTGTAAATTATACAGGAAAAACTGATTAGGCAAATGAAGTGGAGTAGCAGCACTGTACTTAGAAGATTCTACAGGATTTAGCAAGGTAAAAATTGAATGGAAAGGACCACACAGTTGAATCTTTCTGGACACAAAGCCCAAAACTGTAAGAGTGTGAGTGTGTAAATAATGAGGGGTGTGCATGTATGTATGTATTTATTTAATATTAATTAGTAGGCCTATACTACTGGCCTCTAGATCAAGAAAAGGATATTGAATGCACTATATTGAGAGAAATCAGAGATTGCAAAAATCTAAGAAAAAAATAATGGCGGACTTCAGCTACCAACATAAACTGGTCAAAAGGCACTATAAGACAAAGTTTAAAGAAGCAATGTTTCAACACTTTAAGCCAATGCTTCTTGGAATAGCTAGTTCTAGAGACAAGAGCAGAGGCTATTCTTCACAGTCTTAAATAACAGTAGTTGAACCACTGAGTAATAGTGACTACAATATAATTAGATCCAACATCCTAGGAAGTAAGATACCAAAAAACGACATAGTGACACTAAATTTTAGAAAGGGATATACAGACGCCCCCTGACTTATGCAATTGTTCTGTTCCGGAAAGCCTTGCGTAACTCTAATTTTGTGTAAGTCGGAACCATATACCTGAACGTTACGCAAAAATTTCCGCAACTCAATCCTATTTCTGGTTTATGGAACTTTTTCTGTAAGTGCAAATTTGCGTAAGTCGGGTCTTGCGTAACCCGAGGAGCATCTGTATTTCAATAAAATGAGGCTAGTCAAAGACTCTGAAGCTAAGAGTAAAAGTGAAATCTTTAGATGTGGCATGAATGCTATTTAAGGAAACCTCAGCAGGTATTCTTGAACAAAAAGGGAATCAGGATGGCAAGAAGTAAACCCATTTGCAAAACAAAACAAAAAGCTTGAAAGGTTATTAAGCCAAATAGATCCTTCAGGTTTGACTATGTAACCCCAGTGAATTTAATACACAAGAACATAAATTATAGCAGGCAATACGCAAGACGGAAATTAGAAGGGTTAAAATGGAAGTCAGAGCAAATAGTTAAGGCTCTTCATTATTGGTATTTACCAGTTTTTCCTGAAATATTCCCACTATTTTTTTGAAAAAGCCAGTATTCAGGTCTTACTGATTTTGACCTGAATTTTGGGACCCAGACATTTTTTGCAGGAGACTAAGATGGGGCTTGCTGAAAAACTGGCAGAGTCCAGCAGGGGTCTCTGTCTGGAAAGGGGTTTTAGTACTCTTGGGCCAGATGATCACTTCCCTCCTGAACTCAAAAGCCAGTACCACCTGACTGCCGCTACGACAGGGCTGTTGGGAGCAAAAGGCTGTACCCCAGGCGTACTGGCTCCCTGCTGAACAGAGCCTCCTTCTGAGGCCAGCCCTTCAAAATGGGAGTCAACAGAACTGTGCTGCACTGCTGCAGCGATCAGACCTAGGGCACAGAACCCCGTCTGCTTTCCTTCCATTACCCTGTCAGACAGCCTGTACAAGGGAAGCAGATGGGGCAGTACTGAAAGACCAAATTGGCCAGGATGGGACTGTGACGGGATCCCCGGGGTACAATATGGAAATGGGGTACTGCTGCGCCACCTTCACTCCCCAGCCTGGGCCATCTCTCACAATGCTTTGCTAGTGACAAACAGCAAACCCCTCCAGATGCTCTTAACACTGAGCACAACAGTGTGGAGTCCCACACCCAGCTAAATTGCATGAATGCTCCCTGAGCCACTCTCAAATCACACAGAGACAAGTAAGTCTCCCAAGCCCTCAGCCTTGCACCCCCAGAATATACTGTCTTGCCCTGGTCAGAAGCCTGACCAGTAAAAGTTTATTATCCAGTCTTCCCCTCCATCGATGTGGAGAGGACATGCACTAACCTTTGTGAACTGAGCTGAGATTTCCCAAGCACTTCAACCAAAACACTGTTTTAGGTAAAATATAAAACAGATTTATTACATACAGAAAGACAGATTAAGTGGTAGTTACCAAAGAAAATTAAAAGGTAAGCACACAGTCTAAAATTTTCAACCTCATCAAACTACGCAGTATTTGGATCAAGCAGTTTCTCTCACCCCACTGGATGCTGCAGGTAGTTAGTTTACAGTTCTTAGTATACAGATTTCCCCTTTAAGCCTGGGACCAGTCTTCTGAATTCAAGTCTTTGTCTTCCCAGTGTTCTCGTTAATTCCAGCGTGGGTGGGGGAGGAGAAAGGCAAACGCATGATACCACTGTCCCCTATTTTATATCCTCAGTCCACGTGCCTGGAAAACACTAGCCCAGTCATGTCCTGGAGGGCTTTGCTAAGTCACAGAGTGAAGCAATCCCCCATTGTGTGATGCTTGTGCAGCCCTCTTACAGCATTGTAAATCCTAAGTTTACAATTCCCCTACTGATTTGATCACTTAACATGCTCCTGGAAATGGATCACCTCCTTTGTTGTCACTGGAGAACTGGCAGTGGATGACTCTCAAACTTGAAACATAATCCACACCCCCAATGGATACCAGGCATTCTTCCCCCTTCACCCCATATCTCCATGAGTATTACGCATCCTTCCCCACCCTCCTTTTGTTCCTCATTTTTACCCATTTTTCTCCTATTTTTAATAAAACCCAATAAATTCCCAGGACATTTTAAAGACTAAAAATTGAAAATGAAAGGCCTGACAAATAGCTAATGACATTTAAAAACAAAAAAAACCAAAACCAAGAAATTATGTAACCCGCAGGAAGCCTGCAAAAGAATTGGTGGGTCTGCTGGATCACTAAAGTTAAATGGAGCAATTAAAGGAAGATCTATGGACACTGCTGAGAAGACAGAAGATTTATTTGTATCAGTCTATATCACAAACGTTGTTAGGGACCTGTCCTTTTCTTGTAATAAAGATAAGCTGCTATCAGAAATTGAAGTGTCAAAAAGAAAAGGTGCTGAAATAATCATATAATAAAAAGCAGTAAGTCACCAGGCCCAGAGGGTATACATCCAGGAGTTCTGAAGGAGATTATTTATGAAGTGGCTGAGCTGCTAACAAAAACATGCAAATTTTTGTCAGAAACAACTTTTGTCTCAGAGGGTTGGAGGGTAGCAAATATTATACCCATATTTTAAAAAAAAAAAAAAGTAGTAGTAGTTCTAGGAATGATCCAGAGAATTACAGACCAAAAAGCCATATGTCTACTTGGCAAACTGATTGGAACTCATAATCAAATACCTGTAAGATGACATGATAAGTCTAATCACTAGAGTTTCTGCAAAGGGAAAGAGTGTCACTCTAATCTAAGGGATCTCAAACTTCATTGCACTGCCACTCCCTTCTGACAATGAAAATTACTACATGACCCTGGGGGCGGAGGGGCCCGAAGCCTGAGCCTGCCCAAGCGCCACCGCCTGGGTGTGTGGGGCCAAAGCCCAAGCCCAAGAGCTTCAGCCCCAGATGGGGGCCTGTAACCTGAGTCCCACCACCTAGGGCTTAAGCCCTCAGGCTTCGATCCCAGGTGGCGGGGCTTGGGCTTTGGCTCTGGCCCTGTGTCCCAGCAAGTTTAAAGCCATCCCTGGCAACCACATTAAAATGGGGTCACGACCCACACTTTGAAAACTACTAATCTATTAGAATTGCTTGAACATACCAATAAAATAGAAAATAAAGGAGACTAGCTGACAATTTTTACAACCTTTTTTCAGGCTGAGACAGGGTAAATGGTCAATTTTCACCGTGGCAAAAGATTAACAGCTGGTAGCTCAAGGTTCAGTATTTGGTCTGGTGTTGTTTACTCTAGTTACTAACAGTTTTTGGAAGAGAGGTGTGCAGTGAGACGCACAATTTGCAGATGACAATTAGTTAAGTTAGCTAAATCCAGAGAGAACTAGGGGGAACTAGAGGGAGCTAAGTAAGCTAGGTGAATGGGCAAAAAGATGGCAAAGTTCAGTGTTTATAAACGCAAAATGCTGCACATTACAGGGAAAATTGTAAACTGCTCATATACCCTACAGACTTCTAATTTAACTGTTTCAGCTCTGGAAAAGAACTTGGGCGCCACCCAACGTGGTCAGCTCAGTGAATTACTCTCCTCTGTGTAGCAGCAGGCAAAAAAGCAAACAAGATGTTAGGATGCATAAGGGATGACGAATTAGAGAAATATAATGCCATTATAAGTCAATGGTCAGACCTCATCTGGAATACTGTGCACAGCATTTGTCACTTTATCTTAAAAAGGACACGCAGAACTAGAGTAGGCTCAAAGATATTTTAATACGAAAAGAAATAAAGAAGACTGAGATTGTTTACCTCAAGAGACAAATAGGAGAGAAAATGGTAAATGTATAAAAAATGAATGGTCTAAGAGGCAGAGAGAGAGAGACAACATAAGCTCCCAGTCTTATAAGACAAGATCCCTGGGGATATTCAATTAAACTGAAAAGTGACAAATTCAAAAAGTGAGAAAGGAAATACTTTTTCACACAATGAATAATCAGACTGTGGCACACTACCACAGGAAGTCATTGGGTATGTCTTATACTACAGCTCGGAGCAAGCCTCCCAGCCAAGACAGACAGATTAATGCTTAACACTCGAAATAGCTGTGTGGACATTGTGGCACTGGCAGAGGCTCAGGCTAGACACCTGTGAGCTCAGACCCAGTGGTAGGATGGGCTTAAGCTCAAGTGGCTAACCAGAGCCTCTGCAGTGCTGCAATGTCCACACAGCTATTTTTAACATGCTAGCACAAGTCTGTCTACCCGAGCTGCAAGATTCAGAGAGGGACTGGACTTTTATACCGATAACAAGAATACCCAGAGTTATAGAAGTTAATGGTAAGAAAAATTTGGGAGAAATATAAATCTTCATGTTTCAGCCAATCTCTACTAGGAATTTGAATGAGACATCCATGACGGAGTGGATTATCCCATGTCTCCCTACTGTGAATCTTGTTTCCCTATTGTGCGGTTTCTTAAACCTTCCTCTGAAGAATCAGAGACAGGACACTGAACTAGGTGGACCCTGGTCTGATTCAGGGTATGGCTACACTTGCAGCTGTACAGCGCTGGGAGTTAAACCTGTCTTCGTACAGTTGAATAGGGAATCTGCTGCAATCTGGCCACACTGACAGCTACCAGTGCACTGTCATGGCCACATTTGCAGCATCTGCAGCAGCACTGGGAGTGGTGCATTAAGGCCAGCTATCCCAGCATTCAAGCGGCTGCAACGTGCTTTTCAAAAGGGGGGGGTGGAGTATGACAGGGAGCATGAGGGAGAGAGAGAGTGGATTTTTGGAGCCGACACTCTGTCAGCAGCTGCAAATTCCGACCCCCTCCCCCACCCCTCTCTCGCTCACTGAAAGCACCAGATACGCAGCCTCCCCGAAACGGACCCCCCCGCCCCCTCCGCACACCGTGCTGCTTCTCTCCTCAAGCCCCCTCTCTTCAAGCAAACACTAGCTGTGGGCGTTCCAAAGGGAGCTCATTCACAGCAAACAGTAGCTGTGTTTGTTTTTTTGATAAGCAGCATGGGGAGCCTGGAGTTCACAACAAAACAAACAGAGGCATCACAACAAAACAAAGAACTAATCTTTACTTAAAAGCATTATGGAAAGCTTCCCGAGGTCAGTTACAGCGTAGTAAGATTACTCTCCGTTTACACTGGCCCCCCAGCGCTGCAGCACCAGTGCTATTCTCTTTATTCCTCTTGTCGAGGTGGAGTACATGCAGCGCTGTAGCCAGGGAGATACAGCGCTGTATGTGCCTTGCCAGTGTGGACAGGAGTGAGTTACAGCGCCGTAAAGCCACCACCAGCGCTGTAACTCTCAAGTGTAGCCAAGACCTCAATCTGGTAATTCTACATTCCTTAGGGGGCTGTATATCATACACAGTACCACCAAACAAGGAAGTGGGATAATTTCCCACTAAACTGTAGATGAAATGGGGGGCAGGAAGGGGGACTAGCTCTACAAAGTACCTGTTGATAAACGTACACAGGCGCTATCATCTTCAAAAAAATGAGAGGCAGTAAATTAACAAGTTTCTCTCCTTGAATATTCAAGTCCACTATTCCCCACTTTCACCACAATTTGTTATGAACAAGATGCTGTCAATTATCAGTTTCATCTTTGCTCCAACTACCTACCAAATAGGATGCTTTCTGAGATTTAGCATAAAGAACTAAGAGCAAATTTTCTGCAAAGATTTTCTACAGTGCAGAAAGGGCAAAACCACAACTTTCCCTTACTGAAATCAAGGGACATTGCCTATAACTCAGTAGGACAGAATAGTGAAACTGTTTTTTCAGAGAAGGAAAATTATTAGTTAATTCCTCTTCTGAGATTTTTACAGTAGTGAAACCCATAAACAGTAGATGCATGAAAACAATTTACATGTGCCAGCAGAAGTATTTTTCACCCTGCCTAATAGGTGTCAGTTAAACTTTTCCTAAGCCCTTTTTAGCTATATGGAATTCTGTTCTATTCTTATACCACGCTCATCACTGTAGAACCTGAGCACTTTTCAGTAGCAGCCTAATTACACATCTGATGTGTGTTGTTTATTCTCTCATCTCCTCAGGAGGAGGAAGCATGTGCTATAGAATGTCTTGTTTTGTTTTGTTTTAAATATGGGTTGCTATGCATTTATGTTAAAGCAATGTCAAAGAAATGCACTTTGCATTTGGAAGTGGTGAGGTTTGGGATAGTTCTCAGTTCCTGCGGGAGTTCAGGCTAGCTCCCAAGAAAGTTCTGTGTCCCTAACATATGCATTTTACCCTTATTGTAAAACACTGTGCCATAGAAGTATGCTTGTCAACCACAGTCTTAAACCCAGAGCTTTAGGTGGTATTTTAGAAATCCTGGGGCCAATCATGGAACACCATAAGGATAAGGACGGAGACCCTGAACTTGATTTGAAATTCTGTGGGAAAACAATGTAGAGAGCGAAAGGCAGGTTATGTGCTTGCAGTAGCCTATGTTACAAAGGAGATGCACTACAGTGTTCTGTACTACTTGGAGTTTTCGAAGTACTAAATCATGCCCAGAAATATTGTGTTGCTGTAGTACAACAGAGAGATGAGAAAGGTGTAAACAACTGAGGCCTTGTCATCATCCACCAGGCTAGGACAAGTCTCCCAGCCAACTGGAGATGACAGAAAGTATTACTCACAGATGCTTTTACGTGAGAGTTTAGAGTTAAATGATGAATACAAGAGTTCTCCTAGACTTCAGGAGAAACAGAGCAACTGTGGCTATGTACCTTCAACCAAAGGGAACAGCACAATGACTACAAACTCTTCAACCTTCCTCATCACCAACATCATTACTGTCTTGCAAAGATTCAGCTTCAGCCAGATGTTCTTCCTCCATGAGTTGATCTTGTCCAAGCACCAGGACATCTTGGTGACAGAAGAGTGGTGGTATGTAGCAGAGCTGCACATTACTGGCACTTGAATCCATGTCATCTGACCACTTCACCTTATGGTTGCACGCAGATATTAAAAAGGACCAGAGAGAGAACTGATCCTTATGGAATTCCACAAATGAGGTGGAGTACTGGGATTTGATAGAAAAGGTTCCAATTCAAAAATTATCCTGGCAGAGGTGACTGCAACCAGAAAAACAATTTTGATGGAGTAGACTAAGTGGCTTGAATGGCAAATTTATTACGGTATATAAAAGTTAAAATTAAGTGTCCAGAGGGTACCTCTGAGATGCTGCCTGCAGGAATCTCTGAAGTACAGTTCTACTCTGAAAATGACTAAAAATGATAACATCTTACTCATCAAATCTGCTCTGTGTTTAGACAAGGTCATATCTGCTGTCTTTGGTAACAAAAATAAGTTATTACTTTTTACTCCTGTTAGCACTGCAGACATAACACAGCTCTGGGAAAGGGAGAAAGATTCTAATGTTGCTTTTGCATCCACCACAGAAATATTTACCAAGTCCAATTTACAGACCTAATGAGTTATGCCTATGTAAACCAGCAAGGCAATATAGCTTCACTGGAGAAAGGCACTCTCCTCATAATCTGATGTGCAATACTTTTGTTATCTTAATTTGCATATTCTGGAATGAGTTTGCATGGCTGTTGGTTAGGAAAGATATAGTCTTCCCTACAAACCAAGCACATTTGATATAGAAACTATTGCAGAACCAACACAAAACTTCACATATCCATTTTTTACAGACATTCCATCATCATCTTCAATTCCTCTCTCAAAACCCACTTCAAGGCGGCTTATAAAATTTAGCCTTATGTATTAACTTTAAGAAAAATGGTGTATCCTTCAAGTAATGTGCACTAGCACATTTTTGGACACCAGATAAAATAACAGAACTGACCCAAACAACAGCAGGATCTTATTGTCTTGACCCATGTCCTCATCCCTCTTCACCTTCTCCTTAGCTCTGTTCATACTACCAACTCTTATTTTAAATTGTAAAATATCCAGGGCAAGGACACTATCATTTTTTGAAACACAAACACAGCTACATATCTATTTTTTTAACATACTAAATACATCTATGGCTATAAAGAAAATAGTGACCATTCAATGGTATATCCAGGTTGAAAATCCAATTAAAAAAAAGCATCAAGAAAATCTAAGGATTCCAGGAGATACCACATTGCCTTGACTCTACCGTCTCAATAACTTTAACCTCCCCACTTTTTTTTTTTTGGGTGGGGGGTGGTCAGGTCAACAAGTAGCAAGAGTGTCCACATAAGAAGACAACAAATATAATGGCAGCCTGATCCCAAGTTAACCCCCACGTAGTCACAAACTGCATGGATACTGAAGTCATGGCAGAACAATAAGCCTGGCCAACTCCAATCCTAAGAGATAAAAGAATCAGGGTGCTGCAGAACACAATGAATCTAATTTAATCTTATCCTGGAACTTGCATGTACATGATGAAAACGGATCCATTTTTCAGAACAGGACTTATATGTCTGAAGGTAGATCAAATCAGGAATGGTACTGACTTTATTAGTCACCGACAGAACTCAGCCAATGCCCTACTGCTCCCAACAGACCCTTACCAAATCCAAAACAACTTAAATGTAACATACATAAATAATTGTATTATAATTGGAAATATTTAAATTCTACAGTATGAGGTAATGTCTTCTAAGATTAACCAATTGATCCAGGTTTGCTGATTTGCATACATCTTCGTATCTCATTTATAATGCTGAAAACACTTGATCAAAAACAAACCAAAACATCACTCCAGTTACTGGAACCATTTCAAAATTATTAACTACACTGGAAGAAAGCTCAGCCAGGTTCAAAGTAGCAGACTGAGGGAGGACCTGAACATTGAGTAAATGTACTTTGAAAAAGTCAAAAACCTAATCAGACTAGATATTAGCATACAGATAAGGAGCAGGGACAAGGAAAAAACAAGCTCATTTTCTACAGAGCTATCCTTAAGAGCAGGAGATTTGGCAAAAAGGGTCCAAAATCTGTGTTAATATTTCAATGAGAACATGTATAATTGAGGTTCCGCACACCAACCTAAATTGCTTTTATGAATATTCAATTAAAAAACGTTAAGGTGGAATCAGTGTTGCTCACACACAACAGAGCATTAAACATTAGAAAACCAGAAATGCTTAGTGAAGGTCCCCCCACATATATCTTAAAAGAACATTAGTGTTGCAAGAAAACCAAAAACATTAAGGTAAAACTTCCAACATGACACACACAAAGTTTAGTTCTGCCCCACACACATGCAAGCACATGGAGACAAAGTAAAATAAATGTGTGTGTAATGCCACTTGGGGAACCGGCAGTCATACTGCATTAGTCAGTAATTGTGCTGGACACACAAAATGGTAATGTGATCATGGATTTTTTTTCATGTTAACTTAGTGAGTTCCTTGTGGCAGCTTTAAGGGAGCAAAGTTAAAACTGTCTGGTTAACGTTGCCTTAACCGGGGGGTGGGGGGTATTATAACACTGACATTCTTTTAAGCAGTATGCTTAACCAAGTATTTCCTGGTTTTCCAACATTTGTGTTTACATTCTGAAGTCTCAAGTTCTGGAAGGGTAAAGGAGTAGGAGACGCTGTTATACAGTAGGAAAATTACTTTCACCTTAACAAATTAATCAGTGGAGCAGGTGATATTAGAACTCATGATCTCCTGGCTCCCAGCCAGGTAAACACTCTGTAAGCTAAATGTCATTTTGAAGGAAGCAAGCAACATGTTCATTTGTCTGATCCTTGTTCCCCACTAAATTCAGAGATGAAAATGGTGCTGAAATTATGTCAGAATGCAGTTAAGGGGTCTGCACACCATGCTGGCAACGTATAAGTGGACCAACACAACTCTGTCATCTCAGGCCTGGTCTACACTATGAGTTTAGGTCGAATTTAGCAGTGTTACATTGATCTAACCTTGCACCCGTCCACACAACGAAGTCATTTTTTTCTACTTAAAGGGCTCTTAAAATAGATTTCTGTACTCCTCCCCCGACAAGGGGATTAGCACTGAAATCGACATTGCCCAGTCGAATTTGGGGTAGTGTGGACGCAATTCAATGGTATTGGCCTCCAGGAGCTATTCCAGAGTGCTCCACTGTGACTGCTCTGGACAGCACTTTGAACTCAGATGCACTAGGCAGGCACACAGGAAAAGCCCCGGGAACTTTTGAATTTCATTTCCTGTTCGGCCAGCGTGGCAAACTCAACAGCACTCAGCAACACAGGTGACCATGCAGTCCCCCCAGAATGTTTCTACTTTCCCCCTATCATCTCTGTCCCTGAGGTTATCGCAGATTAGAAAGCAAAAAAAAGGGCACTCATGATGATATGTTTTCCCGAGCTCATGCAGTCCTCCTGCACTGACAGGGCACAGCATAATGCATGGAGGCATTCAGTGGCAGAGGCCAGGAAAGAATTGCTGTGTTTGCTTAACGGCAAAAGTATCATGCCTCGCTAGTGATCCTGCCCGAGCCAGGTCGCTATGTCAGCCTTGGGCGGGGGCATGACCGCTGTGTCAGCAGGAAGGCCTTAGATATAGACATTGCATTAGGTACCTTCTGTAGCTAGAGAAAACATTCCTGCACATTTGGCATAGTCTGTGGCAAAAAAAGAGAAGCCCCATAGAACAGTGGTAATCACATTCACCTAACACATGAAAGCCCTGTAGTGTAGTGGTTATCACGTTCACCTAACACACGAACCATCCCTGGTTTGAAACTGGGTGGAAACAGGTCACTGTTCCTTTTTCTGACTCCCCTCCTGCATTTTTAGTCTTAGACCAGACCGTGCCGTGAAATTTTACTTTGAATTATGAGTTAAATAATATGGAAGCTCTCTCTAAATTATAGTCCCGGGTTCCTTATCCTTTCAGCTGCTCTGGTTAGGGGTGGGAAAAATTTTCATGAAACCTTTTATAGGGACTATTGTTATCTAGGACTCTGAAATAATCTTAACATGGTCCATAGAGTGTAATCCTTCGTTCTGGATTTGTCATTCCACAAACTGAACTGCTCCTTACTACTGTCCAGGCTTCATGCACCATGGGAGCAAGGGGCAGGCTGAGGTCGGTGCGACCATGCTGTGCTGCTGGCTGGGAGAGCAGCCTGAGGCAGAAGCCTCCAGCTCGCATGATATTTCAGGTAGGACTGAATCTCCATGAGACAAAACTTAAAGAAGAGAATGGCCTGGAGTCACTCCCACTTGGTGCTCTAAGGGTATGGCTACACTTGAAATTTCGGAGTGCTGCCGCGGCAGCGCTTTGAAGTGTGAGTGTGGTCGGAGCGGCAGCGCTGGGAGAGAGCTCTCCCAGCGCTGCACGTAAACCACATCCTCTACGGGTGTAGCTTGCAGCACTGGGAGCCGCACTCCCAGCGCTGCGGCACTGATTACACTGAGGCTTTACAGCGCTGTATCTTGCAGCGCTCAGGGGGGTGTTTTTTCACACCCTGAGCACGAAAGTTGCAGTGCTGTAAAGTGCCAGTGTAGCCAAGCCCTAAGAGGAGGATAGCCATGTCTGTCCAGGCACCCCTGACTGACCTCACGAGGTCTGCCAGCGAAGCGGCACCCTGGCAGGCAGGAGCTGTGGACGGAGCCCCAGACAGGCAGCGAGCTGAGACACTCACTCTGCTGCCAGTCTGGGGCTCCATCCGCCAACCCGTTGGTTCCGATCATTGAGGCAGGCAGTAGGCTGAGTGAGTCCAGTGGACGGGACCCCGGAAAAAAGGCACGAAACGATTGTCTACCAGTGCTTTCACGGATCGGGGGGAGCTCAGCACAGAATTCCAATGGGCAGTGGAGACTGCGGGAACTGTGGGATAGCTACCCACGATGCAATGCTCCAAAAGTCGACGCTAGCCTCGGTACTGTGGATGCACTCAGCCGAGTTAATGGTCTTAAGTGGGGACACATATAATCAACTGTATTAAATAGATTTCTAAAAAATCAACTTCTATAAATTTGACCTAATTTCGTAGTGTAGACATACCTTCATAATGAGCTCCAAAAAGTTTTAATAACATCTTATATTTTAAGTGATGGACCTTTTTTCCTTTCACAAGCTTTCTCCTAGGTATGAGCAATTCAAAACAGTTTAGTTTGAGGTGCTCAGGTTCTTCCACACACTCTGTGCTGACCTGATCTACCCATTTCCAGTTCAATTTGACTTTTCTTTAAAACTGCAGAGAATGCAATATGTGGCTTTAAATGGAAATGTGGTGAAAGCTTAATATATTCTCTTAAAAATTACTGTACATGTGTTCAGAGGTTATTAATACAGTGCTACATATGCTACTGTGCTCATATCCTACTTGGTTGTGTTACCCTTTTTCTTGTTACTTGTTTTCTGGTGCATTTGTTTGAACAAAAATGTGATGCTGACATATTAATGTAGCTGAAGCCTGACTGAAATGAGCAATTAACACCTGAAGGGAAGTCTCATTTCTTGGAGGACAGAATTAGGGAGGTAAACAGAACATTGGGTTTAAAAAGAATGTCTGAGCCAACTAAGATAAGAGGGAGAACATCTAGGGAGCCATTTACTAACAATGGACAAGATAAGTTAGACATTTAGAAATTATGTAAAGATAAGGTTGTACATAAACAGCACATAGACAGAGCATGCGGTACAGAGTCCTGCAAAGTGACCAAGACTATCCAAAAACGTATGATCTAAGGAATAGTAAATGCAATGAGACAGGTAAATGTATATGAAGGGAAAGTGCTTCTGTGTAACTTTTGATTGTGGTATGCTCTAGACTAGGGGTAGTCAATTTTTTTTTCAAGGTACGACTTTCTTGGTCAAGGTATAATCAAGGTCTAGACTCCAGTGAAAATAATAAATAATAATAATAATAAAGTAAGTAAATAAAAAGATTTCAGGGTTCATACAAGTGTCCAGATTTGGCCCACAGTCTGCCTATTGACTACCCCCTTCTAGACCCACTCCTAAGCTTCCGTCTGATCAACTCAGCATAGCTTTGTTGTATACCAAATAAAGGAACCTGAGTGACAAAATCTGAAGTCCAATTGTTTTCTTGGATCCCAGAGACCTGGGCAAGGTGTTTGCCCAGACCCGAACAAGCTGTTCTGGATAAACATGTACATGTGTATTCCCACCGGAGCTGTTTTCTCACTAACTCACGTTTCAGGCAGCCGGCTTGTTACAAGCCCATGACAAAGATGCGGGAAAGTTACCCTGGGCACCTCCCAGCCTAGGCTCTGACAGGGCGGTGAGAGGACCAGGCGGGCAGCGGACAACCCAGCCAGCCTGGGCTCTGTCACTGGACACGGCCCCGTCTGTGGCTGTGCGGGGCTCTGCCAGGGGCTGCCCCCCGCCTCGGAGGGAGGGAGATGGGAGAGGCTCTGGGGGGAGGGCCCCGTGACAGGAGCCAGGCCCCCTGCAGAGCCTCTCCAGGCAGGGACCGCCAGCCCCCCTGCAGAGCCTCTCCAGGCAGGGACCCCAGCCCAGAGGGGAGGGAGGGGGCGCCCGGCGGCTGACAGGCGCTGCCCGCTGCGGGGCCCGCCTCGGTCGCTACCTTGTAGACGTCGCCGTAGGTGCCGCTACCGATGCGCTGGATGAGCTCGAAGTCCTCCTGCGGGTTCCGCCGGGAGAGGTCGCGCACCCGCCCGACGCTCATGGCGCCGCCGAGGCTGGGGGCCCCGCTCGGTCACCGCAGGGCCCGGCTGGGGGAGGGGGACGGGGACACCGAGGAGCGATCACCGCCGCCCCCCGGCCTGCTCAGCCAACATGGCGCACTAAGGGACACCGTGCGCATGCGCCCGCTCGCTCGCTCGCGCGCCTCTGGCCCCCGCTGCCAGAGACACGGGGCGGGGGCGCTAGGGGCCAGCGCGCGCATGGGGCGGGGCGGGGGGAGGAGAGCGGTGCGCGCCCTGAACTCAGCGGCTCAGTCCCGCCCCTGGTGCCCACGTGTCTCCCAGCTGGCGAGCTCTCAGCAGGAGCGGGGCGAGCCTGGGGCTGGGGCTCCCTAGTGCTGCCCGCCTCTAGGAACTGAGACACCAACACGCAAGCCTGGGGTCGGTCCGCTCTCCATTCCCCGGGCTGCCCTGACCCACTCCCAACCCCCAACTCAACAAGGCCTCGTCCTGTTCCCCGGGCCACACGGACCCCCGGCCACTCCCAACAAGAGCCCGTCCCAGTCATTGCCTCAGGTTGCACTAACCCCATCCCCTACACCCAACAAGGTCCTGTTCTGCTCATTGCCTCCTACCAGGCTGACCCTACAACCAACAAGAGACCCCATCCCACTCCTCCCAAGCTGTACTGGTCCTAAACCCAACAACCCATCTCCCCTTGCCAATCCAATCTGTGCTGGGCCCTGTGGCCAGCAACATCCCATCCCTTTTCACTGGCCTTGCCTGCTGCAGTTTCATTCTGCCCCCACTCACTCTCCTGGGCAGTTGACCCGTAAACCCAGCAAGACTCTATCCCCCTCAAACAGCCCGGGTTGCTCTTCCCCAGGCCTGGTCTACACTACAGATAGGTCGATGTAAACTGCCTTGTATCAACCTAACTTTGGAAGTGTCTACACTTAAATGTAGCTCCCACCAGTGTAACCACCTCGCTACACCAACATAATAATTCCACCTCCGCAAGCAGCGAAGAGTCAAGGTCAATGTAGTTAGGTCAATGCATTGTCTGTTTTTCACTGTGTTACTTACATTGACTGTTACTGGCTTTCAGGAGCCATCCCACAATGCCCCACACTGACAGTACAATCGATACAAGCCCCCTTGTTGAGGACGCACACCACTGACACAAGGAGCAAAATGTAGATATGCATGAACAATGTAGTTATTGTGGTGGCTGTATGCTGATGTAAGTTAGGTTGACTTAATTTTGTAGTGTAGACATGGCCCCAGTATACAGCACTCAGTATTACATCAGCAAGCACAGTGGTTCTCAAACTTCTGTACGGGTGACCCCTTTCAAACAGCAAGCCTCTGAGTGCGATCCCCCTTATAAATTAAAAACACTTTTTAATATATTTAACACCATTACCAATACTGGAGGCAAAGTGGGGTTTGGGGTGGAGGCTGACAGCTTACGACCCCCCACGTAATAACCTTGTGACCCCCGAGGGGTCACAACCCCCAATTTGAGAACCCCTGAGCAAGCATAACTGATCCCAGCCACACTCAGACCCTGTGAAATTTGGTAGCATGGAACAGCCCAGCAAGACTACCTGTACTTCTTTCCCCAGTTCTATTTATACCACAGCAGTTTGTGGGCACAACGTTAAACACAGCAGCTCTCCAGTCACCTGTAGAGTTTCCCAAGACAAACAGGAGCTGGGACCAGAATTAAAAGGGAGAAAAGAAGTAGGGAAAAAAAACAAACTATGATCCCTGTGACTCCCCTTTCCCAACCCCTGCTGTGAGCATCCTTCACACATGGATGAGAAAGACCCTGTGACTCCCCCCATAGTTGTGAGTGTCCTCACACATTTATAGGGAGGACCCTATGGCTCACCCCAGCTATAAGCACCCCTCACACATTCATGTATGGGATGTGTCAAGCTGTCTGGAGTGGCTCATGAGCATGAGTACCAACCTTAGGGCAGACTATTAAGGAGTAGGGCACAAATCCTAAATTGGCTGTAAGTTCTATATTTAGATTCACCAAGTGTGAACTCTTCAGGCATTACAACAACCTCAACACAGAGTCACAGACAGTCTGCATGAGAACTCCAGTCTGTCTTGCTACCCAGATAAGCTTGCCATTACAATACACGGTCCCTTACACCAAAAATCACAACAATACTCAGGTTACTTCCAGTCCCATTACACGGGGTCAATGCACTTTAGATCCTACACCAAAGACACTTGTAGCCACTCCTATAATAAATTAACTAAAGATTTATGAATTAGGAAAAATAAATAAGAGTTATTTACAAAATTAAAGCAAGTAAACATACCACACAAATTATTTACAATCTTAGATTCCAAAAGGTCATAGAAGCTGCGGTAATATGCAAGCTGTATGTCGTTTAGGGCTAACCCAAGCTGAACATCCAGGGACCCCTTGCTTACGCTTAGAAGTCTTGCCCTCTTCCTGAAGTCCAGGCTGCACAGGGATACCATTTTTTTCTTAGCAGAGGGGTAGCCGTGTTAGTCTGGATCTGTAAAAGCAGGGAAGAGTCCTCTGGCACCTTATAGGTTGACAGACTATTGGAGCATGAGCTTTCCTGGGTGAATCCACTTACTTGGATGCATGCAAGCCTTTTATTGATGCCTGCATGTGCCATTAACTTGTCTAATTTGCATCTTCATGTCAGGGATTTTTATTCTGTTCCCCCAGAGCTCAAGCTGATGGGGTGAGTTTCTATGCACCGTTCCTCTTCATGGGTGTGGGGGGAAGCAATCACGGGTGGGGGGACCCAGTGACTCCACTCCTGACACACCCACGGGTGGAGGGACCCTGTGACTCCGCCCCTCAGACAGCCACGGGTGGGGGGACCCTGGGGCTGGTCCGGCCCCGGAACCGGGGCGGGCCCATGCGGGCTCTGGGCAGGGGGCGGCGCGGGGGGCCGGTGCGGGGCGGTGCGGGGCTCCGAGGGAGCAGCCCAGCTCCCCCTGGCGGCCGCGCGGGGGCCGGAGCGGCGGCGCCGCTGTCCTTTGTGCTGCAGCCGGCATGTGGCCGGGCTGTGGCGGCGTGAGGGCGGCGGGCGGCGCCATGGGGCGGAGGCGGGCGCTGGTCAGCGCGCTCAGCCTGTGCCTCAGCCTCTGCGCCCTGGGGCTGCTGCTCGCCGCCCTCCTCACCGACCACTGGTACGAGACCGACCCCCGGCGGCACCGCGCCGGCTGCGAGCGCCGCGCCCCGCGCCCCCGCCTGCCCACCTTGCCCCTGCGCCGCCGCCTGCCCCGCCGCGCCGGCCCGGAGCCCGCTCGCTGGCCAGGGCTGCCGGGGCTGGGCGTGCTGCGGTCCGGCTGCGCCCGCCCGCTCTTCGCCACCCACGCCGGCCTGTGGAGGAAATGCTACTGCCTGGGCATCGACCCGCACCTGGACAGCCTGGTGGAGAGAGGTGAGGGAGCGCGGCACGGGGCAGCCTCTGTGCGGGCACTGTGCGCTCGGCACCGCTCCGCCACCCCCCGCACGGGCAGTGTGCGCCTGGCACCCCCCGGCACCCCCCGCACGGCCAGTGTGTGCCCGGGACCCCCCCGCCACCCCCCGCACGGCAAAGTGTGTGTCCGGTACCCCACCGCCACCCCCTGCACGGCCAGTGTGTGCCCGGCACCCCCACCGCCACCTCCCGCACGGCCAGTGTGCGCCTGGCACCCCCCCGCCACCCCCCGCACGGCCAGTGTGTGCCCGGCACCCCCCCGCCACCCCCTGCACGGCCAGTGTGTGCCCGGGACCCCCCCGCCACCCCCCGCACGGCAAAGTGTGTGCCCGGGACCCCACCGCCACCCCCTGCACGGCCAGTGTGCGCCTGGCACCCCCCCGCACGGCAAAGTGTGCGCCCGGCACCCCCCGCCACCCCCTGCACGGCCAGTGTGTGCCCGGCACCCCCCCGCACGGCAAAGTGTGTGCCCGGGACCGCCCCCGCCACCCCCCGCACGGCCAGTGTGTGCCCGGCACCCCCACTGCCACCCTCCGCACGGCCAGTGTGTGCCTGGCACCCCCCCGCCACCCCTCGCACGGCCAGTGTGCGCCCCGGGACCCCCCCGCCACCCCCCGCACGGGCAGTGTGTGCCCGGGACCCCCCCGCCACCCCCCGCACGGCAAAGTGTGTGCCCGAGACCCCACCGCCACCCCCTGCACGGCCAGTGTGTGCCCGGCACCCCCCGCCACCCCCTGCACGGCCAGTGTGCGCCTGGCACCCCCCCGCCACCCCCCGCACGGCCAGTGTGTGCCCGGCACCCCCACTGCCACCCCCTCCACGGCCAGTGTGTGCCCGGCACCCCCACTGCCACCCCCCTCACGGCAAAGTGTGTGCCCGGGACCCCCACCGCCACCCCCTGCACGGCCAGTGTGCGCCTGGCACCGCTCCACCACCCCCCGCACGGCAAAGTGTGTGCCCGGGACCCCCCCGCCACCCCCTGCACGGCCAGTGTGCGCCCGGCACCCCCCGCCACCCCCCGCACGGGCAGTGTGCGCCTGGCACTCCCACCGCCACCCCCCGCATGGCAAAGTGTGTGCCCGAGACCCCACCGCCACCCCCTGCACGGCCAGTGTGCGCCCGGCACCCCCCCCGCCACCCCCCGCACGGCCAGTGTGCGCCCGGCACCCCTCCCCCGCCACCCCCCGCACGGCCAGTGTGCGCCTGGCACTCCCACCGCCACCCCCCGCACGGCAAAGTGTGTGCCCGGGACCCCCACCGCCACCCCCCGCACGGCCAGTATGTGCCTGGCACTCCCACCGCCACCCCCCGCACGGCAAAGTGTGTGCCCGGGACCCCCACCGCCACCCCCTGCACGGCCAGTGTGCGCCCGGCACCCCCCGCCACTCCCCGCACGGCCAGTGTGCGCCTGGCACTCCCACCACCACCCCCCGCACGGCCAATGTGTGCCTAGTACCCCATCGCCACCTGCACGGCCAGTGTGCGCATGGCACCCCACCACCACCTCCCGCATGGCCAGTGTGTGTCCGGCACCCCCACCGCCACCCCCTGCACAGCCAGTGTGTGCCTAGTACCCCCTGCACTGCCAGTGTGTGCCGGTACCCCCCCCCACTGCACGGCCAGTGTGTGCCCAGCACCCCCACGGCCACCCCCTGCACGGCCAGTGTGTGCCTGGCACCCCCTGCACGGCCACTGTGCACCTGGCACAACACTGCCACCCCCTGCATGGCCAGTGTGTGCCCAGCACCCCCACCCCACCCCCTGCACGGCCAGTGTGTGCCCAGCACCCCCACACGGCCACTGTGCGCCTGGCAACCCCCCCCACCCCCTGCATGGCCAGTGTGTGCCCGGCACCCCCACATGGCCAGTGTGCGCCTGTCACCCCCACCGCCACCCCCTACATGGCCAGTGTGCGCCTGGCACCCCCACCGCCACCCTCTGCACGGCCAGTGTGTGCCCGGCCCCCCCACACGGCCACTATGCGCCTGGCACCGCGACTGCCACCCCCTGCACAGGCAGTGTGTGCCAGGCACCCACACATGGCCACTGTGCGCCTGGCACCCCCACCCCCTCCACGGCCAGTGTGTGCCCGGCACCCCCACATGGCCACTGTGCGCCTGGCACCCCCACCGCCATCCCGTGCACGACCAGTGTGTGCCCGGCACCTCCTGCATGGCCAGTGTGCGCCTGGCACCCCCACACAGCCACTGTGTGCCTCGCACCCCCACCGCCACCCCCTGCATGGCCAGTGTGTGCCCAGCACCCCCACACGGCCACTGTGCTCCTGGCACAACACTGCCACCCCCTGCATGGCCAGTGTGTGCCTGGCACCCTCGCACGGCCACTGTGCGCCTAGCACCCCCACCGCCATCCCCTGAACGGCCAGTGTGTACCTGGCACAACACCGCCACCCCCTGCATGGCCAGTGTGCGCCTGGCACAACACTGCCACCCCTTGCACGGCTACTGTGCACTCGCTACCCCTTGCACGGCCACTGTGCACCCGCTACCCCTTGCACGGCCAGTGTGTGCCTGGCACAACACCGCCACCCCCTGCACGGCCACTGTGCACCCGCTACCTCCTGCATGGCCAGTGTGCACCCGTTACCCCCTGCACGGCCAGTGTGCGCCTGGCATCCCACTCCCACCCCCTGCATGGCCAGTGTGTGCCTGGCACCCCCTGCACGGCCACTGTGTGCCCGGCACCCCCAACACTGCCCTCTGCACAGTGAGTGTGTGCCCAGCACCCCAACACCACTCCCCTGCATGGCCACTGTGCACCCGGCACCCCCCTCCACGCACACACGGCCACTGTGCGCTTGGCACCCCCACCCCCCGCACGGTCACTGTGTGCCTGGCACCCCCAACACTACCCCGTGCACAGCCAGTATGCACCCAGCACCCCGAACACCACCCCCTGCACAGCCAGTGTGTGCCTGGCACCCCCAACACTATCACTCTGTGCCATCACTGCCCAGGCACTATGTGCATCCAAATACCATGTATTCCCTGATCTAGCAACGCATTGGCACTGTGCACCCTTAATGCACCATGCACCCACTTTCCCTGTGCATGGGTACTATGGATTATGCACCCCTTAATAAACAATGCACATGCACCTTGCATCCTCTCACCCACCAGTACACAGGCATGGTGCACTATGCACCCCCATCATCCCTCAGTGCATGGGAACCGTGCAGCCCCCAATGTGTCATACACCTACCTTACTCTTTAAAGCACAAGAACTTCTCCTAGTACATGTGCACCATGTGCCCCGTAATGCACCATGCATCTCTTCGCTCTCCCAGTGCATCAGGTACTCCACTCATGCACAGGGTCCACATACCTCCTCTTCTCCCATGCATAGGTACCATGCATTCCAGTTACCCCAGTGCACAGGAACCATGCACACCTTTATATCAGTACATGGGCACCATGCACCTCACTTCCTCCCGCAGTGCATGGGTACTGTACACTCCCAAGTGCAAAGAAACCATGTAACAGCTTGCATTCCCCCCACAATGCACTTTCAGATACTAAGGCACTACTCTTGCTCTTCAGTCCTCCCCCATACACAGGCACTGTAATTTTTTTCTCCATCTCCAGTACTGGGACTCCAGTGCACTCAGCTCCCACAGTGCACCCACACTGTGTATCCCTTTCTCTCCCTCCAGTGTGGGGGCACCATGCACTCCTCTTCTCCTCTCCCAGCCCCAAAATATACAGGGAGTAGGCTCCCCTTCTACAGACCCTTTTGCCTCTCCTTCCTGTTCCCTCTTACATGCTGGCACCATATATGCTCTTTTTACCACCAATGAGTATACTCTCATGCTAGCCAGGCCCACATGTGGGGAGACAGTGTGTGACACAGACTCAGGATGAAACACACAACAATTATTCGTGCAAGCAACTTAAATTGCAATAGGACTCCTTCCTTTTCTGTACATGCCTCTTCCCATAACCTCGTCCTTATGGTTCTTTATTTCTGATGTTAATAATTTTCAGTAATAACAGTGAAGGGCACCAGCTTTGCATGGGATAAAGTCATTTTTCAGCCTGCAGTGAATGACATGCTTCAAAATGAGGAATGTTTGAGAGGTTATGCCAACAAATAAAATGGCACCATATGCTCAGCTTCCCCTCCACTGCCACAAATGCACTGGCACTAGCCACCCTCTCACCTCCTCCCCCTCAGTCTGGGGTTTGTGTGTGTGTGTGTCGGGCGAGAGGGAGGATACATGGGCATAGAGTATTGTCTGAGTGTTGATGAGTGATAATTAAGGCTATGTTTTAGTCACAGGTATTTTTAGTAAGAGTCACGGATTTAGTAAAAGTCATTGGCTACCAATGCTTTATGTGCAGGAGTCGTTGGCCACTACCTACAGTAGCTGCTCTTCTACTGCTCCCACAGTTATGCTGCTGTCAGGGGCGGCTCCAGGCACCAGCATGCCAAGTGCGTGCCTGGGGCAACAAGCCACGGGGAGCGCTCTGCCGGTCGCCACGAGGGCGTCAGGCAGGTTACTTTTGGTGGTTTGCCTGCAGAGGATCCGCTGGTCCCGTGGCTTCAGCAGACCTCCCGCAGGCTGCCGCCGAATCCGCGGGACCAAGGACCTCCCGCAGGCAAGCTGCCAAAGGCAGCCTGCCTGCCGTGCTTGGGGTGGCAAAATACCTAGAGCCACTCCTGGCTGCTGTGTACGTCTAAGTATATGCTGTCTAATATTAAACAGGCCATTTTTTGTTACTTTTCTGTGTACCTGAAGCTGCCTTCAGTGGCCTCCTGTACATCTCCTCTTTGTGTAAGAATCTGCACTGGTCTTCTAGTAGAACCTCTGTTCCTCCTTAATGAAAAAGAGAAATGTAGCCCAGATAATAACACCTCTGTCCCTTCAGAAATTAAAAGGAATAGTCAACAGACATTTGCATCATTTGTCACCCCAATCTGAGATGTGACTTTTCTGCTTCCTCCCTTTATTGTCATCTGTTAAATTAGACCTTTGGAGAACAGCCAAGCCTTATGTCACATAGACATGGGCTAATGTTCTTCTTTAGTACATACTGGGAAACAAAGATAAGGTATTTGTTTTATGTTGCAGCAATAGATTAAACATTTTCAAACTACACATATTGACATAATGCAGGTTTTTGATTTGGTTGGTTAGTTGTTTTGGTTTTCATAATATTTAACTTTAATATTATATAAGTAGATAAGAAACCTTTTAATTACAGCAAGAAATAACGTGTAATACACTATTTCATGCTCAAAAGGGTGGGAGGCATCACTTTATCTTCTGTAGCCACTTGTGTAGAGGAACAGGATAGTTATATTGTTAACATTACGTGCAGTGAATGTTGCACAAAATATCTGTAACTTAATGAAACATTTCAGAGATGTGCCTCGGAAGACACAAAATTTCATTTACCAGATTGGCCTGAGAATAAGGTAAATAGCTTTCATTATGGCAACGAAGATGCACATTTAAGTGCTGCAATTCATACCATCTTAAGCCAAGCAATACACTTGAAAATGAGTAGAGAAATGCAAAAATAGATATTGCTTTAAGTGTTCTTATGCTTATACTCAGCAGACTCATTGTGACATTTCATTGCTTGTGCCTTTAGGGATAACATTTTGGATTTGGAGTCAGCTATACCCTAGAGCACATGAAAATATCTTCCCTGGGATGGAGGTTGTATTTTCAGGGCCAGCCCTGCTTATAACCCATTCCCCATGCTTCTGTTTATAACCAAAATGACATTTTGTTCTCTGCAGCCAACATTCTTGGCTTCTGATTAAAGTCCAAGGGCCAGCTCAGCTGGTGTAAATTGGCATCCCTCCATTGACTTCAGTGAAAATATGAAGATTTACACCAGCTGAGGATCCATCTCAAAATGTCCCAGAGAGTAGCTTTCAATATTAATATGTACAATCACAAAGGCCCTGCATTTCCTCTCACTCTCCAGTTTTACACTGGTGTGTCCATCCCATTAACTCTTGACTAGCATGAGAGGACCTTTTATCGATATTCCCATAGAGATGAACTCTAACCTAAGCATGTAATCACTGTGTCTGCAGACAGGTAACTTTTTCCTTTCCAGAAACATCACCGCTCTCTCAGGCATAGGCCTCTTTCCTGAGACTCATATTAACTGTGATAGGCCTTGTCTACACTGCCACTTTACAGCACTGAAACTTTCTCACTCAGGGGGTTGAAAAACACCTCCCTGAGTTGATGTAAGTTTCAGTGCTGTAACGCGCCAGTGTAGACAGTGCATCAGTGCTGGAAGCTATTCCCCTCTCTCCCAGTGCTGGTGCTGCAACTACACAGCCACCTGAAAGCACTGCCATACCATTAGTAACAAATGCATTTACAGTTGCTTACCTCTTCAGAGAAAAACACCTTCACTTTTGCAGCATAGTTAAATTCAGATCACGACCTTGCAGCCCATTATTTTTCATATGCTGTCTCCTTTTAGTTAAAAGGGTTTAATCTGTTTTAATAGTAAATTAAACTAAAAGGACTGAGGTCGCGTCACCTTACTGGCTAAGTGCTGGTAGAAAGGGTTCATAAGGAAAGTTCCAGATCCTCCAAGGTATTTAGGCACCTGACTCTCAGTGAAACCGATGAGAGTTGGGCCCCCAAACACCTTTGAGGATGCGAGCCAAAGTTCACATATTGGGTTCAGCCATCTCCTTCTTTGACTCCATCTCTCTGCAGCTCTTATGCTTCCAACGATTCAGCACCTTTCCCGCTAGCCTGGCTGTCCTCTGATCTGTCCATGATGCCCTTGGTGAGGGGAGGAGTCTTACTCCATCCCCTTCCTGGGCAATTCACTTTCAGCTCCTGGTGTAACCAGTTTAGTTTCATTATTATTTATATTGCAATAGTATCTTGAGGCCCCGACCAAGAGCAGGACTCCTTTGTGCTGGACACTGCATGCATACACACAGAGAGTTTGACCCCCTCTCCTCTTGGCATTTGCACTTGAAGTCAGGGCGCATTAGCCCACAAGAACCACAAGTGGGAAATGCACAGAGCCCCTCAAAGAAGAAACACTCCCTGCCCCAAAGAGCTGACAATCTAAATAGACAAGACAGACACATCTGACCCAGGCCCTGCCCAGGGACAGGCTGCTGCAGTGTGTCTAGGGCTGAGTCACTGCAGGTGCTGCTTACGGAATGTGTTGGTGAGCTGAACAAGCAGCCCTGGTCCAGCTGCAGGTTTGCCTCACAAATACCACAGAATTGCTCGTGGTTTCTCTGTCACAAAGCCTTTTAGTGACACTATGCAACCTGTCACAATGTCACTGAGCTTAGAGGATAAGGACTGGATCCTGCCAAGTGCTGACTCCAAGCCCCAAGTGAAATCAGTAAGCGCTGACAGCGCTCAGCACCTTGCACGATAAGACCCAAAGAATAGCCTTGCAGCTGAGTGTCAGGGCAGTACACTGGGCACTTCAGCTTCCTTGCAATGGAGCTAGATTGCCTTATTGCAAAGCAAACATGGGGTTATCCATATGGGGCCAGGTACTAGCTGTTAAAGCAACAGGCCCTTTTCGGGGGCGCCAGGGAACACTGCCAGTGGCGGATCTTGTAGGCATTTGTTCTACTGAGAGCACAGCCAAACAGGGTGTCTCTGCATGTGCTGTGGGAGCGCGCACAGGAGAAGCAGCTGCTACATACTGTGACGGGTGCATCATGTGTTTTCCCACCCATCACGGATTCACAGGATCGGTGCTATGTCCCCAGCTTTGGATCAGTCTCTAGGAGGAACCCCTTCAGTGTGCCAGACCTGTCAGGGTGTCTCCCTTTTCCTCCAGGGTAAGCCACATGGCTTCACTGCCTCCTTAGGCTGGACTCTGGGCCTGCAGAACCTCTGCTTCACACCGTGAGCTCCGTTCAACGAGTCCAGCTGAAACAGATCCCTTTTGGAGACTTGTCCACTCTGCAGGGATTCATGCATTAATTTGACCGTTATTTGCAGCAGCGCTCACCCAGCATCATCCAAACAGTCGGATTTATTAGTCATCTGGACACAGCATAGGAATTCCTTAGGGTATTATAGAGAACTGAAGGTTAAAGCTCTGGTTAGCCCTGAGCCCCGCCAAGCTGTAGGGAACCCCTTGATTCAAGGTCTCACTCTGTGTCTGACCTCCTTTGTCAGACCCAGGTGAGTCCTGACTCCTTCCAACAGCCAGCACTTATCACCCAACCTTGTACCTTTCCAGTCCTTTGATCTCAAGCTGGGGAATTGTTGTTCTCTAAGGAGAGATGGGGAAGTCCTTATCCAAAAGTCATTGGTTGCTAGTGTCAATGTCTTGTCTGAATCCCATTGACTTTCAGTGAGATTAGGGCTCCTAATTGCCTACATTTCTTTTGAAAAATGGACTTAAACTCCTAAATCACTTAGGTGCATTTGAAAATTTGATCCCACATTCCTGGGATCTTGTGAGTCTGGGTCCCCTCCAGCGTTTTGTTGGGGGAGAAGGCTGCTTAGGAAATTGCCCCAGAGTGAACGCAGAGCAGCGGGTGGGTAGGTGCACATCCACGCGCATGTGAACTCTCCGAGCCTGAAGAGCTTGCACATCTCTCACTAGTGTCAAGCTTCTGCCATTTATAGGGAGAGGGGGTGTTGGGTGTTCAGAACTGGAAGTGCAGGGTAGAAGCTGTGAGGTAGTCTGTGGGCACGGGGAGAGCAAATGGGGAGAAGGAAGTGTGGACTAATTGTATTAAAAGACAATTTTCAGCCTAGCTGTCAATGTTTAACACAGTGTTCTCTGGGGGAACCTGCTTGGTTTTTAGCCGGCAGGTTAATGAAGTCTCATTCTTCCTTTCCTGAAGGTATTGTTCAGAGATGCACAGCTATCAAATACCACTTCTCCCAGCCAATGCGCTTCCGAAACATTCCATTCAACTTAACCAAGACCATCCAGCAAGATGAGTGGCATCTGCTTCGTAAGTACACAAATTGTCAGCTCTCATCTGGGGACGCACAAGTTTCTCCATAATTCTGTCAGTGTTTCACATGAAAAAGCAAGACAACGCGCTGGTCTGTAGATAGGGTTTGCCATGCTGAATCAGACCAGGGCTCTGTCTAGTCCAGTAACCTCTCTCTGGCCAGTGGCCAATATCAGACACTTCAAAGGAAGGCGTAAGAAATCCCATAAAAAGCATATATGGAATAACCGACCTACAGGTAAATATCTTCCTAGCCCTCATCCTTTACAAGTTGCCTTATGCCCTGAAACATGGCTGTTTATATCCCTTCTAAATCTTCTTTTTTAATTTTAAATCTCATCGGATGTAGCTTTGGATGTTCTTGTTATTCATATAGTTGGTCATTCTTTTTTTGATTCCTGGTAAACTCTTGGCCTAAATTATAACTTGTGACAATGGGTTCTGCAGGCTAACTGTGCAATATGTACAAATGTATTTGTTTCTATCTATTTTAAATTTGTTGCCTCGCAATTTCATTAGATATCCCTTCATTCTGTGTTATGAGAAAGGGTGAATAGGAACCAACCCCTGGTTTAATTTTTCTGTACTGCTCACTATATTCTATACCTCTGTCAAGTCCCCTCTTATTCCTTTCCTGTCTAAACAATCCCAATCTTTTCATTCTCTCTCTAAAGTTAATTTTTTTCATGCCCCTAATCCTTCTTGTTGTCTGTCTCTGAATCACTTGTTCTCTAAGGGCTGGTCTACACTACGGGGGGAAATCGATCTAAGATACGCAACTTCAGCTACGAGAATAATGTAGCTGAAGTCGAAATATCTTAGATCGAATTACCTATCGTCCTCACGGCACGGGATCAATGTCCGTGGCTCCCCATGTCGACTCCACTACCGCTGTTTGGGTTGGTGGAGTTCCGGGATCGATAGGAGCTCGTTCAGGGATCAGTATATCGTGTCTAGATGAGACGTGATATATCGATCCCCAAGAAATCGATTGCTGACGTAGCTTGAGATAGGGTGACCAGAACTAGTATTCCAGGTCAGGTTACATCGTTGGTGCAGGTAGTGATATTAGAACATGTTCAGTATTACTTTCTGTTCCATTGCATCTGCATCTAAACATTTTGTTTGCTCTTTTAACCATTTGCTACCCATTTAGGAGAGTTGTGTAGTCAGCTATCCACTCTGGAGTCCACCTCTTCTTCCTGAGTGGTTACAATTAATTTAGAACCCAGCTTTGTCTATGAGTGGCTCGAAAGATTCTTCCAATATGCATTACCTTGCATTTACCAACAGGATTTGTAAATAGTTCCTTGCCACTCTCTTTTTTGCTCTCAGCAAAAGGGTGGTGTTTAATCTCTGCTCTACTTCTGATATGGAAACAGATTTAAGAAGAATCACGGCTGGTTTTCTGGGCATGGCAGCTGCTGTTCTTCTCTGTGGATGCATTGTAGCGGCAGTCAGTTTCTTCTGGGAGGAAAGCCTCACACAGCACGTGGCAGGCCTCCTATTCCTTATGACAGGTATTGTGCCATCTTTGTGTGCTAATTACAAATGAAGCCCTTGATTAGGTTTTTCTTTGATAGACTGTGCTTGTTATCCAACAGCAGAGAACACCTTCCTTTGATCTTTCCAGTTAGAACTGACTTTCCACTGCAGCTATTCAGGCAGATGTCAAAAAAGCAGGCAAGATTTTTCTGAATATTGTATGAAAACAGAAAGGGACCATTTAATTTTTTCTTCCAAAAAAGGGAATAAAAATATTGTCCTTCACGCTGCATACCTGTGCCTGGGAGAAAGAGGAGGTAAGAGCACTCCAGTACAGCGCTTGCACAGACTGCAAACTCTAGGACCAGGCGTGCAGGGGCAAGTGGGCATTGTGCCATTGCTTACTTCCCTGCTTGAGCATGTGGATGGGGAAGAGTGGGCAGAGCACTGGTCCCTTGCCTTCAGTTTACCAGCCAGCAAACCTGAGACAGCATGGGAGGGTGTCATAATTTGCTGGGAAATGATTTCTTTCCAAAGCAAAGAGGGAGGCTGAGACTAAATTGTGTTTGAGTTACAACGTCTGGCAGGGCTACTCCTGGAGGGGTGCAGTTTACACCCCTTCTTTTGCACAAGACTGGGTCTAAAGGCAAAATCTATCCCTAACTTCATGTTAATGGGGAAGACTAGAGAATAGGGTCCCCTCCCCCCCATTCCTTCTTCTTAACTCTGGCCTTAAAACAATGAAGGAGAAGTCTAAATTACAACAAAAGCAGCTGTTATTCAGTTAAGTCAGTGTAACAATTTTATTTTTGTCCAAGTCATTTATAACTTCTTGAAATTTTCACCCCTCAGGTTACTGTTTTCCATCATTGGTCTTTTCCTAAAAATGAACTTTTTGGGGAAGTTTGAGGAAAAGTGTTCAGTTGTTTTTTCAGAGTGAAGGTGAACAGGTGTTATTTGGTTTGTATTATTAAGAAAAAGGTCTTTCAATTTTTTTTGCAAATAGCAAAAATGGCAAAGGATAGGAAAGGTTAAATTCATTGTGGGAAAAGCCCTTAATGAGAAGCAATTATTTTGCCTGGTCTGGGGGAAATGTATATTGGTTTGACCAAATTATAAACCTCTGAAAAGCACATACTGAGCATGTAGATTTTATTTCATCAACTTGTTAATTTTAAGCACCACAGATTTTATTCCATAAATTTGTTAAGTGCAAGCCTAAGGAAAAATGTATTGTGGCTGTATGTGTATAGCTAATTTCACTGCATAATGAAACATCTAGCCCAATAGATTGCTGCCAACCCAGGAGGGACACTCTGGACAGGGAGACAGCTCCTGCAGACAGATGTGGAGTGGCTGAGAGATAAGGAGCTCACTCACATCAGAGCTGTGCTGGGGATGCATGGTTGAGTAAATTACATACATGCCCAGACTAGATTTTGTCAATACAAAACTATTGCCTCAGCCAGCCCACCATGGATCTTGTGAGGTGCAGTGGGGCTGCTCTCAGCCATGGATTTTACAGGGTGCAAGAAGAGGAGTCTCCAATCTGAATATGTTAAGCAGGCCTCATGAATCCACATGCTCTAAAAGCATTCCCCTGGGGTAACAAATGCAGCAAACCTTAAACCACTTGTCTAAACTGAGAGCTTTTTTCCAACTACAAGAACTTACAGGAACTACAAGAAGTTACATTAAGTTCATAATTAAAATACAGAGCCAGTGCTCAAAGACTTGTGTAGTCAGATAAGACCCTGAAACATTGTAAATGCCAGCATTAATACCACGTTCTGTCCAAGTAAGAAAACAGCTTTTGCCTAATCTTTTGATTATATAAACTAGTGTTTAACAGGGACGTGTTTGCTCTTTTATTTATCCCAGGCTGTATAACTCTACTAACCCTGAGAATGTTTTGTTTGCAGGAATATTTTGCACTATTTCTCTGTGCACTTATGCAGCAAGTGTATCATATGATCTAAACCGCCTACCAGCATTCATATATAGGCTTCCTGATGATGTGGAACATGGATACAGCTGGTCTATATTTTGTGCTTGGTGCAGTTTAGGATTTGTAGTAGCAGCAGGATGTCTTTGCGCTGCTTATCCATTTGTTAGCAGGACCAAGATTATTCATCTAAAATCTGCCAGAAACTCTTCTGTATGACAGCTTCTCAGAAGATGATCTTCTCTACCCTTGTTCAGTGACAGGCAAGCAATATTGTTCAAGGACTTACCCCCAAAAAAGTGAAAGGAAAGTTACGTTCAGGATTCCATGCACAAATACCTGCTCCTTCAAAATCTACCAGTCGGGAAACAAGAGGAGTTCTGTTCTGTGTTCTAGCTGACTGAAATCAAATATAGGAAATGCTTTCCCAAGGACAAGAATAGTAGGGATAGCAACTGCTTCAGTCAATATACTGTGTATACATGTGTCTGAAAGGAGATGAGGCTATTCACATAGGACAAGTTAAATGGTTGGGAAAAGCTGGGATGAGAATTTAGGGCTATTTCTATTTTTCAAATGGTTGTAAATAAAGTAACTTATCAGAAGGAAAAAATCATTGCCAAATGAGTCCAAGTCAGAAAAATATGCTTTTCTTTCTCTAGGATCATGCTTAATACACTTTAATGCAGCTTCTTCTGGATTTGAATTCAGGGGAGGGTTGTTAGATTTTTGCTGTTGGATAGACCCAGTCTCTTCCCCTGTATCCCATATGAATGTTCTTTGTCAAAACAAGAATCCTGCTTGGTTTCATTCCCTTTGTACTTTATAAGTAACCAAAAATGTTCATTATTTATATAGATGAGAGATTCATTCGTTTCCACTGATAGTGTTGGAAGTTATCTCTGTTGTGAAGCTTCAGCATCTTTGTGTTAAACTACAATTCAGTAGTAAAACACCTCCGTCTGCGAGCACTGTGTTTGTGTTGAGTAGAAGTTAAGGGACTTAGAACTGGGTTCTCTCTTGAAGGTGGTGTAACTCAAAGCTGACTGTGAATCATTACAGCTGGCTTTCTAGTGATAGGGTAGTCACAGGTCCAGTCGAGCACCCCTCCTGGTTCTCGCTAGACTGCTGTGAAAGGCAATCCAGCTTCTGGCTCCCAGGTTAAGCCTCCAGACTCTGAACAGAGCTCCTGACACTGCCCTTGTGAGCACTGCCTCCTCCTTCCCCCTAGAGATGTAAGGATTCTTCATCTGCAGCATGAAAGCACAGCACTGCACAATCTCACAAGCCTCCCTCCTTGCCCTCGGGCACTGTTCTGGGCTCAGACTTTTGTGGCCAGTATCAGACACTTCAGACCTCAGCTTCAAATGTCTGGGGGTAGAAAAGGGAGATTGGGTTGTCTGGCAATGCACAAAGTTGGCTCTTGGTGAGCGCTTCCCACAAGCATCAATGTACATAGGCAACTCCTTCCACAAACTACTGTGGAAGAACCTGTTCCCTTAGGGCAAGTCCTAGAAAGCGGTGTGGCCCCTGTATGAAAGTGAAACCAACTATACCTTCCTTCTCACCAACACTGTCTTTATACAGGCTTATCCCAAAGGAGTGCTTGCTTACTCTGAGTAGATTAGGGGTCTCTTTACAGCAGGATACTTCCCCATGTGCTTTAATAAACAATGGCTTGAGGCTCTTTGCAAACTCAAGCAGACATCTCTGCATCAATTAAGTTGGAGACCATGACAAGACTATTTCTTTGCAATCAGACCAGCTGGAGCTTTTTTGATGAAAGTGGAGCCTCTACAGAATGAGTGAGAGACTTGGAGGCACATACCCCTCTGAAGAACAGTGTTTCAGGCTGATTCGATTTGCCCACAGCTGTGGAATATTAGCAGCTGAGAGAGGTTAAGGTACTGGCCAACCTCTGCCCACCCCCCACTTAGCTGCCATGGTTAATTAGCCCTTTGAACACAGGTCCTGGCAAGGGCAAGTGAAATAGCACACGAAGTAGCAGCTTTGTGCCAAATTGCAAACTGGCTCTTGTATCATTTTTATTTCAGCTTACACATTTATCCATAGTCTTGACTGGTAATGCATCTAAAGTCACTGTACTAGAAAGTTTCCAGTTATAAGTAGCTAAATATTCCTTAACAAAGGTCAGAGTTTTAAACAGTATATGTAATGCTACAATAGTTTTAGGTAGCATGATCTCTAAGTAAGATATACACTTTTCTTATCACTCATGAGTTTTCCCTTTAGGAAATACTTTCCTTTCCAGGATTTCTGTGGACTTTTACTCCCTGTAAAACTGACCAAATCTGACCCAGCATGCAACCAGTTTGCTGCCACTTTAAATATAACCCATCCAATGTGCAGAAGAGCATCACTGTGCAGACTTGCTCTAAAAGTCGGAGGATCTTTTACATGACAGTGCCAAAGTTGTATGAGCTGGAGTCAGAGCAGAGATCTCTTAAGAAGTAATAGAGACAGCTAGTGTTTCCACGTCTGTTCCCCACACTATGCAGCGCTGTCAAAGGTGGGATTCTTTGAGTAAACATCAGCAGGGGAGAGGTTTAAGATTTCTTCCACTGATGGCCCATCATCTTCTGGTAGTATCTCTGCCTCAAACATACGCTGAAGCAAAGCATCAACTGTCCTGTACCCTGAGAAAAGAAAACAAATACATTGGTTTCTATATTGACCTAAGTTATTAGCTAGCCCCTTGATTTACTTTATGCTCAAAGGTTGAGTGGTCAAGTCAAGTCATTTTGGTGATCTGTTCCTCACTGGGTGAAAAGTCACGGAGGTGTCTACCCTGCCAGTTTACAGCCCCATTCCCCAACAAAGGCAGCTCTTTCAATCAGCATGTGTTATTTACCAATGTAAAAACATACATGTGAGAACCTCCCTCTGGTCCTTACACACATTTTCTAGTACTTTGTCCAATAACTATTTGAACATCCTGAACAAATCCACAGTGAAAAAGCAAAAAAAACAGTTTATTAACTGCTGCCCTTTCAAGGGATTTTTTTTTTTTAAAATGAAACAGTTTTGATAGAGCACTTGAAGTAGGGAGCTCCATATGAGGTCCCTAGACTCAGGCTTTCAATCAGTTTGTGTGTTAAACAGTGACTCCAGGCTTATAGTGAGCTTCAACTGGATTCACTAGGAAACAGCCAAGATACAGGGAGAGAGTTTCTGGGAGGAAAGGATGAGTATTGAACCAAGCAGTAAGAGTTGCAGAGAGTTACCAAAGAGCCTCAGCCAGGATAAAAGTGAAGTGGATACAAGAAGAAAACAGCAACAGAGGCTTCCTAACATCTGGAGAAGCTGAACCACCAAGACTGTTCCTTGTGTAAGTAGCTACTGCAGGCAACGAGCTCGTGCTGTAAAGCCCAGAAGCTTGACAAAGAAAGTGCTATAATAAAAACAGCATAAACACTATTAGAATCTGACCGGGGATGCCAAAAGCCCCAAAATGCATTCGGATTGGCTGTTGGGCCTGATGGTGCCATATTTAATCACAAACGTGGGTGGGCTCAGATGAAAGAGGTGCTGGGGGCTGAAAGTAAAAAATTGCTTGAGAACTGACACAGCAAGCATAGAGGTGCTGGGGCTATGAACTGCCAAGCCAAGAGCCCCGGCAAAAATTAAGCACTGCCAGGGCCCATCATACTTCATGGACAAGATGATACCCAAGGGTTGGAAATATTCCTAAAGAGACTCCTTGATCCCAGCCTGCTATTTAAAGGGGATTTTGATGAAGTCTCTAGGTGGGTTTTAGCTGCAGAGAGACAGCTACATCTATATCAGCTTCCCCTGCCACCCCAATGCAGGGCGGCTCTCCTCCCTGCCTTGGGACCTGGAGTGCCCTGGAAATCTGTGATTGATGAGATCAGGGGAGAATTAAGGTTTTGAACAGCTCATCTCACCAGGAGTGGCTTCTCCTAGAGTCCCACTAAGCTTTCTGTTTTAAATGGTCAAGTTAACATGCCATCCTGTAATGGCGACTGTGCCCGAGTAGGCTATTGGAGAGGGGCTCAGTTGAGTTGAGGCGCAATGCACCTAAAAAACACACTGCACAATAGCCTGTGACAGTGCACTCACTGACTCATTGCTGTGGGCTGATTAATGCCAATTCACAGCAATTCAGTAAATCTGTTTGCCAGCCCCAGGGGTCTTTCAGCTGCAGTTCACTGCCCTGGAATATTTGTAATCTCAAGAGAGACCTGACAGACAAGCAGAGAATTCAGCAGTGGATTCGTTCCCCAGAGAAGAGCCTTTGGGAATGGACTTACTTTTAGAAGCTATTTTAAACATCAGCCCTTTAGACTTTTTCTTGGTTATTTCTTCCCCTCCGAGGTCATTCTCACTGGTTTCCATGTTGTCTATTAGTTTACCATCACATAGTTCTTCCCTTTAAGTAAATAAATAAGATATATATATCCCTATGAAGCCACGCTCTTCCATGGACTGGACTGGCTCTCCCAGGCTCTTGCTATTAGGGCTTGGAGCCCCAGCAGTCCCTCCCCCAAAGGCCACTCTGCATGCAAAGCGGAGCATGGCTCAGAATCAATAGAGCAGATCCTGCGATGCAGGAGCAGAACCCCCACACCTCTGTCAGGAGAGAAGGAGAAGGAGAAAGCAACCTTTTCTCATTCTAACATACAACCAACTGCTGCTATTGACAGATTTTCAACGGGGTCAGTGAAATGTCGGCCTCTTACTGCAAGGAGCAGGTGCCTGTCTGCCTCCCACCTTGCAACTGGGAATTAGCAGAGACGTCTGTCCAGAGAAGGTCTCATTTTAGCTGTTAGCCCCTTATGGGCCAAGTCAGCCGCCTGAGCTCACATTCCTCTGCCCAAGCCATGTTCTAGGTTAGGGTTTAAAGGAACTAACATCACACCTTTCAATCAGAGTCCAGATGCGCACTGCAGCAGGTCTAATGGGGGAAATCGGACCGTCTCTCAATATAGTATCTAGAGCAGCCAGAGGCTGTTTTTCTGATTTCACTAAAATAGCTCCCTGAACAGCCCTCTCTGCCAAAGGCAGGCAACAGGAGGGAATGTGAGAGAAAGGGGAGGAGTGTAGGTAAGAGCCTATGCAGAAGAGTCACCTGTTCCTTTTCGAAGGCATCTGATCACCACAATGGTGGGGAGGCTACGAAATGGAACTGAACTCACCCAGGAGACTCTGGAAACCTAGATCAGATGTCTCAACTCTTGTATTTCTCAGTTGCACATCACCAAGGACAATCCGATTACACTTTCCATCAGTAATTGGAGGTGTTGAGAGACCCACCCCCAAAGTACCACCTTTCCCCTGTAGTTTACTTACTCTTGGATTCCTACTCCCAGCTCTTGAATTTTCCTCTCAATGGCAGTTTCTACTTCACTCTTTTCCAGGGAGTACTCCACAAAGAAAGCTTCTAGGATAAATGCTATGAGAATACTGAAAGGGGGGGATGGGGAGGGGAAAGACATGCTGTTTGTATAATCCTGCCTATTAGTAACATGCCCAATGTTTTTTGCAGAACAAGCCCTCGCATTATTCATGGATTTCTGCCATAGCAGACTGTGGAATTCATGGTCCATCAGTACACATCTCTCAGTGCCTAGATACTGTGGAAATGCCCCCAGAGCAATAGATAACCCTGGCTATTTGCCAAAGACCCACCCCCCCCCAACATGTCTTCATGGCCTAGCACTGAACAGGGATGGAGGAACCTGCAGAGTCCCAGTTAGATTTGCAGCTAGACACAGTTTAATTCTTATTCTTTAAAATTCCAGCCCCAAGCAGCCCTTTACAGAGTTAAGTGCTGTTGTCCATGAGACTCGTTTAGGGCTTGCTGCCTCTCTCCTCTCTAAAGCATCCCCAAATCCTTCCTCCACAGGGGACACAGAATCCTGCATTCCTTACCGCCTAGTCTGTTCCATCTAAGGAGGAGAAATCGCCCTTTTCATCTGTAAGGTGTCCCCAGGCTCAGTACCTTTTCATGCATCCATCAGCAGGAGGCATTTGCAGGGAAACCACCGTAACCCAGAGCCCAAGCATATCATCCCAACCACCAACAGAGCTCCAGCCACCCAGGCAGCAAGAGCCCCATGAACATATTATCTCAGGCCTTCAGCCGGCTATGGCTCTCAGCCCCATGCTTCTCTGCCCCTAAACGGATGGAAATGTCACTGAACTTACTTTATGATCATGATCACCACCACAATGTGGAAGGCAATGAAATACAGCTTGGCAGCCTGATGAGTAACCAGGGCAAACCCATTGGCAAGAAGTATAAAGTTAAGGACTAGGACAGATAGGGAACGTCTCCCTGCTGAGAACACCCTGCTTGAGACAGTCAGGATGACGACAAGACACATTTGAGCTTCCCTTGGTGACACTTCCTAGTTAAAAACAAAACTTTACTGAAGGGAATTAAGAGCTCATTTCTTTCTCCATTTTGACCCCATTGAAGTCAATGGTGTGGGGATATTTTTCCACTGACTTGTGTGGGCTCTAGATTGGACCCTGTGTTATAGATACGGAAAGGATATCATGCCACTGATTGACGACAGTTAGCTCCATCAGAACAACGAATGAAGATGTGATGTCATTGAAGTTGTTCTTGCAGTATTTGGCTCGAGCAAACAGAGAATCTTTTAAGGCAGGGTTTCCGCACTCCAGGGCATGATGGGCGGTGGAATTCCTGGGAAAGAACTGGATTTTCCCCTGGAATAGTTCCATGCCAATGATAGCAAACATGTAGTATACCACCTAGGGAGAGACACCCATTCCCATAGGTGGGAATGTCACATGACAGCTTTAGCCAGCAGAGTACAGAAGCATCTAGGATTCCATTATCAAATTCCCCAATGCACTTCCCAGATTCTGTACCTAAATACTGGGCCACTTGAGCCAACTGTGGCTTCTCTCCAAGACCCTTTTGGAGGATGACTGGTACTAGAAGATTAACAGAGACTTAGTCCAGGAAGTAGTGACTCCATACAAGGTTTACAAATAAACTAAGCACAGAGGGAGAAGAATTTTGAACTGGAATCTAAGTTGATGGAGGTGGGTTTTTCCAATTTATCATCTAGTTTTATTTTAATTTTATTTTTTTTGGGGGGGAAGGGAACGGAGGGGAGACATGCAGCAGCATCAAGCAGATTATATATATATCCTTAACTGGCAACTAGGGAGAACCAGATCCTGCTAAATAGCTTTATGCATAAATAATCCTGAAAATATTCAGGTCCACACATACAGCTTTGATTCTGGCCTGAGAGAGACCGCTCTGAAGCTTTATAGTTCGCCTTTTGAAGATAAAAATCGGAATTCTAAGGAAGACAAGGTCATGCTACAGCAGCAACTGCTGTACTTCAGAGTTAGTGTCCAGGGTGCTTACCAGAGCCAGCCCACCAAAAGTCAGCATCGTCGGCACAATGTTTATGAGCGTATTCATGATGACCCGGAATCTAGAACAAAGACAATTCATGAGACCCCCAGACCCAGACGTTTATTTAAAGAGATATTCCAGGAATTCCTGATAGTTGGGGGAATCCATTGTTCAAAGAGGCACCATTTTGTTTTGCAGGAGTGAGAGAAAAGTGGTGGCAGATCTGAGAGATCACTGGCCCATTTGCTTCTGCTGATCGTTGGTGCCATTTCTCTGCCACTGTCCCACATTAATGCAGAATGGGGCTGGGGTGTAGGCTTGATCCTGTTTAACACCATCTGCCTGCCCGCTGCTGGGCAGCCTTGTGTGGCTTCCCCATTTCACAGGGGCAGTGCTTGGTCTGCTCTAATGGGCTCTCGCTTAGGTGTCTGAGTGAGTGGTGGGGCTCATTCCTGTTTGAGAAGAGAGCTGCTAGCAGCCCTTAAGCCTGGTCTACACTTGAGTTCCATTGGTACAAACTTTGTTGGGTTGGGGATGATGTGTCACCAACGTAGTGGTGAAATCCTTTACCAAGGACGCAGTTTATGCTAGGATAAAGGTGCCTTATTCTAGTAGAACTTAGTCTCATTCCCATATGGGAATAACTACACTGGTATCAAAACCCCTTTGCAAAGCTGTGCTGCCCTTGTAAAGCCATAGGGCAGCATGGATACAGCCAGCGACACCAGTATTGCTTGTGTGTGTCACCAAGGGCTTGATCTACTCAGCTGAGCAGATGTTAGCTGGCTGGGAGACCTGATCCCCTGCCAGCCTCTGGATCAGCTCAATGCAGTGGTAAAGGGCTACAGCCCCGTTACATTCTTTACCTTTGAATGCTATCCACAATCCTGATGAGACGGAGGACTCTCAGTATGAAGACAATATCCAGCACTTGCTGGCTGTTGTATTGACTTGCTGAGGAAGAAAGCAGCACCAGCAGCTTTTAGCATACATGATCTCCAATACTTCCCTGTTTGCTTAAGACAAAGGCTAATTAAACCACTAGGCAAAGCACAGAAAGTGTCCCCCATCAGTCACAGTACAATAGCAGAAAGAGAGTCCTGAGCTGGTTGTGCATCCCAAGAGGTTCTATTTCTATCATCCTCAAAAAGGTGTGCACAATTCTGGTACATGACGACACTTCAGATTCTGACAGGGATGGGTAGTATGTATTTCAAAACCTAAAATAAAATAAAGGGGTTTGTTTCTGCCCCCCACCAGCATAAGAGGTAGTATTTAATTTAAATGGATACCTTTCAGCGCTATTACATACATAGCTGGAACAAACACAAATTGTGTTGTAATCTAAACAATGTTACCTACTGAAAGGTTACAGATTATGGGTTCGTTCTTCCCCCGATTGTTATTTAAAGTCTTTTTATACTTCCCCAAAACATGCAGAATTCTTCATAAGTTTCAATGGAAACCATGAGTCGAGAGTAATATTAGGAGATTAATCTTAAACAAAAACAAGAAGCCCACCACATAAGCTACAAGTGCCTGAGACATTAACAGCCTGCTAATGCTACAGAAGGTTTAACGTGTAATGCTGTTCTTACCTGATTTAAATGAAGTGTTGAGAATCGTAGCTATTAGAGCAGCGATAATGATGGAGGTATCAAACCTAGTGTTGATGGAAAGAATTCTATTACACAGATAATTCTATTACACATGGAAGTGCAGTGCAGGCATTTAGATATTAATAGCGATGGACACAATACAAGGCCTTAATCTGCAAACACTCAAACGTGTGCTTAAAGTTAAGCACACAAGGATTCCTACCAAGCCAGAGGAACTATTCATGTGCTGGAGCGTTTGCAGGTTTGAGCCCTAAATGGCTGGACTGTGACCTCTTTGGGGCAGGGACTGTATTTTATTCTGAGTTTGTACAGAATGCCTAGCACAGCAGACCCAGCCCCAGTCAAGGCTCCTTGTGTTAATTCAGGCACTGAAACAGCCATCCAGGACTAAGCAAAGTTTCTACATTGGACATACGGTTTGCAAAGATGACCTGCAAGAGGTGTGGGGGGGACAACTGGAAAAACTATTAGGTTCCAGTATCACAGGGGGAGAAGAACCCAGCTAACGAGAGGGGTGAGGGGATTCTTGTACTGACTGTTGGAACTAACGGCTGTTTCTGTTGGCAGGTATTTAAGTCCCACCCCACTTTTGATTTAAAGTATGATAAAGCTCTTATACCTACAAGCCCCAATGGGTCTGCCAGCAAGTCAGTGACAGCCAGGGCTTGACAGTCCCAATATTTTTAGGGCAAAGAGGATACACACAAGAGCTATCACCCCACTTCCAGACCTTCCTGCAATAGTATTAAAAAGACAGCACAAACCCAATTGTTGAAAATGTACATTCCTTTTTAAAGACAAGCCACCCCCCTTACCCCCACTCTAGTACCAAGAAATCAGTCCAGTCTTCTAATCTTGTACTCCAGTTTGAGTTAGAGCAGGGGCGGCTCTAGACATTTCGCTGCCCCAAGCATGGCGTCATGCCGTGGGGGGGCGCTCTGTTGCTCGCCGGTCCCGCAGCTCCGGTGGGCCTCTCGCAGGCGTGCCTACGGAGGGTCCGCTGGTCCTGCGGCTCTGGTGCAGGACCAGCGGACCCTCCGCAGGCACTCCTGCGAGAGGTCCACCAGAGCCGCGGGACCAGCGGACCCTCCGCAGGCATGCCGCCGAAGGCACCCTGCCTGCCGCCCTCCCAGTGACCGGCAGAGTGCCCTCCATGGCATGCTGCCCCAAGCATGCGCTTGGCGTGCTGGGGCCTGGAGCCATCCCTGGTTTAGAGCATTTCTCTTGCCATTTCACGTTTGCAATAGCTTTAGTTATATGCTGGTTATGCAAGTATGAACTTTACTAATCTAGTGCTGGTTGTTTTTACAAGAAGAATCTAATTCTAGTAAGAGGCTGAATGTAAAGTGTCTTTGGCTGCAAAGAGAAGAAAATTGCAAGACATTCTTCCTATATCCCCTCTACCCTCAAACCACTGCAACTCAGCGCCCTACTTACCAGTTCCAGAACTGGGACTTTGCAAAGAATGCCCTGGGTTCATAAGTATACACTTTCAGGAGGATCTCGAGGATATATAAAGAAAGGAAAACCCACTCTGCATAGGAAATCAATGGGTTTTCCTCATCCAAAGCAATGAATACGGCGTTTATTAGAATGATTACATCATAAATCCAAACAAAGCCCCTGCAAGAAGTTGGGGGGGGGGGAGAGAGAAGAGAAAAAAAAAAGTTTGTTGTTTCTCCCTATGAAGGTTTAAAATATATAAGATATCCCTCAGAAGACTCCCCTGTGACCTTAAGAGCCCTTCAATGCCAACTGGCAGGGAGAAGCCGCACCGTTGTGTAGTTCTGAATGTTGTTTAAGATTTCAAATGAAAGCCAGTGGCACACTAGTCATTAATATAATTGCAAAATACATATTAACACTAGATAAGGAATTACAGATGCTTGCTGATACTATAAGTCTGATCAAACAAACAGAAAACTAGGTTTTCTTCCAGACATGAGGAAGGACAGTTACCTCCATCTCTAATGGGAACGGTCTCTGGCATGACCATGTTCAATGGGTGGTTCATTTGTATCAGATAAAAACAGGAAGAACAAATTAATAGGAGGTTCTGAAATTGGCACGGAAACACACTCCCATCTGTACCCCAGTGATTCGTCCTGACTCTGGTGAATATCAGGAGAAGCAAAAAGAGGTTTGTTATCCATCACTTGGGGGGCCAGCATTCTTTGTATCCATGAAAGGTGGATCCCCCTGCCATGCGGGTGGGTGCTGCTGAACGGGTGCCTTAGACAGCTTTCTTATCTTAGTCAAGGATTGTAGCCGGTTCAGTTCTAGTGACTTGAAGAGTGTTATACATCTGTCTTATTTGTAACCATTTCTGCTTTTAGTTTTGCTTTGTCTTCCTTTCAGTTCTCGGTTAATAAACTTCTTGCTTTATCATAAGCACAAATCAGTGCCGTTCTATTAACCAAGTGAATTCCTGGTTAAATCAAGCAAGCTGGTGTGTACCCGGTCTCTAAGGAGACAGTAAACTTGCTAAGTTGTGAGTGTCCAGCGACAGGGCTGGATTTTGCAGGGAGACACTTCTCCAGTTTTGGAACCGATACACACCAAGGCCTAACCTGGCAGAGTCCTGAGGAATCTGTGGGGCCAGTTAAACTGAGAGTGGCAGGGAGCTGTCACAGTTTAGCACCAGCAGATTTCTTTGATGCTGAGGCAGAGAGGTAACAAGGCGAGACACAGTTCTGGATGTTCCAAGAAAGCCTCTCAACCCTCCCATCCATCCCCATTTCCCAGTTACAAAACCAGCTTTGCCATATATCAGCCAGTGTTTCAGTTTAAACAGCCTTTTCCCCGATGGAGAATTTAGGAGAGTTGATGTAACTTAACCTTATATTTGAAAAGCCAGTTACTGCAAGTATGTATATTCAGTTGTTGACGAGATCTAGCTTTCAGTGATGTTGGAAGTTCAGTCTGCATCAAATCAAACAGCGCTCATAAATAGATGTGAGACGCCCAGAAGAGTGGAAAGGAATTGGAGAAAATTAAACATCAGACTGAGCCCTAAATTAGCTCTTGATTCCAATTTAATAGGGGTTGGTGAAACGGAGCGCAATAGAGACTGCTGGCTTATTATAGGTTTTCATACCTAAATTCAGACTCCTTTTAAGCAAGACTTTATTTTCAAGCCAGAACATACAGCAGATCTGCTGTAGAATACTCGTGACGTCATTCAGTGCTTCTAGCACGACTGAGTTAGAGGGACTGGAACGTGAAGGTGGGGGTTTTCAGTAGCACTCAGCACTGGTCTAACGCCAACTCAAGTTAAGGATCAAACTCCTGTTGACTCAAATGGACGCACAGTTTGGCTAAGACTGCACACTTCTGAAAAAAATCCCACCGGTAGCATTCCCTTTGTAGGGCTGGCGTTTTCCAGCCTACCATCCAGGTGAACACTTGTCCAGAGGTAAATACTGGTCTGCAGCATCAGTATGAAATGCTCATTGTGAGGGCAGAGACAGACTTACTTGTGTTGAACCATGCTGCGTACGAATAGGCTCACTGCCGAGTTATAAACATGGGGCATCCAGTGCTCCAGGGGGTGGGTTTGTATCCTCATTGCAATCACCTGGATGTTCAGAAGGTCTGCCAGACGCACAAAAGATTTTTTGTCTGTTGTGGACAGGAAAGATGCCAGTTAGCCTACATGCATAAATGAATGGCAGCATTTCATATTTGCAGAAATACAGGCCCTATGTGAAAAAGCAGTACACAGAGAACACACAGAACTCGCCCTCCCAGGCACAAAAGGAGCTTCCTTCAGCCATGCTAGCTAGGAGCCCTCTTCACCTGTGCAGGGAGCTGTGGCATGAAGTTGTAACGAGACTTGCTGGGGGGGGGGGGGAGAAGAGAGAGAGAGAGAAAGAAAATCAATCACATCTATAGGACTTATTTCACTCCTTACATGCCAAAATTTTAAACCTCATCAAAAAAGCCAACCTTTAGGCAAACACGTAGTGGTCAGATCACACATCCACAGTTAAGTAATCACTATTCATTAACGTAAGGGGTTGCAAATAACATTTTCTATTTAACAGGTGATAACTGAGGAATTTGCTGACAAATAAATGCTGTCTTTTTAGTAGCCCCCTTGTAGGTTTGTTCCTAGACAGAGGCTGAAAATCTGAAAGCACATTTAAAGTGCAAAAGAATTTCCAGACTGCATTAGAGGAGAGCTCCATCGTTCCCAGAATCCCTGTCTCTAGTAGTGGGTAGAACAAGATGCTCAAGGGGAAGGCATGAGAAACCCCACAGCAGGAAACTTCCCCCCGGTCACAGGTATTTTAACCCCCTTCACTGAGAGGCTGGCTCATGCCTGGTGGCAGGAGAATTTATATCCCTGATAAAGCCATGGCAAAAATCAGATTTCCTCATCTGTAGGAAAATAGTGTTTTTTTATGTCAAACATCTTTGGAGAGTCTCCTACACATTTATCACGTAGGAGTTTTAAATTTGAGGTCATGAAGCTCCAAGACACTCTGTGCATGGAAACAAAGTGGCCTAAGTGTTACAATTAAGTAGAAAGAATGTGTGAAAAGAAACTGAATGCTACAAGTTTAGATAAGTGAGGTAGCAGGATATGCCTGGTTGAGAGTGTCACCAGTCACACAAAGCCAAGTGACCGGATGGGTAGATTTTCAGCATTCGCTTGAGGTTGGTTATACATGGTACACTGAAAATACAGATCTCGCTGCTTAAGCCAAAAGGTCCTCCCGTACTTCAGTAATGCCTCCCCAACAGTGCTTGTTACAGCTACTCACCTACATAACCTTTTTGTTCCTCATCGGATACTCTCAACAGGAGCTCTCGATGGGAAGTGCTGTATATGGGGCCCCGAGTTTGACGAGTTTCTTCCACTGGGCTTCTTGAACAACATTCTCTGTGCCCTCCTTGACCTTTAGGATGTTGAAGGGCTTCTATCATCTTGTGATGCTTCATGTAAGCAAGTTTGCGGATCTCATTCTGGAGAAGACAATGGATTTCAGATACCCAGAGGGTGGGTTGTTTCCCTCCATCTATCCATTATTTTTAAAGTTACTGTAGTTTTGGGATATTCATGAATGCCAGATTTGTTCTTGCAGTTCTATACCAGACTGCCAAGAAGGACCTCTACAGGAAAATGAACAGAGAGCAAAAGTTCCCAGCTGACAATGCTCCATTCAGCCAGAGAAGCAGAGAATGACCAATAGTCCAGAGTGACTCATCTGGCCAGCTGTGGAGAGTTGCAGCAGGCTACCAGGAAAGTCCTGTCCTGTCCTCCACTGTAGAGTGGTCACTAGCCCCTATTTCCTGCCTCAGTCTATCAAAAGCTTCCCAGACATATCGAGGTAGGCTCCATAGCAACAGTTTGCTCCCATGGGACACCTCTTAGCAGGTTAAAAACCTTGATGGCTTATACTAGGCCTTGGAGGATGGTGTGCAATTGGGGGAGTGGGAAGAGGTGTGAGTCACAAGGGCTTTATAATGGACTGGAAGGCCCTCAAGTTGGAGTAGAAGAGAAGAGGAGGGAATAGATTTAGGCATCACATCAACATTAACAAGTGAGGCCTCGGAAAGTGGCAGCTACCTATCTGATTTCTGTGGTACACAGATGGGAGATGATCCTGCCAACAGCGAGCTTCAGGAATTTGGGCAGAAGAGGCAGCCAACTTTGTGCCCTACCTCCACTAGGCAGTCTGCCCAGCAGACAGCATGCAGGGATGGTTTTTGTGGCCTCCTGTTAGTGCATTTGGTAGGAGACCTTGTGTACAAGAGAGGATGGTTAGTCTGTTTATGAAAAGGTCAGTGGAACTTTTAGCATTAGCCCTTTAATTGCAAGCACTAGACATGCTTATAGTGTCCTCATTTACCCCAACATCTGGTGGGTGCTACTAGAAAAGGGAAGATCTACACCGCTCTGATTGAATATTGCATCCTCTGCTTTGTCCTCCTGCTAGTGCCTTAAGGGTATGTTACAGAGCAAACATACACTATGCAGAGTTGCTGCTGTGTGGCAGCTGTCTTCCAAGTAGAGACATTCTGGAAGGGAGGTTTTTCTAGTGTTTAGTAGGAACAGTGTGCAAAGAGGACTGCACCCAATCTATTGATGAGCACACACACACCCACATACACATCCCGAGCGTTTACTGCGAGAATTCAAAACAAGTGGTGATTGTGGCACTAGCAGTATTAAGTCAGTCATTCTGTATCTCTTATTTTTATTGCAGCAGCAGCCAGGAGCCCCAGGTATGGGCCAGGACCCTGTGGTACAAGGTGCTGGACAGACAAACAGAACAGGGGGACAGGCCCTGCCTAGTGAGCTTCCTTCTTCTCCCCACCTGGTCGTCTTTGACTGTAAGCTCTTCAGGACAGGGTGCATGTTTATACTGACCTAATGCCATGGGGTCTCTGGGTGCTAGTAGAACCATTAAGTGACATATGGAAACCTCATTAAATGGCTCTAAAGGATGGTTCAGAATCAGCAACTGATTAATCGTACTGTCCCCTGGAAAGGATGAGTGGCTGGCTGTGAGACGTTGCCTTGAGGAGCCTTTCCTCACAGATGCTCTGTGGGTCTCTCCCCTCTCTCCGCCCCCCACCAATGAAAAACATTGCAGTACAACCCCCACTACTAGGCTGTAACAGGAGATTTGCCATAATGCCAGCACCTTACAATTGTGCCGTAAGAAGGGTTACTGGATAACCAAAACCCCCACTTGATGTCTTTCTAGCACCAAAATCAATCAAATCACTGTCCCACTGATTTTGGTGGCCTACTGCTGGGGTGGGACTCACTCCACAAAGCAGTCTGCACTGAATTCACAAACACCTGAGACTCTGAGGACCAGAAGAGGAAACAGATGTTGTCAAGCAGAAGACTCTACCCTCTCTGCGTGGAGTGATGTTATTGCTATGTCCAGTTCAGGGAATGCGCTTCCTCGCACACCTTTACCTTTAAATGTTTCCTGTAATTGTTGTACACAACAGCCAGGAAGACAGACATGAAGAGGTAGGTGTTGATTACTACGGTAGGTTATGAAGAACAGGGAATACCACCAACTGAAGTCAAATGCCGGCATCCTAGATGGGGAGAGAGAGTGGCTTTAGTCATTTTTATAGTGAAAGCTGGGATCATATATAGCAACAAAACCTCTGGGACAGCTTCCAACATGCTGCCTCAGGATACATTGCACCTTATAGGCATGAGACTGAAGCAGCATTGGAACAGGTCAGTCTGAAATTCAACAAGTCAATCATGCCGTAAGGATCACAAGCAGCATGTTCTTTGAGTCAAAATTCTTCCCACAGGTGCTTATTGCAACCGCTAATAATGTGGATAAGGGGAGTGTAGAATTTGTCCCTTGGGTGGACAGCAGAGGACGCTGCATGCTGCAGTCCTCTCCAGCTCTCTTGGTCCCAAGGCTATTGTACAATGAACACAGCTCCTGGTGAGGGATGGGGGAGAGAGAGAGAGACGAGAGAGAGAGATGAGAGAGAGAGAGAGAGAGAGACACAGACACACACACACACTCTCACCGGTAAATACAACTCTGTATTAAAAGGCTAAAAAGCCACAAAACCCTCATCAGGGTTTGGGTGCTGCCTGGAGGTGGAGATAGTCCCCACTGTGGTACAGGTTACAGGGCGAGGGGCAAGTCAGGCCACTCACCCATCAGGACAAGGCTAATGCTCCCACCTCCACACGTGCAGAGTCCATCCAAGCCAGTCAAATCACGCAGTGCCTGGAGGCTTTTAGAAGTACTGTGCTGTTTGAGACTTCCTCATTTCCTAGATTATATCATTTGTGATTTAGAGACCCAGAAAACAGAATCCTTTTATATTAAATACAGTGACAGACTCTTTCATGTCTTTCCTTCTACTGCAGCGAGCTCCGGATTGGACCCTAGACTGCTGCTCCAGTTCTATGCGCTATGCTGTGCCTCCTGGCTGCCCAAAGATAGGTTGGTGCACCTAGATTGCTCTGCAGATGCCAGGCTGGGTAGTACATGACATCAGGGCTGTTGGCTGTCGTCACCAGCACGTACAGATCAAATACGATTTCTAGGTAGTTTGTAAAATATGGAGATCCTTCCACTGTCCGGAGATTCCTGAAAAGGAAGAGTCACCATGAAATTACACTCACAGATACCAAGTCAGACAGACAGCTATTGCAGGGTGGTTGACACTGCATTCAGACTCTCTATGCCCTTTTTTTGAAAGTACCCAATACCCACAGATGATAAAGCCAGTCATGGTTGCACAGAAGTTCTGGAACCCCAGCCATACTTCATCATCATCTGCAGGATTTGGAGCCGGCAGATTCCCTCAGATCCAAGCTTGAAACCCACCACACAGGGAACTCCAGAACAGAAAGTGCTCTCACCTGTCACCGAACAGCTTCAGAGCCATGAGAGGAGAACATGCAGGACGCTGAACATGAAGAGCAGGAAGACGTATGTGATCTCTGGCAGTGTGTTTCGTATACTGCGGAACACTCTCCGGATCTGCCAAGACACAACAGGGAGCATTTAGAAAATGAACTGCGTTAGCTTTCCCCATGGCTTTCACCCCAGAGTTTGTAGCCTCCACACCCATGATCAGGCAGAACAGGAGACAGGCGTTCTTTCCGTTGACAGAAACTGATCTAGCCACCAATTAACGATGCCCAATGGTAAACTCCACTCTGTCTTTACACAACCTGTTCCTCTAGGGTCCAAACTGGGCCTGGTCAAGCCAGGTTGGCTGCCTGGTTCTTGGAGAATGCCATCTTGGTCCCCAGAATGTCAAAGCTAAGTCTCTAGCCCTTATGTCTACAAAGAAAGCCTTCCAGGGTCCAAAGATGAACCAAGCGTAAGCTGGTGCAACAATATCTGCCTGAGTCTTCAGGCAGCCTGAGAAAATAGCTTTGAGAGCCCCCCCCAGGGCTCATTTGCTTCAATGAGGTAATGCCCCAGGTGTCCCACGACAATGATTTAATTAACGTTGTTAGCTATTTTACTGTGTATGACGTGCGTAAGTAAGGAGGGGGCAATGATCCTAGGAAGATCGGCACAGTCTGCCTGTAAGGGTATGTTCCACCAGGAAAATGCCACATGACAGGAAACTTGTGAGCCAACACATTTCTACTAGCAGTATTAGACAACTTCACACTTGGTATAGACAAGCACTGCCATGGAGGAGTCTTCTCTGGGTTCCCATGGGCTTGTTGGCCAACTGAGCATGCACAATCTGCATGGCATCTCATGTAGGCAGAGCCTGGGAAGATACCAGGGCCTTCTTCCCCTGTCCCCAAGAGACAGAAGAGGAGTCCCTACCTATGTTCAGCAGAGACACCCTGTTGAAAAGGGGAAGCAACGATTCTCATCTCACACCCACCCAAGATGTTCCCATGCACAATTCAGTCGCTGAAGTCTAACAAACATTGTCAGACTCTGCCAGTCAGTCACCAGAAGGTCTTGGACTGCATCAATTTTAAACCCATCCTCACGAAAGTCATGCTCCGCACAATTCTTAGAAAAGCTCTTTTACCCAGACGCCTGTATTATGGTGCAGACAAGTGGTAAGGCTATGTCTACACAACAACATGTCTTACAGCGGGGCAGCTGTGCTGCTTAAGGTCTCCTGTGTAGCCACTCTATGCCGGCGGGAGAGAGCTCTCCCACCAGCATAGTTGGGAGTGGCTTAATAAGTGGCTTGTAGCTCTGTTGGCAGGAGACAGGGCTGGCTCCAGGCCACAGCGTGCCAAGCGCGTGCTTGGGGTGGCAGGCTGCGGGGGCGCTCTGCTGGTTGCTAGGAGGGCAGCAGGTGGCGCTGGTGGAGCTGCCGCAGGCATAGCTGCGGATGGTCCGCGGCTCTAGTGGACCTCCCACAGACACGCCTGCGGCAGCTCCACTGGAGCCGCAGGACTATCGAACCCTCCGCAGAAACGCCTGCGGCAGGTCCACCGGAGCCGTGGGACCAGCGAGCTGCAGAGCCCCCCTGCGTGCTGCTGTGCTTGGGGCGGCGAAATTGCTAGAGCCGGCCTTGGTGGGAGAGCATCTCCTGCCAACATAAAACTGTCCACACCGGTGCTTGTGTCAATGAAACTTACATTTCTCCACCACTACTTCCCTGACCGACAATAGTGTTAGTGCAGACAAAGCCTCCAGGACACTAAATATGCCAAGCTTATAAAGCAAGTCAGCCTCTCACCCAACAGCTCCCCGGCAGGCAGAGGAAGAGTTGTTCAACATTAACCATGTGTAGGTCACTTCATGAGCCCAGCTGAACTGAGCTGTATCTAAAATCAGGAGTAGGTGGGATGAAAGATTACACAAAAACATGGAGGTTTCCCTTGGAGGAAGAGAGGAATGGAGATGGGACCACACAAGACAGGTGTTAAGTTATAAGACTGGCCATGCTGGGTCAGACCAATGGTGCATGTGGCCTAGCCTGACTTCTGACAGTGGTCAGAGACAAAAGCTTCAGAGGGAACGGATAGGACAGGGCAATCATCAAGTGATCCATCTCCTGTTGTGCACTCAGCTTCTGGCAGTCAGGTTTAGGGACACCCAGAGCATGAGGTTGTGTCCCTGATCATCTACGTTAATAGTCATTGATGACCCTAGTTTTTTTTTTTTTTTAACCCAGTTATACTTTTGGCCTTCACAATATCCCGTGACAGCGAGTTCCACGAATTGACTGAAGTACTTCCTTATGTTTCCTTTAAGCCTGCTAAATATATTTTATTGGGTGACCCCTGGTTCGTGTGTTATGTAAAGGGGTAAATATCACTTCCCTACTCACTTTCTCCACACCATTCATGATTTTACAGACCTCTAGGACATCCCTCCCTCAGTCATCTCTTTTCAAAGCCAAACAGTCCCAGTCTATTTAACCTCTCCTCATGTGGAAGCTGTTCCATACCCCTAATCATTTTTGTTGCCCTTCTCTGCACCTTTTCTAATTCTAAAGGTCTTATTTTTTTATATATAGGGCAACCAGAATGGCAGGAAGTATTCAAAATATGGGTGTACCATGAATTTGTATAGTGGCATTACGATGTTCTTCTCTTATTATCCATCCCTTTCCTACTGGCTCCCAACATTGTTAGCTTTTTTGACTCCAAGATCTTTCTTAGCGGTAACAGCTAATTTAGACCCCATCATTTTGTATGTACAGTTGGAAATGCAATGCTATGTGCAAAGAGCATGTTGGAAGAAATAACCCCATCTGCCATTTTGCTGGTTAGAGAGTGCTCAGATACCATGGTGATGGGCACAGTTCAAGAACCTGAGCAGAACAGGCCAAGTTTTAGATGCTAGCTCCCCTGGTCCTACTATTCACATGTGGCAGTCACCACTGCCCATCAAGTCCCTGAAGCCCCTTCTTCCATGTTAGTCACTGCCATACTAACAAGCCTCCACAGACAGACAGCCTGGCTTCCGTAATGCTCTACAGTAGCAATCCACCTGCATTGCCTGAGGAGGAAGAGCTGTGCCAACAAATCTTAGACAACCCTCCAAATCCCTACCCAGTAGGTATTGTCCATATTCACACACCCAGACCATTTGAGATCTCACGGTAACTCAGAGGCAGAACTGGGATTAGAACTTGTAACTCCAGGCTGCTGGTCCCATGCTCTCATTTTAAGAATCTGCTGTCTCCTCACTTCAAAGGGGGTGCCTTGATTGTCAAGGCAGTGATCCAGTCTGTTCATGACACAGGAGTGAACAAGCCCAGTCTGGGCAGCCTATGCAGTTGAGATGACAGCGTAATTAGCACAGCTGTGATCTTGTTCGCCAAGAAGGGTTCTAGAAACAAGGAATTTTTGACAAATGAGCAGAGCAGGCAACAGAAGCAAGGTTAGGGAAGAATAATTAGGACATGAACTTAAATTAAGAATCCAGACAAAGTGAACTGACCCCAAAGAAGTTGGGACCATGCCACGATTCAGGTTCCAGACAGAAGCTTTTCAATTCTGTCCTCAGAGCCAGCAGTGATTAGGTAGGTCACCGCATTAGGCAGAAGGAGATAACACACACACACACACACACACACACACACCCACCCTCCCTTCCCCACTCATGAAGGAGGAGGAGATGGAGGCTCATTTTTGAAGCTACTTGCAATTCCTCATTATTTCCACCATTCCAAAGCCATGGAACCACTGCCTGCAGGAGTCACTTTCTTCTCGCTTGCCTGTCAAGGAGAGATCTTCACTCAGCACAGGAGAGAAACCCTGCCGATATGCGCCCTATTCTCCCTCTGTCACAGCCCAGAACACGAGTTCCCTGTCACACTCCCTCTGCTCTGCCACAGCCAGGCACCAAGAGCTTGACCGTTGTGGACAATGAAGCTCTAGAAGCATTTTGGATTCACACCAAAGGGAAAGAGGGGTGTGTTTGCACACACCTGATAATGCTCACGCTGACCAACCACAAGGGTATCTTTGAAGAGGGCCTTGGCAGACACGGTAAGAAAAAGAGAGCCTTCTACAGAAGCCAGCAGTTATGGCTATCTTACAGCCACTCTGTCAAATGCTCTTACTCCAAGATATCAGCAGGCAACTTCAGACAACAACCACCACCCAAACCCATTCATGTGATGACCAAGTGTTGCTTACCTGGCGACTTTCTGCAAAGTTTATTAAGAAAATGGGCCTCAGGAATCTTGACCATCTAATGCTGTTTATGTTCGAGATTTTAAGTGCCCCATATATAATCAGGTCAATTAAGGTCACCTGTGGAAGAAAGAGCAGCAACAATTCACAGGAAAGGGTTTGGTCTACCGCTCATTGTAATACAGGGACCTGCTCTTTGATAATTAAGAGACCAGTTTCATGGGGTAGTGTTATCTCCTACAGGAGATGGAAGTTTCAGTAGATTAGACCATGTTATGGTATCAAAACTGACAATGCGCATATAATAAAAAATTGCTCTTGCCACATTTTCTTTCAACAGAATTCCAGAAACTATGCCTCTGTTGTAAGTCATGCTCTGAAATTGATCTATTAAGAGAAAAGGAGGACACACTGGAGCTGTACAAATGGGAAGAATAGGCTGTTTGTAGACCTGGCTATCAACCAGCCCCATCATTTCACACAATCCTTGTCACAATGGAAGTGGAAGTAGGAAAAAGTCTACAGAAGATCTAGCTTTGCACACCTAATTCCTTCAGGCCACAGTGACCACGGCTGTAACTCACCAGTATTGCTATCATGATGCAGATATTCTTTGTATCCTTCCAAAACACATTGCGAGGGGTGACCTTGGCGAAGTGCACCAGTCGGCCGAAGAACACCAAAAGGCACAATACTTCCACCAGCGAGGTGGCCTGCAAAGGGAGGACAAAAAGTTTAAGCCAAAAGAACAAAAAAAAAAAAAAAACCAACACCAACCCCCCTCAAAACCACTGTCTTGCTAGACTGCCCCAATATTGTCTCTTTAGCTGCGTTATTCTCTACCTGCCACGAGAGAAGTTCAGACAGTGAGCCAGAGGGAAGAGGGAGTCACAAGGAACACAGAAAGGAGGAGATATCAGATTGGTTTTCACTGGGAATTTGCTGTTGATTGAGCTATTTTTTTAAACTGTCTTTCACTGTAAAATTAAAATAAAAAAAGTCACCTATTCAATGTTGGCCACTAGTTTTTGGTGCGTCGTGCGTAACACTAGCAATTTAATGAGAGTGGCCATCTTAGGGAGTTCGTAGATTTTCATGTATGCAGGATTTGGGATGGATGTCTGTCAAGGTATATGATGCCAGTGCAGTATGGAATTCTATTCTGGAAGTAGAATCCCTAGCTCTTCTAGAGAGCTTTTCATCCATAGATCTCAAAGCACCTCACGAAAGGAGGCCAGTTTCATTATCCCCAGTTCACAGAGAGGGGAAGCGACTTTCTCCAAGTTGCCCAACAATGGCCAAGCTGGGACAGATTCCAGGTCTCTGAAGTCCCAGTCTAATTGCTCTATCCCTTAGGCCACACTGCCCTCCCTGATGTAATACACAAGAACCCCGAGCAGATGTCAACACTAAATAATCTTAATGGTGTGCTAAGCATCTCACAATGCAGCTCGAGACATAATCCCTGCCACAAGCCAACCTTGAACGTGACAAGACCGCAGAAAGGGCGTTGGGCCAGAATAGAAGACTGGTTACTCAAAAAGGGCTAGGCACACAGTGCGAGGGAAGACAGACCTTTGTTTAAAATAAGGAATAAAATAGTTAAGTGTCTTCACTGGCCAGTTTCTTGAAGAGTTTGCAGGACAAGTCCATCTCCAGGAGGGAGATGAATGAGTGAGATTAGTGGCCTTGCAACCAGCTCAGGAAGATGTTCTGTGCATAGGGGGAAGCACGGCAGAAAGCAGAGAATGCTGAAAGTGGGCCAACAATGTTTTGAACCTGGTGGTGGAGCAGAGGGCATTCCATGGTACTGTTGATGGATGCACAGCACTCATCACCATTACATGGATGAGAAAGCCATTCCTTGTTTGCACAGGATTATATTTGCTATGCTCCCATAGAGTTCTGAAAATTAGATTAATTCAGCAGTACCAGGGATCACTGATATTACTATAAAAAAAATCCAGCAGCCTCCTCTGCTGAATGCAAGCAGAGAAATACTCCTTTATACGACAAACTGGAGTATTATAGAAGACATGAACTTTCTCCATCCATCAACAGGACGAAGCTGTTGTTCCTTTTACCCAAATGCTTACCAAGAAAGGGAGTGGGTACACAGCAGGATCTTCAAACACAGCAAGGAAAAGGTCTACAAAGATAAAGAAGTAGGTGGCTGCTTGCATAGTCCAATGGTTATAGAGATAGTAGAGTCTGGGGAGGCAAACCAGATATTAAAAGTTAGCCCACTAGTACACGTGTATTGACACAGCAAATTTACAGCGGGGAGAAGAATACAAGCCCTTCCAATCCAACAGAAGAAGGTTAGGATTTCTGACAGTACAGAATGGTGGCCCGTGAACACCCAAAGCAGTGGTGGGCAACCTGCGGCCTGTGGGCCACATGCGACCCACCACTGACCCAAAGACTACTGGAACACATACAACCTGCATGGAATCATAGAATATTAGGGTAGGAAGAGACCTCAGGAGGTATCTAGTCCAACCCCCTGCTCAAAGCAGGATCAACCCCAACTAAATCATCCCAGCCAGGGCTTTGTCAAGCCGGGTCTTTAAAAGCCTCTAAGGATGGAGATTCCACCACCTCCCTAGGGAACCCATTCCATCTTGCAAGGCCTCAGGAGCTCACACAAAAAAACCAAACAGCTATTTGCTGAGATTTTGTAAAGCACTTTCCTGAGTGAGTTAGTTCGTTTAGCCAAGTTCTTGTGTATACTGGAAACTTCCTAACTGTTCAGAGGACGGGTTAGACTCAGGACCTGTGTTCTTCAATTCAGTTTCAGAATAAAATGTTAACACAAAAACTTGGTAAAGTTGCCTCTTCTTTATAACTAGCCCTTCCACTTAAGATGCGTCACCGCTGGAGCTGACAGTATGCTCCCCAGCTCGGGAAAACAGATGTGCACTACCTGCACTCCAGCTAGCCTGCTAAAAATAGCAGCATAGCCCAGGGGGTTAGGCTAGCTGGCTGAGCACAGACACACCCAGACCCCCGATTCAGTCTTTATGTCAGATATCCAAGGAATGCCTCAACCAACCCTGACCAAACATTTTAGAGTCACTTCTCAGCACGGTCAAACTCAAAACATAACAAATTGGGAGTCTGAAGACAAAGTCCATTTTGAAGACATCTGATCTAAAAAGCATTAGGAAGGTGTGTCGTCGCCCCCCACCCCCCCAATCACTAAGGATTTTTTGGTGAATTCTAGCTTTAAACACCTTTTCTCCAAATTCTCCATAAAATTTCTCCCCCAAGATGTGATATTGGTTTCTTTGTGAAAAGTGTGGGCAGGGAAAGAGGTTGAAAACCCAGAAAGAGCATGTAATACAAAGCTAGCTTCCTTCCACCTTCATTATGGAACAGTGGGAGCATGTTCCATAACTTTCCGCAGCATACTTTACCCCTGGAGCTAGATTACATTTATTAGTGGGACATTCTAGCTTTCACAGGTGTCTTTTATTCATCCTTACAAAAGCACCATTTGACTTTCAGTTTTGTTTTTTTTAAACTGTGAATATGTTAAAATAGCAATATGATAAAACAACAGTGCCAGAGGCACAGTGCACTAAGATACAAAGGTTCTATAATATTTTCCATTGATGCAAAGTGCTACACTTGCCTTCTTGTAGCTGGGGAAGAGAGAACGGCAGGAAGAACCACTCAGTAAAATGGCACCCAGGAGGACAGATACTGGTTCTGAATTTGTGACTGCAGCCTCCAAAACATATTTCATGATTATGGCCATAAAAAAAGCACAAAACCAAACAACCACCACACACACACCACAAGCACGTAAATATCACTGATAGAAACATGGTTGGCCAGAATAAGAGAACTAAGGGACTAGAATGTCTTGGTGTTTTAATACCAAGCACTAAACTGTTGAGGGAAGATGAGCTAAACAGGACAAACTGATTGAGGTTAAAAATTAAAAGAATGGGGAAAGACTGTTGTATCAACATGGATATCCACTGTAACTCAGCCTGTACGGCCTCTAGTCTTCTGTATTCTCTTCCTTTGCATTAGTCACTTTCTCTTAATACTTAGAAATGCTTTAATCTTAAGAAAACAATTCATTACTCTCAACAATTATGTTCACCTTTAATAAAAGAGCTTGTCACTTAAAGTGCAGATTTTTGTTTTGGTTAAAAGCTGTTTGACGAGCTATTGACAAACAACTAAGGGGAAAGACTCCTGAATGTGTCACATCCCCTCCCATTTGCTGGAGGGGCGGGAAACAAGCAGCTATTATCTCGTAGTAGCAAGACGTAGCTGTCCCACACTGGTTCTCTGAAGATTTCTCCAGCAAAAAGAGAAAAAAAAAAAAGATATATCAAGACTTGACATCACTAGAGAAAGAGGGGCAAGAACACTCTCTCTGGGAAGAGTTTGTCTTCCGACATTGCAAATATATTAAAATAAAAAATTAGATTTTTTTTTTAATTTTGACAATTAAGATGTCTTCCCCCTCCGCCAAACTTTTAACTAATTTTGCAGTTGCTGGAAGTTAAGGCAGGAATAAGGGTTCATGCAGCGCTGATGGGAGGCTGCAGGGTGCTCCCGGCACAGCAAAGGGGCCCAAAACACCTAAGTGCAAGGGATGCTGCAGTCCTGGCCTGGTGGAGTAGAGATGGCTCCCCAAGGCCAGGACCACAAGAAGTACTGTTACCAGATAGCAACTGTGAAAAAAACAGGATGAGGGGTGGGTAAATAGGCACCTATATAAGAAAAAGTCCCAAAAAAGTGGGACAGATGGTCACCCTAATAAGAAGGAGAATGAGCTCCCAGCTCCATCCCAAGACAGAAGCATTACTGCAGCAGGGTGGCCTCCCCCACAGCCTCGGGCTAAGCATCCTCCTCCTCATGGTCCTGGCTGGGGTTGTCTGCTCCGCCAGGCCAGAACTCCAGACTTCCCCATGCCTTGCACCTGCAGGGAGCCCTCTACAGCCCTGCTGTCATGAGAGTGGGTCATAGAATCCTAGAATATCAGGGTTGGAAGGGACCTCAGGAGGTCATCTTGTCCAACCCCCATGACAGCCAGGCTGCAGAGGACTCCCTGCACTGTTGCTGGGCTGGTGACACTGGATCCCTCCAGGAACAAGGTGCAGGGAAGGCTGCATGCCTGCCAACAGTTACCACTCCATATTTTATTATCTAGTCAACAACCTCTCTTGAGATTCCCCCGTTTATGCAGCCAAGGATCATATTAATTCTTTTCTCCATAGCATCACACAGAGCTCACGTTCGGCTGATTATCCACCATGACACCAAAATCTTTGTCAGAGTCACTGCTTCCAGGATTGAGGTCCCCATTCTTTATTCCTAGATATGGACGTTTACATTTAGCTGTATTACAACGCATAGTGCTTGGTTACAAGCAGTTTACCAAGCAATACAGATCGTTCTGAATCAATGACTTGTTGTCTTCGTTATTTACCACTTCCTAAATTTGGGGTCATCTGCACAGGGCCGGTGCAAGGAAGTTTCACGCCCTAGGTGAAACTTCCACCTTGTACCCCCACCCCAGCCCTGAAGCAGCTCCCCTGCCCACTCTGAGGTGCCCCCCACCCCCACGGCAACTCCCCCCCAGGGAGCTGTGCAGCACCTCCCCAGCCCAGCTTACCTCCGCTCCGCATCCTCCCCGAGCACGCGACCCCCACTCTAATTCTCCTCCCAGGCTTGCAGCGCCAAATAGCTGACTGGTGCCACAAGCCTAGGAGGCAGAAGAATTAGAGCAGGGGAAGCGTGCTCGAGGAGGACGCGGAGCAGAGGTGAGGAGCCCTGCGGCAGCTCCCCCCCAACCCAGAGGCACCCCCATGGCAGTTCCCCAACCCAGCTCACCTCTGCTCCGCGTCCTCCCCGAGCACGCCGCCCTCACTCTAGTTCTCCTCCCAGGCTTGCGGTGACAAACAGCTGATTGGCACCGCAAGCCTGGGAGGTGGGAGACGCGAAGCAGCGACTGCGGGGTGGAATCCCCGGGGCTCCCGGTGGCGCGCTGCCCCAGGGGAACCCCTGGGCTGCTGGCGGCAGCTCAGACTCCCTCTCGGTGTAGCGGTTGCTGAAATGCTGTAAAAAAAAAATTGGGAGGGTGCCACTTTTTGGCACCCCCAAATCTTGGTGCCCTAGGCAACTGCCCAGTTGGCCTAAATGGTAGCACCGGCCCTGCATCTGCAACCTTTCAAAGTGATTATTTTAGTTTTTCCTTACAGATCATTAATAAAAACCTTAAATATGGTAGGGGTAAGAACAGGTCCCTGCCAGGCCGCTCGATGAAGATTCCCTATTTACAATCACATTTGAGATCTATCAGTTTTATATTACTTTAGGTTTTTTAATCTAATATCAAGGGGTACCATGTTAAACACCCTAGAGACGTCTATTACAAACATTACCACCTTTATCTACTGATCTCCTAAAAATATGTTTTATATAAGGTTTGACAGGATCTATTTTCCATAAATCTATGTTGATTTGTGTGTATATGGGTGTATGGTCTGGAATAATGTGAGCAGTTATAATCACTTGTACCTAAGCTACCAATAATTGTTAGTTCTGTGATCAATTACTCTTTATCTGTTAGGGGAATTCTACATTAGACCTCATCCCATGTTGGCTGCAACACTTTTTTGAGTTAGGAAATTGCCATCTATTATGTTTAGAAATTCCAAGGATGTTTTAGTGCAGGCAGAATGAACCTCCAGCACATCACTCAAACTGAAGCGCTCCATGATCATGCAGGTTCTTCCCCCCCCCCCCACACGTTATAGGCTGGTGTGAAAGGTGCTGGTCACCCTGTTACCTAGTGTGATTTGTTGGTCTGTAGCAGACTCCAACTAGTACTCCATCATGTGCTCTATCTGTTCAGACATTAATGCTTAAGGAACAAAGATCATTTTCTTCTGAGTTATCGGTCACTCAGAAACAGCTAATATTCTTGATGTAGAGTGCCACTTCCCCTTCCCGTTTGCTCACTTGATCCTTCCTCAATACATTATAATTATTTTAACATTCCAGTCATGCAGATCATCCCACCAGGTTTCAATAATCTCAACTAGATCAAATTTATGCACATAAATGAGCAATTCCAATTCATCTTGTTTGTTACCCAGGCTGCTAGCATTGGTGTACAAGCAATTCAAGAATTTCTTCTTTTCATATCCTTTTGTTTCTTCATTTGTTTCGTTCTCAACATCTCGAGGATAGAGTCCCCCCATCAAATAACCATGGCCTACATTCTTTGTTGCCAGATTAAGCATGTGCACAAACATTTGTGGAAGCCGAGCTTTAGTGAATAAATTAACTTGATTTAAATCAAAATTTTCTTTTTATCCAGCATCCCCCTCACCCCAATTAAGTGAAGATATTTTCCCAGTTAAATATTTTAATTCTTCACACAGAATATTGCTCTATTGGATGTTAGAGTGTTTTCTTACCTGACTGCTTGTGGTGAGGTTTCAAATGGAATGTTTCTATTATATTGAGCATCATAAACATAAGCTGCTGCCAGGAGAAGGTCCTGTTGATGATGGGGATGGGGAGAATGTGACACAGTTTAATTCAGTCAGAATTTGACACTCTTACATTTAAAGACGCAATTCCAAAGAGGCCTTCCAAGGAAGCATCTTTTTACCTTGAGACATTCCATTTAGATGAAGCTTAATATATGTGGTGCTCTGAACAATGGTGCTATAAAGAGACTTCATGACATGCAGATTCTGAAATATATTCTAATTTCTAAAAGCACAAGCAAACATACAGCCTTCTCCTCACCCCTATTTATACTGTGTGAGAAACCCAAAGTTCATTGCAGAACAAAAAAAGTTGCATGATTATTTACTATAAATTTAAAATTGCTAGAAATATACAATGCAAGGAGAGGTTTAGGTGAGGTCACCTGGTGGTTATAACTGTCTAATAACTTCAGGAGTACTTTGCCGGGGAAGTGCTGTGCGCAGAGAGCACTTCATTCTTCTCTCTCCATTGAGGAGATGAGCATACGTTTGTTTTTTACTTCTCTTGTAGCCAACAGCAGAGATGGAGCTCTCAAAAGGGATGTGCTACCTAGGATTCCTGCCATTCTAGGCTAGATTCCAAACACTTGAATTCTGTTTCCTGGAAACGTGACTTATCACCCTACCCTCTCACTGCATTTGTATCATACACACGCTATTTACAATCTAGTACCCCCTTTAGTTTCTGTCAATTGTGTCATTGCATGAATGACTCAGAACAGAGGGACTGATTCGCTTATCATACTCTTCTCAAAGAAAGAATTTCAGTGCAAGTATTTAACACACAGATGGAGTAGCTCCACACTGAGTTTGTTTAGCCAATGCTCAGCGGCATTCTGGGTCACCTTTAAACAAGGAAGAGTCAGGTTGGCAGCTTGCACTTTGGCAGCTGAGCCAGGTAGTCATCTGCCTTGTTAATGTGGCATGGAAAAGCAATAACACAGGTTCTTCTTCGAGTGATTGCTCACATCCATTCCAGTTAGGTGTGCGCGCCGCGCGTGCACGTTCGTCGGAAACTTTTTACCCTAGCAACTCCAGTGGGCCGGCAGGTCGCCCCCTGGAGTGGCGCCGCCATGGCGCCCAATATATATCCCTGCCGGCCCGCCCGCTCCTCAGTTCCTTCTTACCGCCGTGTCGGTCGTTGGAACTGTGGAGCGCGGCATAGCTGTCCTCCACGTCCCTAGCTCTCCTAGTTATCTATCGTTATCTATTGTTATTCTCTAGTTCCATTACAGTTGTTAAATAGTTTGTTAAGTTGATAGTTAAGTTAATTAGTTGTAAAGTACTTCTTCGCCGGGGGCTTAGCCCTTCCCGGCACCCGGCACCGGGCTCATGCCTGGTTCGCCGGGCTTCAAGCAGTGTGCGGCCTGCAAGAAGCCCATGCCTACCAGCGATCCCCACGAAGCGTGCCTGAAGTGCCTCGGGGAATCGCACAGATCTGACAAGTGCCGCATCTGTAAGGCCTTTAAGCCGAGGACAAAGAAGGAGAGGGATCAAAGGCTCCGAACTCTCCTGATGGAGGCGGCACTTGACCCGACGGCTTCGCAGGCCGTGGTATCGGCACCGGCACCGGATCGCTCCGGCACCGAGAAGACTCCTCGGCACCGACCCTCTCCGGCACTGGAGCCAGAGCCAAGGCCGTCGAAGTCTAATACTCCGGCCAGGCAGACCCGGCTAGAGCGCCCGGCCTCGACATCGGCCGCGGCGCCGCCGGCACCGTCAGCACCGTTGACTCCGGGCCCGGCGGGTCCGTTGAGTCCGGTGCCGCCGAGCTCCCCCATGAGATCTGGGGTTGAGATAGTGGTCCCATCCACACCGGAGACCTTCGCCTCGGCTCGGGACCTTATTGCCCTGACGGAGCCTACTCGGCTGCCACCCCCGGTACCTCCGGTGCGGGTCGCGTCCAGAGGCAAGCCCATGATGTCGGCACCGCCCACAGACAGTCGTTCCCGATCCAGGTCCCGACGTCTTGGGCGCTCCAGTTCCCGACGCCGCTCGCAGTCCCGGCACCGCTCCCCTCAGCGGTACCGGTCGCACTCGCGGCACCGGTCGGCATCGAGACGGTCGCGGTCAGGCTCCAGTCGACACCGGCACCGCGACTCCAGGAGCAGGTCCCGACGCCTACTCGCCGCACCGGTCGACCTCCCGGCACCGAGCTGGTGGAAGGTCCCGGTCCCGGTCTCGCTCGACCTCCCGGCACCGAGCCGGTGGCAGTGTCCCGGTCGACCTCATCCTGGCACCGAGCTGGTGGCAGGGTCCCGGTCCCGGTCGATCTCCCGGCACCGAGCTGGTAGTAGGTCCCGGCACCGAAGCGGCGCCCGCACCGAAGCGGCGCCCGGGCACCGAAGCGGCGCCCGGCACCGTGACAGATCCCGGTCCCGATCCCGGCACCGATATGACTCCCGGCACCGGTCCCCGGCACCGAGACGATCCTCCGTGCCGGCCCACGCAGACCCGTACTATCCAGGGTCGGCCCCACCGTGGCCCTCGAGGCAGCCGTCCGTATCCTCCCAGACGGACAGCGGCTATGCGCTGGGCACCGACCGGCAGGCGGCGCTGTTTGCTGATCCGCCGCTGCAGGACCAAGGCCCACAACAGTGGGGATTCTGGACACCCTGGGCGTACCATCAGGCCCAGGGCCCCCAGCAGCTCCCTGCTAGGCCGGCGACTGCAGAGCGTAGGGCCCCTGAAGCCTCCTTGTCTCGCCCCCCTCCCTCCCCGGAAGGGGACGAAGGGTCCAAACAGCAGGACTCCGCTGTGGCTCCGGATGACAGAGGCGAGGGCTGAGGAAGATCCTCAGTTGGACACTATTGTGCCTGGGGTCTCATCATCCTCCTCCGCGGATGAGGCGGTGGAGGGTACCTCCTCCAACAGTCCCCCCCCGCTGGAGTCTTAGGGCGCACCAGGACCTCCTCAGGCAGTTGGCTCAAAACCCGAATCTGCAGGCAGAGGAGGTCTCGGAGATAGAGGGACCCAATTGTTACCATCCTCTCTTCTGATGCTCCCACCAGGGTCGCCCTGCCCTTGCATACTGACCATCCAGGCCAATGCCATACTATCTGGCAGTCCCCGGCCTCCATGCCATCCGACAGCGAAAGGAGTCGAGAGAAAGTACATGGCCCCTTCTAGGGGCTATGAATATCTACATGTTCACCCCACTCCCGGTTCACTGGTAGTGCAATCGGTGAACGATAGGGAGCGTCACGGCCAGGAGGCTCCGGCCCCCAAGTCCAGAGAGGCCAGGCGGATGGACCTCCTTGGCCGTAAGGTGTATTCGGCTGGGGCGCTGCAGCTCAGGGTCTCCAACCAGCAGGCCCTGCTGAGCAGATATGCCTTTGATTCCTGGGTGGCAGTGGACAAATTTAAGGAGCTGCTGCCACAGGATGCTCGCCAAGAGTTCACAGCCATCTTGGACGAAGGCAAGAAGGTCGCACGCACGGCCTTGCAAGCCTCCTTGGACGCTGCGGACTCGGCTGCCCGTACCCTTGCGTCAGGAGTTACGATGCGTCGCATCTCCTGGCTGCAGGTTTCCGGCCTTCCGCCGGAACTCCAGCATACTATACAAGACCTTCCTTTCGAAGGCCAGGGCCTGTTTTCTGACAAAACAGACCCCAGACTCAAGAGTCTGAAAGACAACCGAGTCGTTATGCGGTCCCTCGGGATGCACACTCCCGTGACGCAGCGTAGACCCTTCCGGCCACAACAACAACAACGCAGGCCGTTTTCCCAGTTCCGCCAGCGGCAGGACCTTTACAGGCGCCGCGGCAGGAACGGGAGGCGCAGGCAGTCGGGGAACCAAGGGGGGCAGAACCAAGGCTCCTCAAAACCCACGCCTGGTCCTAAGCCTTCATTTTGAAGGGGCGCTCGAGGGCGCAGTAACAGTTTCCCCTATGGATCCTTCCCCCCCGTTTTCCAACCGCCTTTCGTTTTTCCTCCCGGCGTGGTCCCAAATAACATCGGACCGCTGGGTCTTAAGCGTGGTGCAGACGGGGTACCGCCTGCAGTTTGTTTCGTTTCCTCCTTCCCGCCCTCCTTCCTCGTCCCTCTTCAGGGACCCCTCTCACGAGCAATTCCTTCGGCAGGAGGTGCAGACGCTCCTCAGCAAAGGAGCTATAGAGGCGGTTCCCGAAAACGAGAAAGGCAAGGGGTTTTATTCCCGCTACTTTCTGATCCCCAAGGCCAAGGGGGGCCTCAGGCCTATCCTCGACCTGCGAGAGCTCAACAAATACCTCGTGAAGTTGAAGTTCCACATGGTATCCCTGGGGACCATTATTCCATCCCTGGATCCGGGAGACTGGTACGCCGCCCTCGACATGCAGGACGCGTATTTCCACATTGCCATTTGGCCACGCCACAGACGCTTCCTCCGCTTCGTTGTGGGGGCTCGTCATTATCAATTTGCGGTCCTCCCGTTTGGCCTGTCCACGGCCCCGAGGGTGTTTACAAAATGCATGGCAGTTGTCGTGGCGCATCTTCGGCGCAACCGTGTCCACGTGTTCCCTTATCTGGACGATTGGTTGATTCGGGGCACGTCGGAACAGCAGGTGAACAGCCATGTCCGCGTGATCACCGGCATGTTTGCGAGTCTGGGCCTCTTGATAAACACAGACAAGTCCACCCTGAGGCCCACTCAGAAGGTGGAATTTATCGGGGCCGTCCTGGACGCCACTGTGGGCAGGGCCTCGCTGCCTCGGCAGCGGTTACCAGACCATGGCGGCGATCGTTCAACGCTTGCGGTCAGCCCCGTTGACGTCAGTGAGGACATGTCTAACCCTGTTAGTCCACATGGCGGGCGTGCACTTTTGTGACCGACTACGCTCGGGCTCCGCATGAGGCCTCTCCAGCTGTGGCTTATCAGTCATTACAGGCCAAGGCAACCGTTAGACATGTTAATCACAATCCCCCAGAAGGTCTTAGATTCCCTCGGCTGGTGGTTGGACCAGTCCGTATTGTGTGCGGGTCTTCCCTTTCACCCGTCTCAGCCCTCGGTATCACCTGACAACGGATGCCTCAGATCTAGGCTGGGGGCCCACCTAGGGACCCTGCGGACGCAGGGCCTATTGGTCCCAGGAGGAGGTGGGGCTAAACATCAACATGAGGGAGTGAGAGCGGTCCGCCTTGCTTGCCAAAACGTTTGTCATCAGCTTCAGGGTCGTTGTGTAGCCGTGTTCACGGACAACACCGACGACCATCGTATTATATCAACAGCAGGGCGGCACCAGGTCCTCCTCCCTGATGCTCTAGGCGTACGACTCGGGGACTTTTTGCGTAGCCCACTCCAATTCACCTCAGGGCTTCCTTCCTTCCCTGAGTACGGAACACGCTGCGTATCGATTGAGCAGATCCTTCCTGTCACATAACGAGTGGTCCCTTCGCCGGACGTCGCGTCTCGTCCATTTTCCGGAGGTGGGGTTATCCCCGGGTTGACCTCTTTGCGTCCAAGGGGAACAGGAAGTGCCAAGCGTGTCTGCTCCTTTCAGGGCAGGGAGCCGGGGTCGATAGCGGATGCCTTCCTCATCCAGTGGTCGACCCACCTGTACTATGCGTTTCCTCCGTTCCCTCTGGTTCACAAGGTCCTCCTGAAGGTGCGCAGAGACAGGGCTCATGTGATCATGGTGCCCTGGCATGGCCCAGACAGCACTGGTACACCATGCTGCTAGACTTGGCCGTAGCCGACCCAGTTCCCCTGCCCCCTTCATCCGGGACCTGATTACCCAGGACCACGGGAACCTCTGTCACCCAGACCTGCAGTCGCTGCACTAGCGGCGTGGCTCCTGCGTGGCTGAACTGGTTCCGAGCTGCGCTGCTCCACGCCTGTTGAGAGAGGTGCTCTGAGCAGCAGGAAACCGTCCACAAGAGCCACATATTCGGCAAAATGGAAACGCTTCTCCTGTTGGTGCGTAGAGAGAAATCTCCGCCCTATGGAAGTTTAGGTATCTCGAAATCTTAGACTATGTTTGGTCCCTCAAAGAACATGGTCTGGCCTTATCGTCGGTGCGAGTCCATCTGGCAGCTATCTCCACCTTTCACCCGGGTGCGGACGGTCGCTCCGTTTTTTCTCACCCGACGGTGTCGAGATTTCTTAAAGGGCTGGAACGGTTATTCCCTAACGTCCGTCCCCCCCCTGCTCCAACCTGGGATCTTAACCTGGTGTTGTCCCGGCTCATGGGGCCCCCCTTTGAGCCGTTAGCTACTTGCTCCCCTGCTTTACCTCTCTTGGAAGGCTGCCTTTCTAGTAGCTATCACCTCAGCTAGACGGGTGTCGGAGACTACGGCAGCCTTGTGGTAGACCCCCCATATACCGGTCTTCCACAAAGACAAGGTACAGCTTAGACCACACCACTGCCTTTCTACCCAAGGTGGTCTCAGCCTTCCACGTCAACCAAGAGATTTTCCTCCCGGTTTTTTCCCAAAACCTCACTCCTCAGGCATGGAGCAGCAGCTCCACTCGCCTGGATGTCCGTAGAGCTCTCGCGTTCTACATAGAGAGGACCAAACCCTTCCGCAAATCCCCCCAGCTTTTCGTGGCGGTAGCGGACCGTATGAAAGGGCTTCCTATCTCCTCCCAGAGGTTATCCTCGTGGGTTACGTCCTGTATCAGGACCTGTTATGACTTGGCCCATGTCCCTACGGGCCGTGTGACTGCGCATTCTACCAGGGCGCAGGCGTCGTCGCTGGCTTTCCTAGCCCGTGTGCCCATCCAGGAAATCTGTCGGGCAGCGACCTGGTCATCGGTCCACACCTTTGCTTCCCACTACGCCCTGGTACAGCAGTCGAGAGAGGATGCGGCCTTCGGAACTGCAGTGCTCCATGCCGCGACTTCTCACTCCAACCCCACCGCCTAGGTATGGCTTGGGAGTCACCTAACTGGAATGGATGTGAGCAATCACTCGAAGAAGAAAAGACGGTTACTCACCTTTGTAACTGTTGTTCTTCGAGATGTGTTGCTCACATCCATTCCACACCAGCCCTCCTTCCCCACTGTCGGAGTAGCCGGCAAGAAGGAACTGAGGAAGCGGGCGGGCCGGCAGGGATATATATTGGGCGCCATGGCGGCGCCACTCCCGGGGGCGACCTGCCGGCCCACTGGAGTTGCTAGGGTAAAAAGTTTCCGACGAACCGGCACGCGCGGCGCGCACACCTAACTGGCATGGATGTGAGCAAACACATCTCGAAGAACAACAGTTACAAAGGTGAGTAACCGTCTTTTCTCTAGTTCAGAGGGCACAAGAGAAAGTTTTGTGCTACGTCTGCAAGTCTAACAGGACTTTACAGTACCACAGTGTTAACTGTTGTTTAATGGCTTAACTATTCAAATGCCATTATTGAGGGTCTTTCTTCTCAAGAAACTGCTTAAAGGAACCTGTTGACATCTAGTGGATCTCATGAAGAACTGCAGCAGTGCCGAAGGAAGCCTCTTTGCTCCCAGATACCTGCTCTTTGTTTCTATGCTCTTTAAACCACCTGCTCTACTGGTGTTTTGGGTTTTTTTCCCAGAGGGAGTTTGTAACATAGTGACACCACACAGCTCATCACACTAGGACACACAATAGGTGAACAAATGGTTTCTACCCACGTCTCTGGCCTGTATTTTCAACTCTGTTCATGACCAGGGCTGTAACATAACTCTCAGGCCATGAATTGGGTCTCAGCCTACTCCACGGGGTAGACAGAACCCTCAAATCAACATATATGCAGACCGTTAGCCATTCCTCTGTCTAGCAGGTCATCCCTATATAGGAGGCCATTCCAAAATACACTGTGCTGCGTGGAGAACGTCCACACATCCACTGCTTCTTGTGCAGCAACTGAGGCAATATGCAATAGTTGCACAGAATTTCCAAGCATGCATTGATACAAACACACTGTACAGAGGAAGAAACAGACAAGCTAACACAGCTTGTGTCAGAAAAGCACTGCTGATGGATGTGCTGAATTGTGTTGACTGTAGATGTGTTAAACAACCTGCCTACGCTACAGATCCATTTCTGTAGATTTCTGTAACATGGTTAAAATACCTGCTACTCTATGGGTATGTCTACACTGCAGCCATGGGCGTAACAGCAGCTCATGGAGACAGACCCAAGCTAACATTAGCTAGCTCAGGTTCTGAAGCAGAAAAGGTGCAGCATCCGAGGTTTCAGCACAAGCTAGCTGCCTGCGTAATTACCAAGGGCCCCTGGTCTTGTACAGCGCACGCTGAGACCCATACTATGGTGGCTTCACTGCTCTCAGTATCCAACTAACAAGATTAAAACTGGTTTAGGTATATGCCTACACAAGCTGCAGTCACACCTCATGACTGCAGTGCAGACATTCCATACGAAATAAAGCCCCACTCTATCCAGTTCAGAGCCAAGTGCTGTAACAGATGTCACTTACAACATAGACAGTAAATGCAGTTAGAAGGCCAAACATTTTGCCATGTAGAAAGAGCCTTTGTCTTCTCCAGCACCTTCCTGCGATCCCTATGGGCAACTGATTTTAAAATACACCAGCACCCCAAGAGGTCCCTGTCCAATTTCTTAAACAGGGAATAAAGCACAAAGCAGCTGGAGCTGCTGAGGCCCCTCTCCCTCCACAAACGAAAGCCTGACACACATGGCTAGCCCTGCGCCCTAGACTACCCGAGAGGCAGGCGGGGGGTGCCCCAATAGCCTTGAATCAGTAGGGTAGAGAGAGGGCTCCCCCTCTTGCCAAGAGCAGGCAGGGCAGCGTGGCCAGCGGACACACCCTGCAGGTGGCCCCTCGCCCGGAGGTTAGTGCAGGCACTTTGCAGGGGTGAAGGGCAGGCTACCAGCTTTGTCCTGCAAAGGGGAAAGGGGTGGGGGCTATAGCCAAAGAGCCCCTCCCTGCTGCCCAGAGTGCATGGGGGGTGCAGACCTGCCCAGCCAGGCTCCGGGGGAGGGAGCGGGCAGGCACCCACCCCGGCGCCCAGCTTGCAAGCAGCGGCCGGAGGGGATGCGCGGAGCCCAGCTCCGGGGGACCCTGCACCCCGCGAAGGCCCCGGCACCCGGGCTACCGCCCGCCGAGCCCCGTTACCTCCTGCGCGAGCGGCGGGGCGTCTGGGCTGCGGCAGACTGGCCGGGCCGGCTCCGCTCAGGGCCCCGCTAGCTCATCCCGGCGAGCCCCGCCGCGAGCTTTAACCCCGCCCGCACGTGACTCCGGGCAGCGGAAACAGCGCCCAGCCCGCGGGCAGCCCGGCGGGGCAGCCGGGCTCGGGGGGAGGGGCGGGCAGCCGGGACAGACAGACAGACTGACTGGGGGCGCCCGGCCAGGCACGGACAGACAGACTGGGGGAGGGGCGGGCAGCCGGGACAGCCGAAGGACTGACTGGGGGCGCCCGGCCAGGCACGGACGGACAGACAGACTGGGGGAGGGGCGGGCAGCCGGGACAGACAGACTGACTGACTGGGGGCGCCCGGCCAGGCACGGACAGACAGACTGGGGGAGGGGCAGGCAGCCGGGGACAGACAGACAGAAATGGGGAGCCCGGCCAGGCACGGACAGACAGACTGGAGGAGGGGAAGGCAGCCGGGGACAGACAGACAGACAGAAATGGGGAGCCCGGCCAGGCACGGACAGACAGACGGGGGAGGGGCAGGCAGCCGGGGACAGACAGACAGAAATGGGGAGCCCGGCCAGGGACGGACAGACAGACGGGGGGAGGGGCAGGCAGCCGAGGACAGACAGACAGAAATGGGGAGCCCGGCCAGGGATGGACAGACAGACTGGGGGAGGGGCAGGCAGCCGGGGACAGACAGACAGAAATGGGGAGCCCGGCCAGGCACGGACAGACAGACTGGGGGAGGGGCAGGCCTCCGGGGACAGACAGACAGAAATGGGGAGCCCGGCCAGGGACGGACAGACAGACGGGGGGAGGGGAAGGCATCCGGGGACAGACAGACAGAAATGGGGAGCCCGGCCAGGGACGGACAGACAGACTGGGGGAGGGGAAGGCAGCCGGGGACAGACAGACAGATATGGGGAGCCCGGCCAGGGATGGACGGACAGACAGACGGGGGGAGGGGAAGGCAGCCGGGGACAGACAGACAGAAATGGGGAGCCCGGCCAGGGATGGACAGACAGACTGGGGGAGGGGAAGGCTGCCAGGGACAGACAGACAGAAATGGGGAGCCCGGCCAGGGATGGACAGAGAGACTGGGGGAGGGGAAGGCAGCCGGGGACAGACAGACAGATATGGGGAGCCTGGCCAGGGATGGACAGACAGACTGACTAGAGGAAGGGGATCCTGGCCAGGCACAGACTGGGGGATGGCAGCCAGGTACACGGGGGAGAGCCCAGGGAGGAACTCAGCCACAGGCAGACAAGGGCCACCCGGGAACTGCCAGCAGCTGGGACCTGCCAGGGCCGGATGGACAGACCGATGGGGGGCACTGACAGCCATGGTCAGACAGGGGATCCCAGTCAGGGTCAGGACAGAGGCAAAAAGATGGATTGAGGGGAAGAGGAGTCAAGGAACAGATGGACAGATGGAGAAAAGCCAGAGATAGATGAGGAGGCTGGGGGAGAGGGGTACAGACAGATAGGATGAAGGAGGCTTATAGTGACATGGGCACAAGAAAGTGACATACCCTTACACACTGATCCACCGAATCACCTTGTACAACAGAGAAGAAACACACACACACAGAGCAAACCCAGATAAGGACACACTCACACATGGAACATGCACTCACACACGACAAAACACACATACAATCCCTCTCTCACACATTATAGTCTCGCTCCCATCACAACACACACACAGAGTCAAACACTAAGGTAAGGCAACACACACTAATACAAGGAAACATTCTGTCATACATGTTCAAACGATAGGCCCCATTATCAACTGTGCTGGAGCTGTGACTTTGTGGTGCTGGCTGACCCTTAAATGGGAACAGCTTCAGGATAATACAACTTCATCAAACTCACACACAAAACTTAAAAGGCAGCCTCAGCAATGTTAAGGCAGAAATGTAAACAACAATAATAATCCCTGTGTCCTACATAGTGCTTTTCATCAGTAGATTTCAAAGCACTTTACATTTTGCCAATGGGGAAGTTAAGGCACAGGGAGATGTAGTGACTTGCTCAAGACTGGTGGCAAAGTTGGGCTTAGGTCTTCTCAGTCACAGTCCAGCACTTTATCCACCAGACCCCACTATCTAGGAATTTTTATGTAATGGGGAAAATAGGGGAAGTTGCTTGCAATTATGATCAATTAGCAGTTATGAAATGCAGGCAGCGATAGGGAAGCTAAATGTATCACTGAAAAATCTGTCCAGTAGAGTTAAGGACAATAAGAAGAAATACTAGAACATGTATCAGTGTGACGATCTGGGAAGTCTGTCTATCTATAAATTATGAATTCTGCTTGATACTATGAACTCGCTGTATGTATTTTTGAGAAAAGGTGCCAGACGTGCAGAGCCTGTAATCTGCAGATATCCGCTTTATATTCGTGGACCAATTGTGTATCCGTGCAGGGCTCTACAGGTGCGGTCCTGGCAATTACAAGCTGGTAAGTCTTCTTTCAGTACTAGGCAACTGATTTAAACTATAGTAGAGGATAGAATTGTCACATACATAGATTACATGGTAAGTTGAGGAAGAGTCAACATGGCTTTTGTACGGAAATCATGCTTCACCTATTCTATTAGAATTCTTTGAGGATGACAACAAGCATGTGGACAAGGGTGATCCAGTGGATATAGTATACTTGGACTTTCAGAAAGCTTCTGACAAGCTCCCATACCAAAGGCTCTTCAGCAAAGTAAGTGGTCCTGGGATAAGAGGGAAGACCCTCTCATGGATCAGTAACTGCTTCAAAGATAGGAGACAAAGGGTAGGAGTAAATGGACAGTTTTCACAATGGAAAATGGTGAATAGCAGGATCCCCCAAGGATCTATACTGGGACCTGGGTTGTTGAACATATTCATAAATGATCTAGAAAGGGGTAAAAGTGAGGTGGTAACGCTTGCAGGTAATACTAAATAACTCAAGATAGTTAACTTCAAAGCTGACTGAAAAGAGGTACAAAGGGATCTAACTAAGCTGGGTAACTGGGCAATGAAATGGGAAATGAAATTAAGTGTTGGTAATTGCAAAGTAATGCACATTGGAAAAAACAATTCCAAGTATACATACAAAATGATGAGGTCTAAATTAGCTGTTGCCACTCAAGAAAAAGATTTTGGAATCATCATGAGTAGTTCTTTGAAAACATCTGCTCAATGTGCTGTGGCAGTCAGAAAAGGTAACAGTGTGAGGAACCATAAGGAAAGGAATAGATAAGATAGAAAAAATCGTAATGCCACTATATAAATGCTACAAGAAATAATCTGAGGTCTGGGAAACTTATTTTACAGTGACAGACTAAAAGAGCTCAATTTATTTAGTTTATCCAAGAGCATCTTAAGAGGTGATTTGATCATGATCTATTAGGACCTTAATGGGAGCAGAAATTGGGTATCAGAGTACTCTTCAATCTAGAAGAAAAGGTATAATTAGGTCCCATGACTGGAAGTTGAAGCGAGACACATTCAGAATAGAAACATGGTACAAACATCTAACAGTGAGAGTAATTAAACCATTAGAACAACTCCCCAAGGGATATGGTGGATTTTCAATCCCTTGGAGTCCTCAAATCAAAACTGGATAGCTTTCTAAAGACAGGCTATAGCTAAAACAGAAATTGTGGGCTTGATACAGGAATTACTGGTTGAAACTCTGTGGGCTGTGTTATGCAAACAGACTGAATTATCATACTTTGTGCCTTCTGGCCTTAATCTATAAACCTATGAAACCTCCCGCATGCATGGACTGTGTGATGGTCAGATGTGCTGATCTATTGATATGAGGAGAGTGCATCAGGTCACCATTAAGGTTTTGCATTTAGACTGCAATCTTGATGAAGTCTGGGTATGTATTGCTTTTCAGTATCTGCTGGAGATGGACATGACAACCTTATATTGGAGTGTATTTTCAATAGTATTATAGGTGATGTGAAGGTGGCAAGGAATGCAGGTCAATTTCTCCTAGGTATATCTCACCAAATCAATTCCCTGGCATTGCAGTGGCTTGGGCACAGGTGCGCCTCAGACCCACCTGTTCTCTGAACATAAGAATATAGGAACGGCCCTACTGGGTCAGACCAAAGGTCCATCTAGCGCAGTATCCTGTCTACCGACAGTGGCCAATACCAGGTGCTTCAGAGGAAGTGAACCTAACAGGTAATGATCAAGTGATCATGCCATCCATCTCCACCCTCTGACAAACAGAGGCTAGGAACACCATTCCTTACCCATCCTGGCTAATAGCCATTAGTGGACTTAACCTCCATGAATTTATCCTGTGGCACACAGTCGTTTAGTCTCTGGAGGGCTGTAATACTTTTGTCTAATCCAGGTTCTTATGCTCACTATACGGGTAACTGGGTGGGGTTTAGTGACCTGTGATGTGCAGGAGGTCAGGCAAGACGATCTGTGGTCCCTTCTGGCTTTAACCTCTGACTCTATGATTAACCTTAAAAACATGGAAATCAGAAGTTTTGGGTCAGTGGAGTCTGTCCTGATGCAACCTTAATTGTCACCTAAAGTGTTGGTGTTATTTATGTTGACTCCACCAAATCCAGAGGAAATGCATGCGTGGATTTGCTGTCTTGGGTTTGTGGTAAATCTGGATCACATTCAGACTTAATCAGTTCCTGCTCTCAGTTCTCCGTTCCTCTGCAGAAGGCCCCTCTGCTAGCGTGGTGTCAGCAGAAAGGAAAAGGAAGCTCAGCTTGCAGTCAGAGGTTTCCCTCCCTCCTGTTTCTATGTGATTGTTTGGTATTTCCATAAGCAGTCTATGCCTTTGGTCTGCTGAGAAAGAATTTATCTATTCAGGGACAGAGATAATACAGGGTCGGATATGCAGTAAATGCAAAATGAAATTAAATACTTTTTAGATAACTGAATTGAGTGAATTGCTCATTATGCCTCAATAGGCTTCTCCCTTCCCGTTTTTGACAATATTTAGCTAGGAATGTGCCAAAGCCACAAAGTTTGAAAACAAATCTGAACTTCCCCAGAGTCTGGGAGTGTCTGGATTCAGCAGTCTGGAGAGGTCTGGTATTGGAGAGGTGGCAGACTCTCTATACTTAAGGTTGTAGCCAGCTTCCATTATCAAACCCATTTTTTGATCTCCTACAACTTTGGTTCAGAAGATTTGGCCTGAAAATTGTCAAATTTACTCTGAAAGTATATAAAGAATACTTCCATGTTATCAATCTGAGTTACAGATCACAAAATTATCTTAGTTTGAAATTCTGGCTTGTTTTTGTTCCCTCAAGCTCAAAAGCACCTTGTTATAATCCCTGCTACTATCTCTTCAGTTTCTCCTTACAGTTAAATCTCCTTGAAAACTCAGGCACAGGGTATCTGAAGAAAGTGAAGCAAAGCTGTTAAATATTTTTGTTGTCTAGTTTTAGGCCCAGTCAGCCCCCATGGATGTCAGTGTGTGTTTCTGTGACACTGTATAGGGGTGTAAGAGCATATTGCACAATTGCAACTCAGAAAGAACAGAAGGCTATTTCTATAGCTATTGGCTGATTCCTGTTCACCATAGTGGAAATTCCAAGTGTCAAACAGCTAGAGGATCAGACCCTTATCTTGCACAGAGGGTAATTACTTAAGTTGGAATTTGGCCAGGACATCCATTCCAAATTAACATTCTTAATCTTGCAAAAAGTGATGTGGGGTTATTTCTAGTGGTTTACTTTTTTAAATTGGTAATAGCTTTCTTATTATGCTACTCTTGCACTCTCTCCTGAGCGACCTCATTTTGTCCTCACTGGCCAGCTTGCTATTCTCTGCTCCTTTTAGAGTTGGCTTGTTCAATAGATTTCAAGGCCAGAAGGGACCTCTGTGATCATCTAGTCTGACCTCCTGTAAAACACTGGCAATAGAACTCCCCCAACATAATTCCTTTTGAACTAGAGCATATCGTTCAGAGAAACATCCAATTTGGATTTAAAAATTACCAGTGATGGAGAATCCACCATGACCCTTGGTAAATTATTCCAATGGATAATTTGCACAGGAATAGCAATAAGGCTCTCTCTTTTGGGATGAGCCCTCAGTTCCTGTACACTCTGTTCTCACTTAAGAGACTGGAGTCTCTTAAGTGAGAAAAACAAGATATCAGGATGACCTATGTATAAACAAAATGCAGCTGTTGCTTATTATTGTCTGTAACAAAAGTATAAATGCTTGCTATAATTGTTTACCTGTTGAGAGACCTCTCCGGGACTGGGGTGACCCTGTGTCCTAGTGCACTCTCTCCCTGCTGTAGCTGCTAAACAGAATAAAGTATCTGACTCTGCTGCACCCAAACTTAAGAAGTGAGAACTGAGTTTTTCTCCGACATATGTGACAGGAACTGACCTTAATTTACATGTTTGGGGAGCTGTGGACTTAATGCTTAGCCCTAGCCAGAGAGGCCCAAGGCCTTGTGGTGAAGGCACTGGACTGGGTCTCAGGAAATCAGAACTTTATTCCTAGCTCTGCCACAGACTCCCTGTGTGACCTTAGGCAAGTCACTTTGCTTTCTTTCTGCCTCAGTTTCACCATCTGTAAAAGGGGTTAATAGCACTGTCCTGCCCTGACAAGAGTTAAGTTAATTCATGTGTATGATGTGCTCAAATATTAGAGAGATAGGGTGCTGATACCGGTGATGTGTGAAAGTAGGTATTGCAGGAGAACCTGACAGTGCAGTGTACCCCCATATATTATATTGCTGCAGCACCCAAAATGTGCTACATGCTATACAAACACATAGTCCGTGCCACAAAGGTTTAAATTCTAAATAGACAAGGTGAGTGACCAGTCAACGAAAAAACGTTAAGAACACAGCATCACCCAGTCAGCACCACCACCTTCCTTCACCTCTGTCCAGATGCGCCAGCTAATCTGCTCTGCCCTTTCTGATCCAGAGTGAGAGTGCCCTTCTTCTGTCTGTTCACCCCGTGGTATAGATTCAGGAACAATCTAAAAGCTTGGGGGAAGGAAACACAAAAAACCCTAAGAGCCAGAGAACTCCCACATTATAGAAAGTGACCAACAGTGGGAAAAGTGACTGATAGTGTATGGAGGGGCTTTCTGGCCATGTGGGCAGACCCCTACATAGTTTCACCTGTCCCCAGCAGACTCTGGAAGCTTGTAGTCTGGGTTTAAATTGATAAAATGTGTGAGTAACAGTAGGCCCATGTCTGAAAGGAAGGTCACATCCATTTCATCAAGTACAGATAAGAAAATGTGCTTTGGGCCATGCTCCAGCTTCTCTGAGCATCCTTGGATCCAACAACAGCCTTGAATCTAACAAGAATCTTATATTGTGAAACTGTCACGTCAAAAATGATAGCTGTATTCTATCAATCCAAGGTGTTGATGGAATCCTCCGCAGACATTAAAACATTACCTGCTCATGCTACTCCATTACAGTCACTGGAGTTATGCCAATGGAGAATCTGGCCCACCACGTTTCTTAGGTGGACCAAGCAACAGCCGGCTAGAAAGCAATTGCCTTCACCTTGCATGGGCTATCTAAAGGAAAAAGGAGTCTGACCCAATGAAGGAATGCTCACCTATGAAGTAATCTAGATTTACTTATGTGTTAAATGGGTGGTGTTGATGGACCAAGAATCATGGGTCTGCATTTTGGGTTTAAAAACTGGGATGAAATAAAAAAATTGTTTAAAAAAAATTATCTTTCTAGCTCCCATGTCTGAAAATGTGACTCGGTGTAACTGATGCAGTGCTGTTTGCCTGACTTTGCAGAGAGCCTGATACAGTAGCACTAAGAGCTGTAACTTGTTCCATGGCTCTGCTGGCCAAAGCACTTGCTCCCAAGGCTGGGAAGCAAGCCATTCATCCTCTCCCAAACAGCAACAGCCCCCCGCGGCCAGAGCGCCCCGCTCTGGAGCCACCTCAGCCAGAGCTGGGGCTGGCTGCACAGGAGCTGGTCCTGCACGAGCCACCCCCGCCACGTGGCGGTGCGCGGGCCTCGAGGCCAGCCGCGGGGCGGGGCCTCGGGGAGGGGCGGAGCGCGCGCCGCGGCAGTGTGGGCGCGCGGGGCCGCCGTAGCGCGGCCGGCGGAGCATGGCGCTGGGCTCGCAGGCGCTGCGGGAGCGGCCGGTGCAGCTGGCGCTGGCGCTGGCCTTCGCCTCGGGCGTGCTGGTGGGCTGGCAGGCCCAGCGCCTGCGCAGGCGCTTCCTGGCCTGGAGGAAGCGGCGGCTGCAGGGGCTGCTGGAGGCCACGCAGAAGAAGCTGGACGTGGCCTGAGCGGGCTGCGGCGGGGCCGTGACCTTGGGCGGCCCGGTGCCCTGGTCGCTGCCGCGCCCCTGGGCCTGCCCGTGTCCCAGCCCGAGCCGGGGGGTGTTAACGCGGTAGGAAGGCAGCTCTCTGGTGCAGAGGCGCCAGCCTGTGACGGGCGGTGGGACGCCCCGCGGAAAGCGGTGGCTCCCAAACTAACGTACTGCCGACCCCTTTGGAGAGCAGGGCTCTGAGCGCGGCACCCCCCCCCCCTTTATGTGTTTGCCTCCAGCATTCCTCATGGTGTTAAAATAGGGTTTGGGGTGGAGGCTGACAGCTCACGGCCCCTCCTGTAATAACCTTGCCACCCCCTTGGGGGTCCCGACCCCATTTTGAGAACCCCTGGTGTAAAGCAAAGTGAAGCGCTTGTGTAAGTGTGCGCAGCTCGGGTGAGGGTAGGTATTTCTGCATGGTGAAAAACAGTACCCACAGCAGTGAGTCTCAGCCCTGGGATCAGCTCACTAGGGCTTGGATCAGGCTAAAAGTAACCCTGTAGATGTTCCTGCTCCAGCTTGGAGACTTAACCCCCTCTGGGTTTCCGAGCCCAGGCTCCAGCCCGAGCTGAACGCCTACACTGTTGTTTGTAGGCCTGTAGCATGATCCCAAATCAAGTGCTCTGGGTGCTGAGCCTCGCTGTTACATGGTTTTCTTTGCAGTGTAGATGTGTCCTGGTATTCTGTTGGTCCCTCAATGTCAAAGCCCCCCTCCTGGAGCCAGTTTTCTTGAGACGGTCATCTTGTTCTCATTCCCTAATACTAGGGAATAATTTACTGTCTGTAAACACGGACAATTTGCCATATAAGGATTTTGTTTTTAAATGTGTAGGATTTTCTCTTGAGTAAGGGGTTATCACAATTATTAGCCACTCTGAGACCTAGCAAACTTGTATGGGTATTGGGGTGAAGGCATTGCTTGTAGCTGCCTCTTTCTGGTAACAGACATACAACAGTGTGGCAAAATACAGTAGAACCTCAGGGTTACAAACACCTCAGGAATGGAGGCTGTAACTCTGAAATGTTCATAACTCTGAACAAAACATTATGGTTGTTCTTTCAAAAATGTACAACTGCGCATTCAGCTTTGAAACTACAATGCAGAAGAAAAATGCTGCTTTTCACCATCTTAAATTAAACAAGCACAGAAAGTTTCCTAACCTTGTCAAATCTTTAACAACTTTCCCTTTTGTTAATAATGTATGTTTAACACAGTAATGTACTGAATTTGCTTTTTTTGTGTGTCTCTGCTGTTGCCTGATTCCATATTTCTGTTTCCAAATGAGGTGTGTGGTTGACCCGTTAGTTTGTAACTCTGAGGTTCTACTGTACATAGTCTTAGGTGGCTAAGCCAGGCTATTATTAGACAGAAGGAAAAAAAGAGGAATAGGAAAGAGATGAAATAAGGTGAGGAAGGAAAAGGACATGTGGGAGGGGAAACAGTTTTCCAGGTTATGTTTTGGGATTTAGCCATAGCCAGTGCAGGAAGCGATGCCATCTCAGTCTCACTTTCTGTCCCAGCCTGGTCAGGACATATCTCCGGATCAGGATGATGAAGACCTCAACGGTGTTATAGTAGATCCTGGGAGATGGTGGGAGTGGCAGCCATCATGGTAAAGCTTGTGGCAGTGGTTGTTGGCAGACAGCTGCTACTTTGGTGAGGAAATCAAGAAGCTTTTTTTTTAATATAGCCTTAATAGCTCATTACCTCATTGTTTTGTTCACCAGTTAGGATTAATTTCTGACGCATGAATTTTGGTCCATTGATTTCTGGTTCCACACTGTGTTCGTTTACCAGGAATGATCTTAACACAGTCCTTGAATTATATTAGGAAGTTTTGTTTGCATTAATACAGTTGTCTCCTTTTTGCATCTTTTCCCATCAATATTTATGGTTAAAGGTTATAGTGAAAGTTTGTGTAAGATCTCTCACTTCTCACAGCTGAGCTAACAATACAGGTAGGCCCAGTTATCACAAGAGCTGAGACTTATCTGTCGCATGCAGTTCCTTATTCATTTACAATATGGAAGTGGAAGGGAGAAATGTGAGGAAGAACAATGATTTGGCCTATGTAGGGAATGGCATGTTCCTGCTCCTTCACAACAGTTCAACGGTTGCAGGGATGTATTTCTTGGGGTGACCAGAGACACCTTTTGTCATGTACAGTCAATTAAAAATCCCGTTTCTTATTTAAGCCATAAGTACACTGCGGAAGTGGAGTGAGGGCATGATGTCTCAGAGCATACTGCATAGGAACTAAGCATCAGGTTGATGAGTAGCATGTCCCAACTACTTCAGAACAGTCTAATGGCAGCAGGGATGAATCATGTGGGGTGATTTGAGACTAATTTTGTCACATACAGCCAGTCAAAACCCAGTGCCTTAATTATTTAATTCATAAATAATGAAGTAATTAGGAATTTTTTTATCACACCCAGTCATGCTAATTTGATGACATTTCTAAAAATGTAATCTTACATTGATATATTTGTAAAGTAATTTTGACCTTTGAATAAGGAACCACATAACCATTTGGTAAGGAACTGGTACCAAGTAAAAGGAACCAGGAATAAAGAATCCACTTCTGCCTTCTCAGAGAAAGAAGGATTGTGTCCCTCCAACCCTACACAGCTCCCATATATAAAACTTGTTTTACTTGAACTTTGCGTAGGGGAGGGCATTGTGGGTTTTTGTTTTGTTTTACTGAATACAGAGAGACTATTGCATCTCACTTCAGATACTGTTTAGTTCAGGTTAGTTTTCTGTTGGGAGCCTGGTTTTAAAAATAGATACATCTATCTCTCCCACTCGCTCCCCCAAAAAACTTAAACCAGTATTTGAAACGTTTACATGTGTGGAACTCTGATAGAGGATACGCTTTTTTGGGGAGGGGGCAGAGAGTGTGGAAAGGGGAGGGCTAGTATTTGTACAAAGATGTTCCTGAGATGGGACCATTTGAAAAATCAAGGTTACTTCTCTCAGCAAGGGTTTGAAATGCAACAGAGCTCCCATTTTCAAGTTTCCATGTAGCCTGACATGGGAATGCACTGCTGGTATATCTGTCTTGTCTGTCTTTGACTCTCCTCTGCTTCAAAATGTAGTGAAATTATCTCAGTCAGGCATTACATGTAAATAGTCCCTAAATCAAAATGACAATCTGGAAATACTCAGAGTGCTAACAGCATCAAGACTTACTATTTAACTACCATACATTAAACTTGATTTTCACAAACTTGTCTCTTAACTGAAATATTCTATTGGTGCTGTAAATAGATTGATTTACCTTTGCTCTCGCATAAATGTTGGTTTTTGGTTGTGAGCAGATGTAGTCCTGAGATGTAGCTGTTAGGGACTATGGGCTTGTATTGGTACATATCTGGAAACATTTTTGTTCGCACCAAAAATGTCCAATAATGGAATTTTTTTGTTAACGAAGTTTTGAGGGAACACCAATGATTTTGGATACATTTTTAATGAAGTCTTTCTACCTTAATATTTTTGACGTAATATATTGTTTCTGGCCCCTTCCCTTTGGTTACTCAGTGTTCTGTCTGCCCCTTTTTAATATCTCTCATTTCTGATGTTCTTCTTTTATTTTTGATACATTATAATCTGACTGAACATTGTTTTGACCACCTTTCCAATTTAAATTAAAACAAACAAACATGAAATGATGTGCAATTTATAATTTTTCACTTTCTTTTAACAGCCTTATACAGATGAAAGCTGACAGCTGAATGAAAATAAATGGACTCCTGCTGCATTTGTATCTAAACACAGTTTAAAAGATGGACTTTAAAAACAAATGTTTTGAAAAGCAACCATATTCTAAAAAAGAAGGCATCTGTTGTATCATACAATCTCATTTGCCTAAACTGACGTCAGCAAAAATTGTCTTCACATGTATCAGAATAACCTATCCTCCAAAATGTTATGGGGTGAGCTTGCTTAATTCATATGTATTATAACTGTGCAAATCTGACACATTATGTTTTTAAAAGATGTTTGTGTCTGTTTTGCTTTGTGATTCTTAAGGCTCGTCCTGAGCTACATTTGACCCTTACATTGTAATAAATTAGACTAAAAATGATATAATTTAAGTTACTTACTAGTAATTTATAATAAAGTATCTGTTAAGTGGGGAGTGAAAACATGTAAAGATTCTGATGTTAAACATTTTAGAACTTTGAAAGTATACAACCCAAAAGGGTTGGTCAAGAAGATTAAGGCAAAAGCATGCTAGTGTACACTGATAAGATAAATTTGTATATTAAATCAGTAATACTGGGGTTCTTGTATGAAATTCAGCAAAAATAGAGAATTCTGTTTCTAGATCTCTTACCAGCCCCATAACTAAGAATACATCAGCCCTTTCTGTGCCACAGCATCACTTCCAGCAAAGATGCTGGACATCATGAATTAAATCCTTGGGACTTCCTTTTTGATTGATTTTGCTGGGCCGCATGCTACATATATGTCAGCCATCCCTATCTTTCTATTACTTCCATGCATATGTGCACAGCTTTCCCCTCCAAAAATAAATCTCCTAATCAACACATATTTAAAGTGTTTCTATCTTGTTCTCTTATGTTTATAGGCAGATGCCAACCTCACATTGTGCCAAAATAGTTAAAGGCTATGTAGGTTCAGAATTCATTCCCTGCCCTTAGCTTTGACTTTATTAAAAAGCTAATGCAAAAAGAGAAAAAAGCCCAAACAGATTCTGCCCATGCCTTCTCCCCAGGCTTGACTGTTCTTATGATTTTTCTCTTAGGACTGGCGAGGCTTAGACCATTGATTCCCAAACTGTTTACTAAGGTGACCCACCAACTGCATTTTGTCTTCTTTTTTGCAACCTACCCTTCCATATATGCACCCTCTGCCCTTGCGCTGCAATGTGAATCCCAGCCTAGTGCAGAGGGGAAGCCGGGGCACGGGGGGTTGGGGAGCGGCTCTAGTTCCACAGCACTAGGCTTAGCTCTAGCTCTCTGCTCCAGGTGTTACAACCTGGTACACAGTGTGTCAGCACCACTCAGGTTTGGAGGGCTGCCAGTGGCTCTGCGACCCCACGTGTCTGGTTGCAATCCCCAGACTGGGGAGCCAGGCCCAGCTGCCCAAGACAGAAGCCACCACTGTGGGATGAGTGTGGGACAGCCTCACTCTCCAGTCCTCTCCTCTCTGCACCTGGCTGGTAAAGTGTATGTTTGCCTAGTTCAAGGCTCAGTGATGAGTAAACCTGGTCCTGGACACAGTGATCCATATGGGGGGCAGCACGCAGGGGAGCTTACTGCCTCAGCTCACCCCTGTCCCGCCTCCTCCCCGAGCATGCCGTGGCTGCTTCACTTCTCCCGCCTCCTAGGCTTGCGGCACCAACCAGTTTAGGTGCCGCAAGCCTGGGAGGCGGGAGAAGTGAAGCAGTGACGGGGTGCTCGTGCTTGTGTGTGGAGCTGGGGTGGGGGGTGGGGAGCTGCTGCAAGGGGGGAGCCACAGGGCAGAGGGGGGAGCTGCTGTGGGGGGGATGCGTCGGGGGGGGCAAAATGGAAGTTTTGCCGAGGGTGCAAAACATCCTTGCACCGGCCCTGCTAATACCAGAGGGGTAGCCGTGTTAGTCTGGATCTGTAAAAGCAGCAGAGAATCCTGTGGCACCTTATAGACTAACAGACGTTTTGGAGCATGAGCTTTCGTGGGTGAATACCCACTTCATTGGATGCATGGGGGTATTCACCCACGAGAGCTCACGCTCCAATACGTTTGAATATCTCTAGACAGTCTCAAGCACTAGTTTTCTTTGTGTGTGTGTGTGTGTGTGTTTTCACCCACAGCGGCCTAGGAGGTGAAATCAGCAGCACCCACCCCCTGGTTACAAATTTACAATCTCAAGCCTCCAGCTAACCTAGACCGAGCTTGGACAGCTAGGCCCTCGCTGACTACAGCCCCCAGCATGCACTGCTCGCCGGGCTCGGGCAGGGGGAACTTTCGGGCCCCAGTGCATTCTGGGACATGTAGTCTTTGCGTGTGATTCGGGACCGCGAGGAGCATGCCAGCTCCGTTGCATGCTGGGACGTGTAGTTCGCCCCTGTCTCCACCGCCCTCTGACGTTCGGGGCGCGCGGCGATGACGACAATTCTTAGCGCCCAAGCGTTCGTCTCCTTAGCGACGATGGCCGCGCGGCGGGGTCGGAGCCCGCTGCAGGGGGCTCAGCGGCGGGGCCGCGAGCTGCGGCAGCAGGTACCGCCCGCCCCGCGCACCCCCGCCCCGAAGCTACAGCGCGGGGAGCTGCGTCCCCTGCCCGTGCGGCGGGGGTGATCCACTCTGAGCAGGGAGAGTGGCGCCCCCTGCTGGCGGGGCGTGGGGGGATCTAGTCTGGGCAGGGGGAGCGGCGCCCCCTGCTGGCGGGGCGTGGGGGGACCCAGTCTGGGCAGGGGGAGCGGCGCCCCCTGTTGGCAGCGTGGGGGATCTAGTCTGGGCAGGAGGGGCGGTGCCCCCTGCTGGAGAGGTGGGTGGGGGATCTAGTCTGGCGTGCCCCCTGTTGGCAACGTGTGGGATCTAGTCTGGGCAGGAGGGGCAGTGCCCCCTGCTGGAGAAGTGGGTGGGGGATCTAGTCTGGGGAGGGGGAGCGGTGCCCCCTGTTGGCAGCGTGGGGGATCTAGTCTGGGGAGGGGGAGTGGTGCCCCCTGTTGGCAGCGTGGGGGATCTAGTCTGGGGAGGGGGAGCGGTGCCCCCTGCTGGAGAGGTGGGTGGGGGATCTAGTCTGGGGAGGGGGAGGGGTGCCCCCTCCTGATGGGGATGGTGGGATCCAGTCTGGGTAGAGTAAGTGGTGCCCCAGTGTTGGGGGTGGGGGTTGCAAACAACTGTTCTTTGATATCCGAGCCACTGAGCCTATCTGCCCAGTGCTGTGCGCCTCTGAATGCTGGACTCTTACCGTGCAGGTGGATGCATTGCTTGCTGACAGCAAGGAGAGGGGGCCCCTGCACCCTGCGAAAAAGAAGAACCTTTTTCAGAGGTAATTAATCCTAACGGTACACACTGTATAGAGGCGAAGCGCACTGCTATATCTGAAATCTAGGCTGAGGAGGTAATATTTGTGTGATGCACTATTAGCTATCTCATGGCTAATCAGTTTATCACTGAGAGATAACTGCAGTTGGTTTTGATAGAAATTTTCTTAATAAATTTTGCTGACAAATTCGTCTTCAGTGATGTGGAGGGATGCCCATATAAATGAATTACTGTCTGGCAAAGTAGATTAGTGGGCTGGGAGCCAGGAGACTTGGGTTTTAGTCCCAGTTCTGCCACTGACCTCCTATGCAGCCTTGGTCAAGCTGTTTCACCTTTCTGTTCCTCTTTTCCCCACCTGTAAAAATGAGGATAATATACTGTCCTTCCTATGTACCTTTCCTTTGCTTTGGACTCCCAAGTCAGACGATGGATTGGAAAGGATAAAATATGGGACGTTGATGGTAACTCTCGCACACTGAACATGTGCAAAAACAAAAATATTATACACATTTAGGCCCTGATCCTGCAAACTGTTACGCATGTGCATAACTTTACTACAGTGGGTAGTTCCACTGAAATCAACAGGACGACTGTTAGCAAAATTAAGCACATGCAGAAGTATTTGCAGGATCAGGGATTCAGAGGCCTAATTAGTGCTTGACTGTGTGCACTATTAGTGGAATTTATGGTACTACATAAATCATAAAGAACTTAAAAATGGCATACTATATGTGTATGAGTGAGTTAAGGCTGCCCCATGAATCTTAGATTTTTAATATTTTACGAGAAGCCTGTTACATTTAATTTTCTGTTAAAAAAGAGAAGATAATCCACCTGTGACACTATGGTATAGTGCAGCTGGTTTTGACCTTTTTACCTTGTGTTTATTGATAAACAACCTAGTTGCAGTACTGTGCAGATCACATTCTGCATCAGTGCAATTATATAGCTTAAAACTTACTATCAAGTTTTTCTACACATCCACAGAACCATTTTTTTCTTTCAAAACGATAGTTTTGAAAAAACTTATTCAACTCTCTGCACCAGAAAGCATCATTGAGAACTATTCACGTATGCAGTGAAGATTTAAAATCAGCCTTTTAGAAATGAACAAGTCTCAAAAAGGTCTTATGCTACTTAACTTTAAAAATATTTTTTTATATTCAGAGAATGTGATAATTGCTGGATGGAATTTCTGCTGTAAAGGCTGTAGCTCAAGTGTAAGGTTATTCCTTATTATTTAACAGAGCAAGGCCCCAATCTTGTTGTGTAGGGCACAGGCAGATTGCTGCACCTGCGTGTGCCCCATGGGAGTTGGCAGGATTTGATGTAGGAGCAAACAGTTGGCTTGTGTGCTGCACAGTGCAGAATTGGGGCCTACACTTCCAGTGCACCCTTCAGTAAAATATATGAGATAAAATATTTGTTAAACAAGTACGTTTGCTCAGGACAGAATTAAAATATTTTTAATAATACAATGAGACCCCTTTAAACACACTTTTATTTTGATGTGCTAAAATGATGTCTTTTGGACAGGTTTATACTGTGCAAGAGAAAACAAGTTTGAAATTGATAGTATGATAGTGTTCTATTTGTGGTGGTTAGCCCTGGCAGGCATAGTATATCTTCTGTGCAGTGGATTGACCACTTTGCTCAGAGAAAAAGTAGCACAAAACTGTAGCAGAGAAATGTAGCTCTGTTCATAAGAAAGAGAGCTTGAGTAAATGAATTTCACATGTATTGCAATATCATGGGCTGAGTCCAGCCATCATTTCTCTCTCTAGTCATAATGCAGTTCTTGTGGAAATTATTCCAGCCAAAGTTCTGAGGCTCCTCCATATATGGCTCCATTGTGTGGAAAAAGACATATGGATGCCATGTGGCTTGTTCTCTTTAAAAAAAAATGTTTGTTTTTTTAAGTTGTAATCTCTTTCTGCTTGTATGTCAGATGATGTTGGCTTTAGCCTGCCACGAGGCAAATTCTCGTTTCTTCTTATGCTATTATTTACGTAGCACCCTAGATGCACACAGAGAATTTAGGAAGGCAAAGTTCCTGTTCTAAGGAGCTTAAAATCTAATTTCCTGATCCTGGATGAATCCAGATCCTTGCATCTGTGAAAAGCTCCTTCTCCTATGGTCTTGCAAACACTTACATGCTTAACTCTATGCAGTTGAGTAGCCCTATTGACTTCAGTGGGACTATTCATGTTTGTAAAGTTACATATGTACATAAGTGTTTTCAGGTTCGGGGGCTAACTTACATGTTTCAGAAACTGTACATAGTTTTAGTCATTTATACAGCAGAAGAGATCATACAGCCTTTGTCATTTGTTTTCAATATAGATGTATGGAGTTGAAGAAATCAGTGGATGAAAACACATCTGTTCTTCAAAACTTGAAAAAAGTAAGTTGTGAGGTTAAAGCATTTTCTATTTTCCCAAAATAAATTGTACAGAATGTTCAGAGAATGGTAATATTCTTAGATTGTAAGTTCTTCAGGACAGGCACCATACCTAACTTTTTGTATATCAGCTAGTCTGTCTGGGCTCTGATCTTGACTGAGGTGCTCTGGGACTAGTCTAATATTAAATAATATATTTTTCTGTATGCTTTATAATGTAAAGTTCTGTGGTTGAAGAATTTCTTAGCATTATTTAATATTCCAGCGGGTTTTTTTAATAGGAAAAAATCATGGAATTGCAGAATAAGAATATAGATTTTCACCCCCCTCCTGGCTAGATGAAAGATCTAGAAAAATGTTAAGGAAACTGCATAGTAATAGATTTCAGGACTGATATTATCTAAACAGGAAATGGGGAAATGGCCATCCCCATGCTTAGTTACTTAAATGATATCAAGGCAAGAAGCTGAAACATATTGATCAAACAAGATGTTAAAAGTAGCTGAGAGCGCTCAGGCCTGAATGCATTTAATCCTAATACTCCTCCTTCTCCGTCCCCCTCCCCTGCCCACCTCTGGCTGTTCTAGTTAACTCACCGGAGGGCCTGATCCGGTAGGTGGCCTCTGGGCATGCCTACTGGATCAGGCCCTGCATATGCCTTAGGTGGCTGAATACTTATCTTCCCCTGGTTTGTGAATTGTTCTGGGGCTTAGGCAGAAGATAGGTGCCCAGATGCTTAGAGGGAGGCAGTACTGCGCAAGCCCAGAGGTGGAGACATAGGTGCCTAAGGAACTTAACTGCAAAAACTTAGGTGCTGAGTAAATTTAGGCACCTGCAGGATTTGGTGGTGGTTGTGCATTGCGGTGGTGCCAAAACAAGTATTTTGGTGCCTAACTCCGTTTGTGCATTCTGGCATAAATGATTAGCAAACGCAATTTAGCTGAGGGTTTAGCTTCATTTGACTCCTTTCGCAGTTTGGTGTATTCTTCTTTCTTAGACTGATGAGCCTGCACCTGTGGGGAATTATAATCAGAGAAAAGAGGAGGAAGAAAAACAATTGTTCAAACTCTCTCAGCAGCTCCAGAAACTTGCTGCAGTCCTGAGGCAGGACAACGTGACCAAGGGTTACACTGTGTAAGTAGTATAAACAGGCAAATACATTTTAATTAGCCTATTAAGAAATATTAGGGAACAGGTGACATAAAAATGTATTCATTTGTACAGCTGAAACAGACTCATTCTCATATGAGAGAAGATGAAGATAAAATACCAAAAAAATCCATATAAACAGTTCTGAAATGTGGTCACTATAGCATTCATAGCCTTTTCATTTTTGTCTTTTTATAGTATGTCGCTTCCAGACATTGAAGCATGGGCCACTGCTCACCTATTCCCTCAGAGAAAACCTTTCTTCTCTATGCCCCAAACGTTCTAGCACCAAGAACAAAGAGGCCCCAGTGGAAGCACAAGTAGCTAAACTGGAGAGCTATGCCATAAGAAGGAGGTTTCTCTGGGGTCCCTGGAGGCGAGAGCCCTCTTTGCACTCAGGGAAAATTGAGGCTCAAGAATTTGGGGAGAGAAAAATAAACCAAAACATAAAAAGGGCCAGACCTGACTGTAAGGGAGGGAGAGGCACATAAAAGAGTAGTGTAAGCAAGTAGGCACTGCGCAGGCTGAAGAGCCAGAATTGTGGCTGAAGATGCACAGCTCCTGTGGGGAGCAGTTTTGTTGACTGCAGACAAGAACGTTCTGACTAGAAGATTCCAAGGGTTGTGGTTAGGTCCAAATTAGAATGTAACCATCAGGGGTTGGGAAAGGGCGTTTATCTTCTGGACTGCAACCCCTGGCTATAGGGACCACTGCATACCTTTAGAGTCTGGGAATTTCTGCCTCTTGTGCTAGGAAGCTGGGACCCAGGAATGAGAACTCTGCTGCAAGGTAACTTCAGAGATGTGAAATGACAAGGAAAGTAATTCTCATTTATATTCTGTAGAATAATCTGGAGATGATCCATTAAAATAAGAAATTGTGGTAAATGTGGGGTATCGTTTGTCTTGTGCAGAGATGGGAAATGTCGAAATAGTCCTCAAACAGAACAGGAAAATGAGGAAGAGGAGGATGAGGATGACGAAAGTAGTGGGGAGGAAGATGCTGAAGAGGAGGAGGATGAAGAAGAGGATGATGACGATGAATTGGAAGATCAACCAACAATTAAAGAATGTATCACGGTTGGTGATTTTGTTGCTCAGCAGGAAGGGGATCTCACGTTTAAGGTATGTATATCTTTGAAAATATATAAAATGTGTCTGAACACATACCGCGTCCTCTGAATATCAAACAACTGTGTGTGTATTGATGGCTCAGAACTCTGATTAAAAAAATTAATGCAAATCCACTGCTCTCTCCAGTCCCTCCTTTCCAATTGCCCATCTCTTCTAGACCAGGGGTTCTTGAACTGGGGAAAGTGACCCCTCGGGGGGTGGGGAGGTTATTTGGTGGGGGGTCTTGAGCTGTCAGCCTCCACCCCAAGCCCGGCTTCACTTCCAGCATTTATATTGACGTTAAATATTTTAAAAGTGTTTTTAATTTATAAGGGGGAATTTCATTCAGAGCTTGCTGTGTAAAAGAGGTCACCAGTACAGAAGTTTGAGAACCACTGTTCTAGACACGCCATCTTGTCAGACTATCCTGTCTATACAAAATAGTGCTTCTGGAGTAATCCTCGTATTCAGCTGCTCTGACCACATCCAGTTCCCTGCACTTGCTGCTTATTTTTTTTCCACATCAAATTCAAGTTCCTTATGCACATCTTCAGATCTCTACATAAACCTCAGCCCTTCCTATGTCCCTCTTAAGTCTCTTTCTTTGTTGCTCCCTTTGTTTCCTTTTCCCACTCTTGCCTTTGTACCTTTCATGTTCCCTTAAACTTGGGGTAGCCTCTTATTTTTGTCCACTGAGCATTCCTCCATACTCCTTTTAATATCCATTTTCCCATGAATCTTTTCTACACTGGTCTTAACAAAGACTCACCAACACCTCCATTATCTGATGTGCTGTTATATATTCTGTCTTAGATTGTGAACTATTTAGGGCTGGGCTGTATCTTATCTTTGTTAGAGAACAGTGTGTGTGTGCTTCAGAAATGGTTAGTAATCTCTGGTTGGAAATGTTGTGATGAAGCTTTTTCAGACTACTGTTTGGAGCAAAGCAGTGAAGAAAACTCCTTACAGATGCACACTTCACAGTGAAATCCGTCCATGCTTTTAAAAACACTTTAACAAACTGAAGAATGCCAAAGCCCGAACTAGCACGGTGGGGCTATGAGCTACCATGTGGCACACGGGTGTTTGGGCCTCTGTCTCTTGTTTCTGGCCGTTTGAAGTGAAGAACCATCTAGCAACCACTCCTTTTGACTCAGAAGCATATTTGATAGATGAGCTCTGAAAGGAGCCTTTGTGGCTGGAATCTGTAAGCTTAAGTATCTTTGTTTACATTTCCCCAAAATCTACTGTGCCTTCAAGAGCCGCTGAGCAAGAGGAAACCTTGGAGGCATATTCTGAATGGTTGGCCTGTAACTCTACTGAAATGCCTTATACATTTTGTTTCTTATCTAAAAATAAAGTTGAGCTTTTACCACCACTGGATATCAGGAAAAAGTAAACTAGTTCACTAAAACTACAGTTGTTTCAAAGAATTCATGATAAACCAGAATATGAAATCATCAGGGTAAACCAGTCCTAGATAAATATTAAGATTTAAGAACAAATTAAAAGACAGTTGCATTTTATTCTAAAAGACAGAATGTGGCCGACTGTTGTTCCATGAGTAATTTTTAAACATCTGACTATCAATGCATTTGTCTCTTTTCTTCTCTCTCTCCGCCTGCCCCACATTACTGAAGAAAGGTGAAGTGTTGCTCATACTTGACAAAAAGCCTGATGGTTGGTGGATTGCTACAAATTCCAAAGGGGAGAGAGGCCTTGTTCCTAAAACCTATCTCATGGTTAGTATGCTTCCATCTTCTTCCTTTGTATTTGTACATCAGAAATATGATGGGTGAGAGTGTATAAAGCTACAGATGGTTAGCAAAGCATTTTTTCTCACTTCACAAAGATAAATTATATTGCTGTTAATTTTTTGTAAATAAAAGCAGGACCCTTGAAACATGAGCTTTGACATGTAAGGGCTGCTGTGAATGTCTAGTAGTGCTATAGAGTAATTCATATTCTGAGCGTAAAGAACTCTTTCAAAAGCTCCTTTTAACTTTGTGCCAAAGTTTTTGTGCCCCTTGAATACTTATTTAGGTGCATACATGGCATTTGTGCACTTAATTTGGGTAGATATTTAATGAGAAAACATGATGCACACATTTGCATTTAGATAACCCACTTGGGTAGATCGAGTCCTGCTTGAGGTCTGACCTTTTGTATCTTGTTGCATTGCACTGGTGATTCTCTCTTGTGAGAGAGCCTTGCAGGGCCAAATCACAGCACATCAAGTAGCTATGGTTACTTTGTACTTCGAGGTTCAGGTGCATTTTCCTCTCTGAGGAGGCTTGCTCTGGAAATGAGCTATCTTGTTTACTATTTTAAGAGGCAAAAACTTGCTGCCATAAAAAAATGTAAACTTACTGACTTTAGCTGCAGAACCAAGGATCACATCATATTCTCATGGTACCCTGTAGACGTCAGTCATTTTGTTCCCTGACCATTAAAACCAGCCAAGCTCCTCTTCTGAGCTATTGAGACATCATGATGAGTGCTCAGACTGTTTTTAAAGCCTGAACTATGAAGTAGGTAAAACACTTGATAACTTTAACCCTGAATTACAGGCGTGCAATAAAGGAGTTGGCCAAGAGCCAAGTGAAGAGGAAAGTGAGGAAGACATAGAGGTGGTTGATGAAACAGCAGATAAAACTGAAATTAAAAGAAGGTAAAATGAGGTTGTGTTGGAGAAAATGAAGTGAAATGTAACCCCCTCCTTGTCGTCTTTATTTTTTTTAATGTGGGTGGTAAATTATTTGAAATGCAATACTTTGTCAGTTATGTTTCTCTTGGTCTGTAGCAATGGCTTTTTCAGTACAGGGGCAGCTGAATTTATTGTGTAGATTTCCAGTTTGAACTTTGCTTTCAACTTCCAGTCATTTCTTTCTTTACTAGAGTTTTTTCCCCCCTCATAAAACCAAAGAGTGGCTTCTGTCCTAGCTTCATAAACCACTCCACAGAGTGCAAAACAGTAATGTGTTTCCCAGCTACCTGTTGATGGGCACATCCACCTGATGTACTAGATTTCCATCATTCAGCGACAGATACATGTGTTTTATAGATATAGTAATTGTTCAGTATGCTGGAAATGCATTCATAACGTTTTGCTTTATGGTATCCTTTTATTTCCCACCCTACCTACAGAACAGATTCTCACTGGAGTGCTGTTAGAAAAGCTATCACAGAGGTGGGTATATTTCTTATGATATTACATTAATGTTGTAATGTCAGTGTAATTCGTGGCTACGCTATTTCTCGACAAAGCAAGTTCTGTCAGTGTGGTATAGCAAAATGGAAGGTTGTATATGATCATCCATGAGGTCAGTCTGAGGATGTTTTGTGCTGAGAGGGCAAAATAGCTTTTAAATACCTTAGGGGAACAGGTGACTGAATCCCAAGGTTTGTGTGTTTTCCTTTGTGATTGCCTGGCTTGGGATTGGAAGTTAGGATAAGGACATAAGCTAGTTGGTGGTTAATGAAAATTGCAGCAAATTTAGAAAAAAAAAACCCTTATGTTTTGAGCAGAATAATACCGTTGATGTGCTGGCAACCATGGGAGCTGTTCCTGCAGGATTCCGACCATCAACTCTCTCCCAGCTCTTAGAAGAAGGTAAGATTCTCTTGCAGTAATTGCAGTGCAGGATTCATTGTCATCTGTGATGAGTTTCTGATCCAAATTACTAGTCTGTTAAGAACAGTCTCTTTCATCTTGAATTATTGATGATTGGTTGCCCATACTGGTTGTATATGACTCAGTAGTGTGTAAGAGTCTTCTTAGTTTCTTTCTTCATTCATCTGGGGTGAAATCCTGGCTCCATTGAAGTTAATGGCAAAACTCTCTGTGACCTCGATGATTTAACCCCTGGAAGGGGAGAAATCTCCAAGACAGTTCCTGTAGGCAGCGTAGAATAAGAATACTAAAACCTCCTTTTCCCCCTCCCCTGCCACAATTTCTGTAGCCATGGCTTAATTGTGGATTTAATTCCTTTAAGCTCGAGAGGGCACTTGAAGAATGTCGATAGCAATGTTTTTTATTAATTGTACTTTTTGTTTTCCTTTTGTCCTAAGAAATAAGATGGTGTGGTTAGAAACCGCTGTGTTCCATAGATGGATGTTTCCCTGTAATGATGAAATCTATAACTAAATTGAATCTATGCCATTAGGAGAGATGGGTGAGTGAGTGTAAACAATATAATAAAATGTTAAAATGTTGTTTTTCTAGGAAATCAGTTTCAAGCCAGTTACTTCATACAGCCTGAATTGACTCCTTCACAACTGGCTTTCAAAGACCTAATATGGAACCCTGAAAAAGACACTGTAAGTAATTTCTGTTGATAAAGTTCTGAATGCTGTCGCTTTTAGGATAGATGATCAGAGTCTTTAGATGAAGACGTCCAGAGCCCAGAAAACAAATACCATGTTGTTCATAAATATTGAAGTAAGATAAATGTTAACATTCTTCTATGTCACACCAGGGCATTCCAGGCAGTAGATATTATCTCATCCTACTAGCTGACAGCCAGAACATCAAAAGAAACGTGATGTCAGACACTAGATAAGAGCCAATTCCAGCTGAGCATACCTGTTGCTTTCCTGTCTTCCAGGTGAAACAGCTGAACTAATCTTTTAGTTAGATCTTAAACTTTTGTCTGACGTGAAACTCTTGGTTCAGTTAAGTAGTTGTTTTTCACTGGGAGGTTTTGGTTCATTTTCTAACATAACTTTGCAACATCATTTGACTATTGGAGTGGCAAAAGTGCATGTAAGCCAGGCATTTAGAAGAGAGTAGCTCAGAAAATTGAAATGCCAGACTTCCTCCTGGGTCTTTGCTTTGTTATCAGTGGGAGAACCTACTGTTTGCCACATTAAATTAACTTGCATCTTCCACGTTTATGGATGTGAATTACAATACAATGTCATTGTCATAACACGAAGAGATGATCTGCACCAACCATTGCAGCTTACAGTGGATAGACAGGATGTTCTCAGCCCTGTGTCTTGTCTGAGGGTACACTATAGGACACAAACTCCTGGTACATGTTCCAGATGGACATGGAAGAGTGTTGAACTTGGCCTGTATCTGGAGTGTGGATCTGTGGACAAAACTGAAGGGTGAGTGGGTGGAGTGGTGTATCTTGCCCACTGTGGCATGGTAGAGCAGCTTCAGATGTTTGTTATTATTAAAAACAACCTGTGTTGTGCAAATAAGTGGCCTTTGTCCAACCTTAACTGTAACTTGACAGTGCTTTTTGCCACAGCTTGTTAGATGGCTTTTTATAAAAATACTTTGTGATAACTTGATGGAGGTGAAATAGAGCTGGTCTCAAGCCAGACCCTGGTAGACCTGTGTTCATAAAAGCACCATGATACTTAACATTAATTAGCACACTTGTTGTCTGAGCAGAACGGCCAAGAGCTGAATGGCATGGAGACTGACTGTTGTCCCCTAGAGGGAGTCTCTGCACAAAAGGGTTGAGATATTGCAGAAAAGCTTTGCTGTTGCCCTTGTGCTATACCTGTTCTGTGGATAGAGTAATCCACTCTCCATGGCACTGTGACACCTGTCACAAGCCCTAAACACACACACACACACACACACGAGTATAAGACATAACTATACTATACTTTTTAGGAGGACCATGTAGATTTAATTTTCTGTTTTATTATTTTGTCTGCTTCACAGATTCAGCCAAGACCAACTCGAGTATCACTGATCTTAACTTTATGGAGTTGTAAAATGATTCCTCTTCCAGGAGTGAGCATACAGGTTCTCAGTAGACATGTTCGACTCTGTCTTTTTGATGGTAACAGGGTGAGTTGCTCTGATGCAATAAAATATAACATTCCAGACACCGTGAAGTTAAAACATGATATATTTAAGGGATTTCTGAATGAATTTAAAATGGTCACATTTGGGCTGCCTCTTATTATGGCTAAAATTTTCGAAAGTGCCTAAGTGATGGAGGAGGTTAAGTTCCATTTTTAAAAGTGACTGAAACACATTTAGGAGCCCAAGTCTCATTGAAAATCAATGGGATTTGGACTTCTAAATGCCTCAGTCACTTTTGAAAATGAGACTTAACTTCTAAGTCACCTAGGTTCTTCTGAAAATTTTACCTTAGGGCCTCAATTTCATCTAACCCATTTATGATGCTTTTTACACACAAGAAACAGATCTGCTGAGTATGTGCTATTTTTTTTTACAGTCACTTTTTGGAGTACAATTATACTTCCATCTTAATTGCAGTTTACACGCCTTGAAAAAGTAATATGAAAATGAAATATTTAAACTTACTATAACTGGGATAATTTTAGAGACTTTTTTTTAAAAAAAAGAGCTTTCTGTAAACTCACGTTATTTTAGTAAATACTTAATGCAGATTTATTTGTTTGTCTAGAAAGAACCAAGCATACTTATACCATTGTATAAATTATAGACAAAATATTAGTTTCTTAAATCCAGATGAATAAAAATCTTATAATCCAGAGTTGCAAAATTCTGAAAATCTCTTATAATCTGCCACCAACCTCTGTGGAGTCCTCAGCGTTCAGAGGAACTCTTCTCATTCATTTCACCCCACTATTCTCACCCCTACATCAAATCAGATATGTTCATGACTGAAGCAGTGTGGTATTGCACCTACTGCAGCTGCTACTAAGTTCCTAAAGCATTGCTAGAGAGGCTGTGGTTGGTGATTCTTCTTTCAGGGAATGTGATTCCTCTGCAGTGTTCATAACATGTCCTAGCTAAGAAGGGTGAAGGACAGGCATGGTCTGATCCTGCATTGCAATGCAGAGTGCTGGACTAGCCTTGCATATCTTATATTTTCTTAGAGCTACATAATTTTCCAGAAAACTAGTTTTTAATATTTTCCTCACCATAATTTCCTATCTCATTTTAGGTACTGAGTAACATTCATACAGTTAGAGCTACATGGCAACCTAAAAATCCCAAGACGTGGACTTTCTCTCCACGGGTAGGTATACAGCATAGCAAATGGACTTGGCCAGTATGTGTGTGTATCTGCTAGTTGTAATACAGCATACTTAGATGTTGTCAGCCAATAGGTTCATCTCACTTTTAGTCTTACATTTTCTTCATATATTAGAAAGGTAAAAATGGGACTGATCTGTACTGTGCCTGAGGCATTTAGCTCTCAAAAACATTAGCTCTGAATGAAGAGCCGTGTCTTGGAAACACTTGCTATCGAGTATAGTACTTAATACACAGTAATCCCAGCGACTGCATGGTGATAAAGCACAATGCTTGGTAGTGTTTGCAGGATTGGGCCCTAACACCGCATCTCTGTTGGCTCACTTTAGTCAACACTGTTGCAATTTCTCTCGGCCAACAGCTCTGACCAATACATTTTCAGTTTGCGTCAGTTTGATGTTGATGATAATACCTGGCAGTCTCCACCCATAGATCTCAAAACCTACAAAATACGGTAAATGTTGTAAGGCCCGCAGCTGCACCGCCTCAGAGAGGAACCGTTAAGGTTTTATTAGCTAATCAGGACTGGGTTAGGTGTAGGCTTGGCAGAATTCCATTTTTTTTCAGTTTCAACAATATTGATTTTAATTTTTTTTTCCAATTCTTAATTATTTTTATTTTTACAGTTGTGGGAAATTAATGGAGGATAGTGTTGGGGTTTGAGAGGAGCCATTCAGCAGCAGGATGGCCTCCCCCATGGTTGAGGGCTTGTCCTTCTCCCGGGCCTGTCCAGGGGGTCTCTGCTCTGGCCGGCCAAGACCATAGCCTTCCCCATACCTTGCGTCTGCAGGGATCCATTGTCACCAGCTCTGTAGCTATGCAGCTCTGTAGTCCCATGACAGCAGGGCAGCAGAGAGCTCTGTGCTGCTGTGGGGCCGGTGACATGCCATTCTCGCAGGCACAAGATGCGCGGGGGAGGATGTACTTGTGCTGGCTGTTGCCTATGGATAATTTTTTTTTGTCGATTTCAGTGTGAAGTTGATACGACATTTCACGACAACTGACAATTTAAATTGAATCCTGCTAAATAAAGTTGTGTGTGTACCAAGGAAATGCTGTGAGGAACGGGTGTTAGTTATTCAGCAGGTGGCACTCTGTGCTTGGAATCAGTATAAACTTGAACACTAGAATGTGTTATTAGCAGGACCGGCGCTAGGGGTTTGAGCGCCCTAGGCGGACGGCAATTTCGCCGCCCTGCGCTCTGGTCCCGCGGCTCCGGTGGAGCTGCCACAGTGGTGCCTGCGGGTGGTCCGGTGCTCTGCGGCTCCGATGGAGCTGCCGCAGAGGTGTCTGCGGGAGGTCCACTGGAGCCGCGTGAGCAGCCGACCGTCCGCAGGCACAACTGCGGCAGCTCCACCGGACACCCTGGGCTGCCGGCTGCTGCGGCTCCCTGACCCAGGGTCAGTGCGCCTCCGCGGCAGCCGGCAGCCCGGGGTTTCCCTGGGCCAGGGGACCCCCGCCCCTGGGCTGCCGGCTGCCGGGGCTGCACCCTGACCCAAGGGACCCCCTGGACTGCCGACTGCCGGGGCTGCGCCCTGACCCAGGGGACCCCCTGGGCTGCCGGTTGCCGCCGGCAGCTCAGACTCCCTCTCTGTCCAGCAGCAGCGGCTGCTCAACCATTTAAAAAAAAATTGGGGGGCGCTTTTTGGCGCCCTCAAATCTCGGCGCCCTAGGCAACCGCCTAGTCCGCCTAAATGGTTGCACTGGCCCTGGTTATTAGCAATGGAAAGGAGGAGAGTGCTGCTGTGAATAAACTTCCTTTGTATTTTCGTTATCACAGCTTATGACTGATAACCTGCCTTAAACTGATGTTGTGTAGGATCACTGTACGCTGTCAAAGAACTGTTGTATGTTAACCCAAGTGGTGGCTGTGTTTCTCTGGTGGGCAAAATCGTCTCTTATTTGTAAAATGCTTTGAGAGCCGATCATTACTAAAGGAGTTACTTTTACAGATTAGCAGCATTTTATGGAAAAACAGAATGAGAATAGTATTTTTTGCCTTAAATTGAATCTTTTTAGTTAAAAGAAAGTGGTGAATAATGAGATTGAGTCTTTTACAGAAGATCCTAGAATAAATGTGTTCAGATTTTAAAAAAAATTGGAATCTTGAAGATCTACACTCACATCTTGTTTTTGTTTTAATTTATTAGGTAACAGGCATCTTACCCAGCCTGCTTGATGGTGACTGTTTCATAAGGTCCAATTCTTCATCTCCAGACATTGGTATATTATTTGAACTTGGCATCACTTATATTCGCAATGTAAGCATATAAAAGATGGATACATTTTCAAACTGAATGTTTTATTATTAACTTCCAGAATCTCAACTTCAAACAATCATAGTACAATAGAAAACGTCTTGTTTTTTATTTTTCCTTGGCTTTTCTAGTTTTTTTTAAGTGATTTTTACTGCTAGTCAAATGTTAGATTGACAGCAGTGGAAACTGAAGTCCTATTAATCCATGGAAAAGGTACAATATCCATCTCACCCCTTCCACTACCCTCTGTGGAGGAATAGAAAGGTAGTTTTCACTCCTTGTTTAGCAATCAAAACACTTTCTCTTTCTGATCACTGGTCATCAGAAAGTTTTACTTGTCCTGAAAGCATTTTTACTGGTCTTCCAAAGATCTGACATGCATGGTGATTATTAAGGACCAATTTCTTATCATTCTGGTTATCATCTTGCTTTCCCCATTGCCTTCCAATTTTGACATGATTAATAGCTCATAATCAAATTGTTCAAGAATAATCTTTTATATAATTTGAAAGCTGAAATTGCAAACTCTTTAAAAAATGTACAACATACTGGTTTCTAGCTCTAGTGGTTACTATCTGTCTGATTTGGTACTTATAAGGATTGAGACTAGAGGGTGATGTTATCAGAGGCATGAGCTCCCATGAACTCAGATATAAAAACAAATAATTACACCACTGGAAAGCAGAAAATCTTCGCGTTCATTTCAGATAGTTCATGAAATATTGGCTCTGAAGAATCACTTGTTCCTCTAACAGTACTTTTTGCCATTGCTTCAGGGCAGAATATAGCAAGTTCAACATGGGTCATATAGTCCCTTTCTGCTGAGTCACCACATTAACTGTGATTTTTCCCCTGTAGCAGGTATAATTTCATGGTCTAGGTCGAGGAGAATTGTCTGTATAAATAGACTAGCTCAGTGTCTTTTGATCATTGGTGGTCTGGAGGGGCCTGTTGGGAAATGATGGCCTTCATTATGCTATTTGTCTAGTCAGGATTTTATTAAGGATGTGTGTCTAGGATATGGTTGTACAAGGGCTAGCGTTTGTGCAAACACCCTGTTGGTCTTAATAATACCTAGCTCTTGTGTAACACTTTCCATCTGTTGATTTCAAAGCACATTTTACAAAGAAGGTAGGGATCAGTATCTCCATTTTACACATGGGAAAACTGAGGCACAGAGAGGCAAAGTAACTCTCCCAGGGTCACCCAGCAGGCCAGTGATGGAGCAGGGAATGGGACTCTGGAATCCTGAGTCCCAGTCCAGTGTTCTATCCACCAAGCAACGCTGCCTCCATTACAAGTAAAATATTCTAGTGTTTGTGGTCACTGATATTATAAAAATGGTTGTTATAGACTGATAAGCTTCACTCAATTAATTTTTTTTCTCAGTGCATCACTGAAAGTTGTTTGGAAGTTTTACAATTAGTAAAACAAACAACAAGTTTTCCGCTTTACTCTGCGCTGGTTAGGCCTCAACTGGAGTATTGTGTCCAGTTCTGGGCACCGCATTTCAAGAAAGATGTGGTGAAATTGGAGAGGGTCCAGAGAAGAGCAACAAGAATGATTAAAGGTCTTGAGAACATGACCTATGAAGGAAGGCTGAAGGAATTGGGTTTGTTTAATTTGGAAAAGAGAAGACTGAGAGGGGACATGATAGCAGTTTTCAGGTATCTAAAAGGGTGTCATCAGGAGGAGGGAGAAAACTTGTTCACCTTAGCCTCCAATGATAGAACAAGAAGCAATGGGCTTAAACTGCAGCAAGGGAGATTTAGGTTGGACATTAGGAAAAAGTTCCTAACTGTCAGGGTAGTTAAACACTGGAATAGATTGGCTAGGGAAGTTGTGGAATCTCCATCTCTGGAGATATTTAAGAGTAGGTTAGATAAATGTCTATCAGGGATGGTCTAGACAGTATTTGGTCCTGCCATGAGGGCAGGGGACTGGACTCGATGACCTCTCGAGGTCCCTTCCAGTCCTAGAATCTATGAGTCTATGAGTCTATAACTATGCATTTCCTTATTGAGGGCTTGTCTACATGGTGCAGCAAACTATGCCAGAGGGGTGAAATATGTGAAGTGCAGTAATGTGTTGCACTCTACCCTCCCCATGTAGACCCTGCCGGTGTGCTCTAAAAGGTACCTAGTTTGTGTTAACCTAGTCATGTTAACCCAGTGTGCTTTGCTGGCACTGCGTAGGCAAGTCTTTAATGTCTTGCTTTCTTTAGAATTAATCTTATCTTTGCATTTCCTGGCTTTCTAAAGCTTGGGTTTTTTTCCTTTTTTTTTATAAATTACAACATTTTTGTAAAGTTTTTTAACTCTTAAATTGCTGTTATGAATTCGCAACCTCAACTCCAGTTTAACTGGTGGTGATTGTTGTTTGTCTGATAATGTAATTTCAAATGCCTGTGGGTCAGTGGATTTGTTGTTTGTATTTTTTTAAGTTCACCGTAGACTAAGGGTAACTTCGGACACACAATTGGACAGATATTTTCATGTGGTAATAGTTGCACAATTGTCTAATTCCAGCCCAACCTTTATTTGAAAATCAGGCCCATAATCTCTATTTAACTTTTTGGTTGCATGCAAACACATACATAACACACACAAGGTTAGGGCAAAAGACACTCAAAATGTTGTGATCAATACCCAAGCCCCTGAAATTTTCAAGAAATATTTACATAGTTCTGGAACCTTTCATATTTTTAAGGGAGATCTTTTAACCATGGTTCCACAAAATGTCATTCATCTCTTCGGTTTTCTATTTTTAGCTGGCTGCATAAGAAGTTTTATTCTTCTCTTACTTTCTAGTCAACTGGTGAAAGAGGAGAGTTAAGCTGTGGTTGGGCATTTCTAAAACTCTTCGACTCCAGTGGAATTCCAGTTTCTTCCAAGTAAGTTGGCTATATTTTTTTTAAACTCAGACTTTTGCTTGCATTTTTGATGTAAATTTTTTTGTTGCAGTTAGCAGTAGAGCTGGAATTTCACATGTATTAACTGTATATATAAGGGCATGTGTATTTAATTGTAGAAAAGTTAATCAGATTTGGGATTCTAATATTCAGGTGATCTGGAACTTCTAATCAGCATGTTTTTGTCCTAACTATCCATCCCCCAAAGGCTCAAAATTAAGTATCCAAAAACTAGAATGCAAGTGTATTTTGCAAATCTTTGTTTACAGAATGATTGTTTTTTATTTAGATTACTACACAGATATGAGGTTAAGTGGAAAAAAATTAAAAATCCAATTTATTAAACCCCATTGACAGTTTATATTTTTGCATTTATCTTGGCCTAGACAGTGAAAATCAATTTGGTCACTTTAACTTTTTCATAGATCCATAGTCTATAAGGCCAGAAGGGACAACTGTGATCATCTAGTCCATAGAACTTCCCTGGATTAATTTCTATTGGAACTAGAGAATTTGTTTCAGAAAAATATCCAATCTTGATTTTAAAATGGTCAGTGATGGCAAATTCACACAACCCTTGGTAAGTTGTACCAATGGTTAATTAACCTCACTTAAAATTCTGCACCTTGTTTGCAGTCTGAGTTTGTCTAGCTTCAACTTCCAGCCTTTGGATCTTGTTAAATCTTTGTCTGCTGGACTGAAAAAGACCATTATTAAGTTTTTGTTCCCCATGCAGGTACTTATAAATTGTGATCAAGTCACCCCTTAACATTCTCTTTGTTAAATTGAATAGATTGAGCTCCTATCATTGTGTGTTTTGTTTACAGGTTTATGTCTAATATTCCAAAAGCTTATGCTTCAAGGCTTCAGCCAGCCACCTGTAGGGATCAAGAAGGGATTTTTTCCCCTCTATTCCCCCCAGTGTATTCTGGGATTTTTGGTCTCCTTCATTTGAAGGATCAGAGATGGCCACTGCTGGCGATGGAACACTGGACAGGGTGTATCATGGCTCTGAGGTGGCATCAAGCATTTCTCTGTCTCTCTCTCTCTCTCAGTGCTTGACTGGCTGGTTTTTAGTCACATACTCTGGGGCTAATTGATCACCATAAGTGGGGTCAGTGTAGGGGTCCAGGGCAAGGGCAGTCTGGTTCAGTCACAGCTGAACTGGGGTTCACACATCAAGAAATGTCGTTGGTGAACAGGGGTTGAGGAATCGCTAAAACCGGGTTCCATAAGCAAGTGTTGGAATCAGAGTCAGTCTGGCATCAGAGACTGGATATCAGAGATAGCACCAGCTGGAGTCAGGAGGCAAGAGTCAGAATTGGGCTGGGGTCAGAGACTGGAGATTAGGAGATGAGGTCAGGTTTGGAGTTGCTCCAGGCCAGAAGTCTGTGTGCGTTGCCCAGACAGCTTCCTGGGGCACCCTCCAGGGTTAAATAGTGCGATTGGCCAATCAGAGGTCTGCAGAGTATTGTCGCTCTGGATTCTTTGAGCGGTACTTCCTGTGGCTCCTACTCCCTATGCTCCCTGGCTAGGGCTCTACATGGCCTCCCAGTGGCACTGTGAGAATATTAGCCATCTCAGGCTCTGCAAACGTGGATTCTAGTCTGTGGATCCTTACAGTCAGGAAGAAATTGCCCCCCAGATGAGATTAGCAGTGGCCTTCCTCTGCAGAGTGTTGGTGTGGGTCATATGCCAGGATTATCTAGGTGTATCTAACTTAATCATTTTCGTGCCATTGCGGTGACCTTGGTCCCTCCTATTCTCTGCCTGTGGCACATAATAGTCTAGTCTTCTGTGGGCTGTAATATACTGTGGTCCAATTTCAGTTGTTGGGTTTAGTGTGCGGGTGTTGGGTGGTGGTGGTTAGTGGCCTGTGATATACTGGAGGTCAGATTAAAGGCCTCTGATATAAAGAAGTCCCTTCTGCCCTTAAGCGCTAGGACTCTATAAAGCATTTTCTCCAATCCTTTAATTGTTCTTGTGGCACTTTTCTGAGCCCTCTCCAGTTTATCAAAATCATTCTTGAACTGTGGGCACCAGAACTGGGCACAGGATTCCAGCAGTGGGCACACCAGTGCCAAACGCAGAGGTAAAACAACCTCTCTGCTCCTACTCAAGATTCCCCTGTTTATGTATCTGTAGACAAGCAGACTCATCCCTGCAGTGCCTCCTGCTAGTGACTCCTGGGAATTAGCTCATTCCAGCTCCAGAGCGCCCTTTGCAGGCCGGTGATCCGCCTGTCCTCTGGCCCTCATGTCCCTCCCTGGATCCGGTGCGCTTTTTCCTGGGGTGCTGCCCTTGGCAGTAACCCCTCAGTCTTAGGGTCTCCCCTCCCTGGGGAACCCCCACCCACTATCCCCACAGAATATGGCCACTGCCAGTATCATTTAGCCCCCACACTCTGGGGCAGACCGCAGTATCAGCCTGCTCATCACTGGCAAGGTTGGGTTTGGACCTGCTGCCTTGGCCTACCCCTGGGCTGCCCTCTGCAACCCCCAGTGCCCGTTGGCCTTGTGCTAGGCCACAGCCTGGGGCTTTCCAGGCTGGAGTTCCCCTGCTCCTCTGCCTTTCCCCAGCCCTGCTCCACTCAGGTACCCTGTGTCCAGCTCCCTGCAGCCAGGCCCATCTCCCTCTATAGCTAGAGAGAGACCATCTAAGCTGCTGGCTCCCAGCCTCTTATAGGAGCCAGCTGGGCCTGACTGGGGCATGGCCACAGCTGAACCTACCCTCCCTAATCAGCCCAGGCTTCTTGCCCCAGCCACAGCCCTCTCCTGGGCTGTTTTAAGCTCTTCAGGGCAGGAGCGGGGGACCACCCTGCTACAGTATCCCAGGATGGCATTATCCCTTTTGGCCCCAGCATCGCACCAGGAGCTCATGTTCAGCTGATTATCCACCATGACTCCCAAATCATTTTCAGAATCACTGCTTCTTAGGATGGAGTCCCTCGTCCTGTAACTTATAGGTCCTTAGTGCTTCAAAATGCTGCAGGGTAATATTTGTTTGTTTAAAAACACTGTGGAATTCACTACCACAAGAAAGGACTGACACTGCTCTCACTGTTGGCAGAACTAAATACAAATCAAAACAAGCAGCTTACTCTGCCCATCCAAGGGGACAGAATGAGGGAGATTGTTTTGTTTTAAAAAGTTGTGAGATGTTCCCATCAGTTGATGATGGATGCAGCAGAAAAACCTAAACAGATTAAAAACAACCTCATGAGAAAATTTACCAAAGTTCTTTAAATGGCTGAATTGAACAAGACACAAATAGGCTTAACTTGGGCTATCCATCCCCATAATTCCATGCAATTGCTTCAAGCTTTAGAGGGGAAAACCAAATTAGTCCTAATTGTCTGAGTAATTTGACCATTTGAATAGCGAACCACTCTCTAATGTGCTTTATTTTTTCACCTTGGTTTTAGTATATATGTGCACGATGTTCTAATTTAAGTACTGGAATTATAACCTCACCACACTCCAATGCCATGGCTAGCCCTCCTTACAAAGAGAATAAATTATATCAATTTGAAATGCTAGCAACAAGTGTGCAATCATTAGCAATTTCTAAGAGCAAAATTATTCAGATGGACACACCTCTGGGTTGCATTATCAAAATCTGCACTTTCTGTCCTTCTCTCATATAGGTGCACATTCCTTTCTTCTCCTTCCAAAATGGCATCAATCTTAAAATGATAGGTGAGATGTAGAAGTCATTTTGAGTTGGGGTTTTACTCCAGTATGAACAGTGTTGCCCAACATTCACTGCTATAAACATATGGTTTGTTTCTTCAGTACTTCAATAAAGAAGGCCAGGCAAGACAGAACTGACTAATCAATTTAACACTTTCAGACACTGACATTCTTTTGGTTTTATACTTCGTGGGCTCATCCCAAGAAAGTGCCACATAAGGCATGCCTTTCTCACCACATGTTCTGCTAGTTTGAGTCAAATTAGGCCAAAGGACCTAATAGTGGAATAATTGAATGGAATGGGATTCGAACTGAAACTTGGGGTCATCTATTACGTATTCACTCCATCTGCAGCTTCTGAGATATCACACTTGCTAAATGGATGTGTAAAGTCTAGTAACATACACTGAGCTATTTGAAATATGTCTCAATCTAGCCTGACTCAAATCTAAATAGGTCCAAACCATTTTAAAAAAATCTTGCTAATAGATGTGCACTCTCCTACTGTGCATAATTAATGTTTTAGTGACTAATTGCATTGTTTGCTCTGTCTCCCATAAACGTTATATCTGCTTTGACAAATGGAGTAAAATAGGGTAGAAGATGAAGTGAGCTTTGAAGAATAAAAAAGAAATCTACTGTCTGCTCTGTCAATACTCCTTTTAACAATGAAAAGCATATAGTGCAAGAGAAAAGAGTTTTCTTCTCATTTCTTTTCTCTTACTGTATTGATGATCCTTCCATAAGACTCATGTCCTGCCCTGCTGCTAATACAGCAATGTTAATACAGTGTCTAGAATTTTGAAATGAAATGTTTATCTTCAGGATGAAAACTTTCAAGCTTTGATGGCTAAACTTTGACTCATGAATTAACATTTAGCTGTCTAAATTAAATATGGATTCAGGAGATTGAGTTTAGGCACCAAAGTCAGTGTGGATTTAGGAGCCTAACTTAAGTGATACAAATTTTAAAATTTCTCAAGTAGTAGTAGAAGTATCAAGTAGTAAGTGAGCAGAAATCTTGTGCCTGTTAAGTTACCAAATTTATTGAAGCACGAGAAATGTCAGAAAGTTGGGTCTAGAATCGTCCATTAAAAATGTCACCTTTGAATGATTGAGCAGTGTCAACACATTCAGTTTCACATTATTAAAATATACTTTTATAAATACCTTTGGTTGCTGTTTGAATGAACAAATACAATTGACACAAGATGAAGACTGCAATGTGTGAATATGTGAGTGAGAAGAGACCTTTGTTCAGACTGAAGAAATACAGGTTTTTGGGAATGAAAACATGATGAATTTTTTGTTGTTTCATTTTAAACAACACTTTTGGACTTGCATTTAAGAGAATTATTGCTAGTACTTGTTTTGAAATGTGGCTTATTTGTTACTGTAGAAGAGAATCTTCAGGCTTGCTTCTTGAGTTTCAACTGTTGTGAGTGATAAAGCAAAATCAGCTCCTATTAAAATATGAATAATAAAGCAAAGATTTCTCTTATTTTTAAAGAAAAGAGATTCAGTTTTCATTTTCAGAGAAAAGTGATGCTATTTTATTCATTTCCCTCTGATTATGTTTATTAAAGTATATTACTGTTTATTTACAGGACATATGAGCTGCTTTTGAATGGTGGCACACCCTATGAGAGAGGTGTTGAGGTGGACCCATCAATATCAAGAAGAGGTACAGTTTCACATGTACATTACATAAATGAAATGACACATAACAGTTGGTTACTGTATTTTGCAACCTTGCAAGCTTATAAATCCTCTGAGGTTCTGAGTGGAGCCTGTAACTATGCTTGACATTCAGAGTCCCTTTGGCAAATTGCAGAGAGAGAGAAAAGAGCAAGCATGAGCTCAAAAACAGTTTTATTTTACAAACAATGAGGAAATTGACTTTATTCTAAACTTGTTACTGATCTTCATTCATGCCAATGTATTATCAGCATTATCTATAGTATCTATAATTATGTTCTTCAAATGGAGACAAGCAGGAAGAGACGGGTAATAAAACAAATATGTGGCAAGATGATGATAGATTTTTATTGCCACTTTTTTGTGATAACCCACATTATTCAGACTTGGCTTCAACTTACACCAAAATGTAGTTACCTCAAAGAGATGGCAAACTTTTTTTTTAATAACATATCCTTCCAAATAAGCTCTCCATGCCCTGATTCTCTGAAATAGACCTTAGCAGTGGATGGCACAACCCAGCTTCCATTAAATTATCCTTTAAATAGTACCCCAAATGAAGGGGTGAAGAGAGGTTGTTTGGGTGCTGGCTAGAAGAATTCTTCTGTTTGTGTCTGTGTCAATTTGATGTTAACATTGGCTGATGTCATCATTGTTTAGGTGAGTGTTACTCTTACCTTGTCTTAAGAGTTCCATGATTTTTAATGGCTGAGATTTGTTTGTTTAAATGGATGCGTACAATAGTGTATTGTTTCCTGAATTGCACTTAGCAGCCTTAAATAAGTTACTTGTTATAGAATATGTAGTGTGTGTGTGTATATTCTCCACTGCAGTAAATGAAATCCCACCGTAAGTGGGTTCAAATGATGCACTGTCGATATTTTAACCAGCGGATGCCCCCAGTGTTCCTCCTTGGCTGTGATAAACCCAGTTTGCCAGAGATGCTTGTCGTTGCGGGGCGTGGACCATCTCGGCCAATCCCGACTCCCTCCAAACCAATGACCTGCTCTTATCTTTCTTTGTTCTGTTTCATTTGCCCCTCCCCTCCTCAGCATTGTGTCAAGGGCCGGAACAACAGGCTGAAAGAGCATATGTCTCTACTTTGACTGAAAAATCATACACTAGTGCCAAGCTTCCTTTCATAGATAAGCACTAACTGTGCTATGCCTCTCTCAAGCATAAGATGCACCCGAGGCTACGCATAAAACAAATCAGAAAAAAGTTATTTGGTTCTTGCTGCCTAGATCATGAGGTTATGCAAGTGCACTTAGGAGATGTTGACTTCAGAATGTGCTAATTTTAAATGATTTTATTTCTTGGTTCAGAATCAGAAAGGAAGTTTCCTTTTCATGCTTGAAAAGTGGACTTGGAAACTTAGCTTCACTTTGCCATGTGCACATTTAAATGTGCCTTCTCATTTTATAATATTCAAACATCAAAACTAAAATCAGATGTTTTAAAGCTAATTTCAACTGTTTATGTCTTAAGCAAGCAGTAGTGTTTTCCATCAGATGATAACACTGAAGAAACAGCCTCAACTTCTAGTGAAACTGAGATCATTAAGCACACGATCAAAAGGCATCCTGAAGTAAGTGTTCTATGTGTGTAAAAATAAAGTGAAGATCTGTCCATGATAATTTGTGTCCGTGGATCAATTCTAATTTAATGTATAACTGAAAAAAGTTGATCACCAAGTTTTATCTGTGTTTTTTGTTTTAGAAAGCTCTCTATGTACTTGTATAACCTCAAATTACCATAGTATAAACACATATTCCACAAATGTTAATCAAACCATACAAGTCATGAGTTGGGGAAGTATTGTTGTCAGGCAGATTGAGTGACTTTCCTGAGGTCACAAAGGAAAACTGAAGAACTGGGAACTGAAGCTAGCTCCCGAGTCCTTGTCCACTGCCTTAAGTACAAGAGCATCCTTCCTCTTTATAGGTCCCCTAGTGGAGAGTGCTTACCCCAGAATTGTAATCTCTATAGAAAACAGTGACCATTGAGGCTGTGTATGTTCCCCACAAAGAACTGAATGTGTGGTACAGGGTTATATAATGGTCATTGGAGGAGTCACCTGCTAACGAAAGCAGGACCAAAAAGAACTCACAAGACCACCGCAAAGGATGATTAATTTCCTTAGCAACACTACAAATGTTGATAGTGACTTATCACATATTATTAGCCCACTGTGATTTTTCTCTCAAGACAATATCTTCCTTCCCTAGAACAGGTTCAGTGGAGGAATCTAAAAAATGGGATTGGCATTAATGGAAGAAAGTGGCCAAACTCACTCTCCTATAAAACAGCAGATATGGTGGCTTACTTGGTGGCATCACTATGATATAGAGAACAATTGGCTTAACATTCTGCATTGCCTCTGGAAGTACAGAGTTGGGGTGATCTGTTTGAAGGACTAGAATTCTTTAGCCAAAAAAAAAGGAGTGTGAAACTGGAGGTACTTAAGGATTCAAATTTGATACAAGTCTTTGGGTTTATATCGGGTTGAAGCTAGGGGAGCCAAGGCTATTTACACCAACTGAAGATCTGGCCCAGACTTTGGAAGTCAAGAGAATATATTTTGGTGCTTTGGGGAAGGTCAGCATGTGACGTGTGTGAATTAAATATAGGCACATGGTTACTATTTCAAGATTCGTACGTAATTTATACTTTGTATTGGAGAGTAAGCTTCTTTAAGAGTGCGATCTGAATTTAGACTGGCAATACTGCAGCAGTTGCTATGTACACTGATTTGGCAATTATGGCTTGATCCTCCCACTTTGTAATCAATGGGTGTTTTGCCATGGACTTCATCAGAAGAAGAATCAGACCCTTTAAAGAACAATTTATTCTCTCCAAAGTGTCTCCTGTGTAGAGTTTAAATAAATTGCTGCCTGGGGAAAATCTGAAATTAGATGTGCATTTTAATTACTGTTCTTCCATTTACACAATCAAATTCACAATACTTTTGACTAGCTCTCAATTTTTTCCTTCTTTAAACAGTCGGAGTCATTTATTGGTGGCACCGAACTGCTTCTCACAGTGTATGCATAAAGCACATGATCATAGTGATGACTTTGTGAACCTGTAACTTCATATAATATATGTTTGTTCATATACATTGATATGGCTGTAATATGTTTTCCACCTTATGGGAATGCATTGCATGAGTTGTTTTGGAAACAAATCTATAACTTTTTATTTCTCTTTCTAACAGTCTGCTACCAGAAACATTAATTGGCAGTATGTGCTACATTCATCTCTTGATATTTTATCAACAAATTCTCAGTGATGTGCTGCTAAAGGACAGAATAAGCATGCAAAGTGCTGGTAAGAATTGTTCTGGTGAAAAAGAGTCAGATGGGAAAAGGTAGTGTTGGTATTCTTGGCTTCTGGTCACTTTTTCAGGAAGAGAATATTTCCAGAATTACTAGAAGTTAGGCCTAGCAGAATATAGTACAATACATGCACCCAAGTTTGTATAGATTTTACTTTTCTAAAAAGTTTAAAGATTTGCACAATATAATAGATCTCAGCCAATTAGGATGGCAGTGTGTTGTTTTTGTAATGTAATCATTTGTCATTAATTCCAGTTTAAGAAAGATCTGGGGCCCAGTGTGTTAACTGCCTTATATTTCTTGCCATCTTATGCAGTTTTACCTACATGTTCCAATTTTCAGAAGTATGAATGAAAATAGCACACCATATCTAGAGTGTATAGACGTTCTATAACCATTCAGTCTGGAGGAACTTCATTTGCAGTTTCCAGTGGAAGCTGAATGAAACCTCTTCTCCCTCAGCCATTTTTAGAGTCTCTTGTTTCTACTCAAGAGTCTTTTTTAAAAAAGTTTATTAAGTATTTATTTGTATTTCAGGCTAGTAATATTTTAACTTACATCAAGTGAGTTGTCATATTTGACTAAAGTTCTCACAGTGGAATGCAAACATAGCAAGCATAGTTTTGTTTTCAGTGAAGCGTAAAAGTCTACGATAAAAATTATTTTGAAAAAGAAGTATTTGGTGAATAAGGGCCACAAGTGTTGCCAGACATTCACTGAGGAGTTAGGAATTCCTCATCTCTCAGAATCACAATGTTGCATTCCATGTGTTTCCACGTTATCTCTGAATTCTGCTACGATGCTTTAACAATGTTGAGCATGCATGTTTGCAGTGTACAGTGTGATAGTGAATGTCCCTAAAGGACATTTTATAAGGTGCCACAGGACTCTTTGCTGCTGTCCCTGAAGGAGGGCTTTTTTTCACTCTTGAAAGTGTTTACAAGTGCCTTTAACTGCCAGGATCCAAACCAAACTTGTTCATTTTTTATATGTATATTCTCATGGTATCTGCAAGCGAATGGGAGACTGGTTCTATCATTATGGTTAATAATTCTTCTCACATTCCCCTAATCATGAGGGTAGGCAGGAGAGGAGAAGGGGAGCTCTTAAAACCTGTGTCTGACAGCAGAAAGAATTAAATCAATTAGTCTTAATAGATACAGGTTTAGACATATTCCTTTCAGTAAAAGTATAACAATTTTACTGTGTTCTCTAATTGTGACTGTTTAAAAAGCCACAATATAATACATCACGAGTTTTAACCATGGTGTAGTAGGTTGATATTTGTTCATACTTTAGAATGAGGCTATCTGAAGATTTCTTGGTCTTTCTTCTCTATCTTCCCCCCAAGACTTTCTAAATAATGTACAGTCTACTGCCAGGGTAAGGACTTCTGTAGTGCTCGTACCAATAAAATTAAGCCAACATTTCTAATTCATATTTAGATACCCAAATACGTTTAATTTTCAAAGGTGGTCAAAGTCATAATTCCCATCATGGCTTCCAGAGAGGTAATCTGCATTGTGGATACTCAGCACATCTGAAAATAAGACTCTTTCTTTAATTTTTAGCATATATAACCTCTTATTATTATTACATTAAATTAGACTCTGAAGATAAACTCATTTAGTAGATTACTGGATTTTTAAGGCCAAAAGGGACCATTGTGATCATTGAATATGACCTCCTACTTAACAGCCCAGAGAATCTCACACAGTGATTCCTGCAATAATTTATAACTTCAGTTTGAGCTATAGCATGCCTTTTGGAAAGACAGTCTCTTGATTTAGAGACTCCAAGTGATGGAGAATCCTCCGCATCCTTAATAAGTTGTTCCAGTGGTCAATTGCCCTTACTGTTAAGTTTCTGCCTTATTCTTCTTCAAGTGATTGCACATGTCGATTCCACTGTAGGTGTGTGTGTGCCTTGTGCACAGTTCTCAGAGAACTTTTTCCCTCAATAGTACCTGTTTGGGTGGGTTAAACACCTCTGTCGCCATGTGCCACCGTGTGCTGATATGAGAGGGCAGAGCCACCCCTCAGTTCTTTCTTTCGCCAGTGACTGTAAGAGTGGGTCCACTCTTGCTTTCACAGCTTTCTCTCTCTCACGCTTTGTTCATAGTGTGTTTCTTGTTGGATGCTTAGGAGTGAGTTTATGTAGTATACAGTTAGTGGTAGTGGTAGGCTTTTCGCTGCTAGGTCCATTTTGGACCAGATTTGGTTTTCAGGACCAAAGCCGTGCCTTGCTCCCCGGGGTTCAGGTCCTGCTGGTTCTGTGCCAGACTGATGCCGGTCAGTAATCTACACCCCAGCTGCCTAAAGTTTTTTGGGGAGGCCCACGTCTGTCACAGGTGTTACGTTTGTAGAGGGTATAAGCTGTGCTCAAAAAAAAAAAATACAGCACTTCGCCCTCCATTGGAGCTGTCATGTTCAGAGCATTCTCTGAGAGGGGCATCAGTGCCTAATACGCCTCTCGAGATGTTTTCAGCTCCACGTTCAGTGTCTCTGGTACCAAAGGAGAGACACAGAGCTGCCAAAGACATGGTACCTCACTCAGCAAGACTTTTGGTACCAAGGCCCAAAAAAGCAAGGCCTCTCCAAGGGACTCTGAGGGAAAGCATTCCCCAGAGTGCTCCTCTCCTGCAAACGGGGATTAGTTGACTCTGGGACCTGTGTCAGGTCCATCAAAGCCAACCCCTGACATTTCTATTAATCAAACCCAGGATCCAGTTCCAGTTCTGACGACACTGGAAGCCTATGCTGCCGCCTTGGTACCGGTGTCCCTAGTAATGCAAGAAGGGTTTCAGTTGGTATCAGCAACTGAAATCTTTGCACCAGCCCCGCAGGAACATGAGGTACCAATGCTGCTTCCAGTGCCTAGAAGGCTGGTATTTTCCAGGGGCAAGCCACTGTTAATATCCCTGGTAGTGCCATCTCCAGCTTTGACTTACCTGTCTCCTGTCCACACGAGTTCAGCTCCACCATTGTTAGGGCACTCAGTCATCATCATCAGATTCTGAAGTGGGATCTTTTGTGTCCCATACCAGACAGGAAGCTTATTCTCCGTCTGAGCAGTGGGGTCCATGGCTGTCTTAACAGTCTCAATAAGGGGCAGTGGCCAGCACAGCTGTGGGGCCCACCACCACCATATCCGTGGCTGTTCTGGATGCCTTGAAGTGTCTCTCCCCCTGCTAGGACCTATCCTCATCCATGTGAGCTGGCTTCTTCGAGGCTGCACAGAGATCATCAGCACTGCACACAACATTCCCCAATGCCCAGTATCAAGCCACTGGAAGTTGCTCAGACAGCTCCTCCTCCAGCAGAAGCAGATCAGCCATTGCCTCAGCATCCAGATGCGTCTTCATCCTCATCAACAGGTGAGGCTGTAGGGATGGTGAGCAGTTCTCCCCTGCCAGAGCATTACAGGGCTCACCAAGAACTGCTTTATGCAGTGTAGTTGTAGCTGTGTTGGTCCCAGGATGTGAGAGAGAGAAGATGGGTAAGGTAATATCTTTCATGAAATGTGTGGTGCCGGTAGCTGTATATCGAAGAAGATTAGGAATCCATTTCTTTCCCTACCTGGACATTGACTAGTAAGGGGCAGGTCTGAATCTCAAGTTCTGTCCAACATGGCCATCATTCAGTCGATCTTCAATGCGCTGGAGGTATTACTCAGGACAAATCATTTCTAGAACCTGTGCAAAGAATAGAGTTTATCAGAACACTTCCGGATGCTACGTAAGCCAGAACATTTGTGCTCCATAAAGGTTCCAAATTCTCCAAGACCTATTATTGCATCGAAAAGTGCATCTCATTACCACAATGCACACTTGCCTCAGACTTCTGGGGTACATTGCAGCATGTGTATATGTGGTACAGCATGCCAGCCTTTACCTCAGGAGGCCTCAGGGATGGCTAGCGTGGGGGACAGGCCCTCAGAATGTTAGTGTGGGAACTCCCTTTGTTTTTCTGCAGCTGGTGCTCCCACTGATTACAGATGCCTCATCCCTGGCTTGCGTGGCACATATTGGAGCCCTACAAACCAAAGGGCTCTGGTTCTCACAGGAGCCAAGGGCTCATAAAAACCTTGGGAACTAGGTGCTATCTGTCTAGCCTGTTCAGCCTTCCGCCCAAATATTCTGGGGGAAAACGTGCTAGTGTTAATGGACAATACAGCAACTATGTTTTATGTAAACAGACAGGGAGTGGTGCGTTCGTCCCAATGGTACCAGGGGGCAGTTCTACTCTGGGAGATCTGCATAACCAGTTCCATTACCTCAAAGTGATTTACCACCTGAGAGAGTAGAACACACTGGCAGATCACCTAGGCAGATCTTTCTCCTCTCACCACAAGTGGGTGGTGCATCCAGACATGGCCAGGTCCATCTTCTAGCTGCAGGAGTTCCCCAAGTGGACCTGTTTACAACAAAGACCAACAGAAAATGCCATCGGTTCTGCTCGCAAGGGGGTCACAGCCCTGTATCTTTGATAGACACTTTCCTGCTGTCATGGAGAAACTCCCTGCTGTATGCTTGTCCTCCAAAACCATTACTGTCCGGAGTTCTATTCAAGGCCAGGTAGGATCATGCTTACCTCATTCTAATAGCACTAGCATGGCTCTGCCAGCGTTGGTTTTTGACCCAGTGAGCATTGTTGGTGAGGCCTCTTTCACCTCTCTCATTAGATTCAGGTGTGATTTCACAGGACCACAGCTGCTTTCTCCATCCCAAACAACAGGTCCTCCATTTCATGGCATGGATGCTTCATGGCTAACACCACTAGAAGTGACTTGCTCAAAACACATTCAAGAGGTGCTTCTGAAGAGCAGAAAGCCTTTAACTCGGTGTACTTACTCAGCCAAATGGAAACTGTCTGGTCTCAGCAAAGACGTCTCTCTCCAAGGCAGACTTCCATTAACTACATTGTGGATTATCCGTTGCACCAAAACCATCAAGGCCTATCAGTTAGTTCCATTAAAGTACATTTGGCAGCTATTTCAGCATTCCATTCTCCACTGGATAATAGATAGTTATGGGGGTGGAAAAAAACAATCAGTTTTCTAAAAGAGCTGCATGGATTATACCCTCTGGTTCTACAACCTGTTCTGCCAACCTCACGGTAACAAAGTTAATGCGGCCTCCCTTTGACGCTCTTGTGACATACTCCCTACTCCACCTCTCCACGAAAGTGGTGTTTCTGCTTCCAGTAACCTCACAAGAGGAGTAGGCAAACTGAGAGTCTTGGTCTCAGGACCTTCGTACCTGGTTGCCCATAAGAACAGAGTTTATCTATGCCCTCACCTGAAATTCTTGACAACCGTGGTTTCCAATTTCCACATGAACCAGGAAATTTATTTGCCAATGTTATTCCACAACCCTCATATGCACACAGATGAGCAAAGGCTTCATTCGTTGGATATGAGAAGAGCACTGGCTTTCTACTGGGACCACTCTGGACCATTTTGGTCCTGAGTTGTTTGTTGCAATTGCGGACAGGGCGAACGGCAAATCGGTTTCCACTCCGAAGATTTCCTGCTGGATTTCCTTTTGCATTCGGTTGTGCTGCCAGTCAGCTAATTTGAGTATTGGCTCATTTGATTAGAGCACAGGCAGTGTCAACGGCCCTCCTAGCGCAAATTCCTGTTTCTGACATTTGTCAGACGGCAACCTGATCATCAGTTCATGCTTTTGCTGCTTGTTATGCCATTTCCCATTAGTCCGGGAATGATGCAAGTTTTGGACATACTGTTCTGCAGTCACTGGCAAGGTAGACTCCGAGCCCCCCTCCATGTTATTCTGCATTGGCACACTGTGGCAGAGGGCGCTCAAGCCATCCTGACTGAGGGAAAATGTTCTCCGATAACTGTGCATGAGGCACGCACGCACCTACAGTGGAATGGACATGTGCAACACAAGTGGAAGAACAACAGTTACGGAAAGGTAAGTAACTATTTATTTTTCTAGTCTAAATTTTTCTAGGTTCCGCTTCCAGGCAATGGATCTCATTATACCTTTTTCTGTGTAGGAGAAACAAAGCAAGATGGATGTTGTTCAGAGTTATGTAAAAGTTATTTGTATATTTTTTTAAAATAACAAATACTCCTGAATTAGGCAGTTTAAAATGCCTATTAAACTATATAAAAAGTATTCAATGTTGTTTCATTTTCCTGATACATTTTGATAATGATAAATTACTAATATTTTCTAAACCTTGAATATTTCACCTTTAAAATGTGGATACAATAGAACAGTACAATAGTTTACATTGTGTTTGGAGGTATTCAAAATCATGAGAAAATGCAATGATATTTTATTAACGCTGAAATTCTGAGTCATTTTTAGTGCTGATGTAATTGTAATCTTATTTAAAATCTCATTAATCATAACAGAGATAGTTGTTTTCCATTTCAGATTTCATCAGTAATCCTATTTTAGCAACTTTCCCCAAACTCATGGAGCAACCTGACCTTATGGATGCACTTAGGGTATGTGATACATCGTATATTGATATGACACTTCTAAGCTTTTAAGGTATTGCACGTGATTTGGTGTGGATTTTTTGTTGTCTTGTCGGTGGTAAATGGAAAAAGCAAATGACAGAGAAACTACAGTTCTTTCAAGCTTGTGCAGATTCGATGAGCCTGCATTCCTCTTGTACTTGATTGCCTTCCTTAATTATGATGTAAATGAGTAAATGTGATAGAAGCAAAGCATAAAGATGTATAAATATTACTTTAAAATTTCCCCATAGTGTCTGGAGACAGATTCTTTTGGGAGGGGGACAGGAGTGAATTATTTACAAGGAAAGAACTGAACAAATTAATTGAAATAGTACAGTTTAAAAACAGACATTTAATTTTACTAACATCTTTCATTTTTTTCATACTTACTACTTTTCACAATTGTTAACTGATTAAATTCAACCAGTACTAAAAAAGTGTTCTTCTGTCAGAGAAATGGACAAGCTCACCAAGTAAAATGTAGATTTTTGTGGCATCAGAAAGTTTTTGGCATTCCAATGTTATCTGCAAATGTAGGGTTTCAGTAAAAAATATTAAACCTGTGTAGTTGTAAACCAATGCACTGCTTTCTTCCTGAGCCTGCAGACACGCTGTAGTAGTACCTCTGAGGTGTGAACTGCCCTGATCATCTCGAAGTGCTATTAAGCAAATTGACTGCTAATCATCTTAGCAGAAACATTTCCTGTTCAGGCACATAGTTGATGTTCCTCAAAAATAATGTTTCTTTAAATAAATTCAATTATTTGCAAATTTTTAATTGTCACAATTTAAATTAAAAAAATATATATTTTTAGCCTTCAGTTTTTCTCCTTGTCTACACTCACCTCAGTCTAACTTAAGGAACCAAAGTTAAATGTTATAACACTGTTTGGACATCCAAACTGTGTTAGAATTGTTTTCTAAAAAATGATTTACCTGAGATCATTTTTAATGGGGTTCTAACTAGTTAGGGGCAACTTTGGCGGGTTTCTATACAATTTGGTCCTGCAGTCATTCGTTTAACTAACGTTAATACACTTTTTGATTCCTTAAACATAAGGATGGCCGAGTACAGATGTGAACTAAACAAAAAATAAACTCTTACAAAATTCCCCATTGAAACTCCCTAGATCTTGGCAAAAATTCCCCCAATGAAATCTCATTGATTTTGGAGACAGACTGAGCTGACTTCACCAGAACTCCCTGCAGATTACCAGTGCTCCTGGAAATGACCATAATTATGCACGCTCTTGAGAAAAGGGACAGGAAAACCATCTCTATTTATTCCTTGAATCTTTTTTGTCCTCTTTGGATTCATGATATTTCCCAGATGATGAGAAGAATACTACAGTATTGAGTTTGTGGGGGCGGGGTTCCACTCTCTGGTCTCCCAGAGGTATTTAAAAGTTCCAGGAAAAACTTTTCTCCTCCCCTTGGTCTCTCTCTCTCTACTATCATTTCCCTCTCATACTTCCAGTCCAAGTCCTGTCCTGTTAAACATGCTTGTTCTGGAGAATGTATGGCAGTGACTAGAAAGATAGGTGGAGGGAGGACAGATCCCAGATTTGTGCCAGAAAGCTCTGCATCCTGCTTTGTGGCCTCATCTGCTCTTTGATGTCTGAGGACAATACTCCAGGTATCAACTGGATTGAATCAAGTCAAAGAAATGTCTTTTGTGGCTCAAAAAATGTCCTTATATGCATCTTCACGGCTTTCCAAACTCAGTCTGATGTCAAGTTCTGCGTTTTATTTTAGAGCGCTTGGGCAGAAAAGGAAAGCACATTAAAGCGATCAGAAAAGGTAATAACAGATTTTCTCTGTGAGACATTAAATCTAATCCAAGCCTGCTATCGGTGCTGTAACTAGCTGGAATCATTTCTGTCATTACAATTTTTGTAGTACTTACTTCTAAATCGACTCCTGTCCTTAACAGAAATGGGTTGAGAAGAAGTAAGTACTATAAATGCAGTTCTTCCCATCTTTTTTCATCCATACTTGTAGTATAGTATCAAGCCAACAAAGAAGGGATCTGATGTTAGCTTGTAATTATAGCCAACTTGCCTCAGTGTTAATATAGGATCATCATGGGTTGCTTTGCAACACTCATAGTCCGTAAATGTAAATGCCCCTCGTGGTTTTTGGTCAGTGTAGTGTGACGGACTATTTTATTTTATAAACAAATAGCACTAAGCATGCATGTTTTATTGGCTGTAGGCCACATGCTTTTAAAGTTCAATTGCTAAGAATAAAAAAGTACCCTTTGTAGTTTTGTTGGGACCTGAACCAAAGGCCATTGACATCAATGGGAGATTTGGATCAGGTCCTTGACATACTGTATAAAGATTACATCAGTTTTTCTCATAATAAATTAGCTTCCCTCCAGCAAAACCAGTGAAGACAAGACTGGAGATCCCTGGCATTTCTAATATAAAAACACAAACGGGGAAAAAAAAATTTTTGGAAGAAAGAAAACGGACACTGACTCTATATGGTAGATCTTAAAGGACATGCACAGTTTTTCCCTTTACACTTAACAGTTTCATGTTATTTCTTTTTTTCAGTTGGGCTTCTTTGTGAAAGGAGCTTATTTGTATCAAGGCAGTTTTATCAGGAGTGTCATGAAATAGAGTTGGTACTTGTTGGCATACCTGGATTTTAGTACATTGAAATATAATGCAAGAAAAGTTAAGGTTAAACATTTTAAAATACACCAGATTAGGCACACTAAACATCAATGTACATGTTAACAACACTGCTGACATTTACATGAGACAGTAAATTTTTGAAGCATCATGGGTTTGTCAACACAGAGTGTCTAAAGATGTTCCTGAGAACGGAATAACAGTCAGCAGAAATACTATATCTTCTCATTTTAGTTTTGTACATATAACTCGCTAGAAATGCTTTCAAACCGCACAGGCTTGTGCAGGGACCTTTCTGAACAACTTCATTTTCTTATTTTTAGAGAGACCGAGAATTTCTGAAGTCTGTGTTTTTCCTGGTGTACCATGACTGTGTCTTCCCTCTTCTCCAGTCAACTTTCCTCCCGGAGCACAAGTGGGCAGACGAAGAGTCTGAAGCCTCACGCTGGAAAGTGATTGCTGACTTCCTGAAGCGGAACCAAGAAAAAGACAGTGCACTCTACTCTCTGCTCTCCTCAGAAAGTGTTCACAAAGCTTTTGATATTTCAGAGATCGCATATGACTTCCTAGGACAAGCGAGGAAGAGCAGTGCCTCAGTTTGAGTGGACTTTAAGGCACTTACACTGTCACATGTACAAGCCTAAATTAGAAACATAACTAATCGTCTGACCAAAATGAGACAGGATTATATTACCACCTGGGCTGGGTTTATTGTTTGTCCAAAGCATATTTTTCAAGCAAATTGTATTGTACATCACAGTATTTGCACGTCATAAACTTTTTTTTACACAGCATATACTAATGGTTTATAACAAATATTTTATTTCCTTATCTGCATGATTTTACAAAAAAGCTTTGTTTTCATTTTTAAATTAATACCGTTATCAGTGAAATCCATTGCTCCTCCTGTTTTGCATAGCTGAGTGTTATGAAGCAAAAGTAAGCCATTATCCTCCTTCAAAAACCCTCCTTCAAACTCTCCTTTGTCTTGATGCCTACAAAAACCAGCTAGGCTGCTGGTGTGCTGAGACTACAACCTGTCATGCTGAGACCAATATTGCCTCATTGTTTCCTTGTACTCCCGTATGGGTTTGTCTGTATCTATCTTTTCTCTTGACTTATATTTAGATGGTCCCTGCCTCAAAGAGCTGACAATCTTTTTGTTCTCTGCCTAGCAACCTGGGGTCTTGGTCTATGACTGGAGCTCCTAGGCACTGCAATAATATGAATAATAAGAACATAATGGCCATACTGGGTCAGACCAAAGGTCCATCTAGGCCAAGTATCCTCTTTTCTGACAGTGGCCAATGCCAAGTGCTTCAGAGGGAACGAACAGAACATGTAATTGTCAAGTGATCCATTCTCTGTCGCTCATTCGCAGCTTCTGGCAAACAGAGGCTAGGGACACTTCAGAGCATAGTTTTGCATCTCTCCCCATCCTGGCTAATAGCCATTGATGGATCTATCCGCCGTGAATTTATCTAGCTCTTTTTTGACCCCTGTTATAGTCTTGGCCTTCACAACATCCTCTGGCAAGGAGTTCCACAGGTTGACTGTGCGTTGTGTGAAGAAATAATTCCTTTTGCTTGTTTTAAACCTGCTGCCTATTAAGTTCATTTGGTGACCCCTAGTTCTTGTGTTATAAGAAGGAGTAATAACAGTTCCTTATTTACTTTCTCCGCACCAGTCATGATTTTATAGACCTCTGTCATATCCTCCTTCGTCTCTTTTCCAAGCTGAAAAGTCCCAGTTTTATTAATCTCTCCTTATATGGAAGCTGTTCCATACCCCTAGCCATTTTTGTTGCTCTTTTCTGAGCCTTTTACAGTCCAATATGTCTTTTTTTTTAGATGGGGCAACCACATCTGCACACAGTATCCAAGATGTGGGCGTACCATGGATTTATATAGAGGCAATATGATATTTTCTGTCTTATTATCTATCCCTTTCCTAATGATTCCCAACATTCTGTTCGCTTTTTTGGCTGCCACTGCACATTGAGTGGGTGTTTTCTGAGAACTAGCCACAATGCCTCCAAGATCTCTTTCTTGAGTGATCATAGCTCATATAGACCCCATCATTTTGTATGTATAATTGGGATTATGTTTTCCGATGTGCATTACTTTGCATTTATCAACATTCAGTTTCATCTGCCATTTTGTTGTCTAGTCACTCACTTTTGTGAGATTCCTTTGTAACTCTTCACAGGCAGCTTTATACTTAACTATCTTGAGTAATTTTGTATCTGCAAATTTTGCCACCTCACTTTTTACCCCTTTTTCCAGATCATTTATGAAAATGTGGAATAGGACTGGTCCCACTACAGACCTCTGGGGAACACCACTATTTACCTCTCTCCATTCTGAAAACTGGCCATTTATTCCTACCCTTTGTTTCCTATCTTTTAACCAGTTTCTGATCCAGAAGGACCTTCCCTCTTATCCCATAACAAATAATACTGATGAAGCATTGACTGTAAAGTTGAGCCAACTATTTAGATGTAACAATATTTTCTATAGTTCATTTAGAATGGCTGTGTTCACTTCTTAGTTTCAGTTTTAATATGTGCCTCTACTTAATGAGAAAAATGCAGGAATCTAGACACGATGCCCAAGTGGCCAGGTAAATTAGAATGCAGAGAAAACAGCAATAAGATACTTTTCTTAGGGAACTAGTTTAGCAAGGTCAATCAGGCTAAGAAATAAGTGTTCCTCATGCATTCCCAGGTAATGAGCAGCAGGATCCTACTGTACTTTAGAACACTCAGAAAAGGTGTGTTGGTTTTATTGCTGAGCAAGAGCTCAACAAGATAAATAAACCCTCTGTACTCTTACAACATTAAACAGATACTTGTCTTTTGGGGTTTGGTGTCAAGTAATCACCTACTTATTTCTATTGTAACCATCGCAATCAAAAACTTTTAATCTTCTATTAAACTCCTGGAAAATAGAGGAAAAGCCTAGATTTGCATTAGAAACTTTAAAAGTTGAATAAACACTTTTTCTCCTATTTCTTTTCCCTTTAGCTGGATAGAGCCTTTTACTGGAAAAGCTCCTTGCTTAACTGTGTGATCTTTTCCCAACAAATACATTTACCACCATCTAACAGTTATTGGTATTGTCTAGAGTTGTTCTGAGTCTAGTCCTGCATTTGGTCATTAGGGGCCTATGTAGTACATGGCACCAGGCAGTCTCTCTGCTCTCCCTGCTGGCACAAGGCCTGTCTGGAGTGCCCAGGAAACAGGTGGGGGCAGCCAGCAGGGCAGGGAGCCTGGGGGCAGGGCCTGAATGCAGTTTGGAGGAGATTGGAAAGGGGGCACGTAATGGGGCAGGCTGCCCCTGGCACTCCACAATCTTCCCCCCCAACAAAACTCTTTTTCAAAATACAGAAACAGGACACCTGCCCCATCCATGCCTCCGCCCCTGTCCCTCCTCTTCGCCCTGAGGCCCTGCCCTCTGGCCAGGCTGGAAGCCAGAGCTGGGCAGTGGTAAGAGCTGCCCAGGGAGCCTGGGCCATTGTGGGGAGCTCCAGATCCTCCACCTGCCTTAGGGGGTGCATCTTGGGGGGTGGGGACATAGGCTAGGGGCTGCTCTTTAGCACCCTGGTCCACTGCCCCTACTATTCTGTCCACGGCTCAGCAAGACTTTTCCCCGCAATTGCATCTCTGAGCTGCTGGGTGCCAGGTTGGTTATCAGAACTGATTGCAGGGAGCCTCGCTCTCCTGTTCTTAATGCTCCCCCTGCTGGGCCCAGCAAGGCAGAGGAGGGAAGCTGCCTGTTTAGACTGCACAGGGGACAAGAGACAGTCCTGGGAGAGGAGTGGCGGAGTAGATTGGAACAAGGAGACGGGGGGGGGGTAGGGGGAGGCTGGCAGGGGAGTAAAAGATGGAAGTTAGGGCTGGGATTTGGGTAGGGGGAGGCTGAGACTGAGAAAGGAGCCAGTGGAGGGGAGTTGGGATTGGCTGGGCAAGGAGACGGGCTGGGAACTAGTCAAAGGGGAGACAGATCTGATGAGAAGCTGGGCTGTGGGGGGAGAACTAGGGCAGGCTGGGCAAAGAGATTGGGATTGAGAGCCAGTGGGGGATGGGAAACATGGACCAGGGGGCTTGAGTAGAAGCCAAGGGGGGGAGGGGATGGAGAGAAGATTGGATGAGGAGCCAGAAATGGGGGGGGGATGGGATTGGCACTGTCTGGGCAAGGAAAATGAGACCAGGAGTAGGGGAGACTGGGACGGTATTTCCGGAGAGGTGGGACTCGTGTTTGCTAGGGGCTGGGATGAGTAGCTGAGAATGGACACTGGAACTAGCTAGGTAAAGGATTGCACTGGCACCAGGGGTGGGGCAGAGACCGGTTGGAGAAGATGGGCAAGAGTTTGAAAGTTGCACAGACACTCTTAACTCAAGCATCTCCTAACTTTTAAGTCCGTGATGTTGCAACCTCAATAATATTCTTCTAATGTAGGTTTTGTCTCACACGCTGGGTAAGCACTGCCCAGGGTAGGTCTGTATTGCAAATTAAGGTGTGATGGGGTGATTGTAGCCCACAAGTAGGCATACCTGTGCCAGCTTTAATCCTGCTAGCATGGGTAACGAGCAGTAAAGATGTGGTGGTGTGGCCCCTGGCATGGGCCAGCAACCTATGTACCCACAGTCCCTGGCATGCTTGTCCTGGGGCACTAGCCTGGGCTGATATCCATGCTGCCATGTCCTGATTATCACTGCTTCCTGCGCCAGCTACATTAAAACTGGCTATGCTACCCGTGCTCCAGTCAGACCTTAATTTGTAGTGCAGATGTATTGTAACATTCAGGGGAGAGGGCAGTTCTGTGGGGGGGGCGTTAACAGATTGGAAACACCAAAGGGCGAGAACTGTTCTTTATGGTAGTCAGAGGGGCAAGACCTGGGTGAAATAATCTCTTAGTGGGAGGAGTGGAAGACCCAGAACATGGGACTTTTGAGAGTTAGCAGATAACGCACTGCAGGGAACGTTCCTGCCTTGCCCGGGTGATGAACTGAGTTTCTTAATACATTTCCCACTATAATTGTTGTTCTTTTCTAAGAGTCAGCAAAACCTTGGAGAAGATGTAGGCATTGATTGCACACTGCTGTGGCATTGCTGGTTTGCAAGCAAATTCCTGGGACCCTGGTGTGTACTTATATGTGTGTAAGCAATGCTGTTATGGAGTCCTGGGGTCTGGTCTGTGGCCTCTGGTACCTGGGATTCCTGTCTCCACGGCTCCCTGCAGTGAATCCAGCCAAGTGGGAGTCCTGCGCGAATCTCGTACTGTGCCCCTTCAGGGCACGATTCTCTCAGTGAGTCTTCACAGCGCCACAGGCAGCCTTTTCAAAATGAGTTCGCCATTTATTAGTCACCTGACGACAGAGTCTGAAAGTCCTTTGGGTTAGCACAGAGAGGCAGACGTTACACCACAGTCTATCCTGGTCAAACTGGTGCCATGAAGTAATGGTCTCCCTCTCTGGCTCCTTCCCTCATCCCTTTTGTCCAGCCAGGTGATTGCTCCTGAGTCCCTCCAAAGGGCACTCCTTGTCCCCATCACCTAGCGTTTTCCCCATTGGTTCTCCAGCTCGGTGCACATGTCCCATCTGCTGGGTTTTCCGGCTGTTCAGTGTAGGTTGTTCAGTCATTGGGTTGTCACTCATTGCTGGATGCTCTGTTGATCTGGGTTGATTTCAGCATCTTTAATGGCCCAGACAACTAGGTGACACACACCCATTATGGCTTGTATTTTGCCCTGACAGCAGAGTTAATCCTCCCATTCCCTACCAGGTAGCTGTGCAAGCTGTAGGAGGAAACTGAGGCACATATCAGAATCATCAGATTATTACAAATCATTCCCACTTTGTCACTCATGCTTTTATTTACTTTCCAAGGAATGAACTTGCCTCACTCGAGTCCTTTGTTTAATTAGCCATAGAGTAGCTGATGATTCTTTTGGCTGCAAGGAGTGGAATGACCTGCCGGGCTGGAACTGGTTTTACTGATTACATCCAGATGGGCGTGTCAGTTTGGATAGTACTTTAAGCTGTGCATGCCGATGGTGTTTCACAGATAACCACAGATAGCGGGGCTGACTCTCTACCTGTCTAAGCAGAGAAGAGATGGCGTCAAAAGGTCTCCCTCCACCTGTTACCCACACAGAACCTGACATACCATCTGGAGCAAAAATATTTAGAACAGTGCCATATGTTTTTATCCTACCAGAGTTAGTAAGTATACTGAATGTTTTTGATTGATTGATTGATTGATTGCTATGGCAAAAACTAAAGGCTATTTCAAATTGGTGTGTGTGGTGGTGGTGATGGTGGGGGGAATCCAGAACTAGTACAAAAAGCAACCATGGTAAGAAGAAAACTATGTGGAGGGAAAGCTTACTTCTGCAGCTGCTTGCATTAAAAATCATAAGGTCTGTCTCAGGGCTTGAGTCAACCAAAATAATGGAAAGCACTGAAAACAGTTTGTCATTCTTGCATGGTGTAGAAGTTGTTTTATCTTTGTATTAAGTCAGATCTTGGAAGTTTAAGAAGTGTCTATCATTTTCTTCTTCAAGGCTGTATTTCTCTGTCTTTATTGACGTTTTCTGGGGGATCAAAGGTTGTAGTCACGCAGTTGGCTTCTGTCATATGCAAGCGATGGCAGATTTTCTTAATATTCCAGAGTCCAGAGTCCAGGCCATGCATTCCAGTATGTCTAGTCAGATTATGGTGTAACGAAGTGGGGGATTTTCTTGACATATGGCAATTGATGTACTTTGATATACAATACAAGGTCTGTTTATAGTCATTACATGGATAACATGGAGCCTGCACCACCCACCCAAACAATTATGTGGCATATCTGTTAATTGCACGTTCGTAGTCAGACAGCCATAGGAAAAGATAAGCTGACCCTTCCATTAGAAACTTCAGCATCTTGTCTTTATCATCGGCTTTGTGCTGAAACTGAATGCTGACTGTGGTACCATGAACACAACACTTAAAATAGCATGGAAATCAGTGATACTCAGCTCCTGAGCCACTGAGGTCTAAATTAGCGATCATCATAACCCAAAAGAGCCACAGCAGTGTGAATTCATTTTCATTTACTATACTGCTATATATTCATATTTAAACAGTATGACAGGGAAAATATTGTATGTGTGCATGTATATGATTCTCACAGCAAAATGACTGACCAAGTATTGTTATATTGTCAACTACAATTGGTTAATAGCATAGTAAAAGCATCCTGATTGGTTAGTGACTTAGACTGGCTAATAATTGAATTAGTGTTTTAATATCAAGTGTTTTAATAACAGTTTAAAATTGATGTTGCACCCAGTGACTTCAGTGGAGTTTCTCCCATTTTATAATGGTGTGAGATCTGAACTGGGTCCAATGGGGTTGAACTGGTGTGTGAATAATACCAAATAACACGCATAATATTAGAGGATATTACACGTTATGTACGATAAAAGAAGCCTTGTGATGGACACATTGGACACATCACAATGGTTGCTTTTGAGCTGCTATAACATGGTCATTGTGCCACGTCAAAACTTCCTAATAAAGGATCATTATTTCCAATGTATAAAGCATTAAATGCGGGAATGTAGGTGGAGCTGGTATCAATGCTTATAGTTAAGGTTGCCTAACGTTTTCCACTATAAGAGCCTGTTCAGTTGTTTATAACTCTTCCAAACCATTTGGACTGAGCTTTTCCATGCTTGGGTCTGCCTCAGACTGATTTTTATGGGAAAGTTTTAGCAAAAAGAATTCTGCCCTTCCCGAGAACGAGGCTAATGAAAAATACGTGGTTTTGCCCGTGTTAAAAAAAAAGGTGTACCTTGGGAAGCTCTAGCAGCTCCGTGCTTTGAAGCAGGGACTTGAAATGTGGCAGGGGGAACACGCTGGTGTCTGGGAGGTGCCTATTGCCATCCTTGTGAAAATCTGCCAGAGCTGGCCCAGATTATGAGCCCCTGAGAACTGCAGTTCATAAAGGCTCAGAAGAGGCTTGTTAGAGTTGGACAGCTAAATTCTCCAAAGCTCCTGTTGACACTGAGTATAGAGTTGCCAGTTTTGGTTGGACATATTCCTGGAGGTGTCATCACATGACATCATCATTAATGAAATATTAATTCCTGGAGGCTCCAGGGCAATCCCGGAGGGTTGGCAAACCTGAGCATGCTCCATCCCCTCCCAGCTCCTATGTGTGATGACTGAGCATGTACCATCATAGGAATGGAGGAGCTGAGCAGGACTTTCCCCACAGATGCTCCTCCTGGCTGCTGGAGGTGGCTAGCCCTGAGAGCAGGGAGACAGCCTTGCTGTGCTCTCAGTGCCTCCTCTGGACACCAGGCCCCGTGGAAGAGGAGGAGACGATGTCTTGCTGGGATGGAAGCTAGGAAAGCAGTGATAGAAGCAGGCGTGGTGAGAGCGGATATGAGCAGAGCGGGGGCTGGGGAGAGAGAGAGAGAGAGAGACAGGCTGGGGGCATTGGGGATAGAAGCAGAGTTGGAACAGGGGTAGAAGCTCAAGGGAGAGGAGCAGGAGCAGAAGAGGATGACGAAGACAGGATTTTGGAGGGGCAGAGGGGCTAGGAGCCTAGAGGGATTGATGCAGAGATGGGGGCAGGGGCTGAAGGGTTTCTCAACTGTGGGTCCCAACCCAAAATTGGGTTGCCAGAATGCTTCTAAGAGTCACGTGGGGGCTCCTGCAGCTCTGGGCCCGAGGGGCAGGCTTAGGGTGACCAGATGTCCTGATTTTATAGGGACAGTCCCAATTTTTGGGTCTTTTTCTTATTTAGGCTCCTATTACCCCCCACACCCTTGTCCCGATTTTTCACATTTGCTGCCTGGTCACCCTAAGCAGGGTGGGCTCGGCCCCCCGTTCCAATCACTACAAGCTCGGAGGTCATCATGATATGGGGGCTGGCCAGGCCAAATCTGAGTGAGGGGGGCTGTGACCCCATGCACCAGGATGCAATGTCTCTCACCCAAATTCAGGGCATGGGGTCAAGCCCACACAATGCTGAGACCCTGGAGATTGCAACACCTGGACTGGGGAGCTGAGCTCAGCCACCCCTTCAGGACCAGAACCACAGGAACCACTGCTGCAGGGATTGTGGGATGAACTCTGCAACCTCTCCCTCCTGTCTCCCCCCTGGGGGGAGGACCCACCCCCCTGAGGAGAGGACCCAACCCCTCTGGACCTTTACCCCCAGGGGCGGGACCCAACCGTCACCCCCCCCGACCTACTTACTGGGTGACGGCAGGCCAGTAGCATTTACAAATAGTTGCTGCACCCTAAAAGGTTGAGAACCCCTGCAGTGAAGCATCCGCCCGCCCTCCATTAGTCCTCAAGCTCATTGTTCTCTTGCTGGCCAGGCTCGCACACGGAACGCTTGGCTTTCCGACCTTCACATTCTTGTGACATTGCATTGGGCGGTTGTGTCTGTAATGTTACACTACAGGGCCAGGGAGTTATTGAGTTGCTGCTACAAAAAGCCACCGAGAAAGCAAATCACAGAAATCGGCGAGGGTAAAACGGTTGATTCAAAGTGGGAAGTGCTGGCAGACAGAGCAGTCTGGGCACTGCTCTGCCTTCAGACAGCTTATTGTGCCTCGAAACTGCAGGGATCTCTCGCTAACGGGATATTACTAGCCTAGTCCAGTTTTCAAGCTAGAGTGCCTAGAGTTAGGTACCTACGGGTCTGTCTACACTACAGCTGGACGCCAGCCTCTCAGCCTGCGTCAACAGACGTGCACTAGTGCCGCTTGATCTAGCGTGCTAAAAATAGCTGTGTGTACATTTTGGCCTGGGTGGTGGCTTGGGCTAGCCACCCACACTCAGAGTCAGTGGGTTGGGCACGGGGGGAGTCGGGCAGCTCGGCTCAGCCGCCCACCAGCGCTGCAGCAGCCACGCTGCTGTTTTTAGCATGCTTGATCAAGCGGCGCTAGTGTGAGTCTGTCTACCCGGTGTGGATGCACCCTATAGCAGTGGGTCTTAAACTTTTGTCCTGGTGACCCTTTCACACAGCAAGCCTCTGAGTGCGACCCATTTATACATTTAAAAAAATCTTTTGTATAGATTTAACACCACTATAAGTGCTGGAGGCAAAGTGGGATTTGGGGTGGAGGCTGACAGCTTGCGACCCCCCCATGTAATAACGTCACAACCCCCTGAGGGGTCCCGACCCCCGGTTTGAGAACCCCTGCCTTAGGGGCCTGATCCAACTCCTATTGGAGTCTTTCCGGGGCCACCAATGGGAGTTGGCTCAGGTCCTAAATACATAATGACATGCTCACAAAAAAACGACATCAAAAGAACATGAAGGCTGCAACCCAAGGACTCAGAAGTCAGGAAATGCCAGAATTAAGGTTGTCTGTGCAGTTTGGCCCCTATGTGTGTATCCATGATGATCCAGTCTGTAATTACATGATCACATGCTGGTGTTTCCCCGGAGGACCCTGCCTCATGCAGTGCACAGGCTGGGCGGCACTCATGAGCAGCTAGTCAATATTTTGTTTTATCCTCATTGTCCTCAGGAACACAGGGAAATGGAAAGTGTCGGGACACTGTAACTATAGACAAGACCAGCTCTGCCTATATTTTAGGCAGCAAGATACCCATTTTAAGCAACAGAACGCTGCTTTAGGTGATTATTGATTGTTTCATTTAGTCTCCCTACTCCATCCCATTCAGACTGAACCATCTATAGAAAATGGACATTACCCTTCAAAGCCAGGATACGTGGTGGAGATAGGCTGTCTTTTTATGTCACGTTGCCATAGACAGAAGGAGCAGGTAGGCTGGGTCATTGTGCCCCTGGGTGGCAGATGATCTGGGCCTAATCCTGACCTGAAGAAAGTGAAGACTTTCCAGAGAGGCCTCGCAAATGAAATACCCCAGTTTAACTTAGTTTTCGGGGGATTAGCATATGTTGGGAGAGTGCTGCAATCTGATTCATACGGATGTGGGTCTAAGATCCCCAAACACCCATTGGGCTAACACGAGGAGCAAGGACCTGTGAGGAGCAGGCCGGGCCAGAGCAGATTGGGTGACTGTGACCATGTGGTCATGACCAGGCTGGTTAATGTCTGATGCCCTTTGGGTATCCACAGTTCATCACAGCTGCTTTGCCAGAGCTACCCTGCCCGTGTCTTGTGGCGTGACTCTGCTGGACTGAGAGCAAGGGCCTTTTACTACGTGTCACCCTGCATGTGAGTGTCCGGGCTGGGCGAACCTGGGTTTGAGGTGCCCACATGGCGCTCACAGCTGGAGCTGGGGTGGTGCTTGCCGTTAGGGGGCTTGGTGCAGTGTCCAGCACTACCGAATACCGTGGTACTCGAGCACTCCCAGTGATCACAGCGGCAAGGCTGCTGTCAATGCAGTGCAAACACTACAGAAGGGGATCAGTGTGAGGGAAGAACTGCTCTTTCCCTCTTTCTCCGGTTCCTGCCAGCTGATTGCAAAAGACTGGTACCACCCTGTTGCATGCCTCTGGGACCTTTCATCTGACGATCCCCAAGCACCTTATGCACACATAATTGAGCCCAGAGGTAAAGTTGTGGTTAGATCCATTTTAGAGCGGCACTGCTGTCGCTGAGGTACAGGTGTGTTATCCCAGGGCAGACCTGAGAATAGACTCCAGGGCCTTGATTCTGACCTGCCACCAGCTGGAGCTTGGAGGGCAGGGTTGGTTCCCTTTTGGGGCTAGCCAGGGAGTCCTATGGGTTACAACTCTATGGTAGCCTTAAAGGGCTATCCCACACAGCCTGCACTCTGCCCTGAGCCCCGGGCCAGGATTCACAGGTACGGCAAGAGGGTGGTTTTAAGGGACACATCCTTCTAGGCTTTCTGTTGTGTATCCATTGATTGTCATTATGTAAATTAGGCAATGATACTGACGGATTTTATAATTTTTGCATGACATCTCTTGACCTGTGCTAGGGGGTCACGACCCACCGTGTGAAACCCTGTACATCAGCCAGACTCTCTTCTCTGTGACGGGCATGTTGTTCGGACACCCTCTCTGTGGAGCTTTCCCTTCCCTGAGGGTAGGGCACACCTTTAGCACTACAGTTTGGAACAGGCTCCTATAGTCACAAATCTTCTAATTGTAGCAAACACACTGACTGTAGGATTTATTGGTATGAAATCCTGGACTGCCTGCCTGCAAGCCTCCTTCAAGTCAGGGATACGCACATTCCTTCCTTATGCACACCTCCTGGAAACGCCTTCCCTCGCTGGAGGGTAATGATACAACAGGAAAGCAGTGGCTCAAAAAAACTGACTCATTTTTGAAGGTGCTGGATGTGGGTTGAGAAACATGTGCCTTATGAAGACCTGGCACTGATGATAATCTTACCCTGGACTTCTAGAGCATCTTCGAGCCATGGCGCATCAGAAGCGTTTACTGAGGGAAGATTTGTAAGATGCCAGGGAGGCAGAGAAGTGCAGTTAACCCTACTATACAGATGGGGAACTGAGGCACAGAGAGATTAAGTGATATGCCCAAGGTCACACAGATAGGCTATGTCCGTGGCAGGGCTGAGAACTGAACCCACATTTGATTCCCAGCCCTGTGCTTCTACCCATTAGAAAGCCACCTTTGCTTAGAGATAGAAGGTATGAGCCAGGGCACACTCACCCTCGTAGACAGCTACTAGGGATACAGCAAACAGATGAGTTGCTGAGGCAGAGACAGGGTGTGTGAGAGCTGGGGGGAGGGGTTCTTTCTGCATGAAAATGAGGAATGCTGCAGAGGTGTGCAGCGCCAGCATGCTTCTGTCCTGGGGAAGAAGGCGGAAGGACTCTGCTAGCGGCTGGAGTTGCTGAGAGAAAGCGGGAGGTTGGATAAAGTGTGTAGGGGAATACTGAAAAGAAGAGAGGCTGAGACCATGTAGTATCTGTGTGTGTGTGTTTCATCTCACACGACACCTTTTTGTACACGCAGCATTCCAGCGGGGGAACCGTGGGAGCCGTAGGTGTTCACGCTTCTGAAAATAAGGCTGGGATATGAGACTCTGTGACTGTGGGGTGAATAAATGGGGGAATTTCTAGGGCTCTGCCAGGGATATAGACAGCCCACAACCCCTGGAAAAAACAGAAAATCTCTTTTGTTAGGAGAAGATTGGCTATTTTAAACTCTGGGTCTAGGCTCACAGTTGTGAACGGAGAGTCCGAAAGATCCTATCTCCACTGGCTTTACAGTACAATCTGTGGGAAGTTTTTCTAAAGATTATCTGTATTGGTCTGTCAGCAGTGCTGACAGTTTCCCTATAACTCTGCAGCTGCAAATCCTCTCCAAACCACCATCAGAATGGCTGAAACGTTGCCCTCCCAATATCCAATATGCAGACGCAGTATGTTGGGACAGTACTGGAAAGGAAGGAAATCAAAGTCAGATCCCAGAAACACGACACCTGCAACATTTCTATTCCCACATCACCCTGGTCCTAAAGAAAGTCTCATGGGTTCCTCTGAGATCAACATAAGGCTTTTGATGCACTAGATCTATAGTTTCAGTGAGCTACTGGATTTCTGAATATATTTTTTAAAGGTGAAATGGATTTCTTTCTCGTCCTGAAAAACCTGTCTGATTGCTCATGAGGGCGAGTCAGTGCCTCTCTTTAGCTGCTTCTGGCTTTGTTGCTAGAAATGGAAGGAACCCTGAGTAAACAAACTAACGTGACAGTGGTGGAGGGGTGGTGGTGAAAAGTTCAATGTCAGATTTTTCTTGGCAGTGTTTTTATAGCTCGGGAGGAGTCTGGAAACACCTTTGAGAAGTATGTATTGCGTTTACGTCATTGATCTGAGTGGTTTTGCTAGAAGCAAACATCCGAAGAGCGAGAGAGATGGCAATGTTCTGGTTTACACCGTTATCCTGCCAACACTGCCTGGAGCATTACCTGTGAAATGCTTGTACTACAAGACAAAGGGTGGACTCCTGGCTCTATTGAAATCAATGGCAACCCCTCCTTGCCCCCCCTGGATTTCAGCAGGGCCAGGTATCACCTCCTGGGTGAATAATTTAGGCCTGATCCTGATGTTACTGCCTTGTGTAAATCAGGAGTAGCTATTGAAGTCAATGGGAGTTACAATGATGCAGAAATCCAAATCAGATGCGTTGTTCTTTTTCAGAATATAAGAACAGCCATATTGGGTCAGACCAAAGGTCCGTCTAGCCCAGTATCCTGTCTTCTGACAGTGGCAACTGTTCATTGTTCATTTCAGCCTTTCTGTTCATTTCACTTGTTTCTCAGGCTTCTTGCATTCTTGTCCAGGCACCTCCGATAACTAGCTGATTGCCCTATTTTCTCAGCATGAACCTTCTTACCTAAGCTCTGTGTGGTTGTGAGAGGGGAAATAGAAACACTAGAAACAGGACATCTGCAGGGTACAGTACAGATCCATGACTATTTCCATGGGAAGTGCTAGGCCTGAAGATTTGGAGGAATCAGTTCCAATGAAAAGGCTACTCAAGAAATTGTCACTTCTGTGGCTTCTAGAGACAAGGTGGGTGAGGTAACATCTTTTAGTGGACCAACTTCTGTTGGTGAGAGAGAGACACGCTTTCAAGCCCCACAGAGCTCTTCTTCAGGTTGGGAAAGATACTCCCAGCATCACAGCTAAATACAAGATGAAGCACTAAAAGATGTTACCTCTCCCACCTTGTCTCTCTAATATCCTGAGACTGGGACACGGCTACAATTATGTTGCATATAAGTTCTGTGGCTTGTCCTATGACTGACATTTTCCATCTGCCATCAAGGTTCCTGGCTATCTAGGTGGTTCTGCTGGTATCTCTGATAGGCTCCCCCTTCCAGGTGTTTGGCCTTAGAAATTCTGGTTGCTTTGTTGTCTAACCTAATAATGCCTGATCCACTTAATATAGAGGAGTTGGATACAGGGCTCCTTGGCATTGCTTCAAATGAATTGTCCAGGGAGCTCCCTCTGAACCCCATTACATTGTGCTGTTCCCTCTGCTGCCTTCTGCAACACAAGGCCTGTTGAATCACATCAAATACTAACTACACTTTCTTGTCCAAAAACCTCATCTGTGACCTTCCATGTGTTCTTCTCTCACTTGTGACCTATTTCCTCCTTGTTGATTGACTTCAGAGACACATCTGACACATGCCCTGCTTCATCATTGCCTTCCTGCTTCAATGGGTTCTGCAGATTTTGCAGGCTATAGTTCACCTTATTTCCATTGGTCTTTTACTGGTAGCAGAACATTTCCAAAAATCAGGTCTGTTCTTCTTTGTCTTTAAACACGGGCTGGGATAAGTGGGGTAGAAGCAGCAGGTGACCAGAGAGCTATGGCAAACACGGGACAGAGGAAGTGGGTGCACAGTGTGGTAACCAGTCCTGGTGGTACTACATGGGAAGACCCACAATCTGTTTCACACCTGGCCATTTTCTTCTGTTTTCCCAAAAGAATAACGACTTGGGAAGCACCCAGGCAGACACACCCTTCTTAAGCGCATGCAGTACGATAGACCTGTGCTGATGCTCACCTGTTTTTCGGTTTGATCAGAAATTGAAGATTCACACCAAGTCCACTGGAAGGTTTGCCAGGGTTTTGTTAGCATTTTGAGTGAACCTAAGCCAGCTCAGGGGGTTCCTTTCAAAGTGATCCCACCCTGGTGACTGGAATTTTGACTTGGGTTTCACTTTGATGTAGAACCATTGTGGACTGAAACCAAAGAAATGCTCCCTTGAGCCTTTATGAAGTGGAAGTGTGAGTTTCACAAAGCTATAAGACTCTCCAATCCAAAGCTGGAGTGAAGTCAATGGGAATCTTTCCATTGACTACAACAGGCCTTGGATCAGTCTCTCATTGCTTATGCACCAGATAAGGAGATCTAGATCTCTCACACCTCTCTGATGCTGGTGTAACTCGCCTGGCTCCTAAATGTTATATGTAACTGTGAGCTTGTTAGAGACTCTATTCCTGGTGATTTGGGCAGGTCAAAGGATGCTTCCTGATGGAAATAAAGACAATGGGGGTCACTAATGCTGAAACAATGCAGGTAACAAGTCTTTGGATGTATTTTGCTTTCTCCGTGGCTTTTGTAGCAGCAGTATAACACAGCTCAATGCCTCTCCAGCCCCTGTAATGAAATATTACAGACAACACCACCAAACGCTATGTCACAAGAACGTGAAGGTCGCAAAGCCAAGCACTCAAAAGTTGGCAAATGCCAACCTTCCATGTGCGACCCTGGACAGCAAGAGAACAACGAGCTTGAGAAATAATGGAGGGGAATGTGCTTCACTGCAGAGGTTCTCAACTCCCGGGAAGAGGTCCACAGATTGACATGACCTGGTTCAAAGGTCTTAGCAAACACAGGACTTGAAACTACACAAAAATAATAGCCTTGATCTAGGTGGAGAGAGTCCATCCAAGAACTGATAGGCATGTGCCTGAGACCAAAAGAAACAGCCATTGCAGGAGGATTTGGAGTATATTAGACCTACGAGGGTCTCCACGTGGCAGATGGGTGACACCTGATAAGCTTGGGTCAATGGCAGATTATTTCTTTTCTTACATTTAATTTTATTCTTAACATAACAGAATGTCTGTTCTGCAGCCTGTACAAGGGAAGGCCAACACGTATGGACGGTAACTACCTCCCAGTTTGATGCTGTTCTTAAGGTTTTATCCCAGACCTTTACCTTTAGTAAGGAAGCTGGTGTGCCTTTCAGACCTTTTCTCTCCTCTTCCATCTGAAAGTTCCAGAATAATTAAGGTTTAAGATCTCTTGGCATCTAGGGTTCATAAATCAACCCGTAGACTCATTAATATAATCATCAGAGGTCTATAGAAAAAGTCTTACTCCATTCACTTGGGCATTCCTGAAAGTTGAATACAAGTAAACAAATTGTTAAGTGGTTGATTTGCTCACCACTGAAAAATGAAAAGTGTCTGATTGACTCTGTTAAGTTGGGTGCAGCAGTGGGTGGGGTGGAGATCCGAGTGGGAGGGCGCAGGAAAAGTGGGTGTGGAAGAAAGAGAGCGGACAGGAGGGAGAGTGTGTTAGGAAAGCAGTAAGATATGACGGGCCAGCATTTCTGAGCAGTTAGTCAGTGCCTCAGGGTGGATTGTGCAGCACAAAGATGAAGGTCAAGTGGTTTCAACTGCTTGAAAAGTGCAATTATCCCCTCTAAATTGCCTGTCATGGCTAATAAATAAATAAATAAATAAATGGTCCCACCTATGCTGCCTGTGCATAGCAGAGTGTGACGCCCTCGCTGGCTAGGATTAGAACAATGTTAGAGCTATTTCACAACAGCAGCATTTGTCTCCTCCCCAGAGGGAACGCTGGAAGCCCGTTCTCCCTCCACAATGGGCACTGGCCACAGGAATCAAAGACCACGTCTGCATGAGCACTGCACCTTTCTCAAACCCGCGTGAACCCAGTCCAGCTCTCAGGGGGAGATTTCCATTAACTTCCATGGGCACAGGATGGGCCCTGACATTTGTGACTTTCAGTTGTAGTGACAGGGATGGAAGTCAGGAGCATGGATGGCTTTGAAAGGGACGTTGAATACCCTGCAGCATGGGCGGCACATGACTCCTCCATTTGGGGAGGTTGCATGTGCCCAGACCTAGGCCTGCCCCTGCTCCAGCCCCACTCATCTCCTTCCCCACCCGACATTCACACCTCTTGGGCCCCTCCCCCAAACCCTCCCCACCCACCAGCTGGGCAGCTGAGCTGGTTGGCTGCTCACCCCTCGCTCGTGCGCCTCTTCACCCCCTCCTGCAAGACTCTTATGCAGGCAGAACAGGGACAGGAAGAGGAAGAGCAGGGTGGGCAGGCAGGGCCACAGCTGGGGCACCCACCCTATTATCGACAATACGCTCCAAAGGCAGTGAGTCAGCTGTTTGGGGAGGCGTAGCCGCCGCTGGCTTCTTATTCCCACAGTTTATGCTCTGCAGGAGAAGAAATGACAACTGAGGAGGGGGACTGGAGCCCTGTGGGTGTGAATAATGTTTCCTACATGACGTTGTCTTTTGTTGACTATTCTCGTGGCTCCATTCAGCCACTGTGGGGAAGGGAGTGCTGAGTCAGGCTCCATCATCCCAGCCATCCTTCATAAAGAGCAAAGCCATAATCCACCACCGCTTGGCAAAAGAATGACGTGCTCTCAGCAGTGCTGGCCCTCAGGGCCGCACAGCCAAAACTGGTGGTAGGCTAGTGATTGTTAGGGGAGATAGGATTGCCCGGCATGCTATGGAGCTCCATTGCACAGTCGGGTGAGGATAAGGGCTATGAAGGGACAAACTTGTGACTGTATGGAACAGACCTGTGTGAAAATGCAGAAAGTTTTTGCTCATTTTCATAGACCCCATTTCCTCCCCAACTCCAAATTGGCATTTACAAGAAATTTCACAAGACTTCGGTTTGCAGAGCCTTCTTTCACAGTGAAAACGATTTCGCTTGAAAATGGCCTGGTTTAGCGTAATAGGCCACATAACTGGGAAGTACACTGAATTCCCCTCATGTTCAAATGTCATTGCCACATCTCCAAACCATATTCTAGTCTTTGCTATGCTGTACAGCTTCTTGGACCACAGTCCTCATCTCTGTGAGCTCCATCGAGCACAGACCTTCTCCTTGTTTTGTGTTTGTCCAGCGCCTAGCACATTGGGGGTCTGGTCCATGACTAGGGCTTTTAACCACTACCAAAATATAAATAGAATCATAGAAGATTAGGGTTGGAAGGGACCTCAGAAAGTCATCTAGTCCAACCCCCTGCTCAAAGCAGGACCAATCCCCAGACAGATTTTTACCCCAGTTCCCTAAATGGCCCCTTCAAGGATTGAACTCTCAACCCTGGGTTTAGCAGGCCAATGCTCAAACCATTGAGGTATCCCTCCCGCCCTCTTTTTTTTTTTTTTAAAGTAACATCAAAATATATTTAAAAACCAGAATTTCCAATTTGCACTGAGTTTAACACCTCCCCCCCATGCCCATTTTCTTTCCTCAGGGGCTTTTCTCATTGCTCCACTACCGGAAACTCTATAGGCAGCACCAGTTATGCCCTGAAAAAGGAAATATTTTCCTTAAGCCATCTGACCACCTTCACCATTTGCAGAAATCTGCTTGAATCATCGCTCCACCCTCCCTCCTTAAATAATAAATTGCAATAATGGAGTAGATAAGCACTTTCCAGTCAGGCATTAAATATTGTGAGGTTGTGACTAGTGAACTCTGAACTTTAGAGGCAGAGGCCAACCAGATCTAGCTTTCAAGAAACAAGGCTTGCTGGTCAAGTTTTTAAAATATGAATATCTAACAACAGGCTTCTAAATCCACATTGAGCCACCTAAAAAAAAATGACCTGCTCTTCCAACATACGTCGCTCCCTGCAGCAACCTTCGAAACCACTGACAAAACTAATACCGACTTCAACGGGAGCAAAATCCAGTCTTAGATGTGATTGGAGGCCTGCAGTACCTTGTCTTTATCTCCCTTCTTCTAATGCCCCTTCACTGAATCTGAGAGAGGTCTGCAAATTTCAGGATCCTACTTCGTATAATGGGAGAGTGGAAATACCATTTGTACTTTGGTATGAATTTCATCCGCGTTTCTACATGGCATTTGCTCCCTTCCCCCTTAATAAAATTCCTCTCCACAGTCTTTTACTGGGATATGCTGGCTGCATGATATCAGCCAGGAAAAGTAGCATAGGAAGGAACCTTTCCAAATTTTTGCTCTGCAATATATGCCAGTGCCTGGTATTTTATGACTCTATTCCAATTCCTCTTCTTGCTCAGCAGACATTATAGATCTCCCACCGTTTTTCACTTGAGAAATTCCTTGCATTCGTATTGTGAGTTTGACAAGGATAATTCAGAAATCTGACAAGCTGAATTGGGATCACAGAGTAACATACACCAATGATGAATTGCAGAGGACCCAGCTGGGGTAAAGATCCAAAAGACACTAGAGCTTATCCAAACCTCTTGACTCTGCCAAATTATGCTGGAAACTTTGTGGAGATCTGATCGCTTGTGAAATTGCTGATGCTTCTGGTCAGAATGTTCTTGTGCCTTTTCCTTGGTAGTTCAGCCCATCCACATTTGATCCTGGCTAGAAGCGAAAAGAGACATGAAAATGGCAAGTCATAATTTTAAAGTTAACCAAACAAGATTTGGATGTTGAGAAAGGATCATGTCTGCTTTTTCATAGAGTCATAGCTTTTTAAGACCAGAAGAGACCAATGTGACCATCTACTCTGATCCCTGCATATTGTATGTCAGAGAATCTCACCAGTGGTTCCTGCAGTGGAGAGAATTATTCTGCTCTGCTATATAAGTGAACACTATTGAGTCCAATAACTTGTAGCTGAATTAGAATGTATCTTTTAGGAAGACATCCCATAAGAACATAAGAACCGCCATACTGGGTCAGAGCAAAGGTCCATCTAGCCCAGTATCCTGTCTTCCAATACTGGCCAATGCCAGGTATCCCAGAGGGAATGAACAGAACAGGTAATCATCAAGTGATCCATCCCTTGTCACCCATTCCCAGCTTCTGGCAAACATCCCTACCCATCCTGGCTAATAGCCATTGATGGACCGATCCTCCATGAACTTATCTAGTTCTTTTTTGAACCCTGTTATGGTCTTGGCCTTCACAACATCCTCTGGCAAGGAGTTCCACAGGTTGACTCTGTGTTGTGTGAAAAAAAAAATTTCAGTTTGCATTTTGGTTGAAGAGTTGGGTCAACTCTTACTGGGCTTGATGCAATCAGGAACAAAGAATGTAGTCCATACTCACGGGGTGTGGCTTTATCCTGGCTCCTCTGCGTGGGGCCATTCCAATACTCCTCTCCCAAGGAGTACTCACAGGCCATACGCTTTTTGGAGCAGGGACTATAATTTACCAGCTGTCTCTACAGTACCCAGCACATGGGCCTAGGCACCAGTGAGGCTCTTGTCACCGCTGTCATACTAACGATAATGAGTACAGAGTTGTTGGGCCTGGTGTACTGTCTCTTATTATTGAGACAACCAAGTTAGGGACGATGAGAAATGCAATGTATGAACAAGAGCAAAACTGGCTCTCTCAATGGAGTTTATTGGGTTTCTCGTTTGTTTTTGGCAGATTTTTGGATGCTGGGTCTGGATCCTCGTAGCTGCCACCACAGTGTATTTCCCTGTGCTGCAGGGATGGGTTATGTACGTCTCAGTGAGTTCATTTTTCTTCTCCCTGATGTTCCTGTTGTGTTACCTGTTTGGATTTCACAGAAACAGTGACTCGTGGAAAGTAGTGGTAAGAACACACTCACTTATTCTGGGTGTTGCTGCCGGTGGTGGCTCTTCTCATTCCTGTGACTGCCTTTCAGCTTCAGGTCTCACCTCTCAAGCAGAAAGTTGACTTCAGAATTGACTTTCCATGTGTTCTGCATTTTCTAATCTTTTCATACAAAGGGTCTGGCAGATGGAATCATCCCAGGTCATTCTGCAATGTTCTTACTGGTTCTTCTGACATTTCTTTTAACGTTGCATGTGGAACTGATGCAGTTCAACTAGAATATAGAAAATAGGGTAGATGCAGGGACACCTGAACCCTCTGGTGTTTGGTTTAAACCTCTTGGTACTTCCTTCATACCTACAAAGCCAGTTGGTTAATAACAGGATGTGAGATGCTATACTTAAGGCTACAAAAGAGTTTTCATTATAATCTACTTTCACATGCTCATAGCTTATCATTTGGGCTGAAACGGGGTGGTGGTTTTTTTCAAGTCTGAAGAAAACCTCTCTGCTCCCCATCTGTCCACTGGCTTAACAATACTTCCCTGCCTTACAGGGATGCTATGAGGGTAATGTCACTGTCTGAGAGTGTGTTGAGATGATGTAGGACATATAAGCAGATGTCTAGTAAACATATACAATAAAACATACAGGTGAGTTAATGATGCTGTTGAACCTTAACTTGGGCTTTTCATATCTTTTTGTGATTATTAACTGTGGAAACTTAACGAGCCATTAATGTACTTTTTTGCTTCTATTAATAGTGTAGCATCACTGACTGCAGGCCTGGGAAGACACTTTCATTCTAAACCAACTCTTTTAAATTGCTTGTGACATGCAAAATGTTTCCTCTTGGGCTTGACTGTCACATGCCTGGTCCCAGCCCAAAGAAGCTTTAGTTGCTATGGAACATATGAGAAAAATTGTTCCAGATGTTTTTGAGTCATGCAGGCATCATCCTTCCCACTTTTGTAGAACCGAAAAGCAGACATCGGACAGCTGAAGGGCCATAGCTATGCTGTGGAACTGGAAAGTACAGCTGTCATGTAAGTGAGGAGGAGGTACCTGCACTGTGAATGTGTATTTCAGCATCACAAACCTTCCTCTTCTGTCTCTTGTTTTGCAGGATAGTCTGTATCATGGAGCCACTGCAATTTTCTATATGAGCGCGGCAGTCTTACAAGCTAATGCAACAATCCGCTCGGAGACGGAAGTGCTTGCACAATATGTTCCTCTTTACTATCAAATCAATGTCGCTGCCTCGGTAAGTTGAACGCTTAGAGAATTGATTAGCCACAGTTTCTTGTAGGCACCTCTATTTCCTGTGTAATTTCCATGGGAAATTTTCAACATTGCTGAAAATTTTTCAGGTTTCTTTTGTTGGAAAAATCAAAGCCAAATATTTCAGGTCAGGTAGGTCATCCCAAATCGAAACAGTTTGGCTTGTCAAACTGAACTGAACTACTTAGTTTCATGTCAGAGTGACATTTAATCTGAGTCTGCCTGAGCTGCCATGGTGCTTGATGGGAACTGTAGTTGGGAGCCTCATGCCCTTATTCTCCCCGCTGGGCTCCCTGGCCAGACTACATCTCCCATGATGCAACACAGTCTCCCCTTTGACTGAACAGCAGCGGTGTATCATAGGATCCTATGGCCGCAGTTTATCATGGGAAATGTCATCCAGCCATAGGAAAGTCAGGGCACAAAGCACCCGAACTACAACTCCCATGAGGCACTGTGGTGGCTCAGGTGGATACAAAACAAAAACATTTCTGAATTGAAATTTTTTTGTAAGGTTTTGGTCCATGAAAAATTTTGATATTTTGCCTTTTCCTAACAACTGGGGACGGGAAAGATAGAAAATTCTGATTTCCAGTCAACTCTGCTTTGGAGCTTTCCCACGGTTTGAGTTTGAGATTTTATTCATTAATAGATTGTCAGGATCACTTTAAGGACATAAAATCCACTGAAGAAAGGACATTGGAGGGGTCACTAAGGACATAGATTAACATAAGGCTGAAATCGGTAGAGTAATTTCATTGCCAAGTAATGTTCTTTCCATTTTTCCTTTCAGTTCTTTGCTTTTATCACGGCTCTGCTGTATATTTTACATGCTTTCAGCATCTACTACCACTGAAGGCTGCTGTCAAAGAGAGAAATGGGATGACTGAGACATGCAGCAGTGACATCCGGACTTTGTGTACCTAAAACAATGGTTTAATAGGATTAAGAACATAATTCAGTGTAAATGTAGGTCATTTGGAGCCTGGCGCTGCTTCATTTTAATTTTCAAAGATATTTGTTTTATAAATCTATAAATCTTAATTTTTATACAGTATTGTATATTTTCTGTCTGAAAGCAGTATCGTTTGGGGGAAAGCTTATTCAAGCAGTCCTCCACAGCATATTGACATCTTCTATTCCCCACGTATCATAATGTCTCAGCTTTTGGTCATGTCCAAAGGCTCCCTGGCTGTATGGTCACATATGCTTGTGGTAGGGGTTGCATGAACTAAATTATTGGAAAATATAAAGGTCTCTTTGTTTTCTTATGACAGCTGCTTTGTTGTGTATTGTTTTGTTAGGTTTCTCTGTCGTTCCGGTCTGATTAGAACTATGGCTCCTCTGAGCTAGTTCACAAATCTCCTGCCTCTTGTGTAGTGAAACGCCCCTCGCCTCCATGACTAGCCGGCCCCATTTCCAGCACCTGCTCCGTGTGCTGAAATCCATCCTTGTGCAGAGCACCGGCACCAGGGCTGTACACCACTTCAGTCCCGTTTACACCTATGCACTGAAGTCCTGACGTCAATGGCCGAACTCCCAGTGATGTCAATGGGGCCAGGACTTCACTGCACGGTCAGAGAGCAACGTGAGAGTCTTGTTTTATGAAGATCCAATTTTCCATACAGAGGTGTCAGCCAGTGTTACCTTCTCAGCAATTTGTCCTAACAGGAAACCACAGTGCCCAAAGGAAATAACTGTAAATGGAAGCAAATTAGTCAGGTGGCAATTCCCTACTTTTCAGGGGATTGTGAGACTACATTAATTATTGTTCCTAGGTGCTTTGAGATCCTCAGACGAAAGGCACTGGAATGGTGTGCGAGTATTAATGACTGGTATTATTAATAAGCAATCTCAGAAGCAAGCATTTGTGCTGCCTATAGATGTGTGTGTGTGTCACTATTGTGGGAGGAAATCTACATGAATGGCTACGCACTTTACTTGCTGGTGGGAGATTATTGTTCTGCAAGTTGCATGGGAACAGCAGTAAATCCCACAATGCAGTTAGCTCTAACTCCTCACTAAGACACCTAGGGTATGTCTACACTGCAATTAGACCACCTGCAGCTTGTCCGTGGCTTGGGCTAAGGGGCTGTTTCGTTGCAGTGTAGACATCTGGGCTCGGGATGGTGCCCAGGCTCTGGGACCCTGCGAGATGAGAGGTACCCAGAAGCTCGAGCTGCAGCCCAGGCCTGAAAGTCTACACTGCAACGAAACAGCCCAGCAGCCTGAGCCCCATGAGCCAGAGCCAGTTGGCATGAGCCAGACGTGGGTTTTTAATTGCAGTGTAGACATACCATTAGTCACAGTGGGCCAGCTGCTCCATGGAGAAGACATGAGCAGTCCCCCTTGTGCCTCTGCACAGCAGTCAGGCATCACAGCATTTCCTGGAATCCCTGGGGTGTGCCTAGGGAGCACAATAGACCCCAGGAACAGTCCCTGCTGAGAGAGAGATGGCAGGGAACATGGGTTCTTAGGTACATAGATTCCAGGGCCAGAAGCGACCTCTGTCATTGTCTAGTCTGACCCTCTGCAATAACACAGGCATGAAACAGCCTCCAAATAACTCCCAGAGTCAATCGTTTAGAAAAACAGCCACTGTGGATTGAAAAATTGTCCGTGATGGAGAATCCACCACGACCCTGGGTAAGTCGTTCCACTGGTTAATTACTCATTCCTGCAAATATACGTCTTTTTTCCAATCTGAATTTCTCTAGTGTCAAGCTTCCGGACATAGTATCTCGTTAGCACTTTTATTTGCTAGTTTGAGGAGCCCATCATCAAATATTTGTTCCTCATACGTACAGACTGGGACCAAGTCTCCCCTCATCTTTCTCTTTGTTCAGCTAAATAGACAGCTCCTCGTGGTTCTCACTATCAGGCAGGTTTTCCAATCCTTTATCATTCTTGTGGCTCTTCTCTGACCCCCTCTCCAATTTACCAAACAGCCTTCTTGACCCCCGGTTCTAGCCACACCTTTCTCTGCCATTGCTTTATATCAGGCTCTCTCCTCTTAGGAAATCTCCCCTGACATGGGCGGTATTTGGTCTGCCCCATAATAATATGAGCCAGTAAAGCTCCGTAACTTTCCCAAGAAGCTTCAGCTCACTCCAGGTGCTCAGATTTTGAGTGCTGCTATTTGAAGGAGATGAGAAGCCGAAGCCAAATCCTGCATGCGTTATTCAGGCAAAACTGCCACTGAAGGCAAGGCGGGGCTTTGCCTGAGCTGTCGCTAAGGGCTCAACACAGAGACGCCCACCGACATTACTGGGCCCTGGCTCAGGGCCATAAATACAGATCTATCGTACCCAAATGCACCTCTGCAACAGGAGGGCACAGTACACATTCAAGGGGGTCCTGCCCCGTGCCCTTTGCTGTTTCCCTTTGTCGTGTGGCAGCCAAAGGGTGAAGAGGAGCTGCCCTGCTGTGCGGGTGTGGTGGATGGTAGATGGAGTCGGGGGCTGCCCGTGTGCTGGGGAGCAGAGACAGGGAATCAGCCACCGCACCCTAGCAAGGCCTGATGTCACGCGTCCCTAGCAGACAAAAGAGGGGCAGGAATGGGGAGCGTGCACATCAGAGTGACCCCACGACCCCCCAACTGCCTCCTCAGCTGCGGATCAGAGCCACAGCCTCAGCGAGTGTACACGGATGTCAATGGAGCAAGCCTGGGTCATGCCAGCTGAGAATGGAGAGACATTAAACCCAGTGGCTGTCACTGCCCCTCTGCAAAGCTACAACGGCAAATCTCACCCCCACCCCAAGGGCTTGAGGGTAGCTGTGAAGCCCCATTCCCCACCCCAGGGCATTGTGGATAGCTATAATCCCTCTTCTATCTCAAGGGCTTATGGGTAGCTGTGATCCCCTAGCGCCATCCCATAGCCTTACAGGTAGCTGTGATTAGGGTGACCAGATGTCCTGATTTTATAGGGACAGCCCCGATTTTGCGTTTTTTTTCTTATATAGGCTCCTATTACCCCCCACCCCAACCCGATTTTTTACACTTGCTATCTGGACACCCTAGCTGTGATCCTCCCACTCTGCCCTAAGGCCTTGTGGGTAACTGTGATTCCCCCATCCCCAACCTGCCCCAGGGCCTTATGGGTAACTCTGCTCACCCTGTGACGATTCTCGAACTGTGAGTCACCTTGTTACCCCCTGCCTCTAGTGAGATGGAGCCTTGCCTGTAGTGGCTGGGTGGGGGGTCCCTGACACCACCAGCCTGTCAGGCACTCTGGGCTATGCCAGCCCTGGGTTAGCCTGGCCGGTCAACAAGAGGTGCACCTGAGTCCCCTTGGAGCATGCCCCTGTGACAGCCAGCTCCTGATACGGGCTATTCATTGGTAATCCCAGATCCTCTGCCCCCAAAGGCACTGTGGGCCCTTGTTTTACCTTAAACCATGGCTCCTGTAAAATCACAGTGCTCTTCTAATAAACCAAGAGGTTTAGTTAAGAGAGACTAGAGAGTCAACTAAACATAAGGGAGAGTGGTGGAAACAAATGCTTACACTGCAAAACCAAATAATAAAATGTGAACGAAGGCCTAGATTTATCGCTAGTTCCCTTTCCTGGCTAATAAAGTTGTTTCCGCCTCAAAGTTCAGTCTGTTGCAGAAGTGCCTGGTTTTAAAGGAACAGTGAACCCTCAAACAAGTTTGCTCTTTAATAAAGTGTTTTTCCCCTCAAAGTTCAGTCTGTTGCAGAGTTGACTGGCTGTAAAGGCCCCAAGATGAAAACACAAGACGTCTCCTCAATGAATGGCTACCGACAGCCTCGCCTTGCTCTGTGGCACACGGAACAGGCTTTTTTCACTATTCATAGACAGCGCGAGCCAATCTGGTGTGACAGTCCGCACAACTTTTTTACCCTCAAATGGTTTCACCTGTTTTGCATTGTTGTAATCCTGTTCCCAGATTGCCCCACTGCAGGCCAATTGTGCAGCATGGTTAGAAACACTGTTCAGTTTAGGTGCAAAGCCAAACAGAGGGGTTTTTGGGGTGCGTGGCTGCATTATTTAGTAGCATCAGACGCTCATCACAGTAGAGTTGGGGGCCTTTGTGATATTCTGTCCAGGGCTAGTTGACATGATTTAGCTCCAGCCTACGCTGTACTTCCCGCTAGCTCCATGTTTGTGCTGAAATTTCAGCTCATTGAGTGATTCAGAAGGACTTCCTTCCCAGAACTGGCTGGGTATTAATTAAGACAGCCCCTTTTCTGTAGTATATATTTAAAATAAACACCCCCACACTTGCTATGATCATTTTATAATCCATGAAAGCTTGCAAGAGGCTAACATGCTGTTTGTTACTAAGCTACCAAAAGTGATGGGTGAAGTCACACTATCTGCACTACAGCCTGGGAAGTCAAGATCAACACAGCGCTGGTCACTTGTAGCAAGGTTTGGCCATAGTAATAACTGACGCTAAACTGAAACCAACCCCTCTTCACCTGAAATCACAGTGTGCACAGAGGGTTTGATGATCAGTTTAAAAACTGATTTTTAAGTTAAACTGGGGCAGCTTTCTCATGTAGACAAAGCCTGAGGCCTGCGGGAGTGTATGGTTCATGAGTACTAAGCTAACGTGTTGGATCAGAGTGGAAAGAATGGCTGCATGGAACTAAACTGATTCACCGGCTAGCAATTCAGATTTGCTGTACCGTAAAGTCTGATAAACTTCAGATTGGCAGCTCCCATTTCTCCGAGTCTCGTGATTCCTCTGAGAGATGATAGCTTGCTCAGCTAAAGCTCACTGCTTATCCCAAAGCTACTACAAAATGTCTCCCAGACGTTTGGAAGGGCTGAAGGATGTTTGAAAGGATACGCAGAATTTGCAGGCCAAGAAGGCTTAATTAATATTTAACTAGCGCTGTGGAATTTATATAAATCCTGCTAGATTATGTTTGTGTATCATAATAGTTGAGCTGTGATTTTCTGCAGCACATTATAAATCAATGCATCCTAAGCATCTTATAAATCAATGCATCCTAAGCACATTATAAATCAATGCAGCTGCAGAATTAGCTGACATGAGCTACTAAGGTAATGTGGATACACTACAGATCTGGCCTAAAGGTAGCTATAAAGCAGGGAATATCTTTCACTCTCGGTGAATCCTGGGCTTACAGTACCTCCATCTGGCCATGAACAAAACCAGTATTGAGCTGAAGACACATGAAATTGGGATAAAACAGAAAAAAGTGTGGAATGCAGCGTTGCCAACTCTCACAGTTTTATCATGAATCTCACAATGTCCACTGTGTTCCTTATAGCCAAGCTCCTGAGTTGGGTAAGTATGGCGGGGGGGGGGGGGGGGGAAACTCAGCCTTCTTTTTTTTTTAATTTAAAGTCAGTTTTAGCCTTCATGGCTGCAGAGAAAAGCTAGAAAAAGTGAATCCTAAAGAGCAAAAAAACCAGAAGGCAACAAAACCAACCCTCTATGATCTTTCAGACAATCTCATGATTTTGTTGGCCCGACATGATTGTTTTTAACACTTGGGGTTGGAAATATCGGGACCCCTACAGCTCAGAACCCCAGTGTTCTGGCTCAGTGGCAGGTATTTAATATTAATTAGGTAATTAATATTTAGCCTAGCCATATTCCTCCCGTAGTCTCAGTGGGATATTGTATTGTCTGTGCTAAAAATGAGTCTCCAGTCCTGTAAACACTTTCGCATGTGACTAACTTGATTCATCCCATGGAACTACTCACATGGGTAGTAACATTTTTCATATGCATATGTGTTTGCAGGATCAGAACCCTTAGATGCCCACCTCCGCCTCAGGACATAGACAGGGGCCACAGCCCTGAGCAGAGCGAAGGCACTCACTAAATATTAATGGCATCATTCTCCACTTACTACTTTAGGCTCTAATCCTGCAACAATCTCTGTGTAAGTGGGCCTTTGAGTCCCATTGATTTCACTCAGGTGCAGTGGTTTGCCTGCACAGAATTCATTGTGTTGCAGGGCACCACGGGGTGAGTCATCAGCAACCGGATCTGAACCTGGACAAGTTGGATGCACGTGCGTGAGTGGCTACTGCCTGAGCTCATCAACCTCTACATGGAGCCCAATCCCAACTAGTGGGGGAGAGAACCCCACACTGAGCAGGGTACAATTTGAGCTGACCAGAGGATGACAAGTCCCTTTCGCACGCCTCACAATTTTGTTTCACGTTGGAATAGTCCAGATATAGTTGTTGCCTACTGCCCAGGTGGGTTGAGCACCTGAATTAATTGTTTCTAAAGCTCTCTGGGGTCACTGGATGGGAGGCAATTATTACACTGCTCTATAGCCAAAATGCTTCTGAAATAAATGTAGTCCAACTTTATTAATTCTGGGTCACTGAGAATGAAAATGATGCTTAAAATTGTTGATTGGCTCTAGATTTCAAGATATGCTATTGTGTCTGTATATATGACCCTTGACTTGGGAATGGCGGAGGATAAATGAGTTATAAAGGGAAGGGATCTCAATTTAAACCAGAAATGACTAAAATACATCTTTGACTGGATCTATGAATAAATCTATGACTGGGTTTGGCCAGTGCTTGCTTTTTAGGCAAAACAATGAATGATGCAATCTGAAGCTGGTATTGCATCATACATGATATGAATTGCATCATGTTCTTCCTAGAAGTCATGGAAGATGCAATTATAACGAAGCTTACATCACTCTGCTGAACAAATTGCCCTATATCAGCTCTAGAAATCATACAGTGTCGTGCTCTCTTATTTGTCAGTGTTTGATTTTGCAAAGGGACACATTTCTGTTTAGCCAAAGTGAGCAGAGATGCCTCGTACTTGTGTGAACAGTGCAGATAACTTCTGCTATGTTTGTGGTGAAGTGACTTTTGCATCACAAAAGCGCAGTATAACCACTATGGTTAAGAAAGCCTATCACCTTTATTTTGGCTGCAAAATTGGAGATCAGGACAAGAGGTGGGCCCCACACATATGCTGCAACACTTGTGCAACAAATCTTCGCCAGTGGTTGAACAGGAAAAGGAAATCTATGCCTTTTGCAGTGCCAATGATTTGGAGAGAGCCAACAGATCATACCAGCAATTGTTACTTCTGCATGGTGCCTCCAGTTGGGAAAGGTGTGTCAAAGAAGAAAAAGTGGACTGTGCATTATCCAAACATTCCATCAGCTATACGCCCGGTACCCCACGGAGAAGGACTGCTGGTTCCTGATGCACCAGAATCATTCTCACTTGAGTCAGACGAGGAAGAGGAAGAGGATGAAACTTCTGGTCCTGAACCATCAATGTCACAGGACCCACATTTTCTCCCATCCTCCTCCTCTGAACCACACCTCATAACACAAGGTGAACTGAATGACCTTGTCAGGGATTTGGAACTACCCAAGAGTAAGGCAGAGCTGTTGGGCTCCAGACTACAGCAGTGGAATCTCCTGGCAGGCTATCAGGGCAAATGGAGCCCATCAATGCTTGCAGACTATTGCTGGACAGTGACAAGAGATGCTCCATTTAATGAATACAAGAGACAAGCCAAGAAGCTCCGAGTAGACACTGAGTAGGACTAAACTATGTACATAATAGTTTTTTGCCTTTTGTTTCATAATAAATTTTATTTATATAACCCCTTTGCTGATTTTTAAAGTGTTACATAAACAGGACAGGTGAAATATTATCATGTAAAGCAACCATAAACACATGAAAAGACCTAGGTTTACAATTTATGATTAAAACTCTACTATCTACACAGTATACATAGACATAAAATGTAAAAACTTAAATATCTTAGAAACAGTAGCCAATCAGTTGTTTTAATTGTCATATTTGAATTCAGCACATCAAAATACATAATAAATATCACATTTTATCTCGGAAGCAGACGACTTCTCAAAAACTGTAGACCAGTGTTATTATTATTTCTCACTTGTTATGGGGTAAGGACCTAGTGCACCATCTGATCGAACTTGAGCTTGGCACCAGTCTAAGCAATAAATGGATTGGTGGCAGCTCTGCTCAGAACCGACTGTCAACTGGCAGAGAAAGAGAAGGATATTTATTCCTCTCAGCACACGGAGTACCTGTAATCTGTGTTTGCAGCAATTTTGCACATTTAGGGTCTGTTCCAAAGCCCACTAAAGTCCATGGGAGTCTTTCCATTGGCTTCAGTGGGCTCTGGATCAGGCCCTTAACCTAGTGGATAAATTCAGATAAACATTTTCAGCTGATTTCTCATGTTTCCTGCTGGCAAGTAGGATTCCAGTCTGCAGCCTGCTCACTGGGCAGATCAACCATAGGACAATGTGGGACTGAAAGACAGCTGCATGGTGCAGTTATTCTTTTGGCCACTTGATGGACCCATTACTTTGCTGTTTGTTACTCATCTGAGCTTAAGGGCACCAAAAAGTGGGATGCCTTGATTTTTACCCAAATTCCTTTACAGGTTCTTCAGCAGAGACCTAAAGGGCCAGAATTTCAGTGGGGGCGAATCAGCTTAGCTTGACTGAAATCAATAGGACAGATCCACAGCTGGTGTAAATTTCCCAAGTTCTGTTGAAGTCAATAGGATAGATTGTGAGTTGGTGTAAATCAGCTGGCGTTAGCTTCATTGACTTCAAGGCAGCTACACCTCCTGAGGGTCTGGCCCCCCATGTTCTTACATTGTAGAACTGGTCCTGCCTTTGATCACTCCGGGCTTTTGCTCTTAGAAATGAGCCCCCTTTACATCTCTCTGACAGTATAAAGGGGCTTAGACTGAGTGTAAATTACAAATACACATGAGGGCCCATTTAGGAAGAACAATGTAGAGGAGATTTAAGGCAAAAGAGAATCAGGTCCTCTGTGTTCAGCTGCAAAAGGTAATGCGTGACACATACTTCATGATAAATCCATTTCTGTTAAGAGATGTGCAATAAACATTGCATTCTTAATCATAGCAGGCAAGCCTTCGTTTTTTTCTTTACTTAAATTTTATGTGGCCATCTTCATCTGAATCTTAACTAGTTGTAGGGGATCTAATTTGTCCTCCAAATTAAATAATTAGATCGTAAGCTTTTTGGTCTGTGTTTGCACTGGGGTTCCTAGGTGCTATGCTAACACAAATAGATAATAATGTGGCAATGAGTCTGTATCGTGTAGCATGTCAGTCACACAGTTTAAATTAGCTGCCGCTTGCTTTGGAGAGCTGGAGTTTGAGTTTTTGCAGTTTTCTGTGGTCATCACGAGTCAGGATGCGGTTTCCTGGGTAGAAGCCAGGGAACTTCTGTGGCTGGACAGCACTGAAACCTACTTGTGCAGGAATAGAGCCCATAAATAGAAACACTGGACCAGTTCCATTAGCAGAATGAACCTGCCCAAGCCCGTAAACTCAGGGAAGGGGGGGAAATGTAAAGCACCAGGAAGCATCCAGCCCTGCTCCCAACCTGTCCTCTCCCCAGCTGGAGGGATCTGAAGCTGGGGAGACTGGGCCTGGGGGGAGGGTGGAACTTTAGAAGCAGCTGGCCAGTGCAAGGGACCTACCAAACAGGAACCTGTCGCACAAACATGTCCAGTCGTACACCAAGTCAAATATCTTTTACCTTTGCAAATATGCTCTTGCAGCTATTGCTGGAGAGCAGGGCTATTGGGTCAAAACCAGGGTCTCAGCTGGGGCACTGTGATCACACGTGTAATAAGACAAGGCTACGGCCCACACACGTACGCCCAGCCGGAACTTGGCTTGCCGCAGGGCGTTGGTTTGGAATGTTTAGCTTTTATTAATTTCCTCTTTTTATGCCAGCCAGCTGGGAAGAACGTATTTATTTATTTTGCTGAACGGGCACGGCTGGAAACGCCCACTGAAAAGACTGAACACCAATAGCTATTTTCCTGCTGATGTAGAGCACAGAGGCTGAGACTTTAAAAGGTCTTTAGGCACCTCACTGAACCCAGTGGAGACCCTTTGAGGACCAGGGTCAGAATGGCTACATGACTACACAATAAGAGGCCACAACGTGGAGATGCCCACTGAGCTTTTCTGTAGCCAATTACTTCATTTTATCGTGTGAGGTTACAATTAACTCACATGCCATGTCAGATACAATCACTGTATGCTAAATAGAGTTAAGCTGTAGAATTATAGACATATAAGAGTGATTAGTAGTTAGAAGATAATTAGGTATCTAAATAAGTAGTGCTGAAACCCAAGGCCTACAGGCTGAGGCCTGTAAGATGTCAGCTTAGCCATACGAGGCCATAGGCATAAGAAATGCTGGACATAGTGACCAAAGAATGACTGTATGCCACACAATTATGGGAAAAGATGTGCCAATGGGTGGTATTGTGAAAAATTAACTGTAAGATTAATTTTTGACCACAAGATACCCGATAGTCACCATGTTCGAACACGTGCCCTAACCACAGGCTATATATTGCGGATAAATGCTAATGAGAGTAAAAGGAACTCTAACAACCTATGAAAATCAGGGTACCACAATATCCTTGGGAGAGAGAGCAAGGCTGGTGTCACAGTTATGCTGGTAGACTAGAACAGAGGTGATGTGGGCTCAATACCCTGCATGGCCACAGATTGCCTGTGACACCTTGGGCAAGTCACTTAGTTACGCTATGGCTCGGTTTCCCATTTGAAATATGGGGATAATGGCACATCACTACCTCTCGGAGGATCAATATATTAAAGCATATGAGATATTCAGATACTATCACAGCTGAGGCCATATAAGTCCCTAAGTAAATAGACAGAAATAAAAAATGTGCAAGTTCATTTGTTTGGGAAAACTTCAGAACTAAGTCAGCGTGGCTTAAGGAAGATGTAATTCCCAGACAAAATAGCAGTGTGACTGTGATGCCAGAATGTTGGCTTGGGCTAAGCTGCCAAGTACAATCCCCACAACCTCCTGGTGTCTAGCCCACCTTGCCATGGCCACACTGCTATTTTTCGTGCACAAACTCAATCACACCTCTGCCATTGGCCTGCTAGGTGACCTTGGGCAAATCACTTCCTGCTCTATGCCTCAGTTTTTCCATTTGTAAAACTGGGATAATGATCATGACCTCCTTTGTAAAGTGCCTTGAGATCTGTGGATGCAAAGCACTGCATAAGAGCTATATATTATTTATTATTATTATTATAGATAATCACAATCATGAACAGTCCAATGCGCTACTTGAGCACTGTTCTTAGAATGAAGCTCCTGGATGATAAAAGAAAAATACATGAGATTTTACTATGTTAGGCTGGCGTTTTCAAAGGCATTTGAGGTGCTCAGCTCCCACTGATTTCCAATGGGATTTTGCTACCTAAATCCCTGAGACACTGTTGAAACTCCCAATTTGAAATACAGCAGGAGTGGCTTCTCTTTTCCTCCCCTAGGAAATGAACAAATAAAAACAACTAAGACAGTAATGGGGAAAGTTGATACGATGTGCAAGAAGCCAGTATGCTAAGCTATGTTATTACAGAGAATATGACCTGGCACTGAAAGAATTAAAATAATGTCATTCCTGTTTGTTCAGGCTTGTTTTGTCTATGCCAGTCACCTTGACATTTCTAAAAGAATTTTTCAAGTATGTAAGTTCAAAAATTATGCAACTTGACAAAACAAAAAGTTGATGGTGGGGGGGAAAGATTGATGGAATAAATTTGGAGAGTCATGCCATGCCCAAATGGGGGTCTGAAACAGAAGGTGATATCTGCAGCTTGCAAAAAGCAAATTCACATTGTAAGATTGCAGTCTGGAAATGATCTGTGATTAATTTATTGCCACAGGCATGAGATAACTGGACAGACTTCTAGATTAGGAGAAAAAAGTGGGCCAGATCCTCATCTGATATAAATTGGGGTCATCATAATCATTATCATGGCAAATTGCAAAGCAATGTAGTCTCCCGGTGATCGAGCGCTATCTATCAATCTCTAACTATTCCTTAAGATGGTCTGGCTGGATATTCGGTTTATGATCATCACTAGCAATCTTATCACATCACTGAAGCTTTTGGTGATCGCTGACTGTGCAGCTCCATTCCTGGTAAGTGTGCTTTGGGATTGTCATTTTAATCACAAATCGAGGTAACTTCATTGAAGGCAATGGGACTGCTTGAATTGGGACCCTGAAGGGGTTGCTCCACATGATCTTCTGGGATCCCTCTGAATGGAGTGACAGAGCCAACGCGAAAAAATGTCAAGAGAAAAGATTCAAAACTGTTGAAGCATTTTATTTACACATCTCCACACAGAAAAAAGCCAACTATTTTTGGGGGTTCAAAATGCCTTTTCATGTAAAAATTTAAGCTAATTGGACAAAAAATGATGGGGGAGAAAGTAAGTCAAAATGGAACCTTTCAGAATTAGCCAAGCAAAACTTTTCGAATGACCCAACACAAACAATTATTTTTAAAAAAAATCATTTTTTCAGTTTGCAAATATTTTCAATAGTTTGTCTTTTTGTTCTGATTCCAGCCAGGAAAACCTGAAGAACTTTTGGAAACTGTCAGAGGACACAACCACCATTCCCTGCCAAGCTCTAGGGAGTGACTGACCCTTTCCCAGCACCCCCTGCCTGTTGCCAGCTTCCTGGCTTTATAGGCCCTGCTTATTCCTGCTGAGCTGAACCTGCCCACAGTTAGTTCCCTGCTCCCTAGCCTGTGGAGTCAGTAGGTCTGCCTGGCCTCCTTAACCCCTTCCAGTCCTGGGTGGGGTGGATACCCTATTGCAGATGGGTGCATTGTATTTTGTAAAGATAGTCACGTGTCTAAGGAGGTGGCAGCATAATGCTAGCTCAGTGTAACTGCTAGACAGGGCATTAAAGGAGTATCAGGCTCTCCTTCTTTACGCTGCCCAGCGGCTTAGGCCTGGAAAGGATATTAAACCTTATGCATCAGGGCTTAGGCCACGATCTAACTTTTAGAGACCTAGGGTGGGGGTAGGTTTCCTCTAAAGCATCTGGTACTGGCTACTTTCAGAGACGGGGCTATATGGACCTGGGTCTGATCCAGTCTGGCAATTCTTTTGTTCCTATGACTGCTGATTTGTGCTGAAGACCACACTCATTAACACGACTCTCCTAATGGTCACGTTCATACATGACCCATCGATTCTAGTCAAGACAGGCCCTGAAAGGCACCTCCTTCAACCTCGCTCTTTAGCAATTGACCCAAAGCATGGCAATACCTCAGCACAGCCACCACCTTTTCTTTTTTGGGATCCCCATCCTGCAGTGGGATCCACGCCAGCTCAGGGCTGTGCCTGCTTGGAGCTCATGGAAGGCTCGGGCCTTCTTGCTTCAACTCCCAACTGGAAATAGACGTGGGAAACCTGAGATCTGTTCTGATCAAGAGAGATTTCCACCCAATGGACTTCTCCAAAGCCATACCAATGCTCATGCGCAAACCACGCGTTGGATAATTTGTCTGTGTAATTGTATGCTTTGCCGTTAAGCATATTGATTCTAAATCAATATGGAGACGCTACATCTAAAAATATAAAATCCCATTAAACTGATTAAATTAAAACTAAATCAATCTTAAATAACTGCATACAACTTAAAATTGTTGAACTAGCATATTGCCTTCAAATAAAATTATTTCATTCAAACAAGACTGTAAGGAGCTATCAGGGAGAGATACCCGGTGTCTCTTTCACAGCGCGTGCCTACATACAGAGCTAAGAGCTTAGACCCCATACAGCCTAATGCTACTGTGGTGTCTTGGGCAAAGCTGGGCTTGATGATCCCTGGGCTCTTGTTCCTCAGGATGGCAGGGAGCTGGCAACATTGGGGTGGTGCCAGGCTCAGCTCCTGTGTTCTTAGGATTCCTTCCATTTAACGTGGATGCCAGGGGATGCTGTGAAGGCCAAAAGTATAACTGGCTTCAAAAGCAAAATTAGATGCGTTCAGGAGAACAAGTCCATCGATGGCTATTAGCCAAGATGGTCAGGGGTGCAACCCCATGCTCTGGTGTCCTTGAGTCTCTGATTGCCACAAGGTAGGACTGGACGACAGGGGATGGATCACTTGTTCTGTTTATTCCCTCTGAAGCACCTTGCACTGGCCACTGTCGGCAGACAGGGTACGGGGCTAGAGGGACCATTGGTCTGACCCAGTCTGGCCATTCTTATGTTCCTAGAAGAACTGAAGCAGTGTGATAAGGCATCGGAGTAGGACTTGGGAGAACTGGGTTCTGGACTGGCTGCCATTGACCTGTGTGACACTGGACATGTCACTTCCCCTCCCTGAGCTGCTTATGCCCTTTGTTGAGCTTGTCTGTTTACACTGCAAGCGCTTTGGGACAGGGACTGTCTCCCACCCTATGTTTGTCCAGCGCCTAGCACAATGTGGTCACAGTCCAGCCTCTAGGCTCCACTGTAATACAGATATAGCCATAAAAGTTGGCATTGCCGTACGTGTCTCCTCAATGACCAATGGGCTATGCAGAGCTCAGCTGGGAGGCTGGTAACCCCAATGGGGGATTTAATAGGAGAGTGGAGTGGGGGCAGGGTGTGCGCTGGAGAGTCCTTACGGCTATGACAGGGGACACACTAATTTTGTGGAAACACAGATGGGGAGATGACATTGAAGAGCTGGCGGCAGCTAGATCATTTGCACGGAAGCACTGGGCAGAGTTCATTTCAGTCACTCCATTACATATCATCGCTCGTGCTGTACAGCTCTGCAGCTAGTATCGTTTGCCTTTACTGCACATGAATCTCACCACCAGGAGGTGCTGCTGCCAGGGAGAAAACTATCCTTGACCAAGGCTCTAAGGGTCGGCGATCTGCTACACCCAACGTAGAAGCTACTGAAGTTGCAACGTGCCCAGGCAATAGTTGTGGCTGTGAAAATGCATGAGAACTGTCCCGTAGGGCCAACTCAGCCAGTTCATACCGACCTCTCATTTGATTTCAACAGGCATCGTGCCTAGATAAGGACGGCGGGATTTGTTCTGTAGTGCTGACTATAGCAGACCAGCAGAGTCCCATTAGAAGTCTGTGGAGATGCAGTGTCTTACACCAGATGAGGATCTGAGCCCTCTGGCTTCAGGTTAAATGAGTGGATTTAACTATTGTATAGTATCAGAGGGGTAGCGTGTTAGTCTGGATCTGTAAAAGCAGCAAAGAGTCCTATGGCACCTTGTAGACTAACAGACGTATTGAAGCATGACGTATTAGAGATGAACTATTGTATAATCTACCTGATCAATCCATATTAAATGCTGAATCCAATGTGTCCGCTAAACCTTTCAGTGAAACCAGGCTTCTGGCCTAAACGTTCAAAAGTGACTAGTGCTTTGGGGGGCCTAATCTGAGACACCCGAAGGGTTCGCCCTCTCCCCACCCAATTAACAGAATGGAGTGTTAAAGGGCCTTAAAGTAGGTGCAAATTACATTCACGCTCATTGTCAGGCTCCTTTCCATGGCCAGAGCTGTGTAAAATGGACAATGTAAATGAAAGGTAGGTTTCCAGTCTTTGGCAGTCAGGTCCCTTTAAAGTGTCTAGTTGGTCATCCAAAAACTGGGGCATCTGAGTTCGCCAGTGTTTGAATGAACTGGAAACCCTGCTGCTGGCCACCTTTATCTTCATTGCTTATTTGCAATGAATTACAAGTGTCCTAACAGTGTGATGGCAAATGCAATGAGCCACAGAGACTCACAGCCAAAGTTATTGCAATTGCTTTCATGGGGGGGAGGGGAAAAAACAGGAACTTGACCTTAAAGGATGAAATATCCAGCTTGTTGGAATCCAGTGAGGACTTTACAAAAAGAAACCGAGGGCCTTATCCAGAGCCCAAATCCATGAGCGAAAATTGGAACCTGAATCCTCCTTGCACCAGCAGCCTTCACTTATGGCACAAATTAGGCTCCGCCCTCTCTGGCTGTCAAGCTGTTGACAGAAATGGCCACCTTTTGTTTCTATAACGTAGCTTTTTTCTGAGGAGAAGTTGTTGGTCTATTGTTTAACCCCAGCCTAGAGGACCAGGAATGGCTTTTCATCATCTTCCCACCCCCGTGACCCTGTCTGGCTTGGGAGTCAAAACTCCCACTGACATAGCTCTTAGGGATCGTTGGAACACACAAGCCTTCCCACTGCATCAAGGCACAGTTCCCTGGGAAGGAAAGGGATTGAATGAAAAAGTCCTTATTTACTGCAGTGGGCTTTGGACCGGGCCCCAGGCTTGCTGAGAATGCACTGGGAATAGTGTGGGGCAGCTATTAAATGTTGGGTGCCTGATTTCACAAACCTGGCCTCTCAAAATCAGGGCCCACCTGGCCAGATTTTCAAAAGAGCTTAGCTGAACTCCACTGAAAATCAGGGCGCTGCTGGGTACTGAACAGTTACCAAACCTGGTGCACTGTGTGGGGGCCTAAACGGGCACTGACATTTCAAAAGCTAGTCCTGATTGTGGGCTCTGAGCATCTGAAAATCTGGCCCTGAGCTTTCTTTTCTTTTTTTTTTTTTGAAAATCAAGCCATACATGCCTGCCAAACAACGCAGCAACAGCATATTTCAGTCATCTGAGGTGAACTGAAAAGATTTCTTATCTGCCAGGACCTGAGATCTAGATTGTTTCTCCAGTAACAGCTGATCACTGGCTCCTAAAGCGCTGTGGAGAGCGGTAGTCCTTATATTGCTTCGGTGACGCTACCACCAAGTGCATGGGAAGGGCAGAAGTTGCGACTTGCTGATAAGCAAAGGATTTCTCAGCTATTTGGTTCACTGATGTATTTGTTTTTACATTTTTGTGTCTACCCTCCAGTCCTTTTGTAGTTTCAAAGAACATTTTCCCATTCACCTTTTAAGCCCAGCAATAAAAAAGAAAAACTCGATGGGAAAAATGTTCCTGCCTCGTAAACTTTGTGAGGGTGTATGTGTGGGCGTGTCCGGAGGAGTGGTCAGATTGCCCGGGATAAGTGGTTATTCTGAGGTTAGCTGTGCCAATGGCAAAGCCAAAATGAGGAGCCTAACCCTGTACCTTGTTTAGGAGCTGATTGTTTTGTTGATACAAATTAAGTTAGGCCTGAAAAGCAGCAATTGCAGCTAGGATCTCTCCAGCAAAGAGTTACAAAACCAAACTAAACCCCCTCTGTAGAGGTCCCCATCTGCATTTGATCGAATGTCTAGCAGCCTGGCTTTTACAAGAATTATCTCAAAGGGAAAAGTCCTATGGAACATAATGGAAAATGTTTTTTTTTTAACTTACAAAATTTAATAGATCTATCTTAGGCACTTTTATGCTCCATCACCAGAGTTTTTGAACCCCAACGCCCTTGGGAAGCAGGGAAGTGCTATTATTCCTGGGGAACTGAGCCCCGGAGAAACTAAGTGACTTGCCTGAGATCATACAGGAAGTCTGTGGCAGAGCAGGGAACTGACCCCCCAGAACTCCCAGGCTAGTACTGTCACAATTGGACCATCCTTCCTCTCTAAAAGATCTTATAGGATAGTAACTGGGACTCAGGAGACCTTGGTTCTATTCCACTTTCTGCCACTGAGCTGCAGAGTGACCTTGAGCAATTCACTTTGCCTCTGTGTGCCTCAGTTTTCCCATCTGTAAAATGGGGACAATGATCCTGACCTCCTCTGTAAAGTGCTTTGAGATCTACTGACAAAAAAGTGCTTTAGAAGAGCTAGGTGTTCTAATTAAATTCTATAGGATTTTTGACAATTGTTTACTGTGTTGTAGACACACTGGTCTCAGGATATTAGAGTGGCAAGGTGGATGAGGTAAGCCTAAGCTGAATAAATGTGTCTCAACTTTTACTTAGCTTAGACACACTGGTTACCTACCCTAGACCTGAAGAAGAGCTCTGTGGAGCTCCAAAGCCTATATCTTCCACCCTCAGAGAGCTGGTCCAGTAAAAAGTAATACTTCATCCACCTTGTCTTCTAGATTCATTTCTATGGAACCCAGTTGGTTTCATCTATCTTACATTCCAACGGGCTTGTCCATGAGTGGGGGGGTCTGGCTGTGCAGAGGTATGGGCACAGATGCCTCCTGAGCCTGTTCTAGAGGTTCTAGGAATCTCTTTCTTTCAGCAGGCTATCAGACCCCACACCTGACAAGAAAACTGCCAGGGAATGCTGCAAACTGGTCCTTGAAGCTCTCTTGCTTCCTTGTCTGCTGATCCCTCTGTCTACTATCCAAAATCTCTTCCCCACATAGAAACAATGATCAAGTCACCGCTTGGCCATCTCTTGGATAACCCAATAGCCTGGGACTTAATGTCTCATCTGTCATTTGGGGATAATACTCTTCTTCCCTCCCCCACTTTGTCTTGGTCTTGTCTGCTTATGTCTCTATTTAGCAATTCAAGGCAGGGATGTGCTCGTGTCGTGTTTGTACAGCACCTAGCACAATGGGGCCTCGAACTCAGATGGGTCTTCTAGTCACTATGGTAATACAACACCAAACAATTGCATCAACTTGGAGAACTAGTATAGCATGCCTATCAGGCAGCTGGAGGGCCTTATGGTTAAAGGACTGAAGAGGTTCCCAGGAGATCTAAGTTCTATTCCTGGCTCTGCCCTAGACTCCTGTATGACCCTGGACAAGTCCCTTAGGCCCAGTTTGGAGCCCAAATACCTGTGTGGATTGGGGCCTCAGTTCCCCATCTGTAAAATGGGGATAATAATAATTCCTTTCTCCTCCTCCTTTGTCTTGTTGATTTTTATGGTAAGATCTCTGTAGCAGGGACTGTCTACACTATAGACTTCTGCCAGCATAGCTGTGTCAATCAGGGGTATGAAGAAGGGCGATCCCTGACTGGCGTAAGCCCCTAGTGTAGACGTGTTCCTGCCAGCCAAATTGCCCTTTCACTTTTATAGCTTATTTCACTCGAGGGGATGGATGCAGCCATATCACGAGAGCTCTTTGCTGGTGTGGTATGCCGGGATAGCTAAACTGGCAAAGCCTTCCAAGTGTAGACTTAACTACACTGGTAGAAAAAACAATTAAACGCAGGCCTCCAGTGTGGACAGGGTTATACCAGCCTCAAAGAGTTTATACTGGAAATAGCTTTAACAAAGCAAGCTCTGCCACAAGCAACACCTCAATCCCAGCACAACTCCATCCACACTAGGAGGTTTGCATTGATTTCAGTAAATCCGTTTTTCTTCCAATTTAATGCCATCGGTGCAAGACTGAGTTCAGCACAGTGGGGCCCCCGTAATGGTTGGGGCCTTAAGTGCTGTTACACTATAAGGGACATAGTAACTTCAGCACAGATAGCACAGCGTGGCCCTGGGTTTAGACGGGGCTGATTTTCCTTGTCACTGTATACGTCAGATGAACTTTTGACACACTGCAGGGGAGGTACGTGCACACTTTCTGGTGCTCCAGCGGACACGGTTCCAACCCTCCTTTCTGGAGCATTTGTTTACCGTTATTTGCCCCGAGACGCAGAGAAAGAAGACATCAGTGTGCTAAATGCGCAGTCCTGACCTCTATGAGATTGACATGCTGCTTTATCTCCTCTGGAATTATGGAGACGTTTTTTGTAGCTCCCCACACAAAAGCCATCCCAGAGGCTCCAATTTTCACAGCAGCATTCATGGCTGAAAGCTGCCAAAGGAGAATAATCACCATGTCCTCTGGCCCTTCTTAATTGTGAGCTCCTCCAGACAAATGCACCAGGCCACGAAACGGCTGGCCATAGCTACCATGCACTGGTAGCACCCTATAAGTGACATGGCACTTTGCACAGAAGAAACCTGTTAGTTTATTATCATTAAAATGATTATTGGCAAAGGGCAAGTTCCTCTGTAGCCGTGGGTGCTTTCTGATTAATCCGCTCGAACAGGAAAAGGAGCCAACCTTTCCTTTCTAATGTGTGTGGCTCTGCAAAGTCAGAGCCAGAGCATTAAAATAATTGCCTCCCACGTGTAAGTGAACAATTAGCATGAGTATGTATGGCAGACTAGAGGAGCAGCATGGGACTAAAGGAACTGAATACACATCTTTGCAAAGTGTCATTTTCCCCTTGCAGTGACTGTTTGCCCACCTGAATCACACGCAGGCTCCACCAATCACAAGGAGGAAGAGAAGGCAGCTGCACACCGAATCAAGCCAGGAAGCACCCTTCCTTTCTCCACAGGGTATCTGTGCATCACAAGGAGAACATTATTTCCTCAGGGAGGAAGGCTGTGTTTGTCAGGGACCCCAGGGAACTGATGAGGTGCTAATGTAGGGGACTTTCAGTGGTTTCTCTGCCTGAGCTGTCAAATGCCATAGGTTGTGAGAACAGAATTACAGTGGGTGAGCCAAAGGCTGGGTAAATACAGATTGGATGCAAAGACCACTACAATGGCAAGACCTGCTGTCCGAACACTGCTCACGCCAATCCTGCTGCATTTTCTAATTTGTTCTTGTGTCATGCTGCCTACTTGTAAACAATACACAGTAGTGATCTTGCCCCAAATGAAAAAAATTGGCTGTGAGAAGGTGGCTGATCGGATATGTGGGGATTTCCATTGGGGAACGTATCAAGATGCCTAGCTGACTGGATAGGCAAACCATGGATTATAGCATGGATCAGAAGATGGGCTCATTGCAAAGGCAATCGAGACAACTGTCATCCTTGAGGGGAAAAAATGCAGAATGGTTAAGAGAAATTGAGGACAGAGAATGGAGATACAGTAAATTCACAGCTCGGAGCAAAAAAGGGGTTTTTGGGAAAGCTTCCTTCAAAGAGACTCTTTTGTGATGTAAGTGTGCTGGTGAAGGCAAACAAAGTGTCAGGGGATGTTGTGTATCCTAACAGGCCCCTTCTTCAGTATTAACATTTAAGATAGAAAGATGGTGTCATGCTTGTAGCGCAATAAAAGAGCTTCTGAGGCCCAACCACAGGCCTTGTCTACACGGCAGTGACTGGGTTTCTGAAGTGAACTAACAGGTTGTGCATTAATTGGTCTCCTCAGATCCTGCTGGTGTGAGCTAAGTTTTCATAGAATATCAGGGTGGGAAGGGACCTCAGGAGATTATCTAGTCCAACCCTCTGCTCAAAGCAGGACCAATTCCCAGACAGATTTTTGCCCTAAATGGCCCTCTCAAGGATTGAATTTACAACCCTGGGTTTAGCAGGCCAATGCTCAAACCACTGAGCTATCCCTCCCCCCTAAGTGCCCTTGGGGACTTTTAGTTCACACCAGCAGGAGCTATGCAGCAGGACTAATGAATGTGCAATGTATGTGTGTGTTCAGAAATGACTCCTCCATAGACTGCATTACTGTTCCATGTAGACAAGCCCTCAGTGACATATACCTGCAGCCACTGACATTAGGGAAACTGATGGGGAGCTAAGGGAGTAAACGTCAGAGCCACAATTCTGCACGTGGGTAACTTACGGTGCACAGAATTCATCCCTACAAAGTCAACGAGGACTACTCTTGTGAGTAAGGGAGTTCACGTCTAGGGGCCATGTTCTCAGCTAGTGCCAATTGGAGTAGCTGCACTGAACTTGATTTACCGCCGCTCAGATCTGGGACCTGATCCAAAGCCTGCTAAGTCAATGGGAGTCTGGTGAACATGGAGACGGTTTCTGTGTCCTGAACGAGCTGCATGAGACATTCCTGAGGAGCTGAAATTGTCACAAAAGCAAAGGCAGGCCATGGTACCAGTTCCATTCGAGTTGGGATAGCTGGTGAATATCTGTTAGGTTTGTGGTTCCCTGGATAGCTGTTTGATGGCCCTGGTGTAATGGTGGCATGTGCGTCTATCAGGCTGAGCTGGGAGGCCAAGGACGGAATCAGCCCTGAGACTGGACTACTCAGGCCTCCCTACATGTGAGAGTTTCAGGGCAGAACAGAGGCATGCTGGGGAGACGGTGCTTTGTTGTGCCGGGCCTGCTCCGGAGCCCATTGAAGTCAGTGGAAAGGCTCCCATTGAGCGGGGTTTGGATGGGGGCCCTCTGTCCATAAAGAGAGACTTCTGTTTCCATGGCTGTCAGTCTGAGCCCTGCATTCACTTTAAAAGGAGAAAAAAACCCACCCCTATTATCTGTCTGACTTTTTGGATGCTGTAGAAGCCAATTCCTCCCTCCGCTCACCATCTCACACACTGCATACATAAAGGAAATGCTCCTATACATGTGCTCTGGGAATTCCAGTCCCAGATGTCTATGTAAATCAAACTGACATGCACTACAGCACTCTCCATGTGGCTGGAGCTGTGCAGTGCTTTGTTAATTCAGTCTGTAAGGGGGACATCATTGAAATGTCAGCTCCCTTGAAAAGAAGCATATTGCTGCCGAGGGTGTGGAGCTGCTATCCCTCCACCAGCTTAAAAAGCACATAAATCAGAATGCACCTGCTAGCAAAATATCACACACCCGACTCCACACTGGCTTTGCCCCCAGACCTTGCACTCTCAAAACTCCCATTTAAACAAAAGGAGCAAGGGCCACAGGATTAGGACATTGATCGTTGAAATGCAATCTACTTATGGCTGAAAAATTATGGTTTGTTCCGTAGCACTTTACATAAGAACATAAGAGTGGCGATACTGGGTCAGACCAAAGGTCCATCCAGCCCAGTATCCTGTCTTCTGACAGTGGCCAGTGCCAGATGCCCCAGAGGGAATGAACAGAACAGGTAATTGTCAAGTGATTAAAAGTCCCAGGCATGGACCTATTGTGTTAGGCATTGTGCAGACACAGGATGGAAAAATAATCCATGCCTCAAAGTGTTAAAAACTATGCCTGTGTGTGTTTCCTTTCTTTCTTTTGATTCTATTCTATATAGGTTCTTATACCAGGCTCATCGCCATAAGAGTCTGAGCACCATCTAGAAGTGCATTAAGTGACATGACTAACATCTGTTATGTTTGTTCTCTCATCCTCTCCCCAGGGTTTTGTTTTGGAATTGTTTTTATTCTCTCTCTTTCCCACATGTTGCTCTGTTTAGGCCAGAGATGGCAAGGTCAAATAAATGCCCCTTGCAGATGGGGCAGAAGGTGGTGAGATTTGGTCCTTACTTCCTGGGAGAGCTTATTCCATAGTCTTGGATTGGTCCCCAGGATCTCATTGTTGCCTGCATGGCAATGGCATTATTTTGGGGATAGGCTTGTCCTGGCTGTAGCGCCACTGACTTCTGTGGAGTTATGAGCGTTTACACGGGCACATGAAGTGTATGAAGTTAAGTAGGTGAGTAAGTCTTTGCAGGATTGGGGCCTTCTTGATGAATAGCTTAAAGTGACTGCTTTATGAACCGCCCACTGGCTGAAAAGTATCTGCCAGAATGAGCTGGCAAATAGTTACCAACAATGAACATGCTCACAAAAGACAGGGCTTGGGCTGCAAATGATTCAGAAACCGAAAATGGCAACAAATAAATTTGTAACAAAATATTATTGGCAACATGGAGTCTAACCAGCTCCAACATCCTCTATTAGCAAAAACCTCAAAAGAATAAATGATTCGTCAGAGCCAGGCAGTTTGCATAAGGAAAACCTCGGCATTAGAAAACAAAAGCCTTGAAATGGAGAAATGCAAATCTATGGACTGATATAATCACTAGGGCAAGCTAGTCAGCTAAGAGTCCAATCCTGGCAAAGAAGCCTTTCCCCTCGTATGCTCCCTGGTAAAATAGCTCAGATTTATTGCTGTCCTGAGGGGCTCATGGTGACGTTCAAGGGAACTTGAATCAGCTGAAGCCCCCAAAGTAATATTTAAACTGCTCTGAGGGCAGGAGTCAAGGAGGCTTGTATTGCATGATGCAAAATGCAGCTTTATGAATGAGATCGTTGCTAAACTACCTGGTTTTGATTCACCGGGCGTCACAGGAATAGTTTTTCCTATTTAGGCATTCACGCTCCTTAACTCAAACTGAAGCTTGGTCAAACTATCAGCAGTTCAGCTGGTTCCCCTTCCATGGGGCTATTCCACTTCACACCAGCTGAGGATCTAGCCCTGAAAAGTCCTTTTCTGTGTGCGTTTTCTTAACTTCTGAGATTGGGTGGGCAGAGTAAGAATGAGAAAGCCCGGACCACCTTAAAATGTTTGCCTTGTTTATGGCAGGCACATGTGAGCTGCTTTTGTCTCTCTTCATTCTGAAAGCTTTAAGTGTAAAGACTTTTTATTTGAAGAAATCCCTACTGCTTAGGTAGGTGCTGTTTGCCCATGTGAATGGGAGCTGGTGGACAAGATGTACAGTTCTTTGCTTTAAAATAGCTCCTTACTTTTTAGTCCACCCCCTTGTACACAGTCCCAAGCCCCAGGGCCTTTCAGATTCATTTGCAGGTAAACACATCGTGACAGGCCGCAAACCTATAACCAGCGAGAGTTGTCACAGCTGCGGCCTGTAAGGATGCGTCCGAACGCCAAGCCTGCTTAGGAATGTTTGCTGTCACCACCAGCTGTGGGCAGCAAATATTTTCCGTCGCGTACCAAGTAAAAGGTCTCATAGTATACTCCACACAGATCACTGACAGCCTGGCTCTGTAGCCGTCTTGGCTTAGGAGACACCTACTCTAAAGAGCTGTGGAGACAAGATGGAAGGGCTTTAAAGAGCTCTGATTAGTTTTGTTCCTCTTTGGCCATTTAATGGCTCCATTCAACATGCAATCAAATTCCCTGAGTTCATCTCATGCCCGTATTTCTTAACTTGCTAGCCAAGGGACGGCCTGTTCTTCCTGCATGGTAGAGCCAGATCTGTATGGAAACCATTAGAGGCTGCATAATACTCAGTCACTGTTTATTGTGTGACTTGGGCTGTAGCAGGACAGACGTTTTCCAGTTTGCCCAGGACATTAAAACCTGTGTTCAGGAGTTCCACAGAGGAGGCAAAGTTCTGGACCCAGCAGAGTCAGGAGCTAAGAGACAAAACTGCAGTAACTTGTTATGTGTCCAGCTATCTCTGCACTCACTTCCCCTGAGTTCATTCTGAGCCTAGCTTGTATTTTGTGAATGAAGGGATGCAGCCTTACACGAAAACATCTTTAAAGAGGCAAATCTACTTTATATCTTCTAGTTAAAACTCAGAGACAACGGAGTCCTGGCCCACAATAGTAATAATAATAAATAATAATTTACAACCTGCCCAGGAGAGGTGCCTAGCAGAGGAAGGGAAGCTACACTTGCCCCTCTATAGTTTGCTGGAAAAACCTCTGTACACCACAGGCCCTGCTCCTCCTCTGGTGTAAAGCACCATAGCTTTATGGAGTTAGTCCAGCTGAGGATCAGGCCCATTTAGTCTAGTTCTTGGTTCAGAGGAAGAGTTAAATTCATCCCTCCATTTAACTCCACTGGTTTCAGTGGAGTTACATCAAGGATGAAGTTGGCCCAAAAGGCGTAATTCCAGAAATTCTGAAAGAGGTTGAGCATTTCCTGGGTGGAGCTGAGTGCTACCAGCTTCCATTGACGTCACTGAGAACTGAGAGGGCTGAGCACCTGGCCCCTTGCAGGACGGGGTACTGAAATTGACCGGTCAAGAAAATTGCATAAAACAAAGTTTGTGAATAGAACTGATGAAAATTTTTCCAACTGCACATTTTTTCACTGGAAAATCCCATGTTGTCAACATTCAAAATTTCAGTGTCACTGTGTAGCTTTAGAAGACTTTTTTTTTTGGTAATATTAGGGAGGAGGGAGGCATTTTTAAAGCATTGGAAAAGAGCATTATCTGGAACAGAACATTTCAATTTTTCATTTTGAAGCAACTTTTCATTTGGAAATTTATTTTCATTATAATATATTCTCAAATTTAAGAAGTCAAACCCGGAACAAAACATTTTGATTTTAACAAAATGGAACATTTTGATTGTCCTGAAATTATTATTATTCTCCAAATTTTTTTTTGCAAGATGTTTCAAAATGTTGATTTGTCATCACAGTTTGGGACAAACCAAATTTTTGAAATCTCAAAATTTTTCATGGGATGGAAATCCTGTTTTCCGGCCAGCTCTGCTTGTGCACTTATTTACAGTATGTCACACATTAGGAACCACACTCATGTTTGCACAGTGATGCTAAGCAGCACACAGTTAGGGATTTAGATCTGCTCTAGGAATCATTTGTGGGAAGTTCTCCGGCCTGTGTTGTACAGAAGATCAGAGTAGGTGATCCCATGATCCTTTCTGGTCTTGGAATCTATGACGGATCCAGTGGCCATTGACCTCAATGGAAAGATTTCCATTGACCTTGGTAAGCACTGAAATGCACCCTTCTTTCAGTAACCTTGCTGCCCGTTTCTTCTCATTCCCTCATTTTCTGTATGGTAATTTCATTGCTCATATTGCAGCATTTTTCAAATGGAGCACAACTAAAATCACACCTTAACTATGTTTCCCTGACTCAAACGTTGCATCAAAAATATTTTTGACAAATTATTTTTGATTTTTTCCATCACTAATACTTTGGCTGAGAAATGGCTTTTCAAATGAGACAAACATTTTTTGGGGAAAAAATGGCGTCGTTGAAATTTTCCACTTTTTGTGAGTAAACATTTCATGTTTGGTTGGGGGTGGGGAGGATTTCTCAGAAAACCACCACAGTTTTCAGTTCATTTGAAATGTTCAATGGAAAAGGATTCCCAGGAACATAGCTCTTCTTAGAGAGGCACAACTGGTAAATTTCCTATAGTAATGCCATATGGTAAAAATGGGTTCTGAAATATTCCAAGTTTAATCGACATCGTCTCATGTGGTGCTCATGTTTCAAACGGTGGACGAGCCCACTTGGCATGCAATGGAATGAGATGCTCGCATGCATAAGAACGCAAGATTTGCCACATCACAGTGGAACAATCGAGTTGAATCAAGTATGCTCTCCACTTTCTGGCATTGGCCTACATCTGGTGCTTCATAGCATTAGCTCTCAAACCACGGTCCATGAGCCACTGGGGACAATAGCACTTCTAAGGGGTGTGAGGAGCAGTTTTTGTCCCACTGGGGCAGTTTCTGTCAATTGCCCATTCCAGGCATCTTTGAGGGCTTGCAAAGCCAGAGTCATTTTGTATCCAACCACCATGTACCTCTCTGCACCCTGTGCAGCTCCAGATCTGTCTTCATGTACATTGGCTGTCCAGCTGGAGGGGCAATGTCCAGCCCAGGTAGATGTTCACACACTCTAGCACTGACTGAAAAATAGCACCCGCAGCTGCAGTGGCGCAGGTGGTGGGCTGCTGAGTAAGTATCTCAGGTTCCAGGCCGGATTGTACTTGGGTGGCTAGCAGAGATGACCCAGGCCTGCTGATCGTGTGCGGGGCAGAGTAAAGGCAACCGGCTCAGCAGTGTTATTGAGCATGCTCAGTCCATGTGCGTATGCTCAGTACAAGCCAAACAGCAAGTCGGGGGGAGGGCATGTGACCCCCACATGCCCCCCCCCCGCCTCCACACGTTGCCTCTGCATCCAAGGTGGAAATTACATCTCCAGCATAGATGTACCTAGTGTCTGGTTTGTTTTCAGTGTAAATTCAAGCAGGGTCAAATCTGAGGAGGCTGCCAACACTGGGAGGGTGGCAAACCCACTGACGGACAGAACTTAACTGTTAAATAACATGGAAAAATCAGAGCACTGGGGAAATGCAGGCAACAACCGGAGATTTGGCACAAGGAGATGGAAGAGGACAAAGTAGCACAGATTCAAAAGTAGGGGGAAGTAACCAGTTGGCCAGTTCACCTTCCATGACAGTGAGGCTATTCCCAAACACTGCCTTGCTACTACCTTTGCCTGTAGCCATGCACTCTGGTTGCAGCAGGGAAGGAGTGTGGGATCTGGCAACTGAAATGGAAAGTGTTCATGAAAAAATAGCTGACTCAAGAACAGTTTGAGTCCGTTTGGAACAGTTTGAGCATGGAACAGTTGAGAATTACTGCTTCAGTGAAAGGTAAAGAATGCACCCCTAATTCCTGCCACCACCCAGGTGAAGATTAGGGTATGTCTGAATTAGAGCTCCTTGGAAATTATCCATAGAAATGGTTTTTTTATGTGAAAAATGGCTGTTTTGTCTAAAAGGCCATTGTCAATGAAATATTTTAGCTATTCACTGAAAAACCCCAACATTTTTCAGTTTCTGGGAACTGAAAATGAAACATTTTTGGACACGTTTCTGTTTTCAGCAACTGCAAACAAAAAAAACTAGTGGCCCAGTGAAAAAAAAGGTTGGTTTCATCAAAGCCATTTTCTTAACCCCCTGACATCTTTCTGGTTTTGTTTGCTGAAAACCAAAAGTGTCTGTAGCTCATTCCAGGACTCTAAGCAAGTTTGTGGGACTTTATTACTCAGCTAAACTTGGAAACACCAAGTGCCTCTCTCAGCATCTTCTGCGGTTGCTTGTTATCTGTCTTAGTAAGGGGTTGAAGTCAATGGAGTGTCCTACATCACACCAGATGAGGAGATGGCCCCTTAATTTTAACACTTTTAAATTCTTTAATATATATAAAATGGCCACATGACACAGCCACTTTGATGAATATGTTAACCTTATATTTTTAATACCAAATCTTTTGTTCCGGACCTCATCCCAGCTGCCTGTACATCTTGTTTACCTAACTAAATGTGGTAGTTGAGAGTACTTATAGAAGGAGATCATGTGAGCCACAGTAAACAACCAACAGATGCAGGGTATTTATTTTGTTGTAGAGCCTTTTCATAATTTTTCATAAGTCACAACAGTTGTTTTGCTTATAGACTCCTCAGAGGGGCCTTTATTCTGTACCGGCTGCCTAAAGCACAGTAGGCACCTGTTATCGGCAACCAGCTGAATTATAGTGCTCATAGGAGAGCCAAATTGAGATAAGAATGGGCCAGGTTCTCAGCTGGTGTGATAGCTCCACTGACTTCAAAGGATCCACCATGCCCAGTGAAACCAGCGGAAAGGTCGGCTCATCACTTTGGTATTGGTCTTCTATTATGATAGCCCAGGAAACAGTCCATTCATACGAAGCACAAGATCCAAGTTGCTTTTCTAGATCTTCATTGTAAATCCTCTTGTAGGAGCCAATGACAACAATGGGCAAACCCTGGAATTCCGTCCCCAGGGAGTGGGGCTCTCTACTGCTTCCACCACCACTGTGCTGCTGCTCTGCAGAGGGTGATGGGGTGGGTCTGCATAGGCAGCATAGCCCGCACCCTATCCTGCTCCTCTGCCAGCGCTTATGACGGAAACGGGGGGCAGCCCATGGGATCCCACCTGTCGCATGAGCTTGGGATCCCACCTGTCGCATGAGCTGACCACTGGCTACAATCCCCAGGCATAAGCATTATGGGTCAGATCCTTAGTTGGTGTAAACTGTGGTGCCTCCATTGAAGTCAAAGAGTGAGTCCCTCACCACGTTAAAGTGCTGGAGTGGTGTAAAGGGACCCCATATCCATCTGGAGAAGACACTGCAGAAGAGAGACATACCATGCTCCGGCCTAGGGGGTGTGCTGGGGCTGGGAGAGATGGGGTGGGGTGGGACGGGACTGATGCATATAGCACGGAATGGGATTCCAGACAGCGCTCCACCTGGGGAGACTGCTGTATCTTAGACAGGCCTTCAGGGCTCTCCTAGCTACCTCTGAGTGGCACCGCACAGAATCTCAGGCACTGCGTCCAATGAGTCCAGGGGAATGATTAACACGCTGTTTATCCCCACTTTGCGATCATAAATGAAGATGGTAAGAAGTTGGGGCGTAGCCCTGATTGCTGCAGGGTCTCACTTGGCATTTCTCCCCTGGTTGATACATGGCTGTTTATCATTCTGTTTATTAGAGCCGGTCAACAATTTTCACACAAGAAGTACGTTTTGTCAACCCGGGGCCTTTTCTCCTCAAAAGAGACTAAAAACAGCAGTGGTGGCAGCTCAGGTGAACCGCCTGTGACCAGAGAATGAGCCTAGCATCTCGGCTAGGATTGTAGTCAGACAACTGGCCTGCTAGCCCGAAAGTGCTGTCCTGCTGGGAATTACACCTCCAGCTGTAGGGTAAACATACCCTAAGAGACTTGCCGAAGGTGATGCAGGAAACCTGTGGCAAAGCAAATAACTGAACTCAGGCCTAACCACCGAGTCATCCTTCCTTTCAAAGGTATTTAGGCACCAAAGTCCCACTGACGTCAATGGGAGTTAGGTGCCTAAATACCTTTGAGAATCTAAGCATTAGGGCTTCAGTATGTTTTGGATCAGAAATTTATAGACCCTTTCTCCCTCAGCCCCCGAAAATTTCTTGGCGCACAAGCAATATATCCAGAAAGGCAGCAGGACCCAGCTGGCACGTCTTCACTTTGTATATTCATGTAACTCAGGCACCTCCAATCGTTCTGGTGCCTTATTTTGCCCTGGGGTGCCAGCACTGAATCCTGCAGTTCATTCAGTTAGCTGCCGCTATGGGACCTGCAATCATTACAGAGGGGAAGAACATTAGAGTGGTGCCTGGAACATCGACTACATATAAGATAGTGATTCCTGCTGTTATGTTACGTTTGTGGTCACTTAAGAAAAGGACCCACATAAACTCAAAATGTACTTAAAATCCAGAATGAAACAAAAACACTGTGTATTAGGAACAGCCACTCCTCCAGCAATGCTACGGACACACATAGGACCAGATCCTCAACCCTGGTCATTCTGCTATGTGCTGCTCAAAGCAGATTTCATGCTCCACCTCCCAGTTTTTCACTGACATTGTAAATGTCAATGAAAAAGTCCACTGAAATTCCAAATTCCAGAATAGTTTGACCAGTCCTAGCACCGTGTGGCTTAGCTGACCTATCACACCACTTCGCTTTCACAGGCATACTGGTGAACAGTTTTCAAGCACGATTGTTTGTGCAAAACAGCTGTTGTGCAATGCTGAATATTCAGCAAATTTGCAAAAAGTGGAGTCAGTTTGTGGACAATTCCTCAGTCGGAAAAAGGGCTAAATTCATTAACATTGTGAAGAGTTTGCTCAACGCAAGTGTGTGGCATAATTAATTGGATATTTCAGAGCATGTAGCGATTTTCACATGCAAGAGGCAACATATGTGTTTATTACATGATCACATTGCCAATATATATGCATTTGGTTAAAAAAAGCATAGCTGTAATAATGTTATTTTTTCTCCCTTGTGCACTATGTTAAATGGAATTTAAACTGTGGTTCTCTAAAAAGTGACTTGATAAAAATCAGCGTTTCATGCTGATTGAGCTAAAAGTCACAGAGAGACAAAGTTGCTCTAGTTTTCACAGGAAAAAAACGGTTTTGTAATCCCCATAAATTCAGTTTGGACTCTAAACCTCAGGTTGGATTCTTTCCTCCTTACACATCAGGGGTGGCCAACCAAGCCTGAGAAGGAGCCAGAGGGCTTGTCTACATCAGAAAGTTGCAGCGCTGGTGAGGGAGTTACAGCGCTGCAACTTAGGAGGTGTACACATCTGCAGGGCACCACCAGCGCTGCAACTCCCTGTTTGCAGCGCTGGCCGTACTCCCGTTTTGTCTCGGGTGTAGAGGATCCAGCGCTGGTAATCAAGTATAGACACTTACCAGCGCTTTTCTTGACCTCCGTGGAATAAGCAGGTATCCCAGCATACCTGAGGAAGCCTCTGGTAATCAAGCTGGTCTCCTTCCCCAGCTTGCTCTCACGTTCCCCGAACCCCGAGCAAGCAGGTCTCCTTCCCTGAGGTTTGCTGGGTGGTTCCGGGAACGCGAGAGCAAACCGCGGCGAAACTGGTCTCCTTCCCCGGTTTGCTATCGCGTTCCCCGAACAAGCAGGTCTCCTTCCCTACGGTTTGCAGGGGGGTTCGGGGAACGTGAGAGCAAACCACGGCGAAGCTGGTCTCCTTCCCCGGTTTGCTAAAGCGTTCCCCGAACCCCCGAGCAAGCAGGTCTCCTTCCCTGCGGTTTGCAGGGTGGTTCGGGGAACGCGAGAGCAAACCGCGGCGAAGCTGGTCTCCTTTCCCGGTTTGCTCTCGCGTTCCCCGAACCCCCCTTGAAGCCGCCCAACAGCACTGCAGTGTGGCCACATCTAACACCACTTGCAGCGCTGGTTGCTATAAGTGTGGCCACTCTGCAGTGCTGGCCCTATACAGCTGTACTAATACAGCTGTAACAACCAGCGCTGCAAAATTTTAGATGTAGAAGTTTACCAGTGTGCATTGCCAAAGAGCCATAGAAATACGTCAGCAGCCCCCCATCAGCTCCCCTCCCCTCCTGCTCCCAGTGCCTCCTGGCCACCAGCAGCCCTGCCGATCGGCGCCTCCCCCTCCATCACTGCACCTCCCGATCAGCTGTTTCATGGAGTGCAGGAGGCTCTGGGGGGGAAGGGGGGAGCAAGGGCATGGTAGGTTCAGGGGAGGAGGTGGGAAGGGGTGAAGTAGGGGCAGGGCCTGTGGCAGAGCCAGGGGTTGAGCCGTGAAAACCCCATGGCCCATTGGAAAGTTGGCACTTGTAGCTCCAGCCCCGGAGTCGGTGCCTATACAAGGAGCCGCATATTAACCTCTAAAGAGCCGCGTGTGGTTCCGGAGCCACAGATTGGCCACCCCTGTTATACATCATACCCTGTCAAGAGAGGACTCCAGTCCAATCCTATCTTTTGAAACTCCATTCTTTTCAAATTATGCCCCACAAAGACGCCTGTACAACCCCACTGAGGGCCTCATTTGACCTGAAGATTCTTCATTACCGGCAATGAGGAATGAAAAGCAGCGGAGGGGAAGGGGGAAGAAAACTAGCCTTCTATATCCCAGGCTGAGAATGCAGATCTCTGGCAGTTAGCGAGACAGCTTTGTCTTGTGAGCAGCACTGGCATTCCTGAGAAACAATAAACATGAAATTGCCCCATTTGGACTGTCACTTTTCAGGGTAGAACCACCTTTTAAGGGATTATGTGAGGTTTCCTCCTGCCTTGCTGATTAATCAGAGACATTGCCCTTGGCTCTGTCTTCCCTTTATACCCCAATCCTGCAGCTAACGTTGCGGGAGGCAAGCACACTTTTGCCCCCAGATCTAGTCAGCGACATTATCAGAGCCTTATTAGTCAGCAGCGGAGGAATGGAAGTCGAACCATGCCTTGAAGATAACTGCTGGCAGTGCCTGCTCCCTGTTGATCCTGGCAGGGATTTTCAAACAGCAGCTGTTTTACAAACAGCAGCTGTTTTACAAACCACACTCCAAAATGCCATCCATATCTCAAGACCGGGGATGAAATCCTGGTCCCATTGGTGTGAATAGTATATAATGCCTATTGACTTCAGCGGGGCCAGGATTCCCCCCCCCCCAACCTCGAATACGCACAAGGCCTAGGACATGGTCAGACATGACTTTGGAAGTGTCCTACCTGAATATTCAGCTGGAGGAGCTATTTCCAATGAAGCTGACTGATCTTTACATTAACACTGACTCTCCAGCTTGTCTGGGAGACACCTCCTTCTATATAAGAAAACGAACATCGCTGAGCATCTGCTACAAAGCACCTGAGCTAGAGAGGGACGTGAGACCAAAGAATTTCTAGGACCATCTTTATGCCTCCTCTGGGTAGGTTCCCTGGGGGGGTGGTAGTAGGGAGGGAGTACAGGGATATAAGCTATCTATAGGTATAATCTGCCTCTCAATACAGAGGAGCTTGGAAGGCTGTGACATCTAGTGGATGGGATATTTTTGGGAGTCATCTCAGGCCCCATATCATCCTCGAATGGAGGGAGCATTGATCAATCGTAACGCCTCCTAGCACCAGCAGTTGAGTCAGACTCCAACTCTTTCCAACCCAGCTCTGGCTTGTGAGAACCATCATATAAACCCTTAACGTGAATGGGAAATTCATGATAATGTGAAAAAAGTATGGCCCGTGTTCTCTGTGGCTATTGCAGGGGCAACACAGGCAAGGAGTGTCAACCAGCAGGAACATCACATGTATTAAGAAGATTAGGTTTCCTTGCACTCTTGATAAAGTATTTAAATTATACAATTTTTGCGTACGCCAGACTCTTGCTTTCTCAGCCTCGTTAAAGCCTCAGAAAATGTTTTCACGAATTATGAAGCCTCATTAAATGTTGAATCTAATTAGGAGAGACTTAGCTGTGGAGTTCTTCAAATAGTTAAGTAAATATTATACAATCTAATTGTAGTAATTCCCTTATGGTGCCACTGTCAGGGACCTTTCTTAATGCCAGGGTAATTCCACAAATATGGGAAAAATTCTACCCACCTCAGAGTGTCGCGTATTGAAGTAGTTCCCTGTTTGAATCGATGAGAGCTGTAAGTGGCCAGGTAAAGTTATTTTCTGACATACCTCTCGGAAATAAGCATGTATTTGAGGAATTGTACAAACATCTCTTTGAAAAACAGTCCTGAAATATGGAGTCATCTATCAGCAATGAAGATCACAGATGTGATTAAGGCACTGGAGAACTGGTTCAGGTCCCTCTCTGCCACAGACTTTCTATGTGGACTTGGTCAAGTCATTGAATATCTCTCTCCCCCAGTTCCTTATCTGTACAGTGGGGGTAATAATACTTTCTTTATCTATCTTGTGTATTTATATGAGCAGCTCTTTGGTGCAGGGACTGTCTTTTACTATGGGTATGTACAGGGCCTAACACCATAGGGCCCTCTCACTATGGGCTTTTTAGTGTGATTGTAATGTGAACAGCGAGTCATAAAAATAACAATATTACTCTGCTACTGAGAAACCTGTCATTATGCAAGGCACTGCATTTAGCCGTATGCAGTGGAAATCGATCAACTTCATGAAAAAACTCGTACAGATACAGACAGACATCACCTTCCTTTCCAAACGGCTGCTACTCTGAAACCAATAATATTACTGATTGCGGCAGGTTTATATAGCATCCAAAATAGCTCCATTTCAGCTCGCTGGGCCAAATCCTGCCCCGATTTGCATACGATGCCTGGCCATTGTAGCAAAATCTCTGTGTTGTAGCAACATGATCTACAGAACTGTACAAACCGTTCTGCATTTCCCAGGAAACCAGCACCACTGGGTTTTTGCCAGCCAGCATCAAAACTACCAGCTTTTCTATACCTACAAATGGCAGGTATATTTCAGCTCTGATAAGCTAGCAATGGGAATGTTCTACCTTTGGAAATTGGGGCTCAGCACCCTAATATATATATATATATTTAAACTAGTACAACTTTGGATATAAACAAAGGCTAAGATTCTCGTTCTTGCTCCAGTCCCTGTATGCTGGGTAATAGGCTAGAGTGACATAAAGGGGCTCTGAATGAGCAGGATCTGCCTGGGGCAGAAATCTTCCAGAGCAGGCACTGAGGAAGCCAGTGCCAGGCTGTCTCTTGAGGACCACCTTGCAAGCCCTGGAATAGGGCATGACAGGTGTAGGGCTGGGGATGTGTGAGGCATATCTAGCTATCTAAAGTTACGTGTATATGCGGGGCTTAAATTCAGCTGGAGCTGTCTGGAGCAGAGTTCTGGTAAATATTTCCACCCCTCTCTGGAGTTTCCATAGCATGTTGTGTGTGTGCGTGTGTGTGTATGGGGGGGTAGTGCATGTGGTGGGCCCTGGGAAATACTCTATGTGAATTTAAGTCCTATGTGTATATAAAACCAGTGAGGCAGGATGCTGTTATACAGGAGAATTGCTGCCATTGTTAATCAGATTTATCACACTCCAGCTTGACTACTGCCTCAAATCCGCAGATAAGTTGATTCAGCCATAGTGTTAATACATTATCAGATGAACGTCTCAATTGATCCTGACAATAACGTTTACAGCACTGTACAAGAATACAATGATGCCTCCCTCATCTACTTGTTTAATGATGATTCTTTTCTCCTCATTCCCTGCTTCCTTTCATTATTAAAATACCATACTACTTACTGGCATATAATTGATTTCTGTTGCAATGAAGAGAGAGTAAATTCCTCTGTACAAGGAACATTTATTTTGAAATTATTCAACACCAGTGCAACTGGAAGCATTTGCTATCTTGGATTAATTGTTATAATTACAGGCGGAAGGAAGTTAATTACTTGGTATGTTGTCAAGAAAAAGGCAAGAAAAAGGTTTGTTTTCACTCTAAAACAAACCTAAATGAACACAGTTTATTAGGCTTGGCAACTGCACACGTCCTATCATCATTTTATTTAGGGATGGGCATAACATCTTGGATAATGTGACAGATGCCTGAGCCATACATCAACCATTAAAGCAAATCTTATGTAGAGTTTGAAAAAATGATATTAACTAAAAATGTGATTTTTATAACAATATTGGTTTACATTCATGCCTTAGGTTATACAACAAAGAAAACAAAACAAACAAAGCCACTCAATGAATCAAAATGAACAAAAAAACAAAACAAAACAAAACAAAACCCACCTTTCCTAGGTAGACACAGTTTAGAGGTTTCAGAGGGGTAGCTGTGTTAGTCTGTATTGGCAAAAACCATGAGGAGTCCTTGTGGCACCTTAGAGACTAACAAATTTATTTGGGCATAAGCTTTCGAATTTACATCTAAATAAATGTTTTAGTCTCTAAGGTGCCACAAGGACTCCTCAATTTTACAGTTTAGAGGGTTAACTTTGGAGCTCCCAGGTGCAATCCAAGATGTGTGTGTCTCTGTCTCTCACACACACACACACACACACACACACACACACACACACACACACACACACACACACACACACACACACACACACAAGCAAAACATGGCAATATACCCTCAGACGCTGGGTGATATGAAGTATTTAATGCTAACAAATTTTCAGTGTTGCCAGCTAAGAGAAAATATGAAGATTTTTTTTAGAATAGCTCATTTTTTTAAACTTCATTACTACAACTGGCTTTCTTGTTACAGTAAAGATGGGTGCTCCTATAATGACTTGTAATGCAAATAAAAACTAAAATTAAATTTAAATTAAATATTAGTTAAAAATTGAAGTGGAAAAATCATTTCTCAGCAACCAACCAAATACATTGAAATAAAGCAATGTCAGGTTGTGCATACACTGCTATAATATTTCACTTTTATTGTCTTAGGATGTGTGTAATAATGTTTCTTCCAATGCAAGAATAGACGACACTTTTAATTTTAACAGGTTTCTTTAAGCTGCCATTCTAAAGGCTGCTCTTATAGAATAAATGATAAGGAGGTGGAAGCTGTAAACAGGAATATGACTCTCAAAGAAGCAGAAACACCCTTTGCTGCCAAAAGGAGCATCTGAAAAATGTATGCTGGTTCGAGAAGAGGTTTGTTTTTCAGGTCCTGGGATTTCTTTGCTCTTTCCTCCAAAGGGCAATTTTTCTCCCCTTCAAGTCTGAAAAATCAGACTTCATATGGGCTAGATTCTCCCATCCTTACATTTCATACATCTTACTGCTTGAGCAGCCATACCAAAATCAGTAGGACTAAGGAGCAAGACATTACTCAGTGAGAGTAAGCACCGAAGAACCTGGCCCTACAAACCCAAGGACCATATTTCCAGCACATTCAAACCAGCCTCCATTTGAGTGTACCCACTTTTATACATTCAAACCACTGTGCTCCCAAAAGTGGCAAGGTACCCGTTTTGTGCATGCCTAGCCTGCATTTACAAACTCACATAGATGTAAGAAATGCTGTTTCTCTCTCTCTCTCTCTCTCCATATCTGTTGTGCTCATTGCAGTAGTATCTGGGCACCTCAATGCCTGATGGGCGCATACAGACAACACTTTGTGTGTGCAAAGTGGGAAAGGATTAATTATGTGTATGCTTGCAAAACCAGTTGCTTGTGCAATGGTGAACACAAGATAACAGAAACCATGGTGGAAGTGTGACCTCGAATGTATTTCCAAGTTCGGGGGTGAGCAGGTCCAAAGTCTTTCCCAGTCCCACCTCAACAGCCAGTGTCTAGCCTCTCTCTGGCATATACAGTAGCTGTTCAGCCCATAAAATGGGATCTCCTTTAGTTAGGGCAAAATCCAGTCACATAAATAAATCTAGGTTTGATTAATAGTGATTTTTAAATAAATCTAGGTTTGACTAATAGTGATTTTTTGTGACCTGAAATGTTATCCATCTTACTCCTTAGTGAGTCACCTCCCCTGGAAGCTAGTGATGTTTTCTCTCTCTCAGTAAGAAACAAAGTCCACCTCTCATTCTACCCTTTCGGCGCTTGTGATTGGGCTCTGTGAAGTGCCTGGGGATGACACGAGACATTGTAGATGAGGCCCCAATCCTGCAAAGACTTAAGACATTGCAGGATCGAGGCCTAAAACTATATCTTTTGTCATCTCTGTTTGTTTTGCCTGCCTTCCTGACTTTGCTGGGAGTACACATCCTGTGCTCATCATGATGGAGAAATAAAAAGGAATTTAGTTCCAGATCCTGAAAGGTATTTGGGTGCCTAATCCCCACTGGAACCTGTCAGGAGCTAGGCCTTAGTTCCAAACCGCCTTGGTGAGGAAGGCAGCGTAATTGTGTCCAGAGGTCAATTTGTCTCTCCAGAACATCAAAGCCATGAAGACGTTTTATCATTTAGCTAATCTCTCTATCTAGGCCCCGATTCAGTGAGCAAAAGTTTAACTTTATCCCCTGACGCCCTGCTTCAGAAAAGCCTCCCAATTCAGGACAGCCGGTAAACGTACTTAAGTACGCTGCTGAATTAGGGGGCCAACTTTCTTATATGGCCCCATCTCCAAGCTGAAAAACTGATGGCACAATATGGTTCGTAGTATTTTTAAAATAACGGATTTCAGCCCTTTCTTTGCTTCTCTCAGTTCAGTTAGGGTCCATGGTTTAAGGTACAAAATTGTCTGCTTGCAATGATTTTATTTCATGTGTTTCTAACTACGTTTTGGAAGAGCTTCCTGCTTTTCCTTCTCTGCATTCAGAGTGTGTGTAAAAACAGCAGCACTCTAGCTCTGCCTTGTATAGTTAAAGTGATTCAACCCTCCCTGATGTTCATAAGACTATACCTGTATAAGATGCTTTCTGGTACAGCTATTCCCATATGGGAAGGGAAATAAACCACCTTTATATGGGTGCAACTGCATCCACACTACAGACTGTATCGGGGTAACTATTATAGTTAAAAAAAAATCACACCCCTGATTTATATTGGTACAGAGACAATGTGTAGACAGGCCTGTGAGGCTGATATATTGAACACAAAGGGATTAGCTTGAGAGACTGGGTGCAGGGTTTAATTTGTAATGAAAGAGATGCCGGGACTCAAGCAATTTTTTTACATTCATAACTGATGCAGGCAGACTAGAGGTGCTGGAACTATGAATGGCCAAGCCTTGATGTGCTGGAGTTTAGCTCTGGCAAGTCCTGGCACAAATTAAGTGCTGGACAGGTGGAAGAAAGAAGAATTACAAACCTAAGGGCTAACCTTCTAAAAACAGGAAGCAAAATCCTTTTGCCAAATTCAATCCATTTTGTTTCTAAGGCTGCATCATTCTCACTCTTCCCAAAGGAAAAAAAAATTTTCCCAACTAATGTTTCTCAGCCATTTTAATTAAACAATAGATACAGGAATAATTAGTGAAGTATAGATTTTTCACAATTGCCGTACGTTTTTGAAGGAGGAAATGCTATCTATGCTGTAATTAAGCAACTGGGGTGGTGTGACCACTGCCGGTCATGACCAATGTTGTCTCATTGATTCATTTTACACCCTCATCTCTCTCTCCATCTGTCTCTTGTCTTATACTTTGATTGTGAATTCTTTGATTCAAAGGCTGTCCTTTTGTTCTGTGCTTGTACAGCACCTAGCACAATGGGGCTCTGGTCCATGACTGGGGCTCCTAGGTATCATTACAGGGCAAAATATGAAATAAATTAATAACAATTCACCCCATGCTGAGGGGCAACACAGACCTACTGCCATTAAAATCTCCCTTCAGCCCCCAAAATGAGGCGTACGTGAGATCTCAGGTTTCAGAGTGGAAGCAGTGTTAGTCTGTATCAGCAGCCCTTGTGGAGTCTCTAAGGTGCCGTGAGTATTCCTCATTTTTTTAATGAGGTCTCAGGGTATATATCTACACAGCAAAGAAGACCTGTGGAAGTGACTGTCAGAGACCAACTCATGGGACTTGAGCTCATGAGGCTCGTGCTGTGGAGTTAAAAATAGCCATGTGGTCATTTGGGCTTGAGCTAGGGCCAGCAAAGGGGAACGGTCTCAGAGCCCAGGCTGAGCCCAAGCCCAAATGTCTGCACTGCTATTTTCAGCCTTCAGCACCAGCTCTGCAAACCTGAGTCAGTCGACTCAGGCTCTGAGACTTCCTGCCCTGGGTTTGTTTGTGCTGTGTAGATATATCTGAAGTGGCACCTAGACCTTCTCCTGCTGTTCTTCACCATGGTGAATTTCATCCTGCGTCCATTAGAACCAGGAAGAGCTCAATACGGATTTCATCATAATTTAAATTTGCCTCGTATCTTATTCACATTTCAAACAGTGCTCCAGGGGAGGGGGAATCCCTCGTGGAGATATAATACCATGGAAACACTTTACAGCTTTTTTAAAAAATCCCAGCTCAATGTCCATTACGTTACAGCACCTGTCAATCTGGTGGGGTCAAGAGATTGCCAACTGACGGCTGGATCCAACGCCTATTAAAATCAATGGAAAGACTCCCTTTGACTTCCGTCAGCGTTGCATCAGGCCCTGAGAAACTAGGGGCTTGTCTACATGGCTCTGGCAAAGCATGCCAGAGGGGTGATTTATAAAGTGCTCCATTGTGCTGCACTCTAACTGCCTTATGCAGACCTTGCTGGCATGCTCTAAAAGGTACCTAATTCACATTAACATTGTCTACACTAATGTGAACTGAGTCCCTTTTAGAGCACATCAGCCAGGTCTACAAAAGGGCAGCTAGAATGAAGCACATTAGTGTGCTTTACACATCACACCCCTCTGGTGCTCTTTGCTGGCAGCATGTAGACAAGCCCTAAGCTCCCTTTCATTAGACTGGTATGTCAAGTTTCCTGCTACAGTATGAAATAAATGCCAATTGCTTGCGCTGTCAGCCAATGGAAAAGCTCCGAACTGAGCACTGGCTTCAGATCAGGCCCTTATTGTTCCATTCTTCTCTCCACATGATAGGAAGCTCTGGTTCAGGGCAAGTTCAAGCTTTCACTGTCGAAAGGAAATAATTTCCTCCTACCTTTTGACATTTGAGGTTTTTCCAAAGTGAGAAACACAAACCTTATTTCAAATGTTTATTGATAACAACAAAACCATAATAGGATTAATCAGTCTGTGGATACCATTGATAGGATGGGCATGATGGGTTCTTTTACTTCCCAAATGACCCCCTGGGGCTGCATTCATGGAAAGCAGGTGATGTGAATCTCTGCGTCACTGTATGCATAACGTGGAAAGAAAACAAAGATTAACACCTCCGCTGTTCCCTGGGGGTGCTGGGAGGACAAGCTTCCTTGAGGAGAAAAGGGGCCTTGGTTTGAAATTTCCTGGTACAATTGTTTTCCTTCTAACACTTCTGGTAGATCCTTTCACTTGAGTGGGATAATGCAGTGTTTTAACTTTAGCATGCATTTATAGGGCCAGGTGATTACAGACACCTGCAGGCTAATGAGTTCTCACGCTTTTAAAGTACAGAGAGAGCTACTAGGACAAACTGTGCCATTGCTCTGTTAAGCAGAACTCCTCATTGAAATTAATGGGATCTTGTACTTAAAAGGCGATAGGCCCTTGGAATTTGCTACATCCTATTTCATTGCTTTGAGAATGTTTGACAGAGAATAAGCTCTTTGGCGTAGGGGTGGTCTTTTTGTTCTGTGTTTGTACAGCCCCTAGCACAATGGGGCTCTGGTCCAGAACTGAGGTTCCTAGACACTTCTGAAACAGTACAGTTATTACCAAATATCCATGTAGTAACAGGCAATGGAAAGGCACCAGCTGCTTGTCTGTCAACCTGCTAGGACTGAAAGTTCCAGCATATGCACTCTGAAAAGCGCCACAGTGTAGGATATAAAAAGTTCGGACTCTCATGTCTTACTCAGCAGCTCTCCCAGATCAGTTTATAAAGGTTTAGGATCCAATTTGCAAATGCCCCCTTACATTCTCTGGCAGTGTAAAGGGGTCTTAAACTGGTGGAAATGCAATTTACACCTATTTTAAGGTGCAAATTATACTTTTACACAGGCAAATTCCTGTAACAGGGTCTTAGTAAAAATGAGCACCAGAACCTTGGGATCTCAGGACTGGCTCTTAACCTCTGGAGAGTACATAACATTGCAGGGACATCTGCATAGTACAAGCCAACAATGCAAAATGTGAAATCAGAGCACTTCTGGTTAAACATTGAATTCTGATGGCTTGAATGCAGGGACAGCAGTGGGAACTTCTTCCATTGTTGGGAAATGCCCTAAAATTAGAATATTCAGGGCAGAAATCTTAGCACCGGTTAAAGATACTATGCATGCCTTCAGGACTCCACTGGGTCTTCCAGTCTGGGGTGAGTGTGTGTGCACAATCAAAATCTTATACATGTAAACTCCCTGTTAATTTGAATGAGAAAAAACATGAACCTAGTAAAATACAATGGATTGTGCGAGGCTACGGGTATGTCTCCATTACAACAACTTCAGCAGCATAGTTGTGGTTGTGCCGCTGTAGCATGGCCACGTAGATGTGTCCTACAACAGCAAAAGGCTTTTCCCATCTCTGTAGTTAATGGACCTCCCCGAGAGGTGGTTGCTTGGTCAAGGGAAGACTTAGCTGCATCTACACCCGGGGGGTGAAATTTTTCACAACCCCTAAGTGACGTAGTTAGGTTGATCCAACTTTTAGGTGCAGGCCAGACCTAGGATAAATTTAGGCTCTGAGACTGCAAAGCCTTATATATGTGTTTAACTTCATGCACTGTGAAAGTGTAGGTGTGTGCTGATCCTACTGGTGCTAGAAAATCCTCTTTAAAATCTTGCCCCTACTACTATTGAATTCAGTGGGAATTATTGTGCCATTGGCACCAGTTAGAACAAGATTGCATAATAATTCCTCGTTGTATTGTTGCCATTTTTTTTTCATACATGGTTAAAAAAAACCTGCACTCCCACCAGAACCATAGCAAAAAAGATCTAATGTGTATGTACTGATTTAACTGAACTACAAACACCAAGCTAAATTTAGATGATCTTTTGACTTTGGATTGATCATCCTTATTTATATGCAATAGCCTCTTAATTTTATTTATGATAATTCTCCTTATAGTTTCCCTTCTAAACAATGATTTTGTCTGTTGTATTGTATGCTGTTAAACTGGGGAGGGAGGGAAGGAAATGGTTAAGTGCATGCCTTACGAAATGTTCTAATGTGGTGTATTAGAAGAACAAAAAAAAAAAAGTTGATCCATCCAGAAGACACTTATTTGCCACAGATTTGCCACTTATGTGAAGAGCCCATAATTTACATCTCACTAGGCCTCAGTTTCCCATCTGTAAAATGGGGATAATATTTCTTCCTTTCCTCCATCTTTTGCTGCTATATGCCCAACATGCCCCTTCCTCCTCCAGACCTGTCCCTAGTATGCCCTCTACACCAAAGCTTGCAAGAGTGTCCTCAGAAGGTGGCTTTGCACCTGTCTTCCTAAAAACCTCTGCAGGAGTAATCCACCCTAGCCAGAACAGGTAGCTTTTAGGGACCCTTGCTGCTGTTTCAGCCCTTTTGAAGAGAGTGACTTAGACTTAAGGGCTAGAATGAACCATTCTGATCATTTACTGTGACCTCCTGCCCAACACAAGGCCATAGAATTTTACCCAGTGAGTTCATCAAGTCAAATAACTTGTGGCTGACAAAGTGTTCAGAAGATAAGAGAAATCTAACAGGAAGAGGCACATTCAAAATGTACAATTGCATTGTTTTCATGTGCTGGGGCTATTTAAATAGTCCAATTTACCTATTTATGATTATTCATTATAAGTAGCTGTCTTGTAGGGATATGGCTGCTGTTTAATATAAAGGATTCTTTAAAAGTTTAATCTTAATGAGATGGAAAATGCTAATACTTGACCTGCCTTTCATCTGAGGATCTCAAAGCACTGTACAAGCATCTGATTGCACTAAAGGGATCATGCAGCAAACCATTGTTTAAAAGCGAAGAAGGTGGCTGTTCTTCACCCTTCTCTTCGGGCCTAATCCCAAACCCAGTGAAATCAAAGGGAGTCTTTCCATTTACTGCAATGGGTTTTGGATCAGGCCCCCAATCAGATTCACTATGGCGCTCCGCTGAACAAACAACAGGGGGAGCTCTACCACCATTTTTCAATCTGTAAGAGCCTGAAAGGAGGCTTGGAAGATGGTCTATTTCCATCAGGCAAGATACAGGAGAAGCACCAGTCTATCCATTTTTGTTTAACTAGTGTTAATCAGATCCTGGTTCTCCACACTCATTCCCCAAAGGTCTCCTCTGGCCTCACTCACCAGAGGACAAAGTAGCTTGGCTTTTTTATTGTTATCTTTTAGTTGACAAACAAATAGAGACTTTAAAAAAGCCAGAAGAAAAGCATCTAATTTTGCAGAACAAAAATTGATATTAATTTTTTTATTTTCAAAATGTTCATTTCCTCGCTTAAATCAGAAGGATGGCTGGTATTTTTTCTGACGCCTTTTAAAGTTACTATTTAATATACTCTGTGGCTTATTTAGCAAAGTCTATACCCCTCTTCATATGAATCATTTGATGAGTGTCTGCTATTCAAGGAAAACCCCCTCGGGCATGCTATATGAGCATTTTATATTAGTGCTAACTTTCCTTGTTAGAGCTAGAAGTGTTCCTCTTATTTGGAAAAAATGGGCCACACTGTCCCATTCATTTGAAAGTGATAGATAGATTAGATAGATGGGGATAGATAGATAGGGTATATGTAGATAGATAGATAGATAGATAGATAGATAGATAGATGGAGGGGGTGTATGTGGATAGATAGATAGATAGATAGATAGATAGATAGATAGATAGATAGATAGATAGATAGATAGATAGATAGATAGATAGATAGATAGATGGGGATTAGAGTGACGAGATAGAAATTGTGAAAAATCAGGACAAACGGAGGGGAGTAATAGGCCCCTATATAAGAAAAAGCCCCAAATTTCCGGACTGTCCCTATAAAATCAGGACATCTGGTCACCCTAATGGGGATAGATAGATAGATAGATAGATAGATAGATAGATAGATAGATAGAGTGGACGGGGATAGATAGATGGAGGGACGTGGAAAGTTGTACATGAAAAAACGGATGTAATGGCGTAGTTCTGTTTCCTATGACAGAATTTTGAGTCACTTTCTCTCTTCGCAAGAAGAACTGCGGAATTCCGATGGAGTAGAACTGTCTGCGGGGTATTGGCTACGAAATAGTCAAGATTCATTCCACGGCACAGAATCGCTGTTTTCTATTGCATGAGAAAAACCCGTTAAATCCCTGACGAACCAACACTGTTAAATAAACTTGACTTCGTTTAATAGTTCAAAGGGCTACGGTATCCTCTAGAATAAATACAGGTTTCAGCATTTGGTCAGATACTGACGCGTGAACAGTAAGCAGGTCGTTGTGTGGGTTTTGCAAACAATGGATGCTTGTTTCTATCTATCTATCTATCCCCCCCATCATTAGATTTGGAATGAACACACAGTTAGCAGCCATAGCGAGAACGATTGGCAGAATTTGTACAAAGCAGATTACCTAGCATCACCTTTCCTTTGGATTGTGTTGTGTGCTGGCCATGCGTATAGATAGTTTCGAGGTCGAAGTCTTGGGATTTTCTGTCTAGTCTCCTGATGTCTTAAGATTTTGTATTATTATTATTAATTGATTATTACTATTATTATTCTGGCCTTGCTGTTACTGCCACAGTTTGACTGGCACGTGATGGGGTTACAGGCTGCTCAGGGGCGGGGGCAAAAAATCAGTGATTCCCTGGCTTAGGTCTGTTGGCTCCTCTCACCTTCCCCCTGTTTGTTTTAGTTACGAAATGTTGTAGGCGCCTCGGCTGTGACTGGGTAACCTTGGAACTGTCTGTTCTGTCACAGACAAATGGGTGATCCCAAGTCATTTAGCACCTTACTGAAACATCAAGAAAGCCCGAGGCATGGCTTGGACGCAGAGGTAAATGCTGCGTAAAATCCCACGCTCTCCCGTGACTTTGTTCTGGATCTCGCGTGCAGCCAGGGCGCTCCGGCAAGGCACAGCTCCGGGGGAGTTACAGGTGTGTAAACTGCTCGTGCTAACCAGGACAGGGCTTTGCAAATTTGCTTCCGAGCCGCTTGCCGTGTTGACAGCGAGCGAGCTCCAGCCAGCAAAGAGCCCCGGGTAAATAAACCCCAGCCCGGAGCCTGGCTGGTGGCAAAGCAGGGCCCCCAACCCCGCTGGGCAGCCCTGGGAGGGAGCAGGCCAACGGCACCCAGGCAGGGGGAGGCCCCTCTCCCTCCCCAGCCGCAGACACAAGCGCAGAGACACCCGTCCTGCAGTCCCTGCCCACATGGCAGCACCCCGCTCCCCCCAGCCTGGCTCCCAGACTGCTCGCCAGATGACAAGCCGCGGGCCAATAAAGACGGGTCCAGCTGCCACCCGTTCTCCTTCTCTGGCTCGCTCTGCCCAGGGCAGGATTTGTCCCCCTGCTGCCTGCCTCGCCGGGCAGCTCGGGGCAGGTGTGCGCAAGAGGGGGGCGAAGGCGAGGAGGCTCCCGACTAGGTGTGAGCTGATTATTCAAATCGGCTGCCCAGGGTCTGGGGATTGGAGGCTCGCGGGGGCGCCCGGTGCTATATCACTCGGTGACGGGAGCGCTTGTCCTCCGCCTCCTGCTTTTCCCAGCGCCGCCGGGCGACTCCGGGCTGCAGGGGGAGAAAAAAAAAAGAAAGAAAAACAAACCCAGCCAAGCAGCAGCAGCAGCAGCAGCAGCAGGAGCCAGAGGGGGGGAAAACGCAACCACCCCACCCCAGCAGCAGCCGCTTCTGCCCCCTCCCCCTCCGCCCGGCTCAGCAGAGGGAGTGAGGCAGAGGGGAGGGAGGGCTGGGTTGTTTTTTTTTTGGGTTGTTCTCTCTCTTGTCGTCGGTTGTTGTGGCTGTTAAATTTTAAACGGCCATGCACTCTGCTTCCAGTATGCTGGGAGCCGTGAAAATGGAAGGGCACGAGCACTCGGACTGGAGCGGCTACTATGCAGAACCCGAGGTAGGGACAACTTCTCCCTCTATTTGTGCGTGTGTCTCTGTCCCCCCCTCCCTGCCCATCCCACACCCCCTTCCCGTCCCCCAGCCGCCGCCCGTTCTCCCCTCCTTCGGCGAAAACAGGGCGCTGGGTTGATACGACACCGTTGTTAGCCTTGAGATAATATTAACTTTGTGATCAAATATTGACTTGCGGCGCCTCCAAATCCTCTGCCCTGCCTGCGCCGCGCTCTCCTAACAAAGTTGTGTTTGGCGTGGGACTGTCGGGAAGGGGGGGGGTGGCTGAAGAAAACAGGGGGGCGGGGGGGCAAGGCAGAAAGGGGAAAAGTTTATGGCTGGAAAGCTGGGTTTTGAGAAGCGTGGGAGAGGGACACGCGACTCGCTGGGCTGCGGAGAGTCCTCCTGCGCCGCCTCGGGTGGGGCTCCCCGCGCGTGGGGCCGGGGACCGAGCCAGCCGTCTGCCCCGCGGTGTATTCCCTCCCCACGTAGTCTGCAGTGCAGCCCCCCGCGGATCGCAGGGTTGTTTTGCTGATCCAGGGCCCTGGCGGCCGGCACATTTCAACACACACTCCTGCGGCCCCCGCAGCCCCGGGCAGTAGCATCTCCCCCACCGAGTCCCTAACCCCAGTTCCCAACCGGGGGCGAGCGCTCCCCCTTCCCGGCGCTTTGGGGTGGGAGCAGCCCCCTGCCCCCACCAGCTGACTGCTGCTTTTTCAGACCCAATAAAGAGCAGCTCTCCCCGGCAGCCGCGTCCTACACATCCCGGGCGCCGCGGGGCGGCTTGCGGGGCGCCCCCCGCCCGGCCAGCAGCCCCATTGTTAGAGCAGCCTAGGGGTGGCAGGCACTGCGTGGCAGCCGAGGTTAATCACCCCTCCGCTCTCCCCCCTTCTCCTTGCAGAGCTATTCCTCCGTGAGCAGCATGAACCCGGGCCTGGGCATGAACAGCTACATGGGCATGTCGGCCATGAGCAGCGGCCCGGCCACCATGAGCGGGGCCGGCTCCATGAGCATGTCCTACACCAACACCGCCATAAGCCCGTCCTTGGCCGGCATGTCTCCCGGCCCGGGGGGCATGGCCGGCATGGGCAGCGGCATGGGGCCCCACCTGAGTCCCAGCATGAGCCCCATGGGCGCCCAGGCCGGCTCCATGAACGCCCTGGCCCCCTACTCCAACATGAACTCCATGAGCCCCATGTACGGGCAGGGCAACCTCAGCCGCTCGCGGGACCCCAAGACCTATCGGCGCAGCTACACCCACGCCAAGCCCCCCTACTCCTACATCTCCCTCATCACCATGGCCATCCAGCAGTCGCCCAACAAGATGCTGACGCTGAGCGAGATCTACCAGTGGATCATGGACCTGTTCCCCTTCTACCGGCAGAACCAGCAGCGCTGGCAGAACTCCATCCGCCACTCGCTCTCCTTCAACGACTGCTTCCTCAAGGTGCCCCGCTCCCCGGACAAGCCGGGCAAGGGCTCCTTCTGGACGCTGCACCCGGACTCGGGGAACATGTTCGAGAACGGCTGCTACCTGCGCCGCCAGAAGCGCTTCAAGTGCGAGAAGAGCAAGGAAGGGGGCGGCGGGGGGAAGAAGCAGCCCCCCCAGCAGCAGCCGCCCCAAGCCGGGGAAGGAGGCTCCTCCGACAGCTCGGCGGGTGGGCCCGAGTCCCCCCACCCCGGCGCCTCGCCCTGCCGCGAGCACAAGCGGGCCCTGGCCGAGCTCAAAGGGACTCCCCCGCAGCAGGCCCCTTCGCCGGCCCAGCACCTGCTCGGCCCCCACCACCTGGCCCACGAGGCCCACCTCAAGCCCGAGCACCACTACGCCTTCAACCACCCCTTCTCCATCAACAACCTGATGTCTTCCTCCGAGCAGCCGCCGCCCCCCCACCACCCCCCGCACCATCACCCCCACCACCACAAAATGGACCTCAAGGCCTACGAACAGGTGATGCACTACTCCGGGTACGGCTCCCCCATGCCCGGCAGCCTGGCCATGGGCCCCGTCACGAACAAAAGTGGCTTAGAAGCCTCCCCGCTGGCCGGCGACACCTCTTATTACCAAGGTGTGTATTCCCGGCCCATCATGAACTCTTCCTGAAGCTCCCCTGCAGAGCCCAGCCGGCCCGGGGGGCTGGAGGTTGGACCGTGTTGATGAGGTCCTTGGCTCAAGGTGTTGTGTCTGTTTGTGTTCCAAGCTCCCCAACCCCATCCTCAAAGGACAAATTTCCATCCGTCCAGCCTGCTCCAAAGTCCAAGGGGCTGTGGGATCAGGCCCCGGAATTGCCCCGGCCTCTTTAAGCCCCGATTTCAAGCGGGGATATTTGGTTGATTTATTGGGGGGGGGGTATTTTATTTCTTGGGCAGCAGAGGGTGGGGTAACTTTTTTGTTGCAGGGAGTTATAAATATATCTATTTTTTTTTGTGCGTGTGTGTGAAAGTGACGGAAAACTTACTCAGTGTGAAATAATGCTAGTTTTTAAACCGGGGACCAAAAGACTTGTCACGTTGTAAAAAGAGAGAGGAAAAAAATCACAAAAGAAAATAAAAAGAGAAAAATTCTCAAAAAGAAAATAAAGTCAGGATAGATTGTTGTAATTGATACAAACGTTTGATGTTACCGGGAGAGTAAACTGCTTGGATCTGATTAATTTATCGTTTCTGTATGCTTTATTTATGGCTCATAAATGTGAGCTCTGGTCCCAAACAGCCAGATCTTCACAAAAATATATTAAAGTGTTATTGGCGTTTTTTCCCCCTGAATCTTTTTCTTCGGATTTTCCAATTTTTCCCTCTTGAGGGAGGAAAATACTGACAGGGAAAATGGAAAACAAATTGGCTCAATTAATTTAATAATTTAAAAAGATATTTCTGCATAGTCCTGTAGCTCTGTGTATATTTATTCTCTCTCTATAGTATATAGTCATATAAAGCCGGAAAAGAATGTAAGCTAACTTATATTATATAAGATATATAATATATACACATATGAAAATATAAGCTATATCTTTACACCAGGGGTAGGCAACCTATGGCACAAATGCCGAAGGCGGCACCCGAACTGATTTTCATTCACACTGCCCGGGTCCTGGCCACCAATCTGGGGGGGGGCTTTGCATTTTAATTTTAAATGAAGCTTCTTAAACATTTTAAAAGCCTTATTTACTTTACATACAATAGCTTAGTTGTATATTATAGACGTAAGGAAAGAGACCGTCTAAAAAGGTTTAAATGTATTACTGGCACGCAAAACCTTAAATTAGAGTGAATAAATGGAGACTGGGCACACCACTGCTGAAAGGCTGCTGACCCCTGCTCTACACATACATCTACGAAAAGAATATATATAGATGTAATACACATCGATTAAAAGCTATATATGTATATAAGTATAAGCTCTCTCTCTCTCTCTCTCTCTCTCTATATAAATACACACAAGACACGTGAATGACTTGTCCTATACCCATATGTGCATCTTAGATATTTTTCATGTGTAGCTGAAAAGTTTTACAAGTTACCCAAGCTGTAGTCACTCCAGTTCTGACCAAAAGGAACATTTGAGATTGGATTTCACTCTTCAAACAAGCAAGCAAGAAAACGAAACAAGGAGTCATTACTATTAAACCCGCATTTACCTTGGGCTCCTTCCAGCCATTATAGATCATGTTAGTCTTATAAATCAGGAATTTACAGCTGATTACTAAAAGCCACCCCCCCATTTCCCCTTGACACAACCCTCCCCGCCCCCCCCCCAGAGCCCCGCTAGTTATTGAGACTGTTCAAAGACACGGAATTCCGTCTGAAAGGCAGGAGCCGTGTCAAACACACTGGGTCGGTCTCTATGGCGCCAGGTGACACGCTGCACAGACTGTCCTTCATGTCATGAACTTTGGAGTTTGCTGAAACCTTGACAGGGATCAGTTGAGCGAAGGGCAGCCGAGAGCTCCCTTAACTCCTTGAGTTGCTCGAATCGCCGGGCGGACCAAGGGCCCTGAGAAGCTAGAGGGGCGGCTGGAGGAAGGTGAATGAGCCCAAAGGCTGGGCAAGATGCGGTTGAGGGGACTAGTGCCTAACCCAGATGCAATCAACTTCTTCCGCAGCCCAAAGTTCTGAGTGACCCTGAGCGTTGTCCCCTTCCTGGAACAGGGCTGGCCACGCACACACCATGTTACAATCCTTCTCTCGGTTTACTCACTGGGGCTACTTTGGGGAGAAAAGGGAGGGACTGGGCGCCCTAGAAGGCGAAATATTTTCACAGCCATCAATATAAACGCAGGGCTCACCACCCCCACCCCCCGGAAATCACAGATTTCGATACCTGCAGGATTGGGCTGGAATTTGTTGGGACAAGATACTTTCCCTGTATCACACTACAACCGAGGAAGACCCTGAATGTGCCGCTAACATACATTCCACGTCTGAATCTACTGAGGTGATAAAAAAGGGGGGGGTGTAATGTATATTCAACTCTGTAAAGCTGTTTTCAGCATATAACATAGAGCTGAATAGGTTTTCCTTCCTCCTGTTCATTGTGTATAGAGAGAACTGGCAGGAATAATGAACACGTTAATATGTATGGATTATAATGAAAACAGTTTGCTAGATCCATACCCACACACTACAGTTAACAGGAGCAGTGCATGTGTGTATAATGTCAAATACTTCATCCCTGAACGAACCAGTGGAGCTAGTGAAACAAGTTAACATGTGAAAATCTAGGCACTGGAATGACGCCTGTGAAAATACAGTGCATTTCATGCATGGCATATTTTGTGGGAAAAAACTGTCCCCAGGCTGCTGTTGTTTACCTGTCCAACCGTCTATGTTTCTTCACAGATTTTACTTATTAGAGGAAAAAAACGTTCAACTAGGGTAGATTTGCATTTTTCACATCCAGAAATATCCATGTACACTTGGGAGGGTTTAACCAAATACGACAAGAAAAATAATCGACGCTGCACTGAAAAAACTCCTTCTAATTGTTGATTTGTTACATATCAATAGATGAGCGATTCGTGGATCTGATTACAATATAATTAGTGTTTGTGTGAGTACTGTTACGTCTGTATCTAGACACGCACCACTACAGGGCCGTATAAAAATGCCATGATGTAGGGAATAAATCATATCTAATATACACACTGGTGGTCACTTGTTTTTCAGAGAGAGTAGAATCAAATGACCCACCCGTTTTGTTTTACAAACCGAGAATGAGGTGCTATTTTTAAAAACAGCTTCTGGAGGTTTGAATCCAGCAAACATTTCGCCCTGAAAGCAAGTCTGGTGCTGAAATGTTTTTTTCACGCAGTAAATTCACCCCGTTTCCCAGCCACTTGTTGTTTTCCCACGCGTTTAAGGAGTAATAGATCTGTTGCCCAAAATAACATTCAAATCCTTCTTAAAATTCGCCATTGTTCGGGGGAAGAGAGAGAGGGCGGGGGTGGAAAGAAACCTCCCAAAACAAAACCGAACTAGGATCCAGCCAGAAATCTGTCCGTCTCTCCACTGCAAGGACACACACGTTGTGAACCAAAGCATAAAATGTGTTTCATTATCACATAAAAGGCTCCCGCAGCGAAGGAGAATAGCAGCGGGGAATGAGGCTGATTTGGGAACAATGACGCGAGACTGCGGCGCTCTAACCTGTTATGTTCTGTATCACATGGCCATTGTTCAATGGTAGTTTTAAACTACTTAGCGCCTCTCACTCCGCTGATCCCGACAGATAAGATGTAGTTCTGTCCGCATACATAAAAAGGATGTCATTTGGATGCCTGCTTTAGAAGCAGATCCTTTATGTGCTTCGCTCCCTTTCCCCATGGATCGTGCACACACCCAGGGCGGAAAAAAACCTCCACCAACAAACAACCTCCCCCCTAGTTATATTTATTTCTCCACCACATCCAGCTCTTGCTGCTGCGGCTGGTGGTTTAAGTAACCGTGAGCGGTGAATAAACAAAAGTCACTAAACAACCAAAAAAAAAAAATCTAGATCCAAATTCCAAGAGGGTAAACTTTCAGCGCCACGTCATACTTCAGCAAATTTACACAGATATTAGAGCGCGTCCCTTTCTGTGTTTTTTTCCTTTTGAGCCATTGTGCTTAACTGAATTTTATTACGCTGATCGATATCTTGGTAAAATATTCATTTTTAAACTAGCGGGCAGTGAAATCTTTGCTTTGTGCTAAAGTCAACAGTCGCACAATTTGAGCTCCCATAAATGCAGCGATGCCGCTAGAAGTGGCAGTTGCTCGAGGATTGTCATCGCCATGTGCAGCTCGGGGGGCAGCAGGTAGGTGATTTCCAGAACTTTTTTTTTAAATTCCAATCTCCAGCTTCCCCATTTCTAAACCCCCCCGCCAATTAAACCCAGCGAGATAAACAGGGAGGCGATCCTGGGGAATCGAATAGGGCTTTTGCCATCTGTAATTTCTTGGATTAAAGCGGAGGAGGTTGAAACAGGGAGCACCCCAGGCATAATGATCTTGGAAGGATTGTTTTTTATTAAGTAGTGGTTGATTACAAATTTAAATCTAATTTTTTAAATTCAATGAAAAGGGAACCTTCCCTACTGGGGGGCAAGAGAGGAGGAAGCAGTGAAAACCTGACCCTACACAGGGTCTTTCTATGGCTCAGTTTATGGACAGTTCATTGCAAGAAACTGATTTCTCAGGGACTAATCCGCTGAAAGTCCACGAGTCTCGCTCGCGTTTCATTTGCGAGTTTTTCCCCCGGAAAACAAACTGGCCATAGCCAGCTCCTTCCGAGGCAAGCGGGGCTCTGTTGCGTTCGACTGGGTTTTATAGCACACGGAATTGTTTTCATATCGATTCACTTCTTTTTCTTCGTGCTGATTGATCTAAAACATGCTCTTTGGTGTTAATGCACATCCGAGCTAGTTGAATCCTCCCTCCCCCGACACACACACACACACACACACACACACACACACACACACACACACACACACACACACACACACACACACACACACACACACACACACACACACACACACACACACACGTGTTATCCTAAACACAGGTTTACGGAATGAAAGCTTTACGGAGAAAATCTCAGCAATTCCTGAAGCCTGCCAGTTTATGAAAACTTCAGGCAAGGCATAGCCGAGAAATGCCTGTACAGACCCGACACCTGCCCTGAGTTTGCTCGGTGATAACTTTCAAAGCGTGGCCGTGAATTTAAAGGAATTCGTGTTAGGCATAAGTGCATATGTAAGAGAATTCACTGCATAGGAGAAGTCAAAGGAGAGTCTAAAAATATTTAATTTATTCTCATTCTTAGGATATACAAATCCATATGCATTGAATTACCCTGACAGAGGATACCAGAAAAATCTATTTTAACTGGTATGAGGGGGCAGTCCTCCAAAAAACCCAACACAAAACCCAGAGGTGACCACATTAAAAATAGCATCAGCAAACGCCACTCTTTAAAGCGTGTTTGGGTGGTGTCTAGGAGCCGGAGTGCTCAGAGCTTGCAGAAAAGGGTTTCCAGGTCGCTAGTAAATGTTTTTTCTCTCCCAAGAGGAAATAGGAAGGATTATTATTAAAAATCGAGGCGCAGAGAAAAGCAGGAATCGGGGATCTCTTTATCCCCTTGCGAACGGGTTCCAGGAGCTGCGCAGTTTCTGCAGACGCGATCTGACTTTGGCAAACGGATTTCATTTCACGCCGAAGCAAGCTGGGTGAGACACTGAAGGCGGCTGACATGGGGTATTCGGGCCCTCTGCACAACAGATCGCCCATACAAAGGGGCCAGTGTGATACCGTTCTGAAAATGGCCCCAGGGCGGTGGGGGCAGCCAGAGATTTTTCTCTGACCCCCCTCCCACGTGAGATGGCAATTAATAAATTCCACGTGAAAAGGGAGGCGAAGGGGCCAGTCGCTTCTGACTGATGTGACAGGTTCTATTTCCCGGACGAGATGAGATCCGGGCAGGACACACAGAGAGGCTAATGGTTTTTAAATAATTAATAATCTCCCGGTTCCACGCGTAATGTTGCTCCTCGGATTTCTCAATTACTTGTCATTAAACGAGTGTCTATCCACGTACCGCACTTGGGATCCTTTGATGGGGGGAGGGAATGAGTGTGTGTGTGTGTGTGTGTGTGTGTGTGTGTGTCGGGGGGGGGGAATTAACCTCAAGTCAAGCCCACTCCAGGACTGAATTAAATAGGGAATGGCCTTTGTGATACCGGTTCTCAGCTAGGCGGTCCCTTAATGCAGTGGTACTTTGGGAAGAAAGCTAGCGTTTTAAAGAGATCTAATCTACCAAATGGCCAATTTACGCGCCTGATCTATATCGTGTCCATGTCCTCCCCAACTTCGGCCCCCGGTTTTTTCTTTTTATTAATATGACACAAATAAATACATCCTAGCTTCGCGCCGCGTAGGAGAAGGGACGCAGAGACCGGCTGGGATACGGCGCTCAGAACTGGCTGCGTTTCTTGGCCGCCATCAGCTGCTCCCTAAGGAGTCGTGGGGGCCTGCGGTGGGGTCAGTGTGAGAGCCCCCTCACCCCAAGAAAGCAGCCGCCCCAGCCTCTTTTTCTGGTGAGAAAGAATGGACTAATTGCGCCCTTCCCCCCAATTACGACAGGTTTCCACCAGCACAACCAAGAGCTCCAAAGTGGGGCGCACGCAGATGCACCTAATTGATAGAGGACTTGACAAGATACCTCAGGTCCCCCCCCATTTTCATTTCTTCTAGTAAAAAGAATGGACTCTCCCCTCAATCCGGATTGCCAATGTGCCAGGTCACTCTGATCAGCCAAAGGGGGGAAGGCACTTTTCACCCGCCCGCTCTCCCCGCCCGTGTGACACCCCCTCCCTTCTCACAAACAGAGAAGAATAAGAGGAGTGGGGTTTCAAATGTCACAGCGCAGGCCCCGAATGCCTTTAGCTGGGGACATCTCAGGCTGACGCGTCTGCAGGGCCATGGCAACCCCAGGCCAGTGCAACCTTTTCTCTTTAACTTGGTAACTCGGTTCAATCACACGGCTTGCCAGGATCCCCTCTGGTTTGCATATTCCAGCGAACAAAATCCAAAGCCTTCCACAGCCCCCACCTCCCCCAGACTGTATTCTCACTGGGTGAAACAGCACCAGAGATACGGGACTCTGTTTGACCCGCTATTTCCACCCAGCCGGAAAATCCTGGAACTGGTTATGCTCCAGGATCAGGGTGATTTTTTTTTGGGAGGGAGGGGAGAAAGGTACAGGTTCCATCCAATCAAACTTAATTGCTTTTGTGAAGTCTAAAGTCCGGTCAGCTCATCCAGCCGAAAGGGCCCAGGTTGCATTAAACTTCTCTGAAGATGCACAGTCAGTTTTTCTAATCGAGCGCTGTAACGTTGGCTGAAGGAGCTGGCTGGATTGCAGCTGGGTTGCCTAGTAATCAAAGTATTCAAATTCGCCTGCTATGAAAAGTCAGTTAACAGTGTAATAAGGACTTTCTCTAGCGATCACGGTTAGCTCTCTACGGCCGAAATCATCCTAGAGGATAAAATTCGCTAAAATCAGGGCTCCCTGTATTTAAACGGGTCTATGTATGAATTTAATCACGAGTTTCACATCCCACAGTGAAAATCTAAGGCCCCAAATATCCGTGTATTTAACTTGTCTATTTAAGAAATGAAAAGCCAGTTTAATAGCGAGTTTCACTATTCAGAGTTAAGATCTGAGGCCAAAAATCATCTAATTGTGTCCAGCATTTTTTTTCTTATTTCCCGTCCAAAGGGAAAAAAAGCCACCTCTTTAATTGTTTGAGCCGGGTAATGACATGCAGAGATGGTCTCAAAAGACACCAGACATCAAAGCACAAAGAAGATGACATATCCAGCAGTTTGATAAGAAAGTCACACTTCCAACTTTTAAAGAGAACTGCCTGGGTCTCTGCTGTGTACCTAGTGTGTTAAGCTTTGCAAAGTGTGTTGCCCTCTAAACAGCCAGGGAAGCCACCCTGCCAGGCCTTTTATAGTTCTATGCAAAAAATGCATTTATTGATCATCTTAAAAAATCCTGGGGGTAGGATGAGACTAATTATTGTCGGGCTAACAAGGAGTGGAACACCCAAGTAGAAGCTGAGCCGGTCTCCCGGGAGACTGATGGAGACTATTTTACAAGCTGTAATTCTGCTTTAGACTAGTGCAGGCTAAAGTCAGTTCACATTATCCTCTTTCTTCCAGAAATATTCCTAATCCGATATTTCGGTATATTGATCCGTAAACCGCCTAAAACCAGGTATGCGAGAGAGTGGAAACCAAAGCCTCCGAGTTTGCTACCTCTGCAGTGTATAACCTTCAAGCGAGTAAATATTAAACAGCATGCCACGCGGTGATGGATAGTCTGCTGCCCTGTTAACTCGAGAGATTCCTCGCCAGTTTAGCTAAAAATGGTTGCTGGAAAAGGAGTACCCAATTTCTATTTTTCTGTTGGGGGCTTTGTGCTTTCCTGGAGGAGTGATAATATTCATTAACTCTAGGCAAGGCAACCGAAATAGTTTGTTGTGGGGAACATGCGGAAAAGGATTCATCCGGAGAAAAATGGTATCCGATTGCTTTCGAATCGGACGTGTGAACTTTATGATTCTGTGATTCCAAGTCATTTTGCAATTTGGGAGGATGGGAGTTGAAATAGGCACAAAAAACATTGCTTGGGTTGATTTTGTTCTGGAAATAAGGAGAGTCCCTTTTGAAGAAGAAATTTCGTTAGAATGTCGGTAAAACACAAGACAGCGCAGGAAATAAACTTCCAGTTAACACAGCAGAGACCCAGGCAGTTCTCTTTAAAATAAACTTCCAGTTAATATATTCCAGGGAGAATATAGAAGAAGTTATCATCTTACATGCAGAGTTTCTGTCTTTCGTTCGCTAAGATGATTTATCCATTAAAAATATTAATGAATCTACAGGCACTGGAAATTTTTTTTTAAATCGTCATTTTAAAATACAGGGATTTAAACCTAACGTCCTTGATAATAAACATACAAAATCTGAGTTAAAACCATTTCTAAATTCACATAACACGGGAGTTTTTCCAATCACAGTTTTGCTGAGTTAAGCATTAATCGCACCTCAGAGACTACACCGGCATATGACTAGAAAAAAATTAAATTGAAAATCATCACACTAGAACATGCTGCCGTCAGTTTTAAAGACGAAATCTTCCTTGATCAAAATGCAGGCTTCTGCGGAAGTAGAAAAAGAGATGGTGGTACCAGGCTTGCTGCTTCTAATGGCAATTCTATTAAAACAGCCTGAAAAACCCTGTTGCTTTGGGAAATGGCATGTTATGAAACCAGAAGGCCGAACACAGCGGGTATTCGGCTGTGTTTAAAATTAATGACTTAACAGGTCGCTACAGTTTTTGAGCTGGCAAGAATAGAACACTGGAGTAAATTCTTTTTCCTGTTTTGTTCTCTTGTTCACACGCGTTTCATAGTGTCCTCTCACCTTATCCGGACTCCAGTATTTATGTGTTAAAGGCCTCCCTGCTCTCCCTGCAAGGACGAGCAATTCTTACATCGAATTCTATTCTCGGCTCAGCCACCGACTACTCCCTATAATCCCCCGGTTGCCTCAGTTTCCCCATCTATAAAACGGAGCCAACGATTTGGCTCTTCTTTCCAGCGCTTTGAGACCTAGGGCTGAAAAGCACCCGTCTCAAAGATCAGTGAACAATGCAGGACTCTCAACATTTTCTTCAGTGGCCTCTGGATCAGGCCCTAAAGAATTCAGATGATGCTATTGAAGGTTCGAATGGCGTGTCCCCTCTAATGACCTTATTTGTAAATATCTCCATTGCTGCATATTTAAACACTATTCTCCTCCCCACTGCCATCAGGGACAAAAATCTGGGGGCTCCTTTTGATCTCTGTGCCACCTGGCTCCTGAATCAATAGGTTGGAAATTATGCGGTGCTGTCATGAGGTCTAGATCCACTTTGTAGCATTGACTCTACCTTGGCGGTCCATTATATGCAAAACAGAAGAGGACCGGGCAAAACACAAGCTCCCGCTGTTCATACTGTGGCTAACTATTCCCAAATCCCAGGCATAACATCTGCTTTGACAAGGCATAATTTCTTCAGGCTGGAAGTTCTAGGGGGTGGAATAATCAGGGTTGTTTTTTTTTTTTTTACCCTTTATTGATACAGTCCATTTATCCCGCTGCTATTTTTTGGAAAGGCATCAAAACTAGCCTTAAAAACAAAACAAACAAACAAAAAAAATCCTCCCCTCTCGCTCATAAACCACTCTTATTTTACAGCTCTCTCATCTCCTTTATTTATTGATTTGCAGGGTTGGTTTTGTGTGTGTGGAATTAAAAATGTTGTAGGTGGCAAGCTGAAAAAAAATCACTCAGCTGAATGGATCCAACCGCAGCAGCTGGGAAACATCTGGCCTGGCATGGAGAGCGCACTAGAAGCGTATAGGGAGGGGCGGGAGTCTTAGATCTGAAAATTCGGTCGATCCGTGCGCGCAGGAAATGCTGGAAACTGTAGGCTGCTTCAATAGGCGATGGGAGAGGTGTCTCCCACTGAACTCTGCCTGACCCTCACCTGGAAGTCTCGCTAAATAAGGGCTGCGCCATTAATCGTCTTGCAAACCAGGAGAGGCTTTGCGCGTGGATCTGGCTGTCATACCTAGCAGCTCCCCGGCTTCCAAAATCAAACCCAAACCCGCGGGTGGTCGCGTCTATTCAACATCCTCCTGCAGCCTCATAAACTCCCCGGGACCTTAAAGCTCCCAGGAGAGCTATTTAGGCAGCTAGGGCGAGCGAACCGGGGTCTTTCCATTGCTAGATGCTGCTGTTCCTGCAAGAGGAAGAGTTTATTAGAGCAACACATTGACTCGGTGTCATTCAAGACGTCAGCCAGAGCAGCAGAGGGGACCCCATTTAAACCATTGATCGCTTCAGATCAGGGCAGGGTCGCTAAACAAGGGGCTTCCCTTCCGACTAGTTTCTGGAGGTTTGGCAATCAAGACATTACTGCCCTTGAGTTCGGCGTGTTCCCCATCAGATCCCCCAAGCGCGGACTGCCACCTCTGGACTTTTGGGTTTGGCCCAGGGGGGCTCGCGTTACATTTCTGGCCCGGAAACCCAAACTCAGAGCGGGTATCCCCGACACCCCAAGCTGCCCCTACTACCCTCAACAGGGCCGAATGCTTCTGAGGTGGAAACTGTCAGGAGGGGGCTCGCTAGGGAGAGCTGCTGTGCTGGCCCTAAAGAAGTTCTCGACACGGCAAGGGAAAAAGCGGTGGGGAAACCAGCTCCTCGCCCAGCCCTGTAATGATACTGGGTCCTGCAAATAAGCGCAGGGTACCATGACCTCTGCGCCCTGCGCTGCTGTCAGTTACACCGCGCACCGGCCTTTTTCCTGTTCTAGGCCAGGGCTGGCAAATCAAAGCGCCTTTCCACAGCCTCAACTCATGCCCCAGATCCTTCTATCTCCTCTACCATCAAGCCCTTGGAAGGAGTTGATCTCAGGTGCCTAACCTGCAGTTATCAGCCTGCCAGACTCATTGAGAGAGCTCGGATCCGTAACCCGAGACAAGGGTCCATCGATTGTCTGCAGCGGTGCTTGGATTCTGCCCTTCCTTTGTCAACAACGAAAAGTAACCTGCCCTTGTCCCCCTCTGCGTCCCTCTCTGCTTTCAGCCTGCGCTGGTTTTCCGGGCATGCACCCGTGTCTCGTTTGCTTGCTGAAATACATTGAAAATGGACCAAGAACTAAGTAGCAGATCCGATGAGGGAGAGGGGAGGGGGACCGGCGCAAACGGATTCTTGGAAAGAGAAGTGAACAGCGGAGGAGACAGAGGTTGCTGTGGCTTTTGCTTTTACTACCCCCTCAGGTGTCCCTACAGCTGTTTTGCAGAGCGATGCTAAATTCAGGAGGTCCGGATGCTTTCCCCTGGATGTCCTTCTCCGCCCTACTAATCAACTGTCCCCCAAACGCAGAAAGCCTGCTCCTGGCCAGGCGTAAATAAGCGCCGCTCTACCGATTGACATTTTGCCCAGGGATGATTGTTTACAGATGGTGATTCCTTGCTGACGATCACTCATCTGAAGTCCCCAACACCCGCGTAACTGCAAGGATCAGCAATGGAGCGGGGACATTAGCATGAGAGTTGAGGGCAACATTTTCTGCTTTGCACTTTGGGGAGAGACAGGCACGCGGGGAAAATCCCGGAAGGAATTGAAGCAGTGAGCAGGACGTAATGGTGTCCTCAGTTTCTGTAGGAGAGAGAGAGCCTTGAAATCAGACCTGAGCTTTGTCTTAAAATTAAAAAAACACCCTCCCCCGCCCCATCGCTAGTGGAATGAGGGCCAAGCATAGAAACCATCATCCGAGGAAGAGGAAACCTTTCTCCCAGGACAGAAACCGACACTTTTACCGGTGGAAATCAAGAAAGTAGCTAAATCCAAGCGGGGACACGTGGGCTACCGTCTAGTTTTATATAGCAGGGAATTAAACTATAGTATGAATAGCTTAGATGGGTAGATTTTCTATCCATGAATCAAATGGCTGCATTGCTAGCATATCAGACAGTAGTTCTCATCCCACTTCTCTCTTGTGAAGCATAGATAGAGACGGCTATAATTATTTCCCTTATGATCGATAATAGCAATAATCAATGACGAGAGATTAATAAAGCCAGCTGGGACTGAGTCGTTTTTATCCCTCACTCATTATTTCACGCAACACAAAAAGCAGGGAACTGTGGCAGAATATAGGTGAAGTGTTCGCAGGGATTCACTTTTCTTTTCTTTTGGATAAACTGTCTTTTTACGGGAATGAGTTTCAAAGACAGTTGCGCTGTTTCCTTCTGTCCAACAAATTCTCTTTGCAAAGAGTGGGTTTGCTGGGGAGTTTTATTGGGAAATACGGGGCCCGATGCTGCTTCCAATAAATGCCTGTGGCCAGACTTGGAGGGGAAAGCAGGAACACATTATTCGCCACACTTATCACCGCTTCTGGAGCTAAAACTGAACCAAGAAATGTCCTAACTCCTGGCTTTGGCTTCAAGGGTCTTTTCTGACTCCTTCACATTTCATTTAACCCCTCTAAAGACCCTGGTAGCGTTAGCTCCCAGGTTCGCCGAGCCTAGGGACAGAAAAGCAATTCAAAATAGAGTTTCATCCCCCAGCATTCCGGACCTGACTGTCTAGCCCCGCGGAGCGCACCAGCCAGCCAGGGATAGGAAGGGGACAGTGCTCAGCAGAGTTTCGTTCACAAACGGCCGGGCACAGATGCCAATCAGGAACCCCTCTAGACCGAATGTAGCTCTTTACTCCCATGGGGGGGGGGTCTCACTGACCAAGGAGAAGAGCAGGAGTGAGCCCAGCAGGTTATGGGTTAATCGGAGAGAACGTTCTGCCCCTCGCCTCTCCGGGCAGTGACAGCGGGGCAGAGGAAGGATTCTCCGCGCCGCGTCATTGTGCGGGACCTTGCGCACAGGTGCTTTCGAGGCAGCCTGTGTGTGTCAGATACAGCGCCGGGCATGAAAAAAAAAACCCAAACAAAACCCAAACCAAACTGCAGGAAACTGCCACCCAGGACTATTAAACAGAGAGCAAAACATTTAAGCAGACCCGCATCTCTGGCTATATATACACGCAGAAAGAAACTAATTTGTGCACATAGCTGTCCCAATACACGTGCGTGTTTTGTACAGTTCGGACACACACACACACACACCTGTTATCAAGTCCATTTCTGTTAAGCCGAACTTTAAATGTGTCTTGACAGACAGGCGGGTCGGTATGGAAGGAAAGGATCCCCTCCCCGAATCCTGCACTGGGACCCCTAGCTCCATTGTTCCAGCAGATCCTGATACGGGACATTAGTAATGTAAAAGCAGCAAAGAAGAATCCTCTGGCACTTTATAGACTAACAGACGTTTTGGAGCATGAGCTTTCCTGGGTGAATACCCACTTCGTCAGATGCATGTATCTGACGAAGTGGGTATTCACCCACGAAAGCTCGTGCTCCAAAATGTCTGTTAGTCTATAAGGTGCCACAGGTTTCTTCTTTGCTGCTCTTACAGATCCAGACTAACACGGCTACCCCTCTGATAATTAGTAATGTAGGAACTGATCCTGCCCCATTGAAGTCCAATGGGGTGAGGCTCGAATCCCTCAATTCACTGCCGGAGTCAGTAGCCCGGGCCTGGATGCAATCTGGGGGCAGTGAGACCGAGTACTTGGGGCTGTGCGTGTGTGTGTGTGTCTGTGTTTGTGCGCGTTTAACGCAACTCCAACCCCAGCGATCGGCAAAGTAATGGTTAAAAAAAAGTGATCAAAATCTCATTAGGAAGCCCCATACAAAGCCCGGCGCATAAGTGTCCCGCTGTGCATGAGCGGAGGAGAATGCAATTCAGATACGCTCCGTCTTGCAAAACTATTTCAGGTGGAGGCTGCTGATAGCACCCGGGTAATGCCTTTCACTGGAAGCGTGATTTTAAATAAGCATCTCCCTGCTTGTTCATTACAGCCGGGCGGTAGGCGGTGACGTGGCAGTGTATTTACCCGTGTAGCCGAGCATGAAATTGAACGTTGGAAAAGTTTTTAGAAAATGCAAATCCCATTAAAACAGAAGCAGCGTGTCTCTGATTTACAAGCACCAGCTGACCCGAGATTGGCTCCCGGAGAGAAATGCGAAGGAGATCGGGGCCCCAGCCTATTTTAAATCGCTCTCTCTTTTCTCACACGATTTTTTTGTTCCCCCATGACAGAGGAATCTCACTCTCATGTCAACAGGCACTTTGGAGAACGGGTGAGCCTGCGAAAGTGACCAAAGTTAGCCAGAAAAGCCCAGACGCTCAGCGATTGTCATGGGTGGCCAGTAACACTTCACCCCCCAGATCAGAGCAGAAGGGGAGCTTTCCTCAGGTAGAGTTAACCCCCGCATGTCCCTCTAGGCTGGCTCGGGAAAGCTATAGCGACAGCACAATGCAGCAAACCCACCCGCTGCCTCGGAAACAGCTGGCAGGTTTAGTCTGGTAAGTGCACACAGAATGTTACAAGTACGTTGTCTTTTGCCGCACACAAAATTCTGTTGCGGTAGATGCTCCGCAGATCCTGCCGCACATCCAATTCGCGGGGGGAATCCCCCCATTTAGTCCTCTGGCTGCAATGGTAGAGGAGGACAACCATGGATTTTCCCCATTGCCGTTCATTGGACAATAACCCACAGGACAGGGGTCACCAGAGCAATGGGTGTTTTTTTTTGGAAAAAACGTTGCTAGCCAAATTTGGATGGCAAAATAAAATCGTAGGAAGACGGAAGGGAACCCATGGGCGCACCCTAAAACACGAATCTGGCAAGGCTTAGGAAATGCCCAGCTTTGAAATAGTATCTAGCAAAGCTCTGGGTACAATACAGCTTGCGTTCGTTTTATTAATAGAAAACTATTTAATACCCTTCGCCGCAGGATCTAGCCAGCTAGCACAATGTCTCCAGAACTACTTCGCCACAGACTAAACAGGTCTGTCTGTCTCTCTCTCTTTCCCACCACTCCCTACATTAGCGCCTGACTTGGGGGTTTATTCCACCATTGCATTTCAGGCGAGCCTCCTGCTGAAGATAAGGCAGGCTCGGTTCACACCGGTTACTGGTGTGAATTCCCCCCATTCCAGCAACTTGATGAACTCCGAAGCTCCTGGGAGTGGCTGGTTCCAGGCTCGCCCCCTGGGGGAAGGATCGGGCCCCTCCCATTGTGATCCAAGCCGGCACGAGCCATTCTGCCGAAGTCGAGAGGGAAAAGACAAGGGAGCTTCTTTGCAAACGCGCCCCCGTTTTGGGATGAAGCCTCGGGTACGAGCGCAGCCGGCACTCGGAATACAGCGCGGTGAATGTAAGCGGAGCATCCCAAGAGATGAAAGCGCATGTGTGATTTATTGTTTCAACAACAGGACACTGGGTTAATTCGGATCACACCTGAATGCGTACTCCCCCCCCCCCTTTCGGGAAATCGGCACTAACAAAATGCCATCATTTCTCAGAACTGGAGAAAACGGGTCCTTCCCGGTTTCCTCCCCCATCCCCTATTCCATTCCAGCCCCCCCCCTTTTGTCCCGTGGTAAAAGTTTTAACAATTTGCTGAACCCCTCTCCTCTGTGTCTCCCTCCAGAAGCACCCTGCTCCTCCCGAGCTCGGGACAGTCTGGTTTTCACTCCAAAGCTTAATGGTAATTGCCACCTGCCAAAAAAAGCTCTTTCTTCTCAAAACAGACCTTCCTGCCAAAAGGCTTTGTCAAGAAAAAGCGCAAAACAAACAAATGAACCAACAAACAAAAAACAAACAAAAACAACCCCCAAAATAAACCAACCCAAACTCCCAAAAGACATCAACCAAAAAACAAACCAGCTCCCCCCAAACCCTGCACAACCCTCCCCCCTAGCCACGTGGGAGTCTCCCTATATCTATGGCTGTGACATTCAGAGAATCCATCTAACATGTTTTTGCTCCTAGGAATCCTTGGGACCTTCCCAGCAAAGTGGAGAGGAGACAGCTCAGGGGCTGGGTTTTGGGAGCTGTGCCCCCCTCCACCCCCATGATGGCTGCTGAGTTCCCTTTTCTTCTCACAACAGAGTGAGGATATGGAATTGTAAAGGGACCAGTAGGGAACTGACCAGGGAATAGTTTTCACTCAATTCCCACGTTCTCTGGGATTTCTCTCCTTATCCCCTGGGCAGCCGCCATTCCCCCCAGCCTGTTAGCTGGAGACAATGAGCGAGAGCCTCGTTTAATTTAATTTTCCTGTCAGCCTAACCAGAGCTGCACTGGAACCCTTACACTTACTCATGTGGGGCGGGGCTGCCTGGTGTTGCCATTTGCACCAGAAAGACCCCAAATGGACACTGTTCTGGGAGCGCCAGGCCTGCCACTTGAGAACAGGCCCTAATTGCCATTGATACATAGCACTAGTAGATCCAGCACCAGGCTGCAAGACTGGGCACGGGGCTACCCACCAACCCAAAGCTGCAAACCCTTAGAAGGGAAAGGAAGAGAGAGAGTAAAGGAGGAAACTGTTGGTGAGCCCAGTCCTAACTATTCCACACAAGTGTGTCCAGACAGCATGTGCCACAACCTGGGTTATAGAACGCTTCCCCCAGTGCAGCTGATGGATCATTACATTTGCCATTCAACCCTTCCACTGGGGTTCATTTGAAAGGAATGAATAAGATATCTTGGAAATGCAGCATTGTTGAACCATTCTGCCACCGAGGGCCTGACCCTGCCGCACCCATGGCAATAGCAAAACTCCCATTGACTTCAATGGTAGAAAGGATTGGGTCCCTGATACTGCTAAGTTTTTTTCTGCCCTAGTGAATTTTATCACTGTTTGTCCTACTTGGTGGGGTAAAAAAGTATCACTTTATAGAACTACTACTTCCATGTTTGCTGTTTGACTCAACTTCAGTGTTTCCAGGAAGCTGTGTATTGACGTATCTTCACCATGGCCATTCCCAGCCCTTACATTAGTTGAAAATAGAGGCTTATCAGTCTAAAAAGTAAAGAGTGGTCAGCAGCAAAGATATGAATGTGTTTATTGCCCCATCATCCAGTATCTCAGCCTAGGAAAAGAAAAGAAACAGCTCGTGTTTGTAGAAATGCCTCCTGCTTTCATCATTGACAGGAAGGAAAAGTGACAGTCTTATTAATATCCTTTGTGTGATTCAACATGAACAGTAGGAACTTGAATTAAATAATTGTTTTTAGTGCGCATATGTTTCCTTTTAATATCTCTGCTCTCTTCTGTACTGCAGACATTAATCTCCTAAATGCTTTTTTTATTACAGTCAGACTAATTTCAGCCCAGACTGTTCATTTAATTGACAACTGACGTGACATTGGGTGTTTTATGTACTTAATGGGTCTCTTTGTGTTCTTGGGTTCATGCAGCAATATTTTTGGTGTCTCCCTGGGAAATGAGATGCATTTCTAAACTTTAAGGTTCTGTTCATAAATGCATTTGAAATACATTTGACATGATCACTACATGCAGCGACAATCTCTAATTGTATAATGCATTTGCACAGCATTTTAATCCAGGCCTGCTCCTGCAAACTGCTAGAAAAGATGGCATTTGTAGCTATTACAGAAATATGCCTATGCTGATATAAAAGGTGATTTTTCTGTAATAAAGCTGTTAACAATCCAGAAAATTTACTAAATACAAAATGGAATCTCATATCAATTTTTACTGCATGCAGGATGTAAGTTCTTGCGGACACTAAGATATCTTTACACCTCTCTGGGAGTGTGAGATGGCCTTACTGAAGAGTGCCCACATTATCCCTTCCCGCAGCCCTTGCTTTAAGGCATATTTACATGGCCAGAGTGGTGGAAGTGGAACTTAATGTAAACGAGACTGGGGCCCAATATGTGTAACAGAGCAGTTCACTGCACTCCACAGAGATACTTCCTGGGACAGACTTCCTTTCTAGACATTTTTTAAATGTAAAGATTATCAGAACAAAAATGATTTCTCTCACTTCACCTGGAAGGAAAGAAGAAAACTGAGTAAATTTGTGTTACATAGAGTGAATTAGAATAAATGTGATGTTTTGGCTGCGGTTCCAGTTTCAGACTGAGGACATGAATATGAAACAAGGTTAGAGTAAACCCATTGCAATTTAGGATAATGATTAATTAATTGGTATGTTTTAATCTTCATATTTCTTATTTTTATAATCCCAGAAGTTGTCTATGGTAGGTATAAGCATTGTAGCAAATATGTAACTAACTGATGTTATTGCTGCTGTATTTCTAATTAAATTCCTAAAGACCATCTCGGTTTGCCTCTTGGTGTCTGTATTTGTTATGGTGACTCTTATTTTAATACCTTGAAGTTCTGTTTCTATGTCTTTGAATGACACATAGACTAATCATATCTGTTTATAGCCGCAAGTTTAAATGTGAACTAATGCATTGCTCTGGGACATTCTCAGCGGGTGTAAATTGGTGCAGTCCCACCTGCAGTAAGTGTAAAAAAGCATCTGAGTCACCACTGAGTTACTCCAGGTTTACGCTGGTGGAAGTTCATCGATTTCAACCAAGGTTCACCAGGGTAAAACTGCAGTGATACAGGTGTGAATGAGGCCCATTGAGCCAGATGCTCAACTGATGTTTTGATTTGTTTTGTTTTTATTATTTATATCACAGCAGCGCCTATAAGCACCAGCTCAAACCAGGACCCCATTGCGCTAGGTGCTGTACATACATATAATAGACAGTTCCCCCCCCCCTTGACGACATTGCAGTCTAAATAGACAAGACACACAAAAGATGGGTAGGGAAACAGAGGTGAAGTTACTTGCTCCAGTTAACACAGCAAATTGAGTAGCAGAACAGGAGGAGAATCCAAGTCTCCTTAATCCCAGTTTACAGTTTACTGATCCACTGGGTCTCACTGCTTCTCTCTGATTTCAATGCCTCTATGCTGGTTTGCACCCACTGAGGATCCTTTAAGGGAAAAAAGAAATCTTCCTCTGCCAAATCTGAGGGGATTTCCACCTTTGTTCTCCTACTGAGGAACCTGTTCCTCCCCATGGTCATATATGATAGATTGAACACATACAGTATCTACAGCCATACATTTTTCACTGATGGGGGAAAAGAAAATGCCTCATTAAGAGGAATATTCGGAGCCATTGTGAGATTCCTGGAGAGAATTTGATACGCATGTGCACTTTCACATGGACAGGGCAAGGGGCGTAGGTCCGGATTCAGCAAAGTAGGGAAGCACTTGCCTAATTTTAGGCAGAGGAGTAGTCCCACTGATGAGGGCAGAGTTAGGCGTCTGCTTCAGTACCTGGATGAAATGGGACCAGATGCCCCCAGGTTTGCACTCCTTCTCCCTCTGAGACTCCCATTGATTTCAGCGGGAAGGTCGAGTTTGTGAGGAATGGAAGATCAGTCTCTGGAAGCCAAATCTCTTCCCTCCACACATGCCCAGCTAACCCTGCTGGGCAAACCGGTCTGACATTGTAGGAGGCTGGAGCCAATATAGCATCTGTGATCTTAAGAATTGAATGTCTTGATCCTGCTCCCGTGGGAATAAATGGCAAAACTCACACTGACCCCTGTGGCACTGGATATTTTCTCCCTTGGGTTTTGATTTTTTTCTTTTGGTGAAAAAATTTGGTGTGAATATAAAAAAAAAAAGGGGGATTATTGCAAGGATTTCTTCAATCAGAAACTCCCAAGCAGCATGAATGTGACCCAGTGCCACTTCTAAGAAGCCCTGCCTCTCATTTAAAGCTGCCCTCCTCCTGCCGTATCCCCAAGGGAGTGAGTCACCAGTACTGTTACCTTGTCTACACAAACATTTCGTTCACGGCAAGCTGGGGTGTGAACCTACCCTGCACTAGCCTGCAGTGCTCTAATTCCACATACACCTTATTCACGCGCATTAACAGTTCTAGTCCCATTTTGGCAAGGAAACGATCAAAGCGCATTAATTATAAACACACAGAAGCAGGTTCGAAAGCCCTTTGCCGCTATGTGCTTCAGTTCCCCATCAGTACTTTCCTACCTCATGTGGGTATATGTGAGGATAAATTCGTTAAAAAACTATGAGGTGCTCAGATACCGCAACAATGGGGAAGACATATGTACACAGGCAGCTGATCAGAAATAAGAATCTATATTATCCCAAGGTTCATAAATGTGTGATTTCATACTGTGACTGCATGTTATGAAAAGGAAAAAAAAATAGGGACCCCTCCCATCAATCTTGCCATAAAAGAGAGAGGGTGGCACTCCCCCAGGTTGAGATCCCACCAGCTAGAGATTAAGGCGATGTATGTTGATCTGTGAAACTGGAATAGAGTTCTCATAGAAATAAAACATATTGTTATAACCTTTCAGGAACAATTTTTTTACCCTAATTTATCTTTTTCTGAGGCCTTTGGAAAGCAGCCAATTGATTATTGATTTCACTGGGGGATGCACAGGAGTAACTGAAGGCACAAAGTTACTTCTTTATTCATTTTATATTTGGAGGCATTTCTCCTGCATGCATCACTACGGATATGTCAACACTGGTCACCGAGGCTGGGTCCGTGGGCCTGTGTAAATCTGGGTTTACAATTGCTAGACCTGGATCTCACACAACCCTATTCCACTATGCAGACTTTCTGACTCAGATCTATGGCTTGACCTGCTTTCACACTGCAAAGTTACAGGCTTGGACCTGAATCCCACTGGGATTCTGGCTCTGATCCATGCTCATAGAGAGGCCCTAGGACATGGGTCCTGAATGCTTGTTGACCCGAGTCAGACTGATTTTTGTGTGAGCAAAGCCCTGGGCTTAGCGTGCAGTGTAGACATACTCACTCTCTGCCCTGATTTAGAACCGGAGAGGAAGTGTCCACACGGCTATTTTTAGTGCCATAGCATGAGCCTTGTGAGCCTGAGTCTGAGACCTGGGGTCTGAGACCCATCTACACTGCAGGGTCACCGTAAGCTGCCTTGTGTTGACCTAGCAGTGGAAGTGTCTTCCCTTAATTTTGGCTGCCGTCCAGAGGTGGCAACTTTATGAGTTCCCAAGGCTCAACCTCCGCTACACCCCAGGACTTGCCCCCACTCCACCCCTTTGTCCAAACCCCACCTCTTCCCACCTCATTCTGCTCCTCCCCCCCCCACAGCGCCTCCTGCACGCTGCTGAACAGCTGATCACAGCAGATAGGAGGTGTTGGGAAGAAGCTGATTGTCGGGGTTGCTGGTGGGTGCTGAACACCCACTATTTTTTTCCCTTGGAACACCCATGGAGTCGGCGCCTATCCTGCCACCTATGTAAGTCTCTCTACGCCAATTTAGTAACACCACCTCCCGGTGCATCATAGGGTCATGGTCGATGTAATTAGGTCTATGCAATGTCTGTGTAGACACTGCATTGCTTACATCGACTGTTACTGGCTTTCAGGAGCCATCCCACAATGCCCCACACTGACAGTACAACCGATACAATCTGTCCAGGTGAGGACATGCATCACTGACACAAGAAGCCAAGTGTGCACACACAAAAGTGATTTAATAACTGCAGTGGCTGGTCAACTTAATTTTGTAATGAGATTTACTGCCGCGGGGTTTTTTGCAGTGTAGAAATAACATAGAATCGTTAAGGCCTTATCTACACAAGAAACTTGCCCCAGTTTTAAACTGATTTGGTTGAGCTGATGCAAACTGCTGTGTAAACATTTATTTCAGATTCAAAAGAGGTTTACTTTGGTTATGTTTAAATTGATTAGGAAACAGTTGAAGTTAAACTGAAATAAGCCACTCAAACTCAAACAAGAGCATTCCCAAATGCATTGGTCCTGGATTAAACTAAGTCAGTTTAAAAACCTAAGTGAAATCGGTGTAATGTTTTTGCATAGAAAAGAAGTAGAATTTTCAACTGTGCCTGACTTAGATGGCTAAGTTCCATTTTCAAAAGTGGCCGAGGCACTGCGGATCTTAGGTCTCATTGAAAGACCATGGGAATTAGACCCCTTGGGACCCAGATTTTTAAAGGTATTTAGGTTTGCTTCAGTGTTGCCATGCCAAATTGGGACTTGGACAGCTAAGTCCCATTTTCAAACCTGGCTCAGGCACTTAGGTCCAGATATTCACAGATATCTAGGTGCCAAATTCTGATTGATTTCAGTGAATGTATTTCACCAAAATACCCCAAAGACCTGGGCTTTGGGGGCCTAAACCCATGGGATTTAGGCTCATAAATCACTTTTGAAAATGGGATTTAGGAGCCTACGCCAACTGAGCACTTCTGAAAAATGTATGCCAGGCCTTAGATTCACAACCTTCCTGCACGATGGGTCATTATCATCATCTCCATTTCACAGAGGGTGTAAGACTGACATTTTCCAAAGTGGCCTCCATTTCTTTTTGGTGCCCAGATTGGGTCTAGGGTGACCAGATGTCCTGATTTTATAGGGACAGTCCCTATTTTTGGGTCTTTTTCTTATGTAGGCTGCTATTACCCCCTGCCCCCTGTCCCAATTTTTTCTGTCTGGTCACCCTAATTTGGTCTGATTTTCCTGA